>NC_064269.1:31712500-33055000 GCF_003254725.2 Canis lupus dingo | reverse complement strand
GAAGAGTTATGTAGAGCCAAAGATTGGTTCTGATGGTTTGCTTTTCCTTTTCCTTTTCTTTCTTTCCTTCTTCCTTCCTTCCTGCCTTCATTTCATTTTGTTCTGATTCATTTCACAGAAAGATGGTTCTGCTCATATCAACAGAACGAGACAAACCTTCTTTCTCCAGGTAAGAAAGTCTTCCTCAGATCCATGTTGTAAAGCTTATGTTCTGTGCACCTGGGAAACTCATGTTCCTAATGTAGCTTTGTGTCAAGTTCCTAGATACCCAGTTATCCTGTTGTCTATATGTACTTTGGAGGATGCATATACAGTTATCTTTGAACAATACAATTTTGAACTGCCCATTTTTTTTGATACAGTACTATAAATATATTTTCTCTCACGATTTTTTTCTTTTTAGGGAGAGAGCTTGAGTGGAGGGGGGAGGGGCAGAGAGAGAAAGGGAGAGAAATCCTCAAGCAAAGTCCTCACTAAGCATGGAGTCTGACCCTGCACTCGATTGCAGGACCCTGAAATCATGACCTGAGCTGAACTCAAGAACCAGATGCTCAACCCCTGAGCCACCTGCACACCCCATCTTCCTTATGATTTTCTTAATAACATTTTTTTCTCTAGCTTTATTGTAAGGATGCAGTATGTAATATATAAATATACAACATATGTGTTAATCAACTATTTATGTAATTGGTAAGCCTTCTAGCCAACAATAAGCTATTAGCAGTTAAGTTTCTGGAGGATCAAAACTTACACTCAGATTTTTTACTGTGCAGGGGATTGGTGCCCCTACTTCATGTTGTTCAAAGGCCAACTGTATATATACATGTGCATGTATCTGTGTGTACATATATACACATATGAACACACATGTACATACATGCATGCTCATTCCTGGCTAACATAGAATCTAACAAGGAAGATACGTTCACCCACATGAAGAGAGGACACCTGTTTACCTTTATTGAGAAAAACATCACCTGTGCCTTATGATCAAATAAAGTCCCTAAGAGTTCTGTGATTTGAACTGTGCAACACAATTCAGAATATGAGAGGGGTGCATTAATAAGATTTTTCCTAGAGAAGAGTTGTGGAAATGATACATCGTACAAAAACATGTCCTCAATCCCCTTTGACAATGATGTTACTATGAAGTAGTCTAGTAGAAGGTTGTGTGGGAAGTGTACACACATAGAACATACTGAATGCTGTGACAAACTAATGGTAATCAGGCTCAAGGACAAAGCAAATGGGAGCACACAATGATGCTTAGGTTTTTTACTGCCTCCCTAAAATTTAGCAGCATGGAGAAGATTCCGTGGTATGTAAAACACGTCTCTGCAATCTTCAGTGTGATAGAGATCAATTCTTTGAAGCAAAGGAGATTCCTGAGAAGAGGATGTGAACTGGATCCTGTTGTAAGAAATATCCATCTTGGAAGAATGGGGCTGGATGCTGATAGAGGAGACTGAAACGAGTAGGAGAAACCCCAAAGTCTAACGTCTGTACGGAGCTCAGAGAGCAGGTTGTAAGAAAGTCACAAAGGCCCTGTATTAGTTTCCTGGGGCTGCCATAACAAACTACCATGGACATGATGCCTTAAAACAACATTATTTTCACACAGTTCTGGAGGCCAGAGGTCCAAAATCAAAGTGCCAGTGCTGTGCTTCTTCCAGAGGATCTAGGGAAGTATCTGTTCCTTGCCTCTTCCAGCTTCCAGATTGCTCCTGTAGTTCCAACACTCCAATCTCTGCTCCTGCCTCCCCCTGATCTTCTCTTCTCAGTCAAATCTCTGCCTTTCTCTTATAAGGACACTTGTCATTGGATTAAGCCTGGACAATCTAACCTGGATAATCTAAGATGATCTTATCATGAGATCCTTAACTTAATTACATCTGCAAAAATAGATCTTTTTTTTTTTTTTTTTCCCCAAATAATGGTAACACTCAGAGGATCCAGGGGTTGGGACATGGATGGATCTTTTGGGAGGGGAGGTCCATTTAACCCATGAGAAGCTCCAACAGTACAGCAGAGGTGAGAGGTGAGGAATCCTGTGTGGGAAGCCATGGAATGTCGGGAAGCAGGTGGTCACTCAAAGAAAGAGGACAAGGTGAAGCCTGATGCTGTGAAGGGGTACATGGAAAGGAGAAAATGAAGGCTCTGGGCCCCCCTTGTGAGCCCAGTAGTTAGCACCAAGCCATCGGCATCCTAGGACTGGGAGGGTGACCACTGCAAAGCACCACTGGATGTCTCAGTCAAGGCGTCTGGGTAGGTCAAAAATGGACTCAGGAATTAGGAACAAGCAGACGTAGTCCCATTCTCAAATAACACTAGCAAAGTGGTGAGAGTCAACCCTGAGCAACTGGATGCATGGGTGAAGGAACGAGGGAGGCTCAGTACTTGGATAGTAGCCTATGTACAATGTCAGATTGGTTCTGGTAACTGAGAGACAAAGGGGCAGGAGTCCCTTCCCTTACACATGCATGCCCTCTCCCCTGTGTCATCCCAGGCTTCTGGGTGTTTTCTTTTCTTATTTCCTCCAGAATTGCTCTTGACCAGCTGCTACAAGAGGACCAGTTGCTTGACAAGTCCGCAGGACTCCCACGCAAGAAATCACACCCTATTTTACTCAGCTACCTGAAGGTCCAGTCCAGGCCCTCATTTCTAGCTCTCTGGCTAGTTAGTCATGCCTGCTACTTTCCATAGTAAGCTATTTTTGGCTCAGTATTTGGTGTTCTGACCAAGATTGTCTGCTCCAGGACCAAGGTGTGACAGATCAGGCTTGAGGTCAGCTGTCTCTCACTGGCTTTCAGCCTAAAATTAATAGGGCAAGGAAGACACATCTGTACAGTAGAAATCATGGCCCATTTCCTCATGTGCTCAAATACCATTCAATCATTACATATCAGTGTACTGTGGTATAATTATGCTTATCACCAGGCCGGTTTTCTTCCAGAACGCATACTGACTTGTCCACACATTGATTTAAAAGTCCTACACTGTCTACATTCCAAAAGGATATAAGGTGACTCCAAGGTGCTATGGGACTTCACATGGAATAATCATTATCTAGAAAAGCCATGGGTCCTCGTTTGGTTGTTAGAAAGCTGTCTTGATTGCACCTCCAGTGTTGCTGGGAAAGGTGGTTGCCCTCATTAATTAGACAAGCACCTTTTGGACATTTTAAAGTTAATAAAAATTCCTACAGTTCCTTGAGGAAAAGAATTGCAAAATATACTGTGGGCACATGTGACATTGGTGGGAGGGGTGTGTGAAGCAGGATGTATCCGAACACCCTTGGGAAGCCAATGGTCAGATGGCAGCCTCTGCTTCCTTCACCCCTGACTCCAAAAGGGCCCCTTCTTGTTCTCAGTGCCACCCCTCTCTCACCTTCCAACAGTGGCTTCAAGCTCAAGGTTGCAACAGGCTCAATATAAAGTCCATTTGTGGGCCATCAGCCTGTACAAGTACTAGAAAGTGCCATCCGTCTCTGTTATAAGTAATGCCTCTGAAAAACTTCTTAAAGAAAGTATAAATGTTACAATACTCTGTAATTACTGGGATCAGTTCATCAGATAGCTGCTTTCTGAGAGAGGAAAAGGATCTACCTTGTTATGCTCTGACTAGGTAAATGAGAGGATAGGAAGGAAGAAGGTGAATGAAAACAAGCTCTGGGATCTAAACAGGATGGCACACTGGTCAGGGGCTGTGGGTAGCAAAGCACATGAGGAGGGAAATGATTTAACCCTTCCCAGCTTCAGTTTCCTCATCGACAGATAAAAACATTAAGAGCAGCATTACATAAGATAACCTGTGTAATGTCACTGGCCTTATGCCTGCCTTGTACGAGCTGAAAAAAATGTTCAAGCTGAGATATTCTTGTTGAAGTTCTATTAATAATGATGATGATTGTTATTACTATTATCCATAGCAGAAGTAGTAATGATAGTCCAGGTGGTGGCAATGTAAGGTGACCTCTGGGTTTAGTGAAACTGATAGAGAAAGTCATTAAATGAGAGAATCAAAAAGTAAATGACTAAGTAGGGGCAGGGGTGTCAATACCGATCCTTAGTGACATCATAACTTTGTCTGGGATGAGCTACAAGGGAGATGTCCTGGCAAAGTGATTTTCTAGCCAAATGCACAGGGACTCAAACCTTTAGCTCTGTCACTTGAGAATGTGTGACTTTAGGGAAGTCAGTAAACTTTGCAGAGTCTCAGTGTCTTTTTTGTAAAATGGGAATAAACATTGTGTACTATGTGTGCAGAGAACACATATAAAATAGAAGTAACATGCGTAATGAACCTAGGGTCCAGCAAATATGTCCCTTCCTTCACCTGGTGGCCAAGTTCTTTCTCCTCCTTTCTATGGCTGACAGACTGCAAAATGAGGTGGGAAATAGGAGAATGAGCATGGTGGGCTCTTTGTTAAGAGAAGAGAGATGTCACCAGTTTCCTTACATTCTCCTCCCACTGGGAGAACTGATGGAAGGTACAGTAGGGCTGCTAAATGTTAGAACTTGCACCCATATTTAGTTACAGCATGTAGTGGAATAATTCTGAATTCACTGATGTAATGTGCTACTGCAAGATGGAAGCCATCCAGTGAAGAAGAGCCTCAAAATAGGTTTTCATGGAAATTTAACTCTGAACATTCTGACTTGGTACCTTACCATAAATGAGATCTGGAAACACTTTTCTGCCATAAAATTAAAGATAGTTTCCTAAAGATAAATAAATTTAATGGCTATAAATACCTTCCCATCATCACTCCAAGATATTTACCATTTGATCTGAGTTATAATGGAAGAAGACATGCCATCCGTGACAGTCAAAACAAGTTTAAGAACTCCTTTCCATTTTTAATGTTACTTTCCTTGATGAAAATTTAATTTCATTGAAAAAAGAATCTTCAAAATCACCTCATTTTTATTCACAATGTTCCTGTCTTGACGACTTCATTCTTTACATTTCTTTTTCTAAATTCATAGAATACACTTGCTGTCATGCAAAGTCAGGCCCAAGACTTTGTTTTCTTAAGGTGTTGTGAAGGGAAACTAGTATCAATTTTGACATTTTAAGTGCACTTTCAGAAAACTCTCTTTCTGATTTATATTAGCATTCCTGACACTGATATGCGTTATATGTCATTAGTTACTTAAATGTTTTCTATAATTATGTAAATTATGTTGACACTGCCTAGTCGGAAGCTTACACTTTACTATTTTGTCATTTGCGAAGTTCTAAAATGCATCTGATAACCATTTGCAAGTATTTTCAAATTAGACAGTTGTTAAAGGGTTCTTGCTCTCTTGTTGCTTTCTCTGTCTACAATGCTTAGTCCTCTGCCTTGCGTGAGAGGCACTTCAGTAAATATATCCTGTCCTCCTCTCCCAATAGACTTAAAAAAACCTACACAGGATAATCCAAGTTATGGTCATTACCCTGATGGGGGCTCATGGTCAGATGGGGGAGATACAGTCAGGTCCAGGTCTCCAGATTATTACAAGACAATATGGACGACAGGTGTTATTAATAAAGGGATGAATGACTGCCACGCCAAGGAGAGAATGACTTAGGGTCCAGATGAGCCAAGGAAAGCTCCACAAATTAAGTGACCTCTAATCTGGGTCTTGAAAGTTCAGTAGGAGTTTGGTGAATGAAGAAATCAGGAGAAGAACATCCCAGGCAGATGTACAGATAAAGGCATGGCCAGGAGGATGAGAAGTCAAGGAAGCTTGGAACATAGGCTGCGAGAGCCTAAGCAGTGGCTGACTAGATGGAAGAGCTGGAGCACAATGGGAATCATATGTAAAGGCCTGGAAAGGCGCATCAGAAAAAAAAAAGTTTTTATTCTACATGCAGTGGAGTCACTGAAGTTGTTTATGCAAAGAACCAATGGGATCTAACTTCTCAGAACATAGCCAACGTGGTGTGGAGGACAGACAAGTGCACAGCCTCTCTGCTTTAAGCAGCCTTGAGCGATACATTCTTTCAAAACCACGGAAGGGAAAACAATCTCCTTGCACCTTAATCATTCTTCTTTCAAATAGGAAATCATATGGTCATTGCTGGGTGGCTCATGAATATATGAGAAAGATAAATACAGCATCCTAAGCATTCCTCAGAGATACTTGAAGAAAACATGATAAATATGGTGGCTCTCTCACTTAGTAGCCCAGAGCTCCAAGAGGGACTGTGGTTCACAGTACCTCTGCCATATTATTGACTGCATGGCAATATGGTTCTGCCATATTGTGTGTGGGGACATGCTCCACCAAACCTCTCCACGGTATGATGTCAGCCATGCCTCTGCCAAATCCACATGTGAGGACATGGTCCACCATGCTGCTGCCACATCCATGTCTTAGGATGGGCACGGTCCACCTCACCTATGCCACGTTCAAGTATAGAGCCCTGATAAAGTCGTTCCTAACTCCACCCTGCCCATGCTATGGCAACAGGCACAAAGATTGGTGTAACAGGAGATGAAGGGAGGTATCTAGTTCAACTTTTCTGAGCCAGGATCATAATGATGAAAGATGTTGACGAAGGAGCAAAGAGAAATGTTTAAAATGAATTAAGTAATAAATGCATGAATCTATGAATAAATGAATAACAAACCATATGTTAGAAAAGTAAATAAAAACCTAAAATAATGGAGAAGGACCTACAAGAGGGGTATTATTTTCAGAAATAAAGAAGAAAATAAAGGAAGACAAATTAGAGGAAGAGATAATGTGAAAAGGTAAACACAGTGAACGATCCATATATGTACATACACACATATATATTTTTCATTCTCTAGATGTTTCTTTACTTTCCTTACATGCTTTTGAGAGTTCTTGGTGAGTAGAGATGAATAGATGGAGAAATCAGAACCTGTGCTTTCAAAAAGTCTGGCTCTTCCCTCTTACTCTTCTCAAACCATCTGTTAAGGGCTGAAAGTTTTATTTGGGGGAAACCTAGGCCCCATTAGAAATCATTAGCTATCTGACCTATCCTTTCCAAACACACGTGTCCATATCTCATAGCTTCCATCCTGGTGAAAGGGGTGGGAAGTCACATTTTCTAAAACTTAAGGAAACAAAGGGTGGGAAATTTGTTCTGAGAGAAAGTCTCCAGAATTATGTGGCAGCATCTGTGAGTTTTACTGGCCACTCCTTGGAGGTAGCTCCTATCACTCATCTCAGACCAGCCCAGCCCTCATGGTTTCAGGAGACAGAATGCCCGCAGAGACTGTGATGCTTCAAGCAAACTCTAGAGAGTGTGGCATTTAGGACAGGTTTGGCACATCCTCGTCCAGAAAAGACACAAACCTGCAGATACTTTCCTTCCTCTCTCAGCAGCATAGCCCGGCAGGGAGGCCTGCAATTGGTATATGGGGGCTACCTATTCATCGGCACCACACAGGGCAATCATTGAGTTAAATAGCAGTTAGTTCTCTTCGGGAACAATGTGAACCACCCTCTCTCTTAGCCCTAGGAACACAGGAGCATGCCCATGAACAAACGGAGAGCCCACGGCTGAATACCACTGGGAGGAAAATGAAGGCCACAATGGGCCAGCGCTCTCAGTGTGGGTGCAGGGGGCGGCCCTCTAATAACACACCAAACGGGCGGCCCTGTGCTCACGGGCCACCCAAGCACGTCCAGCGGGAGGTACCATGTTCTTGGGAAGCCACTAACATGCCAAGCCCCTTATTTGCAGCCTGGGGCACACTTGTGCCAACCTTTCACAAATCAGGAAGCGAAGGTGCAGCACCATTATTTCAGTAGGGAAATGGATTTTTGCTGCCACGTCTCAGTGTAAGCAAGTGTAAGAAAGACCTGCCGATTCTATAGAGGGAGAAAATGAACAGGTACGCGAGAACGTGCTGTATGGCTCAGAGCGGGACTGAGGGAAATACGGGGTGGGGGAGGTTCTCAGGTGGTTCTCTTACCTTTTTGTCACTCAGGCCAGAAACCTGGTCCACATACTCTTCTTGGATCATGAAGGCAGCTAAGTTGGCAGTGTAGCTGGCCAGGAAGATGACGGCAAAGAAGGCCCACACCGACACCATGATCTTGGAAGTGGTCCCCTTTGGGTTCTGCACGGGTACGGAGTTGTTAAACACCAGACCCCACAGTAACCAAATAGCTTTGCCGATGGTAAAAGACGGGCCACCTGGCTCTGCCGGGATCAAAAGACAGGGACAGAAAGGTACGACAGAGTCACTGGTTCTATGTAAACCAACAGATACACGGAGCTGGGTGAGTTCCTGCTCAGAGCAGGAAACCCTCCGACTAAGATACAGACACTTTAAGTTGAGTTTATGCCTCTCTTCTCCTGGGACCATCAGGAAGGCAGGAGAAGGTTATTTCTTTTTTTTTTTTAATTTAAATTCAATTAATCAACATCTAGCACATCATTTATTTCCGATGTAGAGTTCAATGATTCATCGGTTGCATTTAACAGTCGGTGCTCATCACATCACGTGCCCTCCTTCATGGCCATCACCCAGTTACCCCATCCCCCCACCCACCTCCCCTCCAGCAACCTTCAGCTTGTTTCTTTTAAGAGTCTCCTACGGTTTATCTTCCTGTCTGAGGAAGATAAACCCATTCAGTTTTCCCTCCTTTCCCCTATGATCCTCTGCGCTATTTCATATATTCCACATATGAGTGAAACCATATGATAATTGTCTTTCTCTGATTGACTTATCAGAAGAGGTTTGTTTGGAAGAAAATCCAGGGGCCTGTCGGTGTGTGTGTGATCCTGCTTCAACTAGTGTTCAGGACTCAGCCAGGGCACTGGAGAAGCCCCCTTCCTGCCCCCATGCATACAAGACCCTCAAGACCACATCCAAACTGAACAGCAAAGGCAACTACCCCACTATTGTCACACTCGTGTCCTTATTATTGCCATTCCTGAAATTTATATTTCTATCTACCAGGAAAGGATTTCAACTTTAAGAAAGGTCAACAAGAATTAGAGAGAATGTTCTACCACTGTCATGGGCCTCCTGCAATTTTATTCACACTGCTGCTAGATGCCTTTGAAAGTCCCTTATCCTCATTTTTCTTTAGCTTCGAGCGCTTAGCACTAAATGTTTCAACCCCACTCCAATGCCAACACATCCTAACTGGGCTTCCTACCATGGTAGCTTCTGTGTAAAAGATATCAGGAAGGCCAGAGAAGAAATCACAGATGGCTGGCTTTGCCACACTCTCTGGAGGGCAGAAAGGCAGACTGTCTTTGACTCTCCTCCACCCAACCTTTATATGCACAGTGGCAGGTCTTCTGCTCCTAGATTTATTGTGGTCTCAATGCTTTCAAAGCTTGGTGATGGCAAAATCTTGCCTGATGTCTGGGTCTCCATGTAGCCCCTCCACTGCAGAAATGAACATCTGCCCGCACAGTTTTACAACACATTAGCACAGGTCTTATGATGCTATCTGTGATCCCGATAGCATCTGCTCTGACAACTAAATCAGTGACTACACATGTCAAGCCTAGTATCTAACTGTGCACACACATCTGTGCGTGTGGACCTTATTTCATGGAACAGATGTGTAACTGAAAAGTTGTTCATAAATCAAAGCTTTTGTACATTGCAAAATGCCCCAAGGAGACTTGGTATTTAAAGTGGTCCGAGTTGAATTCCTTCGTGAAGATAGGTGCCCCTTGGTAAAGTAAGTAACTTGTAAGCCCTTGCTTTGAATTTTGTGGCTGGATTTTTGCCTCCTTGATCTTCTTCAAAGTGAGAAGAGAGAGCATACACTCACTTCAGTTCCTCACACTGTTAACGTACGTATGTACTTGTGTGTTTCTCAGATGTTTCACTTGTTACTAACGCCACTCGGGATGGAAAGTAGGTCATGGCTTCTGGAAGACCCTTTGGCCACAGGCACAAGGTTCCCTGACTGTATCATATTGTGGAGATACTCAAATGTCTACCCCAGAATGCATGAGCCAAATAAGGAGGTAGGTCTGAACCTGGAAATACACAGGGCAGTAGTGGTTCACAGCCTGGACTGTGAAGTTAACAGAAACTCTAGGGGAGTTTTCACATAACACAGCTGCCTAGCACCCCAACCCCAAAGATTCTTATTAAATTGCTGTGGGGTGGGTGGTTATTCTAATATGCAACCAAGGTAGAAGACCACTACTTTGAAACATGCTAGTGGCCCGAGATCCAACACTGGAACGAGTCAGAATATTAGAAAATGAGGTCCAAGCACCTTTGTCTTTTAAGTGCCCTACAGATAATTCTGTGTGGCTGGGGTTAAAAAAGGCTTTCCTCTGGGAGGTACAATCTCAGAATAAAGCTCACGTTCTAGATGAGAGAAGGCTCAGGGAAAAAAGTGTAATATTTCCTAATCCTGGAATTCTCAAAGTTTTGGATTATTTACAGGGGTTCCATGTACCTCTTCAGGAATCTAGCAAATGTTTTATGAAGTCTCAAATGCCTCGAACATAGGGGCAGCCCTCCTATCTCTTGACCCACTTACCCAGAAAGCTGGACTGCCTTCAATAGTAGCTATGGGTGAGAACTACTATCTGCTGGTCATTTTATTTCAACCACACAATGTCTATGCTCCCTGGCAGACGTATCTGAGCCAGGGTCATGGGTTTTGAAGATCTTGTACCTTAGAGGTAGACTCCATTAGCCACAACTACCCCCTGTATATCCTGGGGCAGCCCCATTTTCTTTATTCTTAATATATGGGTATAGCTGCATTGTTGGTCCTTCTGTTCAGACAGACTGCTCACAGCCTAAGGTTATTAAAATAGTTTCCTCTGACATGTTTATGCTACATGAATCTATTGCCAGCTTTCCGCTCATTTACCCCGGGGTAGAACTGGGCTTGCTAGGTGAGGCTCCTGCCAGTGAGGGACATACAGATCCAGACTAACCTCTTAATTGGGGTATTTTTAATGAGTTGCCAAGCTTTTGACATGGAAGGCTGAGGGTTCATTTTCAAAAATGGATAAGTCAGGGAGTGGGCAGACACCAAAAGAGGAGTACAGAAACTCAGAACTGAGAATGAGAGAGAAAAATGCAAAAATCCAACAGTTACAGGAGGCTTACCTCTGCCATCAGCGAGGCACCTGTTGTAACCCACAGGGCTGAAGTACTCGAAGACAAAGACAGCCACGGCTGAGACGATGAGCAGCATCACGAACATCATAACCCATACGTCAGCACTGAATGGCTCTGGAGAAGGAAAAAAAAATCAGTGCTCAAAATTAAAACAGAGAAAAAAAAAAAACAGATTCTGCTTAATTTGCATATCATTTGCATAGGCAACACGTATTTTTGCAGGGGAAACAAACCACAAGTGTGTTGCACGTCTTCAGAGAGCCACAGCCCGGGTTGGGGAAGAGTGACAGGCTGTGTCTGAATGTCTCCATTCCCCTGATGGGCAGGTCAAGGTCTATTTTCTTTCAAACACATGAGAAGGAGAGCTTCTTCTTTTGAACTTTTTGAGATAGTTTCTGCTATTGCCAGGAAATGTGCAACTATAAGAAGTACTAGATACTGAGTAAATGAATCATATGGGACTGGCTCTTGGTTTATGTTGTCACCCATATGGCCACACTGCTCCATAGAGGCCTGGAAAACCTTTCACTGATGCTTCCAAACTTTGTGCACAAATTCATGCTCCATAGACTTAGTCTTATTTTGGACTTGACTTGATTCAGTAATAACTGCATCCAATGAATAATTCTTTTGCCCTCTTGCCTCACCTCTCCTCAACTTCCTAGCCTACATTTACTTTTCAACCCATTTTGATGTGGTATATTTTATGGGACATCATTAGGGTATGAGGATGGGAGTCAATGTCAAAAAAAATCCATCCATATTGACAATCAGTGTCTGTAATAGTGGGAATGTAGCAGTGACAAGGGAGCATGCCTCTGATGAAATTAACAAAACAACTACAAGCTATACCCTAACACCAAGTGAAAGAGTTGATAGGATAAGACTAGGAAAGAGAACAAGAATGTTCTACACATGCTTTCTTTAATTTCTTTAATCATTATTGCTGAATCCCTTCCACTGATCTAAATCTCTCTGGCTTAGAAGTGTCTAGAAATTGAACACTGTATTCCAAGAGCCACTTCTCTGAAGGTCTACAAAAAGGGACAATTGCTATTCTTTCCCATGATATGATGTTCCCTCAATTGTGTCTCAAAATAGTTCTGGCCTTTTTAGCTGTCACATCACACTGTAAACTCATAACTAAGTAAATTAACATACTGTTTTTTCCACTTTCCAAATCATTAATAAAGATGAAGCTGAGAAAGGGGAAAGATTGGTTGGAAATTAGAAAATATTTTCTTTACTTGAAATCCACTTTACTTTTGAATTTTTGAAGGGAATTATAAAAACCTGGTCACTTAACATTTTAAAAAGGACCTTGATAAGACACATACCAACTGTGAAATGCAAAACCTTTCAGTGGCAGCCAGAGATGTGAGGGTAGCAGGTTTAATTCAAAGCCTCTATATGGTGGAGTGAGGAAGGCCCCTCCCCCTCAGCTCTCACCAATTGCAGTCCTACCTTGATTTTACTTCTAAGATTAGGGAATAACTGAGTAAAAGCATCCTCTCTAGGCTTTCTTTTCCCCCATTGAGTCCATGGCAACTTTTTGTACATAAAATACAACAAACATTTGTGTTGGGTTTTATGATGTAGAAAGTACTTTCACCATATGTTTTGTATAATCCTGCTCTTTCATTATGGTATAACCATATCTATTTTACAGAAGTCAAGGTCCTTTCCAAGTTCATAGCCAGAAAGTGGCAGGGCCAGGTTATAATCTGAGGTATTCTGGGGCAAAGTTTGTACTTTCTCATTGCATTATATCACTTCCTAGCCTCTGTCCACCAGTGCCTGGATTAGGAGTTGCACTCTGAAATGTCCCCATGAGTACTGGAATACAGACTCTGAAGGCAGCCACATCTGGGCTTTAATCCTGGGTCTACTAGCTGTGAACTGATAGATTGTTGGAGAATTCCTTAACAGGTCTAAGATTCAGTTTCCTGAGCCATAAAATGGGTATAATAATACTATCAATGAGTATCAATGAGATAATATAACAAAAGGATATACAGTAATGTTTGGAACACCACAAAATAGGTGTTCAATAAATGTTGGCTTCTTTTACCCCTTAGAAGCAACTAACTGCTTCTCCTCCAAACACACACACACATACACACACGCACACACACACACACCCTGCCTGGCATTGCTATGTCATTCTAGGGCTATGCTGATATATCACTGGCTCTTCCAGTTCAGGAGCTGAGGTTAGTGCTATAGTGATGGGTTAGAATTAGAATGTAGTTTTGTCTGTATCTCTTAATGTTCCAATTATCCTTGCAAAGGAGAAAAGCAAATGAAATACACAAAACTGCTATGAGGATTAATGCATAGAGTGTGTGCTATCTATTAATATTTCACATAAAATTGGCAGGGCCAGAATCTGCTTCACTGTAAAAAGGTTAGCTGAGAAACGAGTAATTTATGGAAAAATTCTATGGGATCTATAACTCCACTTTATAGTACATTCATTAAAAACTTCCCTTCCCCCCTGCCCACTGGATAGAGCTTAAAGAAACATTAGTCAAGGTCTATTCCAATATCTTCATTTAAAAAAAAAGTTGATGTCCTTCAGAGAGTTTGTGACTTGTCCAAGGGCTTACAGCTTGTTTATGCCCAGGCTGGGCCGCCTGTCTCCCAGTCCAATGTCCTGTTTTTAAGGTGACATTTTATTTCTCAACCCTTTGCTCTCACAGCCCCTGAAAAAAAATATGGGGTATGAGCTCACAAAGGACCTCATCTAATTGAAATCTTGGCCTTATCTCACCAGGTCTTATATCATATCTAAGGCTTTTGACACATAAGTGATGCTGGAGAATAGAGAAGTATACAACAGCACGAGGAAGGATGGTGTAGAATGGGAGGAAGCATCGGATCAGCTGTACCTAGCAAAGCTCAGAAAAATGCATGTAAAAACAGAAAACCTTTTTTGGTAGCTTGAAGCTCAATTTTTGGAAGACAATTAAAAAGTTATTTCAATGATAGCTAGAATTAGAAATCATTAAAGCAGGAAGTAGCCCCGGAAATCAGCTGGTTGAAATGTCTTCTTCTATGGATGATGAAACGAAGTCCCAGGATGGAGCATATTTGCTCAGGGTCAAGTGATGAATAAGTGGCAGGAATGGGACTAAAGTAGGGGCCCAGCACTGTTTCTTTACAGGGTATTATTCTACCCTATTGGTTTTGGGTGTTCTTCAGTTTTCATGTTTGAGAATAATCTATTCTCAAGACCCCCAAATTAAATAAACTACTAGCAAAGCACCTCCTGGTTGAAAGAGCCTGGCCATGTGCTCCTTCACTTAACCCTCACATAAAGTACCTGTTTTTTTTTTAATTTTTATTTATTTATGATAGTCACAGAGAGAGAGAGAGAGAGAGTGAGAGAGAGAGGCAGAGACACAGGCAGAAGGAGAAGCAGGCTCCATGCACCGAGAGCCCGACGTGGGATTCGATCCCGGGTCTCCAGGATCGCGCCCTGGGCCAAAGGCGGGCGCCAAACCGCTGCGCCACCCAGGGATCCCAAGTACCTGTTTTTATGTTCAATTGCTTCACACCAGCAAGCATATCACTTACCTAAGAAGGCAGATGGTGAGACAGTCCCATTGCTGCGTGACACCATAACACTGATGCCAGTCTCTATGAAGGGCACAGAGAAGTCAACCACCTCAGATCGCTCCTCATTGATGGTGAGTGATCCCACCGCCATGTAAGCCCTCTTCATAACCACCTGGGAGAAAGGCACAATGCTTCAATTAGAGCACTCAGGAAGACAAAGGAACACTGCAAGGAAAACATGGCCTGGCAGTGGTATCCTTCGTATAGTGGGAACAGGAAAGTCCATTTGCTGTCTTGCATTTTCTAAAATTTATAAATGAGCATTTTTTATATATTTGCATGAAACAAAATAAATGAAAAATGGAAATGGCCCTTACTTTCTGACACTTACCTCTCCAATCATACCATTCCAAGTTCCATTGATTTTCTTCCCATGCTTGCCATTGGTAACCAGGTAGAGATCATAGGTGAACTTCACAGATTTAGAAATTTTCTTAAGGATGTCAATACAGAACCCCTTGCAGCACTTTTTGATGTAACCTGGCTCTTCATCTGTTTTATTCCTAACCAGTTGAAGAAACAAGAAAACAAAACAAGGCTTTGTACAAGAGAGCAGATATTACCCTTACCATTAAAACTCCAACCCAAAAGCAGGTCCTCCCTTCACCGCTCAGCACCTGAGTGAGGAAATAAATCAGACCACGGAACTGTAATTCTTTCATTAACTCATCAGATTGAACCATGTTTTCTCCCAATTTTTAGTGCTCCTTTGAAGTATAACATACATCAGGAAGATGTGCATACCCTGAGGGTTCAGTTGGATAAATCTGCCCACACTGAACCCACCCATTTAACCAGCACCAAATTGAGATACAGAAAAATTACCCTTTTATTTTCTCTTCCAGGCATTTCCCACCCTCACCAAAGAGAATCATCATCCTGACTTCTAATAGTTTAGCTTAGTTTTACCAATTTCCAAAATTGTTTCTAAATCTCAAAATTACAGGGCATGATGACTCAAGAAAACATAGTTCAACATCAAGGCAAATTTGAATCTCCATAAATTTGAAGTCCTGGTTGTTGAGACCAGGCAAGGCCAAAAATATGTGAACACAGTTAGAAGTAATTCCCCTGGGTCATGACCTGGACAGAACCACAGAACTGCTAGTCATTCCGTTGCTCAGTAGTAAATGAAAATTGAACACGGTACCAAATTCATTCTATGCCTCAGATAGGTGCTGACAGCCGTACTAAATCTGACTATCCCATGCCACCCAGAGCACTGGGGAAGGGGCCATACTCAGAGACTATGCGTTTTTGGCAGGGGACTGTGTTCCTCATGCAGGTTCCACTCAGAGGGTCCACACTCTCCACAATGACAAAGGGGGCCTCCTCCAGGGTTACAATGCTCAGATGGTCATCCTCCTGTTCTTCTGTCTCAGGACACATTCGGGGCCACACGTAGTACTTCATCTGCAAGGATTTGTCTTTCCACTTCCCCACCTGCATGGGGGTAAACAAAAGACTCAGAAACCACTGGCAATAGATCCTAGCAGCTTCTCCTAGCATCACCCAGGAAGCTATTAAACAAAGGTCAATGGACACAGGCATTGTACACAATAGAGAGGAAATGCTTTTTAACCCATATGCTCAGAATAAGACTACCATGTCCATACCTAAGAAAGGTAATATATTCATTTACTCACTCACTTACCATATGTGAAAAAGAGGATCTACTATATGCTGGGCACCCTGCAAAACCTTGTGGCTCAAAGAAGCATCGTTCTGCCCTTCATCAAACTTACACTGAGTGAGGAAGTCCGAAATGTAAACAAACGTTTACAGTGATAGATGGTAAGTGCTAACACTAAAGCCTATACCAAGTGCTGGGAGGATGACAACGTCTCCTGCCTTGTGTGGCTGGCAGTTTTTTCTACTTAACTGTAACAAGGAGCATGATAGTGAAAGCAGCAAATAGCTCTGGAAAGGTCAACAGAATGACTGGAGCAAATGAGCCAGAAGGATGTGTTTTGGCTTGTAGCAGAAGTCCAGTGGGAAGTCATGTGGAGAACTGAGTAGATCTGAATTGGAATAAAATGATAAGTCAGGATTAAAGAATACTGACATAGCTTAGCTGGGGAAGGAAGCATGGTTGGGCTGGTCGTGAATGCCACAAGTCAATGCAGGTATGCACCTGCTGGGTTGGGTGGGAGCCCTGGGATGGACCATATAGGTCTTTCTGTGTGCACAGGCTGTGTCCCCATCTTCAGGGAGCACCACTCAAATATACTCCAATGTGAGAAGTGGATGCCCCCTGGAATCATTCACATGGTGGCCCTGCTGCCAATCATTGGGAGAAATGTGTGGGTCCCATTATCTTTTAGAAGAGCCATTCATTCCTGTTTTTATAATAGAATCTGTAGGACTTCGTTGGTGGGTTCTTGTTCTCACTCTGCCCTTGAGTTTACTGAAGAGGGAACACCTTTTCATTTTCTATAACCAAAGATCTTCAATTACCACAGGAATTATGGATTGTAAGCTCCTGCGTTTTCCCAATCTATAATTTCCTCCATGGAGCAATGCAAATTAGCAGCATAAGTGAGGCACCAGGACTACAAAACTACTTAATTATGAACTACATAAATCAGTAAGGAGCAACAAATGGGCAGTACTTCATAAATTTTCAAGCAAATAGGCTTAGATTTCCGTATTCACACAAAAGCAAAATGCCTTCCTTTGTGTCTGCTTTTGTCTATGGTGGGGTTTCTACCTAGAAACTCCCTAGGTGTGGTTTTTATCTCCCTCCCACCTGCCTAGTAGGTGCTATTTCCATGCCTGTATTAGGTCTGTACAGCTACTGCCCTTGTTTTATTGGATCACTATAACATGGTCAGCAGCTTGGTGTCCAGGACCAACTTGTTGAGCATTAACCTTGGTGCCAGGGTTTGCCAAGTGTGCAAACCATGTTTGACTTCTGATTCAGAATTATGCACTGAACCAAATGTTTGCTTTCCTTTTTGTGTATTGTCTTCTCCGTACCAAAGGTCCTATATTTGTGCAAGTCTGGTTTTCTTCATATTGCTAAGAGTACTTATTTGTCAAGCAGAAATATCCAAATGGCTTCCCAGCCATATGGGGATATTTATGTCTTCAGCTAGTGGTGAGAGAGGAGGTAGGACTTGGGAGAGGGGAGCCCTGGGGGCCCATGATGTTGAGTTACCTCCAACTTGCCCTATTTATCCCAGTGGCCAAACTGATAGCATTTTCTGCATGTTCCACGATGGGGAAAAGTTGGGAACCCCTAATATACCTATTTTCATTTATTTTTTTCTGCCCTTATCATCTTCTCTCACTAGTCCCTTTGAGGTTTTTTCTTTTAAATCTAAATGTATTCTCTTCTATCTTTTCTGCTATTAGCCTAGTCCAGTAGTACAGCAGCCCATTCTGCAATTACTGTAGGCAACTTCAAACTTCACACAGGGTACCCACCCCCCAGAGTGCACTGTGGACACTGCTGCCAGATGGCTCTTCCTAAAACATTATTTGGTTATATAATCCCTGTTCAAGAATTCCAACAGCCTTTCATTGCCCTCAGGATGTGTTCAAATTTCTCACCTGGATGGTCAAGGTGTGCGCATTCAGCTTAATTTACCTTGACAGAGTTGACTTCACTATTTTGAAATATTAATCCTTTGTTCGTATTGGAAAAGGAAGTTACTGATACTGAGAACTACTATAGGTTAATCAGGAACAGGTTTCAACAAGCAAGCAGCATTTTCTTTTCTAATAGACTTATAATAGACTTACTGTATCTGTAAAACAAAAATGCTGCAGACATAGCATTTTGGCAAGGTTTTTCATGAACCCTTGTGAACCATATGAAATATAATATAGATTATTGTATACTTTGACAGATTTGAAAGGAGTGTAAAATATTTATCCAAAAAAGAAAAAAAAAGATTGTTTAATGAATCAATCCCAACATGGAAAGAGGTCTTTAGGGACACGTCAGGACACTCTGTTCTTACAAGTGGCCTGTGTAGTGTTTCATAAAACCAAACAGAAGGAATGCTTACAAAATTGCAGATAACACAAGCTAAATGGGATAGAAGATACACTGCATTGCAGAATCAAGGTTGGAAGTGATATGAGTTAATTGGAATGGACTAAACCAAGTGGGATGAGATTTAATAGTATTTATACATAAAATCTAGCATTTATATTTTTTCAAAAAGCAAATGCACAGCATTTAAAAGGAGATATTTCAACTAACAGCAGTTTATAAAAGCTACTGCAATAACAAATGTTATATTTATGGATTTACAATATCTAGTACATGGGGTAAGGGAAGGGCACAGATGATCCCACTCTGCTCTGTGTTCATCATACCACAGCTGGAAAATTAGGTTTTGATCCTATAATCCTATGATCAAATGATTTTTATTTACTAGATCATTCTCATTTATCCAACAATAACCTGCATATGGAGTCCCCACTAGCACACCTTTTCCCAACTTCCCAACAACCTAGCAGGTTCATTCCTTGCTTCACTTCAGATCAATTCAACCAATAGCAGCTGTATGCCTATTCTGTGCCAGGCTCTGGGCTCTGTGTTACAGATAACAACACCAGGTAGCATTTAGCAAGGGCCTAGTATATGGTAGGCACTGAACATTCTAATCATCTCATTAATCATCACAGCAAGCTTGTGAGATAGGGACTATTATTTAGTGTCTCATTTTAAAGATGAGAACACAGAGGGGTTTGATGACTTACACCGTCATGGTGAGAGAGTGCAATGTTAGGGTTCGAAACTGAACTGTTTGGCTCCCAAGCTTGGGCTGTCTCCCCTACATTGCACTGCTGCTCTGACAATGAAGGAGTAAACATGATCCCTGTCCTCTGAGGACAGTCTTATGGGGAAAGATACTATCTGTTGATAATAATATCAAATTAGGCTTTGGTAATTACCTAATAAAAGGTATAAAGCATTCTGGGATTCAGAATAGAAGTGATTATTTCTGAAGGGGTAGGGGGAAAGCTTGATGAAGACTCTTATCTTTGATCCAGGTCTTGAAATGTCATAGTGCATTAGGCAAAGAGTACTTTATTCACTGAGTCAAGAGCAAGAGCAAAGGATCAAAGTCCTACAGTTGCTCAAAAGAAAGATCAAGGATAGTCCTTCATGGTTGAAAGGTATGATGTGTGGGGAGAAATGGTCTAGTTCAGTTATCCTCTTCCTTAAAGACTTATTCATTCTAGCTGCACAATCTGCATTTTCTAGAGAACCAACTGGATAGCACTCATCTCTTCCCACCTCCTTGTTCAATGGCATTATTATGCTTGTAGCTTGAAATTAGTTGGGGGCACCCATGAAATTGGCAAACACTATAATTCAGGGCTTCCTCTGCTCATCCTTATCTCCCATTTATTAAATATTTTCCAGTTCACAAATGGCCCACAGGAACCAAATAATTCATTATTTCATGCTATTCACTACCTTATTTAGTGACTTTAACTGTTTAGGTGTCTTGTCTCCTACCCTAAATTCTGAATGTAACTCTAAGTATTTTTGTGACCATAGACAAATGCTTAAAAACTCTGAGTCTCAGTTCCCAAACTAGTAGAGTAAGGAAATGATTTCTACGATGGCTTGCATAAAATCTCATGATCCTAGGATCTTTTTAGGACAGAGGCTCTCTACCACACTTCCATCTGATTAGAACCCAGGGGAAAAGTGTTCTACATGGTTATTTCCTAAAGGGAGGGAAGTATCTGATTCATTTACACAAAAAGATTAGCTTGTCTTAAAGTAATGATTCTTTTTTATTGTTTCTTCAAGGATGACTATAGTGAAGAAGGAAAGTTAAATTCTTGAGGACTGAAAGGAGAAACAGTTTTAGGAGAAAAAAAAAGCCCTCTGCGATAAATAACAGATTCACAATGCCAATACACAGTGCCCGTGTTAAAGAACATGTTTAATTACCTCAAATGAGCTACCTCAGGGCAAGGAGCAAGCAGTTAGAAACAACTGAACAGCTAAGTATGATAGGAACTTTTTATGTAGAAAAATGAAGTCTGTTTCAACAACTCATTTAAGGGGGAGGAAGTATAGTGAAAATATTACAGATGAGAGAGTTTGTTCAGAGTGACGAGGAACGGCAAAAAGACAAAGAGAAGCCTGAGACCCTAACAGGGAAACATCTGGATGCTTTCCTAGAACATCCAAACTGGTACAAGTCTGTAATACCGGAAATGCAGAGAGTAGTAGGAAATGAAGTTAATGGGAGATATTTCGGAGAAAGTACAGTGAGAAAAATTGAATGAAGAATTTATAGCTGAGATTAAAATATAATCAGAAAAAGAAAAACCTGGAGGAAATAATGAAGAAAATGTCTATAAAGTGCTCTGAATTCCTCAGAGATAAGCACTAAACAAACATCATTACCACACACACGTTTAATGACAACATCTGTCTATAAAAAATGCAGTTCTTTGCCATACTAACATTTACAAAGAGCTCTTGAGGACTGAAATCATCTTTCTCAAGAGGAAAAAAGAAAAAAAAATCCCTGATTAGGTTTCTCAGAAAAGCATGGAGTCATTTTGAGGGGTTCCGGTTTGGTACTCTGGGTACAAGCTGAACCCCTGTTCAGCTGGGAATCTCTTCTTACAAGAAGTCTACCTCATGAACCTGCAGCATTTTATCCCATAAGCCTTTGCTCATGAAAATACTAGAGAACCGATCTGTGGTGATTTTAGGCATCAAAGTCTTCCTTCTGCTAGCTAACAGATCTCCTCCATGACCACTCACAAAACTGTCACCAATTAGCACCCCGAGAAGGCCACGCATAAAAAAGAAGACCACAGGGACCACGTTTCTGCTGGAAGCCCCTGACTTTGTCTCTTTGGTGAATGTGTCATCGCAGAGAAGGGAGAGGGCCTGGGCAGGGCACAGCTGCTGTGAATGTTGCTGCGGTCTTTGCACAGATACCAAAGGACACCAGTCTCCCTGGGCTGCCTCTCTCATCTGCATGGATGGAAAGCCATTTCTGAAGATCCTGGAACAAAAGCACTTATTAGAGCCTCTTTAGGTGTCAAAGGTTATTTTTCAAAACTCAAAGTGTTTTTGTTTCTTGTTGGAGATGGCATCTGGCTCTAACACTAAATATTTGCTGCTTATTTTTACACAGTCCACTGACTCTAAAAATGCAAAATGTAAAACTACCTGTGATCTCCCTGAACAAGCTAAAAGAGGAGGCAGGGTGTCTGTAAGGTAGTCCAAACGTGCATCCTGTTCCTCCCCAAAGCATGTCACATTAGGTAGCTGCCCCTAGACATGTGTCCTGTGTCTGTGCTGTTCCAGGGCAGGCCTGAGAGTCCTAGCACAGCAAAAATCTGAGGATAGGAAGGCACTCCCATTTCTTTTCCCCTAAAGCCACCCATCTTACCTCTGAGGACTTTTAAAGGTTTAGTGTCTGAGTATTACATTTTGTTCAATCTTTATTTTTCCATGTCTGCCCCCCTTCCCCATCATTGGTAACCAAGTGGACATTATGGTGTATGGCCATCCATTCTCTGTATTCATACAAAATACATATACATATATATGAAAAATGGGATAAGTGTGCTCAGGCTTGTGTGTGTTTTCCAAAATCGTATCATAATATATACCTGTCTCTGCAACTTGCTTTTTTCACTTCATTATACATCATGGGCTTTCCCAGTTAGATCTAACTCCTTTTAACAGCTGCAAGGTAGTCCATAATAATGGGCATGACTCAATGTATTTAGGATATTTACTTAAACATTTTTTGACCAAAATAATTAATACATATCTTGGTATTTCCAAAGCATTAATTTCCAGGAATGAATAAGCAAAATGAAGGGATATTTATGTTTTTAAATGTCCTCAATGTTGCTGGAATACTTTCCCAAAGGTGTTTAGTGATGGAACTTCCTATCTGCAAAGCACAAGAGTGCTCCTTGCACACGTTCTCATCAGCACTGTTTCTTTTTTTTTATCACCATTAACATCTGCCCATCTAAGGAATGAAAAATGGTATCTAATTGCTTAAATTTTCATCTCCTTGGCTTGCAATGAGAGCACCTCTGCACATCTGGTAGCATTTAAGATTTTTCTTTTACCCTCTATCTGATCCTTCACCCATTTTCCATCGAGGTGTTTGTCTTTCTTATCTATTTGTAGGGAGCTCTTGGTGTAGTAGGAGAGTAATCCCTTATCTGTCAGATATGCTTGAAATATTGTTCTCCCTCTGAGATTTGTCTTCTGTTTTTGCTATATTTTTTCATGCACATAATTTTACCTTTACTTTTCTTCCATAGTATGTCTCTTTACATAGAACATTTGGTTTTCCCACTTGAGTTTAAAGAAAAAAGATCTATATGTGGAATATAAGAAATTGTGAAAGGGACTAGGAGAGAAAGGAGGGAAACTGAGTAGGGAAAAAAATAGAGAGGAAGACAAACCATGAGAGACTCCCAACTCTGGGAAACAAAGGGTTGTATAAGGGGAGAAGGGTGGGGGAATGGGGTAACTGGGCTACAAGCACTAAGGAGGGCACTTGATGGGATGAGCACTTGGTGTTATACTACATGTTAGTGAATTGAATTTAAATAAAATATAAAAAAAAGAAAAGAAAAAAACGATCTACCCCACTCTCAAAGCGTTCCTTGCTCCTCCTTTTGCACAGAGCTTGTCCTATACAGTGTGACAGACATATAGCCTTGCCCTCTGCATTGCTTAGCTTTCCCTCTGTTGGCCCTCCCAAGCCTCTCAAATGCTCTGCATCCTTCTCAGTCCTTCTCAGGCCTCATCACTTCCAAGAAGCTGTCCCTGGTCATCCCTGCTCAAAGAAAAAGCTCTAGTTGCTTCTCTAGAATAATTTTGTGGGCCAACCACTCCCTTTTGCTGTTATATTAAAATGCTAGCTATAGTCTAATATATAAATCCCTGTCTCTGAAATAGGTCTTTAAGTGCTCTAGGGCAGAGACTGTGTTACTTTACTTCTTTTTGTCCCTGTCCTGGCTTGAACAAGCGTGTTCTTCATAAATCACTGAGTGATCATCAGAGGCAAAATACATGGTACCCTCCAAAGGCTCCACTAGGTGTAGTTCTGGTGTTCTTCTACAAAAAAAGGCCTTAGGAGGTAAAGGCTGATGCATGTACTGCTTCTCTGCATTCTGGGTCTCTCCAGCATCCTGATTATAAAGTTGCCCTGAACGGACTCAGTTCCACAAGCACTGCTGTAAGTATAATGGCGAAATCTGCTGCACTGAGTACCTAACAAGGCCACTGGCACAGCTTGACGCTCCTTCTCCTAATCATTTGCATACTCAGTGATGTCTAGGTTTAGGAATCCAGCATTTGAAAAATGCATTAGAAAGTAATTTCCATATTCAAATTTGACCCATGACTGCCTGGGCCTATTATTGCCTTGGCACTCAGGAAGCTGGGGACTGGCAGCTCGGGACACACGGGCCAAAGGGAGGTCCATCCGGCCACTCCTGCCTGGCACTTGCGTGAGTCTCCTGAAACTGAGACATCTGTTGTCCTCACAGGCCTCTGCTGCTATCCCTGTCTGACACCTGCCTCTCCAAGAGAGCCGGGGGGCTCCCTGGGGACCGTGCATACCCACCGCGCCTGCCAGCCATCGCCCTCTGAGTGATCCTTGTTCTCCGCTTGCTCTTGCCTCTGTCTCTCCTGCTCTGGAGAGTGGAGGAATGGGAACATGGCGAGCTAGAGTAGGAGCCGGTGCCAGGAATGGAAGCTGCTGATTCCCTGGGCACCAGAAAACAGTTGTGGCCATTGCAGACAACCCCACAAGCAGATGTGATGAGAAAACTGGCCTAGTGAGAGAGAAAGGAGAATGAAGCCAGTGACAATACTGGAGTAATTGTAGCTATTCTGGGCTGGACCCTGTGCCAGGCACTTCACATGGAGTCAAGGCATTCCCTGGTCACTAATTCCCCAAAAGGGGATGTGGTTATACCCGTAATACAGATAAAACACAGACTCACTGAGTGTCCAGGGTTGTACCTCAGATCTCTTTGACTTTAGAAGTCCATGTTTCTTTTACTATGCCATGTTGGCAAGAGACTACTTCTGACCTCTTCATTCCTCACCTTCTTGTGATCTGAGAGGGAAGAGTCTGCTTCAGCCCCATAGCCTCCCACTCTCACCTCAGCCTCCCAGAAACCATGAGCGACGGATGTGTCTAATGGCTTTGTGGTAAGTGGCAACTGAAGTCCATGGGTGGGCCTGATAGGCAGGCAGGATGGTAGCAGGTGGCAGTAGGAGGCATGACGCAGACAAGCTCTGTGACCTCTGTGAGTTACTTCATCTCTCTGTGCCTGGTACATTTCAGCTTTGTGCACAAAGTATTTGCTATTTACTCTTCCTTCTCCCCCTCCTCATTATCATTATTACCCCTACTATCGAAACATGGGTACGACTCTTTAACATGACTAACTTCCTCCCAGAAACAAAGGGGGTTTTTTGCTTGCAAGTGGCAAGGGGGAAACACTGAGCAAACTCCACAACTTCTCAAACTTAACTTCAATTCATTAAGTCGGGGGAAACTCCATGCAATTCTTTTGGTTTTGTGCACTGTTTTCATACAAATAAAAATAGAAAACACAGGGATTAAAAATGCTATGACCCTTCTAGATTTACCAAAGGCCTTGAACCCAAAGAGTTCCAATGAGCCAGGTGTTGCCTCTTCATAAACCCTGCCATGGGATGAGATGAATATTTTAGAAAGGGCATTAATTATTTTAGGTCAGAGAATTTGGTTAACAGTTTGCCACACAGGCTCAAATGGACTGAACTGTTCAGCATATTGTCCTGAAGTGTCTGAAAGGCTTGGAAATCTCCCAAGCCTCTGTTTCATTGGACATGAACCCCAGACCCCTATTTGGGGACTCAGGAGGGCTCAATCACTGAGAGCTGAGTTCCACCATCTCCTCTAATCTACCTTTCCCCCAAAAGAGGCCCCTTCTCTGAAACTCCAAAATTGAGCCTTGCACCACCCTCTAGGACATGTGGAAGCCAGTCAAGGATACACATGTCAAATTTAAATGACACCGGGCAGCCTGGGTGGCTCAACGGTTTAGCGCCGCCTTCAGCCCAGGGCCTGATCCTGGGGATCCAGGATCGAGTCCCACGTCGGGCTCCTTGCATGGAGCCTGCTTCTCCCTCTGCCTGTGTCTCTGCCTCTGTGTGTGTGTGTCTCTCATAAATAAATAAATAAAACCTTTAAAAAATTTTAAACACCAGGGCTAGTCCCACTTTCCCTGAATCAACTTCCTCCTATATCACGCAGCTCTAGATTTGTGTGCAATATGCCCAGAATATGGGCTTGCTTCAGAACACAGCTCAGCAGGGATGCTGACTCCTGGGTGTGGGTGGACTCTAGGGGTGCTGCTATGATCTGTCTTTGGGGCCCAAGCCACAGGCCTCAGTCATGGACACAGCTCATCAGGTTAGCTTTTTACTACTCTCCACCTTTTTCCTCAAATGAGAAGCTGTGAGGTGCACAGTATCTGACCATTCCGAATGTGACTTCCTGAATTTGAGCACTGGCTTCACAAGTATTTGTATACATATGTAATATATGTAATGTGTGCATGCATGAAGTCTATATGTATTAATTCATTCACTCCACTACTTCATTCTACTTTGTCATATCAGTTAAATGCATAGGCTTTGAAGTCAGAAAGGCCTAATTCGAGTCCTGGCTTTACTTGTGTGTGACTCTGGACAAGTTTCCCAACCTTTTAAACTCTGTGCTGTGGATGCCTGCTGTTTTGTCTACCAACCTGCCATCTTTTGCCAGACACTTTTTAAAAAAGATTTTATTTATTTATTCATGAGAGACACAGAGAAGGAGGCAGAGACATAGACAGAAGGAGAAGGAGGCTCCCTGTGAGGGAACCTGGGATCACAATCTGAGCCAAAGGCAGACGCTCAACCACTGAGCCACCTGGGTGCCCCCCGTTGGACACTTCTAGCTCACTCTTTCCCCAAACCTCTTTTCTTAGTCTTCAGTCTCTCCTTCTTTTGTGAATTGTTCTTCCTCAAGTTCAACTGCATGGTCCTATGGTAGCTGCCATGTTATTGTACTTCGTAGCCTACCCCTGACCTAAGGGGCAGAACATCTGACTGCTGGGTGAAATCCAGATTTTTAACCTTAGGACCAAAAAGAGGGCCGAGTCAGTCTCACCCCAGTAGCATATGCTAGAATATGCAAAATTCAGAAGTGGTGGGTAGTCAAGTTTGGTACCCTATGAAGAAAATTGGCCCATGGAGAAAGAAAAGAATGAAGCCAATGGTCCAAGAAAAGTACATACAATTGAGAGTGGTTAAGATATCTGAGAGCACTGGAGTCCTGGCTTGTAGCTATTCAGGAGATCCAGCCACAGTTCTGTTGTGGGTTCTGATGAGACAGTCTTATATCCTGATAAGAAATTTGCCTTTTGCTTAAGCTAGTTCACGTTGGGTGTCTAGTCTTTATAATCAAAACAAGTCCTCATCACATACTATTTATCTCACCTATAAAAGGCAATGGATAATAGCTATCTTTGTGGGGTTTTGATAAAAATCAAATCAAATAATGAACATAAAATGTTTTGTGGAATGCCTGGAACACGGTGAGCCCCAAGTAAATGACAGAAGTTATGGTAGTATTGGTGGTATTTCTCATAAGCTTTTTTTTGAACATCTCATGATCCAAGAAGTAGGTTGGCTCACCAGTGACAGGCAGATTCCACTGCCATTCCTAAGCAAGTGCTTCCCTGCCTGGGGCCAAGTGAAGGAGAGGCAGGAAACCTGCATTCAAGCTCAGAGTTTGGATTTGGGCAGGGCCAACCAGCTACAGTTTCTGTTACCAGGTCTGACAGTGGCTTGTAACTGCATCCTACCCTGGGGAGGCCTCAAGAGGGTTACCTGGATGGTCACAGGGTCTACAGTTTCAGCAATCACACTCAGCAGTTCATTTGGCATCTCCTCCCCAACTGGTCTACATGCCAAACTTTGAGGCCAGGCCCAGTCATTTTCATGTCTTTATTCTCCTTTTTTATTCTCCACGTGCCTCTTCTACAAATCCCTTTCCTGGATTAGGAGCTCATTCGCAGAAGGTTCCTGTAAGATCCCTGTGTAAGGGTTCCCCATGCTAAGTTCACATCTTAAAGTAAGATGTAAGATGTGAACCCAGGCAATGTGAGGTCAGAACCTTTGCTTTTCCCCACTAACCTCTATATTGCTTCAAGCGTTAGACAAGATGCATAAGAACAGTATCAGGCATGTAGTAATAATGATGCTCAGCAAATGGTACTGACTCAGAACAGCCCACCCATCCTGCTCTCCTTAGGCAGCCCTGCATGCCTCGGGCCTGCTGCAGCATTACAGGCACTAGGAATGTAGAGCAGCTGGAGGATAAAATCCACAAAATGGAAGTGGTGTCGTCATCCAGAGGGCTCTGAGTTTGCATGGGAGACCCCTAGGAGCCAGAGATGATCATACTGCTCTTCAAACACTGCTTTACTGGGCTACTCCCAGCTCCTTCTGCCCTTTGCCTCCTGGTAAGTTTCATCATATCCTCTCCTCCTCTGAGTTCCAAATGTATTCAAGATGTTTAAAGAAGAGGTTACCTGAAAATACACAGGAATCTACCATAGATCTTAGACATGCAGGGCTACCACCCCCTCTGAAGTGTATCTCAGAGATGCTAAGAAAACTGATGCAAATAGTTGTCCATTCAGTAAAGTAAACCAAACAAGCAAAATCCGGTTCTCATGCAAAATATCCAGAGCTAGAAAAGGTGGCCAGAACTGGAGCAGGACCTCATTAGGGGAGATTGTGGAAAGCTGTTTTTAGTGCAGCAGGGTGTTCATGTACAAGGGACCAAAAAGAAAGTAACAGGAGGGACTGTGGAAAAGAAACATATTGTGTAGTTATAATGACAATGTTTTCCAGACCACAAATCTGAATGTAAACTCCAATAATTATGAATGTGTTTGCAGGGACAATGAAGCAGCAGAGTTGAAAGTGTGATCATCCAGGAAATCCAAGGCATAAGGTTGTGAATATATATGAAAAGAAACAAGGCATGAACACTGAAAAGACACATTAAAATCACCAAGGCGATGAAGGAGCACAAATAGAAGAGGTCAAAGCCATTGAAAAAATACATTATAATTTTAAAAGACCAGACCAGAGAAGAGAAAAAAACAGGAAAGTCACGAAAGATACGTTTCTAAAAAGATACCTTGTAGAATTCATAGAACTCCTTCTTCAATAAGGCCATGGACAAGAGGACTAAATCCCTAGTAATGCCACTCATTCTACAATTGTCCCCGCTCCACCACCCTTTCCTTAGGCAGAACTGTCCAACTCTGTCGACAAACATATCTGTTAAATGTGTACAAGATAGTATTTCTGGAATCTTCTGGACTATGCTAATCCAAAGTCATTCCTTTCCCTCCCGAAATTCCTTCCCCCAGGTTTGGAGGCTAGAAATGGCAGGTAGGAATCTCCCATTGGCTTCCATTCTCACTCTATCTCTTATCTGGATTCCTACCTTACTCCTGACTGGTTTCCCCATCTCCAGTCTTATCTCCTCCAGGGCATCCTCTACCTGGCCCCCAGCATGATCTGTCTAACATTCAGATCTGACTCCACACTTAACCTTTTTCAAAGCTTGTCAGTGCCTCCTCCTTCACCTACAGAATGATAACCACCCTCCTTGGATGAATATGTAGTTATTCTCCATCTCTTCCCTCTTCCCCCCCCCCCCTCCTTTGTCTCTTCTTTCTGGCCTTTCTGTTTTCTTTTTTAACTTCTCTCTTCAGGGTTCCTAGCCTTTACCTTTAACTGATAATATCACACTATGCTATTTCTTATCAGAATGCCTTTACCTTACTGGGATTCTCTATTTTAAATCTCTTCTCCTCTGGATGACACCACTCAACCTTTAGGATTCAGCTCAAGTAGTATGTACTCCAAGAAGACTTTCCTCATCACAGCCCCAGGCGGGATTGAGGGGTTAGGTAGACCTCTTTTGTTCTCTCCAAATACCTTGTGCATATCTCAGTCACTGAACTTGCTAAACATATATATTGAGTTGCCTATGTGTCTTGTCTCCTCTAGTGGACTATAATTTTCTCAAAGGCAAGGAATGAATATTATTATTATTATTATTATTATTATTATTATTATTATTATATCTGCAATGCCTAGCATGAGGAACAGTACTGCAGTGGGTACTCAGTAAATGTTAGTTGGACAAATGAGCGAGTGGGATTTTAAAAGGAGAACCTGCTCTTGGCAGCTAATAATACATGATGGCGATTCTGCTTAAAATACTAACTAATAGGGGATCCCTGGGTGGCGCAGCGGTTTGGCGCCTGCCTTTGGCCCAGGGCGCGATCCTGGAGACCCGGGATCGAATCCCACGTCAGGCTCCCGGTGCATGGAGCCTGCTTCTCCCTCTGCCTATGTCTCTGCCTCTCTCTCTCTCTCTGTGACTATCATAAAAAAAATAAAATAAAATAAATTAAAAAAAAAAATACTAACTAATATTTATTGAGCCTTCACTATGTGTCAGGGGCCATGCTAAGCATGGCACATGCATTATTTAATTCTCAGAATAGTCTTATAAGGCAGATATTATTTTTATATCCATTCACAGTAGGTCATTATATTAGTGGTACCCAATGAATCATATATCCCAATATCCATACTTGTGTAGTCATCTCTCTCATTGACTCTAGATTTGGCCTTGTGACTTGCTTTGACCAGTAGGATAGCAAAAAATGTAATACATATAGAGATTTGATGAGTGACAGTGCAATGGGCCTTGCCTTCTTGGAATGTTCCTGACAACTCTGAAGAAACATGAGCCGGCCTCCTTGAGGTTGGGCAAACCTGCAGAATGGGGAACAGATGATGGCCAGTATCAACAGTTAGGCATGCGAGTGAGGCTGTTTTGGATTATCTAGGTTACCCCAGCAGATGAGTAGCCCCATGTCAGATGAACCCAAGAACCACCCAGCTCATCCCCAACTCAAACTGCTGTATCAAAGAATGTTGAGTAATACAATGGTATTACTTTGTATTGTAGTTGTTTCAAGCCACTCAGTTTTGGGGTGTTTGTTACATAGCAGAGGCTAACTGAAATGTATCCACCTTGGAAAAGGCTGGACATTTCAGGCAAGACCTAAGAAGCAGTTAGAAGCAAGAAGATGACAGAGATAGAATTAAAACACAAAATAGCACCAAGTACTTTAGAGTTCTTTATTATAAATAAGTACCGTGCTGACGTAAGTCCTTCTTAATTATAGTACTGTTGAAAGAGCACTGAACACAGAGTTGAGTTTCAGGCCCAGCCCTATCACTGACAAGTCCTGTGAATGTGACAAATCACTGAGCCTTTGGGAATCTGAGTGTCTTTATCAGCAAAGCTCGTGGGACAGAGGAGGATGCTAAGGAATGGGAAATTCAGAAGCTAAACTGTCTATATCCTTCCATGTACCAAATAATGTTTCTCTAGTAGGTATTTCAACATCTTTTGTATCAGTGGTATCTCATCATTTTCCTTACAAGGTGCTCTCGAGATACGTAACTGCGTAACTTTTTTCCCCCCAGTGTTTAAAAATCTAGTGAAACACCATCTCTTAAAGGTCAGGAAAATACCTGATCTCAAAGCAAAAGCACTGGCCATGAGTGTGAGGACTTGGTCAGACTCTGCCTCCCACCAGCTATGGGACCTTGTCCCTTAACCTTGCTGCGTCTAATTCTCTGTTAAAGACGAGCGTTAACAACATTTACCAAAACTCCCCCACTAGGGTTTAAGAGCAACAAATGTGATAATGTATGTGGAAGTGTCTTGAAATCAGCTACTCCCTGCACAAAGTCAAGGTACCATGAGTGTCCCAAGGAGCAAAAACACATGATGTTTAGAGGTGTTTATTTATTTAGAGGTATTTATACCAATGACATGCCAGACACTGGGCTAAGTGGTAGGTCTGTCAGGGGAAAAATGGGGAACCTGACATTTGAGCTATGAGGTAATTTGCCTCTGGTCACATAATTAAGAAATGGCTGAACTGCATAGAAATTCTTATCTGCCTCCCTCTAAAGCCTGGGCTTCTTGTATTGTGCTGGGCAGCCTCCAAATGGAACCTTCTCAGTCCGCAGGAGAGCAAAATTATTGGCCAGGTAGTTTACCATTAAATGGGGTCACCAGCTTGTGGCTAAAGAAACAGATGATGAAAAAAGTGCTGGGGGAGAAAATGCCTGTTTACAAACTCAGCTTAATTAATTAGTCAACTCAGATGAGGCAGAAGAGGCGGGTTTCCAGATGCCTGACATGGAGAATTAATTAGCAGAAAGGCACCAGGCCTGGACTCCTGTCCAGGGCACGGGGTGGATTTAAATTACTAAATTTCCTCAGCGTCCCTCAACTTCGTTAAAGCCATTTGACTGGGAAAGAAGAAAACCACCACCAACAACAAGAAAAAAAAGAAAATGAAACAAAGCACTTCATTGGAAATGACAACCGAACTGAAAACAGGCCACCAACTAAGGTTTCTAGTGCAGTCCAGAAGAGAAATGAGCCTCTAGTGTTGCCAGCTCAAGTCACAAAGATTCAGAATAAAATTAAAGCGAAGTAAAGTTACACCCCACTAGCACTTGGAAATTCCAAATCTGTACCTAAATAAAATGGAAAATTAATGCAGCATTCGGACTCCTACCAGGCAAAGCCATCACCTTCATTTCCACCATCTTCATGGTTGAAAAAGAAGAGCATCTGGGAAAAGGCAGAGTACCGAGGCCACTGCTCGATCCCAGGACCCCAGCATCACGCTGTGAGCTGAAGGCAGACGCTGAACCACTGAGCCACACAGGCGTCCCCATTTTGCTTATTTAAAGGATAAAGTGTTATTTAGGAAAGAGAACTCCTTTCACCTCAGTTACTTGTTGTAAATATAAAGTATGTGTGAAATCTGTAGAAATCACAACAAAATGGGGTTGGGCCAGCCTGGGAGAATAATGTGGAGTTAATATTTAATGAAATGTGAACTGAGCTCTGTGTGACTTTATAAGTCGAAGTCACTTTTTTAGGAATGGGTCCCTTTCTCTGCTTCTACAGTTCACGTTTCCGTTTCCTGGGGGTTCTAAAAGTGCTCCTAATTTGTTGTTTATATTTTTATCAGTGAATTTCCATGTATTCTTCAGTTGTTTGGAACTTGTCCTCTGCCTAATTAAGCAGAGGAAGTTAATGAGGTATGAAGTGACTCTGTGCCACATAGTATATATAATATAAAATGCATAGAAAGAAGTAAGCGATGGGTTGGGGCAAAGGGTCAAGTGAGGCTTAAGGCTTGGGGGCCTGGGCAGAGGGTAGAGGTGCAGACAGACATGGTGGGATTCCACAGGAGGGAGCATATATGTAGACTCTTGGATCTGGAAGTGATCTAGAGAAAATCAATAGTTTTCCACCAGGCTCTGTATTAGAATTACCTGAGAAGCTGTTAAAATGCTGATTCCTGGGGGTTCTGTGTGGCTCAGTTGGTTGAGCATCTGACTCTTGGTTTTAGCTCAGGCCGTGATCTCAGGGTTGTGGGATTTGAGCCCCGTGTTGGGATCTGCACTCAGTGAGGAGTCTGCTTGAAGATTCTCCCCCCTGCCGCTCCCCATGTTCATAAGTGTTCTCTCTCTCTCTCATAAATCAATAGATCAATAAATAAATCCTTTTAAAAATGCTGATTCCTGGGCCCTGTCCCAGGACAGTTCTATTGGAGTCTCTAAGCAGGATAAAATAGTACATTTAAATAAAGGAGATGACAATATTATTTTAAAATGCCCTGGGGTGATTCTAATGGGCAGCAGGATTGAGGGCCATCCATCTATGGTGACCTCTTCATTTTACCAATGGGGAAGTGAGTGAACAAATTTGGAGAGGCAAAAGAGACAGTGTGGGTGAATGGTATTAGGTGACAGTCCACAGAGTTGTCTCAACCCACTTCACTCTCCACTCAAAGCTTCATTCACAGCTTTGGTCTTGCTTTATGAGAAAAGGAGCTTCCCTGCCGGGCTGCTTCCCTTTGTCACACTGTCACACTTGGACATGTTTGTGTGAGGCTGAAGGGGCTCAGACTAGCGGTGCTCAAAGTGTGGTCCCCAGACCAGCAGCATCAGCAGTACTTGGGAACTTGTTAGAAATGCAAATTCTCAGGCTTCCCTCCAGACCTACTGAATCAGCAACTGTGGGGGTGGAACCCAAAAATCTGGGTGATGCATGCTGAAGTTTGAGAGCCCCTTGGTTTAGACTCATTTTTCAATGGATCTTTAGAGGCAGAGAGCACAGTGGGAGGTAATGGTAGCAGGAGGTTCAGGAGGATACTGGCCCCTGCAACTGAGGACGAAGGTTGGCAGGGTTTTCTTTGGATTAATCAAGGACTGCAAGATAAAATTTATCACCATATACAATGAGGATTTTAATATTTACCATGTGTCACCTGCCTCACTACAGCTAGCTGGTGAAAATAAAACGCCTTTTGTTCCCTCGAAGAGATCTGATGCCAAACTGATAAATTCCTGCTTTGAAAAATTTCTGGTTTTGCCTATGATGGGGGTTTATTCAATACCTTACCTGGTTTTAACTTAAATATTCCTATTTTCAACTCTTGATTATATCTCACAATAGAGAATAAGAGAGATGAATATAATAGTAAAAAGATAATCAACATTATATTTGCTGAAGAATATATTCGCAACTCATAACCCAGTCAGTGACACAAGCACCCACTCCCAAACCTACCCATCCCGTTTCTCATTCTTTCTTGGCTCAGGGCCCTTCTCAGTGCCTACCACACAGCTGTTAATATGAGGAATGTGCCGAAATGATGGAAGAGCTAGGTCACAGCAGATAATCCACTTATGGATAATAAAAAATGTGTGTCACACTTCACTGACCATGTCAGTTCTGAGCTGCTCTACATACATAAGAGATCCTTCATACCCAAGACAGATTTCAAAGCAAAATGAAAAACCCATACAATTTGGCCATGTTCCTACCCATGTTTTAATTCACTCTAGAATAATAGGTAAAAATAAACTCTCTGAGCAATAACTAGTTACTGAACATGTGTCCTATGCCAGGCTCTATGTGAGACCCTGCAAGGGGTACAGAAGGTAATGACACAGAATCTGCTTTCGGGGAACTTATAATCAAAGGCACAACAAAGAAAAGTACATATTAAAGAACAACTTATAATATCCTGTGTATTAGCTATGGTAGGGTAACTGGTATATCAAATAGTTTATGAAATGTATTATAACACAATTGAATTTCATTTCTTTTTTTAAAGATTTTATTTATTTACTCATGAGAGACACAGAGAGAGAGAGAGAGAGAGAGAGAGGCAGAGACCTAGGCAGAAGGAGAAACATGCTCCCCACAGGGAGCCTCATTAGGACTCAATCATGGGACCCCAGACCCACACCCTGAGCCAAAGGCAGACGCTCAACTACTGAACCACTCAGGTATCCCTGAACTTTTTTTTCTCATTCATGTAAGTGTACTGAGGTTGGCAGGGCAGCCTCTTGCATGCAATTACTTGGGGACTCAGGCCAATGCAGATTCTGGCATATTTAACATGAAGCTTTCAGGCTCCCCATGGAGGGGTCTCCATCTCAGCTGACCAGAGACAAAAGAGCATAACTGAGCTTGTGTGGGAGGATTTTATGAACCAGGCCTGGAATGACACCCTTCACTTGTGCTCACATTGCATTGGCTAGGCATCAGTTATATGGCCACACCTAACTGTAAAAGAAGCTGGGAGATAGAATACAGATGCACCCTCAGAAAGAAGAGCAAACAAAATTTATCTGGTAAACAGCTACAGTTTTTGCCATGCTAGGCATGATTGGGGTCGGTATGTGAAGCTGGGATGAAGTTAGTAATAGTTTTCTTTATATATGTTTGCTTTGTTTCATTGTTTCCCACTGTCATTTGTTATACCTCTGTAATTTCTGAAGACTCCATACTTATGACACTCCCTTGATTCTTCCTAGAGCTCAGTGGAACCCTGTACACTGCAGTCCACTCCAGGAATGAGTGTTATTGGGGAGGCTATGGAAAAATTCCACGAAGGAGGAGTAGCAGCTTTCAAATGATGCTACCTCGACCTCTTTCTGTCCCTCCTTTCAGCCAACAATTCATTGCTTAATGCCAATGTGTGAAAACCATTTGAGTGCTGGCACTTACCAGGAAGTGACGGATTTCATTCAGGTACCTGGACCAAGAGAGGATCCAATAAGGTAGGACACCAACTGTTTTATTCAGCATGAATGTGTGTTCTGGGGTCTGATCGGATGTTAATGCTAAAATACAGAATGTGGAGAAATATAGGGAAATCTTTTCACATTGAAAAGAATAAGATGGTCAAACAGGATACTAAACAGGGATTGGAAATGGAGAGATGGGTATTTGCATTTTTTTCCTGATTTCTATAAAGAAAGGAAATCAATAGACCCTCTTTTAGAGCTCCTTCTGGGTGAAGAGGATTACCTATCTCATTTCTCTCCCTCACTACTCTGCTAGCACTTGCCCAGACACATTTAGCTCAGTGTACTGAGAGGAGCAGTGGAAGACAGAAAAGAAGCACACATCTGGACTTATAGTTCCTCTCCTTGGTCCCACTGTTTTTCTGAAAAGATAACTTTCTAATTGAAATCAACAGATACTCAGTGTCTGTTGGCAACAACACACAGGAGTAGGAATCAAATGGTTGAGTGTGAGCACAGAAGATTTAGCAAATATGTGAACCTGTGCTCTGTAACTCGGTGCCCTGGATCTAGCTTTAAGCAAGACATTCTGATCCATTTGGACAATCAGTAGCAGTAATAAAATAAGTATGTGTTTGAGTTTCTGCACCTTATGCATTTTACACCTCTGGCATTTTATGATGGAATCATAAACTTAGGAAGAACTTTCATATACTAATACTTAGAATATAAGCTTTTGTTGTTCAACTCATTAATTCATTAATTCAACAAATATTATTGTACACCTATCAGGAGACTGGCACTTATCTGGGTGATGTGGACTGAGGTGAACATTCCAGTTCCTGCCCTCCAGAAGTTTACATTGTAGGGAAGGAAAAAGACAATAAGCAGATATACAATAAAATGTCAGCCGGAGAGAACTGCTATCAAGAAAATAAAGGATGGAAAAGAGGATGGTGTGTGATGGGATTTGTACGATGTGGTCAGGGAAGTCTTCTATAAAGAGATGACAACATGTGAGCAGACACCTGATTGAAATGAGAGTCATGTGACTATCTGAAGGAGGATTTCAGGCAGAAAACTCTGTGGGGGCAAAGATCTTGCAATGGGATATTCCATGGAGTGTTTTAGAAATTAGCCAGTTTGGGTGGAGCTAGGAATCCAAGGGAAGAGTTGCAGGAAATGAGTCTGGCAGGGTGGGGAGAAGACAGCTCACATAGTGAGGTTTTGTATCATCTGTGTTTGATGGAAAGCCATTGCAGGATTTTGAAAAATAACTGACATGAACTGTTATATTCTAAAAGGACTCCTTTGGCTGTGACCTAGAGAATTGACTATAAGGAGCAAGGGTAGATACAGAAGGCAAGTAAGGAGATGAGGGTGACTCTGACCATGGTGGTAGCAACAGAGGAAACACAAATTGGTTAGTTTCAGGTTATGTTTTAGAAGACAGAGATGACCAGATTGCTGATGAATTTGACATGAGGTGGAGAGAAAGAGAGGAATCAAAGATGACTCTGAGGCTTTGGGCCTTAGCAATGGGTGATGCGGTCTACTGAGATCCTCAGCAGAACAGTGAGTGATTAGGCTGAGGACATGGATACCACATGGCTGGAGACTGATGCTCAGATCTCCTACCTATGAGCTCTAGGACCTCAGGCAAGTTTTCTCTGCATCTGTCTCTGTATCTCAGTTTCATCTTCTATAAGATGGGGATATTAATAATACTTACCTCCTAGATGAAATAAGTTAATGCCTGTAAAACACTTAGAACAAGGTCTGGAGTATAGGAAGTTCTCAGTAAATGCTGGCTAAAGTGAATATGGAGTGTGGGAAGTAGACATGTGGAGAAACTCAGGAGTTTGAGATGGGGAGTTTGAGTTGCCCATCAGAAAGCCCAGGAGGAGTATCAGTAAGGTTAACACAAGCATCTGAGTCTAGGTGAGAGTTCCAGACTGGAGATAAATTTTGGGGACATCCACATGCAGAAGACTTTGCAGACCAAGGGACTGGCTAGTATAATCTTGTCCTCACCCAGAAAACATAGAGACTGGAGAAGACATGATTATATTCTGGCAGCTAACAAAAAAAAGGTAGGTAGGGTGGTAGAGTCATGTACAAGAGGAGGAGCTAACTTAGACTCGAGGGGCAGGCAAGACTTCCCAAACAAGTGAGGTTTATGTTGAATCTGGAGAAGAATTTCCATTCACTATCATGCTCGCTGGTCCTCTTTGTATATTTTTAGTCATTACACTCATGGCCCACATCAAGCAGGTTAAACAATAAAAGTACAGAAGAGAACAATGAGAAAATTACCTGTGTACTTAATGTACATTTCCCTTTGAAAAACATCAATTGGTCTTCTTAAGTGAGATGTTCTTTTTTTTTAATATTTTATCTATTTATTCATGAGAGATACAGAGAGGCAGAGACATAGGCAGAGGGAGAAGCAGGGTCCCTGTGGGGAGCCTGATGCAGAAGTCAATCCCAGAACCCTGGGATCAGAATCCGAGCCAAAGGCAGACACTCAACCACTGAGCCACCCAGGCAACCCTTAAATGAGATATTCTGTCTTCGGTAAAGTTTTGGCAACCACCAGAGAGTAGGAAATGTCAGAATTTCCATACATTTCGCATTTGCTGCAAGAAATAGTCCAGGGCTTAGTCAGCATTTTCTCAAAATGAGAACAATAATCACGACACGGGGCCTCACCTAAGCTAACAAATCATTATCCTTCATAACCTATGTGTAAATAGGACCCTGATGAAAAGGTTGACTAGTTTTCTTCCCTGTTCAAGATATTAAGCCCTTAACACATACATAGAAGTTTATATATATATATATATCTTGAATATATATATAGGAAGCTATATATATGGAGAAGCCTGCTCAAATAGTCTACCAAACATTTCAACACTCTTTTCCCTTTACCTACTATTTTATGTGCCAAATAAGCAAAATCCATTCTGCATCAGTACATTGTTTTACTAACTCAGAGCTTTGTTAAGAGTCTAGGCCAAAACGATGTCACCGAGCTGTAAATAAGTGTGCAAGTCTAACTGGCAAAGGGGATTTAAAAGACATGAGATTAGATTTCCCACTGAAGTGGAAAGAAAGGTTTCTACTCTTCAGAAAGACCTGCTGTCGTCTTTCTGCTGTCCCAGATGGTGAAAGTTATGCACTCCTTGACCTGAGCCAAAGCCGATGTAAGAGAAAACAGACAAACAAGACCTGTTCAAAGAAACTAAGCAAGGGGTCCATCTGCGATGACTTTAAGTACACAAGACACAACTTCCCAGACAAGGACACCTTCCCTGACCCTGTTTTCTGCACTGTGGTATATAAGGTAATTTAAAAAGTCTCTTAAGGGACTAGCCCAGGTGTCCCACAATTCCTGGAAATGGCAATAATAGATTTAAAGGACTTTGAACTCGTTTTTGTTTTGTTTTGTTTTGTTTTGTTTTTTGCAAGGAGTAAACCAAGATGTGTCCATATGCATGCATAAGTACATGCTGAATGAATGTTGACCAACATGCATTCACAGGCAGAAGGAGGGTATTGGCAGAGGCAATCATAGGGCACTGACCATTGATCATAGGAAGCAATGTCGGGCAGCCTGGGTGGCTCAGAGGTTTAGCACGGCCTTCAGCCCAGGGCGTGATCCTGGAGACCCGGGATCGAGTCCCACGTCAGGTTCCCTGCATGGAAACTGCTTCTCCCTCTGCCTCTCTCTCTCTCTCTCTCTCTCATAAATAAATAAAACAAAATAAAAATAAAACAATGTCTAGGAAATGCCATGTTTTCTAAACAGAGTCAGATCTGGGGTTTGTGGTTTTCAGCCTGCCTCCAGCCTCCATCAAAAGCACAAGAGTCTTTTTAACTTGCAAGTTAAACATACCTCCAGAGGTGTAGGAGTCTATCTCCACTTACGGGAGGGCACTTGAGCTCGCATTTCAAAATGGCTCAGTCTTAAAAATGCAAGAATCAGAGCACAGATGTGAGTCTTTAGCAATGAAGAACCACTTGGAAATGGGTGTGATGGGAGCTTCTAGTAAGTAATATTACCCAGAGAATGTATACTCATGGTGACTTCAGTACAGCAAGCCCCATCCTGCCCCTATTTATGAAAATGGAATGGATCTGAATTTTCTAGACATAGAATATAACCCCTCTTAACCTATTTCTGGCTCCTCTACATAGAACAGCCCAAGACGAAGATGAGGCCTTTTATATCTTTGCTGTACCCTATGGAAGGGGAAAGGAAATGAAAGATAACATTTATAGAATACCTCTCATCACCTAAGCCATGAGGAAGGTCTATATATATATATACAGTGATATATTGGATATATATATATATATATATAGTGAGGTTAAGTTATATTTTCCCCGTTTTATTGAGAAGAGAACGGATATTCAGGAAAATTGAGTAACTTACCCAAAGTCATCAAGCCAATATGTTTTTGGACCAAGATTTAAACCTAGTTGTCTCCCACAAAGCCATATTCATTCCAGAGAAAGGCAGTCTGGTTCTGAGCATGCCTGTCCTACTTAAAAGGCCCCAGTAAAATTTCAGGAACAGTGTTACTTGATTCATACATTTGTGGCAACCAGTCAGTAGCAGACCCTAGTGCCAGACAACACCTTGGACAGATCATAAAAATAAAAAGATTCTGTAGTGGCAAAAGCAGTAAAAGCTATCACAGTGTTCACAGACACTAAGGTCTGCTCTAATACCAGATAAATTCTGCAGTTTTTAGCAGTTACAGTGTTAATAGCTTTTTCATACCTGAAGACTGTTAATGGGTCACTTATCAACATTCAATGTCCCATCTCCTTTAAAGTTCCCACACGTGTTCCATTTATTGCCCTTTTAGTCATTCTCATATTTTCCAATAGACTCACCAGGTCCTCTCTGAACTCCTATAAATTCTGCAGTTTTCAACAGGACCCAGTACTCCAGGAAGACTGGAAAAGCACAGTGTGTCTTGGAAGCAAGATGTCTCCAATGACATCCAGAACGCTCTTATCGGAAGGACAGTGTCCTCTGCTGAGGTTTCACACTTCACTTTCCTGCAGAGGTTCACTTCCTGTCTCTTATCTATTTCTCCCTATCTCTGCTCCTTCTTTTTTCCCCCCTCTCTTCTCCTTTCTCTGTTCCTTCTCTTTATTTTTCACTCTCCCTTTCACTTCTTGAATTTCCCATGTTCTTTTCCTTCACATTCTCCATCTCTTATTCTTCACTTGCTCTTCCTCTATTTTTAGAGTCAATTTACTTAAATTGAAAAACAAAAAACAAAAACAACAGATGTGAGAGTCACACAAACCTGATTCAGATGCTACTTCTTCCACTTAGCATGCCCTTGGACGAGTAACCATCCCACCCCTTCCCTCAATCTTCCTTTCTGTAACATGTAGATATCAACTCTGTGTATGCATAGGTCTGGATAATAAGTTATATACCATGTGTATATTCAGTTCAGGCCTTTGAATGCCAAGCAGGACATTTGAAAATCATGGGCAAAACCCCTATTTCTGTCCTGTCTTCTGTCCCACTGCTGTTAATTCTACCTCCTCTCCCACAATCCCACCTTCTCTCTGTTGCTCCCCATAGCTACTGCCCCCAGTTATGGCTCAGCATCCAGCTCATTCCACTTTACTATGTGACCATTTCTCTTTGGCTGAATTTTCCTCATGGTCTATGTTCCTCTGGTCTGAGTCCACTTTCAAGCGGAAATAATTAGACACTACAAAATGTTGCACATAGACAAAATGTTCAAGCATATCAATGACATGCTGCTTTTAAAGAATGAGAGTAATAATATTAAACACTCCTGGACCATCATCAAGAATAAGGAGCTCAGGGCCAAGGAATGGCCAGGTTGTCCATACCTCCAGGAACAAAATGTATGACTGAGAAAGATTTTTCCCAATCAGTAGATTAAACAAATAATGACCAATACTCATCCCTTACCTTGAGAGACAGAAGTTGAAAAAGTTGTTTTCTTAATTGGAAGTTTTTAAAATTTGTGAGCAATATTAACCACTAGTTCTTATGCCAGGTTACTTTTCAATGGACATAATTCTATTGTAAGGAGAAGCATTTAGGAAGTAAACCTTCCATAAAAACTTCAGAATCATAGCTCTCCTTTCCGTAAAATGTAGGACCCCAAACACAAACACTTGCCTTGCATTGTGGTACATGGTACCCCCCACACCCTGCTACATAACTCACATATCTTTTGGTAGTTCTCAGTCTGACCTGCCATTTTCATGTCTCAGGCCTTTTCTGCCTTTATTTTGAATTCCCGACTTCCTTTTGCCCTTGTCTTTACTGAGCTTCATCCTGTTAGTTTCTGATTACTTGTCCAATTTGTTGAGGTCATTTCCAATTCTAATCGCATCCCCCAAGGCTTTAGCCTCCACTTTAAATTCAGTCTCATCTGTGAACTTAATGAGTGTGCCGTTGCAGCATCCAAGTCACTGATGACAATCTTAACTAGAAGTGGATCCAGAGCTGAGCCCTGTACGACACCACATTTATGTGTTTACTTGTCAAAAGAAATGTATGTGCATGGGCTTTAATAAGTTCAGTTTAGAAAACAGAAGCCTCTCTCTTCAAAATCAGGGATCATTCAGGTAGAATTTGTGACATTTTTGGCAATTCAAGGTTGTAGCTCCATACAAGTGAAATTAAATAACCAAAGTCATTGCTCAAAACATTACTTTCTTTCTTTTAAAAAATCTCATTGTTTTGAATATAAAAGTCACTACCTATTTTCACCATTCTTCCCTGGGAATCACTCATGTGCACACTCTGTCCTCCTATGGGAGAGCTCTGGCTTTTTGTTCCATCTCTGCCATTCAGTATATGATCTCAGGTGAACCACCTAACCTCTCAGCCTAAACCTCATCCTCATCAGTAAATAAGGGGCTCCAATCAGATGACTGCAAATGTGCCCTCCAGATCTGAGAGGCCGGGACTCTCTCTTGATTAAGAGCCTAATTATTCCCAGTGGCTTATTACTATACACATTCTTTGCTGTAAGCTTTTCCCATCACATTTATATATAATATTATAACTTTGAACACATTGAAGAAGGGATAGACTAACTCTGCAATAGTCTAGAATTTTCTAAAATGCATATTTATTTGCTTATGTATTCCTTCTCCACGTAGTCTCAAATACTTGAATGCTAGCTATGCGTGAGATGCCCTGATGCTTATTTCCTTGTGATAGCCAATATTCTAACAACCAATACTCTATTTCAGAATTCTCACTTGAAAAATAAGGAGACTGAGTTTAGTCACTGTGAGGAGTCACAGGGTTTGCTTGTGGGGTTGCAGACTTAAGGCTTAAACTTGGGTTTCTGGGCACCGAGTTCTATACCTTTTCTATATGTCATGGTCTCCTGGCCACAGTTATATCAATTATATCAGCAATCAACTAAAATGCCTCACTGCACTGTGTAAGAGCATCTGTTTTTCAATGATGAATGACTATCAACTCAGCTCTTGAAGACAAAAGTAAATTTTCTTACACTGGGGCTATGTAAATAATTCTCTTTAAGAACAATATAAAGCTATTTTCTAAATATATCTGGCTCTAAGTCTGGAAAACAATCATAAATTTTAAAAAGTCAAGCTACAGGGAGAAGTTCTGCCACCAGCCTCGAAGAAACCGTCATGTTGTCAACTGTCTATGGAGAGGGCCACATGGACAGGAGCTCTATGTGGCCTCTAAAACCTGAATATAGCCTCTAGCCAATATTCAGTAAGACCTTCAGTCGAAGAGCCACGAACAAGTGAACTCTGCCAACAAAGCAGAATAAGTTTGGAAGTGGGGCCATCTTCACTCGAGCCTCTGGATGAGAACACAGCATGGCCAAGCCTTTGCAGTGCTATAAGATATACCTGGCCTCCTGACTCCCAGAAACTGGGATAATAAGTGCGCTGTTAAAGCCACTGGGTTTGTGGGAATTTGTTACACAGCAACAGAAAACCAATACAATTGCTATCTCTATTTCATGCAATAGGAATCAAGTTTTAGAGAACTTAGCTGTGTGAGCTTTTAAGAACTTCAGGAACTTTGTTCAAGGTTACATAACCAGTAACCAACAGAACTCATATTTAAACTTAGATCTCCCTAAAGCTCAGAGGTCAAAAGCTTCTCAATACATGTTGCCTTTCTATGCTTTTCTTTTCATTAAGTGGCATTACTGATGGGATATTAATACATATAGAGTTATAATATGACTTCTGGCAGTTATGAACCAATAATATAGATGATCTTGAAGTTACAAATAAAGAACTGAAATAGTTTGTTTCTTTCCCTATGCCCCCCTCCCTGGCCATCATGTTTAGGAATGCTTCCCACACTTCACTCCTGAGAGAAAGGACACAAAAAAGGTAGAGCAGGATGGAAGAAGCTACCTTACTAGCATTGGAGAGAGATTCTCATCCATTCAAAGGGGGGAATTAAACTAATATCTTCCAAAAAAAAGAACTGTTCCAACTAGGAAAAAGCTCTGAGGGTTATAATAATGAGCCTCCCACCAGGAATAGTCCAGAGGCAGGAGCCTAGAGCTGATGAATAAGGTTCCATACTTCGGGTTAATGCTGGGTAACAATGAAACCTGCAGTTTTGCTTCAATACAATTGGTTTGGGTTGGATGAAAGAAAGCTAGCAGTAGGCTGACTGAACTTGACAAGTCAAGGAGCATTGGTTCAGACATCTTAGGGGCTATTTGTTTGATGTAGATTACAAAGGCTGAAATTTCATTGGTTAGGCTTGGCTGGGCCTGTCTGCTGTTGGGCAGAGTTGGACTGTACTTTATATGTGCCTCGGTTAAATTACTGGAACAGTAATAAAATAGGTGTATCAAAATTTTGACATGCCAAATTACATGGGAGCATATAGGGAGCAGGATAAACCTTAGCTCTATCTAGTTCATCACAAGGCTCAATTTCTAAAGCACAGCTTCAGAAAGAGCTCAGCAAACAGTTGAGATCCTATGTCATGCTAGACTCAGGGCTGAGTGCTATGAAGAAAGCAGGGGTGAGACAGATATAGTCCTCATTCTCCCAGAACCTATAATCTAGTAAGACACAGAAGCATGCACATCAATAACTAAACAACCTTCTAGACACTTAGAATTTGCCATCTTTAGAGCAAGCAATAGTGAAAGGCATAGCCCGCCCCAGATTTAATGCAGTCAATTAGATGACATTAAGTCATGGAAGACCAGGTGGCAGGTGTGAAAGGTCTAAGGGGACACATTGTCATTTGCAATAAGAATTTCTAGAATTTTCAAAGTCCCTCCCACTGTCACAAAGAAAACAACTTCTCCTTTGATAAAAGAACTTATTGAAGTTACCTCCTATGATAATAGGAAGAGTCTAGTTGAAAAGGGGTGTGACATCAATGAATACTTGTGGATTTTTTTCACCCTCCAAGTAAAAGCCATGCATAGGCAGTGTCGAATGAGGACTTTAAAATATGTGTAACAAATCCCTGCCCTGGAGGATCTTGTGATCTAGTTAAGGACAACTAAATTACATGCTAAATTAAATACCTAAGAGGCATAACAGATATAGAAGCCTTACTGTTGAATCTCTTTGAGAGTCCAGTATTTCCTTTAACTTGTCAGGATATTGGTTTTAACATTTATGCATTGTGTGGTTGACATCAGATGGGAGAGAAAAAAAGAGAGAGAGGGATGAGAAGAAATGCCCAGGGAAGAACAGCACAATAGACAAAAATACTAGCTTTAATTAAACACTCGTTTGAATCTGGGCTCTCCCACTAATTTAAATTGTATGATGATGGGCTATATTACCTACTATCTTTTAGCTTAGTTCCCTCATTTGAAGAGGCGATTACTAACTTTGCCAGAAGGTTATTAGAAGCAAGCAAGATAGTATATGCATAGCTTGTAGCATTATAGTTTGCGGGTAGTGGACACTCAAAGTTATTTTTTTTCTTTTTATTTATTTATTCATAGAGACACACACACACACACACACAGAGAGAGAGAGAGAGAGAGAGAGAGAGAGGCAGAGACACAGGCAGAGGGAGAAGCAGGCTCCATGCAGAGAGCCCGACGTGGGACTTGATCCAGGGTCTCCAGGATCACGCCCTGGGCTGCAGGCGGCGCTAAACCGCTGTGCCACTGGAGCTGCCCAAAAGTTATTTTTTGAAGAAAGAAATGAAGGCAGGAAGATAGGCAGAGAAGACAGAAAACACAAGGAGGAGCATGGGCTTTTCCTCAATTGCCTAATTTTCCTTGATTATGTTAAGGGTTTCCTCTTCTGGGATTTATCTACCTTCCTCTTTCACTGTAGAGGCTCTTTTAGCAAGAGGCCAGCTGGTGCTGAGGACTGATTGCTCATGGTTCCTAGGAGAGTGCCACAGGATTATAGGTACTTAGTGAAAAAAAGTCTTGGTAAAATATATTTGGAGAAATGCTACAGCAAAATTAAACGATTTTCTTTATTATAGGAATTTTTCCTATATTTTTCCCATGTGCATTTTAATTTTTCAAGATGATGATATAGAATGGACAGCCTCTCCCAAATTAACTTAATGGGAACCAGTTTTTTCATGGTGCATCACATGAGGCTAGGGTTCCATGGAATATCCATTTGAAGAATACGATTTAGATCAAGAGAGCATACTGTCTGTATGGGGGAGAGAGAGAACGGTCTGTTTTGCAGGGGAAGTTCCCAGAAGAGATGATAAAAAAAGAATCCTTAAGAACCCCATCTTCCCTATCAACTAAACTGAACTAATCATTCAGACCTCTAGCCCTCTGTTTTCTTATATGTAAAATGAGGGGCTGGAGATGCATATTTTAAGTACCCTTTTAGCTCTAACAATTTTATATTTCTATGTGGATGTGAACTACATTATTAAGCACTCAAAAATTATATATATTTACAGTGCCCCTTCTCAGATAACCAGCAATTCATATCAATGAAGCCTTCACTGAGCACCCACCATCACATGCCACACTCTGCGAGAGATGTTCTACACTCTTTTGGTTTTCTCAATTAAATATTAATGCAAGGACTCTCTTTATGAACAAAGTAGAAATGGAAAGAAATCACTTTAGCCTGGCAGTCAAGGCCCTCCAGGGTCTAGCCATTAGTATTCTTCATCTCTCAGTAATCCCAGGCTAACCTCGTGCTCTCACTCCTTCTACTGTTTTGTGTGGAAGCATCCCTTCTATTCTATAATTCTAGTTGTCTTCTCCTTATGCTGTCCCTGTGCTGCTGCTGCTTCTTTCAAGTGTTATCTTGCCTGAAAACCCCTTCTTCCTTTAAGACACCAGTCAGATCACAAGAAGTCTCCCTTGACCCCACACGAGGGGCTTTCTCTTTCTCTCTCTCTCACTTAAAATTCAACAGATCTTAATGTGTTCACTCTTACTAAGATGATGGAAAATTCCCTTTCCATGTATGTTGACTTGTATTTTCAATGCAATCTTAAGGTTTGGAGATCAGATGTTTCCTCTGGTGTTCTGAACAAGAAAATGTACCCCATTACCATCAACTGGTAAACAGGAAAAAAGTACCATTTAATTCAGTTCAGTAACTCCCAATAGATCCCCTCCATTCCTCAGGTATACTTCAGTTCCTCCCCTCCCCCCACTTCTTTAAAGATTCTATTTATTTATTTACTCATGAGAGATACAGAGAGAGGTAGAGGGAGAAGCAGGCTCCCTGTGGGGAGCCCAATGTAGACTCGATCCCAAAACCTGGGATCACCACCTGAGCCAAAGGCAGATGCTCAACCACTGAGCCACTGAGCTGTACCTTCAGTCCCCTTTTTCAATGAGTTCTTCGGCTACTTACCTAAAATTTTAACACCCTCCCTGCTATATTTCATACTTCCTTCCTTGCTTTATTTCTTCAGCACTTATCTCTATCAGACATACTGTATAATTTATTTAGTTCCAACGTGTTCTGTTTCTCCAGTTAGAATGAATACTCCATAAAAGCAGAGATATTTGTCTTTTTTGTTACTGTATCTTAGCACTGGAGCACTAGATAAGTGCCTGGTGCACAGCAGGTGCTCAATAAATATTTTTAAGTGAATAAATGAATGCAGGAAATGTCATTTAATGTAACAGGCTTAACATGGCCTCTTACACTCTGCTCTTTTATCTCCCAGATCTTTCCACTAAAAGCCAAGCATATAATGGTAGCTCACTGTATATCAGCTGATTGGTATAGGCTGGTGTTGATTTTACTGGCATTACTAGAAATTCTGAGACTCAACTAGAGGCCAGCATAAAATTTGTCTGTTTCACTAGGCTTCAGGATCTATTGATGATTTTTCTCACTCGGCCTAACTCTGACATTAGATCCTTAGTATGACCTCTTCCCTCACCATCTCTTAACCAAGCTAGAAACATTGTGCGTTGAAAATTGCTTCAGGGTGCTAGGAGATAGAAACCAGTCCATTGGCCTATGCAAAATATCTACAAAGTCTGGACAGACTCACATTGCTCTGTGACTCAGTATTTGTGTGCTCCTAAGAAAAGTGACCTACTTTCCACAGATTTTGGTTTCCTCATCTATAAGACTCGGATAATATTTAGCTGGTGTGAAGTTGTGAGATTAAATGAGATCACTTAGGATTTTATTATTCTTTAATTTAACATTTATTAAGACTTTGCTCATGTTCCAGGCTGCATTATGCACTAAGGATATAGAGATTAAAGACTCCATTTCTGCTCTTGAGAAATTTGCAGTCTGGAGAGAAGAGATATTTAAAAATTAACAAGTACAATACAGTATGGTAAGTGTATGGATGAAGGTATATGTTGGTTAGTTTAAGAACGCACAAGTTCAGTTTTCTAATCCAGCCTGCAGCGAGGATAGGAAAAGCTCACCAAGGGAGGCAATGACTGTGAACTGAGCCTTGAAGAGTTATAAAGAATTAGCCAAGTGGAAAAGGTGTGAGGTGGAAGAAGAAAAGTCTACCTTTCTCAGTTAAGGGGAAAAGCATGTGGAAGTGCAGGAAGATAAGAGTATGGCAGATTTAAAGAACCGTAATCAGTTTCTTATGGATAGAGCCTTGGGTTTAAGTTGAGGAATCACAAAAAATGAGAATAAAGAGGCCTGTAGGAATCTGGAGCCAGAAAATGAAAGTTAAAGCTTCCTAGTGTGGCTTTTGAGTTTTCATCTTGATGTCACTGGAGAGCTATTGCTGAATTTTAGTCAGGGAACCGACATGAATAATTTTATGTTTTCGGAGGGTCCTTCCGACACTGACGGATACATTAGAATAGGACTAGATCAGAGTCAGGGAAAGGGGCAATTGCAGTGATTCATGCAATAAACAACAAAGGCAATAAGAGAAGAAATAAAGAGTAGCAGGTAGATATGGGACAGAGATATGAAAAAGAGGAATCACCAAGAATGACTCCCAGGTTTCTACCTTGGATAATTGGGTAGATTGTGGCACCAAGGTTAATACAAGAAATACAAGAAGAGAGACACACTGGAAAGAGAGAAACAAGATAGGAAACTTAGTTTTGAGTTTGGTGGACCTGGGGTCTCTGTGGGAGGGATATTTTTTTTAAGAATGTGGCTGAGGGCTCAGGAGAAAAATCTGGGGGTACGGATTTAGAGGTCATCACTTTTAGGTATGGGTTGTCCATGACGTCCATGAGGATAGGTCTGTGAGAAGATGAGAGGATCAAAAATGGAGCCCTGGGCTACACCAATAAACAAGGGTAGGCAAGGTAAGAATTAGGATAAAAGGGACAGAAGCCAGTGAGGGAAGGAGACAAACCAGAGAGGAAGTTGTAAGAAGGGAAGAGGGGTCACCAGTGTCAACTACCAAAGACAGGTCCAAAAGGTAGTAGGTTCATCAGTTATATTAACTGCTAAGAAGTCACAGTGGCATGAGGAAGAACAATTATAATAGAAGCACATAGTACAGTGTTAACCCAATAGACAAGTTCCATTCTGTTCATCAAGTATATACAGTGGGAACTCAAGAACACTGTGACTTTATATGAACCATGTGAAAAAAGTTTGTCTCAAATTTGTTTTAATTTTATTTTTTAACTTCTAATTTTTTTTTTTACTGTGGTAAGAACACTACCCTTTTAATGATTTTTTTTACATGCACAATATAGTGCTATTAACTACAGGTAGAAGGTTGCACAGCAGTTATCTGGGGCTTATTTATCCAGCATAATGGAAATTTTAAACCCATTGATTAGCAACTCCCATTTCCCCCTTTTCCACTCCCATTCCACTTTATGATTCTATGAATTTGACCATTTTATGTACCCCATACAAAAGGAATCATGCAATGTTTGTCTTTCTGTGACTGGTTCATTTCACTTAGCATATATCCTCAAGGTTCATTCAAATTGTCAAATATTGCAGAATTTCCTTCTTTTTTAAGGCTGAATAATATTCCACTATCTCAAATAAGTATGTCACCATCCACTTTCAGTAGGCATACTTTGTCTGTAATCATTAATTGATCACATTGATTGTTCATCTTTCCTCTCTTATTCAGTATAGGCCTATGGTTCATCTATGGTTACACTCTGTGTAACTACATGTTAAGCTGGACACTAAACTGAATATATGATTTTTGTCAAAAGCCACTTGAGTCTAGTTACAGCCATTCTGCTGGTGTGTTTTGCACTTCTGGGCTGGTCTTGGCCAGATAACCAAGGTCCAGGCATCCCTCTTCACCCATTACAATGACATTGACAATGCAGTAAAGCTGGATTGGCCTTCAGGTCCACAAAGTGCAGTCTGAGGCTTAAGAATAGCTCTTAGGTTAAGGATGACCTTCTGCCCCAAGTTCCAGCTACTCCTCTCCCCCACCCTGCCCCAACCCTGAAGGTCTACAAAAAAGAGAAACAGAGGCTTCCAGCTGTCAGAGAGGGTAGGGACAACAAGGAACATTTCAACTAAAGAAACAAAACTGAAAATGCCAAGCTTCCACGGCTTTCTCCTTCTGAATAGAACCCAAAAAATCAGTAATTACCTATGTTGGGTCAGTTGTTTTACTTGCATAGTCAAACTATGCTTTCGAGAAACCTGGAGGCTAGAAATTAGTGAGGTGTTAGCTGCATATCATCTTGAGGGAGTCACCATTCAAACAAGAAAAACCATCGAAAAATCTTTAAAAACCAAAAATTAGGGACACCTGAGTGGTTCAGTGGTTGGGTGTCTGCCTTCGGCTCAGGGCATGATTCCAGGGTCCTGGGATGGAGTCCCACATCGGGCTCACTGCAGGAAGCCTGCTTCTCCCTCTGCCTATGTCTCTGCCTCTCTGTGTCTCTCATGAGTAAATAAATAAAATCTTAAAACACACACACACACACACACACATTGAGCACAAGACATTCACAGTATTGAAAAGCCACAAATCCACACAACTTTCATGTCTCTGTGTACCTGCACACCTGTGGGCCAGAGTATCATGTCTTTTCTCAGACTTATTCTCCTAACCTGGCTCTGTGCAGAATAGAACCACCCTGCCCGACCAGTAGTAAGGATACTCAAGCCACATCTAAGACTAAAGCATAAATGTTGGACACCTTTGGCAAACACTGAGCAAGAGGCTTGAATTTTAGAGCAGCAAGAATTGATGGGGGAGGGAAATAGGCATTAGAACACTTAGACGTTAAAAAAACAACAAACAAACAAACAAACAAAAAACAAAACAAAACAAAACAAAAAAACCAAAAAAGAACACTTAGACATTAGTGTCCCTTAATCCATACCATACCCCCAACAGAATGCAAACGGAACCATATCTTTTCCTCTGCTACCTTCAGTGGTACATACTATTCAGTATAGCTTCTGGAGTCCGAGGCCTGGGGCCTTCATCCACTAGCTGTGTGACCCTCAAAAAGCCACTAAACCTCTCTAGACCTCATGATTTTTTTCTTTTCATCTTAAATACTGATTCCATAGGGATGATGTGAGGATTAATATGAGTTAATAAGTCATCTGCTTAGGACAGTGCCTGGCCTACAAATACTGATGTATTATAGAAGTATTAGCTATTACTAATAGTTTATCGTCTGTCAGCCAGGTGTCTATCACTTTAGAGAATCGTCTTTAGAAGAGGTGGCACACACTAGAATTTTGACTTGCTTCGGACTCCTTCCCATCGTCTCCCCTGCTTCCTGCCCTGGGTGGAGTCCACACTCCTCCTCTTTTCTAGCTTCTCTTTCAATGCCTCCCATTTCCTTCACTGTTTCCTGCTTTTCCCACCTAATGTCAATCTTCTCATCTTCTTCACACTCTTTTCTTGGGGGACAGCATTCAGCACATTGTGGGCATGGATTAAAAATCTGCTGAATGAACAGTAAATCAAGGTATAAACATGCAATTTGGTCCCAGAATAGAATAATGACTTCAAAATATCAAAAGAAAAAAAATACTACCATGCCCTATAAATTACTTCGAATTTTGAAGAAAGGGATCCTAGAGAGGGAGAGAGAAGTAGTCACTTACAAAACAATATCCAGAAACAGAATAAAAAAAAAAAGAAAAGAAGAGGAAAGGCCTGCTTTATGGGGGGCAGTGGTGGGGTAGGGAACTCTGGTGCTCTGTGTGTGCAATTGGGACACACAGATGTGTAGGTGGCATTGCTTGACTCTAAGCACTAATGTCTCTTTTGTGAAGGTGACACAGTTCTGTGTAAGGCAAAGATGGTCAAAGGATATTCTCTGATTGCTTGGTAGCAAGGTTCTAAAGAAGGCTGCTCTAGATTATTACTACTGCAGATTACTACAAAGGCAAAGAGAAGCAGTACAATAGAAAAATTCAACCTCCCTTCTTAGTCCCCTTCCTGGAAGGTAGCTGTTAACAAAGCTCATGAAACTGAATGGGCTGTCCAATGTAGATAACGAAGTTTAAAAATGAACTATTCTTATAATTAATGAACAAGTAGTTGTCACTAAAAATATTTTATAGACAGAACATCCATAGAAAATCCAGGGATCCCTGGGTGGCGCAGCGGTTTGGCGCCCGCCTTTGGCCCAGGGCACAATCCTGGAGACCCGGATCGAATCCCACGTTGGGCTCCCGGTGCATGGAGCCTGCTTCTCCTTCTGCCTGTGTCTCTGCCTCTCTCACTCTCTCTCTCTCTCTCTGTGACTATAATAAATAAATAAAAATTAAAAAAAAAAAAAGAAAATCCAAATAGGTGCTTGAAATCACAGATTGAACTAGAAAGGACATTAGGAATTTAACATAACCCTCTTGTTTCACAGATGCAGAAAGAGAAGCCATAAACACTAACTGACGTGCCCAAGGTCACCCACTAATTGGTGGCAGAGCCAAGACCTTGATAAGCCAAAGGAAATGGATGCACCTGTTTCTGGGATACCAGGACCCAGTCAAGTGGTAGGCACTCTGCTTGAGTGTCTTGAGTCATGTAGCAGTGGGGAGAGAAAGAGCAGACAAAGAAATCGGGATGGGGATTGGGAATGTCCATGCCAAACAACTGGTTACAAAGATTCAGTGAAAGTCGAGTCCAGGGTTGAAAAACTAATTCAAAGAACAAATAGAGCAACAAAACCCACCAGGCAAACCACTTGCTGTCCTGGAGCGAGTGGTTATTAAATGGTGTCCTGGGGAATTGGGGCTGTTCCAAGAATCTGCTCTAAAGGGCCAAATAGCTTTTTCATGTTCTAAAATCTGCCTGAGCTCTCCTTTGTGAAGAAGGGCCCAGGTGCTCATCTATTATTGAGCATGTTTAAAGAGGCATTTAGGGAAAAGCACCAAGAGACAAATTTACAACCCTGACATCAGTCCCAGGAGGGCTGTGCTTGCTTAGAGAAGGAGCAGGGTTCATGTTCAGCAATATGGGAAGAGCCAACACAAGCAGGTGTCTTGGCGTTCTCCAAAACACCTGTTGGTTCCCTCCTTCAGCAGTTCACCAGGAAGTGAGTGATGCAGGGCAAACACCAACAATGAAGGGATCTTGCTACAACCAACATGCTCAGACCAATGAGCCATGGTCAAGATTCTGCCCCTTGTGTGTGGTAGTTGAAGGTACAAAAGGATGTGGAGATTTTGTAACATATGTACAGTTTCTAGAGAATGGAATCATATACAGCACTAAAAATTACATGATAGACAGATGAACATAAATAGATAATAGATAAATAGGTAAATACTTAATCATATAGTCTATATCATATTTTTATATTTTGTAACGTATATTTGACATGCTATTCACAAAACACCATTAACAATGTAGATTACAATATAGGATATATAACACTATCCCAATTTTATAAAAATATGCACTTATATTTCTTTTTTTTTTAAGAGAAGGGAGGGGCAGAAGGAGAGGGAGAGGGAGAATCTTAAGCAGACTCCATACCAAGTGTGGAGCCTGATGTGGGGCTCGATCTCAACAACCCTGAGATCATGACCTGAGCTGAAGTCAAGAGTTGAAAACTTAACCAACTGAGCCATCCAGGCGCCCCCCCGTATGCACTTATATCTCTAAAGCACACTTATAATATATAAGAACATAGAAGAAAAAAAGACTTGAATGATAGAAACCAAAATGTAAACAGAAATTATCTCTGGGTGGTAGAATTTTCTTTTCTTTTCCAGGTTTTTCTCTATTTTCATTAGCCTTTCCTTATTGAACAATTATTATCCTGTTGGAACTCAACACAAATAAATACTATTGCATAAAAAAAGAGGTTATCACTCAAGACGGAACAGGATTCCTTCAGTTCTGAAAAAGAAATCTTAAGCTTTGTGTACAATACGTTTATATCCACCGTTTAGGGCATTTTCTTCTCCTTTGGTCTTTAAGTGGCCAATGATTCATCTGGAGAATAAAAATATGGGTGGGGATCTTTGAGGGTTAGTGGCTGCCTATCACAATCATCTTCCCTGTATCATACCTGTGTAACATTCTTTTTTTTTTTTTTTCCTGTGTAACATTCTTAAGAGGATACATTTATTAAGAACAGGACGTCTTATTTGCCTTTCTTGCCTTCTAGCGTATAGTATAGGGTCCTTCATAGAAAAGACCTTCAATATATTTGCTCAATTGAACTGAATCTGCCTAAGAAAATAAGTGAGAACTCTAAATACAGGAAGGAAAGGCAACACCTTCTTCCAGTGGACTTTGAGATTCTGCTTTCCACGTGAAAGCAGAAATGCCAATGGAGATCAGAGAAGAAAGGTTTATCTGAGCTTTGCAGAGTAGGAAAAAATGCTATATACTCACTCTAGTTCTTTGGATACGAGGAAGTTCCATTTTGAGACATAGGGTTTCTAACTTTTGGCTGGGGTGGGGGGATCTACAGTGTCTCCAAGACAGAAAGAGACCAAACACTCCCCTTATATCTGCGCATGTAAAGATAGATGTATCATTACTTCCATTACTAATGCTCTTTCTCTTCTATTCTGAATGCTCAAAATATCATCTGAGTGAGGATCTTCTCCTGCCAGGACCATTTCAATCTCTTTTCTTGACTCTGGTGGGTTTTTTTTTTTTCCTCTTTCTGTTTATCCACTTTAGCATCACAGAAGCCCCTCTGTTCTCTCATTACATTCAGACTCTGTCGCTCTCTGTTTCATCTCTATCAGTTTTCCGTTCCTACTTTGATGTGCAACATTTGTACCCCCTTCATTTCTAATTTCAGTTTTTCCTATCCCACATTTCTTTCATTTGCTCCCTCCCCCTTTCCTTCATTCTCCTGGTCTCCTGGCTGAGTTTTTCCTCTGCCTGAATCCTTCACTTCTCTGCCAGGAAATGCCCTTGGATCACTCAAATTCCCCCTGAAACCTCACACCTAAGAAGCCTTTCCAGGATTTTGTCCAGTTAGGATTATCTGTTACTTTGCCAAGAAGAAAAGACAAATTCATACTCTTTATATACATAAAACTTTTTAAAGCATCAACAGTTTGTATTTCTGTATTTCATTGTCTGACAAATAGAAAATCCTTTAGACAGGTAATGTCTTTTTTCCTTCTACAATTCTAAGGTGAATTTGGAAAATCATTACAATATAGAACTGTAATTGCCCTGGACACAGAAGAAGCATTTTTAGACTGTACTCAGAATTCTCAGTTGCCCCCTAGAGATTCCAAGGTGAACTGCAGCAAGCAATCAAAAGATGTGCTTGCTCCATAAATACCCAATTCCTTAAACCTGAATGTAACCATTCTCCAGGCATACATTCTAGATCTTAAGCAGGGAGTGAACCTTTTCTGAATTCACTTCTGTTCTGGGAGTTGCAAACTTCTATAAGAACCAGATAGATCGTTAATAAAAGCAATAGGACACTGGGGGCCTGGGGGTGAGGAGTGGCTATGTTGAACTAGAGAGCATGCATTCCACCCAAAGAAGACTATACTCCTCAGCTCCAGCAGAATGTAAGCTGATTTTTTCAGGAAATCCAGAAATCTGGAGCTGTAAGAGGGAATTTCTAAATTTTTAAGTGCCAAAACCCAATTTAATCCTAAATATACCTCTCTTAGGTCACACAGAATATGACTATGATCCAAAAGCAGTCTGAGGACTGCTAGTTTATCAGCTTTCTAAAGCACCCTCATTAGGTCCTCATGTAGTATCACATCATGACCTCCAGGGTCACATGGTGATGATGGAAAAAGTCGTTACCACAATGGCTACAAAAGGGTGTCCTGCTCACCTGGAGCAGGTTAGGGTAGGCAACTTACTAAACACTGAGGCCCTAAGGCATCTTGAATCTTTGGAAAAATAAATCAATACTGGAATGTCTATAGTCTGATGTGTCAAGTTACAAAATTCTCTGAAACCTAGGAAAAAAGTGGAAGGTGAAATACTACCTACATCCCCCTGAGGCTCAAAAGTGGGTGTATAGTCACAACACAGTATCTATATAAAGTTTAAGCAAAGATCTTATGGGTATAATATGAATAATTCTTACATTAAGTTGCCAGCTAATTTCAAACAACAGCCACTGGACATATTCCTTAGAAATTAAACTGGCAACTTATTTAAAATAATAAAGCCATTAGCAAAAACCTCTCTGGGGGAATGACATTGTGTGGCTGAGAGCCACTGAACCCTATCTCACCACCCTAATAGCACTTGGTGCCCTCTGAAATGATCTTATTTATTTGTCGATGTGTTTGTTGTCTGACCTTCCTTAACAAGACATAAACTTGAGGGCAGGGAACTTGCTGGTTTTATTACTATTTACCCTAAACCCAGAAGAGTGCCTGGCATTTAGTAGGGGTTCTGGAGATATTTGCTGCATGAACAGACCCAGACTACCAGCCTTATATCAGGGAGTTTCTGTAGCAGATACCCGAGATGATCAGTAATTCAGAATCACCTGGAGTGAATGGTACAGGCCTTAACTCTTTCTTGCCAGGCTTTTGGATCTGTCCTCCACTTTATATAGGGATAAAGATTCAGTTTTATTTCACAGTTAATGGCTGGAAAATAAAATGAGAACAGAGGACAATGACAGAGTGGCCGTCTTAAATATCCATTAAACAAATACTTCTCTTGTCCTTGTGAAAAGGAAATGTTCATGATAAACTATCCCTGCATTTTATAGGTCAAAATCCAGATTATTAAGTCTCACTTTGGAGCTTCTGGGGAAGGACCTGAAAATATGTATTTCAGATAAAGGACGAGGCCTGCTGATGCTCCTGGTCCAGGAACCACACGGAGTACTATTGGTGCAAACTGTAAAACACTATTCAAGTGTCAATTGTCACTATCATCCCCTTTATATTCAACCCAGACTAGGACTATCTTTTGATGTAAACCACTTTCCTTTGTGGAAGGAATTCCTTTAATGGTTGTGGGCCAATCTACTTGCCACACGATAAGGAGCCTGTAAAAGGGAGATTGGCAGTTCTTTATTATCAACCACAAAGTGGTGGTTTATTACAATGAAACAAAACCCAAGGAGCTCAAATAGCACAAAACCCAAGGTGATCAAATAGCACAAGGACATACCACAAGGTTTCAGAAACTGTCATTATTGTTTAATGTGTTTTGGTTGTTTTTCAGTGGTTACTGACAACTCATAAATATGATCAATCTAAGCTAAGGTTTTAATTCCCTGATGTCTGGGTGATTGGTGCAGTTTGGACTGCCATGCTATGTCATGGACTTTGCCACTACTTTTTTTTTTAAGATTTTATTTATTTATTCTTGAGACACACACACACACAGAGGCAGATACATAGGTAGAGGGAGAAGCAGGATCCCCAAAGGGAGCCCGATGTGGGACTTGATCCCGAGACCCTGGGATCACAATCTGAGCCAAAGGCAGACAGATGCTCAACCACTGAGCCACCCAGGCGTCCCACTTTGCCACTATTTTAAAATTCAATTAAAAAAAATCCTTGTGCAAAAAGTTTAACAACAAAATAAGAAAACTTGCTCATTCCCAATTTATCACTGAATAAGTCAAGAATTCTGTTATTTTCTAGTGCCTTCCTTTCAGTGACTGAGGCCAAAACCCAACTCTGTTCTTTGTATGCATTGTTGTTCCTCTTCACTTTCTTGTTTTCTAGAACCCAAGCTCAACATAGCTCAACTGTGTTATCATTAGTTTACAATACGTTCAGCAAAAGCAACTGAACATTTGCATAGCACTTACTACATGCCAGTTATTGTACTAAGCATTTGACATGAATTAAAACTTATTTGATCTTTACAGCTCTTCTTCCCATTTTATAGATGAAATTGAGGAACAGAGAAGGGGGTAACATTTATTTATACTTCTGTAGATAAGCCACTATGCTCTGCAGAAGTAAGATCTAATGCCTCTTGGCTTTTAAACTATGCCTGAAAGGATGCGTTTAATAATCCAAGGTTAAGGAGAGAGCATAAGCAAAGGCACATAGGCATAAAAGTACAAGAGGTGTTAGAGAAGGGTTAGTGGCAATTATGTCGGTGTGGAGACTAAATGCAGGGAGGTGAAGGGCGAAGAAGATGGAAAGATGGGTCAGTCTTGAATGCTGTGACTTGGGAGCTGAAGTAGGGAGCACATTTTGCCCTGTGGAAGTATTGCCTGAATTTCACTCATTCAAGTACCACTATAGCAATTATGTCCACATCTCTGTATCACCTATGCTATTTTTAATTTAATATAGGAAATAACCTTCCTTTTAAAAATGTGTTTTAAAATTTCATATTACTGTAAATATGAGACAAGTACCATTTACCAAAGAGAGGTAACTATATACATAGATGATTATTTAAATTAAAAAAATGCTTATCCCTCTTAAATTCACTCATGTACTGCAGTGAAACCCACAATCACATTGGGGAAATAGTTAAGTGGCAGTGATGAATCACAGAAGATGAGTTTTCTTATTCATTGAATTTTGCTCTTTGTCTTTCATATATATGAAAGATATATATATTTAATATAAGATATATGTAATCTTAATGAACCTTTATCTAGTTTTACACGAGCCCAAAACTCCTCTCTCTTAGCTAGCTGAGTTCATAAAATATTTGGCTGATTGTGTTTTATGTAAAGCTAAGTTAAAATTTCATGTCACTCTCCTAAGATTTAAGGGCTGTTTTGTAGGTCAGCTATTTTAAATTCCCCTTGGTGTTTCAACATTTCTCTACACCTCCAGCAGATGTCTGATCAAGGGGGCTGCACGGCCACAGTGCCACTGCCATGGTGGCTGCATTTTAGAAGGCTTTGAATGCAGAAGATAACGGTTTCCTAGAAAATCCCCTCTATGCAATCAGAACCTGGACAGAGGTTTCTGTAGGTGGCTATGCCTTTATTATTGAAAGATACAAGTTCATCCTCACAGTTTTGAGGAGACAGGATTTTGCTCTCAACTGAAAAGAGGGTGTGTGTGTGTGTGTGTGTGTGTGTGTGATAACAGACAGTGAGGAGGTATAGGGATGTAGAGATGCAGAAAAGTTTTTTGTTGTTGTTGTTGTTTTTTGGTTAGTGTTCTTTTCTTTCTTGCCTCTGTCCTTCCCTCCCTCTCTTCCTTTTTCATTTTTGTTAATCTCAGGAAAATGTTACGCTGAGATAGCCAATCACAGCCTGGGCTAACTATTAATTACTCCCTCCCTCAAGCAGTTCCATGGTGTGATTTGTCCTCTAGGCTATATAACTATTCCCACTGATATTGCTACACTCTGATCCTATCAGTTTAGTTGTATTCTTCTACTCACTGTGTTAAGGCACAACATAAACTGGACATAAATGGAGCTGGACATAAATGTCTACACTCAGCTCTGTCACTCATCAATGTGCCTTTGGGCAAATCACGTGACCTATCCGAATCTCAGTTTACTTATCTGTACAAGTATTTGCCAAAAGTTTAATAGGAACCAAAATGAGATCATATATTTTAAAGCTCTTGATAAATCACATTGTTAACACAGTACTATATCAATGTCAGATGTGTCAGTGACCAAACCTTAATTGTAGAATAGACTTCCAGAATTGTACATCTTTCTCCTCTCCTAGAGGGAAAATAAAGGTCTTATTTGTTTTACTATTCTATAAAGAGAAGGCTAAGGTGGCTTAGCTACCCACCAGAAATTCTACTTGAAAGGTACTATTCTGTTCCTTTGCCAGCAAGCTCCTTTCCTGAGGAGAGGAATTAAGAAAAATGGTACACATTACAGGAATAGCCAAAGACAACGATTTTAGAAGATGCCCTACACCAAACCCTTGAAATAGAAAAAAGTGAAAGGATATCTAGAGGAGTTTGGTGTAAACACAGAATGTTGTGTCCCCTGGAAAATACAGCAAAGAAGAATGGTTTTCTTCCTCTAGATGTCCATCAGCCTTCCTATGACTCATCTATATGTGCTATTCTATTTATTTGCCTCCCCAAGATCACACTTTTCCTCTCACCTTTCCCTTAGAGCAGATTTGCTTTAAGCTTAAACCTTTAGATCATTTAGCTGACAAAGCTAAATCCTAGAATACCTGTTGAACCAGCAGTGGGTAGCCTTTATGACAGCAGAGAATACCTGGATTACATGAGGTGAGAGCTTCCAAGCCATCTTAAATACTCCCTCTGTCCTCTCACTTTTCTGTCTCTATAAAGATATGGAATAGATGTATGTATACATATACAGAGATATATATGCATACATGTACATTTAACTACATGTTCCATATATAATGAACTAAACTTTCACCAAATTATGAACAGAGATGATTCTAATAGAGAATATAATAAAATTGTTCCAAGTAATTTGAGTTCTATGGCTATTGTAAAAGATTTGTATCCATGTTTTTGGTTAAATAGCTTTCATTCTTTTTTTTTAAGATTTATTTATTTATTTATGATAGATATATATATAGGGAGAGAGAGGCAGAGACACAGGAGGAGGGAGAAGCAGGCTCCATGCCGGGAGCCTGACACAGGACTCGATCCCGAGATTCCAGGATCGCGCCCTGAGCCAAAGGCAGGCGCTAAACCGCTGAGCCACCTGGGGGATCCCCAATAGCTTTCATTCTTAAAGACAATTTATTTTCTTAATTGGCCTATACTTCCTTTCAAATCTTTGTATTGCAGGCTGATCAGCAGAGTTAACATGCCAAGGTCAGAGCATTTCTGCCTGTGTACATGGATTATGTTTACCCTGCTCCAGGCCAGCTCTCATAAATAAGTATTACAGAGAGAGAGGTTGTGTACGAACTAGTGCAAGTCCATCATCACTGCAGGAAAAACTTAAAGCAGATGATCTTGTCATGCTAGGTCAATAGAGCTTGTTTGTATATGAAGGACATTCAGATGTTATAGCTTTAACGTCAAACTTCAGATCTCAGCTGAAGTAGACATGCTATGAATGTATGCACAAAGTATGTTCTTTTATACTTTATAAGAGTATAAAAAGAATAGTACCCTGCTATAGAGGGCTGGTCAGTCTTGAGGCTCATCAGCCATAGATAACATGAGTCAGCCAGGTGTTGCCCCCACTGGTGAAAGAAGGCGATTACTGTCCTTTCCTCCTAGTCACTGCTGCTGCTAGAAGGAACAAAACTAGCCCTAGAAAGGTTGACACACAAAGCATGAGGCCTACTGAGTCCTTGGGAAAGTGGGTCTGAATTTTACAAGCCTCCAACTCTCAAGTAAGCAAAATGTCACCACCCCTGTATGACGAAAACTGCAGACAGACAGACCACATGGCCAACCCCATTCTCTGTATGTTCTATCAAAAATAACTGGGTGTTATTCTATATGTTGGCAAATTGAACACCAATAAAAAATAAATTTATATAAAAAAAATAAAATAAATAGGGTACAGGGAAAAAATATTCTTATCAGCAAAATTAAAGGGGAACACATTCAACCAGAAGATCAAAAGAAAAAAGAAACTTCCATGAGACCTGGCAGACTAGGAATTACAAAGAAGAGTCTTCCATTCCAACTGTGTATATGTCCATTGGTTATTAGTGAATTCACATAACCCAAGTAATTCTGAATTTAAGGGCTTTCACTTTTAGTGTTTAGGGATATTGGATAACAGAAAACAAGTCAAACTTGTTACTTTGAAAAGCAGTCTTATGGTATTAAAGCTGGACCATCAAAACTGCTGCAATTCCTTTTATGACTATCAGTCTCTATTTAATAAACAGACATTTAGTCACGAGGGATCAGTTTAAGGAAGTATGAAACATCCTCACAATAGGATATTAGGCAGTCATTAAGTCTCATGCTTTGGATAATATCACAAAATAGAAAAGCATGCACAATATCACAGTAAGAGAAGAAAGTACTACAGACTATTCATAGGTTATATTCTCAATTCTACTGTATCTCCTTGTGTTGTGTTACAACATACACACAACATGCACAAAGAAAAGCATCAGTAAGAAATAGAAGAAATATAAATACTAATTCTTTGTATGTATACTGGGATGTTCTAACTTATTTTCCCAAATGTCTTTAATAATAAGCTCAAATACCTTTACAATAAGAAAATCATAAATGTTTTTAACCTGCATATAACCTGTACACCACTATTTCTTCTTCTATATCACTACTGGAAAAAAATATTATAACCTAGAAATTAGTTCAGAGAACTCAGGAGCCAACCATTGATAACAGTCATGAAATAAAAATCTCAATAAAACTTAAACAAGATGGATGAAAGCCATATTTTAGTTTTGGGGACACTTTCCTCTTTGCTGTGTTTTGTTAAGCCAGCACTTCAGTCTCCAAGTTCAATTCTGCTTTTCCTCCCCCATCAGCATGTATAGGTTTCAAAAGTAAAGTCAATCAAGGTTACCTTGTTCTTTTATCCCGTTCATTCGGTGGCTGATGACAAACACATGAAAACAACTAGCCTTTCTGAAATGACATTTCTGAAGTCTCTTCCCTCAATACATCCTGCTTTTCTCTTCAAATTATTTTAGAAACATATATTAGGTTACAACTTGACATTGTGGACTGGATCTACGAACAGCAGTGTTGACACACCGGCAGTTAGAGTATATACTTTCCCTCCCAGGGGCTGGGTCTCAATGGCCTCTCCCTGGAACCCCACAAAAAGAGTTAATGAACAGGGTGGACCATAGCTCTGAGAGCTCAGGGAATAAGAAGGGGATGGTTGGATGTGAGAGTCTGTGATAACCACAACTCAGAAAGGCAGCCAAAAATATGTAATCCAGCCACTCTGTTTGTAAGCCACCGTCATAAATAAATATCAGCAGAATCTTTACTAAGCAACATGAAACATCCACCCAACAATTAGACTGTATCAAACAGTAAGATTTATTTATTTTTTAAAAGATTTTATTTATTTATTCATGAGAGACACAGAGAGAGAGAGGCAGAGATACAGGCAGAGAGAGAAGCAGGCTCCATGCAGGGAGCCTGATGTGGGACTTGATCCTGGGTCTCCAGGATCACACTCTGGGCTGAAGGCAGTGCTAAACTGCTGAGCCACCCAGGCTGCCCCCAAACAGTAAGATTTAAAAACCATCTTAAGTTTTAAGTGTCACAATAAGCCCCTTTCTCCTTGCAATACCTTTTTAAAAATATTTTATTTATTTATTTGGGAGTAAGACGGAGAGCAAGAGGAGAGGGAGGAGGGGAAGGGAGGAGGAGAGAGAGAGGAGGGAGGGGGGAGGAAGGAGGAGGGAGCCAGACACTAGGCTCCGTCCCAGGACCCTGAGATCATGACTTGAGCCTAAGTCAGACACTTAACCAACTGAGCCACCCAGGCACCTCTCTTCTTGCAATACATTTGTAGGTATGTATACTAGTAAGTTTTGCCTTATTCCCTCCAAGTGTCTTTATTAATCAAAATACCTTTATTGAATGAGTCTTTTAATAAATTGTCTTTATAAGAAAATCATAAATGTTGTTTCTTCTTTTTTCCCCCAGCCACTAGGAAAGCTACAATACTAATATGGTGGGGGCAATGCTTGGTTCATGGTAGGTGCTCAATAATTATGTGTGGAAGGGAAGAGCAGGAAAGGATATGAAAGAAGAGGGGAGGGAAAGAGGGAGGGAGAACAGAAGGAAAACTCAAATCCATGTATTTTGTGCATTGTTGTTTGGACAGGGCTGAACACTGCAGAGAGAGGAGGACATATATGATTTTTAGGAATTCCAAAGTCATCCCCTGGTGCTGTTAACATTTCTAGCACTCAAAACTTCTCTCTGTTAAGAAGTCCTCCCTACAGCTAATATAAATCCTCTCTGCTTGATCTTAAGCCCACTTACTCTGGTTCTGTCTCAGAGGAGAAAGTGAACAGCTGATCTCAACACTCGGTACAATAAGTCTTCATACATTTAAAGAGAGTAAGTCATCATCACTTCATTGCCTTTTCTTCTTCCCCTTAACAAACTCAATTCCCATAGCCTTCCTCCATGGATCCTGTTTTCTAACTCCTTAATCCAATGATGCATATTAGTACTCAGTGCACAGTTGGTAAAAATAGCATGTTGTTAAATAGCAGTATCAGGAGATCCAGAACAAACTTCCCCAACACGAGAAGCTTCTGCTTCACCTCCACAGACAACCCCTGTAGATTCTGGAGAGAGCATGGATTATTCTCTGGCATCTCCTCCAATGATGGGAGATGGAACACAATTTGTACAGGTATGTTCAGGCTGTCACCAAATATTACTGGCCTGTTCAACAATGTCTCACACTGTGCTGGGCATAGACATACAGTGGGTAACCAAACAGATGTGGTTTCTGGGTCATGAGCAGTCTGTCAGTTTGGATGTGAGTGACTGAGTATGTGTGTATGTGCACACACATACGTGTATGTGTGTGTATTTGTGTGTGTGCATGCATGCCAGGGAGGAGATGGAGTGGCTGTTTATTTTGTCAGTCAACAGCTTTCAAGTGGCATCTGCCATAATAGCAATCAAACTCTGTTGCATCATTACAAAATTGATCATTCTGGAATATGATCACCGTCTTCCTTGGGTGCCTGTATCACAGAGCATCCACAGCCTGGAGTTGCCGCTGTCTCCTGGATACGAGGCAGTCAGAGGCATATAGCATCTCTTAACCTGTCTCATTCATCCCAGGCTCCAGATGCTAGTGGTGCATTCAGTTTTATTATGTTGTTGTTGTTGTCACTCTTGGGGATTTTCCTTTTACCAGTTTAGTACTCTTCCTGTCTCCCCCTGATCTTTCCATTAATTCATAAATACTATCATGGGCTCAGTATAAGTGTGCTAAGTACTTTTATTTCTAACACTTCTTTCGGGGGTGGCTGTGGCTGTATTATCTCAGCGTTGCAAGCCTAAAATGATAACCATGATTTCAGGAGCCAAATGGATGACCCAGACTAACTGAGACTGTTTTAATTTACATAAAGAAGAGCATTTTCCGGTAAGTGGAGGCAGAGAAGAGGGAGTGGGCTTATAAAATACACCTCTTACCCTTGGGGAAAAGGCAAGCAGAGATGCCAAACATAATACCCTCCTGCGATTTGGACCCAGACAGTCCCTCTAAAGTCTGTTTACATCTTAGAGCCTGAAAATGCACCATCATCATTTCTTGAAGTCATTACTCAGAACACACCCCCACTGCATTTCATTTTTATTATCTCCATTTTAGGAACGATTAAATGGAAGCAGAGAGCAGTAGCAATGAAGCAAATCATGAGAGGCTCTGATAAAGACAGAAGCCTGAATGCTCATTGGAACTGCTGCTCCGTGCCAGACTATTTTTAATGCAAGTTTATGCAGCTGTCCACCATTTAGAGAGAAGACTTACAAATGAACCCACTCTGCACACAATTTTTCCACCATTCCCTGCCCTTTCCAACTTACCATGCAATCCCTGCACGCATGGATATGTGCATTCCCTGTGAAACGTTCTTTTTCACGTTCCTACATACCAAAGAGATTACTTGGCTTTTTGTGAATGTAATTCTGGATCCAGAGATCTCTTTGTTATCCTAACCCCCTCTCATGCCTCCTTAGTAGCTATTTAGATAGGATTCCATTAGAAGTTTCCCAGAGCAGGTGCAATTTATTTTTTAAAAGGAGGTTAAGTAAATACATAAAATTTTTATATGCTTGTCATATTTTCAGAGAAAATACATAAGACCTTGGAAATAATGATTTCTCTGGGGAGCGACCTAGGGGAACCGAGGATCACAGATAAGAAGACATACTTTTGGGGCACCTGGATAGCTTAGTGGTTGAGTGTCTGCTCAGGGAGTGATCTTGGGGTCCTGAAATTGAGTCCAGTATCAGGCTCCCTGCAGGGAGCCTGCTTCTCTCTCTGCCTATGTCTCTGCCTCTCTCTGTGTGTCTCCCATGAATAAATAAATAAAATCTTAAAAAAGAAAAGAAGAAAAGAAAACAGCTGAGGCTTGCCACCACTGGGAAATTGGGAAGCCTTACAGAAGATGGTGCCTACCCCACCCCCAGAGCTTCGCTGGTGCATGGCCTGCTCTCATCAAAGGTGGAACATGTGCCTGCTCTCTCATGCTCTTCAGTAAACTAGTCTGAAGACCTGAGAGAATTTCAGGCAGAAGTGAACTAACTTTCCTAAGCATATGGATTCTTCATTTATTCAACTGTTATCTTTTGAGTGGTCACTGTGAGCCAGACACTCTTCTAAAGTGTTAGGATCAAGAGGTGAACAAAGTCTTTACTCCCAGGGAGTGTCTGTCCTGGTGTGAAGAGATGGGAAATAAACAATCAGGCAAACAGGCAAAACATCAGGTAGAAAAATATACTGAAGAAAATTAAAATCAGCTGTTGTGATAGAATGACTGGGGGGCTACTTTAGCTTGAATCACCAAGGGAGGCCTTCTGAGGAGATGATATTTATCTAAATGACAAGAATGACAAATATTCCCTGGGAGCTACTGTCCTTAGAAACACACGTAGGTTCCTTTTGTCTGCTTCAGCTTGCACCCCAATCCATTCCAAGCACTTACTTATTCACAATGTAAAATCTGCAACCCAAGAAGCTAGAGCTAGAAGGGACACTAGAAGTCTTCTTAATCTCATGCTATGACTTCAGACACAAGTAAAAGAAAGATCCGAAAAGTGCAAAGAACAGGTCACCTAGCCAGTTTGGGGCATGACAGAAACTTTGGGTTCTGTATTTTAGCCTTCATTTGCCCAACAAATCTAGATTCCTTCCCCATTTATCTTCCCTGTGTCCATCTCCTCACCATAGACTCTTCGCCTGGTGCCTACCTCCATGGAGTCCACAAACACTAAATCTTCCCAGGACCACATGGAACCTTCTAGAGTGGTATCAGAAATTCTGAGAATACAGAGGGTCTTGGGGGCTTAGGGGAACAGGAGGAAAAATGTATAACTTCCCATGGTACCATTTCAGCACATGCTAGTACATCCTAGATCTGTTCTTGGCTCCTAACACCCCACCCTGCTCACAAGTGAGCCCTAAAAAGGGGTTCAACATTGGGGAGCCTCCTGGCCCTCTTTTCAGCAATGTTCCCTATTTAACCAAGTCATTAGGAAATGTTATATTCTATGATCCCACAACCTCCTAAAAAGCCTTACAAAAAGATTAACCACAGAATTTCTTTAAATAACAAGCTCCCTTAGCACTTTTAAAGTATGATCTATGAAAACTCAATCAACATAAAGATTTTTATCTCCCCTCTGCCCCAAAAGAGAGGACATCAAGGACAATAGCATAAACCTGGATTCTTAATGATAGGTTCTAGTTTCTTCTATTATATAATGGTTCTCATTCATATGACACATACTTATTGAACTATTCCATGTAATAATACACTCTTCCAGGTTCCTAAGAGGACACAGCAATACAAAGCACAGTCTCAGCCATCTAGAAGCACACATACATACAACTCTAACGCAGACAGAGGTGATAGCACTAGAATAGAGGTAGGAACAAAACTACAGGGCACAAGGGGATGTGAGAAATTATATCTTGGTCAAAGATCAGAGAAGAAGACAGTAACATTTTAATTGGGTTTCAAAGGATGGTTATGATTTATATAACTGGACAATCCATTCCAGAAAAAGGAAATGTCATGAGATGCTATATAGGAAGTAAGATGCACAGAAAGAATCCAGTGTAGCTTGATGGTGAGACAGGAAACAGCAAGGGTTAGAAGACAGGCCTTGAAAGGTAGACCAGACCCTTGAAGGCAAGAATTAAGTTTGGACCTGATGAATAAACCACAGAAGCCCTGAACAAGTTTTGGGCAGAGAAAGAACATAAATCAGAGTTGTGGCTCAGGAAACTCATTCTAACAGCTGTATCCAGGACTAATCTGAATGGATAAAGGTAGGCATCAAGGATAGGGAGGCCCATTTAAAAAATTATCACATGGTTCCTGGATCATATAAGGAGGAATAGATTCAAGAGCTACAGCAAATGTAGAATTGAAGAGAAGGAAGGGATCCATGTTTGGTTTTGGAAAGTGGGGGCTGGTCACAGGCCTTATATTCCAGCCTAGAGAAGTCAACATGAGTGATAGTAAGTGGTGTCTCTTTAAGGAAAGACAGGTGTGAGATGCCCCATACTTGAGGCAGTAATCATGAGTCTACTGTATAAAAGCTACCCCAGATGGACATCTCTGATCCACGTATGAAGCATCAGTTATTAATAACTCTTCTTCTGGAGATGTACAGAAGTGCCTGTTTTACATGAGGTCCCAGAACACTTCTTAAATTATTATGTCTATGTAGCAGCAGTGAAAAGCAGCTTGACTGGGGTGAAGAGCAGGAGCCCAGGGGAAAAGCATTTCTGAACAAATGATAACTCAGTAGAGGGAGAGCAACTTTAATCAAGAACACAAGAAATAATCTAAGTCTTATAATTGTACCCTGATTTAAGGAACTATAGGACAGATTGAGGTCTTTCAATTTTAAGAGTAACCCTGGTTTCCACTACGTGAGCCACACATGCCATTTCACAGGTGAGCATTCACATAACTACCTGTCCAGGGCTCTCTGACAAGATGGTGAATTTCAAGAAATTTATCTCTGGTCTCATTTCCTGTATATTCTTCCTAGGAATATATAGTTCGGTTTCCATTCCAGTCAGAGCCATGCTGACATCTTGAGGTTTGTTCTCAGACAACTGACCCATGAAGTCTATAGAAATTGCCCTATATCAGTGTGTAGAAATTGCCTTAAATCATGTTTCCCAACAAGTTTTACAGAATATGAATTTCATGAACAAAGTGGCCTCTTAGCAAAAATAAATTTGGGAAATAGAGATTAAGTAAAATTAAAGATAGCTCTTTGCTATAGATAGGACTCCTCTGAACTTTCTAATGTTCATATATTCTGGGAACCTCCCAGACTAAGAAACAGGAAGTAGCATCTCCTAACCTCATCTATCCACAGAATCATTTCTCAGCCAAGCATCTCAAGGAACAAATGACCTGAAGAACATAACAAGAGAAACACTGATGCTGACGTTACTCTTGGGAACATCTGTATTTAAATAGGAATCGGGGGTAACAATAAAAGTGAATGTCTGTTAAGTGCTATTATGTGCCAGGCACCTTACTAAGTCCTTTATGTATATTAATATATTTAATCCTCATAACAACCCTGTGACCTTGATAACTATTATTCTTTATTCCCATTTTATAGATAAGAAAATTTGAGGCACAGAGATTTGTCCAAAGTCCTAAGTAGGCAAGGGTGTGAATAAAGGAGTTAAGAATTGAATCTAGATAGTCTGGCACCACAGAAATTAATTTCTAATTAGGTAGAGTTTCAGACACTGGGATCAGCTGGCAGTGGGAGAGATCCTGAGAGAAGCCTTGCATGGAAAGCCTCTAATCACAGTAAATTTTAATCTGCGTGCTTGTAAATTGGTTTCATCGACCTCCCCAGTATACTGTGTAGGATACAATTCTGAATTGTACCACTGATTTGATTTCTTCACCGAATTATGTTATATTACACATGTATACTCTCTTCCATTAGGACAAAGTCATGATTCAGATAGCACCATAACCAATAAAAATGGTAATGCATAAAGAAAATAATCTCTTGATTAACCAAAGGAGCAAGAAAATGAAGATGGAAGTTTGAGAAATGGCTTCTCTTATGTTCTTCATAGTACTACACTCTCACTTCCAGCCGAGAGACCCAAACCAAGGTCTGGTTTTGTTTTGCTTGAACCTGTTGCAAAATTTTATAGCCCTACCCCATCTACTTTGCTCAAGAATTGCCAAAAGGTATGTCCTACCCTCTCCCACTTTCTCTCCTTGTTCAGAAGGATTATCACCAGTTTCGGGTGCATCTGGTAGCCATCTTCACTGAAGGACAGATTTCTTCCCTCAAAAGTGACATTGATCAGATACCTGTAAAGACAAAATACAATAAAAGAAAGGTTAAAAGTATGAAGAAGGTTTACCAACAACGAGATAGTTAGGAAGACAGAGAGAAAGAAGACAGGCGCATAGAGAGATATACAAATATCACTGTGAAACCTGTATCCTTCAAGCTCCCATTTGGTTATGCATAGAGACATCCAAATTTTCCCATAATAGGAATAATATAAAAAGATATAAAGAAACCTGTTTCATTAGGTTTGTGAGGCTTAAATGAGATAACCACCATGAGGCCTAATACATAGTAAACCCTCCTAAAATGTTAACAATCATTACTCACAGAAGGGGGTCCATTAAAGGGTGAAGGAGGTAGAGAGAATAAAAGAAAGTGGGAGTGTACCAAGACAACGTTCTGCTAAGAAAGATACCATATTGAGCAAAGAGTTTCCCTGCCTCCCAGAGATAGGTTCATACTTTTGAACTCTTGGTAAGATCCAGCCCAACCCATACTTCTAAAAGTTGTGAGATGAGTCCAGCAGTCAAAGATCTGGTTCAATAAGATGCATCTGGAAACCAAGGTTATTGCACTGTATAGTGAACAGAAAATACCAGGGGTTGGGGAGACGGGTAAGGAAGGAGAGGTACTTCAGAAAGTATTCCAGGTACATGCATACAAATTCGCAGAAACTCTGGAAGTAACTAGAGTCAGATCAATGACATTGTCTTCCTCCTCAACATCTGCACCTCCAGCTCACCCCACTCCTCCGTTGGCTGCTCTGATCTGGTGAAGAGTTCCCTCCCTGGGAATTCCCACAGGCGTGCTCATTACAACCACATTAGTGCACCCGTGCTGATGGTAATTAATGTCCCTTTACCGTAATGGGCTCAAGGAGTCAATAATGATTAGCTGGGTGTTCACATGACATGCTACTCTAGAGCCTTGGGCCTGACACTGCTGTGAGACAGGTCTCTGCTGAGAAGCAAAAGAGGTATTTTGCAAATTGCCACAAGGGTTCCAAGGGGTTTTGAATCTGTGACAACAGTTTCCTAAACACAAGGAAGAACAAGAATGCACCAGGAGGCAGCTTGGTATCAAGGTTCCTCTTTTAAGTCCTCTTGTTCAATGACACTGTGAGGCTCTCACAGTTAAGTTAGGTTAAGCAATAAGGTTGCTAAGATGCATATCCTCCAGGCAATTATAAAGCTGGACTATAGATCAAGAACCAAACCCTCACAGACCACTTCTTATTTCTAGAGCTGCCTAGGCTCTTTCATTCTCTGGTCTTATGGTCTCCACAAATGCAATCAAGAACACTCAACATCTCAAAAGAATGGAGATTCTTAGACTCAGAATTGAAAGAGATCTTCATGATAAACAAGTCCACCACCTCTTACAGTTGATGCTTTCCCTCTACAACAGAAAATTGGCTCTTTCAGCTCTTCTTATCATTGCACCCTCTGCCCTCAAGGTAGCCATCTCACTGTTGGACAGATGAAATCTGCTCCTCTAAAATCCCTAGATCCTGGTTACCTCCTTAGACATTATACAGTCTTAGTCTAATCTTCCTTCCACATGAAAGTTCTTCAAGTATTCGAAGACATTTATCATGTCTACCTTATAAATTTTAATCTTTGAAGAAAATTTAAGCTCATTTAGTTCTATAATTTTAACTTGATAGGTGAAGGAAACCTAAGTACAGATAAGTCAAATTATTTGCCCAATGTTCCACAGGTAATTGGGAGCAAAAATAACATTTTAAGCCACATTACTAGTCCCATGATATCTTCACTATACCACCCCATCATATCACATATCACATCAGGCTTAATGTCCCCAGTGCCTTCATGTAGTTTTCACATGCCATGAGTTCAAGTTCTCTCCCCTTATCCCTTGCTCTTCCTGGACACTTCCAGTTGGTAAGAGTGTAGCACTCCTAATTCAACTCAATGCTCCACATAGCATCTTCTCCATTCCTTGCATTGCCCTTCATCTCTGAGCTCCATGCTGCTTGCTCAAGCCCATCACTAGTTAGAAAATAATATTCAAGTCTCCTGTAGTTTACAGTTTCAACTCTCCAGCCAAAGCTGTATATAATTCATTCCAAGGAACAGAATTACAAAACCACAAAACAAAATATTTTAAACTAACAAATCAGAATTTAAGCATCCAATGTAATTAACTTGGAAAGTATGTTCTTATTACAATAATATTGCATTGCTTAGAATGACTTCTTGAAACTCTTCAGAGAAGGTTAATGAGACATGCAAAACAATTTTGGTTTTCTCTCTCTTTTTTTTTTTTTTGGAAGAAAGGGAGGAGGAGAAAGGAAGAGAAAGGGAGGAAGGGATAGAGTGAGAAATAAGTTACCTGGCTTAAGTACCCTCCTTTTCACTGGACATGGTTTAGAATAATTCTAACTTTATCTAAATTAAGATATGTTTTCTTAAAAGTGTCCATTTAAGAAGGCAATGATAAGAAAAGTTCCAAAAATAATTTAAGTAATAAGCGGCATGAATGGCTTCTCAAGATGACTACTTTGAAGGGGACAGTATTGAATTGGGTGTACAAATTTTGAAATTCAAACTTTCAGAAAATAAACCACACTCATGGGTTATGTAGTTGCTCTATAGTTAAATTTTTCTAGTTATTCCTGCTCCACATCCTTCTGATTTTTCTCATAAACTCTTTCTGTGATGTTCACGCTGTTCCAGCTGTATAGGTTCATTTTCTTTTACATAGGCACTACTCACATATTTTGCACTTATCAAAAATATTGATAATTTTTATGACAATCTACAAAATATTCTTCTCCAAAGTTTATCTCTTTATTTTTTTTTAAGTTTATCTCTTTAATCTCTCATATCATTCGGCAGTATATAGATTAATCATTCACACTGTTTTTTTCTGAGTAATTTCCTCTCATGTGCCATCATTTAGCTATTTGTGAGGAGCTTGCAAATATACACCTGCCCTGAACAAGGATGCCCTTTGAATAGCAAAACAAAGTAATCCATTCACTGGTAACAAAAAAGTGAAAAAAATAATTGGGACAGTGGTCACTTCTAGGCATGGGACTCTGGCACATGAACCTCAGTTTTTCCTCTTTAAAATGGAAATACTATTCTACCTCCAGCTTATCAGGTAAGTCTGATATGCTGACCAAATGGAATAATGGATAGAAAGACTATAGAAAATGGGATACAGATATAAGGTTATATAATAGGAACAATTCAGGAAAAGAACATATTAGCATGATTTAAATATCTAAAGGCAAGAAACCTGCCTCATTTTGGACCTCACTGAGTGAAAGTATGATAACTACATTTTAACGAGACCCAATTATCAATGGAATACATTGGAGGAATGGAGATTGCATTCCACATAGGGAGGATAAACTAGGTCAAATGGTCATATTAGTCAATTTAACTTTCCACGAGGCTGAAAAGATCCAAATACCTCTGGATCTGGTTGCACTTTGCCAATTTTGAACATTAATTAAAACTTCAAAGCTTCCATGTGTAAATCCTTGGTAAAGGATTAAACTATAATTAAGAGATGCCACAGCTATTTGGTTTTTCTCTAAACACATCATCCTCAAGTATACAGTCAGAAAGCCTAGCTCAAGTGGCAGCCAAATTCAGAAGCTCTTCCTAGAAGACTCTAGTCTCCTGGAAGACCCCATCAAGGTTTGGTATATAAATATATATATTGCTTAATTTGTCTCTAGGATGTAGATGGGCCCACAAGAAACCTTATTGTGTCTTACAAAGTTCTAATATTACACAGAGTCTCAAATCATTGGAACCAGAAGAAAATTTAGAAGCTATCCATTGAGAACTCTCATTTTAGCAAGGGAAAAAGAGGCTCCAGGATGCTACCTTCTTTTCCAAGGTGACCTGCCTGTTCAGGACTGGAGTTCAAGTCTTCAGTTTTCAGTTCAGTGTTCTTTTCATTACATCACCAAGTGAAGTGAAGGTAATTCTGTGAGCCCCAGATGTGCATTTTAGCATTCTCATGTCATGTGTTATGCCCTGAACTATGTAGATCCCTAATACAGCCTGCATAAAATAAAATGCATCTCATTTCCTGCTTGACTCCTTGTCAAGAAAGAGCCTCAGAATCCCGAAGGGCTTAGAGCCAATACATTTGCTTTATATGGCCAAAGTCATACTCCAGTGGGTTTAATGAGGTCAAGCTGAGGTAAAAAAAAAGCCCTTGTGCCTCTTTGACTTTGGCCATGCCACTCAGAGCTCATCCACTGCACCACAATGATACCTAAAGCAATGATTTAGCAGTATGCCCTGTGTGGGAGGCAACTGGAAGAGCTCTGCCAGAATTTTCCCAGCAAACCAAGTGCCTTGGCACTGCAATACTCATTCTGCCCTCCATATTTTTATAAGATACTAGACTTTGTTTACTAATATCTGTTAATATGGTAATAAGAAAGAGAAGTCTCTCATTTCATCCAATACTTTCATTTCTAGATGAAACAGATGAAGTCCAGAAGGATTTGCGACTTTACCAAGATCAGATGACAGGGCAGGAAACAGGGTTCAGGTATCCTCATCCTGGGTCCAGCATACTTCTCACTCACCACCATGCCTCAAAAACAATGGAATTTTTCACAGCCCTCAGTTTCCATCCTTCAGGTATTAAGAGCAAATCAATAAAGGAAAATAATTTCAGACAGGAGACTTGACCTCATGTTTGTAATTTCTAACTCCAAAATTCTGTAACTATGTAACTGAGTCTGGTCTGTCACTCAACTGCCTTCAATTCCCTCATCTATACAGGGGACTGGTTCATACCATCTGACACCTGATGAGGGAAGTACAGGGATGCTCCTCTGACATGCTCTCTATTTCATCTGTGGTTATTACATTATTACACTCCATCAGCTGGATGCCAAAACCACATATCTTTCGTCTTTCTCTTGTCTCTCTTAACCATTTTACTATTTCACTTAGTACCATCTTGTACATTTACTCTTGAAATAGTGGAAACCATTTCTCACAGGAGTAGGGATAGTGGACTTTAAAACATTTAAAAACTACCTAATTAGAAACCACTATTGGGGGAAAGAGGCAAAGATATTTAAAAATTAGACAGTTGGTGTGAAAGTTTGGTAAACTAAATAGAAATTTCTGACTTAGCCCCAACATAGAAATTCATGTTTATCAGAGTGAATTCAAAATGACCCATCCAGTACAACACTGTCAACATGGCAGGCCATGGCCAGGGAATGATTCTCTACTGGCTTTACCAATGGGTTCCTCTGGGATTAAACCCAGAAGAAATATCTCATTGCTAAGATATCTTACATGCAAAAGATGATCTAGACAATGTCTCAAAATGCTAGTAGAAAAGAGATAAACAGACAAATAATTGATGAGGAAAGGATTGTACTATGTACCACATGCACACTCCATCACCAGCATCACCACCACCAGGCAGGGTAGCCTGGTAGTTTAGATCAAGGAGGCTGTAGTCACACAACCTCTGTTCAAATCCTAGACCCACCAGTTCCTAACTGTGTGGTAATCTCTTCAGGACACATGAATTATTTTAGTCTTGCCAACAATGGTTTTCTTTTCAAGCAAAAAGAATTTGAAGAAGTTTTAAAGGTTTCCTTTGACATATAATGTCATATATAAAATATTAGACCATGCAGTTGAACAAAATGATTAGAAATACCAGTTTTTTTAAAGATTTATTTATTTATTTATTTATTTATTTATTTATTTATTTATTTATTTATTGAGACACAGAGAGAATGAGAGGCAGAGACACAAGCAGAGGGAGAAGCAGGCTCCATCCAGAGAGCCCAACGTGGGACTCGATCCAGGGTCTCCAGGATCACACCCTGGGCTGCAGGCGGCGCTAAACCGCTGAGCCACCAGAGCTGCCCAAGAGTACCAGTTTAATAAGCTGTCGAACGCAGTTCTTTTCCCTTATTTCTGTATAATAATAGAGACCTCAGGAAAAACTAATTTAAAGAGCACATTGTAATATTAATTTATAATTACTTGAGAAAGATTAAAAATAGTTTGTCTTCCAGTAAATGAAACATTTTCTCTGAAATAGTGTTTATACCACTAATTTATTTTACAAACCATTCTTCACAAATCATAAAAGTTTCAGGTTCAGGCTAGTCCATATCTCAGTTATTTAAATTCTAAATCCACAGTGTTAAATTAATGAGATAGTAAAGTATCTTGAGGACTGACTGATATAAATTTAATATACTTCTCTTGCCTGCTGGTGGGGAGGACTATGCCTTGGGCCCTTAGCAGTCTGGGTTGAGCTGCATTTGTTTGAGGGGTAAATGGTGACGTATCAATTAGCCATCCACTGCAAAATGAAAAGGCTTCTCAAGCCCCTAGCCCTAATAGGGAAAAAAATTCTGCTTTATGACTGAATGCCACGAATTATTTTCATGTGAAATGAAAGAAAATAGAGGATCACTGCTGGAAGTTGCCCAACAATCCTTGTTTTTTTTTCTTAATTAATTAATTTTTTTATTGGAGTTCAATTTGCCAACGTATAGCATAACACCCAGCGCTCATCCTATCAAGTGCCCCCCTCAGTGCCCGTCACCCAGTCACCCCCACCCCCTGACCACCTCCCTTTCCACCACCCCTTGTTCATTTCCCAGAGTTAGGAATCTCTCATGTTCTGTCTCCCTCTCTGATATTTCCCACTCATTTTCTCTCCTCTCCCCTTTATTCCCTTTCACTGTTTTTTATATTCCCCAAATGAATGAGACCATATAATGTTTATCCTTCTCCGATTGACTTATTTCACTCAGCATAATACCCTCTAGTTCCATCCACGTCGAAGCAAATGGTGGGTATTTGTCGTTTCTAATGGCTGAGTAATATTCCATCGTATACATAGACCACATCTTCTTTATCCGTTCATCTTTTGATGGACCACAATAGCCAAACTGTGGAAGGAGCCTCGGTGTCCACCCAACAATCCTTGTTTGAACATAAGAAGGTAGAGAACATTAACTTTAACTTTCTTCCAGAAAGATGTTAAGTCAAGGAGCATTGTGGGGCACTTGGGTGGCTCAGTAGTTGAGCATCAGCCTTCAGCTCAGGGCATGATCCCAGGGTCCTGGGATCCCTGATGCAGGGAGCCTGCTTCTCCCTCTGCCTATGTCTCTGCCTCTCTCTCTCTCTCTCTCTCTCTCTCTCTGTCTCTCATGAGTAGATAAAATCTTTTTTTTTTTTTTTTTTTAAAGGAGCATTGTGAGTGGCTCTGCCCTGAGCTGGGATGACCTCATGCCTACCCACCTGCAGTACCCTTTCATGAAGTCAGGTCAATGTGCAGGCCATACCCAGGAAATAGTTCTCTTCTGGACTTCTGGACAGATGAGTCCATTTGGATTAAACCCAGGAGCTTGTCCTCATTCGTAAAATAGCCTACACTCAAATGAATGACAAAGCCTGGACAATGCCTGAAAATGCTTGTAATGAGGAGTAGAGAGGAAATGGAGAAAGGAGAAACAGAAGAGGTTAAGCAAAGAGGAAAGGAATGTGATATGTACTAAATGCACACACACATACACATACACACCCCAAACACCAGCAACAGCCCTGCAGTGTAGTGTTTAGGAGCAAAGACACTGGATCAGATGAGGTCTGCACAAGTCCTTGATCTGATAATTCTGAAGTTGTATGATCTCACAAATTATTTAACTTCTGTCTCCATTTCTTCACCATAAAAAATGTGAATGAAAACAGTATTACCTCAAAGGGTGGTTGTGAGGATTAAGTAATTCAGTATACTTTTTAGGACTTAGAACTCCACCTGTCACCCAGTAAACACTATGTGTTAGCTACTTCTGTTATTATTATTGCCTTTTTTTTTTTTTTTTTTTTTTTTTTACCTTGCTTGGATATCAGAGAATGTTAGTTTTCAGGGACTTTTTGATCAATCTATTTCATAGTTAAACAAAACATCCTAGGACCTGCAGAGATGCTGCTACTCTTTGGCATGTTAAATTCAGAGTCTGAATCTCCCAACTCCTGAATCTCTGCTTTTCTATAATATCACCAGTTCAGGACATTTCCTCTCATTCCCACAATATCCCAAACTCTGAAGGTTTGGGAACATTTGTCTTCTACTAAGATTAGTTACCCCTGTGAGGTTTTGTGTAGTGGGGAATCACTTAATCATACTTGAATATACAGCCCACTCCCTGAGAAAGGCAAAAGATTAGCTTATATGCCCATAATTTTTATCTGGAATAAATGACTCCTCAAAATGACCCACATCCTGACCTCCCAGAGGCCTGCTTTGAACACTATAAACTCTTTTTAAAATTCCTTTGTAGGGGGCACACTCTTGCTTGTATATTCCTTGGGGAACTGGTAAGGTCACCTTTTTTTAAGAAAGAATTTTTTTATTTTTTTTATTTTTTAAATTTTTTTTATTATTTATTTATGATAGAGAGAGAGAGAGAGGCAGAGACATAGGCAGAGGGAGAAGCAGGCTCCATGTACCGGGAGCCTGACGTGGGATTCGATCCCGGGTCTCCAGGATCGCGCCCTGGGCCAAAGGCAGGTGCCAAACCGCTGCACCACCCAGGGATCCCAAGAAAGAATTTTTTTAAAATTCCTACACCACTTCATTTAATGCTTAGATTGGATACATAGTAGGGAAAACAGATATACCAAATCACGACACTGAGGTTCACATTATATTTTTAAAATTTCTATTTAAATTGCCATTAGTTAACATACAGTGTACTATTAGTTTCAGGTGTACAATACAGTGGTTCAATCTTTTGATGTCACTGAAATGTGCTGAACAGCAAAACTTTCTCATTTAAGGAACTGTGCATAGAACTCAGTGATAGAAAAGAAATTCTTCCTTGTCCTCATGACAACAAACTTTAGTCACCTCTGCTATAGGTGAGACATTCTCAGGTGCTACAGGAAATCCAGCAGTACTAGAGGCAGTTGGGAAAGTGGAGTGCCCCAGTGGGAAGGAATCAAGTAACTCTTCTGTATAATGTTATTACCACTGGATTTTTTAACTTATGAAACCACATTTCCATGCTGTGCATAAGTTAAACTCACTTTTATTTTTAAAAATATTGAACAAAAAATAATCCCTTTCCTCTTCCTTAGATTAGGCACTCAATATGTTGGAATATAGACCTAGAGACTATCAAAGCAAAGTGTTGGGAACTTCCCAGAGAAAACACCAAGACGGTCAAAGGCTAGGCTAGCTGATCCCAGAAATACACTGATATTTCTTCTTTATGCTTATTAATAATTTTAAGGTGAAGGCTGCCTTTCTGACATCCATTTTAGCTCATGAGCCGGCAACGCTACTCAGGTGCTATGCCAAGACCAGCCAAACAATGACTGGCAAAGATTTCTCTAGGACATTCAACTTTGACCAGGTACCTTTTTCTTCTTGTAAACTTTCAAACTGATTATAAGAAACTTTGGGCATACATAACCAAGAAGCCTTTGGTCAAGAATCCAGAGTTACCTGGGAATGATATCAAAGGAAAAGAATAAGCAGGGTTTTCTCTTCCTTTTTTTTTTTTTTTAATCTTTCTTCACCTCCTTATTCTCTGGAGCCCTTCTCTATTCTCTCTTACATTTTAGATAGTCAATAAAATCCACACATTGGCAGTACCTCCATACAAACAATTCCTACCCCTCTCTGTAGCTACCATATGCTTAATTTCACAACTCCCTCCAACAGCTCTACTGAAGGGTAGCAAGAAGGGTGAACCAATGAATTAGTGAGATGGCTTCAGTTACAGGGATTGAGAGTGGAGGTTATGAGAAGCTGTCATCCATGGATAAAGGAGTTATAATTTAGTCTCCCAATAATGACTGGAAGATATCTTCAAATGGAGATTTCTAGAAGCAATTGTATTGAATGGGAGGGGAAGAGGGCCAAAGAGCTAGGATATTCCAGGGTCAGGCAACAGTTACAAACAGACAGAGGAGTCAAGATGCCTGGGTGATGAATTATGTCTTTAGGGGAGATAGGTGCTCCATAATCACATCATGCTACAGATTAGATACAGAAACAGTAGGGGAGGCTATTGACACATTCAAAAACACATCTCTGTCTTCAGAAAACCTAATTGTAAACCGCTCCTGCCCCATAGATGAAGCCCTTACACACAGAAAATAAAGTGAGTTTTTGAGTCTAGGATCCAGAGAAAGACCAGGGGAACAAAAGAAATGCAAAGTTCAATATAAAACAGGAGTGGAGAAAGTGAACTATCAGGTAAGTTGGTTAACAACTTTGTTAATGTGGCTCCCATAGCACAGTCTGGAAGAATGGCTTTCTGGGACTACAGTTGAGTGGGAAGAGTCATCCCCAAAAGTATGGTTGAATTTGAAGGTGCAGGAAATGTATACCAGGCAGTAGTGAAAGGGATTTCATGGACTTGAAAACGGTGAGGTGAAATGTACATCTACTCAAGGAGAATATACCAAGATGGAAATCACAATGCAAAGTACTGGTCAAAGGTTACTAGCCAAACACACATCCTATGTTTCTAGAGTTTTTGCAAGTGTTACTATAAATAATAATACTTTATGCCACTGTCCCTAGTCCAGGTTAGGATAGAGAGATCAGGGAAAGATCAAAGTTACTTGTTACTTGTTTATTTACTTTTAGTTATTTAAAGACACCCATTGATCTTTTCCAATATTCTTTTTTTTAAGATTTTATTTATTTATTCATGAAAGACAGAGAGAGAGGCAGAAACACAGGCAGAGGGAGAAGCAGGCCTTCCAAAAGGAGCCCGATGTGGGACTCAATCCCAGATCCCGGGATCATGCCCTGAGCCAAAGGCAGACGCTCAACTGCTGAGCCTCCCAGGCACCCCCATCTTTTCCAATATTCTTAAATAAGCTTGACCCTTGAGTCAGAATTTGAAGCAAGGTGAGGGCAAGAGTTTATTTAAAACAAATTCTATTTCCCTCTTTGCTTGTCCTCAAAAGGACAGCACCATGAACTCCAAATGCATCCTTCACAGGGAAGCTAAAAGAAACATGTAATCATTTCTCCCTGCTGTACCATGTGGGGGCTAGAACTCTGCTGTTCCTTCTTTGTCAGGGGATCCTAGCTCTTTCTCTCCCTATGTAGGTTGATGTTTCCATGGAAACATGCTCTTTAATGCTTCTGAAATTACTGTGCATTTATACCATTAACTCTTTGTTGACCAGGGCAGGTCACAAAGTGATTTCTTTTCAACCTCTGAAAAGTAATTCGATTTTCTACCTCTTTTTACTGCGAAGTGTTTTTAAAAGTAATAGACACCTGATGTCCCCTTTTCCCCCATCAGACTTCGCTCCTTAACCCTTGCAATCTTGGCTGTTGCCTCTATCATCTTACTGGAACTAGTCTTACAAGGTCATCAATAATCAAAGCAAGGTCAACAAAAATAAAATCAGTAGGCTTTGCTTCATCATCATTCTCCTTGACATTATACAGCTTTTAACTGATGACACTCCCAAATTTTCAGCAACTCTCCTTTCCCTTGTTTATTTGTTGTTTAAAACAGAATAATTTCTTGGCTCTCTTTATAGTTCTCAGGCTAATTCTCTCTCCTTTCCTGTCCATTTTCACTTGAAACCCCCTATTTTTCACCCCTACTCTTTCCCTCTAGGACTCATTGATAGCCATCATATCAGAAAATCACCTCTACACCAAGGCTTCCAAAATCTCCATCAGGGGTCCCATATCTTTCCTGACCTTCAGCCTGATATTCCTGATTGGACTATCCTACCTAAATGTTCTGATATCAGGTCAAACTTAACAGAGCCAAGTCCAAGCCATGTTCCTTTGTTTTTTGGCAATGAGACCACCACTCCTATAGTGTTAAAATTCTGGCACAGCTTTGAGTTCTCCCTCTCTGTTATAATTTCATTTTTACAACATGTATGAAGAATAGAATAATCTGGCTACTCTTATTAGCTGCATTCTCAGAACCAGTCAAATCAGTTAAAATGCCAGCTGTAGGGCAGCCCCGGTGGTGCAGCGGTTTAGCGCTGCCTTTGGCCCAGGGCGTGATCCTGGAGACTCTGGATTGAGTCCCACGTCGGGCTCCCTGCATGGAGCCTGCTTCTCCCTCTGTTTGTGTGTCTCTGCCTCTCTCTCTCTCTCTCTCTGTCTCTATGAATAAATAAATAAAATATTTTTTAAAAATGCCAGCTGTAGTTTAGCATTATGTACAAAATAAGCTGATTGATATTCTTTCCATTTTCAGTATTTTGTCTCCCTAAGGTAAATGAATTTCATGGCTGTCTAGCCTATAAGTGAAATTGCTTGGAGGTTGTATTTTTGTTTTGGTCATTCAATTAAAAAACAAAACCTCTAACAATGCTACTATTTTTTGAGCACATGCCAAGCTCTGTCCTGGATGCTCTACAGTATTTTAAATTCTCACAGCAACGCTATAAAATAATAGATCACATTATAATGGAGGTCCAAGGTTGGTGGCACTGGCAGTTGATCCCACTTAATTCTGATTCTAAAACTCCTATTCCTTCCACTGCCTCATACTAAAAATAATGTTGTCAAGAGAAACAATGGCCAGGAGAAAGAAAAACAAATTAGTCCTAAACTTCTAATGTGGTAAAACCAAAATCCAAACCCAGAGACTAATGGCTCCATAGCCTGGGCTCTTAATCACTTTTTATACCACCACCAAGCATCAGTTGCCTTTAATTCTCCCTCACGCCAGCCTCATGAGGGAAGTCCTACAGGAAGAAAGTGAAACACACTGTCTCTCTAGAGTCTTAAGAAAGACTGGAGGCACATTGCTGGTCAGGAGGTACATTCATAGAATAATAAGAGAACTCCAGACTCCAGGGACTGTCAGTCTCTCATATTTCACAAGCACTAAACCCAAATAGTGAAGAAATGGAATTATTTGCCTTATAGGAAAACAGGAGACAAACCACAAAGCAGTAAACTTGACTGGACTTATAGAGGAATTAATTCTCAGGTCACACTCTGGGAAGAAGTCAGTTATGAAGTTTAGGACTATATTCTTGGAGTTCTTGTTGGAGACAGACGACAAGAGCTAGAATATTTATTTCGCTTGGTTAAGACTGGAAAAAGTTTATCCTACTTTGGCACAGAATATCCAACATCTCTCTGGACTTAAAATAAAATATTAAAATACTTCTTTGAAACTATAATCACCTCTCAATTATCTTTAGTAAGTGAGGCAGAACCATACTTATAATCTGAATAATCAAATACATAGAGTATTCACAGTATTTAATTCACTTTGCTCCTTCTTTCCTTCTTTCCAGTATGCTTTTGTTTATCTTTTCCCTTATTTGAAGGTTTTTTTGGGGAAATTCAGTAAGGGTTTCTGTTCATTTCAGCCATTCTCAGGACATGAACTCTTCTAAGTGGATGAGTCCCAATTCTATGCCTATGGTCCTGACCTCTTTCACATCCCTCATTTCTATCTCTTGTTGGCCATTTCCACTTCAGTCCTCCTGTTACAAACTCTCAGTGCTAGAGATGGATTTGTTTTCTCTTTCCCCTCAAAATAGTTGACTCCATAATTTCCTTCTTTCACTGGCATTTTCCAAGCACTTGGAATGGTGCCTGACACACAGTAGGTACTCATTAAATATTAACGATTGATATATAAATATTTCTTTAGTCTTGAAACGTCCCAGATGTTCCTGACAGCTTCCTTTCCTTAGTTTCCCATGCCCAATTAGTACCTCCAAATATTCCTATATTTACAAAAAAAAAATTCTTGCATTTGCCCTTCCCTTTCTATCCCCACAATTTTCATCCTAACACAGGCCTTTAACATATCACACCCAATCCCCTCCTGAGCCCTCTGCCTTAATCAATCATCCATCCCCAAATACCACTTGAACTTAATCTTGGTAGACTTTTTGGTACCATGTCACTACCTACTCAAAACTCTCCAATGGCTTCCCATTACCCAGAGCAAAAATCCACTCTCAGTCAAGGCTCTCTACATCCTGGCCCCATCTATCTGTTTGGAGCTCTCTCATCCTCCATATGAATCCTTACTGAGGCCAAGCAGCATCTTCACTGTCCCCTGAACATTACATGCATTTTTCCTACTTTTTCTGTTTTTCTTCAATTGAGTAATCCAAATTTCAATCTTGCTTATGGGCTCAGGTCAAATTTTACCCCCTCTCTACACCTTCTAGACATTCAAGGCGCCTCTTTCCTCTTCCCTTCTCCACCTCTTTCTAGCTGCTAGTTTACATTTCAGTATTTCATTCATTACCTAACATGTATGTTCCTTTTTGTCACTTAACTTTTTAATGTGTCTGTGCCTTCTTTTTCATGATAGACAATACACTATTAGAAGGTTAGAATCAAATCTTGTCCTTTTATTATCCTTTGCAGAATCCAAATTAGTGCCTTGCTTGTGTTAAGTATTCAATAAGTATTTATTGATTTGTTTTGAACTTCCAGAAGACTAGTCTTAAAAATTTCTCCTGCTATGTTCTCACTTCCCAGCCCCCAACCTCCACCCCTTCTGTGTCATGCATACAACATACACACACCTAATACTGAGTACAAATTCATGTGGAAGAAAGTGACTCTCCAATTATCGATTTTAAAAAAAGTTCTAAAGAAGGTATACCTATAATCTTTATTTTCTGAGAACAGTAAGACAAAAAGCAGAGTTTATTTCATTCTTGTATGGGCCCTTTAAAAATTTTCCTCCTTTGAATGTTCTCCCCATTATACTGTCCATAAAAATATATATCTGCCCATGAGAATCACATCATCCGCCCAAATTTTATTCCATAAGAAAGAAAAAGAAATAAAAATGTTTTATTATTGTGGTTGCTATCAATGATTTAGTTTGAAAAATAAAACCTTTGGGGAAACCTGGAACATATGTAAAAAATAATATTTGCAAGTTCTCTACCAATGTAAATTCATTTTGTTAGTTTAGGGACAGAGAAAAAAAAATAAAAGTCAGGCACCTGGGTGGCTCAGTTGGTTAAGCAAATGACTCTTGATTTTGGCTTAGGTTATGATCTTAGGATTGTATGATCAAGCCCCACATTGGGCTCACACACTAGGCATGGAGCCTGCTTAAAATTCCTTCTCTCTCTCCTTCCACCCCACCCAAACCCAACTCATTTTGCTGTAACAATGAAATGAGAAGGTTTTTAAAAAAGAAACCAGAAAAACAAAAGGGGGATATGTTACTATTTTCTAGTATTTTTCAATTTTTGAGAAAAATTAAAACCTCTTCAGTGCAGGAAGGAGATTAAGTTCTTTCTCAATGTTCATATAACTACAAAATTCCTCCCTTACCTCTCTTCCCTCTCCCAACTAATCAATCCCATCACATAAGAGCAGAAGAGAGAATGCCTGGGTGGCTCAGTTGGTTTAGCTTCTGACTCTTGGTTTTGGCTCAGGTCATGATCTTAGGGTTGTGGGATCAAGCCCCATGTTGAGCTCTGTGCTCAGTGTGGAGTCTGCTGGAGATTATCTCCCTCTCCCCCTGCTCTCTCTCTCTCTGCAGTAAATAAAGAAAATCTTTTTAGAAAAGAGCAGAAAAGAAATATTTGAATATTCACACTAAGATCTTCTCTGTATTTGGCTCAACTCTTGAGCCAAAGGATGTCAGTATCTGCAGAGATGCCTATGGGTCAATGCAGATAATATACAAAGTGAATACTTCACATATGGGAAATTAAGAGCTGAGGATACTTCAGATTTTCTCCTGTGTAGATAACACCAGGACATGAAGCAGTAGTCCAGGTAGAAATCAGAAAGCTATTATTAATAAGTCTCTCTGAACCTCAGCAAAGATTTAATCCCTGTGAAAGCAGAGGGAAGTTAATTTGATTAACACTTGCTGAATTCCCTCATATTTGGGCATTCTAGCATAACCTAGAGGAATTTAGCATTTGAGTCAATTTCCTTCCATCTCTTCCAATCACTATCAGTTTGCTTTGATTATATAAAATTAAAACACATTCAATGTGATTGGGGGAGAGGAGCAAAACAGCTTGAATAAATGCAGTGTTCAATGTGTTCAATTGCAAAAGGGGTTAGGGGTGGGTGTACAAGACAGAAAGAATGTGAGGGCGCAAGCACACACTGGAAAGGAATGAAGAGATGGAGAGAAGATGAAGCAGTGTGCAGCATGCTAGATAACATTTCCATGGCAACCACATCACATCCACAGAGAACTGCCAAAATAAGTCAAGATCCAAGTAAGTAGGTGTTGGTGGAAAGAGGAGATTAGAACTCAGCAATGGACAAATACACTACAGGAGATGAATGATGTTTGTGAGTTTAACTCTTCTTCCCATTTCTTTTTCTAACCATACCCAAAGCTCCAGGTTAAATGAGAAGGCAACTGAAGTGTGGCTGCTGCCCAATCAAAATTTCATCCAGGAAGGTCTCAGGATGATAGGAAAGAGGCTTAAGAGCCTTCAATAAAGCCAAAAGTGAGGCAAATCATTTCCCTATAGCTATTAGCTTTGCTTTCACAACTTTTTATTTTCAGCCATTTGCACAGGAGGAACAGATTTGTTTTCATTTTTCAGGTGGCTTAAGGAAGGGAAACAAAAAAAAAAAAGGAAGGGAAACAACATTAATGAAAATATTATTGGACATGTAAAGATAGGTGCAAAAAGTTCCTATATCAGTGGTATATAGGCTACTTGCCCATTGGTGAAACAGACCCTTATAACATAAGGAGAAGCCAATTCAAAAATATAGTCAAGATGACCCTGTAGAAATTAGGTACTTAGAAAGATCTTTTTCCTGAGACATATACAATTACCCGGCAAATAATGTATAACCCTTCCTTTTGAACTTTAGAGCATCACATATAAGAACCATCAAGACTGCCAGAGATTTTGTGTTTTCCCACAGCATTCACAGAGAGCCCTAAGATAGCATGCTACATGGTGCTCCTCCACACAGGTTTATATACAGAGGCCAAGATCTCTGATGCTCACCTGGGGAGCCTGTTAAATACATGGATTTTAGGGGCAACTCCAGGGACAAGGATTCAATGTGTCTGAGATGGAACCCAAGAACATGCATTTTAAACTTCCCTGGTGGTTTTCTTGTGTAGACAAGTATAGAAACCATCCAATGAAGTAAATTTCCTTCCTCCCACTTCCCTGGGAACTCCTCTACTCTTTGCAAAGAGTAGAGAAGCAAGCCTCTCCTTACCCTCAGGAGTGGTAGATTCATCAAACCTAGCAGAGTTGCCCCTTATGCACTCCCCTGACCATAAAAATACCATTCTGGATTTAAAAATGAATCTGAGACCAGCACAGATCACCAACTACTGCTGTCTAAGAGAGCATGTTCTTGGAATCAGTCTTGTATAAATATTGGTGGGAGATGGGGAAGGGGTGAACTAGGGAGAAAGAGAACAGAGTTTACACCAAGGGCTTAGATAGTAAGCAAGAATAGTTAGGTCTTGAAGTAAAATAAATAGCTAAATGTTGAGTGAGAAATAAAATCATTCTTTACTCCCCTATCAATCCACAGAGGTACTTCCCTGCAATGGTTTCCCAACCTGAAAATGCTTGTGCTGCCTGCATCACATAACCTGCATCACATAACCCTCCCATAAAAATCACAAGAAATTTAAAAAATCCCTTGATATCACTTATCTCAACACTCAGTTCTTTTACTTCTTAATAACACCATCCTTCTGATTCAGATTTATACAACCCAACATTTGAGGAATCTCTTCTCAAACTAATGCCTACAAAAAAGTGAAATTTACTAAGTGAGGCATCTGACAAGAGCCATGTCAAGTTTATGCACCAAATGATCACCTAGTCTTAATACATGTCAGGCACTGTGAATACAGAGAAAAGTAAGAGACGTTAATCACATCTCCCAAGCACTTACTCTGTTACAGATATTTTGCATATGTTACCCATGTAATCCCACATCACAGATAAGGAAACTCAGGATCAGAAAGGTGACTCATTTTGTCAAAGTCACAGAGCTACTAAGTGACAGGAGAGAATTAAAATTGACATTTGTCTGATGCTCAAATTATATATTTTTAACCTACCACACTAGCTCTTTCCTACAGTTGGGAGTATAAACAGAAATTTATATATAAAAATTAATATTGCTGACCACATGTCCACTCTTCCCCTCTGTTTCAATCCCCAAACTAGTACCAAGCACACATGGATTTACCATGGGAAATAAAGAATGCCCTCTTCTAGGGTGCCTGGGTGGCTCAGTCAGCTAAGCACCAGACTCTTGGTTTGGGTTCAGGTCACAATCTCAGAGTTGTGAGAATCAAGCCCGGAGTCAAGCTCCACACTCAGTGGGGAGTCTCCTAGAGATAGTCTCTCTCCCTCTGCACCTGGCCCTACACATTCTCTGTCAAATAAATAAATAAATCTTAAAAAAAGAAAAAGAATGCCTTCTTCTGAGAAGAGATGAGAAATTTCTTTTGTTCCTTTGTCCAGAGCTGGAGAAAGTGAAAATAGCCTTTCCATGAGTGGAGTAAAGGATTATATATATATTTTTTACCTCTCTTTGCCTTTCATTTTTCCCCTTTGAGTAGGCTTGAGGCTTTGCATTCCTTCAATTTGAGAAGTGATGGACTCTGAAGAATAATGAAGATTTGATGGGATGTCAAAGACAAGGAACAAGGAGATTGGTGTTTCATGAAAAGCTGCAGTGAGATTCACAAGGGACACCCCACTCAATTCTCCAAAGAGAAAACAGACAAGAAGAAACATTTATCAAGGAAATAAAATCATCTGTATTTTGGAGTGTGTCCCAACAGTTACATATACACATAAATATTTATAAATATATACATATACACACATATATATTTCAAGATGGGAAACCATTGCATAAAATGTGCATCATCACCTCCACACACCTGTCCTTTTCCTCCACTATGCCTTTCCAAATACTGGCTGCCACTGTCCCCTCTCTCATGAACAAAGCATAGCAGTAAGTGACCCCACACGTACAGTATGCTAACTACAGTAACACCAGGAAGTGAGAGAGCACAGAGGAGTACACACAGAAGCTGTGTGGGGAAGGGCCTTATGGCTTCACAAGGGGGAGCTAGTTTAGCTGGGTTCACCTGGAAGAGAATAAGGAGTTCACCTGGAAGAGAAGAGAGGGATAGAGAGCCTAGAGTATGTAGCATGTGCCAAGGCAAATGTCTGCAGAAATGATGACAGTATGGCTTCAGGATAGGATGGAGGAAAGGGAACAAGTTCATTGTAGTCAGGAAAAGCAGTGGCAAGATTTAAGCCTAAAAAGAGAGACTGAGGTCATTTATGAAGGTCTTGAACATGATGCTATATCTGTATAAATAAGTATCCAAGAAAAGTTTTGAAACAAGGCAGATAAGTAGATCCAATTACATTTTCTAATTAATTTTTTTGTTAAGAAAAATAATGCTTGGCATGAAGACAAGTTAAGGGGCTCAGAGTCTAGATAAGAGAGACAATGTGAATTTGAAACATAGTAGTGGAAACAGTGATTGAATGCTAGAAGACAATCTAAGAGACTATTGTGAACCAAGCAGATGGATGTAGAATGTGAAATGTAATGGATTTAACTGCATCAATTGTTCCTTCTCATTACAGGGAGAAAAAAAGCACAGCTCTAAGCTCTGCAGGCCACTCTCAAGTTATGACACCTTGCATTTATGACCTTTCTCATTATAACTATCACCTCCTTAGGACTTCAAAGTCAGTGATGAACTGACTGGTTCTTATTCAAATTGGAAGAGGAGGGAGAAGGAAGGCTTGGAGAGTCAAGAAGGAAACAGAGCTTGAGGTATTTAATAAAGACCTAGAAGGGGGGCAGCACAAGCATTTTCAGGTTGGAAGACCATGCTGGCAGGAGTATGGAGAATGACCTGAGGGACCAGCACCCCCCAAGTAATCTTTGCTATGTCTGACAAAAGTTATTTAACTACCTTGGAGTCTGCCTTTCTTTAGATTTGAGAATTCTGCTGTCTTTCACTGTTTTGGAGGCCTTTTAACTATTTTCATTATTCTTGCTCAGGCCCTCTCACAATCACCAGCATCTCTTTTACCTGGTGAGAGATAAGATTGTAGGATGACCTCAGTAATTTTTCCAAAGTCTACAACCTGACCTCCTCTCAAATGTTAGCATGCAGAGATACCAAATGATAGCATGCAAACAATTTGAAAAAGTTGCCCTAGGTGATTCTAGAATCTGCCTCCACCACACAGTTTCACCCCCAAATGAAAACTTCTACTTTAATGTGTGCCTGACCTATGCAGAGTGAGAAGAAAGACTGCACACCAATTTGATACTTCAATGAACTCATATGGACTCAGGCTCCCTCTCATTACAGCATCATATTACAGGACCATGTTTAAGTCATGGCTCACTGCAAATCTGGCTGTTTTTGCAGTCCCCTTCCATTCTGTTTTTCTGCAAGTCAACTCTTCATTATCAGCACTAACTGGAAGACAGAGAGGGCATATGTAACCAGAATCAACAGATAACTCCAAACCTTATTGTAGGCAAAGGGTTCAAAATTCTCTCCCACTGAGTTTTTGCAGAGCTCCTATCATGAAGCAAAACTTAATAATGCTTTAGCTGTTCTCTTTGCTCCTCCACACCTGCTGGTGGATGTCCTAACAAGAAGCAAAATGACCAAATCCCAGCAGGAGGGGTAAGGGTGAAAAGCAAAAGACCTAGAAACTTCACAAAGTGGATAATAAGTGCCTGAGTGATGGGGCTCTTGGAAAATCAGGCCCTGGTTGATGAGGCTTATTTTTCCCCCTACATGCAATGAAGACGAATCATCGAGCAGGTTTGCTCCAAGATGTAAATTCTGAGTTGCCATGAATTACTCCCACAACTCAGGAGAGAAGGAAAGAATGGGAAGAGCCTCAATTTTCACTTTTTAAATGTGTAACCATAACCTTAAAATTCATCCAATTCAGGAAGCAGCTTGTCTCTGAATGTGATGAAAAAAAAGTCTATTGAGTCTATCAGGGCTTCTGACACACTCACAGATGGTGCAATTAACATGTAGCTCTGCCTATATTCTGATCTTACCTCTTTCCCCCTTGTCATCGTACTAGCTTTGAGCAATACCTGATGTCATCTCTCTTTTTGTTCTATCCCTTGTTTTCTCTTCTGCGGGTGCTGTAGTCACTTGGGGTAGGGAACTTCATTTCTTTTGGCAGTGCCATTCTGAGAGAAGGCACTAGAGTGGAAAGGCTGGAATGATGGCCCAGCCTCCATGCTCCTTATCCCCAAAGTTTTTTTGTGTTTAGGGAGGAAATACCCACCAATGAAGCATTGCCTTTTAAAGAGATCTGAAGCAAATATGGCTTATGTGAACATTAAGTATATGCAGTGAAAACATGGTCTATGAGATAGTTTTTTTCTGTACTTCCCTGTGCATTTAAAGAATTTCATATTTTACAAATGTTTCACTATATGGAACGTAGACAACAAGCCTTACCAATTCTATTGTTCCACAGTTAATTAAAGCAGAGAATGCTGATTCTAAGAAATGCATTTTGCTGTTATATGGTATTTACTCCTGTTGGAAAACTAATCTTCCATGCCCAATTCAACATGTGCCCCTGAAACATGCACCAAAATAACAGGTAAGGTTCACTCTTCCATCTCATACGTAGGATGATAAATAGACCACTCTCGGATAGGTAGCATTTCTAAGTGAGAGGCTGGAACCTTATTCATATGTAACCAAGTTGCAGAGAACAGGACAGTTTCTTCCAGCTTCAGCTTTTAGCCAGAGGTCACCTCTCCACCTCATTATCAGCCTTGTTCCAATGGTTTATGAGGCAATGAATGCATAATACACACTGCCAATGGAGGCACGTGCATGCTGCCCTGTACTGACACAGCCTGATGCAGGAGGACGTAATTTTACATTTAGGAATGTCTCTAGTTCCCAACAAATTCCTGCCTTGTGAAAACAATGAAACCCCCAAAAGGAGACTCCCTGTAGAAAAACAAAGCATCGGGAAAACAAATCCTTTTGTGGAGGCATGTAAATGTTAACTGAAGTTGTTTTGAGAGCACAATATCACTTTTGTATACAATAAAATGACATATGTGTGTCTGTAAAAACAAAATATATTTACAACATTTTGAAAGTCTGGAAGAAAACATCCAAAATATAACAGTATTAGCTCTATGTGTGATAAAAATTTTTGTATTCGTCTCATACTCATGTAAATTTTCGTGTGTGTGTGTGGTGTGTGTGTATAAGTCATATTTTATAAACCAAAAAAAGGATCTACCTTCGTCATTTGCACAGCATATTACAAAGCAAATGAAAATTATTACTGTAATACACAGAAACTTGGAGAAAAGTCCATCCATCACAATATTGTTTGAAAAGCATTATGAAAAACTGGATGTACGCTATGATGGTGATTGTATAAAAACAGGTATTCATGAGGTCAAAGGCTAGAATAAAATTAAAATACTTGTGTTACAGTGGTGGGAATAGAGGTGAATTTTCTTTTGCCTCCAATTTTCCTTTGCTTCCATCAATCTTTCAAACTATGCATCATCTTAAAAATATGCAATTGGGATCCCTGGGTGGCGCAGCGGTTTGGCACCTGCCTTTGGCCCAGGGCGCGATCCTGGAGACCCGGGATCGAATCCCACATCAGGCTCCCGGTGCATGGAGCCTGCTTCTCCCTCTGCCTATGTCTCTGCCTCTCTCTCTCTCTCTCTCTCTCTCTCTCTCTGTGTGACTATCATAAATAAATAAAAATTTAAAAAATATGCAATCACTGTCCACTGACAATTAAATGGATAAAGATGAGACACACACACACACACACACACAATGGAATATCACTCAACCATCAAAAAGAATGAAATCTTGCCATCTGCAACGATGTGGATGGAACTAGAGAGTATTATGCTAAGTGAAATAAGGCAGTCAGAGAAAGACAAATACCATATGATTTCATTCATATGTGGAATTAAAGAAACAAAACAGATGAATATACAAGAAGGGAAGGAAAAATGAGATAAGATGAAAATAGAGAGGGAGGCAAACCATAAGAGACTCTTAACTATAGGAAACAAACAGAAGGGAGGAGGGGAAGGGGATGGGGTAACTGGGTGATGGACATAAAGGAGGGCACATGATGTAATGAGCACTGGTTACTATATGCAACTGATGAATCACTAAATTCTATCCCTGAAACTAACAATACAGTATATATTTACTAAATTGAATTTAAATAAAGAATTTTTAAAATATGTAATCATTACCATAGCTTATTAAATTGGTTTATATTGGGTTAGGACCAAGTACTTCAAGATATAGAGATTAGTTGGCTCTGAGAGTCAACCAGTAAAATTCAACCTATCATGGTTGAAATGAGCTTGCATACAACATTACTAGGGCTGTGGAGTTACAAAGACCTGAGCTCATGTCCCACCTGTGATGGCACTTACTATGCAGACCTTGGGTAAGCTGGCCTCTTAGAGGCCCCCTCTCCCCAAATACCCATGGTGTGATGATGTTTATGGGAGGGTGGGCATGGGGGATACAGAGAAACACATCTACACTGCCTAGCCCTAATAGGTAATTTAGAAATGGTTGCTACTTGGGCTTCCTAAGTCAAAGACTAAGCAGAGCCTAGAGCTCTTACCAAAGTCATTCTAAGGGTATAAGAAAGAAATATGCAAAAGAATCAAACAAAAAAAGACATGAAACTTGTTTCACAGCAATCTCTGAAGAAAGATTGAATTGACAAAGGAAACTTGACTGTTTGAAACCTATAAAAGAGCCAATCCATATGAACTTGACAATGACTTTCCTAGCACTGTAAAGGATTGCATCTGGAAAGACATAAAAATGTTTTTTTCTTGTCCAAATACATTTGGAAGGTGAGACTGTAATTGAGATAGGTACATCATAACTTTAGTGACACCTGCCCCTCAGACCATATAATTTGTTTCTTCCCCTTTATCTAGACCAGGGAATCTGGTCTACCAGGAATCTACTTAAAACTAGGCAGTGACAACTCCAGCATGTCAATAGAAAAGGAGTTCTTTGAAGAGCAACAATATGCAATCTGTGAGTGGGGAGGATGGGATGGGAGATGATGGCACACTGGGACTTTTAAAACATCATCTGCATAATAAATGTAGAACTAGTATATTTATTTGCCAGAGTTTAGAAGGGGGAATTGATAGGAATTTTAAGGAAGCCAAGTTAGCTCTTGGCCTATGTAATTTAGCTAGCTGTGGAACTTTCCTACAAGGAAGAGAATATAATGAGCAATCAACCAGTAGAAAATCTTTCTAATATATATTTTTAGTGAATATTGGAAGTCCATTAAAAATGGCCACAAATTCTTTAGCACTTCCTCTTTCAAGAAGTAGTCTACTTCTCCTCTCTTCCCCAAATTGGCTTGGACCTGTTTTGACCAAGACAATACAAAAGTAACATTGTTCTAGGTGTAACTAGCCACCCATGCCTTCTGGAAGCCCAAGTAGCCAAACAGACAGGCCTATGTGGAGGAGAACTGAGTCCCATCTAGTAGCCATCCCCCATTAGCTAACTATATGATTGTGCCATCTTGAAATTAGATCCTTCAGCTCTGGTCATCCTAACTGATGCCCCTTGGAGCTAAAATAAGCTCTCCCTGCTGAATCCTTCCAAAACTGTCAAACCATTAGCCATATGATTGTTGTTATTTTTAAACTAGTGATTTTGAAAGTGATTGGTTATGGAATAATTAATAATGGAAATTATTACAAACTGGCATCTGGTTATTACCTCAGTCTGTTATGAGGTTGGGTAAGATGGTTTATTGCCCTGATACTGACCAAATTAGAGAATAAAATCAAGATTGGGAGACTAGAAATCCAGCCAATATAAAGAAGTAAAAACTTCTGTTTAGCTTCTGCTCAGTACCCGACTAGCCTCCCTCTGCAATACCTTTTAATTCATTATTCAGTTAACTAATATTCACTTAATTATCAAACTATTATGTGTTAAGCTCTAGGAATTCAGAGGCAAACAAAACAGACACAGTCCCTTTTTCTAGTAGACATCAAAGTTCATCTCACCAACTGCAACAGCAGAATCTGTTCTAAAGTGAATTTACTACCACTGCATAATCCAGGCCAGATCACAGTGGAGGGTCTGTCCTGCTGGTGAAGGCTGGCCTATACCACGAGAAGCCCAGAATGGCTCAGCTGAAATCTGCATGTTGAACTGCTATTACCAGTTCCTGTGGCTTCTCCTCCAGACCAGCACTCAAAGATCTAGGGGAGAACTATATTCATCCTCAAACACAACCTCAGTTCATGGTTCTCTGGACAAAACACAAATGTTTAAAAAAAAATGTTTCAAAGTAAAGCAGAGGTTTAGATTTGCTCTGAGAAGAATCCTTTAAAACCTCTTGAAAAATCCATATGCAAGTCCTCTACCAAGGAAGGGTAGCATCTTTAGCTATACAAATCAATACTGGTCAATTCACACTCCAAGAAGGTTGTTTTTTTTTTTTTTTAATTTGAATAATCTCAGCAATAACAGAACCTTAGCAATTTGCCAACTAATAATCACTTTAAGATTTGTATAATGAATGTTTTATGACTCATGGACACATACCTCTCAGTTCTTCCATTATCATTCCCAGGAACTGTTTTCCATGGAGCCTTAGACAAACCCTCCTCAGCTTCTACCATCATTCCCACAGTAACAGAATCATAATTGTTAAAAATGTCTAATTTGATTAGCTAAAAAATATGCTTGCCAGGATCTTTCCCTTGAAGAGGAAATCTCAAGTATTCACTTTTTAGTTGATAACTTTATGTCAATCAAAACCGCTTAGATCCAAGGAGCACTTCATCGCATGATAACACAGCCAGAGCACGCACATGGCATCTGTGTGCTCAGAGATCTATTGGTTTCCTGATCTGCTCTCAGACTCCTGATTTTAGCAGATCAGGGATAAATGAAAACATATAGAGTGAAAATTGTCATAAGAGGCTAGGAACTAAACCAAGAAGCACAGCTATTAAATGGGCATTAGAATTTGAACACAGGAATAGATCCCATTAATCTGCCCTCCATGGGGGTCCGCACACTGATAACACAAGTCTATCTATCCCTGGGAGGCACTTCTGGTTATAAACCAGGGATTCAGCTCACTTCCAAAGCCCCATAGGAGGAGCTCAAAGAGAATTAACAGATCACTTCCCCTGAGCTCAAGAACACAGGAGAGCACAAACCAGCACAGCTGGAAGTACAGTTTTGGATTCCCATTTCCTTCCTTTCTATTCTCTCAGGCCCTGACTTCCCAGGTCCTTCTTTTTCCTTAGTTTGATGCCCCATGTTGTTTCAAGCTGTCCAAAGTTTCCAGATCTAGAGCTCTCTCGGGAATCTTTTGCAAGGTGCTCCACACTCACCGTCTGTTCCTCTCTTCCCTTCCCACCATGTGTTCAACTCCCATTCCTTAGAGCTAAGGAGGAAAGCAAACTACACATTACCAATTCATACCACGGGGAAGGCATATTACTTACAAATGTGTAGCAAGGTCCCCGCACAAATGCGGGAGGATCATCACACGAACATGGTCAATTGGTGTTTTCATCATGATGGTTTTCCAGCACATGGCAGTGGAGTGATCTGAGGAATGATACCTTTTTCCAACTTGCACAGATGTGACTTGTGGGCTAAACTGTTCAGCAAATCCCTGACAAATGCTTGCCTTCTTAGGGGTACAGATGTATTCAAACAAATTTCTAATTGGGAAAAAGCTTTAGGAAGAGATTTTGTGCAGTGGGTGGGCTTTTTAGTGATTCCACTGGTATCAAGTGAGCTGGAGGAGGAGAAAAGGAAAGGCTACTGGGCCTTATTTGGCTGTCACAGGGGACCCCTTCCTGTGTGCCTACTCTTCACATTTGTGTTGCTATCCTAAAATCTTGCTGTTGTCTCACAACCTTATATTATTTATTTTTACATATGATGTGTTCACAGTAATAGATCAGAAAATGCAGTTAAGAGAAATAATGTCACCTTCCAGAGGTAACCCCAATATATGTTAGCGATTTTCTCATACATTTTCCAAGAATATGTAAATGAAATAGAAATATGTATCACATTATACACAACTGCTCTAACCTTGTGTTTTCACTTAATACTTTCATCTTTTCCACACACACACACGTAAGAATATGTAATATTTTTTAAAATTAATTTTTCTTTGAATGACTAACCAAAATTTGATCCCTTCATAATGGAAACTTAAAATGTTCAATTTATAAAAACTAGATAATCACCCTCCTCTGCATACCTTTATGCAGTTAACTTTTTCTTCATTTTAAGTAATGTTGATCACAACCTAAATCAATTTACTCCCAGCTGGCTCTTCCCACCCAATGAACACACACACGTATATAAAAGGGTGAAAATGCACCGTTAATTGTGTACATACCTCTACATAGCCACTCCTATTCACAATCACATTCAGATTCCAACTTAAACTCACATGGAAACCCACCCACGTCACAGATTCAGGCATTTACTTGCCTCTGTCATCTAAAATGAGGTAGAGACTGTGGTGGGACTAGGGGTGAGCAAGGATGAAGAGAGGGTGGAGAGGAGTTCTGAAGGTGTGGGAGAAATGAAGGCAGGCAGGAATTTCTCAGAGACATGAAACAAGGGTTCACGCAGGTGGCATCTCCAGTTATGTAATGAGAAGAAGGCATTGTGGGTCTCAGCTAGGAAAGGTGTGATGCGGACACTGAGAGAACAACTGTGAGGTCTCTGCTCCAAGGGCACAATGGAGTGAGGAAGACCTCACCAGATAGGCATGTTACAGCCATGCAGGGCCATGGCCAAGGCCAAAGGAAAATGTCTCCCAAGGAGTCTCAGAGGAAAACAGAGCCACAGGTGAGAAAAATAGGAAGAATGGAGAAGGGCACGGGGTGATGAAGAGAGGAAGGATGTCATCCCTGTGAAACACACTGCTCAACTGGCCAATCCCTACACATGCAGTTACCCAGCCTCTCTTGATGACTCAAATCAAATTCTGACACAACTTACCTTATTCTGCATTCATATGTGTTTAGAAATATGCCAAAATAACACCTGCTGCATCACAGTCCTTCTTGGTCACCACATCATTCCTTGGTGCCATCCCAAACAGAGAAGCATCCACATATCCACCTAATCTGGAGTCCCCCTCTCCCTAAATCCTATTGGCATTGTCTCCAAGTAAATTCCTTACCTAACACTCAGACCCCACCCCTAATTCCATCTATTCCTATGAGATTTCTTCTCCCTATTCATTTCCATGTCTCTTTCTGTCAAATGGAGATAAAGTAGCATATGCATCATAGCACTGCTATGAGAGTTCAATGAATATATGTAGAATTTCACCTGGGATGTTGTAAAAGCTCAACGAATTTAACTATTATAACAATTATTTCCTTGTTTATAAATAAAATGCATGTCACTGATACTTGCCATTCCTCATCTTCTACTTAGCACCAAATTTTGAGGAGCCAGTTTCCTCTTATCTGACAAATCAGTGCCAAATGACTGATTTCAATGGAACATTCCCACAACTGATACTTCTTAGATTGTCCTTCTCCAACGTCCAAGTGTCATCACACCAACATACTTTGATTGGACCATCCTACTCATTCTTTTCCTTTTCCTCTGATGGTACTATGCCATCTCTACCCATATTTGCATATTCACAGTACTTCACACAGTGCTTTATACATAGGAAGTATACAATGAATGTTGAATTTTATACCCTTGCTCTCCAACATTGGCTTATCCCCATTACCCACTATAACTTCTCCATAAATCACAAAGCCATTTCATGAGCAAATATATATCATACACTCTTACAGTTATTTGTAGCAATCACTACATCTATTATTTCAGATTCTTTGGACAAGGTACTCTTTTTTTAAAGATTTTATTTATTTATTCATGAGACACACACACACACAGAGACAGAAGCAGAGACACAGGCAGAGAGAGAAGCAGGCTCCATGCAGATATGGGACTCAATCGATTGTGGGACTCCAGGATCACACCCTGGGCTGAATGCAGGTGCTCAACCACTGAGCCACCCAGGTGTCCCAAGGTACTCTAAAATACATTAGGGGAAACACTCCCAAATTGCTAAGACAAAAAGGGAGTGGACAACATAAGACATAGTGTCTTTTCTCCTCTGGGTCTATAATTTACAAGTAATTTCATGAAAATTCTCATGAAAAGCATATAACTATGTTCACAGGGATTCAAAAGAAGCATAGGTATACCACAATGAGATTAAGTCTGTTAAAACCATAAAAAATTTTAAAAATGGATGTGTTACCAACATCCCTACCTAAAACTTAGTCCTAGCATCAGTTATTTTTACTTCCACTAAAAATGGCCCATGAATGTTTTCACATTGAAAGTCACCAATGAGATCTCCCAAATAGTTATTTTGTATTCAGTCCAAATTTCTGTTCATTATAGGAATTATTTTCAAATAATGTAAAGAAACTCAATAGTTCAGAGAACTTCAATAAAGATAGCTAAAGAAATGGAAATAACCCTTATGATGAATAATATAAGAAGCTGGAGTTGCTTAATTTAGAGAGGAGAGGTAGAAAGGTGATGAGATTTTTGTCTTCAAGTTCATGAAGAGTTGTTAGTAGCACTGTAGTAATCATTTGCTATCCATGCCCAGAGTGGATAAAACAGGAGAAAATAAATTAAGTTACATTAGGAAAGACTTCAATTAGACATAAGGAAGTACCTTCCAGCTGATTAATTACTAGAATGAACTACCTGAGGGAGGCTGTCAGACTCTATCTCTAGATTGCTCCAAAGAGATAATGAAAAAACCCTCCATCTTGGCAGGCTTTGGAAATCACCTACCTATAGGCATAATGACCTCTGGAGGTCCTCTCCACTTATTTGATTTGATGACTCTCAGAGTGTTTACTGATCACAGAAATATACTGGAACTGGCAAAACGCTGAGGATCAATAAGGCTGAGGAAAAGTGGGGATTAGCAGTAGAATTAAGTACTGAATAGACATCCAAGTGCCATCCTCCAAAGCAATCATATTCTAGCACTGTCAAGATCAAAAGAAAAATGCATAAACCCATACTTTCCCAGTGGGAGACTAAATGATTAGAAACAAAATAAAGTTTCTTCAAATGACCCAAGCAGAACTCAATCAGTAGAGAAAATAAAAAAGCCAAAGTAGACTCATTACTTAACCATATTTTCCAGTACACCAACATGCCACCTACAGATATAAAGTCTCAGCTTTATATGGACAGCAGTATTTCCCCCAAGTCTCACATGTTTTCTCCTCTAGCCTGAGCTTTTATAATCCATCCCTCCTTCCTCCAGCCGTATCTGATTAAAATCCTAACCACTTTTAAAATCTCAACTCAGATGCTACCTTCTCTATAAAGATATTTACCAAATTCCCCATGCTGGAGTACATATCATCATTTACCATATCACTGCATTTGTACTTCTGTCACTGAACCCATCAGATCCCTCGTTTCCTCAGCTCTGCAAGCTACAGAAGCAGACAATTGGCAGTTGACTATAGTAGAAGAAGTGTTGGCCTGCCTTATCCTAGGCCCAGATAGCTCCCATGGCTGTCTTCCCTCCCTTTGATACAGGCTCCCTGGACATGGTTTCCTTTCCTCTCCACTTAGGAACCTGCACCACAATCATTAGCCTTTGTTAAACCTCTTTTTGAGCCTGGCCATGGAATGGAAACCAATCTCTCCAACCCTTTACTTCTTGCTGCCTATAAAGGCAGTATATAAATCCCTTTTCTGTTCAAAAGTATTTTCTTAATCACAATGGCCATGCAGCTAAGTGGGAATTAATTTTTAAAACACAGATTATAATAAAAATGAAAATGTCCCTATGGTTTTGGTTTGGCTCCTTAGCAGGTTTCCCTCCTGAGATGGTAAATGGAAGTCTCATTTTGCTTTCATTCCTGAAGAAACTACCAATATCAATCTGGTCACCTCTCACCCTATTAACAACAGCCTTGTAGTCTTTTTACATCCTAAAGAGATTTACTCAAAGGAAAACAGTAGATTTACCCTAGCATCAGGTGACAACTTGGAAAATCTCCATACCGGATAATAGCCAGTTAAGCAGGCCTCCTCACACTCTGTGAAGAACATATTTTAAATAATGGTCTGTGACTCTGGAGAAACTTCTGACCCCCTTTCCATATTCAATCCCTACATCTTCTCCCTGAATTCAACAGTTATGACACCAAAGAGCTGCAGCTACTCTGAGATATCCACTGGAAATATATTTATATAGTTTCCAAGGCATTAATATCACCTCCCCACAGTTCTTAGAATGTTGCAGCTATCTAAAGAAAAGTTAGTGTTTTATCAGTGGACAATTAAGGCATGGGCTTTTTGGGGTCACTTTTTATTTTCTTTTTTTTTTTAATTTTTATTTATTTATGGTAGTCACAGAGAGAGAGAGAGAGAGGCAGAGACATAGGCAGAGGGAGAAGCAGGCTCCATGCACCGGGAGCCTGATGTGGGATTCGATCCCGGGTCTCCAGGATCGTGCCCTGGGCCAAAGGCAGGGACCAAACCGCTGCGCCACCCAGGGATCCCTGGGGTCACTTTTTAATAATTTATTCAGTCTCAGGGGTTTCCTTATTCTGACATTATGTCTTTCTACATTTTGTTGCAAACTGATGGTGATATTTGTTTATTTGTTTGTTTATTTAAATTCAATTAATTAACATATAATGCATTATGAATTTCAGAGGTAGAGTTCAGTGATTCATCAGTCTTATATAATACCCAGGGCCCACTGTATCACATATCTTCCTTAGTGTCCTTCACCCAGGTACCCTCTCCCCTCCAGCAACTCTCAGTTTGTTTCCTATGATTAAGAGTCACCTATTTGGTGCAGTGCATGGGCTAGATGGAGAAGGAAAATATATAAAATGTGGATGCCTGGTGGACAGTAGAGTGAAAAAAAAATGGACTGATTTAGGTTTTTGGAAATTTGGTGGGTGGGGGGGATGATATTTCTATTCAATACCTGAAAAGAAGGAATGAAGAAGATAAAACTCTCCAGTTAAGAAATGATGCACTGAGAATTGGTAACAAGTATAATATTGAGCAAGGTTATTGGGTGAGAGGAACAGGCTTCTGGGTCCCCCACAGAGCTCTGGTACAGAGTTTCTCTGGTGTGGATCCAAGCTGAGTTCCCAAGCAAAGCTACAAAACTGATGGATGTGGTGTTTTGGTCTGCAGACACCAAGGAGACCCAGGCTTTATACAGCAGGAGTAAGGCTGAGTAGGCAGAGATTCAGCAGGCAGAGTTGTGTCAAACTCAGTCTAGTTGTGTCCAAACTTAGTCCAAATTTACCAGATCAAAGGTCAACAGTAGCAAAATTAATAAGGTTGCCAATGTACCACAGCCCATTAGAATTGGTTTTGGAATTGAGCTGGCAATTATAAGATTCTCTGTGACAGGTTGGGGAATAAGGAAAGTCTATGTGTCCCATGATTTTTATCCTGCCACATGTAAAACAGCTCTGTGGGAGTACTATTACTCCCACTTTACAGAGTAAACTGGGCTTAACTTGAGGAAGGTTAAGAAAAGTCACCTGTGAAGCCCATATAACCTCAAGGTCTATGATATTATCCTTTTCTATTTGAAGATCATTTTTCTTAATAGAAAAGATGGAAGGAAAATAGGAATGGAGTATTTCTGCTTTCGTTTGTCCACTTACACAAAATCAACAGCCCTGTGAAATGGTCCCTTCTTTTGGTTATTCTTTTTTCTCCAAATCTTGTTATCTTTACTGTCTCTGCATCTGAAGAGGAGCAGAGAAAAAATATTGAATCTATGTTTTTAATCACCTACAATATGCTAAATAAATGCTTTCTATATTTTCCCTTAGAAATAAATGTTATTTTCCCATTATACAAAAGAAGACACTGATCCACAATAGAGAGGTTAATCAACTTATATAAGGTCACAAGTATTGGTCATTCTAATTATCTTCTAGCAATATTGCTATTATTCCTTGTTTGTCAGATTGTTTTTCATTCATTCCAAAATATTTATTGAATGCCTTTGATATTTATTTTTCCAGACACTGTTCTGAGTACTTGACACACACTGGTAACATAACAAAGAAAAAGCTCTTGTGAAGCTTAAATTCTAATGGTGGCAACCAGACAGTAAATAATAAATTTAGATACATAAATGAATGTGAGTTTTCTTTTAGCCTGTGAATGTAGGCTTTTGAAATTCAAGCTTACTGGTTCTGGTTCCAGGTAAAATGAAACAAATGCCCACTTTTCTTTCCCACTAAACACAACTATAAAACCTAGACAGAAGGGGTGAAATAGCTATTTGAGGTTTCTGAAAATCAAATATCATCATGCATATTGGGAAGAACACCAGATTCAAAGCAACACCAAACTTAGCAAGGCTCAGAATCTTATAATATTCCAAATATCTGAATACAATCTAAAGTGACTCATAATACGCATGAATACCATGAAGACCTCAACTTATATGGAAAAAGACAACCAACAGATACCAACAATGTGATGACACAGATGTTGAAAGATTTTAGAGCAGCTGTTATAAAAATTCTCAAATAGGCAATCAAGAACACTCTTGAAACAAAAGTTAAAATAGAAATCAAATGGAAATTTTAGCACTGATTAGCCAAAATAAAAAATACCCACCAAATGGAAGCAGTGACCAGAATGTCAGTGGTAGAAGAGTCAGTCACTTAAAGGTATTTCCTCCTTGGAGCTCTAAGTACCATACCAGATTTAGGTGGCACCATGGTGCCTTCTCTAAGCTTCTAAGTTCTGATAACCACAACCCTAGATCCAGGAATTAGAGCTGTTTCTAAAGGAATTACTTTTCACTATTCCCTTTTTGTTCTTTCAGCCTTCTAATTTCCTGTATCATATTCCCTCTGTCGGCTGAAACACTTCTATATTTACAGTGGAAATGTAAAATTATACAACCACCTTGAAAAATGGCTTGGCTATATCTTACAAAGTTAAATATATACTTATCCTATGACCCAACAATTCTACCCCTGGGTATTTACCCAAGAGAAATGAGAACATATGTCCACAAAAGGATATGAATGAAAATGTTGACAGTGTTTTTATTCATGATAGCCAAAACTAGAAACAACTCAAACGTTCATCAACAGAAAATAACATACTCTAATATACTTATACCATGGAATATTAGCCTAAAAACAGAACTATTGATAAATGCAAAAAGATGGTTGAATCTCAGAACATTATGTTAAAAGGATGCCAGACACAAAAGAGTACATGTCACATAACTGCATTTATTTGAAGTTCTGAGACAGAAAAAATTTATAGTGAAAGAAATCAGATAATGGTTACCTTTGTGTGATAGGGATAGTAGTGGTAGGTAAGAAATTGACTAGGAAGTGGCATGAGACAAATCTGGCAACTAAAATATTCTATATTTTGATAGGGGTGTGGGTTATACCCATGAAAGCATTTGTCAAAAGTCACTGAATACACATCTAAAAGATACGCTGAAATATTTAGTGTGCTTTGTTTTCATTAGAATCTTATCTTTAGATGATATGTTAGTCTCTGAAAATCAAGTCAAGCCAGTCTTTTCTATTGACTTTTGAAATATTTTTTCAAAAGTATAGGGCATATGTTTTCTAACTTCAAAATTTTAAATCCTAAGTTAATATGATCATTATCTCCCAAAGTTCTAGCCACCTTTACATCTTCAAACAGTTCTTGGACATAACTTCTCTTGGTGCTTAATTTACATTCGGGATATGTTATACTATAAATATTTCTTCATTTCAATTTATTTCACTTCAATAAGTGACCATATCTGTGTGCAAGGCAAGGTGCTAAGTAGCATAAGAAATCCAAAATAGCATATAGTCCTCTCTTCAAGATGCTTACCAGCTAGAGTAAGATAGAATATAATTTTTAAAAGTATAACAGGTAATCAACAAGATAGAAAACATTCACAATAAATTTGAGAAATATTGGGTGCTTCTTTTAACATCTTTGGTTGAAAGGCATTCTACATTAATAACATGATTTTTTTTTACTCCCACTCTCAGTCCATTTGATGTGCTTACTTTTATACTTGTAGCAATCATAATTAGCAGACATTGATGATTTCATTCCCCCAAATCTCCATTCCTATTATTCCTAATAATTTTAGCAAGTGATCTTCAAAGAACATTGACCTTAATGGTTCAGACCTCACATATTTAAGAGATCCCCAGCTTACATAAGACAAACGTATGATTTCCCCCACTAAAGTGGCACCAGCTCCTTTCCAACAGAATCATAGAATCTAATTATCCTGAAAATTATCTAAGCAGAATTCAATATTCATATTCTTCCAATGAAAAGGCAGCCAACAATTACTTCTTTCCTAGGAATGAGCCATCAGTGTTTGTAACATACTCTTAATAGAACAAGAAGTCACATGTGTCCATATTTCATTCTACATGTAAAATGAAAATTCTGTAAGTGAACAACTCATAATCTGGCTGTAGTTTTTGCTACTTTTCCTTTTTTTAAAAAAATCACTGTCACCAATGTTTAAGAAAAAAAGAGGATGGGGCAAAAGTGGGTGCTATAAAGCTTACACATTTGGAAATCTGGATTTACAAGATCCTTCCTTCTTCTGAACAAAAGCTTGACATCATTACCAATCACACAGAGCTGTTAGGCTGCCTGGCTGGAGTTTTCAAGATGCTCTGTTATTAGAGTTTTGTAAGGATATTTTCCTTCCTCCAAAGGACTCATCTTACCGCTCCTTTGTGACCTAAAGGGTATGTAATTTTCAGCTTCTGTTTAGCATTAACAAGCTGGGTATTGTCTCTAGCCCTATATTCCATAAACAAAATCTCTAAAACTCCAACTCAGAAATTAAATAGATTCTAAAAATGTATCCTATATCACTCAACCACTCTGTCTCTCAGAAAGTAGGTGAGAATAAGATTCTCTCCATCCTGTTGCCCTCCCCACCCCATCACTGTTGATGGATAAGAGATGTCAGCTTGTCAAGTCTTATTGGGTGCTACCTGATGTAAGTCCACACTCAGGCAGCAAAAATCTGTTTGCAGTCAGCTCTTTTAATAACTTCCAGCAAACAGGAGGAAAGCAGATCTATTCAGTAAAATGCCTCCTCTGATATGGTGGGGAAAAAGGTAGTCCATGACAAAGGCTTGATATGGAGAAGATTTTTAAACAAAGAATAGTTCTTTCTTTACAGAAACTGGAGAGAAATAGTTTCTTTAGGGATTTGGGAATTCTAAGAAATTATGTTTCTATGCTTATGATTTAAGTTCACCTAGACCTGAAGCTCTTCAAAAAGGAGGTCATATCTTATCCATAAAATATCCCCATTCCACAGAGTCCTGCTGAGTCCTAAGCATTCTATGGGTTCTAAACTTTGATGAATAGTATTGATGCTGCTCCTTAATCTCAAGCCCAAGGGTACCCAGCCTTCCATCTACCTCAAAATGAGTAAGATAAACTAGAAGATCAAATGTTCTGGGAATATATTTCTGACATAAAGCATCTAATTCTTTGAAGAACCAAATTAAAGAGTTTTCTCCAAGAGACTTCAGAATTCTAAGAAATATGTTTCTATGCATTATAGCCACATTATTGATTAAATTAGGTGCCAAGCTCCTGAAGATAATGGTCTAATCTTTTTGACAAACATTCTCCTTCATCATACCTAGAGCATTGCTGGTGTACTATGGGTCTTACAGTGCTAAATACTGAATGGTAGTGGAGGTTATGATGGTTATAGTAATGGAGACAATGATGCTTACTAAAAAGACTAAGCAAAAAAATTTTTAAATGACTGGATAGAGTGACCTGAGAGTTATTCTGAGAATAATTACTATGTATGTATATTCATTCATTCACTTTTCTGAACCCTCTCGGCTATCACTCCCGAGGTAATACTCACCACTTCTAGAATATAGATGTGGCAGAAAGTGAATTCCAAAAGTCTAGCTAACAGCATTGAAGTTAAACTTATTACATTATTTCACTGTGAAATATTATTCTTTCTGGTTAGAATAAAATGACTACCAAAGTTCTTAATAATATTAGACTATTCCGAAATAGTCATGCATAGAAGGTTAAAGAATTGTCTTTGGGGGTGCCTGGGTGGCTCAGTCGGTTAAGCATCTGCCTTTGGCTCAAGTCATGATCCTGGAGTCCCTGAATTAAGCCCCACATGGGGCTTCCTGCTCAGTGGAGAGCCTGCTTCTCTCACCCTGCTCATGCTCGCTCTCTCTCTCTCTTGCTCTCTTGCTCTCTTGCTCTCCCTCTCAAATAAATAAAATCTTAAAAAAAGAGAAAGAACTGTCTTTTTTTCTTCATCCTTCAAGACAAGAAACGTGCAATCAACATTTAGTAAAGGTTTTGAATGAATACCTACATGACTGTAAAATGAATGAATGCACAAGTAAGTGAGCAAATGAACAAATGGCTCCTTGAACTCTATTTCTCTGCTTATTAGAATATTTATTACACAGGTAAAGTCACATTCTATGCTTATGTTCTAAAAGAACTGTCTCAGGGAAAACTGAATGCTGCTCTTTCAAGTGAGTAATACAAGGCTATATGAGCTCCAGAAGTATATTGCAAAAATGACCCCTTGATGACAAAGCAAAAACAACTTGGTCACAATGATGTCATAGAGCAAGTTTTTTTAAAGACATTATAATTTTCATGTCTATTTTAGCCAGAAGATTTATGGAAGAAAAGAATTTGATCCCTATGCGAAGTGGTAATGGAGGTGTGTTCCTTCCAGTGTTCACTTACTTCCCCTAAAATATTTATTCCTAAGTCATTAACCTGTCCATAATGATCTGAGTCCAAAGTGATGTAGCTTGGACAGTCACACAATCCTCTCTGCAGAGTTACAAAAAACAAAACAAAACAAAACAAAACTACAACTAAGGTATTAATAGATGGCAGGTAACTAAGCCACCGCCAGGTTGAAAACTCCCGGGAATAAGAATATCTAATTTACTGCTGTATCTACAGCAAACCTAATATAAAGTTTTGAATGGAGCAACCTCTTAATAAATATCCCTTGATTAAATGAAGACTAGGGTGATGCAACAGGCAACAAATACTGTGTAAGTTTAGAGACAAGAGAGCACAGTGTGGGGAGGTGAAGACTTCATGAAGGACATGGGGCTTAAGTAACATGATTTGACTCATCTGTAGAACTTAAGAAATTAAACAAGTGAATAAAGGGAGGGAAAAAGAGACAAACAAAAAAAGACTCTTAGCTATAGAGAATGAACTGATGGTTATGAGGGGGGAGAGGGGATGGGTAATACAGGCACTATGAGGATGGTATTATGGATACACTTATCTTGACTCACACTAATACATGGAACTGTTGAACCGCTATATCATATACCTGAAACTAATATACTAATATAACATTGTAGGTTAACTACTAACTACACCGGAATTAAAAATATATATATATATATATATATATATATATATATATATATATATACTAAAAAAATGGCCATGCTGTGAGCCAATACTACTCTGAGTGTCTGATATGGAAAGGTCCATAACAATCAGACAACAGCACCTTACCCAAGGTTTTTCTAATGTTCCATATCTTACCCTTTCAGAGGGACCATGGTTGAACAGGCCACCGGCTTTGCTGTCACAGCAGATGAAGGTAGATGAAACAGGACATGCTTTGGAAGACAATGCAGTGAGAAGCAGTACTACATAAGAGATCGATGCTGAAATTTCAAGGATGAAAGACAAGGGTATGGGATGAAGGTGGAAAAGAAAGGTAGAAAGAAAGAAATGCTTTCAATGAAAGAAATTCTCTGTTCTTACAGTTTTAGGTGAAGGACTAATCTGTCCTATGGGGATGAATGCCATAGAATATTCTTTTAAGACAACACAAAATAGAGCAGGATTTAGAACTGTCAAGCATCCCTATCATTCTACTCCTGTTCTGTCCACACGCAGTGGTGTTAGTTTTCCATCTTTGGCCTTTGTCACTGAGACAGTCCTTCCTATTCATCACATCAGAGTGCTGTGTCTATTCTGATGGGACTAAATACTCAAAAGCTTGGTTCTTTGATCACAAGAATGAGAAACTACATAAAAATACTAAATTTTGCACAAACATAGAAAACAAGAGTGAATTTCATCTGAAGGAGGGACAAGGGAAAGAGGGCTAGCATTTCTTATCTAAGAAGCATATTATGCATTATATTAGGCTATATAATATGTATATACATATAAAGATAATAGATGTATCTGTATATATGTGTATATTTTCATAATGACTCAAACATCATAGAAATCCTTGAAAGAAGGAATTAATATCTCTTTTTTTGCAACTGGTAAAGCTGAGGTATGATAGTTTTATACAAGTTAAATAGGTAGTAGGTAGATCTGGGATTCAAACAAGGTCTGGCTGACTCTAAAACATACTGCAGCTCAGAAAATAGGCAGAGCATGGCAATTCCTGGTGATAAAACAAAATTCTGATTTAAGATAAAAGCAAAGATCATTAGAGTTAAACTCAGAAAGCTCTGCTTGGAATGCTATTGCCATTGCCAGTCCTTGGGCAAGTTTCTGAGTTAGCCTCAGTTTTCTCCTCTGCAAAATGGTAGAACAACAACTGACATCATGGCATCACAACTAAATATGGTATCTTTATAAATGTGCCCAACACTGTAGCTGGTACAGTAGTGCTCCTGGCACATCATCTGAACCCAGTAGGCATTCCATAAATATGTGTTGGATGATAATGAAGCAAAAGTGAGAAAACCCACAAGAACCACTCCTTTTTTCAAAACTATAACAGATGGTCAGCTTATTCTTAAGGATTTCCGATCTCTCAGAAACCTCTCTACCTATGCCTTCACTGTCCTAAATCAAAACTAAAAAATACAAAAAGCACAGGAGGTGGAGGTGAAAGCACAGTCCAGCAGTGGGTGGGAGTCCAAAGTGTAAAACAAACTTGTCCTTTTTCTACAAATCACTATCTCTTTGTCCCTGGAGGTAGCTTCCCCTATGGCCACAGTTTCCTTTAGAGTAAATAAAAGTCGGCAAATCCCAGAGGGAGCACAGGGGCACTCTTGGGTCACTTCCTTATTTTTTTCTGTCCCGTCTTTCCTCTTCTCTTCTCTCTTCCATGACCTGCTTTGTCTCTTGAATCTATAATGATGATTTCCTGCTTCTCCTTATGGAAGGAAAGTCTTTGGTCTCTTACGAGCAACCACTTCCTCTTTATGCTTTACATGGTCCCCCACCCCCACCCCAATGCCTTCCTCTAGGACGCCCCGCCGCCCCCATCTCACACACACACACACACTCTCTGTCTTCCACCAGATGGAGATTCAGCTGTGGCACCTCCTGTATACTTCTCTAAAAGAATGGGGAGGGAGCATCAGTTCCCAGAACACCTTTGTCACCTGTGGGCCACACACGTTGCTCTTCCTCCTCCTTTTCACTCTTTTTTTTTTTAAGATTTTATTTATTTATTAATGAGAGATACAGAGAGAGAGAGAGGCAGAGGCACAGGCAGAGGGAGAAGGAGGCTCCATGCAGGGAGCCTGATGTGGGACTTCCATTGCAGGTCTCCGGGATCAGGCCCCCCAGCTGAAGGCGGCGCTAAACTGCTGAGCCACCCAGGCTGCCCTCCTTTTCATTCTTAAAGTAAGGAGACAAAGCCTCTTAGGCTGATCATTCAAGAAACTCAATGAAGAGTATTTTAAGGAGAGAATCACAGCTGTAAAAGTCCACACAAGCTTTCAGGTGCTAAGCAGGAAGTGCCAAGGAAAAAGGGGCAAACACCCGGAACAAGGTGGTTTCACTGATGAATGGGTAAGGTGTGGGGGGAGAAGTAGGAGTTGCTGCTGGCTTATACCCAAGTGTACATCGCTTGCTTTGCCCTACAGCATTTTATGGTGTTAGAAAGCTTCTCTAGGAGTATCCCATGGGACTAGAGATGGCAAAAATGTAAATAAGAGGAACTATAATGTTGCCTTCATAGCAGCTTCTAAAGAGGATCCAATGCCCCTTTTGGCAACTACATGACACCCTTTGTAGTCAAACTCTGTCACATGAGGTTAAGTAGTGTAAAGAGGAGAATGTTAATGCAACACAGGGCTATCACTGATTATGTGGCTTTGGTGTATTTCATTTTAAAAGGGGGTAGAGTCACTGGTTCCCTTCATGCCATAAGTGGAAAGAGAGGAGAAAACAGGCTTCAATGAGTACCCATCTCTCTCCAGTTCAGACACATGCATGATGACAAAAAATCCCTTATCTACCAAGCCTCCCACTCTAAATTATACAAGAGTACTGCCCTGCCTACTTTGCTCAGACACATGCTCAGTCTCAACTACTCATGATATTAGAAGCCACCATTCACCCACACACCTGTTTTCACATGCACAAATCCTCCCCAACTAGTCCCTCACTGAAATCACTTCCAGATGTACTATCACCCATCATCACTCATCTTCTTCCATTTCCAGAGCCAGAAGCTAACCTATACCCACCATCCAATAGGGGAGACTGTCACTCCTGCATACAACTCACCACTCCTAGCTCCCAGCAACCTCCTGCACACTGATCCACTCACTTCCTGAATCAATCCTCTGTTTAAATATGTGCCCAGTGCATCCTGTCACTCATATATGGTATTTGTTTGCTTTCTCCCATTCAAATGAACACTCAGGTGTAGACCTACACCTTAATCCACTTGTTCACGCTAATCAAACAAGTGTCAATAAATCATTTTGCTATAAATTCCAAAGCTTGGACATAGCTCCTTTTTAGGCAAAGTGTCTAAATTCTCCAATAAATTTTAACAAATATTTGTTTTCATATGGCACTTTAACCAGGAAAAACCCTTCCTAACAAACAAATGACAGTAACGGTCTGGTGTACCACCATATTACTATAAGAAGCGACACAGAGTAAGACAAATACCATATGATCTCACTCACACGTGGAACTTAAGAAACAAAACAAATAAGCAAAGGAAAAAAAGAGACACACCACAAAATGGACTCTTAACTAACGGTTATCAGAGGGAAGGTGTGTGGGGGAAATAGAGAATGGTTATTAAACAGTATACTTATCATGATGAGAAAAGTAAAATAGTAAAAAAAAAAAAAAAAGGAGGGGACACAGTGGCACTTGAATAGGAGACCACCATACTACCAAGTTCAGGGTTTCTAGCAAAGCCAAAGCCACGCTGGCATTTCTGGTCATTATCTGAAGGGTACCAATGTAGGTAGGCTGGGAGATTTGGTAGTACAAAAATGAAGAAGTTCCTGGAAAAATAATTCGTTTTCTCAATGAATGAGAAGGCAGATTCACCAGCAGAGAGTGCTAGTTAGAGAAGATCCTTAGGTCTGAAGTGAGAAGAGAGAGTGTGAAGTTATTTTGGAGTGGGAGAAAGTGAACGTAGTAGGAAATGTAGCGGGAGCTGGGTGGGACCAAGTCACAATTCGAGATCCACCGTCCTCATGGCTATGCTCCCAAAGCCTGGAGAGAAACCGAGTTGCTGAACTGCTTCAAGGCAGACATGAAGTAGGCGGCTGGTTTCACGGAGGCTGAGCATGAGCACCAAGTGGTGCCCCCTTTCAAGTCCCCCCACCCCCCACTCTTCTAGTCATGGACAAGGGGACCATTTGTGCTCAGGCTTCAGCCAGCTTCACAGGGTGCCTCCTCTCAGGCACATCCTGTCCAGCTCTGGCTTCTTGCCCTGGGGCTTCCCTGCTGCCATGATGCGTACTACTAGATGCAATCTAGAAGTGTGGGAGAGTAAATGGGAGCAGAAAAATAAATGCTTCCCCCTGTTGTCTTTCAGTACACAGTTCTAAAACACATTTTTAGACTTCTTAGAGGATTCTGACAGGATGAAGGATCACTTGCCCTCAGCAATGCTCAACCCAATAATGTATCCTTGTATCAATTTTCTCTCCTTCCCTGTTGCATTTTTCTGGTCCCCAACTCCTATTTCCTTTTGAATCATTTAAAACAAACCAAAACAAACAAACAAACAAACAAAAAACCCTACCTACACAGAAGTCTTTACCTAAGGCTCTACCTTCAAGAGAACTCAGGGTAAGATTATTCATACAGGAGTAGCTTCAACAAAGACCCCACTGCTGGATGTGAATTGGGTAGTGGTAACTCCTAGCATGCGTCAGCACCAGGAATACTAAGACTCTCAACTGTGATGGACTGGGGTGAAGTGGAGGCAGAGGGTGATGTATCCTGTTGCATGAGGCTCTGTGAAATATCTGCAAGTCTTGAAAAAAATAAACTGTAAGGGTCAAGTTAGCCAACTGTCAACTAGAGGTATTCTGTGAAATCCAGAGTCTTCTAGGTCCTGTTTAAGGATACTTGCATCTCCTGTGGCCACAGGGCAGACTGCAGAAAACCAGACCCAGGAACTACCTGGAGCAGTGACAATACTGCAAAAGAGACTCAAAGCACAATTTGGAATATCTCCTATGTGAAAACCCTAATTGGAAAAGAAGGGGAGCCTGAGACCCACAGGGGGACATTTGGGTACACAAAGAGGGAAGACTTGTTTTTCCCAAAACCTCCAAGGTGCCAAGAGAAGCTCCTCCCCCATTGCCAGAAGAAACAAACAAACAGATGTCAAACCATCTTAGACAGTGTGCAAAGACCAGTGTGCCTTTCAGTAGGACTCCTGTCCTTCCAGATACAATCCCCGTCTCCCTTCATTCCCTACAGGCCAATAACTAGAGTCAGGTCATGCACAAGTACAGCTGGAAAACACAGCTCCTGGCAGGAGGCAAATAGCTAGGAAGAAACAGCTTACATATGAAGGAATTGCAATGGAGAGCCCTGGCCTATATAGATCCCTGCAGAAAGCAGGGAGCACACATGGGAGCAGATTTTGAGGGAGTGAGAGCGGGATATAGAATTTATTGGCCTGGGAGCACTTTCTTGTGAATTAAGGGTCAAAGGTCTGGCAAAGACTCCTAGAGGCACTCCTAACATGTTAATGGGTTGGTCACCTTGTGAAGGAGTCAGTGGATGATGGAATGATGTTAGTGAAAGATTGCAAAAGGGGCCAAAGTATTAGGGAGGTGGCAGTGTTAGACCGAAAGAACTGCGTGAGGCAGAGAACTGGTTCTCTGACTGATCTGCTCTCCTAGAAACACCTGGTGGGATCAAGCATCAGCCACCCACAGGGCTACCAGCTCAGTAGAGCTCTTTGCTTTGTCCTTCTTTCTTTCCCTACTTCAGTCCCCTTGTCCCAAATTTCTGATCCCAAAGTTTGTTTCCCATAGAAACTTCTTGTGCCAAGGCTAAGAGGAGCTATTTGTAAGGAACAGAAATTATAAGCAAGCTAAAGAATGCTGAGACTGCTCCTGGCCCTACCATGGACTCCAAAAATCACTGCCTAAGTTAATGCATTCTAGTATAATGTCTAAGTGGGTTCTCAAGAGATGGTAAGTTCCTCCTTTCTTCTTCTCCCATCACCTTAGTAAATTAAGATGGCAGTTAAGGCCAAACATATCCTTGAGACAGAACAATAATGTAAATATAGCCACTGCAATCTTTCTTTGCTCTGTGCCTACCAGATGCCCCTCTGAACACACTCTTCCCTGGGCATGACTCTGCTTCTCATTTCCCCATACACTGTTTTCCTCCATTGTCACTATATAGCCTCAGGACAATAGTGTCCCCTGGAGGGATCAGATCCCCTTCTGGGGAAATCATAGAGCAGATGAGGAATTAGTCACTAAACTGTGTCACTTTAAATACAAGGAAGAAAGGAAGAAGAAGAGGAAAGGAGCTGGCAGGATTGTGGGGAGGAGGGTGGGCAGGTGACAGGGAAGGGGAGGAGTAAGGTGGAAGAGGGCAGTGCTGTAGCTGAGGAGTTCAGACTTTTCATTTTATTTAATCATCACACTACATTTGCAAGTGTTCTCCTGTCACACAGATGAGGAAGCCAAGGCTTAGGGTCCCTGTTTTAAACAACCATTTCTGAAGCTAAACTGACAGCTAGTAACTACAGGTTGTGCCCCAGCACGAGCAAGAGACAGGACTTGATCAAGAATGAGGAAAACCGATCAGATCAGATACACAGACACCCACAGGCTTCTGCCGTCTTATAGCTGGGATTTATTTTGATAGACCATTATGTGGGGAAACGTCATAGAACTGGAATGCTGGTAAATAGAATATTTTCATTTTCCCTCTATTTAGCTAGTAATGACTGCCAAGCAAGTGCATGTGAAGCAATGTCCAGGGAAGAGGGCCCAATGGCTGGAAGAAAAATACAAACTTCACTGGACCTTGAGTTCTGACAGCATCAGGATAGGGGAGCCCTGAATAAGGGTGGCCTTCAAGAATGGGGAATGGGCAGATAAACAAACCAGCTGCTGTCAACTACAAAATCAACTCTACAATGACATCCCAGACAACTGGACCAGCCTGAGTTTTTTTGCACATCCTCAGTTGTTCTGCTTTGTGTCTGGAAGGCCCAGAGCATGACACTACCTCTCATTACTTCCCTAAGATCTTTGCCATAAATATCCACCCATGCCAATGAGATAGCAAATTTTTACTCTATCCCTTTTTTGAGTTTCCTGCTGAATTCATTGTAACACTTTGCCATCTCAGTACTCTCCTTCTAAACAAGTCCTTTGTAAACTATACATTCTTTCTCCGCTTCCAGTGATAACTAAACTTTAAGACCTCTAGTACTGTGGAGCTGAAGGGACTGACTTTTTAATTCAAGAAACAGGCTTTACCCTAAGCCACATTGTTTAATCACTTAAAATTAACTTATTTAATACTCCTAAAAACTCTATAAGTTAAGTATAGTTATTATCCCCATTTTCTGGGAAGAGAAAATTGGGGCTTGAAATGATGAAATAACTTCAGTCATGCAACTTTCTAGTTGCAGACTGAGCCAGGATTTGAATCTGGCAACCTGGTTCCAAAGTCCGTGCTTTTAACCGTGGGGACCATTTAACTCATTCTCTTCATTTTATAGAAGAGGAAACTAAGACACAAAGCAGCTAACTGACTTGTGCCAGGAGAAGGCAGAGAGAGGGCTGGCATGTAGGTCTTCTAATTTCCAGTTCAATGTTATTATTTGCTATATACCATGACCACGGTTCCAACCATGGGTATTCACCTCTAGGCTACATTTCAATGGTGGTTCCCCATGAGTTCTTCTATTGATCTGTAGATTTACAACATCATGGTAGAGCTTCCTTTTACCAAGCCTGTGTAGAAAAACATTTGGAATTGTGAGGATCTGCACCTAGTCCTTTGGGACTTTAGATTCAAATGATCCAGGTTCTAGAGCTTCCTTATTAGCGGTGAGACCACAGTGTGTTCCTTCACCTTTCTGTAAAGTCAACCTGGTATATGAGAGGGTATCCTAAAAACTGAAAGCAGCATATAAATCCTGTTATTATAATAATAAATGGTGATTAGTCCTGTTAAAAGCATAATGTTTTATCCATTATTTCTGCAGTTTGTGAAATGGTGACAAGGATACAGACTCAGATAGTCATTGTTTCTCAAGAAAGGAAGATCTTGTGCTGATATTACTACTGGGGATAGGAGGGGCTCTGGGTAAAAGCTAGGAAAGGCAAACCACGTTCCTATTAACAGCTCTGAATAACAGTGTTGTGGGGCAAAATATAAAGCTGTTCATAAGTAAGAAATGGGGGTCCATGGAAACCTACCTTTGCATGTTCCTCTTCCCCTGGGCATGGGATAGCATGCCTTTAGCTACTCTCATGTGTCAGTCCTACTGTCCCATCACAAGTAAACCTCATGTAAAATTGAAAGCATGTGGCATTTCAGCTGTTTTCTCAGCCACACCTGTCACTGGAAATTGTGAGCCCTTTAAGGACTTTGTCTTCTATCTCTACCTACAAAGCTAGGTGCATGATTGGCACTGAGTAAACAGTGGTTGAATAGTGAATGAATGAATGAATGAATGATTTTTCAACCTGACTTAAATGTGATCATTTTGTTTCCATTCAACAGCCTGGGATTCAGGTTGTTCTCTAAGAACAATACACTAAGTAGCGCCCCATTCCCAACCCCTGCCCCAGGATTGTGTGTTGAGTAGACCTAATATTGGAGCATGAGAGTCAATGTACTTTTCAGGATGAGTGGGAAGACATATTGAGGGCTGGAAATTTCTTTAGATCCAATTTTTGAGAACCACTGTCCAAAAGTTCTCTAATATTTCATCAACCAACCACCCCAAAGAGTGTCTATGAGTCCTCATGCATCAGAATGTTTCCTATACACATTAAAAAATAAAAGTAAAATCAAAAAATTTTTAAAGATTTTATTTATTTATTTATTCACAAGAGACACAGAGAGAGATAGAGAGAGGCAGAGGCACAGGCAGAGGGAGAAGCAGGCTCCACACAGGGAGCCCGACGTGGGACTTGAACCTGGGACTCCAGGATCACACCCTGGGCTGAAGGTGATGCTAAACTGCTGAGCCACCTGGGCTGCCCAGCAAAATCAAATTTAAAAAAAATTTCAAGCTACCATTTTGTCTTGTTAGCATTTCAAGACAATCCCTAAGGAGACACTCAGAGCTGTATTTTGGGGGTTCAGAGATGATTTTAAGAAAGGAAATGTGGAGAAAAGGCCCAGGGAGGGAGGAAGCCAATTCATACATTCTTTGTGTAGGTGCTTCAATATTGAGAATATTGATAATTCCTTAGAAGCAGGAATCAAGTGTAAACTTGGTAGACCTCCTACAGCACTTAGGGCTGGTTATGCACATAGCCAACACTCAATAAAAATTGAATGGATGGATAGTTAGATGGAGAGAATATAATTTTCTATTGCTACCATTACCAACAGTCACCTGTAAACTAGCATAACTCTAGTCAGTATATCCAAATAACCTATCACTTACCTTACCCATCAATCCTTTTTCTGGATTTTTTTAATATAACTAATATCTATCTATTTTCAGTTATTTATTTAAGCATTAAAAAAAAACCCTGTCTCCCTCATCATCCAACAGTAAAACCTCTACATATATAAGTGTCTTTTCATAGAAATCAAACAACATAATCCAATGGTATTTTCACTGGGGTACAGCGTCTCCTTCTGAGTAAGAGGTGAAGTCAGTGATGTGGTTAAAGTCTAAGACTGATGATTTTTTTCTTCTGTCATTTATTTGGCACTAGCTACCCTGTGCTTCAAAACAAGAAACCAAAACATGCTAACAATAACTTAACATTTACCTCCCGCATGGGAGTGCGGGCTAATGTAAACTATTCCCAGTGAGTCATGTCATCTATCATAACTCTTTGTCCCAAATAATTCACTGCCATCCCTACAGCTGCATCTGGCTGTTCAGGTCACCTTTACCCATGTCCAAACTCATTCTGAGACCTTCATTCCTCTATCCCTTCCATTTTTGTGTGGTTCCCTGTCTGCCCTCAGTTTTGAATGATGATGATTTCCAAGGCCAGATCATTCTTAGGCTGGGACTAGCCAATTCATGGGGAGATAGTCTTAGAAGAGGAGGAAAGGAAGAGCTATTAGGGAAGACACTTGGGGAAGCCAGGGAGAGAGAATGGTGCCAAATGGATTATCAGAGGAAAAAGAAACATGGGAAAAGTACAACAGAGTATGTAGAACTTTCAGAAAAGAAACAATTTAAGACAGGGCAAATGGGTTTGGGGAAAGTAATCCTATCTTCTATGACAGGATTCATTTTGTTACTGAAGGGAAATAACCTATGAGAAGAGAGAGACAGAAAGAAACCAGGAGTAGGGTGGGCGAGACAAAGAGGAAGACATATGGGTAGGGGGGTGGGAGGAGGAGAGAACATGGTATGCAGTGGGAACACTGTTGGAAACATAAGAACCGCCCCCAGAAAGAAAATGCCAGCATCTCTGGGCAAAAAATCTAAATTGTCAGCACATGCATCTTTGCTCTCATAAATACACATTTTTTTTTCTTTCAGGACGATTCCCCATTCCGACATTAGTAGAACACTTCACACAGAGAGCCTAAGATCACTTCATTCCTCCTATCATGTAGCATTTCCAGGCCTGTTCCTCAGCATTCCTCACTAATGCTTTAGAATAATCAATGCTGGGAGCCCATCATGAGGGAGATTCAGGAGGAGGTAGCTGTCCAGATTTCATAGAGATTTTGGTCTTAAAAAATCTGAGTGGAAGAAATCGTCCCTCTTGGGGAAAAAAAATGAGGAAGGAAAATACAATCTTCAATGTGTACACTTGATAAATACAGTTTTCCATTTAATTCTCTGTTGTTAACATCAAAATGAGCAAGGATAGTAAAAAAAAAAAAAAAAAGTAAACAATGAGCACTTTCTTTGTATCAGGCCTGTGGTCAAAAAAACCTTGCACTCATTCTCATTTGACCAGATGAAAATAAGAGGTAGCCTTAAGTGTTATCTCTGTTTTTACAGCTGAAGATGTACAGAGGGCTTAGGTAACTTGCCCAAAGCCACAAAGAGAATAGAGAGAATGGCCAGGATACCAAGAGATCCATCTGGCTTCTGATAGAGTGCAAAGGGCCCCAATGTTATTTTACCAATAATGAGTATTAAGCACTTTCCCCACCAACCTTTTCCTATACCTGGTAATAGAGAAGAATGCTTAAATCCCTTTCTTCCCTTTAATTCTTTCTTTATCCTGTTCAAAAAAATAACAAAATGATTAAAAATTAGGCAATGGACCTGAATAATAAAAAAACGAATCAATCACTGATTAATGGTAGTTAATGGTATAAGAGAAGAAATAAAAGATATATATAGTCCACAAATGTCTGCCCTCTCTACAACATTTGACACTACTGACCCCTTTTCCTTTCTTAGAAGTCATTTCTTCAGACTTCAGTAACCTGCCCCTGACAGAGCTGACCACAATCGGCCCTCCACCTTCACCAGGCCTGTGACCTCTGCTGAATTTTCTGCCTCCTCCTTCCCTCCAACTGTTCTGGGTGGCTCAGTAGGAATCTCACTTTACTTTCTTTATATACTCCTCTCCTGAGAGAACTGATCTTTTCTCAGCTGGCCACTGACAGTTGTATCAACACTATGCTGATGAATTTCAAATCTAACTTCACATTCCAGACTGTAGAGCTGTAGGCACTTCGAGATATCTTCACTAACATGTCCTGCCCTCAGCTCAGAATTTAACACATCTTCTGTGAAAAACAGGTTCCCACTTCAACTTCTCAATTTCCATTGATCCATCAGCATCCTTTCTATCTCAAAACTGAAAATGCAGCTTTGAATATTTTATCTCCTTCATTATTCCTATACAGGATACTACCATATCCTGAAGAAGTGGACTTCAAAATTCTTTTGCAATCCCTGAGACCACCAACATCCTGGCCCTTTCACCCTGCATTTGGAGTAGGTCTGACTTGTCTCCTCACCTTTGGGAAGCTTTTCCCATTCCCTCATATAGTCATATAAGATTTATCTTAAAATAACCACATCATCAAGTCTTTCCTATGGTTACTCCCAGGATATAGTCAAATGACATTAAGTTTCAGGGTTTTTCATGACTTACCAGCAGTAGTAGTGACACGCAGTCAGCCCAAGCCAGGTATTCAAGAACTAAATAGGCTGTTTCATAAAAGATTCTAAAGCAGACAGATATGCCAGTGGTGTCTAATCCAAATCCTTTACATAAACATAACATAGAACAACTAAAGGCTGATGTAACCCTACCTTTTACTGATGCATGCTCTTTACCACACTATTTTTCTTTTGCGGGGGGGGGGGAGGGGAGGAGATTCAGACAGAGTAAATGACTTGATTAAGGTCACACAGTGAGATGCCAACTCCCAATATGGTACTTTTTTCCTACTATAGCATGTTGTCTTTCAAAAAACCCAACTCTATCCCACTGTTCCCCGCACACTTGTTTACCATCACTTGTCTCTAATTCCACTCAAGTTGATCCCAAGATAACCCTCATGTGAACATTCAGTGTCAAGTGTCAAGTCCAAATCTTTGTTCATGCTATCATTCCCAATTAGAGAAATGTCACTGTGCTTGGACGTCTACACTCCACATTCCTCAAAGGCTAGGTCAAGTTCCACTGCCTCTAATTCCTCCACAATGTTTCAAGGTTGCAACTTCAGCCTACATAGACAACATTCCTTGACCATAGCATATTAACTGTACAATCTATTTGAGGCATTTCTTCATATTCGGTCTTGTACTTTTACTCAACATTTCTGGGTGTGCAAGGCCTTGCTTCAACTAAACTCAAATTCTGAAGAAAATCAGAACATGTCTTTTCTGTTGTGTTGTCCTTCACACCAAGCACAGCTCTGTGCCCAGAGTAGGTACTGCACTATTTGTTGAAAATATAAAGAACCTAAGAATAGAACCTGAAACAAAGTCTTAAATAGATAATCCAAAGGCCCAGAGGAAATCAAGTCTATAGATAATCCAAAGCTTAATTTTACAATTAGCTTAAGTGAATTTACTCATTCAACGAATATTTAATGAGTGCCTGCTCCAAGCCAATTAAAGTGCTAAGCATTAAAATGCAATGGTGTGGGAGACCAATGCATTGCTATCAACATGGAGCTAATAGTCTAGTCTGAAGAAGACACAAACATTAAAAAATTGTGTGTGTGTGTGTGTGTGTGTGTGTATGTGTGATTTAACTAGGACTTTAAGTAGAGAAAATGGGGGAAAAGTGGAGCTATTTGAAATATATTTACTATAGAACCAGTAAGATTAGAAAATTTATTAGATTAAGGGGTGAAGGAGAGGAAAAAACCAAAGATGACTTGCACTTTTTTAAAACATGCATCTGGAAGGATGCACATACCATTCCCCTGAGATGGAGAAAAGTGGCGGAGGGCAGAGTTTATGTGGTTATACCAGAAAAATTCAACTGTGGCATGGAAACAATTCCATTAGTAGAATCCTATCAAATAAGAAAAGCTGACAAGCAGTAGTTTGAGGCCCATATCCTGACCTTGACCCCATTCATCTTCAGGTGGGTTACTTAAAAAGTAAATGCTCTACCAAAAATTAGGCCTGAGAAGAGGAAGAGGGCAGATTCAAGAAACTCCAACAGCCCAGAATTGGGTAATAAGACTGTGAATACCTGCAGGTTAGTGTTTGCTGAGGCAGGAAGAATAGAAAATAAATCTTTTCAATCAAAGAAAATCAAGTCTGGCCCATTTATTTCTTTTTATCAAGTGAATCAAAACCTTGGCTGAATGAAAAACTAAAACTAATCTGAAAAAGGACTGCTCCCAGTATTTTGTGGATCTATGCAAAAGGCAGGCTAACACAGAGGCCCTTACTCTCCATTTCTGTTCCGGTGCTAAGTCAGCTGGTATAGGAGAGTGTGCTGGGGATGAAGCTAAGGTTCTGGATTCAAAACCTATCCATGCTACTACATTGATTGTAGGGCTGGAAGGAAACACAGAGGCTTAATACTTCATAAAATCAAAGAATCAAAGGATTTTAGAATCAGAAGGAACAAGACAGGGTTCAACTCTTCCAAATTCTTTCTGAGCAAGCACCTCTTCTAAGACTTTATTTTACAAATGAGAAAACAGTAGCCTGGAAAGGTAAAATGACTCGTAACACAGCTAATTAGTAGCAAAGGTGGGAAGAGCATCATGTTCTCCTGCCTCCCAGTAGATTATCCTTTCTGCCATATGTACCACATTGTCTGGATGGGAAAGAGAAGGGTTTGCCTAGAAAAGCCACCTCTTTTGGAAAGTTAATATGAGGTCAGGTTTTGGGATCAGTAATTTGATATCCAGGGAGGAGGACTGCCATGCCAAATTTCAATTTGGCTAAAAGAACTCCCCATAGGTCTTTAATCACATGAGCAAAATGATCAAAATGATATTTGAAAATTATAAATCTGATAGTGGGTAAAATACTTTTTGTGATATTAAAGAGACATGGAGCAGCTTGTTCTAGGAATCCAAGCACAAGCTAATGAGGACAGTGAAAACAGAAGCAAAGAGGAAACACTGATGTAACTTAGAGGCCAGGCAGGAGTTACTGGGGTTTGACTGATGGTATGTAGAAAAGGAGAAAAGGGCAGGGAGGAATCGTTTCCAAGTATGTCACTGATTATAGGGCAAACGACCATGTGAACATGCTCTGCACACAAAGCAAACGTTGAAAACTAGCTCAAAGCTTATGTTTTACTGCTGATGAATCAGAAAATTCACCTTCACACATGAAGGATAGCATACTTAATTTTTAAAATGAATAATCACTTTTTCACTCCCCATGCTCAAGCCCACTTTCCATCTTTATTGATTCATCCACATTTCCATTCAATAAAACATGTACGAGTCTTCTGTACAAGGAGTCCTGGGATAGCTACAAAAGACATTCCCAGCCTCAGACACTCCCAGATATACTTTTAAATTTGAACTGCTTACACATCTAAGTGTTAATGGAGATATGAACACAGGGCTATAGGAGTGACTAATTCTGCCTAGAATTGTTAGAGAAGGCTCCATGATGAGGAGGTGACACTTGAATCAGACCTTAAAGGACATTCATGTATTCACCAGGGAAACTCATAGAGGAGCATTAGTGAGAACAGCCCATGCAGATACACAAAGTATGAAAAAAAAATGGTCACATTTAGAGAATGTCCAGTCATGCAGCCCAGTCATTTGATGTTGCTGGATCACGAGCAGTGTATACTGGGGCACAGTGGGGATATGGAAGAGGGACACAGATAAGCCCAATCATGAGTGTTGGGCCCAGATATTCAGGAGTCTTATTGCTTGCAAAGGACTATATAGCGCATCCAATATATAAAAAGGAACCATCAGAGATTCACAGAAAAGTGAGCTTTCTTGAAAGCTCTAAATATTCAATTCTTCATTATTTACAGCATACTAAAATCTATTTGATTCGATAAGTCGTGGGCTGTCACTTCTTCCTCATTCCCCTCCGGATTTGAGAAAGACTATGCTAGCCACTTTCAGGTCTTCATGACAATGAATCCATCCAAAAAACTGCAGATGCCCAGATCATCAAATGCAATTACCAGACATCCCCTTCCTGGAAGGTGCTTGGTGGGTCTTTTGTCACACTTTTCAAATTGATGACTGATCAGGCCCTGGTTCTTCCTCTCTTGTGAAGGAAAGCACAATGCACTGGAGAAATTTTGAATGCACCTTTCCTTAGCCATGAATTAAATTCACAAAATCAGGGTTTTCATTTGCTCATCAGGCATGATGCTGCTATGTTAGGGCAGACTTGTCTCCTGTTGCAACACTGCTCCTCCTTCCATAGCATCTTTACTCTGTCAGGATAGACCACTCACATGTTCTGGGGTTCTATCCAGGGGCCCAGCATCTAGGAATTACAGGATAATGCCCTGCTCTTATTCATTTCTGAAGTGTCTCCTTCCCCTCAGATAGGACCTGTCCTTCTTTATGTCTCCTGTCAATTTCTTTTTTTCTAGACACATTTCCCTGCTGCTTACTAATAACCAGAGTGACTGATTCGACAGCTGGTACAACCAAGTGTGGAGAAGTAGGATCCTTTCCCAGCGCTCAGAAGGAATGGTAGAGACAGGCATTTTTTTTGGGGGGGGGAGGGGGGGTGGAATAAGCTCACAATCTGAAGCACGTGTCACTGCCATGGCTGACAGACTTAGCATGTGTGTCCTTTACACGGGACCCAAAAGATTTCAAAGGCTGAATCAAATGCTGTGCTTGCTTTCTCTTCTCTCACTTTCCAATTTTCCCTTTGCAATAGAAAAAGAAATGTGTCTCAGTCTTCCTGACAACACTGAGATATACGAACTATCATCTCCCAAGAAAAGGGTGGGGGGGAAACGCCACCAGGTGACCACTCAACTCTCGGCTATACCATCGGCTTCTCCAGGAGAGTACATGGATATTCTAGATCATCCCTTTGACTTAACACAGAAGCATGGTGAGCAGCACAGTGAGGTGCTCTGGGGAGATTAACCACTGTGCCCCTTCTCCTCCCTGCTGGGTTTTTAAGACAACATCAAATTGCCAGGATGAAATGAAGGTGACATCCCTTGAGGCAAGATGAAAACAATGCCAGGAAGGGAAAGGAAATCCCTGTTAAGAGAAGGGACACCTAAGAATGGCCATGGCGCTCGGGCACTAAGATTCACAACTCCATGACTGAGGATTGCAGTGTAATAGCAGTAACTCCTTTTGTCCACCCTCCACCTCCAATGCAAAACGCAATATGGGCTCATGTGCCCCTGATAGGAAATCTGGAAAAAACTCTATTTGCTTGGAAACAAAGAACTAAACACACTTAATCCTACTTGTAGCGCCAGTCATTGGGCATATGCAAAATAAAGATTTGACTGCCTGCATAAGACATTTTCAATTCAACCTTGAGGAGCCAGCTCAATATTAGAACATGCCTGGTTGAGCCCAAAAGAGGAAAATGCACTGTGGAGCAATTAATAAATGTTTCTTAATAATGATTACTTCCTCCCTCACGTTCTGCTATTGGTGAAGAGAAGCCAGAAACCTCCACATAATAGCTCAGATCCAGGATCTGGAGTTTGGGGAACAAGTGTTTGCAGACTCATTCCCTCCCACTCATTCAAGGAAGCCCAGGTCTGATGGCCTTAAGGACAAGTTACAAAATGCCATTTGTTCAGCCAGGCACCTTTGTGATAAACGTGGGAGAGATGGCTGGATGGGTGGAAACCAAGGGTTAAAGACAATGAGAACAGTCATTTAATTGCCTACTTGGTAAATGTGTCTGGAGACTCTGTCATGGTTCTCTTTTACAAATCACAAACAGCTTTAACAATAGGTGGTATTTCACTTCTTTTTCTTATTTCTTTGGACAAATGTAAAGTTTCCTATGCTGTGCAAAGTCTTTAGTTAAGCAGATGGCATTGCTCCATTATACGAAATTATGTCCTTTCTTAATACAATTTCAAAGCTATGCTGTGGCCTCCCTCTCTTGCTTGTTCACAGCAGTCAGAACCCCAATAATACCACATATTCTGAAACCACCTGCACCTCCTGCCAGAACATTATCAAGCCCAGGGAAGGGTTAGGAGACTGGGGCAGCTCACCATTTCTTTTCTCACCTTAGCCCTCATCCTGTGTCTTCACCATTCTAAACTGTTTTCCCTTTGATTTCATTCTGTGGCACTTTAGGGAGTGATTCCATTAAATATAATAACAGCACAGTAATACAAAGAACATCATTTTCTAGTGCTAATAACTTTCATTTTAAAACCACTTGTACACTCCAATATTTAGCAAAGCATAAATTTCTCAAGACCAGCAGACATCAAATTCGAAGCTTCAAAGTTCTGTTTCTTTGCGGTTTGTAATCAATCTATGTACAGAAGGACTGGAATGCCATTTAAAGTCAGATTTGTTTTTGATGCTCATGCTGCTAGCTTTACTGATGGGAACTCACCTCTCTGCATAAAATAGACACATGGAGCATCAGCAAAAGGACCAACAACCATATCAGGAAATCATGACACCTGCAAGAGGATCATCACTGATGAGATGTCCATATCCTCTACCCTTTCCAGAATTTAAATTTCATAGCACTAATAGGGATTCCCAATTCTTAGACTGGTCATCAGGAAAGAATCAAAGAAAGGATTTTTTTATTATCATCGAGTTCAAATTTATGCTAAACTGTCATTGCCTTTCACCCCATTCTGGCCATTGGGACCACAAAAATGACAGCAAAGGTGAGAATAGCACTTCACCACCCTGGCTGCCCTTTTGTAACAACATAGGAGCTTTTAATAGATGTTAGCTCCCGGGCCCTTACTCCCTTCCCATCCAACTAAATCAGAATTTCTCTGGGTGGGGTCTTGAGGTCTGTACAGTTTCTTAAAGCTCCCCTGGAAATTCTAACCACATGGTCAGGACCAGGATGCACTGACATAGGGAAATCAAAACATAGGGAACTGAAGACAGCATGGGAGCGAGTCAGCACATTAACACTTCCCTGAGGTGGTTGAATCAGTGATAAATTTTAGCAGGCTCCTTTATCTGAAAGAGGAAAATGTTAACTTCTGATGATCAGAGCAAACATACTTTATTTGAATTACCTCATTTGTCATCACTACCTCTCCCACCCAGTCTCCCTGCTGCTGCTAAGTGTGTGTGGGATGCAGATCTCGTTTCCCCTGCAAGACAGTGAACTAGAGCTATACCCCCACAGTTCTGAGCACAGAGGTGCCAACTGGTTTGTTACTCGTAGCCCATGAGGAAGATTCTGCAAAAAGCTGACCACATGGAGAATGTTTCAGAACAGACAAGTGCTCGACTTACCTAGTGTGGGTTAATTTTGGAATTGGGCTGAATGATCCGGGTAGGAAGCACTTCCCTGAGGACTGAGCCGCTAGAGGCCGCTCTGAGCCAGATCCTTGCTAGCCGGTGTTCTAAAGTGCAAGCACATCTGAGAGAGGAAGTCTGCTCAGTAGCACTGGGAGTCATGGCAACACAGGGGTTCCTATTTTTAAACTTGTAGGTGAGCAAGCACTCATAGTGCGCGTGTATACTGGTGGGGGAGGGGGTTCTGGTATATTTCAAAAGAATATTCTTTTGAGGTCTTGAGTTTGCAGGTGGCTAACAAACTGTGACAGTAAGATCCTTTATGGCCTCATGTCCAGAAGCACTGGGAAAATTTTGATACATTTTAACCATGGTATTCTGAAATTCTGATCTTTGTTTCTTAGGTGTATTCTGCTAGCTTCTTAGGCAGGTCATGTTGTGTCACAAGAAAAATAGGTCTAGATCAGCTATTTAAAACAACTTTCTCTGGATACCCCATTCCTCATGAGACCAATCAAATGGATGATGTAGATTGTCTGTATACTTACCATCTAGCACAGGATTCAGGGAGTCAACCTACCTATAGAATGTGTCACTAAGTCAACTATCAGTGGATGTCATACTGTGAGGTGCAAAGGAGTGGCCCCTACACAAATTTGTTTCAGCCTTAAACAAATGCAAACTTATCCTACCTGTCAAAAATGAATAGTGGCCCTGGAAGACATTTGTAAATCATGAGAGGGCAAGGTGTTGTTTTGTTTTACTACATGTCCCTGACAGTATTTTCAATGGGTCTGTAACCTCCAGGAGCTTCGGTAGATTTTTAGAACAGAAAGCTTGCTCTTGATTCAGTTCCAAGGACTTTCAGGTCTACAAAGACTACAAGTTCTTGTCCTAGATGTGGCCTAAGGACTCTGAAATATACAGGAATAAGAAAAAAAAATTATCATCCTTTTTAATCCGAAAAGGCAGACGTGAGCAAGATCATAGCAAGGCCAGTAAACAGAGATGGGACACACTTCGGGACAGGAAGAGAAATAAGGCTCAGACTAGAACGTCTCTAACATGTGTGTATTGGATGCTGTTCCCAGACTGATTCTGGATTTACCTTGGCGTCAGGACAGGAATTCACCAGAGGCCAAGAAAGGAAACTTTTTATTACAAAAACGCCCTGTGCCTCAGGTTAATGAAATGTTCACATATGTTCCAGTCCTATCTAACTGACTCTATCTGCTCAGCAACAGAGATGGCCCTCAGAAGGATGGACAACCTGGAGCAAAGTACACCTGGAATCTTTAAAGACTTGGGTCTGAATCCCAAGTAAAGTAGGCAAGTGACTTAACCTTTTGGGGTCTCAGTTTCTTTCTCTGAAAAATGGAAGTAATAATGTCTCTATACAGTACTTTTAAGATTAAATGAGGCCTTATAAAGCACTTGGCACATAATATTCACTCAATAACCCTTTTTAAAGTAAATTTTCTAAATTGCTGAAGCTTAGTATTTTTAAGTACCAAGCTTTTCCTTGATTATAAGAAGGCTTTTAAATGGAAAATTTTAGAAAGGTATTACAGAGTTCTCTGACCAAAGATAATCAATATAATTTAAGTTCTTAATAATGACCTAACAATGACTATGCTATTCTTTATACAGGGATGTTTTAAAGGGGGTATATGTTTCCTGGGGAATATATGGCAGTTTGCCCCAGATGGTCTTAGACAATAGCCCCTTTCAAGGTCTTCTGCTGGGTTTTTCTAATATTTTATGCACCTTACCATTCTGTTTGTTATTTCTTAATACTGTCTGCTGGCCTGCCTGATTCTCATTACATTCATCATTTTTAATCTATTGTCATCTAGGATATCAGATAAGCAAGTATCTCAGATAGTACTGGCTACCTACTAAAGATATGTCCTTGGCCATCACTCTAGTTAACAGAACTTTTTTTTAACAGGGCATCTTACTGCCCTGGTCACAAACTAAACTTGTCCGCTTCCCTTGCAGCTAGCTGTGACCACTGACTGGTTTCTAACCATGGGCTATGAGCAAAGTATGGGACTTCTGAGTAACCTCCTTAGGGATAGCTCAGCCTCCTTCCTAACTTTAATCTGCTGCTTGAAATGATTTGGCAGCCTTACTGGGCGTGGGGGATGAAGGCCACATCATATAAACAAACAAAAAAAAAAATAGAAAGCTAGCAGGAATCTGGGTTCTGATAATCATGCAGCTACCACACCAGCTCTGGACAGACTGCCTAATTCTGGTTATGTATCCTATTTAAACTAGGGGACTGATACTCCAGGCCATATCTGGTGTAATTGCCCCAAAAGTTCTTAGGGATACATATAGAACTAGAGTAAGTGAACTTTAAGTTAAAATAAACCACATTTTAGGACAAGAATTTGTACCAGTCATTTTAGTTCAAAGCCCTTTTCTGCTTTCTTCGTGGTTCTTTGTTATGCTCTAGATACAACAGATTGTTGTGTATATCACCTCTCCTTTCCCAGGTAACAGAGGTAGGTTCACCTATGAACACACGTGCAGTGTGGTAACAGAACAATGAGAATAATGACCCTGGGTAGCCTGTGGGATCACTATATTAAGTCATGGTCTATAACACACACACACACACACACACACACACACACACACACGGCTTTTTCTCTAGTAAATATTGAGAGAAATTTGACATGTTAAAATCTATGTAATGATAAACTACATTATCATGACATTCTATCATGCATTTTTGCCTACACAAAAGTCCTCAGTAGATCGTCGTTCAAGGATGGGGGGAAAAGTGGGTGAGAGTGTCTGAAAATGCCACTGAGGAAATGAAAAGTAAGCATCTAAGTTTTCTCTGTTGCTATCCACAGGTAATCTATGTAGCAGATACAAGAAGCCCTCCTATATTTGTAGTAATGGTTCAGTAAGATTACATATATGAAGATTCTCTGTATGAACAATGGCCATTTTTATTACCCTCATTACTAGCAGGATTATGAACTTGAAGTTTGTGATCATCAGCCCTTATATCAAACACTAAATGTATTTTGACACATATCCTCATTTAGATTCCTTCTGTGATCTCTTTCAGGGAACTGTGAAATGGACTGCTTTGCATGAATATAATATTGTCACAGTGTAGATTCCGTGGTTTTTCTGTTGCTTTGTCAGGAAAAAATCTTTCCTTTAGAAAAGGACATTTATGGGTTTCTTAGAAGTATGTAGAACCACTTGACTACTGAGTCTACCTCCTTTGCCCAAACAATGAATGTGCTAGGGATACTCGGCAACCATCCTTATACTCATCGCAACATTAAAAATGGAATTAAGACTGGAAGGAAATACCTAGTTGATATTCATAGAACTCCAGGCAAGCCATTTGAAAAGATTCCTCCCAACTTCTTTTTTTTTTTCCTCCCAACTTCTAGCCCACATACAACCCTTCTCAGGTGATCAACTAAATAAACAATCTCAGTGGTGATAAGTTGGAGAATTTAATATGCAAAAGTGTTTCTATCTAGTTCTTTTAATACATGACTCCATTTGACAGATGTAAATGTACACACACAAATATGTCCTCTGTGGATGTGAAACACACATACATGCATACAAGAACTCTATGGTCATCTGTGCACACTGGAAGCTAAAGGCAGGAAAGACTTGAAAACTTTTAAATGAAAGCCAATGAGAAGAGAGGGACAAAGATCAATGAACAGAACAATCCCATCGACAAAGAGGTGGAAAAGGAAAAAGAAAAAAAGGTAGGGGGGTAGAGTGAAGCAGTGATGAATGAGGAAAAGAGAGCCTGAGCAGCGAGGGAGGCAGCAGGCAGCCCCCGGCCGGCTGCTGCTGCTGGAAGCCGGACAAGGGGGAACAGATTTCAGCAGCAGGGAGCTCTAATCTGTCAGCAGCAGCTCCTTCATGTGTGACCAGCCGGCCCAGCTTGGGGACTGGTGCCAGTCTGGGCACGCTAACCCCGCCAGGCCCTCCCGGAAGAGAAGGAGCCACTGGTAAAAGCCTGAAAGTCGAGGGAAGGTTCCTCTGCCCCAGCTCCTGCTGCCAGCCTGGTCCTGGCTTCTCCACATGGCCCTGTCTGCGGTGCTGATTCAGACCCCTTAGCAACCCCAGTTCCTTCCAAATCCTTATCAGCTACATCAGGTCCTAGAGAACTCCTTCCAGGAGATGACCACCTATGTATCCCTGACAGCTCTACTGGAGAGGAAACAAGAAACAAGAAAAAGGCTCAAACCGTTATTTGTTTGAAACGAGTAAGGTCTTGTATAGATGCAAAAGCCACAGAACTATCTCTGCTCTCAAGAAGCTCATGGTAGGCTGACCTTGGCCGGCTCCAGTCCAGCCTTCACTCAGGCTTCCAGCCCATGTCTGTAACCATAAATGACAGCACTCTAGCTTTCTGGCAACTCGCCTCCATCCTTACCTCCACCCAGCCAGCCTTTATTCTCTGGTGGGAAGAGAGAGCAGATGGAGAAATGACTCCCACTCAATCCCTAAATAACGCCAGCTTCAATTCCCATTAACTGTGAATTTGCACCCTTGTCTGGGTAAGAACCAAGGAGCAAGAATCATGGGGCTCTTGCCAGACCAGGGCAAAGGTTAACAGGACAGGCCTGGCTGCCGGCCAGCCCTTCTGAGGACATGGTCAAGCAGGGAGCATGCTCTCTGAAGAGTGCCACTCTTGCCATCAGGACACTTGGGTGCTGCCCCCCTCTACCTCCACCCAGCCTCTAACAGGTCAGTGATCCCCCTGAGACTCTGATCTCACATTTATAAAATCATTCATCATTCTACCATCCATTCCGTGAGGATATATATACTGAAAAAGCTGGATCAGACGAGTGCCAAGGATCCTTCCAATTTTGATTTTCAGGGACAGGAGGGGCCTTTAAGCGTAGTTAATGTGCAGCAGGGTGAAGGGCTGAAACCAGATGCTTGAGGCAGAGCCAGGCCAGACTTTGACATCACACTGCCTAGGCTGGGGAGGCCCTGTGCCTCAAGTCTCTTAAAAACATAAAATAGGGGCTGTGATTCCCATCTTCATTGGTGCTTTTAACTGCCAAATACTTATCAAGTGCCTCTAACATATTAGGCTTTGTGATGGGAACACAGAGGTTAAAAAAATCCTGCTCTCGTGAAGTCTGAATTCAACTAAGGAGAGTAAGACGGCAAAAATACTTAAGGATAAAATATATACAGTATGTCAGATAAGGACTACCAAGAAGAATGAAGCAGGCGATGGGGGTATTGAGCTCTTGGGAGGGTGGGCCTATAAGTTGTCTTGCTAACAGAGCAATCAGGAACATCTCCTAGAGACACATGCATGGGTCAGGATTTTTACAAGTATCATCTTAGGTAACTGCACAATGCCTGCTGTGCAGTCCGTACTCATAAAGACAACCAACACTGGATTTCCTAACATCCACAGCCTGGCTGACAATGGGGCTGCTTTAGGACTCTCTTCTTAACCCTTACCATTGCCACTGACCCATGTCCTTATTGAGGCAGATTTGGTATTCTCCACTGAGAGCCACTGCCTTACTCTGTTCTTACTTCTGTCCTCTTCAAGACCATCCTATTCCTTCCCAGGGACAATGTACCACTTGTCTTCTCTCCCAGCACAGATGTGCATCCTCTCCCACCTCAAACTTGTCCTCCATGAAATGGAAGACTTTTCCCATTCATTCCTTCTTTATCTCCTGCCCTCTCTTCCAATTATAAATAGTTGTTTTGTTTTGTTTTTAAGGAAGAAGTAGAAAAGGAGGAGGAAGAAAACAGAAGAGAAGAAAGAGGAGAGAAAAACCAACAATGTCACGGGTGCGTTTTAAATTGTACAAGTCAGCCATAGAATTACATAGTGATTATGGAAAGAATCATGCAGGGGTCTCAGTGCTAAAAACATTTGCAAATGCTCCTCACAGGTTTGAATTTAAGGAAAGGAAGCAAAGATCACTTACTGAAATGACTATCTATCTGACAGGAGAATGAGGAAGATAATAGTGAAAGGGAATATAAGGGAAGGGAGAAGAAATGTGTGGGAAATATCAGAAAGGGAGACAGAACGTAAAGACTGCTAACTCTGGGAAATGAACTACGGGTGGTGGAAGGGGAGGAGGGCGGGGGGTGGGAGTGAATGGGTGACGGGCACTGGGGGTTATTCTGTATGTTAGTAAATTGAACACCAATAAAAAATAAATTAGGGATCCCTGGGTGGCGCAGCGGTTTGGCGCCTGCCTTTGGCCCAGGGCGCGATCCTGGAGACCTGGGATCGAATCCCAGGTCGGGCTCCCGGTGCATGGAGCCTGCTTCTCCCTCTGCCTGTGTCTCTGCCTCATTTTCTCTCTCTCTCTGTGACTATCACAAATAAATAAAAAATTTTTAAAAAAATGAATTGTTTAAAAAATAAATTAAAAAAATAAAAAAATAAAAAGATTAAAAAAAAAGAAGAAAACAGAAGTATCTTAATAATCCTCCATTGAGTCCTTTTTCCGTGGACAGTGAAAGCACTGAACAGATCTTCTAGGATGTTTATTAGATTTCTGAGTTATTCTTTTCCCCAATCTGTATCTCCTACACCACTGAGCAGTTAACATCTCTCTACACACACAGGTGTGTCTTGCTGTACTACATATTTCCAATGAAAATGTAGCTTTCCTTAGACTCTAGTGGATTTCTTTAAGCAGGTGCAGGGCCATGATGCCTGACAGCCCACTTATAACTATGTTTTCATGGAACCTTTTGGCTATTCACAGATAAATTATGTTAAGTAAACCCAGAATACATACATATTTGCCTTCCCAGAAATCTGCCAATACATGGCACTCCATGAACATTTAATAACGAAAAGAGGGTAATGACCGTGCAGCTCTTGCCCAGTGTCTAAAAATGAATGGACTCAAATTCTCATTTATCTCTTAATCTCTCAGCACTTTTCTGGCCACAAGAGTCAAGTGGGTATCCTATGGGAACAATCCATCTACTACAAGGGTTTGAGGATAGGGAGTATTCCTCAAGGTTAGAGGAGGACTGAGTTCATCAGAGCTCTTCTAGGAGGAGCCTAATAGAATACCTTTCTTCCCAGCAACTATCCTCACCTCTCACAGGCAGGGCCAGGAGGAGGATTCTGACCTTTCAGATGGCAACTTTTATGGGAAAGGAAGCAGCTAAACAAATGTTGAGTAGGAAAACTGAGGATGCCAGGGGGAAATAATTAGACAAGATTCATAAAGAGGTTTGCTCTGTTGAGATCCAGCCATCACAAAGAGCATCTGTTTTTTTCCAAAAGTTGGGTGCACCGGGTGTTCAGGACAGCCAGCAAGCCTGGAGGTCAATGGCCAGTACACCATTACCCAAGTGACAGCAACAGACTAGCAGCATATTGGAACACACATTGAAAAGGAAAATAGCCATTAACTACTCCCCCAGGGAAGTGATAAAGGAAAAATACAGACATGTGCCTACTAATAGCTAACAATTCTTCTCTAGCTCAGGGGAATAAAGACAGGTTTAGATGACTGGCCTACTCACTTTCTAAACACTTTCAGATTATCTGTTATCAAAACTGTTAAGATTTTTCTCAGGAACTAAGTAAGATCCTTCACTTAGGGAACACATGACAGAAGAAATTATTCAACTCTTTCAATCGAATAAAGTTCCCAGTTGGAATAAAACTCTATCTCAGCATGGCTTGGGCAGCAGTATGGGACACTGGACTACATTTACTAATAAGGCATAAATGAATGCTACAAAGTTCCAACGGAAAACTATTCTTATTAGTGTACAAAGTAAGGTTGTCACATATAACAAAAACAAAAAAAACGGGAGCCCTATTAAATCTGAATTTCAGATAAACAAGTTTTTTTTTTAGTAGCAGTAGGTCCCATGCAACATTTGGGATAGATTTATAGTAAGAGATTTAGCTACTGTTTATCTAAAAGTCCAATTTAACTGGGATTTTGTATTTTTCTAGCAACTTTGCCAGGCCTGTCCAGCAACCTAGAGCCTATTTGGAGATAGTCACCAAAACCATACCTGACCAGCCAAGTTTCAAGGAAGTTGAAGTTCCCAGTAGGGAATTTGGCATAATACCTGATAAATAATGTTTATTTCAAGAATACTCTCTGAGAATGCTTATAGGTCATTTAAAAAAAAAAAATCTTCCTTGATAACTAACAAGTGAGTCATTTCAAATGTATGTCTCTCTTTGGCATTCAGTGATAACAATAGAGCCTCCAATCCGTGGTCCCTAAGTCTAGAAAGAAATCCACTTTGGTCAGGTATAAATGAGAGCTTTACCTCCCCATACAACACTTCCGCTTCCGGAGACAACAGGGCCTGTTAATGTTACTGGGTTTTCAGAAGGCCAGAGGAAAATCCACTTCCAGACTCCATATTTCTGGTGTCATGGGGGCTGGGTCAGTCCCAGATACCTCCTGAAGAGGCTTCTTCCCGCTGCTATTGCAGAGAGACAAGAGCAGCAGGCCAAAGAAAAAGTCATCCTCATAAAACAACCAACCATTTGCAACAATTTTATTTGCAAAGGTTTCCTGCTGTGGCTAAATGGTGTGGCTGCTTGGTTTGTTATTTAAAAGAGTGACCCTAGTGAGACCAAAGCTCTTGAAGGGGGGAAAAAGAGGCCGATTTCAGACCAGGATACTGTAAGAGGAGCTGGGACTGAGTGTGCCTAATTGAATTCTACTGATGATTCCAAGTACTGCGCCATACAATAATAGCTCAGACTTTGAGGATAGCTCCTTTATAGTCCCCATTAGTCAACCCCAATCCTTCCTGGACCTTGATAGAAAACGATATTAAAATAGTCTCAAGAGAGGCTAAAGACTGGATTCAGGAGCCCTGAGGAGATGCACTTGAGGGCAGGGAAGGAAGAGGGATGCAGGTATGCAGACAAGGGAGACAGCCAAGAGAAGAGGTCTCACAGGCAGTTAGATACAGAACCCTCCCCCACCACAAAAAAAAAAAAAATCAGGTAATTGGGACAGAAGAGAAAGTGCACAGAGGAAAGCCTTTAGTGGAGAAGCGCTTTGGTAAGTCTGAAGACACTTTTTATGCAGTATACGGGGGAAATTGAGGTAGACTCTCTGCTCTACCCTGGGACTCAAGGAATTTATGAATAATCTAGACTGTGTAATCTTGTTCTTTTTAGGACAAACATGGCACTGGGTATTTGTGGCCATCTTGCCAATAACGTCTGAGGAAGGAGAAAGGAGGACTAAGGAGTGCTCTCTTTCTGAGTGGCCACAAGACACAACAACAAAAGTCAGAACCAACTGTGGTTTTAAAGGTGCAGTCATCAGAAACCAGACTTCGAAGAGAACATTTACATTCTAAGGTAAAGTAAGCCCAATGGCAAGTGAGAGGATGCAGAGGATGGCTCACCTGGACAAAGTTTTAGGACATAAGCAGGCATTCCTGGACCAAAATTTATGGATTTTAACTTAACACTCGTTTGATTTCCTTGGTTGTTTGGCAGACATTTTGGTCTAGATAGTTTTCATTGTCATCACTGGTTTTAATGGATGAATATTTGGTAAAGTTATTGGATGACCTGGTAAAGTCACTGGCATCAGATTTTAATTTAACACTACAGACCATGGGAGAAAACCTGAATGTACAGAACCAAACAAATAGTCATTTTTTTCAAGGAAATCTCTATTATCTTGCAAAGAGAAGCAGAAGAAAACTCCTACAGGGTTGTTCTGCACTGGGCAGTTCAGCATCTCCGAGGAGGTCATTTATTCACTCCAAGTGTCTTTCTTCCCTTTGCCACACAAGACACCAAGAGTGAGGGTACTTGGAAATAAGTAGGACAGAAAGGTCACTTCTTTCACAGAACTTACAGGGACAAGAGATAAAAAAAACAGAGAGTTACAACTGTCTGAAGAGTGGCTTTCCTGGTCAAGCATAAGATGCAGTGAAAGCATATCACAGGGTCCCATTAGCCCATGGTCCAGGAAAGCTTCTCAGTGGAAGTGATGACAGGACCCAGTCCTGAGGAATGAAAAGGAGGCAGGTGAAGGAGCATCTGCATTTACATACAGGTGGGAGGAGACTCCTGGGAAATATATTCAAGGCAGAGAAAGGAGCTAGAAGAGAGAAAAAAAAACATGGTATTTTCAAAGAACTAAAGTAGGTTCAGTATTGCAAGAATATAGCATTCGAGGGAGAGCATGGCAGGAGACAATTTTGGAAAGATGAGTGGGCCTATGCAGTGGAAGACTTTATAAACCATATCAAGGAGATGGGACTTTATTACAGGAGCAATGAAAAGCCATTGAAAGGCATTAAGCAGGAGAGTGATGAAATCACATTTTCATTTTAGATCACTCTGGCTGCAATTTGGAAATTGGAAGGAAGCAATACAGAGAACCAGAAGATATTTACTAGGCCCTGCAGCAATGCAGGTGAGGAGAGCCAAACAGGGACATGGCATGGGGATGCAGCCGTGAACATACTCCAGAGGAGATCCGTGGGAAGTGGCACTAGGAGACGGTCAGCTAGGAGATGGTGGAGATGTGAAGGCAAAGATATTTGGGCAATTTTTACTTTAGGCAGCTGAGTAATAAATAGCATGTAGTCTTTATAGGTGGTACAGATTTGTCCAGAAGAGGGTGGGAGGGGAATGGGAGAGAAAGCAGTTTGGCTGTGGCCAAGGTGTAAGGCCCCGTGGCATCCAAAGAAACCTATCTAGTCACAGTTGATGATATAGACTGGGGTTCAAGGGAGAACTTTCAGCCAGAGGTCATTTTGGAGAAACTTACAGATATCAGTTGTAACCTTGGCAACAGAGGACAGAAGAGGGGGTCTGGGACAAAACCCTGAGAAGCATCAATATTTAAGAAAGGTCTAAAGGAAGATGAGCATGCTAAGGACTTTGTGATAGAATGACTAGAGAGGTAGAAAGAAAACCAAGACAGTCTATACCAAACAAGCAGTGATAACCAGCTAAAGCAGAAAGCAGAGTTCAAGGTGGGATAATCTTAGGATTGGAACACAGACAGAGCTACCTTAAAAGGAGCTATGCAGGAGCTACATTAAAAGGTGCCTGGCTGGTGTCTGACTCTTGATTTCGACTCAGGTCATGATCCCAGAGTCCTGGGATAGAGCCTGCATCAGGCTCTGCGCTCAGCAGGAAGTCTGCTTGAGGATTCTTTCTCTCCCCCTGCCCCTACCCACACTCTTGCTCCCTCATTCTCTCTAAAATACATAAATAAATCTTTTTTTAAAGGTAGCTTTAACTTTAACTCAAATTAAGAGCTTAGGTGAGGGAGTTTAGATAAAGTCCCTTCCAAAGGTTAAACAAGTATAAGTAGGTACACCTTCAACCTCCACTAATTATATTTCAACCTCCCCAGAGTACACTTTGATATTTTATTTAAGCTGGATGGTACCTGAGTACATGCTTTCTGCATAGCTTTCTATTTGTCAGATATAATTCATAATGAATTTAAAATGGATGCTCAAAACATATTGTTGAATGAAAGGTTACTGAACAGCATGTATAGTTATATTTCCATTTATGTAAAGTTATAGATTTAAATGTGTATATATATATATATATATATATATATATATATACACACACACATGCATAGAGAAATAACTAGGAAGATGTTCACTAGTTATTTCCATAATGATTATCTCTGGTTCGCTGGATTTAAGAACACTTTTTCTTTTCTTTCTTCTTTGTGATCTTCTGCATTGTCTGAATCTTTACAATGTTCACGTGCAGCAGTTTTATACAAATCACAGAACCACAGAAGCCTCATATAGAATCTTCTGCCCTACACAGTCACATGATATCCACAGGAGGATGTGCTGGAGTCATGGCTGGATTATGAGGTAAGGTCAGGGGAGCAGAACTCTACCTATATCTTCTTCCTACTGAAGAAGTCGGACTAAGATCAACTACAGAAGGCTCCTCTTTGGCAGCCATCTCACATTTCTAAGGCAGAGAGGGAAGCAAAGGAGACAAAAACCAAGGACAGAACCCTCCTCATGTGCCTCCAGACCCACATAACCTATTCTCCATTCCCTCCCAGTACAGCAGCATTCCTAAGTAAAGGGACTGGTAGGTCCTCCCTCATGTCTATGCCCACTGTGTCTTTTAGAGCAGTCAAGTATGTAGGGCTCACAGAGGCCTGCCTACAACTCCAGACTGAACCTCTTACATGAAGACTGATTATGGGCAGTTTACACCTACAAACATTATTCTCTTGAATCATAAAATGGAAACAATTTTTAACATCTGTCTCATAGAGTACAGCTTTGAGGGTTAAACGAGGTCAAACCTGCAAAACACTTAAGTAACACCTAGTGCATAGTAAGTGATCAGTAAGTGGGAACTGTTTTGTATCTCTTAGAATAGGAACCCAGCACAGCAAGCTTTGGATCTGAAACACTCCCACCATCACAAACGACTGCCATCCCAGTGGCCAGCCTTCAACCTCTGACATCTTGAACTATTCTTCCCAGCCTTTCCAAACCTCCAACCCCAATGCTGAAAGCCCTCCTCTGACCTCTGCCATCAGTGTGCCCTCTGTCCCACACTCACCTATTTAGCATGTTGGACTGGTAGATTCTCTTCTCATGGGTGTTGTAACAACTGCTCTTGGGCTCAGGGATGAAGCTGTGTTCAGACAGCATGTCGGAAGCAGCAGTGGTGATTATGGCAATTCCATCCCTCACTCTGGCAGGGAGGCCATAGTCCCATTCATCATAGGACACAGAAATGAGGCCAGTGGGGAACTCCGAGGGCACTGTGTCTGTATCCCCTGCCACCAGACTAGGTACAATCCATGTGTAGCCGTAGCCAGTCAGCCCTACTGAGTTAGCTACTTCAAAGATATACGTGGCTTCTTCCTTAGTACAATAGAGAAGAATGATGGGGCTCTGCAGTTTCTTGAGCTGGTTCTGGATCTTAGAATCTCCATCATCCAGGGACATGTCCAGCAGGAGGACTTCCTCTAACTCCCAGCCCACGAAGCTGTTCTCAATGGTGCTGCGAATCTTGTTTACAAAGTCCTGGTAGCCAGGGAAGTAGGTGGTGACAATAGAAAAGATGTACCAGTCATACTCTTCCATGATATTGAGCATTACAGAAGCTTGCTGTTCAATTGATGGGCCAAACTGGAAGAACATGGAGGATTCATCCTAGAATTGTAAAAAGGTAAAATAAAAAAAAAAAAGAAAAGAAAAAAGAAAAAAAAAAGATAGTAAGGGAGAGTCTGAATCAACTGGTTACAAAGGTTTGTGTTCATCATTTACTTTTTCACATGCCTTTTAAAATGGGATGTTTGAATTATAAATATTTGTAGTAACTTTATTCCTAAAACTACCTCTTAGATTTTAGGGAAAAATCAACATAGGTCTATATTCTCATTGTCTGAAATCCTTGGAGCATAGGGAAGCTTCCTACAATCAAATATGTTAATATTTCTATTGCAAAATACATAAAGAGTTGCATTAAGTGGAATAAAGACTCTAAATGGCCTCACATTAGTTCATGTGAGGTCTCACTGTCAAATGAGTTCTAGGAAAACACACACTTTTCATATTTTTCGAGCCTTCTGAACTTATCACAACTGTGGATGTCTAACACTTAGAATGAATAATGGAAATGCCATCAATTTACTCTTAAACTTATTGATGGAGGTGGTATACGCACACTGGCCTAGCAGGTGGGTGGTACTCAGGTATGGATATCAGGGAGAAGCACATGGTAGTAAGATTTGGTCAGTATATTTTCTATAAAGATGTAACTGCTAAAATAATAGCACGTTGAGTTTTCCATCTTCCCCTGTGATAATGAGACATGCAAGTTAGAGTAAGGTGCAAACAATGTACCTAAGCTACAAGTTAGGAGGACTTTTATTCAAGCTTATGTATAATTAAGGCTTATTTTAGATCAGCACATAGAAGATTGTTCTTTCTCTTACCTGTCTAATGCCACAGGTCTCAATTTGACCTGTCTCTTATACACATAACCTTCTGTCAATTCTGAGAATCTTATGTTTTCTCCCTCCTTTTGAGGGAGGAGACATTTTAAATTTCTCCCATTTTAAGCCATATTTCACCTGCTGTTTTGAGATGTCAAGCCCTGCATTTTATCTCTGCCTTACAGCTAGAAGAATCTGAAACCACAAAATGAAGACCCTCTCGGCCTTGTCCTTCTTTCTCAATCCATTTTCCCCTGACTTCCTCCTGGGTAATGGCATCTCTTTTCTTGGTCAGTGCCCCCTATCTTTTATCTGATGGTTCATCTCCATTTTATAACAATCCAGCTAACAAAATTGTGTCTCTCTAAAAGGGGCAGCTCTTTTTTATCCCCCAAACTAGAGCTTCAAAGTACAGTCACAAGAGACTAGGCTTCTAAACAAAATTATACAGTGATTTCTTCGTTCAGGAACATATTCTTGTATAGCTAAGAAATTGCTGAGTATTTTTTGGGCACCCACTATTGAAAAAAACACAGGTTGGGAAATATCCAGCTGGTATCCAAAGACCCTGATTCGGCAATGAAAGCTGCCAGCCCCTTTGGCTCTGCCAGAGCTATGATTGCTTCATGTGGCTTGAACTTTTCACATTTCCCACAGGCAATCCAGAATGAAACAGCAGATGCTTAGTCATTTGAGGGCAATTCTTTCTGCTAGGGGTAAAATGGTGCTTATCATAGCTCCTTCCTCTGGCTTAAACATACAGTCAAAGAGGAGCCTCAAAGGACCAGGGAATTCAGAGAAGCAGGAGTGGGTAGGGCAGGAAGAATGGATGGGAAGGAGTAGGAATTAATTCAGAATAGAATAAGAACTTCATGTGTGTTTATTCTAAATTGCTGCCAGCCTCTGCCCCTAGTTTCCTACTACAATACAAGTACTATTCTTCAGGTAATGCCAACTTTGTCCTTAGGTTATGGGATTCCAGGACAACAAAGTTGAATTATTCCAAGGCTTGTCAGGGGTCTACAGAGAACTACAACAGGAAAGGAACGTCAGCCACCCAGAAAGGCTTTCAGGAAAAAGTGATTTGTTTTCTTGTTACTTCCTGACAGTGTTTCATCTGAGACTTCCCCAAATTCCCTTTTTCCACTCTAGTTTTCACAAAATCTAGTGGATGTAACAAAATGACAAAAGCTTCCAAATACAACTTAATAGGTACAGCTAAGGATGAAAGGAATCCCAATTGTAAACAAAATAATTCAACCCATTCTATGCGAAGGGAACATATCTTACACCAGGAGGTTCTTGAATACCCTAACTCTCCATCCATTGCGAGACCACAGCTGGTTGAAATACACAGGGAAAGATAGCCCTGAGAGATAATCCATGAGGGTCCATAGTAAATGAGCCCATGCTAATGAAAATAACTTTAAAAGAAAACCAATCTAATATATACCAACCCTACCCTCTTTTCTCTTAGTCTTCTCCTAAAACCCTCTCACAATTAAAAACGAGATCTAAAGAAACTACCAGCTACTATGTGGAGAAATCCAATAATAAAAGGTAAAAGTAAGAAGAGAGGAAAACTAACATGGCTCTATCTCACCTCCATCATACCCTCCTCTTACCTAATTCTATCATCCTCTACAATCATCCTTTCTGACTCCTCTCTCCCAACAATGCCCATTTCAACTTTTAATCTTGCCAATCTTTCATTAAATAAAAGATGCCTTACATGACCATTTTATCTGTGGCATCAAAAAGAGGTTAATGAAGCCAAACAGAAATCAAGAGACAAGAGTTATAGCTTGGACAAATGTTTTCTGGTATAATGAGCGGCCCAGTGTTATTAATTTAGTTGACACATCAATCTGGTATACAGCAGTCGGGAATGGGACAGCTCTGTTTCAACAAAGCTTTGGGCTAACTATAAGTTGCAAGCAGTGACAGGCTTTGCAAATTATGGCCGAAGCCACAAATCAAAGAGCAATCTTCATGTGTGCATGGAGTGGAAAGGACTGGTGGCCACGCATCCATCTTTGCAGGCACCCAGCATGCATTGTGATCACCACAAGAAGTGTCATCTTTGAGGATGAAGGACGGGGATATATTTCAGTTTGCAGCCCACTATGCATCCCCACTTACATTTTTGTCTCCTAATGAAGATTTCCAGTCACATTTATTGCATGAATGTACTTCTTCACCTTGTCTTTTGGGCGTCTTTAAAGCATTAGTGTATAAAGGGCCATCATGACTGAGATAATTAACACAGGAAAGGTACAACTGTACATTAGACCCAATCAGCCTAGAACCATTAAGTTGAACCTTCATCACTTTAATGTTCATGGTATTTATTTGCTAATAAAAAAACAAAAACAAGTATTTTTGCATTCATTTACCAGTCTCCAAAATATTGCTGAAAGAATTAGCAGTTCGTGAGATTCCTCTTTTGCATCACCCAGATCTCCTACAGATCCACTTCAGAAATAAAGGATTACCTACCACAGATGCTAATAATGCCCCAACAATACATTTTAGCTGTCAGACCACTCTGGGAATTGTACGAGCTGAAGAGAACCACCTTGCCCAAAGTCATGCCCCCTTTCCAGGGTAAACTACCCCAAATGATTAGTTGTCATAGGGTATAAAGAACATGTCCTCTTGCCCTAACTCTAGACACCTTTGAAGGATCAGTTGATTTTCAGAACTTCCTACAGGGTTGGTTGGAGCTTCTATTAAAACTGCATCACACCTTTACTTCTCCCTCTGCCCATTCCTTTTTTTTTTAATTATTATTTTTTACATATTTTTTAATTGGAGTTCAATTTGCCAAAATATAGCATAACACCCAGTGCTCATCCCATTAAGTGCCCCCCTCAGTGCCCATCACCCAGTCAACCCCACCCCCCGCCCACCTCCCCTTCCACCACACCTTGTTCGTTTCCCAGAGTTAGGAGTCCTCATGCTCTGTCTCCCTCTCTGATATTTCCCACTCATTTTTTCTCCTTTCCCCTTTATTCCCTTTCACTATTTTTTATATTCCCTAAATGAATGAGACCATATAATGTTTGTCCTTCTCCAACTGACTTATTTCACTCAGCATAATACCTTCCAGTTCCGTCCACATCGAAGCAAATGGTGGGTATTTGTCATTTCTAATGGCTGAGGAATATTCCATTGTATACACAGACCACATCTTCTTTATCCATTCATCTTTCGATGGACACCAAGGCTCCTTCCACAGTTTGGCTATTGTGGACATTGCTGCTATAAATATCAGGGTGCAGGTGTCCCGGCGTTTCACTGCATCTGTATCTTTGGGGTAAATCCCCAACAGTGCAATTGCTGGGTCGTAGGGCAGATCTATTTTTAACTCTTTGAGGAACCTCCACACAGTTTTCCAGAGTGGCTGCACCAGTTCACATTCCCACCAACAGTGCAAGAGGGTTCCCTTTCTCCACATCCTCTCCAACATTAGTTGTTCCCTCTGCCCATTCCTGCCCGATCTTCTCAAGGGCACTCCCTAATAAACCTCCTGCATGCTAATCTTGGTTTCAGGGTCTGCTTCCCAGGGAACCCAACCCAAGACTATTTAGTTCCCTTTCTCAAAATGGAAAAGAGATGGCTTTAAAAGAAAACATGATGTCTATTTTCAAACACAGAAATGATCTATATGTTAGAAGGACAAGTCTTTGCCCATTAGCTCCAGAGGAGAAAACTGGGACTTATGAGTAGAAATATTAAATGTCATTATTTGGTTCAATAGAAGAACAGGTAAGCAACTTAAAGCAATTTAGAATGGAATGAACTCATGAGATAGTGAGCTCTCTATTGCTATAAGCATTCAAACAGGAGCTGGATTATTATTTGATAAAGGGATTCTCCCCAGCACTCTGCCTGGAAAATGTCACATTCTCCTTCAAGGTCTAGTTCAAGTGTCATCTTTTCATGCATATCATCTTTCTCAACTTCCCCAGGCAAGTTAGTTCTCTTTGCCCTGTATTTTCATAATATTTTGTACATGCCTCTATCTTAATATTTATCACAGAGGAAGCATATATGCCTCCCTCCTCCCACTAAAATGTATGTTTCTTAAGAGCAGGAACTATGCCTTATTCATCTCTGGATCCTTTGATGGCATATGAAAAAAAGTAGTTTTGTATTAATATTAAAAAAGAAGGTTCTGGAGGATCCCTGGGTGGCTCAGCGGTTTAGCACCTGCCTTTGGCCCAGGAAGCGCTCCTGGAGTCCCGGGATGGAGTCTCACGTTGGGATCCCGGCATGGAGCCAGCTTCTCCCTGTGTCTCTGCCTCTCTCTCTCTCTCTATCATGAATAAATAAATAAAAAGAAAAAATTTCAGAAAAAAAGAAGTTTCCTTTATTGGGTGGGAAATTAATTGAAATAACTGATGGCCTCATCTGGTTCCAAATTTCTATGCTGATGGCACATACTGACCTTATAGAAATTAAATCAGCTATGCCTAAATAGTTATTTATATATATATATATATATATGTGTGTGTGTGTGTGTATGATATATATGTATATATTATAAGTATATAATATATTATATTATATATATTATATGTATATAATATGTATATATTATAAGCTGCACTTTTATAAGATGTGACGGGATCCCTCTTAGAGCCAGGGAGAGATGTAGAAAATACTAGTGGCCATTTCCTTACTCTTCTACCACAAATTCCTTGAAAATATAACTTATACTCACCTCCCCTCCAATTCTTCTTCTCCCATTTTCTATTACACTAACTCCAACCAGACTTTTAATGTCACTAATACTCCTCTTGTGAAAGGCAGAGGTGACCTTGATATTGCCAACTCCAATGTCCATCTGTAATCATTGTTAGAGTCATTAACGTACCCTCCAGACTGAGAAGACACTTTAATAACCAAAAAGCAAAGCAAAACAATTCCATACCATTTACACAGTTTTGTTCAGAGTAATTTACTGAGAGGAATGGGTAGACGGCTGACCCACAGCACTACACAGCTATTTTCCATCCCTATCTATGCCTTAATCCCCAGATTTTGTGGGTAGAGGAGCATGGTGGTGAGGTCACAGGGTAGTTATCTAAACTGGTCCTATGTGTGCACTAGAGGATCTCTATTAGTCATTGAAAGTGGTGCTACCTGTGTGCCAGGGATAGGGGGCACAAGACATAAGGCCAAAGATGAAGTCAGTGTTGTCAGCCTTCCTGCAATCATCCTTACCTGTGAGCTGCATTTAACATGGGTAATCACTGGCTCCTAGCTAGGCTTTCTTTCCTTGGGCTTCACATTCTCTTGACCTTCCTCCAACCTTACTGGCTCCTCTTTCTTCTGACCTTTCAAAGCTGAGGGCCCCAGAGTTAATCCTTAATCATGTTGTTTCTATCAACATTTACCTCCCCCAGAGATCTCATACAATCTCCTGATTTCAATCCTATCTATATGGCAATCACTCTCACTCTTCTTTCTCCAAAACTTCAAACTTATGTGTCAAAGTACTGTTCTACATGTCCATTTGGATATCTTAGAAATATAGCCAACATTTCCAAAACCGAACTCAGCCTTTCCCATTTCAGGTAAAGGCAATTTAATCCATCCACTTCCAACCCCTCTCCTTCTCTGGAATCCTACATCCAATCAACCAACCTTGATTGCTGACCTTCAAAATGTATCTAGAACACAACCTATTTTCACCAGCTCTGTCTGAGCCACCATCATCCTTCACCCAGTCACTGTAAGAGCCTCCTAACTGGTCTCCCCTCCTGCCTCTGCCCCCAGCCCTCTACAGTCTTCGCTCAAAAAAAGGAGCAGGATGATCCTTTTAAACTTATATCATAAGATGTTATTCTCTGCCCCAAACCCTCAGTGGCTTCCCAAACTACCAAAAAGAAAAAGCCAACAGTCTTGATTTGGCCCCTTAATGCCCCATGGATCCCATACTCTCCCACCCTTCCTCTCACTATGCCCAGGTACTCTGACATCTCTTGAATTTATATACTCTCCTGATCCAGACCTGTATTCTAGCTATTTTCTCTGCATAAAATACTCTTCTTCCAGCTATCCAGGTATCCAAACACACCTGTTTCAATTCTGCTAAAACCTCAACTTCTCAACAAAGCTCAATCCTGGCCCTGCAATAGGATATTAATGCCGGCCTGAACCTCTCATCCTGCTTCCATTTTTTTCTTATTGCCTTAGCATTTATCACCATCTGATAGACTACACGAGTACTTATCTAATATATTTGTTATGGACTTACTCCCTCTTCTCAACTAGAGTAAACACCAGGAGAGCAGGGATCACAGTTAGTTCATTGCCACAATTGAGTACCTGAAATGGGGCCTCAGTAGATGTTTGTTGAATTTTAAAATGCAATAACTGTGTTGCAACCAGTTAATCCTCAAATCTAGTTTATCTTTTTTGGCTTTCCAACTGAGATTATATTTTTCTAGTATCACAAAGTGTTTCACATTATTCAAATCTAAGTACTTCATAACATCATAGGTATTATGGTCTGCTAAAACATTAACATAGAATCAGAGTAAATAAATCTGATTTTCCTTCTAGTCCCTCCTGGTAGTATATGAGTGACGAAAATCCTGTTCTTCTTCTAAATGCAGTTCTTAGGAGGATCTGTGTTTGATAAAAGGCTAGAACTGCTAGACCTTGAAAACTTTCTCCACTACCAATGGATTTAGGAAATAAGTATGGAAATGATGGGGTAAGAGGCCAGAACTAAGAGAAGTTCTGGCCATTTTTTTCTTTCCTTCTTCCACACTAAGAAGCAGAGTAGAAGCAGAATATGGAGGACAAAATCTCTTCTCTCCGGAAATAAGTTTCAGGTATCTTCTCCCCACCTAACTCCAAAGATCCCCTCCTTTGGACTAGAAATTCTGATTCCACATTATCAGTTTTTCAGGTAACTAAGACTGCTGGTGATAGTTACTGAGGGTGGGTTTGAATAGTGTCAGAGTTTTGTGAGCATTGCCTTGCAAGATAGGGAAAATGCCTAATGTTCTCCAGCCTTGCCATTAGTCAGAAGTATCATGACTGAAAAACATGATGGAAGCTCACTAGTGGAGAATCATGATCTTCCCTGCCTGTTAAATGCCAAATACATTCTTTTTTAAACCTTTGCACACAAAGGAGAGCACTCTGGGTTTTCAAAAGCCTATGAACAAAAAAACTTAAGCAGATTGGCTGTGACTAACAAAACAATTCCTGCAGAAGCCAGCATTCTTTTTCTTATTTGCTTTTTCAGAAGATAATTTGGCTTTCTCCTTGAATTTTGCCCCATTTTCTTCCCTGACTGAGCCTCCTTCTTGGATGTGCTTCAATTGCTAAATGGAAGTCACAGTTGAGAAGCAAACTAAAGGTATCCACTGTGAGAATGCCTACAAGGTTCTTCCTATTCCAGGTCTCAGAGACAACATAATAGCAATAGCAATAGCAATAGCAAGAAAGCTTATAAGACAGACAGAGGGGGGAGATACAAGGGAGGGGAAAAAAAGGCAGAGTTCCTCTCACTAGCATACTCAAATAAATACGGAATTAAGGAAGGGACCAAAGGGCTTGGCGAGTACTAACAGAACTTCTAGAATGTGTTCGTGCTCCCCTGTAAGGTATCAGGACTGCCAAAATCTTAACAAGGCTATTTCATTTCATATTAAATTAAAATTCCTCTCTATGGCCTACTCCATTATGTACATCAAAACAACTCTCAGATGGATTGGCTTGTATTTTTATTAAGAGGTCCTTTTCTATAAAAGAGCAAGCTGACAAGTTCAGCAACAATCAAGTTTGGTGATTGAATAAAAGTACTTTTAAATAAATGCAAGGAAAGAAGGCGGGGGAAAGGAAAAGTTGGAAAAGAAAATGAAAGGGATAGAGAAAAATAGTGTAAATATTAAACTAGCAGTATTAGTTAGGCAGTAGGATTTTTAATATCAGACTAAATGTATTTAGGCAAATTTGTAAAATCAAGTGTGGGGGCACCTGGTTGGCTCATCAGTAGTACATGTGACTCTTGATCTCAGGGTTGTGAGTTCAAGCCCTAGACTGGGTGTGGAGCCTACTTAAAAAAATAAAGTTTGTTCAAGAATAATATCGATCTGAGGATTTAACAGGATAAAAAGAAAGGCAACACAAAACTAAACAATTTAACCAAGGTAAAACAAAAGGAAGTATTAGGTATGAAATCCTACATCCCAAAAACTGTCTATGCCTTCAAAGTCTTGCCACTTAACTTGAGCCAATGGGGTAGAGTTTACAGAAGAACTGTGATTATTAAAAAAGGACAGGGTTAAATACAAACTGGTAATGGTATTTGACATCCTAGCAGCATTTTTCAGAATAAAGATGTTGACATTTGTCTCAAATAAATTAACATTCCCATCTCTTCATACATATTCGATCAGAACATCACATTCACATACATGTGGGAGTACAGAAGTGGGAAGGTACTCACAGGAGGGGAAGCATAGAAAAGCCATTTTGAATTTGATCAAGTGATGAATGTTAGCACCTCATTTGTTGCTGAAAATAACAAAAGCACTGGTTCCAGATATAGTGACTATGTCCATACATATGGGTCTTTTCAAGGTATCTCTGGAAAAGAGGGAGCTCTCATGCTTCTGTCCCTGTTCCATATAGAAAGACAAAGCATCCCTGAATTTAGAATTTGGACCAGTGATGTTCATTTGCCACAGGTTAACAAGTCATTATCTCCAATGGTAGAAATAAGTTTTCTGAGAAAGTTTTTTGCACCAAACATCCAGTGAACGGTATTCCTACATCCCTGGATTGGAAAACTGATCACCACTTCCTCACATCAGCAAAGTACGGCTATTCACAATCAACACAGCTTTGAATTTATTCACATCTCCCAAACCAATTTGGTCCTCCATCTAAAAGAGGCAACGCATTTTGAAGGGCTCCAGAAATGAAAATAAAATTGCATACAGGCGTTTTAAAAATATATATACATATCTTCAACAGCTCATCAGCACCTGCCTATCTTGGCCTCTCTTGATTGTAGGACTTAGAACTTGAACAAGCAGGCATACCTTCCAATCTTTAAACTGGGACTGGCCAAGGACTCTCCTCACCTACAACATTTTCAGAGCTGACTGGGCTCCCCTAAGCCCAGGATTTGATGCACTGATGTGAGCCTGACTGAGTATGGATATGTCCATCCAGAAGAAGCCTTCCTTCCTAACAGCCTCACCATGGATCCAATCCAAAGGACTAAGTGTCTTCCTCGTGGTCCTGAGTTTTATTCCATCACTTTTGGATGAGGATTCCCTACTTAGAACTTCCAAATGTTCTACACAGTCCCTGACAAATTGCCAACACCCCTGATACTGGCCCCTGTTCCCTATTTCTGCAGATGCCAGCTGAAGTCTGACATCCTTCTCCCAACTTCAACTGTGAGATGATGAGCACATTAATAGTGCCAACAATTTGCTGCTTTGTACATTATTATATCAAATCCCTCCATACCCACACCAATCTGAATCACACCATGTTTCTTGGAGCTAGCTGGCCCCCACGCTATGGCAGGCAGTCCCCTGGCAAGGTTTAGTCCAGTCTTCCTGACCTTCCTTAGACCTGCTATACAGATCCCAGTATGCATGGCCTCAATAGAATGAAACTGGTGTCCAGTATTAGACTGGCTACCTTCAAGTTGACTTGAGATTTTCTTCATGTTACACTGAAAATTGCTCTCCTTTCCCAGAATTATTCAACTTTTACTTTTGCTATGCCTCATTTATGCCTGCTGGTTATTAGCACTAAAAATGAATCCTTAAGAGTTCAGAGTTCCTAATTGCTTACTCTTCATTTTCTTTTCCTCATGCTCTGGATGGCATAGGTACATAAAGTCTCATGGGGAGTACAACACAATCTATTAGGACTAGTACTCAGCTCCTCAACTGCTACAGGGAGAACCATACTAAAACTACTTTTCTAACCCCACAATTATGTCCATAATTCCTTGAAAAAAAACCTATGCTTTTTTTTTTTTTTTTTTTTTTTACCCATACAAAGAAGTAATACTTGGTTTAGAAGGTACAGAATACTGCAGATCCAGCTTCTAACCCATTCAAGAGTCACACTTTCTGGTCCAGCCTGTGCCCTCTGACTCAGTGATACCAACTGTGCAAACATTTTCAGAAACCATCTTGTAACTGCTATAGTTACCACTTCAGTCCTATCTGAGGATTCTTCCTTCTTTGCCTCCTTTCCCCACAGTCCTATAGCTCAACGGATAAATATCCCATTGGAATGTCCCAAGTGGCCTACACCCTTAGCCCAACAAGTGTTTTCATTCTCCTCCCTGGGGTCTTGGGAGGTGAAATGCTGTCGATATCTCAACTTGACTCAGGATGATTGGCCAAGCGAGGACGAGGAGCTGCCTTGACTCAAGAGGGGGTATCAAAGTTGGCGAGATCCTTCCTGCAAATAAGAACTTGGCAAGTAATCAAATGGCCTATCTATTCATTCTTATTTTGAAGTTTGTTGATTTGTTTTTAAACTACATTTAGTGGTCTCCAACATTTCTATAATGCAGAGCATTTCACCTGAATACTTTTCCTCTGATGGAAGCGTGCAAGGAGAATAAAAAGCTCTTTAAAAGAAAATGCCAACTGGCATTTCAAGCAGAAAGAAGCTCAGAATTCTCTGGAGAACAGTCATTGTTACAATCAGATGTAGCATTTATTAATCTCTAATCTGGATCCTTCACAGTGGAGCTTCTGCCTATGGATGAATCATCCCAGACAAGTATGAGTCTTACATACAGTCTCATTATCTTTAGAACTGGCAGTAAAACAATGCACCTGGAGCTATCAGGTTCACTTTAGCTGGCTACTGAATCCTGATCCATGCTAACAAAACAAAATGAGGGCATCCTTATAGCTCAGCAATGACATTTTGATGTTAATTCAGTATTGCCAAAAGGTACCAATATGTTAATCTTCTATAAGAACAGCTTAAACTCTGTTAAATAATGCCAGCCTAAGATCTCAAAGAACAGACATTAACCAGAGTGGCTTGAGAAAACACTAGTCCACCTTAAAAAAAGATCTGCAATTAAGCCAGTTTGGAGGAATGTGAGGTAGAACTAGATTATTTTCCAAGTCTTCACAGAAAATTCCACAATTTTTCTCAGTTACTTAGACCAGTGGTAATATTGACTTTCAGAAATTCTTCCCTATGTCTGTCTTGATTCCATCACACTGTAGATTAAGCTCTTTGGCTCTCATGCTTTCCTTGATGAAAGGCATGTAATAGGCCTTCAAATTTTTATGGAACCAAATCAAACTGATTTCAAGATAGATGATGGTTTGGTTCAAGAAGGATAAGGTTCCCATTACAATATTTATTGAGCTGTTTGTAGTGTACCAGATTCTATGTATGTATTATGTTAATTAATTCTCACATCCCTGTGAAATAAAGCCCTATTAGCCTCCATTTCACCAACAGAAAAAAGTAAGCTTTAGAGACATTAAGTAACTCACCCAAAAGTACTGTTGATTTGAGAATCTGGCTAGGTCTGACCTCAGAATGCACACATTCAACCACTGCACCATACATCTTCAAGCTTCCTTTAACCATTTCTGTAGCCCCATCTGAACCATCTACACCTCCTATTTTAATTGTGAACCATGGAATGATCACAGTCATCTAGTTAAATTTGCCTCGTGACTAGTAATTATTTTCATGAGTTCCTTAAGCTTCACTCCTATGCATCCATTACTAGCACATGGATACTGCTAACGAGCAATGGATTTGGTGCATGTTATTACCCTATAGTATTCTTCTACTAAACATCATACAACCTGATCTTAAGATCGTATTAATTGTTTGTTAATCAAGCATTTATTAAATACCTATCAAGTGCTATGGGAGGTAGAGATGAAGTGTAAGTTAGCATCCTCATCCTTAGGGTAAGCTAATTGGAAGACAAGATCAAAATATACAAAATAATTGATGACTTTCCTAAGTTAAGTGATAACATGATTTTTAGAATATGTCATAGGAATGATGAGAATAGAGAGCAGTATGGATGGACGGCTATATTTTCTAAGTTCCTTTGTATTTATCTCTCTCTCTTCTTTGTACTTATCTCTGTACAGTTCTCTCACTAGCTCTGTGCAGTCAGCAAATTAAATACCCAAGCATTTCAATCCAAATATGACTGTGGATAGAAATATAAGTAATGCTGGCCTTGAACTCAGCCTTAGATTTGTCTTCAGGTGGATGATGAGCATCTGATGTCCATTATCTCAAGCAGCAAGGTAGGGGTTGATGGACATACCATACACTATCATATCCACAGCACTCTACAGTCTAAATGAATTATATATAAATTTATCTGCTTGATATATCCAGCCTTTCATTTTCATCTCAGAAGATTGGATTAATATGACAGGACTTGTCCTTTATGAAGTCATGCTATCCAGTTAAAAAACTTTCTTCTCTCCAAATAATTGCAAATTGATTTTGTTAAGATTTCTTTTCAGTGTTCCTTCAGAAAAGCTAGGGGAATGATAATTCCTAGTCTTTCCCTTCTCTCAATGTACTTGTTTTCTTGACACTGATTTTTTTCCCCCTTTGGCTCTCTAACAATTTTCAATAATTGCACACATTGGTCAAGAGGTCAATCATTTTAGTGTTCCTTACATAGAGATGCCCTAGGATTGCAAATTTAAATCCAAATAACTCACAGAAATAGCCTGATGACCAAATTTTCTCAGTTCAATTTGTTAGTCCCTGTGCCCCATTCACTTAAAAATATAGAGGTGACTACCTAAATGCTATCAGTTCTCACAATTGCCTCCAAATCTGTTGTAAAACATGATCTCTTTTTTTTCTTACTTTCTTTCTGATAAAACAAGTGTATATTCTAAGATCTTTTATTTTTGGCCTCCTGAAATTAAATGGATATATAGTAGCAATGACATCCCTGAATAATCACATTGCCATTTTTCCAAAAAAGAGGACAAAATCTGAACCAGAGGTGCTCCCAGGTGTAAATGGGATGGGGCACATTGTCCTCAGAAGCTGAGTAAGTGTGTAAGCTCAGTAAGGAACTTTGGTGATAAAGGGTAAATCTTTGGTGATGAAGGGCAAATCCATGTCTCCCTTAATTCTCTCAACTTCTTAATCCTGTGAGTAACTTCCATGTTCCCCTCTCCTTTCCTTCGAATAAAGGCAAAGATCTTCTGCTTTGATCACCATAAAATATTTCAGATACCTAATTGGCTTTATTTATTAAATATATTCTAGAAGAGGGTTTTCATGTTGCTCAGTGAGTAACTTCTAGAGGCACAATCAGTTAAGCCTCCTTCTTTGATATGTCAAGTAGTGTATCAATCATGCCTAATTTTTCTTTTAGATTAACCTCCCTTGCCCACAGGCTCAGCTTCTCTTTGCAGAGCAGAAGTACTATTAACCAGAAGTGGATGCCTGGCCAAAGCAGCCTGTCCTTACGCTGACCAGCCTGTCCTTAAGTAGTCTGGGCCTTACCTGAAAAAAAGATCCCAGCTCATCAGACTCTCTGTCTCTCTCAGGAATCTGAATCAAAAACCGGAAAAGAATGGGGGAGGTTTTTTTGGGTTTTTTTGTTTGTTTTAATCTATAACATGGACGAGGAAGGTCCATGACAAACCAAGTTCCTGAGCAATGTGAAACAATGAGAAAATGGAAGCTATGGGATGGCAGAGGAAATCCAAAGTAGAAGTCTTCAGTTCCATGTGATAATCAAAAAGACTTTAAAATACAGACCACGATGTCCTTGAGAAAGACCTAGTAGGTATCCAGTCCTAGAATGGTCTTAGTTCCTCACAGCTTTCCAGCTCTTTCCATCAAAGCTCACAATAAATTACTAGGTATTTTGTTTTTGGTTTTGTTGGGTTTGGTCGTGTGGTTTTTCTTTTTTCTGAAATAACTTAGTTGGTCTTTGCTCCTACCAATCAAAAGGCCTAACTAAAAATTAAAAAGCTACAATGAGTTACTACTTTCTTGTTTTTATCTTTCTTGCTTGGAATTTATTCTGTAGTTTCCCACTTTCATGAGGAAAATATCTTCCTAGATGACCTTCAATTGGTGAGCATCAGTCCCTAGCCTGAGACTGCTGGAGCAGAAAGGGTGGCTGGACAGTGTCCCCTCTAGTAATCCAAGGTCATTCACATAAGACCCTGCCACCAAGGCCCTTTTTTATTGGTGTCTGTTCAGTACACAACACATGGCTAACAAAGAACTAGGCACAGCAAGTAGGTACAGCTCACTTGGAAATAAAGCAAAATAATTACTTAACGGTTTAGAGTATCCTTGGAGATAAATACTGTTTGCTTTAGCAAGCTATGTAATATGCTAACAAAACTGTATCCCTTTCACAGACATTGAAAGGGTTAAGAAGTTGCTTGCAAATGTGACTCCGAAATAAAGAAATAAAGCTGGCAGATGATGTCAGGTACCACAGATTATATGCAGATTATACACGTACATTGAAAACAAGAAGCAGAGCCACATAACACACATGATGAGAAAGCTGCCTCCCTGTACTCCTAGACCACCAAGACCCATACACGGAGCTTGATTAGGCTTTGGGGAAGGCTGTTCCTGCAACATCAAGCCAACTCATAACAGTTCAGAAAAGGAGCTTTTTACCTGAACTTCTATTTTGTTTAAATTTCTGCTAAGCTGCATGTGACTCCTGCCTTCTAAAATATTAGGCTATATCATTCTCCACAGTTGCAAGAAATGAAATCTCTCCCATTTTGCCCTTCTTTCTCTGGCAGCATTTTCAACACACCCTAAACAAAACCAGATTCATCCCAATCTTCAATTTTTTCCTCATTGTACCTAAAGCTGTTCTGCATGCTGTTCAAATCAATTCATCTCCCGCTTTCTTTTGAGTTTAGGATGGAAGTCCTGGCTCTAACCATCAAACTTAGAGTTCTGTCTTCTGAATTCCCAGGTATCTCATACTGACCTGTCTGTCCTGTCCATGACCACTTCAAAAGATCTGAATGTTCATTGATTTGACCAAATTTGGGTCATTCTGAGGGCATCAGGAAATAATAAGGTAAAATATTAAGTTTATTCTCTGTACAATGGTGGTTGAATTGTCAAAAAGGCTTGTTTCTGAAATATTTAATAGATTTCACTGAACTTTGTTGTGGAGAAGGAGGTTACAGTGTTTTTTTTTTTTTTTTTAGCACTGAGATTAAAGGTCAAATAAACTTTAATTTAGCCCTTGAGATTACCATTTCAACACAGAGCTTGCAACCAGAGCTTTGTGCACAGCTCCCAAATTCTTAGGCACATCCCTGAAAGGCAAGAATATATATTGACAGCATGATCCCATATTTCTTTCATCTATCCAGCCACTGGTGTCTGGATAGATGGATGGATAACACATGGCTAACACAGAACTTGGAACAAGAAGTTGGTACAATTCGCTTGAAGGTGAAGTCAAATAATTTACTTGATGGTTTAGAGTCTACTTGGAGATTAAAAACTATTTGCATTAGATGCAAACAAAACCACATCCCCTATTAGGCATAAAACTTGAATGGTTTTAAAAGGAAGAGTTACTCGGGCACCTGGGTGGCTTAGTTGGTTAAAGCATCTACCTTCAGTTCAGGTCATGATCTTGGGTCCTGGGATTGAGCCCCCACATTGGGCTCCCTTGGAGGGTCTGCTTCTCCCTCTCCTTCTGCCCCTCCCCACTGGTTGTGCTCTTTCCACTCTCTCTCAAATAAATAAATAAAATCTTTTTAAAAAATAAACAAATAAAAGGAAGATTTGCTAAGAAACCAAGGTAAAAAAAAAAAAAAAAAAACAGTAAGAGAAGCAGCGTATTTGGGCTATGGAAAAAGAACTGGATTTGGAATTTAAAAATTCATATTCAAACCTGGATACCTCTTAGGTGTGTGATCTTAGACAGTTATTTCATTTATCCAACCATTATTTCCTTCTAGAAAATAAAAGTGCTAATTCTTAATTTATAGAGTTGTAAACAGGAAGCTGCCTAGCACAGTGCCTGACACATAGCCAATTTTCAGACATGTGAAGCATGACTCTACTCACCACCTATGATGGCCAAAAATATAAGCAAGGAAAATTTTATTTAGTACATATTCACAAACTGGTTGATAAATTCATCATCATTTTTATGGTCCTCATTGTCCAAGCATCCATTCTATTTGATTAAACACAGCTTCCAAGTTTGACTGGACCTTCAGTACAACCCAGAACAGCATGGGCTCCTAAGTTGTCCCTTTCCAAGGATGTGGAGAACAATCCACACACAGAATACTTGAACTAACCAGTAAGAAGATATAGGCAGAAATAATAAATTTAAATTCTAATATCCATATCATTTAAGACAGTACATTTCTATCACAGGCAGCATAGCAGCCTTGCAACAGATTTGTTTTTTCTTTTACAAATTAACTAATTTCTAAATATCTTCACAAGTTTACAAAAATAATCACAGTCCAACACTATTCCTCCTCATCAAAACCACCCCCAGCTCTGAACCTAATGTATTCTCATTTAGCAAAGTCTCAACCTCTATTCTTACCAACACCCTCAATGGTAAAAGAAATTATCTGAGGTCCATTCTCTGGAAGGCCCCAGTGATGTCACCGATTATAGTTGTGAGTAAACTTCACACTCAAAGACTAGAATAGTAGGAGCCTTTAACACCTGGAGTCCAGTGGAGGTGTTGGGTTGGAATTAGATGGTTAGAACTACAGAAATGGCCAGTGTACCCATATATTCATCCTCAGGCCCAGACTCACAGGCACAGACTTCATAAATTCCTTCCTATCTAGCCATATAGAAACCACAAAGCTTTATGAAAGATGCAAAATTTTCTTTATTCAGAGGCCTAATTTTCCTTGTTTTTCCCAAATTCAATTTTTACGTTATCTGAAATAGCCAATACTCTCAGTTGTGAGTTTGTACATGCATACACCTGCACAATAATGGGTGTACATGTACAAAAATGACAGAAAGGAGTCAACACAGAAAGATTATACATAGAGAATAAACATCTGTTAAACGCCGTGGCAGGTCATGGCGAGATAGAAAGTAACATTAGTAAAAGCTGTTGGCTGCTTCTTCATCAAGGTGGACACAGAGAATCACTTTGGAAAAGAAATCTGTACCTTCCCAGAAGCACCCAAAGGCTAACAAACACATCCTTTCCTTGGGAAGAAGTAGAAGACTTTTAGAGCATAACAAAAGTATCATTCTTGGCATGCACAACACTGATTTCTGGAAAAGAGGTGGGGGCGGAGTAATAAAGGGTCAAAGATCCTATTCGGAGAAAAGAGATTGATACCTTCAAACTTCTTCAAAATTACTAGAAATTCTTCTGTAGATTGATATAGTTCAGACTGAGACTGCTAAAAACAAAGAAAGTGAGGGAAGCCTCCATGAGATAATGGGGCATTAGCAGTATGAACCCAGCTCTAAATAAAGAACTGGAGTTCATGAAGAAGGACCAATTTCCACACAGTATAGGGCTGATTCTGGAAGTCCTTCCAGACGTAAACATCCCAGAAGAGTAGACATATCTTGGGATCAGTGAAGGAGAAAATGAACACAACTTGAAATATTGCAAGCCAAAGACAAACTAGAAGGAAAAAAAAGGTCAGACTCTACTAGTAGATTGTTCAGAATGTCCAGTTCTTCCATCTGAGGTCTAGAATCAGGCTGAACCACAGCCTGAGTAAACTCTTAGTATTCTTAAGAAATCTGGCATGGATATTAGGGAGACATTCAAAGGGTGAAATTGCTTTTCCTGTTAATGTAGGAGAGAGTTTTAACAGTAAACCAGAAGCTAAAAGATGTGACCCTTCTTTTTACCGAAGCTGATGACCGGTACAAATGAATACAAAACCAGTTACACACATTAGATAAAAATAGAACTGCTTTGGGCCCAATTTAGTTAATTTTGCAAGTGAGTTTTTACCAAAAAGTGAAAAAATGGAAGTGTAATGAGGTGAAAGGTAAATATCCAGGTGCGTTCATTACAGCTCATTAGCCCAATGTGGGTCCAAGCCAACCTGATCAGAGAACGCTCATCCCTGGGATGGAATCTAGGAGTAATATGGATACGAATAATGGAATTGTTGAGTCTAGAACAGGAATTGAGTCTGATCTTATAGGCTTAATTGGGGCTCAGGGCCACAACAGAAGGGATTAACACCCATTGGGTTATTCATCTTACAAGGTCAAATATACAAAGTAAGAGTACATATAATTTAGAAATTATAAATTTATACAATGGCGCCAGTAATGCAGTGCTTTGCTGACGTCTTTTTATCAAGACCTCTAGTTGGGGAATGTGTTTTACGAATAGTTTAACCTTATATATTCACTTTTAAAATACATAACATGCATTTAATTATTCCCGAACATACACTACTTAAAAGACCCTTCCTAAGCACTAAGGAGGATGCATGATGTATGGGAAACTGTCCCTTATGGAAAAGAGTTTGCAGTTCTGACACCTGAAACATGCCAACAACAATAATGCAAAGTGTAATATCATTGTTGCAATGATATTCAATAAATGAAATTATTTCAATGAACAAAAATAAATGTCATGGGACTTAGAAAAAAAAAAGGATCACATGGAAGGAACCTTTTTCATGGAGGAAAAGTTAGATGATGACAGTGGTGGTGGTGGTGATTATTACCAGTTATTAGCAGGATGAGAAGCCAATTCTTGTAGTGGGAGCAGTGAGTGTAAGTGAGGAGTCGGCGTTGAGGATAATAAAGGTTCTATTAGGTTGTTCCTCCAGCAGTTATCTATCAAGGACCTCATAAACACCACTAGATTAAAGGCTGGGGACAGACATAGGATCTTCTTGCCTAAGCTTTCACGGTCTGGCAGAGGAACAAAAAGTAAACAGAAAAAGAATATAATAGATAAGCACTATACTGCATTACCGTGTAGGATTAAGAGCAGGGGCTCTGTGGTAAGACTGTCTAGGTTGGAACAGAACTCTACCACTTACAGGTTATTTGCTACATTACACAAGTTACTTAGCCTCTCTTTCCATGGCTTCCTTACCTGTAAAGTGGGTCAGCACTGCACCTGACACACGGTAAATCAGATGATACCTGTGAGGTCCTTAGTGTCATGGTGGACACAGTGTTTAGTAAACAGTATTTTGAGGGATATATTTGTTTCTGTGTCTGTCAGGATATCTGATGTAATAAAGACAGACCCTTAGAAGCAGAATTAGGGAAGAATCAAGGATATTGACTTTTTAAAAGTCATTAATACATTTTTACACATTGTTTTCCCAAAATGTCGTACTGTTTCATACTCTCATAAGCACTGTATGAAAGTGCTGACCTCACTATACTCCGTAGTTAATACAGTCTTTAAAATTTTTGCCAACCTGGTTGGTGAAAAGTGATATGTCATTGTTGTTTAAATTTCCATATTTTTCATTAGAGGAAGGCGAGGCATTTTTCACATTTATTAGCCACATATATTTTTCTTCATGCAAATGGTATCATCGTTTTATAAACAGAAGACAGGGAATTCTGACTGCAAAGTTTGGACTTAGAAGTAGGAAATGTGGAGTCCTTGAAAACTAAACAGAAGAAAGTGCCACATGGCTTTCCATCACTGGCACCTGGGGAAATTTCTCCTCCAAAGTCTTGTTAGCCTTTCTCCTTTGTTACCCTTCCTCAAAGAACACTGATATTCAGAATACAGAATATATGCAACAGATATTTAAGGAGCTAAGTATGTGCTTGTAGCCCACATGTCAGGTGGTGCCTCCTACTCTTGGGCAGTCTTATTGACTTTGGTCCAAATATCAATTCTTAGGCCAGAACAGTCAAAAAATCTTTCCTAACTTCTTACATACACCTCCAGTGGCTTACTTTCTCTCCATCTCTCTCAAAGTTGCTCTATCTGTCCTGATTGTCTGCCACCCAGCCAGTCAAAATATGAAGTCCAGACTTAACCGGTTTCTATACAAAGGCAAAAAAAAATCTACCTCTTCCATTCATCCTGTGAGCTCAGTGCTTTCATGTAAGGTTTGGATGGACCGAGTGAAGGGCCACAATAATTGTCAGAGTGGACTTGGATTATCCCCATGAGTGCTCCATACTCTTGCTCTCCCTCCTCTTCCTCTATCATCCTCCTATTCCTAGAGATTTTGCATACATGTTTCCATTTATACCTTCCTCATGAAACTCTTTACTATATCAAGCGGAACAGCTTCTTCCAACCTGAAATACCTGAAATTCAGTTTCTATCCCAGGCGGATTTTTCAAATTGTTTCTTTAGAAGAATATATTCCTCTCTCTGAAAAGTATTCTGGAGAATACAACTTCCTCTGATCCTATTACATGAAAGTGCAAATGATATGAAATTAGAGAAGTTACAGGTTATGGCTTTCCTTAACCATGAATAATCTTCAAAATATTTAACAACTGGTACCTTCACCAGCCAATCATAATTAAAGGTGGCCTTAGGGACAGAGCAGAGTCTTGGACCCCTGGTCTGTCAGGCAGCCACCTTTTTGCTGACTGTGGGAAAGCCTGGAGGAAGGACTGGTAGGTACACTCAACAGGCTTCAGAGCAGCTCTATTATGATCATATATCATCTGTTACTGAATAGTATGAAAGTAGTTCTATAGCTTAATGACCATTCAACCACACTGGTGCTCACCAGCTGAACCTTAGTCTGGCAGCTCATCAAGAATCATCATACTTGGGGCACCTGGGTGGCTCAGTGGTTGAGCATCTGCCTTTGGCTCAGGTCATAATCCGGGGGTCCTGGAGTTGAGTCTCACATCAGGCTCCTCACAAGGAGCCTGCTTCTCACTCTGCCTATGTCTCTGCCTCTCTCTGTGTGTCTCTCATGAATAAATAAACAAAATCTTAAAAAAAAAAGAATCATCATACTTGATCCCATTTTTTATTTAACTGAAAACATTGCTCCATCTCTCCCCAGTTTTCCCTGTTGTAAAATCACCCCAAAGCCATTATTTTAGGTCATCCTGCCCTTGACTCACTCATTTACTTTGATTTTATATATCTTGGTCCAAGACCAGTGCTCTGAGATTTTCTGGTTTCTAGGAAACCAATTCATTCTTGACCAAATTGTTTCTTTTAATTTCAGGGAGAAATAAGCCCCTTCACAGTTACCCCAAATTGACTCTGCGTCCTTTTCAGTTTCCAGGTATAATATATCCTCCCTTCCTTACAGGACCTAATACAACTTACAAACTGCTCTGCTCTGATAACTTTCTTCATTCCTTGTTAACTTGGTGGATATTACAAAACTCAAGTTTGTTTATCTATTTATTGCTAAATAGCATTCTTTGAGAATTAAGTTCTAGAATAACATTATCCAGCAGGAATATATCCTGAACCATATACAAAGTTTTAAACTGCTGAAAAAACACATTAAAATAAGTAACAAGAAGCAGGTAAACTCAGTTTTCATGTTATTTAACTCAATATATTCAAAACAATATTTTAATGCATAATCAATATAAAAATTATTGGGGTAATTCACATCCTTTTGTTCATATAAAGCCTTTAATTCCCAGTATGTGTTTTGTACTTACAACACATTCCCATTCAGACTAGCCACATTTAAAGTGGCCAACTGACACATGTAGCTAGTGAGCTATCATACAGGACAGAGCAGCTCTAGAACCAGACTGCCCGGCTCAGCTACTTAGAGCTCCACCACTTCTTAGCTGCTTAATCTTGGGTAAATAACGTCTCTGTGCCTCCGTTTTTTACCTGTCAAAAGGTGAAAATAATAGCATGCACCTCATAAGATTGTTATGAGAATTTAGTGGGAAGGTACAAATTCCTGGAACATTATAAAACTTCCATAAATGTTAGCTACTGTCATCTCCAACATTACTTTGCTATTGCAAAGTGATATTACTATCTACTTTTCAATTTTATATTCAATATCCAAGAGAACCTGGAGAGAACTTGTGTCACCACATCTAGAAACTCCTCTAAGAACTTGTTGCCCAGCCATTGCCTTTTTCCGGTTGGAGAAATAATGACTTAGAATGGTCCCATATCTTTAAATGATTAAATGATGCCTGTTCTGGCCTAGACAGACCAAAGGTTACAAAAAAGAGAATTTAGCCCACTGCAGCCCAAGCACAGAAACAGTGAGAAGTACAATTTTTATTCATCTGGTGTCTGAATTCTTATTTACCACAGAGCTACTTTTTAAACTAGTTTCCTCATTTATGTAAGCAGCTTCTATCTCTATGCCTGAATTCCAGCCAGTATTTCATGGTGGTTTAGCCAAAGGAGAGCATTTACCATGATTTACCCTCCCAAATATTATACAATGTTATTTATGTGGCCTTTAAGCAGGTGCTGTATCCATCCCCAGTCATGGCTTCATTTCAACAATAAGTGGCAGATGCACCATGTTTCCCAAAAGTCTTTACTTTTTAAAGATTTTATTTATTTATTCATGAGACTCACAGACAGAGAGGCAGAGACATAGGCAGAGGAAGAAGCAAGCTCCCTGCGGGGATCCAGATGTAAAACTCGATCCCAGGACCCTGGGATCATGCCCTGAGCAGAAGGCAGATGCTCAACCACTGAGCAACCCAGGGCTCCCCAAAACTCTTTTAAAAACAACCCTGAAGATGCCAACAGAAATGGGAATATTAATGACTTGAAAGTTGGGACTTAAGGGAAGTATGTAAAAGGTAGGGAAGAGAAGTTAAAGAAACAGTGGTGAAGGGTGAAATCATTAGCAGAGAGCAAGAGTTTATAAAATTACAAGGCGGGAAAATTTATAGAGGAGAAAGTCAAAATCCAACAGTCAGAAATAATCTAAGAGCAAGAATATTTGCAGATCAAGGTTGTATAATATTATTTGTAGAGAAAAATGGATTTTTTTCCCCACGGCTCAGAAAAGGTATTGTAAGACTAACTTTGCAAAGAAATTTAAAATATGTTTGCATAGGTAAATGGTATGGTTTATGAAACTTGCAAAAGGAGGAAAAACCACAGAAGCCATTTTGTATACACGGTAAGCACTATATTTTGTTTTTCTCAAGAAGAAATATTTCCTGATAATAGATGTGGCCAAATATTTCAGCAGGACACTTAACAAAGACTCTTTTGAAATTCTGGTGAAAAAATGGAGAAATAGCTTAAAGGGATATCTCTAGTGGCTAACCAAAGGATCCTTACTGAGTCCAGTGTTAGTTAGCATGCTGGGGGAAGAATGCTTCAACAAATTTATAAAATATGCACATGATAAGAAGAGGAGGTGTCAGAAGAATCAAACTTCAAAAATATATAGGCAGGCTAAAAAGATGAGATCAATTTCGGCAAATGGTACTGAACTGGGTTAAATTTAAAACCAACTGTATGCACAAAAAGAGCATAGGGAAGGCTTGACTTACTTTGGATCTCAGGTAATTGTGAACTTGGGAAGTCAGGCTGTCAAAGCAACCAATACAATCTTAAGCTTCCTTAACAGAACAGCATTTCAAACAAGGGAGATGATCACTCTATTGGATTCAACAGTAAACAGAACACCAGGACGAACTGATCATTGGTACTTGGATCCAATGTCTAGCACAAAGCATATGACAACCATTGAATTTGAGAACCAGGTGAAGAAATTTAGCCTTCTTAGCTTGAAGGAGAAAAAACTCAGGGACTGCCTAAGAGTTATCATAATGTACCTGAAAGCAGCCACATGGACAAAATGGTGAAAAGTAACTCCAGAGGGGAGAAGAGGACCCTCAAAATGGCAGTTACAACATGGGAGATTTTGTCTCAATATAAAGAAAATCTTTCACAATCTGAATGAAATGAATTCTCTTGGTCATCCAGGTAAGTTCCCTGCTACTAAAAATGTTCCAACATTTTCCAAACCAAAAGAACTCAGGGCCACCTGTCAGGGATTCCTGCACTGAGTGAGATGTTGAACTAAATGACCTTTAAGGTTCCTTCAGAGACCCAGTTAATACGGTATTTATGTAGTAAAATGTGAACAAACTGAGTCAGTTCTGTCTGAAACTATAACATAAATGTGAGGTAATAACAGACACATATCCCCATCACAGAGTATGTGTTATTACTAGAGTCACACCTTAGCTCTTTAGCGTCTGCAGATCAATTATGTCAATAGAGTCATGTGCTGGACTTTGAGCTAGTGAGGCTCAACATCAAACAGGGTCAGAATTTATTTGAGTTGGTGAAATAGGCTTAACTTTTCCATAATTAGAAAGCAGAGGCCAGTCAGCAGGTCTGTTGAGGGAAAGAAACAGGCTACAGAGAAAAATGAATTGTTTTTAGTTTTTCTACTTATGCTGGCAACACAGGGGAAAGGAAGGGAGGGGGTGCTTAAGGTTCTCTCTCTCTCTTTCTCTTTCTTCTGGTAGCAACTAGAGACTAGGCTTCTGTGACTGTCAACATTTCTAACTAGTTTGTGAGAAAATGTTCCTCTTCTATATTCAGATGATCTTTGCCACTAAGGTTATGAACAGAATTATGCTTTTCCTCCTCTCAAGGGATAAATTTGTCAGATTGTAAGATATCATTTTTGTCTTTGAGTTGAGGCTACAATACAACAAAAAGAATTCTAGATTATCTCTCAGCACTTCCAGTTTTAAAATAGATGATTCAAGGTGGCTCCCTTTCTGACAAAAATGTAATGAGACTCATTTCTTGGAGATTTGAAAAAAGCACCCTCACTCCTTTATAGTTCTACTTTGTGCATCATTCTTGAGCTATCTTTCACTTTGGTGAATCCAACCTTGGAGATCCTTTGCTCTAAACTTAATTGTCCACATACTTTTATTCCTCCATCACGCTCCCAGCCTCATCATATCTCCCCATAAAAGATCAAAACTGCAGCTCAACAACTAAGCCAGACACTCTTAAGGGAGACACATGGAAGGTGTTCATCCTCTAGCCTAGGGAGACGGAGAAAATGGATCTGTCCAGTCCTTACAGCAAGGGATATGTACACTGTGTGGGCAATCAAAGCTCTCCCACATCTAGAGACCCAATGACTTGACCCAAGGATACTGTGGTTCCCAAAAGAAATCGAATTTTTCCAAAGACCAGATGGGAAATTTTAAAAATATGATTAATAGAACTACTGTTTGTCTAATCGATGTCTAATTTAAATAACACAAACAAGTTTATAATATGTTACCAAAAAAAATAGGAAGAGCTTCACTTTACTCAATGCCTTTCCTGAAAATTCGTTCAAATCTCTCTCAGGTCAGCTCATCCTTCTCCAGTAATCAAAGGTACAGGATATGGATAAAATGGAAGGACTCATGCACCAGAGATAAAGAAGACAGTAAGCTAGTGATTCCATGTACAATACCTACTTTCTGCTGATAGGCAACAGGATTCCCTATATAATGAGCTACAGACATTCTATTGATCTCCAAAATATAGGACAAGGGGGAAAACCAACATGAATGGATTTTTAGAGAACCACAAATAGACAGTAGGGTGAAATGTAGCCCTCTGTTCCAAGCAACAGGCAGTTTTAGGTAGGTGCTAACACAGAAATATTTCAAAAGCTAAAACACTGTGGTAATAAAGACACCATGATCTAGGCACACAAAGCTGGGGCACATGGACAAAGGTAGTTGACTGACGTCTGTGAATACCTGGAGAGACTAGTGAAGTATTTGGGATCTTCCATGAGATAAAATATCTTGCACTGTAATGAAGCAAATGATCGGGATTGGGGGGAGGGAATGAAATAAAATTACTTTAAATAAACAAAAAAGCCTCTTCCAAGCAGCAAAACTCTAGAACCTGCTGGTCAGACTTGATTCAGATTATCTCAAGAAGTAGGAGAGGCTGAGCCTGAAGATTCAATATCTTCAGAATGTGCACCTTAGCAAGTAAGGGGAAGGTAGAACTTAATGAACAACTAACAGGGAACATATATGTGCCTTTGTGTCCTAAATGGGAATGTAGATACCTGTCTCAACAGGAAGCTTTCCTAAGGCAGGAAAGGTCTGGAGTAGTGCTTAGAATACAAGAAATGCTCAACAAACATTTGTGATAGGAAAAAAAAAAAACAGTTCAATTTGAGTACATTCCTATATAATAGACTAAATGTACCAATGGCTTTCACTGATGGCCTCCTGGGATCCACTCCTTTACAGGACTGCACAGTTCCTCCCGTCAAGAGGTAGACTCTATTTCCTTACGCCTTGAAATGAACTTCCCTCATGACTCGGTTTGGTCAACATGAAGTATCCCTGTGCTAGTTCTAAGCTTTGACCTCAAAAGGCTTGGCACACTTTTTCTTTCTCTCTTGGAAGCCTGCTGTGATTTGAGAATTAGTCTGGGCCAGCCTGATGGAGGATGGGAAACTACGTGGTGAGGAGCCCACCTGTGCCAGCTGAGGTCATCTTAGACCAGCCTATTTCCAGCTAACACTCAGACAGGAGACAAGTCAGCCCAACCCAAAGCCTACAGGAGGGACTGGAGCTGAGACAGAAGAACTGTACAGTTGACTCCTAGGCTCTTGAGAAATAATAAGGGGTTGTTGCTTTAAGGCACTAAGTTTTGGATAGTGTATTACACAACAATAGCAAATGGACACACCTCACTACATGCTGCTTTATGTTCTTTATTACTGATGCTGTTTTTAAGTGTTTGTGATCTATTTAACTTTCTAATGATGTAATTCCAAAGAAAAAGTGAAAATATTCCTTGTCATTAATTCATAATGGTTTATGTCTAAATGTGTCCTCTTCCTTTTCCCACTACTTACCACTACCTTCTTTAAGTCCTCATCTATTTCTCAATTTGTCTATTAAAATCAGTCCCTAGCCAGCCCCCTAGCATCCATCCTTATTCTAACCCCATCTGCATAATACGTATGGGGTATCACCATAAAACATACCTGTGATCATGTCACTCTCCTTCTCACAAAGCTTAAACCTTTCACATCATGCACAGACAGAGTAAAGTGTGAACTACCCAGATGGCCAATTGCATCTCTCACATTTTCACCCCGACACCCCTTTCCGGTCTGGTCTCACAACACAACCCCCCACATGCCTTCTGTCCCAGCCACACCAGTCTGCCTCCACCATTCACTCACCATCCTATGTTCCCACGTTCACATTTCTGGCCAACTTACTTCATATTCTTGCAATTTCCCACCAATCAAAATCCCACTCAAAGCCACCCACTTTGAAAAGCAATCCTAATCCTCCACTATGTCTTTATGTAATGAAAACGATATAAATATAGCAACACCACCACCAATAATAATATTTATTAAGTATGTGGTATAAGCTAGCACGGTGTTAGGCATTCTATATGCATTCTCTTAATCATCACATCAATCCTGCAGCATAGCTATTATTACTACTATTCACATGCTCTAGCTGAGCAAATTGAGATCCAAAAGGTTAGCCCAACCAGTCCAGTGTCAAATATCTACTAAGCAACAGAGCTAAAATGTGAATCTAGGACTCCAGGAGTAGATACACTATGCCACATCATGTTTCCATTTCAACTTCCCATATTTATTGTAATAAATTAAGCTAAAGCACAAAGTAATTAAATGAGTTGCCCAAAGCCACAGTCATCAGCAGTGTTAGATCATGCATCAGATAATCTGAATCCCCCAATTTTATGCTAATTTTCCACCACCTAGGAAAATATAATTGCTGACTGGCCTCCCCAGCAGAGCTTGAGAGTTTTGCCTCTGCCCATGTTTTTTTAAGTTCAAGTGCCTAAACTAAACTCAGCAGGTAAATTTCACTTTATCCTGCTACTGTAATCATCCATAGATCTCCAACCAGGATTCCAAACCTAGAGGAAGAAATTAAGTCTAAAATCAAATTAAAAGAACTTTTTCCATTTACTCTGATTCAAATGTTAGGAAAAGCCCTCCCAGGAACCCTGTTAATATACAACCGAACTAAATTTCCCATATTCCCAACTGTGGGCCATTCTGTCCGAACCACATATGTAGCACTGATGCTTGGAACATGCTAATCTCACTCTTGGAACATGCTAATCTCACTCTTGGAACATGCTAATCTGACTCTTGGAACATGCTAATCTCATTCTTCCCTACTTTATATACTGGCCTCCCAAAGAGTACCACACAGAGATGAACTTACTTGCTTTTCAAAACCACACTCTTAATTACATAAAATGTCAACCAAGGTACTTCCCAGCCCTGGCGGCCACACTGACACGAGAAGGAAAGCAGCCTTGCAAGGCCTATCGTTATTAGTCTCCAGAGGCTAGAGGCAAAGAAAGGTCTAGAGAACCAGGAATGGACTGGATTTTGCCTGAAAGTATCAGGGTTGGGGGGGTGGGGGGGAAGAAAGCCCTGGTTGAGTACAAACCCAGGTGAACCATGTAAGCTTAGAAATAGTTCTTTCACTAACGCCAAGGGGAAGAAAGGGAAAGTGGCATGGCTTGTTTTGCTGCTGTGCCTGTTGTCCGGTCCCTTTCTTCATCAATGCAGCCGCACAGCAGGTTGAGGCAGCCTCTGAGAGCAGCAGGGGCTGCAGAGGGAGCAGAGAAAGAGTCTATTCAAGAGCGCTTAGTCCTCCCTGTTTGAGACTCTCCACAAAAGAGAGGCAACAAATGCATACTTTAAAGGCGAAAAAAAAATGTTAGTCATCGGCCTCCTCCAAGGAAACTTTGATGGACAGCTCTTCCCTCCTGCTTTATGTTCATTTTCTATCTCCCCAAATTCCAATTCATCTAAGAGGGGTGTGTGTGTGTGTGTGTGTGTGTGTGTGTGTGTGTGTGTTTCTTAAGACCTATAGATACAGGCATAACAAGTGACTGGATGAAACACATGGTCAGGCCTGGAAAAGTATCCATTGATTACCATTTGAAAAACTTTCTTGGGATCCCTGGGTGGCGCAGTGGTTTGGCGCCTGCCTTTGGCCTGGGGCGCGATCCTGGAGACCCGGGATCGAATCCCACGTCGGGCTCCCTGCATGGAGCCTGCTTCTCCCTCTGCCTGTGTCTCTGCCTCTCTGTCTCTCTCTGTGTAACTATCATGAATAAATAAATAAAATCTTTAAAAAAAAAGAAAAACTTTCTTAAGTTTATGAGCAGCCCCCATATAAAAGAAGATGAACTTCAGTGGCATTCCTCATATCTTCGGCCATTCATCACTTCATTTACATGTATCACGGGAAAAGGCAAAGATTTTTATTTTATGCAGCCTAAGAGAGAGGGAGATAATGGCAGGAAACAATAGGTCTGTGCTTCCAGGAATGCCCATACATAGAAAAGAAGTCTTCAAATTCTAGGGCTGTGTATCTACCTGTCAGAAACATCCACTCTATTTCAAATGTTCTTTCTTCAAAGGCTAACTTAACAGAGACTTTACTTCTTCCCCAGCCTCCTCCCACTGAGCAATATTGTGTCTTATGATAAGCACCTCTGCCAAAGGGCGGCAGTACCAGTGAAATGAAACACAAGTAACAGCCAATTCAGCTAGAAAAAGGTCTCATGGGGAACAGAGCAAAAAATACGAGCTTTCATAAGGTTTGTGAATTATCTAAAGATTTCATATATCCTATTACTCTCCCACAGCCTGTAAACTAACATGACTACTAACTCATGTAACAGACTCATCAACATGTTTGAAGATACAGTTTAGGCTGGTGGGAGCAACTTCCATAAATAAGCTGCCAAACCTCCTTCCATTCACTCAATATGAAAGAGAAAAGAAGTTAGACAACTGGTGTAAACATGGAACCCACATATCTAGGAAGAAAGATCTCACCTTTCTCTCACTAACTAGGTTGGCCAGCACCCAACCCACAGATGCATCACATTCCATATCATGGATGCCCATGAAGCCCCTTGGAATCATAAGTCCCATTGGGCCTGATATCCTGACCTCTGAGAGATAAGAGAGGTGGAAGGAAAGGAAAAAATATTAGGTTCCATCTGGGCCATAACTATGGCAGTGTGGCAGCTAGAGAGAGGCTAGTTGGGAGAGGTGGATTTCTCCCAAAGTTAGGAGACATCAGAGGAAGGGAGATGGTGTGTGATGAAGCTTTCCACTTTGTTCCTAAGAAGAAATGCTGAATTTAGGGGACAGAACTGAGCTCTTGGAGCATTAGAGAGGCCACCTCAGCATTCAATAGAATGTTAACTGCAAATATACCATTTTTAGCAAATATAACTATTAAAATAATATCATTTCTGTTATTTCTACTGATTATATCCATTATATACAAATTATAGAAAGATACCATTTTTAAAAATCTCATATAAAGATCTTATCAATACACTCAACTCTTGCCAAGAATTTACCAGAACCAAAAAAATTTTGCATTTAAAGGAGGCTTGGAGGTCATCTACCCAAAATAAGGTCACCAAAGGATGGAAAAATCGAGTGATTTCCAGAAGGTACTCGAGTTACTTAGACACAGAAATTACCTGGTGCCCACTGGGAATGCTATTTCATGTGCCTCTTATATAAACTTTGGTTTCCCTTCTTTGAGGGGCCTTTAATTTCTCTGTATTGATGTTTCCCATGGGAGTTAAACCCTGCTCCCAGCCAGGAAGGCTGCTTATCTGAGGAAAGGTATTAATAGTTGCACCCCAAGCATCTCCCTTTGAACTTGGAGGACTCTGTTGGAACTACCTTTGCTGCTAGGAGAAACCATTTCTTTTCTCTCCAAGGAAGGCCATCCTTGGCCCTGACCATCAGCCTTCTGCATAAGCTGCCTCCAAGCAATTGGAAGACAAAACTGGTAATAGAGCAATAAACCTCCTGCAAATGTCGAACTCACTTAATTTGCTGACCATCTGATTAATAGCTCATCTCCACATTTCAAGTTCGCCCCAGCTAAACCTCTAGAGCTTCTTGCCAAAGGCTTCTTAAAGAGTCTTGGTTTTCTTTTCCTATATACACTTAAAAACCTCATTAAACAAGAGAGGATGTTTTTAAAACAGTCAAGTAGTGTTTTATCCATAGCCTTGCATGCCGGAGGTTATAAACTCTTATATTCAACAACAGCTTCTATAGGACCCACGCCAGGGTAGCTGAATGATAAACCACTGACAATAGTGCAATAATGATATCCTGTCACCAATTGAAATCTTAAGTGGCAATAACTGCAAAGGATGTTGCTATTAAACTAAATGTGCATGCCTTCCATATTCCAGCAGAAAGATTTTGGAAGATAGCTTAAGCTCACAGTAGTGGAATGGGAAGAAAGGGTAGTATAGCTCAGGATGGCCCACTTCTCTGTGTTCCCTGGGCTAGTCCTTCTCACACCTCAAGAGGTCAGAAAATGAAGAATATTTTGGTGGTAAATACCTTGGTGTAACACCTGAGTGTCAGCCCCAGATCAGCTTACTAGTGGCTCTGAACACTTGGAGAAACTGTCTGACCTCGATTGTAAATGGGGGCTAATAATGGTGCCCATGTACAAGGACCATTGGAAGGATTAAATGATTCAGGACTATGTTCTTACAATTTGGCAAGGCAGTGAGTACAACAAATAGATACTCCATACATGTTAGCTATTGCTTTATCTGATTAAATAGGATGTCTTTCCGCATTTTCCATTACCACTGGTGTCAGCTAAAATCCACCTGCTATTACCATGACCCAAGAGAAAAGATAGGGAGAGAGATTATGGTGTCTGGAGAAGCTGTAGGTGCACGAAGCAACTTTCCTTGCTCCAGGAGTAGTCCCCACACCCCCCGCCCAGCTCCTCAGACCATAGAGCTCTGATGCAATTATTTATGGTCATGACTAGTTTTTTACTAAAATGTAGAAGATTTCACTAAAATCTTCCACCAGGACATACATGATCATAGAGGTGAAGCAAATCAGAAGTGTAGTTTCATGTTAGTTAACTAAGTTTGGCATGAGTTTAAAGCATGAACACATCATCATCACTACCTGCATGCAGCACCTGATATACCTAATACTTGAGGTTATCAACTGGGGATGGCTCCTCACCTGGGATGTCTACGCAGCTTTCAAACTTCTGAACTCCTATGGACCCAGGGGATGCAAAGCACTCTCTAGTCCAGGTACAAATCTATCCTTAGCTTTCCTGGCCTCTACCTGTCTATCCATCACAGATATGGTCCCTCTGAGTAAATCTCTCTAATCGTCAGCCTGCCGGGCCTTTGGTCCTTCATACAATATCCCTGCAGGGACCTGGCTCTTTAGTAGCACCCTACCTTTCTGTACCAATCTTTGCCTCTCCTGTGCCCTCCTGCCTCCTCTTGTCCTGACTTCTCAGGCTTCCCTGCCCCACTCATCCCCAAGCCCTTCTGATCTGAATCATCTTTCTCTGAGCTAATTATCTGTTTTCCTTAAATACACAGATTCATTTTTGAAAGAAAAAAAAAACACCTTAATTTTTTTCACTGTTCCCTAAACCATAAGTTCACCTGACCCAGATGAAATATGTTTATTTCTCCTTTTGAGAGATACAAATATCTAAAGACAGCAACAACAAGCCCACAAGGGCCTCTCATTATGTTTTCCATAACTTGTAGGATAATTACATTTCATAATAGCCATCTCCCATGAACCCTCTGTGGAAAATCATTCCTATTTTGGTCGGGGGAGAGGGTGCCAGGGAGTTTGGTGGAGTGGTGGCAGTACAATGGGCAGTGATTTTATAAACTATGTAGTACGAACCTCAAACATAGATGCCCACCATGTTGTTGAAGCTGTTAATGTGAAATTAGGACCCAATCCAGTGCTGGAAGCAGGACCTAAGGTAGGCAGTTTGGTTTGGGCAAGACTGGGGCTAAAATAAAGACCCAGAGAGCAGGGCTAGGAGTGTAAGGCAGAGCAAGGCCAGGGGCTACCATTGGAGCAGTTGTGACAAGACTGGACCTCTGCCCTGGAGACACAGCAGCATGTCCAATGGAACATGGGGGTTAGAGCCGGGGTCCCCCACTAGGGAAAGAAGATGGCTCAGGGGAGCCCTCGTAAGGTGCTTCCTTATTTTAGCACAGGTCACCATATAATAGCTACAGAAAAAAAAAGTGGCAGCACACACAGAACTGAAGGGACTTATCTGGAATCTGTTTATGACAACAGAGCTAACATTCTGCCTCTTGTGAAAGAGTCACAAAACCTGAAGTGACAAAAAGAAGCACAAATGGTTCTGCGGACAGTATACGATGCTCTAATTCACATTAGGGTGAATTATATAAATACTTTTTTTTTTTCTTTTTACAATTTCTGAGCTAACCATAAGAATACCATTGTATTAGTGCTGCCATTTTCTCAACAGCCTTGTGAGGTAGGAATTTTTAACTCAAATGTACAGACAAGGAAACTGAGGGTCAGAAATACTAAGGACTTGCCCGAAGTTGTCAGAGCTGTGACTAGAACATGTATTCTGACTCCATGTTCAGTGCTCTGCTCAATAAGCCTTGGGTGCCTACCACAACTGAAGGCAGGGTCTCTCACTTCCTAAAGGGACAGCCATTAGACCAGGGCCAATTAAGGTCATGTCCCAGCTGAGCCAGCATTGTCATTTTCAGGGATTGGGCATGCCTTGCAAACTGAAGTGGGCTCTGCAGAAATCTATATTCATGAGAAATAAAGGAGCAGCCTGGGGAAGCCTACAGAAAAAAGGAATCAAAGTTGTCCCATCTATTAACAAAGCAGTAGTCATGGGATGGGAGGGGTGGCTGAGAAAATACCTTGATAGCTTATCACTTGACCCTCTCTCCCAGCCTGACCTGTGTGTGTCCTCAGGGAATAAAGAAAGAGGGGATATAAGTAAAAACTGAAAAGCTATTTCATTAAAACCTGTAGAAGAAATATGTCACGAGCACCCAGCTTTGGTGACGATATGTAACAATGAGAGAAAGAATCTTTCTCACACATACTTCACCATAGACAGCATGGAAGCTTTGGCATTATGAAGGTTCCAGTGCACGTGAAGCAGGTGCTAAGTGGAAAAGTGTGCTATATGCAGAGAGAATGTGGTCTTAACAGGAGAAGATAGCAGGGTCTGGGAGAGGCCATGGTGCACGGCAGACATTATGGAACTCAACAGAAGCAGAAGCCATGCAAATAAAACGAGGAAATGGCAGCAATACCAAGAAAAAAAATTAAAAAAAAAAACAAAAAAACAGGAAACTCACAGAAAATAGCCATTCCCAGAAAAGAGAGCACCAAAACCATTTGGGAAACCTGTGGCATACCTTCCTGAGCTCTCCCCAAAGCACACCCAAAGCTGATGGCTTTGTGGGGAACTGTGGTCTCAAATGAGTAGGAGGAAGCAAGAACCAATGCAATCTGGACTGTTGCCGATACTATACAAGCACAAAATGGTGAGGCCTGGGGAAATTCATGTTACATGTAATATTCCTAACTGCATTTGTGGTGTCTGTAATGCAAACTCATCCCAAAATGGACCTGAGTATTTTGGATAAAGCTATACAACTCACAAATCTTTGGTCCTCAAAACATTTCAGGCCACACTTACCCTCTGGCCAAATGTGTCCTTGGGACCTTCCCTTCATTCCAAACCGAAAGAACTGAGCTCTAAGGACCTTGCCAAACATGGTTTTCTGTTTCTCTCCTACTCTTCCCTGGTCTATGTTGCCTTGTTTGAATCTACTCCCTGCCAGTTCTCCAGGGCTTCAGCAACAGAGCCGCAGCACTGTTCCTCACTGACAACCACAGGTTGGATAAGCTCTTGCTGGCTCAGCTTTCTCCATGGTTTGGCTCCTTCTTTGAATGGTGCGTCCCAATGGGGCTCTTCAAAACCTGCCTCAGCACCTGGACATAATCAGTAAGTTCCTGTCACAATCAGACTTTTTAGGAGCTAAAAATGGAGGAAGGCAGATTTTTAATTCCTTTGAAATCTTTGTCTTCCACACCTTAACGAAAGTGGGGAAAAGTTAAAGCAAAGGAAAGGAGAGTAGCTCACATACTTCAGTGTTCCTGAAAAAGGACCACCTCCCTTTGTTTCTATGGCAACAGGCCGCTTGATGCTTCTCTAGCAGCAGGTCCATTTCACTGTATCCGCAAAGACATCTCTCTACTAAATTAAACATTCAACTAGGATGAGTAATCACCAGTACGAATTACCACATCTCAGCTAACTCCATTATTATGGCACTGCCCCCTCCCCAACCCAAGAGATCACAAAGGTTCACAGACATCCAAGAAAATATATTCTCACACTAGTACATCTCCAGCAAGAAATTCTTCTACAATAGTCTGACAGAGATATCACAAGGTTGTTCTAGACAATTCAGTAATCAGAAGAAATGAGGCTAAAAATAAACAATGTTAGCCATAGAGGTGGAAAGATAAAACTCCACAAAACACTGGCAAGTGTTTCCCTACTCGCCAAGCCTCAGAATGTACAAATGCCCTCTCCTGTTCAGCCATGACAATCTAATTCAGGTTTTGGCCCCCCCCAGAAGGTGATCACTGAGTCCAGATGGACACCACACCACCTTGTCTTCCTGGGCACAGAAGCTAGACTGCACTGCAGGGATGTGCTGAAAATCAGCCCTGTCTCTCCACTGCCAGGTAGCCTGGCCAAGAGAAGAGCTGCCCCATGCCTAGAGCCAGCTCCTGGGATAGCTGTGTAAGGCCACAGAGCCATAGGATTTCTTGGGCCACTCTGATGTTTCGGGACTTAAAGGAGCAATCAGAATGCTGCTCTGCTCATCCAGCAGAATTCCAAATGACTGAAGGACATCATCGTGACAAGAGCAGAACCAAGGAAATGAAATCAACAGGATCAAGTGCTGCTTAATACAAAGAAGCTGAGCCAATCTGTATGGAGTAGAAGGGGGAAAATCTAGGAATATTTAGCAGACAAAAAGCTAACTGAGTCAGTAATGTAACAAAAAAAAAGTTGTATCAGGTTATCTAAAGGTAAGAGTGCAAGGTAGACATAAGAAGGGGATTATCACCATTAAAATATGGGTTAGACCTTTTCTGGAGGAAAACATCAGGTTAGTGCAGTGGCAAAAAAAAAAAAAAAAGTAGGTTTCACACTTAAAGGAATTGGATTTGACCTTGCCACGCACTTCACTATGCTACCTATTACCTAGCATAAATTCTCTGAGCCTCAGTTTTTCACCTGTAAAATGGACATAACAGCATGTAATTCACTACATTACACAAATTCAATGAGATAATATATAGAGAGTGCTCTCCAGTACATGACAAACAGTAAGAATCCAATAAATGCTAACTATTAATGGAACTTCTATTTCTGATATTGTCAAAGAAAGATGAGCGAAAATATAGAAGGTTCTTGGGGAACAATGTATGTTTTATATGTTGCAAAATATATCCTTGCCTGAAAACCTGACCAACTACAAACCCATAAAACTAAGGACTAGACCCTCAGACTTTGAGCCCATACCCCATTCTGCGAGGCTGAGCCTGGAGAATCAGCCAAACTCCAGACTCTGTAGCTATCATCATTCTTTAATCTCATTCGATTAGTTGAGGAAAAAGGACCAAAGGGGAACATAATGTGACTATAGGGCACAGGCTAGAATCGACAGCAGCTGGGCTTGCAAATGACCAGACAAGCCCTACCCCAATTCAGAAAAGCTTTTTAGAACCATTTGAAATAGAAATGTCCATTAACCTTGAAAGCAGGCAATTAGTAATGCAAATAGTAAGTCACCTTATAAAGAAAAAAGAAAAAGATCAACTCATTTAAGAAACCTTTGTGAGAGAGGCAGGCGTTCTGCAGCACATCTCTTCTCTTCCATCTGCTCAGGCAAACCGCCATCCATCACTCCACCCCTTGATTTGCCATTCCCGCTTGGGCTTGAGAGCGCCAACAGAAAAAGACTTTAGAAGTCCACCTGGTCCCAACTTCGAATTTTAACAGAGGAACTGAAGCCTGAAGGAATTAAAGATGTTTTCCAAGAAAACAGATTTAGTGGCACAACTGGTACAAGACTAGTTTTCCTAATTACCTGTCATATCTGCCTTGTTCATTCTCACCTTCAAAGATTTTATTATGATAAGAAATACGATGCACCAACTTCTATTTAGACAGCAAGCTCCTCAAAGGAAAAGAAAGCATCTAGCTTTTTTATTCACTCACGGCCATAAACAGGTGATTAAAAATACATATCAATTGTACTTTTACTAAAATGACAGTGGTAAATAGAGAAATCAGTTCTCTTTTGGGGCAGGGATTGACTCACTTTAGACATGACTGTGCTAATAATTTTGAAAAATCCCCAATGTGGTTCTCATAATATGAGTAGGACCTGTTTAGCCACTTTCAAATAAGTCCAGCTTTGTGCAAGGGGATAGAAAATCATATAGTTTGAGGGAAGTAACAACTGGTCTCCACTTCAAAAGAGGATTAAAACTGTCCCTATTAAATAAAACTGCAACAGAGTTTTATGATGCATGAAACACACGTAATATCCTTATTTAGTGGATATCAAACTAAAAGAAATGATTTGGTACTATCTTTATTCTTAGAAATCTTATAGAACAGTACCGGTCAACTTGAATGGTTCAGCTGTTCTCCGGCAGGAAGACACAAGCTGGACAGCTACCCTCCTCTGATCATTTCTGTCCTCTCTGCTGTTTGATCAGAGAGGTATTCTAGCAATGCCTAATTCCTCCCCAATGTTATCTCTCCTACCTCCAATAACTTCCAGATTCCAGTTTGTAAAAAACCTCCCTATCTATTCAATCACATCCAGCCCATCCTAAGTCATAGCTGTGATTCAGAAGGTCTGAGGTGAAGCCCAAGACTGTATTTCTAACAAGGTCCCCGAAAATACTGATGCTGCTGGTCCTGAGATTATATTTCGAGTAACAAAACTCTAGAATACAGGGACACCTGGATGGTTCTGTGGTTGAGCATCTGCCTTTAGCTCAGGGTGTGACCCCGGGGTCCTGGAATCGAGTCCCACATCAGCCTCCCTCGCAGGGAGCCTGCTTCTCCCTCTACCTATGTCTCTGCCTCTCTCTGTGTCTCTCATGAATAAATACAATCTTAAAAAAAACAAAAAAACAAAAAACCTCTAGAATGCATCCTGCAATCAATTAAACCCAACCTTGTCCTGGGATAGCTCCCTAACCTTAGGTGTGTCTACCCTGACCTGAATGTCACCCTAAAACTCCAAGAGTATCTACCCCAACCAGAGAGATATTTCCCTAATTCCCCAGGTGTGACTACTGTGACCTGTAATGTCCCTCTAATTACCAAGGTAGGTCTACTGTGACCTGGGATGTCTCCTTAATAGCACACAGGTATGACCATTACCTGCTATGGCCTGCCTGATAACCCAGGTTATTCCTGACCCATCCCCTTTCCTCAGTGACCTCTTTTAGGAGATTATTATAAAATGAATATATATTTGCAGTGTTACAAAAAAAAAAGAGCAAATGAGGTCATCATTCATTCACTCAGTTAAAAAAAAGTATCAAATTTGCAATATCATATGCATCATACGAGCCCCCATAGGGATAAAAAGATGAATACCACACAAAATCTTATCTGGAGATAGATGTCTCCATCCCACAGTCTCCATCCCAAGGCTGATCTTGGGGAAACTAATCTGTTTGTATTCGTTTTTTCCTCCTGTAAAATGAAGATAACAATGTTCACCTCACTGTATAAAACAGAAATATTTATATATATATACGTATATATGTATACATATACATATATACGTATATATATATATAAATATATAAACTCTCAACAGCCTCAAAAATATGCCATAAAAAAGTTTGATGTGCTTATTATTATATGTTTAGGCTCCCCTCTTATGCTGTAAACTGCCTTAAGATGAGAAATATCACCTTATCTCTTCTGCCAGAATTAAAAGTTTAGCATAGTTCTCTATAGGGAATTTAAACTTTTTTTTCATGATATTTCTTCTCTCTTTTATTACTATCCTTGGATAAGTAGCACATCCTAGAACATTTCTACATGAAACTACAGAACCAGATGGATATTAGGACACATCCTCCAGAAAATCTCTGTTCTGTACAGTTTATTATTCCAACGTTAAGATCTCCCCTGAATTTAACAAAGTACTTCATTTCCTTGTGGCTGCCCATTTCTTCCACTGATCTCAGAACAGCCCCCATAATCACCCGTACTCAATAAATATTCATTGAGTGACCGCATTAATATTAGGGTTTGACATCTGTTAAATCTAAGAAAACATTGACAGGTTTGGGAACTGGGGCCAGAATCTGTAGCCTTTTTTTTCCTTCCTGAACAATTTCACGGCCCTGGGTCAGGGCAGCCTGGAAGTCATCTGGGGCCCTTATACTGTGCTTTGAAAGAGCTTATGATTTATGCACCTGTTCCTTAAGAATCCTGGCCACACCTGTCATTGACACTAATCCACCCTTCTCACTCCAGGTCCCCATACATGGCCAAAGGCTTGATAAGACCAAACACATTCTGCCTCTGAAGGTGGTAGAGGGTGAGTGACACTTTGGCAGAGGATGGAGAGGAGGTTCAGGCTTTTGCTGTTGTTCAAGCAACACTGCATTGTGCTAACATTTCTAGGGACTGTCAACCTAGCACCAAATTCACTTAAGCTGAGGCACAGCCACCACCTTGAGGCTGGGTCCCCATCCTTTCAGATTCTAGGACACCTGAGAGATTGCTTAACCACAATCTCAGGGTAGAACCCCAGGGCATCTCTTGCCCATCGCCTTCTTCTCCAGGTGCTGTTCCTGCTGCAGCCACAGACAAGATTAACAAGAAAGTTATATTTAAACTTCCAAGAGGCGCTGCTGTGCCATTATGGGTCTATTTAAAATCCTCCGGGCAGCTGCAGTACATAATAACAAATCAGCAGGAGGGAGGGAGGAAAGGGAGGAAAGGGAAAAGAGGAGGGGGGTGGTCAGGAGCATCACAGATTGTTTCTGTGAAAAACTGACTGTCAGAGATGGCAGGGGGTGCAGACAAGTTAAAGACGCCCCCCATGGTGAAGAGAGTGGGAGACAGAATGCATCAGGAGAGTGTGCTAAGCAGGGACAAGGAGGGCACCTCGGATCCTAACATGAAAATCCAGCAGACCTGAAAACGTGCTGCCTTCCTGAAGATGTCAGAGCTCCAGAATACTCTATTTGTCCCAGGGGACCCTACTGAACAACATCGGCCATCCGTTTGGTGTTCATGAAAGATCAGCCTCAGAATGTAAAGAGTTCTGGTAACAGAAAAACAAAGCAGCTCCCTCAAATCCAACCAAAGCATGCCATTTTGCTCTTTGAGTCAGCATCCAATACTTCACCCAGTGGGAGATCCATCTCATGTTCCCTTAAAGAATGTTTCCTACTGCACCAGCCTTAGAACCAGATAACTTACCTACAGCTGGTCTCAATTTTGACCTTGGAAGCCCCACTCCACTTCTTGTTGCCTTTGCTAGGTTTGGGCGTAAGTCTTTTTTTAGCCTCTACTTGCCTTCTCCTATCAAAGTCTTGTGGGTACAGTGGAATATTTGCAGGATTCACTGAACTGTAGAGCACAGTCATATTCACTTTCCTCTCCTGCCCTCCCTTCATCGATGGTACTTGTCATCCTTATTTTGACTCACATCATCCAAACTCCTGACCATTTTTATCACTCTTTGCTAAAGTTGCTTCAAAGTTATTAATATTTTATTCGTTTTTCTTCATGTACAAATTTACTTAAATCTCTACTAGTTGTCTAACTCATCACTCTTTGCCCACCCTTGGGGCTTCCATATGGCATTAACATCTCTGGTCTCAAAAGCAACCAAAATTATAAGAGGAAACCAACATGCATTCCTGGGCAGCAGATTCTTAAACTCAAAAAAAAAAAGTTACAAATTGATTCACTTTACTTCTATGAATGACCAGATTGGATGTCACATATTCAAAAACCATTTATCATGAACTTAAGTTATAAGGCTTAGAAATCCACAATGATCCAATAAACCAAGTAAATGTCAAAAGTTTATTTTCTCCTGCATAGACATATCTTAAATGCCATGTAATATTCTGATATAAAGATATAAGTAAATGATGTAAGATGCAAGGCCTACATAGATATGTTATTTATCTCAGAGAGAATACTTTAGTAAATCAACAAATGTTAACAGTTTATACAAATTAAAAATGCATTCCTCAGGGAGCTTTATCTTCTTTTATTTATGGCTGAAAGCCTAATAAGTGGGAGATTTATTAAACAATTGTCCCTACTAAAGTAACAATCAAAAAACAGCATGTAACCAATACATAATTTGTAATAAAACAAAATTTATCATACAAACATATACTTACTGATAGTGGACACATATTTAGAATCAAGCCTATATAAGTAGTAAATGTTTGTTAAGCACATTATATGAAATATATTGTGCAAATATTACCAACACGCATAGACTATATAAAACACCATACTCTATCGTGACATGGTTAGTACAATCTGTGACCATATAGCAAAACCCTCCAAGGATCTCTAAGTGACTTATTATCTAGTATCAATGTCCTTCCGTTTTTTTGTTTTTTTATTTTCATTTCTGTATCTTACCCTATAAATATGGGAAGTTCAAAAGACAAGACTTCCAGAGAGAAAGCAAGAAGGCAAGAGAGAGTAACCACCAGGATATGTCACACTACCAGGTCCAACTTCCAAATGATTGAGGGGACAGAGAACCTGTCACAACATCCCAGTCAGCCTGTAGAAATGGCCCCACTATCCAATATGAAAACAAATGGTCTTAGCTGAGTGAAAATGACCTTCTCAAAAATAAATACAGCAAGAATCTTTTATACTCCAAAGAGCTTTTTCTGGGTGAGATGATCGATGAGGAAATCAAACAGAACAATTCCAAGGTGTCAGACATGAAAAAAAAAACCGACAAACCAAAGAAATGCAGCCTTGTCACAGAGCTGTCCCTCATCTGGCCTTCACCAGGTCCTGGTACTGACCACTCAACTCAGTTCCAGAGTTCATGGCTTCCTGACTCACTATCTTGCAGTCCTCCTCTTTTTGTTGGGCTAAGCCTTCTTCTGGTCTGGCCCCTGGGAATAGCTGTGAGCTCAGCTCACGAGCATGGCTTAGATGAGACCAGCCACCCACAGTCATTGACTGTGTGAGCAGAAAGCGGGTACTCACCCTGGCTCAGCTTCATACACTGCCACCCCACCTTCTGCATGCTTGGGCCTGCTTGGGCATTCACACCTGCTTACTGACGCTTACTGAGTCCTCACTTGCCCTGGTTCTTAGGATACAAAAAAGAATAGGATGATGCTTCCCTGAAGGAGCTAGAAGTCAAGCCAAAGTAACAAACATGTAAACAAAGATTAATAATTTATTTAGTAAAATCATGAGGACAGATAATGGAGGAACAAAGAGCTGCCATTTTAAAGCACCTACCAAGAATCACAGAAACTTCACAAAAGCAAAATAAAAGTCAAGTGGCTAGTAAATATATTTTAAAAGTTCAGCCTCACTAATGAACTAGATAGACATTTAAAGGATGACATTTTACCTTCTTAAATATGCAAAACATTTTTTTCTTTATTGCAAAGGTGGGGAAATAGATATTCTCACATACTATTGAGATGCACACAAACCAGTTTAAAATTTCTGGAGATCAATTTGATAAGATATATCCGAAGCCTCAATGTTGATACTATTTGACCCAGAAAATCCAGTTCTGCAAGTTTATATTAAAGAAACAATTAAGGATAGACAAAATTTCTCTCCAAGAATGTCCCATCATTATATTATTTGTAAAACTCCTCCATTTGGAAATCTGGTTAAATTGGACAATTCTATGCAGTCATTAAAAATAATGCAGAAGGATGTTTCTAACAGGAAAGAATGACCACTGTATGCTGATAAATAGAAAAGGCTAGATACAAAACAATATGCATAGTATGATCTCATTTTGATTTTACATAACACACACTGAAAGATGCTTAGAGTGCTAACTACTATCTGGTGAGATGATGTCTGCTTTAATTTTTCCCTTCTCTTTCAATTTTTCGCCAATGTGCATGTATTGCTTTTGTAATAAGAAAAATAAGTTACACTTAATTTTAGAAGAAGATAAAGTGAATGTCCTGTGCCAAGCACTGGGCTGGTGTACATGTGCCATCACATGTTTTCACAGCCTCACAGAGGATGATCGATATTAAGTGACTTACCTAGTTCAGACAACTAGTAACCAGCAGAGTTGAGATTAGACATCATGTTCCAAAAACATGATTTCTCTCTCAATTGGTTAGTCCTCAAAATTTTTTCCCTGGAATTAGATTTTTTTCATTGATATTACTATGATGTTTTTAAAAAGTTTCCTATATAAAATGAACCAAAGTATTTTTTTTAAAAATGCAAAAACAGGAGCACCTGGGGGGCTTAATCGGTTAAGCATCTGACTTTGGCTCTGGTCATGATCTTGGGGTCCTGGGATCAAGCCCCATGTAGGGCTCCTTGCTCAACACAGAGTCCGTTTGTTTCTCTGCCCCTCCCCCTGCTCATGGTCTCTCATGCTAGCTCATGCTGGCTCTCTCTCTCTCTCAGATAAATACAATATTTTTTTAATGCAAAAACAAAAATAAATTCAGGGAACTGTGAACAAACACAAAAATACTTTAAAAGACTTCTTTTGGGGCACCTGGGTGGCTCAGTCCATTAAGCATCCCAATCTTGATTTTGGCTCAAGTCATGATCTCAGGGCATGAGATCGAGCCCTGCGTGGGGTTCTGAGTTTAGCAGGGAGTCTGCTTGGGATTCTCTCCCTCTCCCTTTGCCCCTCTCCCTGCTCTCTCTCTCTTAATAGTAATAGAAGAAGAAGAAGAAGAAGAAGAAGAAGAAGGAGGAGGAGGAGGAGGAGGAGGAGGAGGAGGAGGAGGAGGAGGAGGAGGAGGATGGGGAGAATTAAAAGACTTATTTCATTTTGTATTGAGCACACAGCAAAGCACCTTAAAGTCTGTGGTGAGAGGAGAAGGGATAGGACCAGTGGGGAGCCAAAAAGGAAGACACACTCCTGCAGGAACAGCAATTCACACAGGATTATCCACAGTCAAGTCTCAACTAATGGAAAATCAACCCCAAATGGGCATTTGCCTCTCTGCCTATGAACCTGCTATGTTTGTTCCAACCAGTTGTTTCATCCCCCTCTGGTCTATGTAAAGCACAGTACATGGAATTATACTGTGTTCAATATGAATTGCCACCTCACTAAGTGCTTTCTTCATTGTTTACCCATTTTCATCTTTCTCTGAACCTGACAGGTTATATCTTTTCAATGGAATGTGCATTCCAAGGTGGTAAAGTATGAACCTGTCAAACTTTTGCTTCTTCTTTGTGATATTACTGTGTCCTGTGGTTTTTACAGATTCTTTTTGTTAGGGAGCTATTATATTAGGTAAGAAATCTTTTAAATGCTACTTTAATCCTCTACAGCTTGTTTTGTCCACCCTATGCTGTGCATTACTTAGGTTTTATTAAATTGATTTTCACTCTCTGCTCTTCTCACATCCCAGAAAAATCAGTGCTTTTTGTCAGTGTTTAAGGTTGCTATTCTTAAAATTTGTACTTTCATACATTGTTATGCCTTTTAGGCTCTCCATGGTCATTCAGGGCTCTCCATAATCTTTCCCCATATAGGTTTTAGTCCTAACTCTTCAACAGAAATACAAAAGCAAGATATCTAAACTCTTCATTCTTGAAAATTAATAAATTTTCGTATTTGGCCATGCTGGTCCTAGACTCCACCTAGAATGCTCTCCTCTGTGTCCCTGTCCTTACCCACAGCAATTCATGGAATTCAAATCCTCCTTAAGAGTGTGTTCTCTGACCACACTAATTAAAACTACCCTCTGCATTCATATATAACACTTAAGTTGTACAGCTCCTACAGTGTTTCTCATGGAGATTTATATTATATACTCTTGGCTATGTTTTATCTCCTTCAATAAATTCTAAACTCTATGAGATCTGGAAGAGTTCCTTGAAGCAATAATGCCTCACCCATAATGGGTACTCACTAAATATCTTTTAAATGAATGAACAGATAGGCCCAGACATATTTCTCTAAGATCCTGGTCATGAAGGCTAGGGCTGATGTGCACAGTGCTCAGTGGTGTCTCGGTCCACATACACCCCACCATACTAACCTAGAGTTCACATGGATTTACCGAGTATTAAATTGCCCCCTCTCTTATACCCAACACAACACACAGTCTGGCTCCTTGGCTATTAATGTCAGTCTGGTTTGGCCTTGACTGAATTTTCCCTGAATACATTTTATTTAGGAGTCCATTTATTTCATCTTTTGGTATTTATCTAGTACTTTACATTTGGGAAGAGCTTTGAAGTAATTTATTACTTATTCTTCTGTGAGGCAGATCAGTATTAGCATCCTTATTTTACAATTAAGAAACTGAAGCCCAGAAAGGTCCAATGACTCATGGAAGATCTAAGACAATGTCAGTGTTAAATCCTCTAGCTGTTCAGCTTCTTGCCCACAGACACACCCACCTCACCACATTTCCCACCAGGGCTCACGGATCAGCATAAAATAACCTCATAATCTAAACAAGGTTGGATCTAGGAAAATCTGAGGGTCAAAACTCCAAATAGTTATGCTCAACCACTCAATGGGTAAGATTTTGTATTCCCTCTTCGATGCTAAGGACAGCACAGGAGAAAAGAAGATCTTTGAATCCCCATTGTGAAGTGTTTGCTTTTGTAAGATACAGTAAGCATGCAGGTTGTTATCATTTATGTTATTAAAGACCTAAAAATATTCCGTTAAACTCTAATTTGAGCAACATGTCTTGCCATGCCAAATATACTGAAAGTGCCTTTAAATTATAATACTTTATACAAACATAAAGTCTGTCACCATGGTACTGTTTATTTTTCCATAAATCTCATGGAGATTACTTAAGCGTCTTGACTTTCTGGCTTGAAATTTCACTTGGTGTTAATGAACAGGACACAAGTCCCTTAACATTTCTGGGGCTGCTTTATGAAAAGAGGCAGGTGGATTAGAAGATCTCTCTGCCCAAGCATGCTACGGCTATATGAATCTCCATGACGACTGCTATTTCTGATGGAAACATTCCAAGTTGGTGAGTGGTCACCACGGGGACAACTGCACGAACAACTTCACACCACTTCTAATAAGAGGCCCTAGAAAAATCCCAGTCACTTCTGTGCATTCATTCACATTTCACTTCATGTGATGCCCTTCCCCGCACTCTTCCCTCCCTTCGTCTTCTCTGACCACGTCACCTTGCCTCCCCTCTTCCAGTCCCAGTAAGTAAGCTTTACTAGGCCAGGACAGAATCTCACCACTGCGAAATTTGCCTCAATTTCAATCAGCAACAGAGAGGGGGGAAGTGTCCAAATTAAGCTGCTTGATTACGGAAATTAATCTTGTCATTTAGCGTCCCTGTTCTGCAGAACAGGGCCTTTGATTAGCCTCCTTGTTTCAGAATATTACAAGCAGACGTTTATTAAGCAGAAGGCTTTTTTTTTCCATGAGGCAAGTGGCAGGGAAAGTAAAGGTGCCAAGAGGCTTTTAAAAGGAGGGCACCACATCGAGGACCCTCAGCCTGCTTCCATATCCACGCTCTTTCAGAGAGAGACTGTCATAGAATCGGGGCCTCACCCAGGGCACCCAGTTGTGGACTAGTCCTCTAATGGCAAGTTTCAAAAGCAGAAAGATAACACATAATCTTTTATCCTTTAAGTAATGGAATGAGCCTCTTGACCTAGAGAACAAATGATGACCATGGATGACTTTATATGCTGTGAAGTTAAATACAAATGTATGGAGAAGTTGCTTCCTTTATAGGGCCATACACTGTAGCAGCTCTGAATTATGGTAATGTCTAAATTAAGAAAGCCATAAAGATTGAATTGCAGGATTTTTTTTTTTTTTTGGCAGGAAGACAGGGGTCATTCTATCTCTCCCATCAGTATACATCAGCATTTTAAACCTTGAAGGGGTGTTATCTTGTAGAAGGTAATTTGCTTACTAGACAAATGATGCTTCAAATCTCAGAGCTTCTGGGGTCACTTTGAGTTTGGTAGTGGGAGGGAGTTAGGGTTGACCTGCTCCCAATTCACACAATTTCCTGGTAAGAAGGGCTATTTCCAGTGCTGACAGCCTGACCTAAACCACCCCAGAGGAAGGCCAGCATGAAGCAATGGGAAAGTTCAGTGCAGAAGCCCTACAACTTCTAGTACTAGAATGGTTCAGAATGCCTGAGGGGCTCCTGAGCCCTAGAATCAGAGCTCAGGCTACCATCTATGATAGATAAAATGGTACTAGGAGACAACCACTTATTGACAAAAACAAAACAAAACAAAATGCAGCTTGGCAACAGAAGTCTCCCTTCTCTAATTAGACCTTAACTTCTCCTTAGCACAAGAGCAAAGAAATATAATCAGGTTGATAACTGATGATCTATACTAATTAAAGTTATGAACAGTTCAGGAATGCAGAAAAATGACACTGAAACAGGATTTCTGAACCTTGGCACAACTGACATTTTGGGCAAGATAATTCTTTGATAGAGGGGTCATCTTGTACCTTGTACAATGTTTAGCAATATCCTTGGTCTCTACCCACAAGATGCCAGTAGCACTCTCTACCTCAACTTGCGACAAGCAAAAATATCACCAGATACTGCCAAAAGTCTCCTGGGGACAAAGTCACCTTCTGTTGAGAACCACTGCTCTAGAATACCAGTCTCAGAAAAACCAATTTTCTAACTTCCCAAATAAGCTCACGATGTTTTTCCATTCTCATACACAATAGTGTGGTAGAAAAACCATGTGGTTTGGAAGCCAAGGGACCTATGATCAAGTCCTAGCTACCATGTACTAGTGTATGGCCATGACTTCATCTCTCTGAATGTTCCTGTCCTCATTTGTAAGATGAGAATAACAATAATTCCACTGCAGAATTTTTGCGAAGATTGAAAGAGATAATAAAATATGCCCAGCATCTGCGACATTGAAAAAAAATAGTGGTAATTATTATTGCTCAAAACCTGAAAATCCTAATCTAAGACAGGGAACCACATGCCAAAGATAGGGAACTCATAAAGTGAAGTATCAGTCACTTCAGCTGGTCATCTATAAGTTTTGTTTCAAAAGAGTTCACAGAGGGAAAGGAAGAGAGAAGTAGCATGATACACTACAAGATGAGCTCCTCAAAGGCCGGGATAAGTTATGATGTAGTTAAACTGCAGACATAATGAATGAGTAAATCTATCTAAATAGGCCTCCTGTTCCACTTGTGTCCTCCCATCTACCACCTAATCTTCGTCCAGCACTCAGTACTCTTTTGTAAACATATAACCCTCTGATTCCTTCTCTGCACACGTAGGATAAGATCTGGGCATCTTAGCATTATCTGTGGGGCATAGCTTGTCTCTCTGACCTCATCTCCTGCCTCTTCCCCTGTCTGCTCTGCTCCAGCCAGGAGACCATCTCCTTCTTTCTCCCACTGCCAAACTCATTCCTACTTCAGGGCTGCTTGCTGTTCTCTCAACCTGAAAAACTCCTCATTCTCTCCTACCCTTCCGGTCTTTGCTTAAATGCCACCTGTTTGGAGAGACCTTCCTTACTCATCTGCTCTATATAAACTCCCTCCTTCCTCCAGTTTTTCTTTATCCTCTTACCTTGCTTTACTTTCTTCAGAGTACTTAATTCTGTTTCAAGTTATATTTTTGTGTTATCTATTTTCTGCTTCTCTCCTTCACAAAAAATGTACGTTTCCTCAAAGCCGGGGACTATCTTGTCCATTCAGTATTCCCAAAGTCAAAACTACAATAGGCATTCAGTACATATTTGTTGAATAAATGTGGTTGAATAAACATATGATCATTCTAAAAGATTTTCTTACTGGTGAGTGAGCCTGTAATACTTTGTCAGCAGCCTTCCTCCTATACTACAAGCCCCAGCAAAGGAGAACAATTTCTATTACTACTGAATGAACAGTATCCTACTCTGGACTACGAAAACTGTAAAGGCAGATTTTGTGTCCTTAACAGTTTTTGCATTCCTAATGCAATGTATAGTGTCTGGCACACAGTGGGTATTCAAAATGTTGACTGTTCCTAACTGCCAAATGAACCAGAGAATAAGAAATAATACTCCTTCTCTGCCTCTGTCCATATCTATCTATATCTATATCTATATCTATATCTATATCTATAGCTATATCTATATCTATATCTATAGCTATAGATATAGCTATAGCTATAGATATCTAAATCTATATATCCCCAAATCCTGGGCCAGTTACTCACATTGTATGACAAGAGAGTTGCAGAAAACCTGTCTTCTCCTCCTTTCCAATACCCCTAAAATATCTCTACAAATAACAGTTTACCATTGTGTAGGGAAGCCTGACTATATGAATTCCTCTAAGGCACCAGTGGGCATTTAGTGGGATGAATTTATTGAATCCAGCAAGATTCATTTGTCTAATCATTAACCACTAACACCTATGGTAACTGGCCAAGACCAGGGATCTAACTTCTATCAATGGGCACCAGACATGTATAACTGTGGAAGGAGATAATGAGGGAGATGCTAAAAGAAAACAGAACCATCAGGATAAAAACCAAATTCTCCCTGTTGTCCCATTCCCATTCTGCAAGATATATGTCATTTTTATAAATTATCCAGTGTTGTAGAAAGTATGGTCATTTTTGTCAGAAAGAGGAATCCTCCCTGTGCCTGCACAATGACATTCAGGACAAGATGACTTACGTGAGTGCTGCAAAAGGCATTTTCCTTCATTAAACAGAATAAGTTCATTTAATAGATTGGGCTGCAGCACCTGGCAATCAACACAAGTAACCTGATTGAAGGGCAGAAAGTGGATGATGACACTAAGACTTCTGGTTTAGAACTGGACACAGGGGCCTCCTTTTAATGGAGATAAGGAATGAGGAAGATGTCAAGGGAAATTTATGAATATAGAGCAGGATGCTAAGCCTGGGGTTCATGAATGGCCTCAAAAGATCTCTGAATCCCCTGAAACCATATGTAGAATTTGACATGTGGATATTTTTCTGAAAAAGGGATCTCTAGCTTTCTCTAAATTCTTAAAAGGCTCCATGACCCATGGCCACTGTCTTACAAAAGTTTCAAAAGAAAAAAAGGAAGTATTTCCTATGCTCTTAAGATATAGTGTTCATAGGCAAGGTTAAATTTTTCAGTTAATCAGTCGACCCAACCATAAAAAATCAATTCAACAAATATTTGCTAAGCCCCAATCTATGCTCAAGACACTGTGTAGCACCATTTTTAGGGGCATGCCCAACAGAAGAAACTACAAGAAAATGTTGGCATTCTTTTCTTCTACATGGGGACAAACTTCTTGGCAAAATTTTGATCAAAACCACTTTGGGGATCAGGCATTTGGACAGAATTTTATTCCCCTATTATATTTTCATTTCCCACTACTTAAGCTCTCCCCAAGCCTCTATTTTTATCTGTACATATCTCTTTTTTTTTGTCATTTTCCTCTTCTCATCTGCTACTAAATCTATTTCAACTTTGAACATTGTCTATTAGCAAGATTCTGCTCCAGTGCTTGGCATTTAAGAGAGGAAGAATAATATAAAATCCGACAAATAAAAAAAATCCGACAAATGAAATAAAGAATTCAGTGTTTTACTCTATCAAATCTCAAGTATTTGCAAGAGATTAAATCACAACAGAAAGAAAAGGAAACAGGAGAGAAAATTAATAGTAAGACAGATATGTTGATCAGGGTGTCCATCACAGAGACATGATATTTAAAACCATGAAATCATTTGCATCAGGAATGGAAAGATAACAGACTTGCCCTGAAAGTGACCGCTGGAAAGATCAGCAAAGGCATTTCGTGAAACATGGTAAACTGGGATCCAGATTACAATGAGGTAAGCAATTGAGAAGTTTGGGGGAATTTTATGTAAAACTGTAAATCAAGCAAAGTAAAGACCAAGCAATAAAGCTATTTAAAGAGTCATCCATTTGAATACTGAATATCAGAATTATGATATAAGGAAAGAATAAGAGTGGGCAAAAATGAGAACCAGATGGCAAAGCAAGCATGTGAGAATGCAGTAGATTCCAAACATTACTCCACTTGGGGACTCTGGGTACCGGGAGCTGGAAACAGGGTGAGGATTAAAAATTTTGCTGGAAGCAGTAATAGCAGCAGTGGTAGCAAAGTAAGAGTAACCCTAACAGCTAAAATTCACAAGCACCTACTATGCACAGTGCTTTACACATACTCTCATCTCATCATAACAAACACTCTAACTGTTCTGTAGAGTGATTTTTATCCTGATGGTTCTGTTTTCTTTTAGCATCTCCCTCATTATCTCCTTCCACAGTTATATGTGTCTGGTGCAAACAAGGAAACCTGAGGTCAGATGTTAAAGGCACCTACTGGAGGTCATGCATGCAGGATAGAGCCCAACCTGCCTAACTCCAAAGTGCTGATTCATTCACTAAGGTGTAGAATAAAGTAGTGACAAATGCAGAATGAGTTCTTTTTTTGAAGCGAGTACATACAAGGAAGTAAAGGGTTTGTCCAATCCAGCGACACAGAGAATGAAATTACCCTTCTCAGATTTCTTCAGTTTTCCCTCAGCCTTGCCTTAATTAAGCTGTACTGCTTCACCTTTGGGGAAATTTGAAAAGCACAAGGCTGACAGTGTTTATGTTTCTGTGTACGTGTGTTCCCATGTGCCACCGGTTGAATCTTCAGATCAACATGGACAATGACTCAGAGGCAAAAATGATGAAATGTGTCACCACTTCAGGATTCCCTAAAATGGTTCCTTTTGGATGAAACCAGAAAGTGGCTATAGATAAAAAGTCATCCAAACCTATTTCAGACAGCAGAGATTTGCAGCTGGGATCAAACGTTTGAGTTTCCAGGTAACCTGGAAAAGTGTTTGGACTTAGTAGCTTAATGCCTAAAGTACCAAATGCTTTTGAAAAAGGTGAAGGCAGGCAAATGATAGCCTTCCTCTTCTGTGTATTTCTCCATGCACATGTGCACCAACTGTCTGCTAGAGGGACGGTGAAGAGAAAGAAGACCCAGGTCAGACTTCAAATATTACCTTTAGCCATCAGGGTTGACTCAGATAGCCAGCAAAGTTGAGAATCCTACACTGCAAGTGTTCTTTTAATGTGATGCTTTTTTAATCTGTTCTGGGGTTTGTGACCAATTTCACTGGGGCCCCTGTTAGGAAACAGCTACAAGGCTTAAGAAAAGAACTAATGGAGGTGCCTGGGTGGCTCAGTGGGTTAAGTATCTGCCTTCAGCTCAGATCATGATCCCAGGGTCCTGTGATCAAGTCCTGCATCAAGCCCCCTGCTCAGTGGGGAGTCTGCTTCTCCCTCTACCTCTGTTTCTCCCCTGGTTTGTTCTCTCTCTCTCTCTCTCTCAAATAAATATATAAAATCTTTTTTTTTTAAAAAAAAAAAGCAAGCTACTTAGGTTGAAGAGGATATTCTTTGTTGATAGAATGGAGAAAAAGGAACTGTCCCATTTTATTAAATTTTAATAGAGTATTTCAGATAAATAAAAAGACCTTTTATACAACCAAAGAATATTCCACAGTAAAGTTTCTATTGCCATGGAAAAATCCAGAAAACAGAGGCAGGCTCTAAATGAGACAAGTATTTCAATATCTTCTGTTTTGTGGGTTTAAATAACATTAGTTTATTGGCAGTCTTACACAGCCTGCAATGAGGAAAGTCACAAAAACTAACGCATTTTACTAATTTCATTTTCCACCACTGTGAACTCCACTTCAGATTACTATCTTTGACACTGGGCTCTCTACTCAGGGGAGGTGGGTGGGGGGAGTCTGCTTTCCTTCTCCTTCTGCTGTTCTCTCACTCTTTTTCAAATAAATAAATAAAATCTTTAAAAAAAAAAAAAGGAAAAGAACTAATGAATTTCAGGTGAATAACCAGAGACTCCTCCAACTCACCAAACCTTTTCTCTACCACTACAGATATTCACAAGGAAGTTTCAGTTCTCTTGACCTATTCTGCTCTTCAGTGATCATGTTCCTCTATGGCAGCAATGTTCGATAGAAGTTGCCGTGGCGACAGGAATGTCTTTATCTGTACTGTCCAATCAGATTACCAACTGCACCACATGACGACTGAGCACTTAAAATGGGGCTTATCCTACTAAGGAAGGGAATTTTTATTTTACTTAATTTTAACTAATTTAAATTGAAACTAGAAATGGCCACATGTGGCTAGTGACTATAGTGTGGTCACCACAGAAACCCCCACACTGGATTCTCAGTTTCTACTTCCTTCTGTCATTGAATGCATTTTCAGCTCCTCCCTGAACTTTTTATCTGATATCAATTTTGTTTTTCTAAGTCTTTTTATTCTGTACCTTTATCTTAGGTTAAACCATATAAAATTGTCCCTTTATAAGTCAAAAGCAGTAGAGTATCAGTAATTCTGTATGGTTCAACTTTATATCTTCGGCTTCTTTAGTGTGAGGGATACATGACACTACACTACACATATGGAATGCATCTGTGGTTGAATGAATGGAAGGATGGATGAATTAACAAACAAATGGATATTGGTTGAATAAATGAATGAAAAGGTTAGGTGGGCAGCAAATATATAAGCATTACTTAAGGTACCTTTTCTCAGATCAGTGGGCAAATATATTGGTGCTGAGATTAAACCACAAAAGCCTTTCAAATAAAAAAACATATGACAGGAATATGTTTCAGGACTTAATCTAGCATTAGGCACCATTAAGAACAGATAATGCAGGAACTCCTGACACCATCAGAATAAGGCAATCATTGAGTATCCAGGGATTCACAAATTCTTTGAGCAAAAAAATGATTAAAAATAATTAAGGGTGGGTTGTTTATTGAGGAGGGAAATGAAGTCACTAGAGAAGGCAGATCTGGGGACATGTGCTAGAGACATTTGAAGAGACTGTAAAAAAGATGTATTCACAGTCTAACAATGGGCTTTTGGGAACGTTTCTGTATAATATGAGAACCAGAGAAGTAAAGTGAAGAAAAAGAAGAAAAAAGATCACCAATTTTTAAAGTCTAAAAAAATAAGTTTTCACTGCAAACAATACTGCCTGGTGGTATTCGTTCAAGCCCACTATGCCTATCTCTGAAGTGCAAAGGTAGGCTAAAATACTCATGTATTTTCTATCTCCCTCCTAAAAATGTGCCTACAGACTTTTGCATTTTTTCTTCTAGAACTGTATTCATGGGCTTCATTTGGCATCATTCCTTACACAATAACCTTCCCATTAAAAGATCACAAGTAGGTGATAATTGCACATGTAAATTAGCACCCTGTGTCAAAAGACCCAACACACACACACACACACACACACACACACACACACAGACACAGTTCTCCACATATGAAATCGTGCCACAAACCCTCTCCCAGCAGTGTATACACTTGAGAGATGTTTGCAAAGTGAAGAACAATTATCCATGGTCCTTCATCAGGTCCCCATTTGTGAAAATCAGCACACATGTACATACAAGTCATATGAAGCACAAGATCACCACATGTGGTTAGATAGAAGATGACAGATCTCTACAGAGATAGATCCTGTAGTTAAACAAATTATATATATAATTTAGTTAAACAAATTATATATATAAAATATATATAATATATATTTACAATATATATTTATATATATATAAAGGTATAAAGAGCTGACATCTATAATATTGTGAGATTTGACAATGCCATAAAATGGAACCCAGAAAAGTGGATGCGTATGGAAATGACAACTGATATACAGTGAAACTAATTTTTCTCTCCATCCTACTGGAAAATGCACAGAAGACTTAAGGTTTAGAGTTTCAACCAGTGACTTATACTAGGTTCCTATTTTTTTCCCCACTTACCCCTATTTAAAGAAGTCAGAACATAGGTTACAATGAGGTTACAATGTAAAGTCACAGGTGGGATATGCTGCAGCAGGGTTTTTCAGAGCCCATGCTATGTGAAGCATGGAAATTCTACTCTGGGAAGGAGTGAGCAGCAGAACCTGGTTTCCATAGCGCTGCCATGGAAACAGCTCTCTGGGACTCTGCCTCCAGGCCCTCTGAAACTGAAGCATCTCTCCTTTTTTTGCTCCAACACCCACCTCCATATCACATGCCCCCAACCTCTCACAAATGATTAAAGGGTATGTTGAGAAAGTGGGGCCCTAACCAGGCTTTTGCCTAGTTATATTAATACACATTACCGTCCCTGAAAGGATAGAAAAAAAATCTGATGACTCTCTTTTCTTGAGGGTGGGAGGGAGGCAATGGATGAAGAGAGAAAAATAAAAACCTAAAGGCCAAAACCCCAAAAGCCAAAATTGCAAAAATAAAACTCTTGCCAAGTAGTATATTAAAGAGATGGGCCTATTAAATCCATGCATCAGGTTACTTTATCCTCTTTTGTCTGCCTGGGATGCCAGCATACAAATACGAAAGATTTAATTAACTATTAGAATGTACAAGAAGCTCTCCCCTAATCTTTATCATTGGTGGTCAATTGGAGGTTTAGTAGGATTTTTTTTTCCCCTTGGTCATGACTTGGAAAATAGAACAGAAGTTTAAAAATGGTCTTCTAGAAGCACATAGAAAATTCCAACAGAAGGAAACATGGATTATTTAGCAAGCTTTGTAACCCTCATGCCTCTTTCTCCAATCCCTCTGAGGGGGTGACAGCCAGCCAGCAGTGCACTGGTCTGGAATCTGGCTCTGTGACGTGTACTCTGGCTGAGCTGGGGCAATGCCCACTGACTGGGAGCAAGTAAAAGGGCAGAAGCCTGTTAGCTAGCAGATGCTCGGGAACCTGGCAGGGTATATCACAAAAGCTCCTGGCCCAGCCAGGGGACTGCAGCAAGGACCCTTGGCATCCCATTCCTGTATTCAGTTTCTTCTCTACCTGATACAAAGAACTGGGGACAGTGACAGCCCTATCACACGTGTAATACACAAAAGCTTCACATCTGAGAAGAACCTGAAGCTACAGTTGCTGGTAAAGTTGTTGAGAGGGAATACAAAAGGGCTTCAAACATTGCTGACTGGGAAAAGGTGGTGATGCTTTAACCTCTTCAGAATAACCTGACAATGGGTAGGGAGTAGAGACAGCCCACACCTAGAAGCCACGAGGACTAAAATCAAGCCACGACTTGCCACCAGCTCAGGAATGGTTCTTCTTGGGCGAGCCATTAAAATGCTCTATGTCTTTATTTCTAAACCTGAAAGTTGTCCTCCGCCTGCCTCGCTGAGTGCTGCGAAAGCCGGCATCAGTCAGAGCCAGACAAGGGGGAGTAAAATAAGACAGGAGTTCTGAATTATTCATTTTTATTTATGTATTGTAGCAGCAATTGTTACAGTTTTTTGTTTCTCCTGGATGTTGAAATTGTAAAAAGAAGACTGAATAATTCAGCATGACTCAAGAAAACATAAATGGAGTACGGTCAGGGCAGTGCATGCCCACAAAATAGGTTCACTTTGTTGTTATTCTTAACATCTGTATGATGCACTGGTTGATAATTTACTTAACAACATACAATGGCTCTAATGAATGTGAGAATATTTGTAAAGCATGTCAATGTTCCATACGTGCAAGGGACCAAGGGCAGGCAGGATCAAGGGACATGCTGGAAAGAAAAGGGACATACTAGAAGCAAAGGCCATTCTAGGATGCCATTTGAGCTCACACCTGCCAGAGGCACATTTCTGGGTCCCAACCCTTACCTTGACCATTGGAGCACTTGTGTGCTAAGCTCTGCATGCAGTTTTATTTCCTACCACTGTAAGCCTAGAGGCAAGGTAGGATTTATTTTTAAAAACGGCTGTTATTTCAGTCTAAGAGTCATGAGTGAGTTGAGAAAACATAAAAAGTGTAAATTCCTCATTATTCCTAGACACTGAGGGGCCAAGTCCAATCTCAGCTTCATAGAGTGAAATCCATTTGTTCTTTATATCTGCTTCATGAAGTCCAGGAATGACACTTCACAGAACCAACTAAAAAGTGAGCAAAGAGCAGACAGTGGATAGTTTTAAGATGAGAACATTCATTACTTTAAGATTACCAGGCCTCAACTTCCCATCAAAGACAGAACCAGCATAGCAGACCACATCCCAGGAATGATTCCATACCTTTCTTTGGGTCTTCCCTGATTGTTTCACACCACAGGAGTTGACCTTTTGGGCAGACAGTTCATCATGCAGGGCTCTCTTTTATACCACAGGCTGGTTAGCAGCCCTGGCCTCTCTCCATTAAGTGAGAATAACACTCTACCATCGTTGTAATCTCCAAAAAACATATTCACACAGTTTCACACACCCTATGGGAGTATGATAGTCTGAAGTGTTGTCCCTCTAAAATTGAAACGCTGAAGCTCCACTCCTCAGCACTTCACGAGGGGACTGTTATTTGGCAATAGGGTCTTTAAAGAGGTAATAAAGTTAAATCGAGGCCACTGGATCTAATCCAATCCAACCAGGGTCTTTCTAGGGAAAGGATTTGACACCCAAAGACATCAGGGATAAGCACACATGGAGGAAAGACCAGGACACAGGAAGAGGTGAGGACACAGGAAGAAGGTGGCCATCCACAAGGCAAGGAGAGAGGCCTCAGGAGAAACCAAACCCACTGACACCTTGATCTTGGGGACCTCCAGCTTCCAGAACTTTGATAAAATATATTTCTGTTGTCTAAGCCACCCAGTCTATGGCATTTGTTACAGAAGCCCTATCAAACTAACATAGGAGATAATACTACTTTCAGTTGAGAAGCAAAGCAAGGTTTGGATGCATCTTCAAAATACAACTCAGGGATGGACAGAATAGGTGAAGGGGATTAAGGAGGTACAATCTTCTAGTTATAAAATAAAGACATGGAGACATAATATACAGGAAATATTGTGAATAATACTGTAACAACTCTGTGTGGTGACAGAGGGTCACTAGATTTATTGTGGTGATAAACACCAAATCACTATGTTGTACACCTGAAACTAACATAGTATTGTATGTCAATTATTCTTAAAAAAAAAAACAAAAAAACCTCGACTCATACTCATCTTGTCCAAAAGCCTTTACCAATCTCTGAAAGGAAATATAAATCCACAATCCTTCTTCTAAAACACTAGGACAGGGCAACCCAGGTGGCTCAGGAGTTTACAGCCGCCTTCAAACCAGGGTGTGATCCTGAGGACCTGGGATCGAGTCCCATGTCGAGCTCCCTGCATGGAGCGTGCTTCTCCCTTTGCCTGTGTCTCTGCCTCTCTCTCTCTATTTCTGTGTCTCTCATAAATAAACAAAATCTTTAAAAATAAAAAATAAAACACTAGGAGCAGGATGTAGCTTGATAATTTTAAAATTTTCAGGTTTTAAAAAGTAATTTACTGAATATCATCCAACATCACCCTATAGAAATGCAGGGCAAGAACCTGTAATCAAACATGTAAATGTTTCTCCCATAAAACATAAAAACATAGACACTTTAAAGATTCAATTAAGCTATAAGTAGCTTTACATCACTTTAGATCATATTTTGCTGCCAAATGAATTCATATTAGGTCATCTTTAATGACAAATGAATTACAGAAGTGCTTTGTTTTTCAGAATTTGGTAGATTTCTTAGTTGAAATTAAGAGATCATTGACTCAGTCCATTTTCCTTAATAAAATGAAATACAGAACTTGCAGAGTTGAGAATTAAATGGAGATTCTTTTAGTGAATGGGAGCAACCAACAATCAATGTAAACTTCCTGCCCTGGGGTTTCACCTTCTTCATAGGATTCTCCTGCTCTGGTTCCTGGCCCTGGGTAGCTACTTCTCTCCTTAAATCTCTGGCCCAAGTTTGGACAAAGACTCTCTTTTAGTTTCTCTTATCTCTGATGGAATAAGTTACGACTTTCCAAAAGACTTTACTAAATCCCAAAGGATAACAACAAAGGGTAAAGAAACAGAGCTATTCTGACCTATTCTGGCTAGCTAGCTTTCAGAGACTTACAGGCCCCAATATAATCTACATGAGCCCTAAGAGAAAAGAGGAAACATGGTCTAGAACCAAGTATCTAGTGCCATCCTAAGGCCCACCACCAAGGGGCACAATCTCATACATTTTCCATTTTCAAAACCAGAGAAAGACCTCTTCTCTAGCCTACAATAGAGAGAGGAAGGAGTTGTCATTCTTCAGTCCATACACCTCCTCATCCAAGCTCAAATATTTATCCAATAAATATTTATTAAGCACCTAGTAGGTTCCTCAACTCAAAACAAGTGCTAGGGATGCCACAGTGAGTAAAACACTGAATTTGCCCTCCTGAGTTTCTTTAGAAACCATTTTTTTTTCTGTAGTCCTACAGCACACATTGCTTACCTCTGCTACAGTACTCATTGCATTGCATTTTAATTGTTAAATGTCAGCCTTACTTACTGAACTTTGAGCTTGTTAAGGAAAGGAGCCATGTCCTATTTATTTCTCTCAAGTATTTTGCACAGTGTTTGGCCTACATTAGGGGGCCAGATAAATGTTGATTGAATTAACGAATAAATGAACTGGGATGAGGGGGAACTTGGTCACTAAATGCTATCAATTCTATCTTTTAATTATCTAAAAGGCAATCCTTCTTTCTCTTCTTCCCCACTGCTGTGCAGTTACTATGTCTTGACCAATTACTGCGATGGCCTGATAACTGGTCCCCCCCCACCCGCCCCACAAAAACTCACCCTCCCACCTTGCTACCAGGACAGCTTCCTAAAATCCAAATTTGACTATTCCCCCCTTTTCCATGTTTCTGAAATAGAAATCCAACCATTCCACTGCCCAAAGGTCAGATGCCTTTGAATCATATACATGGCCCTTTACAATCCAGCCCAGTCTGTTTTTTTGTTTTGCTTTCTTTGCTTTGCTGTTTTGTCCAATCTCCTTCTACTTCCTACCATGCAACAGTTGCCCCATTTACCCAAGACTACTCCATGTTCCTAAAATATAACTTGCTCTTTCATCTCTGTACCTCTGCCCAGGCAGTTGTTCCACTTTCCTGTAATGTTTTATTACTGTTCCTCTTTCCCACCTCCGTCCCTTACCCCAGATCACCTCCCCACTGGAAGAAACTCACTGTCCATTGTTCAGGGGCCAGCTCAAACATCATCCCTAACATGGAACTTCTTGAGCTCCTTGACAAAGTCATTCTCTTTCTCTGAAATCAAGAAATACAGTAAAGAAGGGTCCCAGGAGGGAGGGCTCTGTTTACCCCTTACACATACCATATACTTGGCAGAGATCATTGCTGACTCCAAACTTAGACTGTGAAATGCATCCCTCTGCTTTTAAGAAGATGTTATAAAATGCTAAGGCTAATCTAACAATCAGTTCATTGTTATCAGGGATTAGTTAATGGCTAATTGAGTAATAGACATGGACTGGTATCAGGGGAAAAGGCAGAAGGCAGAAAAGAAGAAAGGTTTTAAAAAAAGGAAAGAAAAAGAAAGAAAAGAAGAAAGGACCTACAAAAAAAGAGGTTGGGAAGGAGTGTAAAAGAAATTTTTCTTATGTTACCATTTGCCTAGGAGCAATCCTGGCCCATGTAGTAACCAGACACCCTTAATCATTTCATCATTTAGAAAATATTTAATACCAGGCACTGTGAAATGTTTCTTTGGAGCCATCAAGGATTAAATAAGACATGGCCATTATCCTCAAGCAGCTTACAATCAAGCAAACTACGGAATTCACAGGACTTGCAAGCCTGCTATCCTATCCAGAGCCAGATTATTTTTTCTATAAACCAAACTTAAAATGAAGGAAATACATTCCTTAGAGTTTTTAAGGCTTTTAAACATTACTAACTTTCTCCATCATAAGAATATATATGGGAGGTAATAAAGCAATAAGGAACTGCCCATAAATATTCTAAATCCTCGCCATGAAATATGTCCTAACTCTAACATATATAACAAGTCAAATGAAAATCAAGGAATGAGATTCAAAGCAATTTACTTTGCTCCATCTCTCTATTCTTCTTTCTGTACTGTATTTCATAAAGGGCTGGGCCTGAAGTCTTGTGCCTTAGTAACAAAGGAGCTTCAAAAAGGAATTTGAATGTGCAAAAAAGAGAGGGAGAATTCTATGAAAAAATTATGGAACCACACCAGTAACATACTTAGTTAAAAATAATGGGACCACCCTTCTAATAATTCGGTCAAAAGAAATCAAACAATTTAACAGATTCTGAAAGGCATCTGTAGGGTAGTTCTACCCTGTCAGTTAAGCAGTAGTTGAAGACCCAAATGCATCAGGCACTGGAGATGGTCCTAAAGGCTACAAATCAACACACAGTTCATGCACTTACAACCTACTTGGTATAATGAAGTATGCTCATGAAGAATCAGATAAAAGTGACTGAGATAAATAGCTAAGAAATGAAAGTATGTGGTAATTGCTAAAACTTTACAACAAGGCCTATTAAATCTCATGGTAACTAAACAAGGTCACTATAGTAGAAGTCCGCTTATCTGACAAGATCAGGATAGACAGAAAATTGTGTCTAAAGCAAGGGATATTTATTCCTTATAAATCCTACTTTCATCTAAAATATATAAATGTGCATCCATTTGCTAATCTTTTAAGATTAGCAAAGAGCCTTTTCTTTGTTGATTTGATGACTATAGTTCCAATTCTTCTTACATGAATGGCACAAAGCACATAATCTCATTTCAAGTTTGAGTTTCTTAGAGATACCTAGAAAGAATGAGGATCATTTCTTTTTCCAAATGAACATAAAATTGTTCCAATCTTTTGCTGAAAAGCCTTTTTCTTCATTGAATTATCCTAGCATCTTTAATGAAAATCAGCTTATATGAAGTATTGGTCTATTTATAAACTCCATGCTGTTCCACTGATCTACATATCTATCCTTATGCTAATAGCACACTGTCTTTATTACTATAGCTTTATAATAAGTTTTGAAATCAAGTAGTCTAAGTCCTCCAACTTCATGCTTTTTTCTAAATTTGATTGGCTATTTCTAGGTCCTTTGTATTTCCATTAACTTTTTATAATAACTTGTAAATTTACACAAAAAATTTCCCAATTAGATTTTGATTGAGATTTAGATGATTCTAAAGATTATAGAAAGATGAACGGACCCTTAAAATATTGAACATTTTGATCCATGAGCACAATGTATCCTTCCATTTACTTAGTCTTCAATTGTTCTGAGCAATGCTTCTTATTTTCAGTGTAGAGATCTCACACATATTTTGTTACGTTTTCTGTATTTTACATTTTTAATGCCATTGCGAAAAACATCTTACTTAAATTTCTTAAATTTTGAATTGTTCTCTGATAAATACAATTATGATTCTTATATATCAATCTTAAATACTATGACCTGGCTAAATTCACTTGTTTGTTCTAATGATTTTATATATCTTCCCTAGAATTTTCTTTAAAGATCATGTCATATGTGAAGAATGACACTTTTACTTCTTCCTTTCCTTTTTAATGACATATTGAGTATACTACAACCCTCAGAATAATGCTAAGTAGAAACAGAGCAGACATCCTTGTCTTATTTCCACCATATAGTATGATGTTAACTGTAGGTTTTTTTTTTTTTTTTTTTTTTTTTTAATTTTTTTATTTATTTGTGATAGTCACAGAGAGAGAGAGAGAATGAGGCAGAGACACAGGCAGAGGGAGAAGCAGGCTCCATGCACCGGGAGCCCGACGTGGGATTCGATCCCGGGTCTCCAGGATCGCGCCCTGGGCCAAAGGCAGGCGCCAAACCACTGCGCCACCCAGGGATCCCAACTGTAGGTTTTTCATAGATAAGTTCATCAGGTTGAGGAAGTTTCCTTATATTCTTAGTTTGTTGAGAGTTTTTACCATGAATGAGTGTTGAGTTTTGTCAAAATGATTTTCTGGATCTACTGAGATGATCATATGGTTTTTCTGGTTCTTTTATTTTTTTTTTTCTGCCCATACAGTGAATTACATTGATTGATTTTCAAATGTTAAACCAATACAGCACTCCTAGAAAAACACCTTTGGACATGATGTCTTATCCTCCTTATACTGTACCAGATTCCTACTTGCTAATACTTTGTTGAAAATGTTTGCTTCTATGTTCATGAGGAATATTAGTTTACAGTATCCTTATAATATCTTGTCTCATTTTGGTACCAAGGTAACACTGGTTATAAGTTTTAAAATGTTCCTTATTTTTTCTAGAAAAATTTGTATAAAATTTATATTATTCTTTCCCTAAATATTTGGTGGAATTCAACAGTGGAGTCACCTGGACCTACAGGTATCTTTGTAAGAAGGATTTTACCCGGGAATTCCAATTCTTTAAGATATAAAGTTATTCAGGTTATCTTTTCTTCTTCAATGTGCTTTGATAGTTTTATGTCTTTCAAGGATTTTTCCATTTACCTAAGTTGTCAAATTTATTGGCATAAAGTTAGCTATACCACTTCTTTTTTGTTTTTCCATTTCTGTAGGATCTATAGTGATGTCCCTCTTTCATGCCTGCTATTAGCAATTTATGTTTAATCTCTTTAATATGGAATCAGTCTTGCTAGATGTTTATCAATTTTATTGGTCTTTTCAAAGATCTAGTTTTGGGTTTCATTGCTTTTCTTTCTTTCATTTGTCCATTTTCCATTTCATTGATTCCGTATAGCTTCCTTTCTTCTGTTTATTACATATTGATATGATTTTTCTTTTCCTAGATTCTTAATATAGACACTTGGATCATTGATTGCAGACTTTGCTTCTTTTCTAATATAAGCATTTATACTTTTATAAATTCCACTCTAAGCACTGCATTAGTTATTACTGCACAAATTTTATATTTTTTATTTTAATTAACTTTAAAATATTTCTTAATTACCTTTACGATTTCTTTTTTGACTTGTGTGTTATTTAGAAATTTATTGTTTAACTTGCAAATTTTGAGTATTTTCCAGATAACAGGTCTATTAATTGTGATGTGGTCACAGAACACATTTCACAAGATTTCAATCAGTTTAAGATTATTGGATGGGGCAGCCCGGGTGGCTCAGCGGTTTAGCACTGCCTTCAGCCCAGAGCCTGATCCTAGAGACCTGGGATCGAGTCCCAAGTCAGGCTCCCTGCCTGGAGCCTGCTTCTGGCCTCTGCCTGTGTCTCTGCCTGTGTGTGTGTGTGTGTGTGTGTCTCATGAATAAATAAAATCTTTAAAAAAAGATTATTGGGATAATAGTCCAAAAGTCTATTTTTAATCTGCTATCAATATAGCCAGTTCTGATTTCTTTTGATTAGCACTTATATAATATACCTTGTTTTATCTCTTAACTTTTAACTTATCTATGTCTACATTTATGTCAGCTTCTTGGTTTTCATCAAATCTAACAATCTATGCCTTTCAATGGAGTATTTAGGACATTTACATTAATATAATTATTAATATATTTGGCTCTAAATGTATCATTTTGCTATTTGTTTTCTATTTTTACATCTATCCTTTGTATCTTTTTTTCTGCTTTTTGCCTTTTCTTAGATTGACTGGTTTTTATAATACTTTGTTATCTCCACCACTGGCTTATTAGCTATAAAAGTATATAGCTAATACAAAAAGTATTGTCATCATTTGATGATTTCTTTAGGATTTGCCATATACATCTTTAAATTATTATACTCTTTCTTCAAATAATGCTATGCCCCTACATGGATAGTATAAGAAACTTACAACAGCAAATTTTATCCCTCCCTCCATTATTATGATTATTATTATCATACATTTTACTTCTATATATATTATAAAATCCATAATGTATTTTTATTATTTTTGCTTTAGACAATCAATTACCTTTCAAAGATATTTTAAGATGTTTATAAATTCCCACATATTTACTATTTAGGATGATCTCATTCCTTTGATCCAAATTTCCATCTGTTAACCATTTTTCTTTGGCTAAAAAACTTCATTTAATATCTCTTAAGTACGAGTGTATCACTGATTAATTCATTTTGTTCCCATGAAAGTCATTATTTGAACTTCATATTTAAGAGATTTTTGCTGAGTAGAGAATGCTTAGTTGAAGCTTTTTCTTTCAGTAAAGATATTGGTGTATTTCTCCTGACTTGCATACTTTCTGATGAGAAGTATGCTACTATTCTTATTTTTGCTCCTCTAAATGTAATGTGTCTTTTTTCTGTTTTCATGATTTTTCTCTTTATCAGTGGTCTTGAGCATTTTCAGTATCATGTGTCTTAATTTTAATTTTCTTCATTTTTTTCCATTTGAAATTTGCTAAAATTATTGAATATGTAGATTTATAACTTTCATTAATTGCATTTGTCAAGTAACTTCATACAGTTTTAATCAAATGTGGAATTCTATTTTAGGCATTAATTCTTTCAATATTTTTTTTCTTTGCCTCATTCATCTAGGTCTCCAATTATCTATATATGATGGACTTGGTAATATTAATCGTACTAGTCACTGAAACTGTTCATATTTTACTTATTTTTCTCTTTGTGCTTCATTTTGAATAGGTTCTATGGCTATGTCTTCTAGCTCCTTTATATTTTATTAAAATGTCTAATCTGTTAATAACATCATTTACTTTTTAAATTCAATTACTGAGGGTTTTATTTCCCCTCTGTACAAATTCCATTTGGTCTTTTAAAAATATATTCCATTTTTCTTCCTCATCATGGTCATGTCTTCCTTTACATACTTAAACATATTTATAATAGATCTTTTAGTATCTTTTACTTGTATTTTAACATCTTATTTCTGCATCTGTTTCTATGTTTTGTTGTTTTTTTTTCCTGTTTATAGGTCATATTTCCTGCTTTGTGTATGTATGTAAATGTAAGTGTGTTTGCAGTAATTTTTTAAATTACTACTAATTTTCTGGCAGAGTTACTTCCAGGTTAGTTAGTTCTTTTTTACAGCATTCTTGAATAGGTTTCATTTTGGCACTAATTTATCCTCATTTCTAGGGCTAGGCCCTTCTGAGATCTCTATGGAATGCCCATGTATTCAGCGAAGTCTTTCTTCTCTGGCTTTAGGGAACTAAAATGGTTCCTGGCCCTGTGGGAGCTCTTAGAATTGTTCTTCTTAGGGCTCCTTGATAATTGTTATTTCTCAGAAACTGTCCTTGTTCAATTTTATAGAATTTCACCGATAATATGCACAGACTGATGTTTAGACAAAGACTCAAGAGGAATTCTATGCATATTCCTGGACTTCTTTATCATTTGGGGTATTCTGTCTCATAAAAACATTGCCCAGCCTCCCAAAAATCTAATCTCTGTCTTTTTAACTCAGATTGCTGAACTCTGCTTGGATTACCACTCCCTGTCCTTCAGTCCAGGTAAATAGCCTAGGGTAACTTTATTTCCCTATTCTCAGAAATAATATTCCTGATGCTTTTTGCCAATGTCAAAACTTAGCTGTTTCTTTGTTTCCCCCTCTAATTTTCTAATTATTCATGGTGAGAGGGTAATTCCAGATTGCCTTACTCCTTCATGGCTGGAAATGAAAGTCTCATACTTTTTTTTCTTTTAGATATTATCAGAGCATATCATCTGTGCTTATAAACCAAAGTCTTTATCATGGTCTGTAAGGATATAGATGATCTGATGACTGTCTTTTTTTTTTTTTTTTGAACTCCTACCAATTATCCTTTGCTCACAATATTCCAGCCACATTTGCTTTCTTTCTTCTCTATAATTCCAAATCAGAGTCCTTACTCTTGCTGTTAACTCTTCCTAGGGTATGGATCTTCATATTGGTGCCTCTTATTATTTAATCTCAGTTAAAACTTAACCTCCTCAGTAGTATCTTCAATGATTACACAATCTAAACTTCCCACTCCCTTAGTCACTCTGAATTAAGATTCCATTTTATTTTCTTTTTAGAACTTAACCACTACCTGAAATTACTGTCTTTATTATCTGACCATCCCTAAGAGCAGAGGATGCAAATTCCACTAGACTTGAGACATGTCTATTCATCTGTGAATAGTCACCACCTAGAAGAGTCCCCTAATAAACTAGGAACTCATTAACTATTTGTTGAATCAAATAAAAATATTCATTTTTTAATAAGATTCTGAAAACATGGAGAGAAGACTGTGGCCTAGATTGATGAGAAAGACAGTGAAGTAACTAAGCTCTAAAGGATACTGACACCCTTTGTTTCTAACTGTTCTTTCAAAACGCCCACTCTTTGTTCATTATCTGAAGTCTTGGCCTAACAGAAAAATTTGAGAAGACCTAATGATAATGTGGATTTTACTAAGACTTGGTTGAATATTATTGAGTAACAAAGATAAATCTCAATAATAAAACTAGAAATTAAAACTAGAATCCTTGGTGTTGGTAATCTCTAAGAGGGAGATGTGGAGGTACAGGAACACCAGCCCTGGTAGGTCAGCCTGTCCAGATTTCAGAAAACCTCCCTTTTTGTTTCTCAGATGAGGATATCCCAGAATTCAGAGGGAAGAATAAGAGGATTCTCTTTATAGAAGCAGTTGCTCTGTGCTGGTACTGTGGAACCTCTGTGACATAACTCTGTCTTAAAGAAAGGACCCACCTCAAAGAAAATGTCCTCTCCTCCTTCTTCCCAATATGAGACAAGAATATGTGTGGCAGTTCTAATCCACTCTGCAAAGCACCTGAGACCCACTATCTGGCAATCAGAGATGATGAATCTGTCACTGTGTCATCAGAAAATGTTTGAGGTCTGCCAACAAGCCAGAGTTCCTTTAAACTCCCATATAAAAGATCTATGACCAAAGCAAGGGATCTTATAGATGGAAGTATCTAAGGTAAGGGATTATGATTTGGGGAGAGGTCCAAAACCAAATCAGGACAAAGTCAGTAAATTCATGAATTCATGTTTCTACCTTGTGTTATGACTGAATTGTATTATTTTTCTGACTTACTCACACATAGACTCATCTAACTCATTAACATATAGAGTCTTCCAGATAAGAAAACCATCAGTATTGCAAAAAAAAAAAAAAAGAAAGAAAGAAAGAAAAGAAAAGAAAAGAAAGAAAAGAAAAGAAAAGAAAAAAGAAATAAGGTTAACTTATTCATGGTTCTCTACCTGAAGGAATACATTTGTTGTTCTGTTTTGTTTTGACATAGGACTTCCAGCTTTATGATGCTGTAATATGGGGATCCCTGGGTGGCGCAGCGGTTTGGCGCCTGCCTTCGGCCCAGGGCGCGATCCTGGAGACCCGGGATCGAATCCCACGTCGGGCTCCCGGTGCATGGAGCCTGCTTCTCCCTCTGGCTCTCTCTCTCTCTCTGTCTCTCAGTCTTTCATGAATAAATAAATAAATAAAATCTTTAAAAAAAAAAAAAAAAAACAAATGCAAAGATAACATTTCTTTAATTTCTTAATGAATAGGAGAGTTGTAGAGAAACTACGGAGAATATAATTGAAGAAAAACAAAATAAATGCCCTAATTTTCTCTGGAGCCAACACAGGCATCAGCTTATCTTTAGAATACGATGTAACAGCTATATAGTGAAAAATGCAGGTAAGTTGATTTTCTGGTTCCCTATCAAACCAGTGCAGGTAAATTCTAAATTGCCACAAATGACAGGGTCAGTGGTAGGAGAAGTCTCTGTGTTTACTAATCGCTGATGATCCTCTCTTTCAGATGGGGAGCTGACACCCTATCTGGCCACTGGAAATGTCAGCTCAGGCCTAACAGGCATGAAGGCACAGGATTGGTGAGTAAAGCCAAGGACAGAGTGAGTGAGACTAACATAATGTCTGCCGCTGCACAGCAACACTCCATAAATGTGATGGATTGAAAGGGATTAAAATTGAGTAGGAGAAAGGCAACAAACTAGGAAGAGGCAAGGACAGGAAAAAGGAGAAAAAAAGGCTGATGTGGGGGAACCTGGTGACTGCCTCATAATTTTATCCTCCAGACTCAGCAGACCAATGTTACAGGCCCCATCTCTGTGCCAGGTCAGGCCAGGCCAGGTCACCCTCCTTGACTATGTACTTCTAGTCTTACTCAACCTTGTAAAGGCCATGCTAACTTACACAGAAAAAAAAAAAAAAGTAATCTGACTAGCTTAAGAGGAACACATCTGCAGGTTCAAAATAAATTCAGTAAGCAGCATTCTGCTTTTCATTGGTTTTCTATAAGGTTTTCAGCACAATTTGCCTATTTAAGTGAAGTCCTTCATTCATGTGCTACAAAATATGTACATTCTTCTATAGGTGGAGGTGATTTTTTTCCCCTGGTGAGGGGACATGTTTTGTGAGTTTATTTATTGGTACTTGCCAGTAGAAACTGGAGGACAAACTTAAAGAAAGGTAATGTTAGCAAATGAAATGGAATCCTTAAAAATTTAGTAAGTTTCCTAAGACCTCTTTTTATAAACATTTATTTTTTTTATAAATATTTATCCTTATAGTAAGAGTATTAGAATACCTGGTACTTATGGGAAATTGGGGAATTACAAACAGCATACAGATAACTATGTCATCTATACTACCTCCATTCAAAGGTAAGAACTCATTCCTTTGGTGTCTGGAGATCAACCTTTTACAAATGCCAGTATCTTCACAGCATATTTCTTACAAACGGTGTTCACTCTCTACCCCCATAAAAACACACACCACACTGAATATAGTTTTCTACAGGACACCAGTGTACTCCAGTGTACGCTTCACCACACTACTACTGGTTAAAACTTCAGAGTGTACACCTCCTCCATCCCAGGGGCGATAATATTTCAGAGTTTAGGTTCTGTCTAATTTACACCCTTTCCCCGGGGTCTAATATAGTATCCTGAACACAGAAAGGACTCAGTAAAATTTGGTGACTATTACAATCTGTTTTTTTCATGTATTTATAGAACACGATGTTTTCCCATTTCGTTAAATATTCTTTTCTCCTATAATGTGATTTTTAATGACTGTTTATCATTCATACCATGACTTCATTTAAGCAGTCTGTCACAGAACATGTAAAATGTTTCAAATTACTCACAGTGATAAATAATGCTAATGACCATATTTCAGATAAATATTTTTGCATAGGATTTTTGTCATAGGATCAGTTTCTATGGGTTGAGCAGCCATAATGCTGCTCATACTTTTGAGTCATTTATTGCCAAACTGTCTTCCATAAAGGTCATTTCAATTTATATTTTTATCATGAATTGATGAGACTGTCTATTTCCCCATACTGTCACCAATATGAAGTATTTTAATTAAAAAATAATTGTCACCCTGATAGATAAAATATACTTTTTCATTACTGTCTGAATTTGAATTTTTGATGTCAGGGAAATTAAACTTTCTGTATTCTTCTTCCAGGGTCCAAAAATGTAGGGCTTCCTAAAGAATAAAGTCAGTTCTCCACCTTATCATCCTTATTTTCTGTTACTCCCCTGACACCTACCCTTCAAAAAAAGCCAATACTAGATATCAGCTGTCCTTCCTAGGCATGCCATGTTTTATAGACCTTGCTCCTCCTTCTGACTCATTTCCCACCACTCCACATCCACCTCCAGGGAGCCTGCCCATCCCTCAAGGCCCTCTTCAAAAACAATACTTATATTCCCTACAGTAACATTCATGAAGAGGTTCCTTGCTGTCTGTCCCCCATCGGATGTAATCTCTCTGTCACAAAACTCTGAAAACAAACTGTATATAGTGATGGTCTCCCATCTTGTGTTTTCTTTATTTGTCTCCTTGATTTCCTGGTTCTAGCCCCATGAGCCTTCTTTAGATCCTCATATCTGACCACACACAGACTTTCTTGACGTGGCCACTGCACGTATCCTCTGCCTGGCATGCTCTTTCCCAGCTGGCATTCCTGACCTCTGCTGATAGGTAAAGTCCTCCTCACACAATGCACGTCACATTCCTAGTACTTATTATAGTTGAGATTTTAGGTTCACTTGTGATTATTTCATGACCTGCTCAGCCGCAACTACAGGAATAAAGTGCCTTTCTGTGTTTGCCGCTGTATCCCCAGTGCCTAAAACATCCATTGTAGGTTCTTGGTATATAATTATTGAAGAAACAAATGAATGAGTAAGTGGCTTGAGGAACAAATGGGATCATGGTTAAATGACTTAGTATACCATATAATATATAAATGGTCACTGTTAAAGCTGTAGTTGTTGCTGTGGTTGTAAAGATTCTTACAAACGAAAAAAAAAAAAAAGATTCTTACAAACGTTGCCTAGCACAATACTTTGCATGTGGAATGGTATAAAAAACTATCTCTTGAATTGAAAGTAGATAGGGAAGGGGATCTACCTTGAATTTTGAAGATGGCTGGCCACTATGACAGTTTGAATTAGTCCATCCAGAGAGCTGCAGTCACTCAAATATAAGAAATGTTAGGACATTTGTCCAGGCGTAATCCTCACAAGGGGATAAACAGAACCTGCCTTCAGACAGTCATGATGGGCCTCAGAATCTTCTTCCTTTCTGCCTCCCCAGGACCTTGGCCTTCTTCTAACTCTACTCCATAGCTTTTCCCTTATTTCTAAATCCAGTTCTTTAAGTCACTAAAGATGTGTTTGGTTATAAACTCAGTTGTTTCCTCATTGATTTTCCTGAATGACCTCTGAGTCCCAGACACTCAAAATTTAGGATTCCTCTCACCTGACTTATGTGTCATCCTGGTGTGAGATGGGGCTGTCACCATGATGTCACCCAACAGGTAAGTTTTAGCAAATGGCAGGTGCCAACATAAGACTGATGGGAACAACATCTTTACAACTGAAGAGACTCTGACAGCCCCCATCACTCTCATTCCCACTCCATGTCACAGATGAGGAAATGAGATCCCCAGAGGATAAGCGGCTTCTCTACAGGTTCACAGCTTGCTGTTGACAAAGCAGGTGTCAGGCCCTTCCTACAATCCCATGATCCCTCCCTAATGAAAATGATAGAGGGAAAAAAAACAAAACAAAACTGATGGTCATTCTAGTGATGTTTCCTGTGATCAAAATTCTGTAATTTAAAGGCTCACTACCTTTTTGCTATACTTCCACCCAGTGCCCACAGGCAAAGGCAAGAAAAAGGTGAAAACATGGCTTTTCTATCTGATAACATCTAGAAATAAAATATACTGTCCATAGGAAGTTCCATCAGCAGCTTTCAGTCAAGCTCCAGAAGTAAATCAAAATGCCACATCATGTTTGTCTCAGGCTCATCACTAAGGGCATCATCTTTTGACTTACGAGTGACCACTGAAACACATTTATGTTCCTCTTCTTGCTCTCACATTAGCAAGCCCTGACACTGCCTGGGTTCCCTTCTTGCTCCTCCCACCATCTGCTGGGAACCCTTGGCCCCAGAACAGCTCCCGCCCATTTAGCTAATTGTGTTGGTGTTTTCCCTGAACCCCTTTAACAGGTCAAACAATGGTCATGTTCCATGAGGACTTTGCATTTTCTAGAAGTGATATGTAAGGCAGGAGGGTGGGGACTGAACTAAATAAACCTGAGAATGATGTGTCTTTTTCTCCCAAGGATTTCAGAGATGGCTACTGAGCAGCCAAGTGTGTGGAAGCCATGATTTCTACCTTCCAAAGACAATCACTATCCAGGTCAGTAGATCTCAACCTCTGTTATATATTAGAATCACCTGGAGAACTTTTCTTTAATAATTACATTTGGGTGCATCCCAAGACAATTACATCAGAATCCCTGTGGGAAGGACCTGGACATCTGTATATTTTTTACTTCCCCAGATGTTTCCAAAGTACAGCTGACTTTGTGTGTCTCTGCTCTAGGGGCCAAAGGAACCTTTTCTAAGTGACTTTTTGGTGCCAAGGACAGAGCACCAGGAAGGAAAGTGAGAGAAAGGAGAGTTAAATCTGTCTCACTTTTCTTATTCATTTTCTTCCCCCATTTTCACCACAGACAGCAATTCAATGGCTCAAAAAACTATCTATAATCTACAAAGCAGAAATAATCCTTAAGGAATGGAACACTTCCATCTACCGCCTCCCCACTTTTTTAAGTATTGACCAATCTGTCCCTACCCTCAGATTATAGAGCATGCTTGATTTGAAGTTCATATTTTCCTGGGATCCCAAAATGACTTATAAGGGAAAAGGCAAGGTATATCCACCCTCATTTATCCAGAACCCCATCTCTCATGTGAACACTCCCAAAAATAATCATGTGCCTATGAAGACATTTCTGTGAAATAATATTTAACATTCAAGCTGTCTTTTCCTTACCTCTTTCCATTCACAACTGATTTCCATATAAAACAGAAATATATTTGCTATCAGACCAGCCCAGCCAGAACAGGAGTCAGGAGCAAAGCTAGCAGGCAGGACTTTCTGTAGACCACTGAAATGGCTTCTCCACAAACACAGCCTGACATGGAGTGGGACGAGGGGAGGTGAGGGTGCCTCCTTAGGCTGAGGACCTATACAGTCCTGGGGACAGGTACTTAAATTAGCATTCTGGGGGAGAAGGAGAGGGAAGGATTTAATGTAGCAAAGGAGTTGTGTGAGAGAGCAAACATACCACATTAAAAAAAAAAAAAAAAAAAAGGCAGCAGGAATATGTCCTAATTTGGAAAAACAGGCCACATTGCCATGGCAACTCTGAATCTCCACAAGGCAGCCAGGCATGCCTTTAAACATCGTGTTAAATAGTTCAACTATGAAGAAAAAGAAAGGAAAGAGTGTAGGGGGTTTGGAAGAGAAAGGAGAGGCCTGAAGCCTACCAGGGGCCAGAGGGATAGGCTGCCCAAGCCCAGCCATTCTTCAAGGCAAATTTCAGACAACGAAGCTGCATGTTCAGAACTAGATTCTTCCTCTCTGATTTGGCCAGGCAGGGGACTGTATTTGCATATAGTTAACCTGTATCTTAAGAAAGGTTCTCCCAAAGGCATATAGATACTAACCCAATACTTTTCAACCTTCTTCCTGAGAACTGCCACCCTAGCATCAACCTGCTGTGCTGTGCTGTGCTCAGGTCGCCTCCCAGGATCCCTGAGGGGACTGTGGTCATGTGCCAGAGGAAAAGGGGCTTCAGCAGCCCAGAGGGGCTGACAGAGGAATAATTTGACACATCTGTAACCCATTCATGGCACCATGGTCTTGGCCATTGTGAGCTCTGGCCTAGGGACACAAAACAGGGATTTCATGCATAAAAAAATTAAAAAGCCACCTGGGAAGCCATGCCTAAATGTAGTTATGCCATGTGTGGTACTTTGGGATCAAGCCAGTGATGACAGGAATTCAGGAAACAGTTTACTGGGTGGCTTTGAACCTTTAGAAAATATGAATAAGAATATAAAACTGTTCTCCCATCTGGAACATTAATTACTCAAATTATGCACTTAATGTTCAGCATTTATTTTACCTTGCAACTAATTCTCAACCATATTGCCTTCCACTTTTGTTTGTATCCTTTCCTTTTTAGAAGGATCCTTTCTGGCCTTCTGGCCTGGCTTGCTGTTCTCAATTTCTTCTGTTAGGGCCACAGGCTCTCCCAAGACAGAGCAGAGTGAACAGCGCCTCTCCCACAGGTGAGAGTCAAGCCAAAAACAAAGAAGAAAAGGCCCACACCCCATGGCCCACCCAGATGCCCGAGGGTACGGTGGTGTGCATCACAGGTAACCTGTGGAGGAGAATGTGTTCTCCTCTTCGTTTGACAGTAGTAATAATAAAAGCAGGTGTATATTGTTATCCCACACCTCCTCTCTCCCTTTTTTGTTCATTGGGTTATACCAAATCATTCTCTGTATAGATTTATTCTTAGCATAGGAAGCTGAAATTTCCACTTGTTGTGCTGTGTTCTACCAGAAAGTTTCCTGCTCCCTATACATCCCAGCCCAGTAATGAGCCTCTTCTGGTCTGGTAGAGCCATGCCCCCCCTTGGGAGGCCTCACTAGATCCCAAACTCTAGGAAACCATGTCTCTCCCAACACAGACACCCTCTGCCCCCAACCCCTGTGCCATCTCCTTCAACCTAGCACATATCATTCTCTGGGATCTGTCTTCCTCCATCACTTCACACATGCACGGCCTGGCTCAAATCACAATCCCCAAAGTCCTCAATTTCCTCATTTGTGTAGTAACCTCCACCCTCATGGGATGGTTGTGAGGACTGAAGGAGGCATTTGTGGAAGAGAAGGCATAGCACCTGGCCCATCAGCAGCCTCAAAATAAAGAGGGTTCCTATCTGGGGCAAGCACCATAAGGCCTTTCTTTGTCAACCCCACAAGCTGGGCATTATCACCCTGATTTAAAATGAAGAGCCCGAGGTTCTCAGCGGCTAAGTAATAGCCTAAATTCAAACAGCTGGGAGTGGTCAGAACCTGAGCTGACTTTCATAGTCACTGCTCGAAACCACCATCCTACTCTCAATGCTGGATCGGGATTTCCACCCAGAGGGGCTTGGGCGTGGCCTGCTGATTCAGGAGGTGTGCTAAGGGTGTACTTCACAGCAAACTGGGCCTGCATTCACTATGTATGTTTATTTGGATAAGTCATGCGGTGGCGGGGATGTGGTCTGGCTGATGAAAATCTGTGAAGGGGCTAAAGCCTGCCTCCCCTAGCCTCCTTTGGTGCTGCCATGAACATACTGCCTTGCTAACAAAAGAGAATAAATATCCATTTAGTAGAAAATAGAAAATATATTATGTATTCCTTGATTGCAATTCTGCAGTTCCTCTAGCTGGATCTCCATAAATCACCAAAGAACTTAAAAATGTAGGAGGGAGATGAGGCACCTGAGTGGTGCAATCGGTTAAGCATCTGACTCTTGGTTTCAGCTCAGGCCATGATCTCAGGATCCCGGGATGGAGCCCTGTGTCAGGCTCCACATTCAGCATGGAGTCTGCTTGAGATTCTCTCTCTCTCCCTCTCCCTCTGCTCCTCACACTCTTTCTTTCTTTCTTTCTTTCTTTCTTTCTTTCTTTCTTTCTTTCTTTCTTTCTCTCTCTCTCTTTCTCTCTCTCTCAAATAAACAAAATCCTTAAAAAAAATTAGGAGGGAGATACAAACAGAAAAGTGAAACTAATCATTGTTACAAAAAGTAGAGGAGCAAAAGGCTGTGTGTCAGAGGGGTGAGAATGGAAAAGAATGAGGTAAAGGAGAGGAAAATCAAGGGTTTAATAAAGTCACTTTCTAAAATCCTTCTTCTGACCAGGCCTGGAACACAGCCAGCCATGGCCCAAAGCACCTGTGCAGTCCATTTCCTAATCTAAATTCATCTGGTCCAGAGAAACTTCGGTATCTAGAACACCCCTTGATCCCCAGAACCCAGACTCTGGTGCTATTTTTCTTGCCAAACTCTCATCCCTCTCATCTTCCTAGTTTGCTCTCCACCCATCAGTTGAAATAACCTGCATTTTTAAAATGTCTCAATAGTACGTGCTCATTCCATCACATTACTGAAACAGCCTCTTGTGATTGCAGCACCAACCTCTGGGCCTCTCCTCCCACAAGGTCCGGGTCTGTCCCTTCTCTCCCCACAACCCTACCTATTCCCCCTCTCCTGACCCTCTTGAGGATTATTAGGATCAAAACACTTGCTCCACCAGTAGTCACATGATCAGGTGTGACACAGGAGGGTTTCTAACATGGCCCCAAAGCATAGGGAGGGAAATGGTAGGAGAAGCCAGATGTTTTGCTCAGGAGGCCAGTATATTTCAGGGGAGATGTAGAGAGGGAATTTGTAGCTTATTCCTGGTGTCCAGCCAAGACAAAGTGGCATAGAACCCATATCCCCCGACCCTCCCCCTTCGATGTCGTTCCAGGCACTCCAGCAACTCACAGGCTCACTTTCATTGACAGCCTGACTTGCTCAGAAGCATTCCTCCAGGGAGGTCATGGGATCTGCATTCACTTACTGGGGCCCTGGTGCCTGCACTACTTCGGTCAGCCCTTTCACCCGCTCACTCTGCCAACGTGTGGCAGAAAAGGTGCCATCAAGGACTCTGTTTATAACATTTACTGTTCACACTCTGAGGTGAAGTGGGCTCTGGCAGGTGAAGCATGCATGTGCAAAAAGGTGAATGAATCTACAAGAGAAACAGCAAAGAATCTGGTGGTTTTGACAGCAGCCTGGCAGGCTGATTTTCCATCATTTAAAAATTAATTACATGGCATAATGTGTGCAGACGTCCACAAAACAAGGGAGACGGGTTGGATAACGACTAAGAAGTAACTGAATGAGAGTAATGGAGCCCAGGAGCAGCTTTACCATGATTTATTTACACGGAAGGAAGGTTTGGGCCAGAACCTTTCCAGATGATGGCAATTTGAAAGTGGTTCAACCAGATGAAAAGGAACCCTATATGTAATCGTCGTGGTGAAAATCCCAGAGTTCTTTTCAATTCTTCTAGCCTGAGTACTTAACAACACCTAATGCCTGCCTAGTGCTTACAGCTTAACAAAGCACTCTCATGTATATTATCTCACGTTAATCATTACATCATCCATTAGCATTTTATGGACAAAGAAACTTTGGCTCAGAGAGGTTCAGCCATCTGCCCAAGGTCATGCAGCCGGCAAGAAGCAGAGCCAACTGGAAGACCCATGTGTCAGACAAAGGTCTTGTGACTACACACTCAAATTTATGCCACTGTTGTCCACAGTCCTCAGAGAAACAAGGACAGACACAAGAAAATCCCAGAACCAAGAATAATGTGCATACAAAAAGCCACCCAACAGCATGAACTGGCTATTGAAAATTCACCTTTAGTGAGTAAGAACCAGTCAAAAGCTCTGACTGGATGGAATGGACTAATACAGCTCATTCAATGAACATTAAACATCTCTAAAATAGAAAATCTACATACGTGTGTGTTTATATTATATGGAAATCATGGAATATTTTTATATATGAATCCTTCAGAATACAAGGTAATGTTTCCCCCCACCTAGTCAAAGGAAGGAGTATATCCTGGAATGAAAGACCAAATCAACTGTAATTCAAATGGTGAGGTGCATTTCACTTCATCTCTAAGAGGACGTGATGCATGCTACCACAGCGCATGATGCACCGCTCTATTTCATTCTGTAGCCTCAGTTCTGCCCCACTGCACCCCTCCATATCACTGGGACCAGCTTTTCTCCCTCTGGAACCTGTTCATTTGGTGAGAATTCCAGGCATTCTAGAAACATACAGCTGGAAAGAATTCAAGGTCATCTCATTGGAAAGGAAAAAAGGAAAAACAACAGAATAAGACAGGAAAGGAGATTCCAGGTCTGAGAAAAGCACCAGGACCCTTACTCTGCATTAGGAGATGACAATGAATGAATGTATCAGTGCAGGAGAGTCTCTTGATTTGGAGCCAAACATGCCTGATTTAAATCCTCTTACCCAGTGTGCAACCTTGACAACCACTTAGTCCCTCTTGGCCTCAGTTTCTCCTATATAAAATGGAACTAATAATATCTACCTCATAGGATTATACTAACATCAAAATAATATCATTAAGGTAATACGTTAAATAATACAGTTAAAAGCTATAATCAGATGTAATAGAACATAAATTACTCAGCAAAGAACCTATTTAGTTCAAGTTAAATCACTTTCCACTTTTTGTATATCCAAAAATCAATGGGTATTTCTTTGTTGATTTAATCTAAAATACTATTACATGGCTGATCTTTATATTCGATATACTAAATCTGCTTTTCCCCTTCTGCTCTGAGCTTTGAGTTGTTTGTCTTATCATCTATTAAACATTTCTAAAAAGTGAATGTATGAACAGCTAATTCAGCTTGATTCTCCTACAGGCAGAAGCAAGAAATAGTAAAGGAAAATCAATCTTTACTATGGGCATGACATAATGACCTGTGCATTTATTTATTTAGTGTCCATGATACTGGGGCAGTATGAGATAACCATGCATCGATGAGCTGATATAATGTTAACTCAAAGAAAAAAACATACAATTGTCTTAGCCTAAGCAGCCTAGTTGTAGTAAATATGGTTACTGCTGGGTTTTTGGAAAACTGAAGGTAACTTGATAAAACCTATAGGACATAGTTCTCTTATGGACAAAGGACACTGACACCCAACGAATGGCGCACCTTGTCCAGCATCAGACAATTAGCCATGACAGGGCCAGAACTCTCACCCAGGATAAGTCCTTTCTCCCCCACACCACAATTTTGAAATAACCCTCCAACCAGAAAGTTGTGTCTGTATTTTATGTTCTCAGATTATTGATGAAGATGTCCCACAGGACAGAAATAAAGGCTTACTAAAGTGAAGACAGAGTACATCGCTCACTCCCCCTCAACCTCTGAGTCTCATCAGTCAGCCTTTGAACACGATGACATACTGGAGAAGCTCAGTGCCACATTCTCCGCTGCACTGCAATTTCTGTCAGAGACATAGGATATGAGCGGAGCCTCCAACCTGTCAGGCTCCAGACCAACCGTTCAGGGGACACATCTGGATCCACAGCTCTGAGAAGTAATTTCCTTGCTAACGTTGCCTCTAGCAATAATATCTACACCAGTGCTTCCCGAGCACCAGTTCATGGATCAATGACAATCCATGATAAAGTTATCACTGGCTCACAGAGAACTGAGAAAAAGAAGAACAATGCAGTGGTTGTTGATACAACTAAATGTATTCAATTTAAAAGGACTACCCTTTATACTGAGATTATGTACTTCCTAATTTTGTGTTGTTTTTTAACATTCATTTCCCCCCCTTTTTTAAAAGATTTTATTTATTTATTCATGAGAGACACAGAGAGACAGAGACATGGGCAGAGGGAGAAACAGGCTCCCCACAAGGTGCCTGATGTGAGACTTGATCCCAGGACCCTAGGATCACACCCTGAGCCAAAGGCAGGTGCTCAACCACTGAGCCACCCAGAAGTCCCCTTCCCCACCCCTTTTTTTAAAATGTTACAAAGACTTAAAAAAATACCTTTAATTGGGAAAATAACAGACAACATGCTAGATCATGCCACCATGGCCATCTTCATAACAAAATACCTAGAATCGGGCAGCCCAGATGGCTCAGCGGTTTAGCACTGCCTTCGGCCCAGGGCCTGATCCTGGAGACCCAGGATCGAGTCCTGCATCAGGCTCCTGGCATGGAGTCTGCTTCTCCCTCTGCCTGTGTCTCTGCCTCTCTCTCTCTCTTTCTCTGTGTGTGTCATGAATAAATGAATAAAATCTTAAAAAAAAAAAATAACTAGAATCAAGAAACCAGAAAACCTGTCTGCTAAGGAACAGGCAGCAGAGGCTGCCCCCAAGCACTAAAGTTTCCCTTGAGACTGAAGCACTCTCAGCAGAAGGGGAGCCCTTGAGGAAGGGACTGTCCTTGCAATGATCAAAGGACTGCTGGGAGCTTTGTAAAACCACACTCACCACTCTTTATCTTCTGCATTCAGTCCCATGGGGTTTTCGCTGTGTTCTATGTAGGATTTTTGTTTAATTTATTTGCTTTTATTTTCCATACTCAATTAACCTTAATGAGTGCTCTTACAAAGTGCCTACTAAGTGCCAATATCTACATCTGCAGTTTTTACATGCATTGGTCTGCCAAGTCCTATGGCTAGCCTTTAGTATTAAAAGGTGACCTCACGTGAGTTTCATTGCTGACTGGGGCAAACTTGTCATGATGGCTTCCCCATCTTAGTTTCTCATAGTTGGTCTTTCTCATCTGGCCTCTAGCAGCCACTTACTCCTTGAATGAAGCAGTCTGCATGTTGGTACTGATTAAAATCCTACTTATGTCCATCTATTTCCTCAACTTCACAGCTGTGCTCTCAGTGACTTGCTCCGTGTCGATATGTACTGGATGCTTACTTGCACTTACTGAGCAATAAACTAATCTTAGACCACTTTTCAAGGAGCTAACCAGATGATAATTCAATGAAATTATTTAGATGCTGACAGTCTTTGCGAAAACGTCCATGAAAAGAAAGCTAACTTCTACAGTTCATGGAAATCAGGTGAAAGTTAGGTCTGGGGAAGTCATGGCTTATCACCAGCAAAGATAATTAAAAGAGTTATAATGAGATAACACACATTTAAGTACTTAACACAGAGCAAGTATTCCATAAATGTTAACTTTCTCCTCTTCCCAACTCACTTCTGATTAGTTGCTTTTTGGAATACTGGAGTGGTTTATTTTTCTTTTCTTAAGGAAATCTGCTTTATTGTGGTCACAACATTGTTTACAAACAAACAAACAAACAAACAAACTACAGTATCAACACTGGCCAAGGAAAAACACCCTAAAAAACACATCATACCATGTGTTACATTCTCCAGAATACACAGACATGTGCGTATGTGTATATGCATGCACACCCCCAAAATTTTGGTTGACATCAAGCTGCTGATTACTCTGAGTATAATCTTCTAGTCAACTATATCTACATCGGATATTTCTGGGGCCATTCACATTTGACCCAGTTTTTAAATTTTTCCAATTTTTTTGTGGATGATCAAATCAAAATTTTCAAAGTAAAGGTTACACATACATTTTTTTCTCTTGAAATGTCTACACCTTCAGACTATCACAGCATATTAAATTAGTGAGACAGGATTTTTAGTAACTCTAGAAAAGCTACTACAAAGCAAGCACTATTTAATTCTAAGAACACCTGGTAATTGAGAAATATTAAAGAGTCAGAAGATATTGATAAGGGTTAGAAGCACCAACATTTCAAGAGTGGCACAAGATTATTATGTCTATTTTTGAAAGAAGCATTTTTAAAACATAATAAATACAAGTTATAAACTATCAAGATCCTGTCATTTGCTAAATCCAAAAGACTCAGATTTTTATAATTTGCTTTCAACAGATCACCACATCATTCAAATGTGTCATGTTATGTTGGTGTGCATTTCTCCTTCTGTTTGTGCCTATGTATTCTATTTACACTTCCCAATGTAAAACTGTGTTGAATATCCATCTTAAAGCCAATGTTATCAAAATATATTTCAGTCTACATTCAACAACTCCAGAGTAGGCCAAAAACCGAGTACATTTTCTCCTCATTATCACCTCCGTAAGAGTCCCTTGCCAGGATCTGGCTAGGAGGCTTATATCTGACAAAGCTTAATGAAGTGTTAATGAAGGCAAAATGTCCCAGCCCATTCTGAGTTTTGCTCAGAACAGGTTTAAGTGTATCCTGGCGAAAAGCTTTAACAGTAGCTCTTTTTTCCCCCAAGAGAGGATAGAGAAGGTGAGAGGTTGTACACTTGGGTTTTGCTTAAATGCTATTGTCTTTTGTTCATGAATGCTGAGGCTTAATCCTTGGCCTTATCTTTAAATTCCTGTGCACGGTCCCTCACCCATGAATCCCCAACCTACACCTATCCAGCCTTTCTAAGAGTCTTGGTTCTTCAGCATTGGGACTTACTATAGCCATAGCTTCTTTTTCTTCCCTATCAGGAATTTCATGATCTGTTCCAGTCCCATCTGAGCTCTTTATTCCAACTTACATCTCCTCAGCCAAGATCTACAAAGAATTCTTAGGCCAAACCCTCTGCATCCTGTTTGACTCCCCTGTCCTGATCAGACACCACAGATTGCTCATCATCACTAAACACACTTCAGTGTGGTTTACACAGTTCTCTTCTCTTGTAGGCATGAAATTGGGGACCAGAAGACTTAGATTCTAGTCCTAGCCCTGCCACTTACTATTTTTTGGTCTTTGATGTATCATTTAACTTGTTTGAGTTTTAGTTTTCCTCTCTGGAGAATGGGGCTGTTGATACTAGTTATCTTCATTTCTCAGAGAGACAATCTAAAGTTCTATTTCCTGTCTTGCACAATTATTGTATCTAATTAAGACAAAGTACATAAACTCACTTTGAAAACTGTAAAGCATCATAAAATATAAGATATGGCTATATCTTTTCATCTCCAACCACACATACTGTGGAGTTTTTTCTGATCTCTCTCCTGTTTTCCCTCTTCTTTCCTTCTGGAAGCCTCCTTGTTCTTCCAGTATGAATCCCCAGTTGCACACAGGTTTCCATATGTTCTTGAGTCCCTCTTTCTTAAGTACCTTAGTTAGAGGGATGCCACAAGATGAGAGATTAAGGAGTAATCTCAAGGCTCTAGTTTTGGAAGAAAGGGAAGACCTATCTATAGCCTGGAGGTATTTACTTTGATCACAAAAAAGTCTTAACCAAATAGAACTGACTTTACCCAAATCTGCTTGTTATGGTTTTCATAAATTCATACAATCCCCAATATATAGGTCTCCCATCATATATAGTCCAAAAATTAATTCAATGATATTCACTTTTATCAATATCTGACAGGTTCAGTAATACATGTTTTTGTTGCTGGGTTTCTTTAATTTTTATTTATTTATTTGAGACAGAGAAAGAGAGCACAAGTGGGGAGAAGGGTCAGAGGGAGAGGGAGAAGCAGGGCTCAATCACAGGACCCTGGGATCATGACCTAAGCTGAAGGCAGATACTTAAATGACTGAGCCACCCAGATGCCCCTCATTAATATATTTTTAATCAATCATCTCAGACCATATTTAGTGCAGACACAAAAGAACCAGGTTAAAAAAAAAAAAAAAAGAAAGAAAGAAATTGTCATTCTCTCCCTCCCCACCCTAATCTCAGTTTGCTTTTGTCCTTTACCTTTAGTCAGGAGATGGGAGGGACAGCAACTCATTATGTCATATTATCTGCTAGACTGCATACTACTAGACAGGATTGGTACTTTGCTGAGGTAAGAGCCCAGAGACTGGCCTGGTAATCTGGGAAATTAGGACAACTCCAGGAGAGAACTGAGGTGTGGCCTCAGGCAAGTCACTTAATCTTTTCTGGTTTCAGTGTCCTCTACCATGAAATAGGGCACGGGACTAGTCCCTAAGATCTCTTCCAAGCTGAATGGTGTGTAACATGGTAGAGCACAATGACACATTCATCCAGTCTTATGTGAAGGGATAAGGACCAGGGTGAGGTAAGACATGAGGACACTGCACTCCTCGTCAGGAAACCACTTCTCCCTTCTTCATTGCATGCAAAGAGCTATATAGCCTTCTCTTTGCAGCCCTTTGTATGCCAAACCTCAACAACTGTCAGAAAGCACAGTTTAAAAACTTATAACGTGACAGTACAGGTTCATATTTTCACTATTCCCCATTTCCTTTGTTTACCTTTAATCTACTCATCATGCTGACTCCTTTCTTGAGTCTTCCCCCTATTCAATTGCTCCTCTCTCCTTCAACCGACATCTTCTTCTCTTAGACATCACATTAGAAACTTCTAGAATGGATTTTCTGTCCGAGTTTTGTAGCTGACTACTGCAAACTTCTCAAAATGGCCTTCCAGATCTTAGTTTATCAAAATCAGTCTTCCTCATCTAATTTCTGTGCCATTTTCTCCTTTAGTGAAGCATTCTACATGTCATGAATCTCAATCCCTTCATTTCACAAAAGAATAAAATAAGATTAAGAGAGATGAAGAGACTTGATGGGTCAAACAGCTATCACTGTTATGGGCAAGGATGAGAACCAGGCTCCCTGACTGTAGTTCAGTCTAGGCTCTTTCCATTGTAGCCCCAGTGCCACTAAATGAATATTCCCATTCAACTCCATAGAGGAGCCAGAAGGAGAATAGGGTTTCCAATGACCACCCTTCCCCCTCCCAAAATGAGCAGTAGTATTCCATCCACTAAACCACCTTATCTAATCCACAGTGGATTTTTTAAACAATAGCCCCAGTCCCTCTCCCCTCAGTTAAGATACTGGTGACTTGTACCTCCCATTTTATATAATCCTAGCTGTATATAATTGCCTATTGTGAGATTCTTTTTTTCAGTTTGACATATGAGATTTAATCTCTATAGAAGATTTAATCTTTCTATAGACTCTACAGCTGCACCCCCACCCCAAACCCACTTAACCCAATGCTTTTCCTCATACCAAGTGTGCCTACTGATATGCTCCAACTCCACCATCCACCTAACTCAGCAGCTGCTATTAGTATCTATGTGAAAAAGTAATTAAATCATTTCTGTAATTATTCTCTCATGCTTATAAATAATTAAGGGTTGTACATTCTCCCAGAAGCCACAAAAGACCTGGAACAGTGAATGACAGAGGAAATGGAACAAGAAATATGCCTTAGGAAGAAAGTGAAATTCAGTGAGGGGTGATGATGGAGGAAGCAAGAAACAGAAGATGAGGAATGGGCCAAGAGACGGGAAAACCAAAAGAGAAGCACAAAACAGGGACAAGAGAAGAATGGGGGGAGGGAGGGTTCTAGAGACATTGGTAAAAATGAAAGAACAAAAAAGAAGAAAAATGGTGTACCAGAATAGAATTAGTAACAAAAGAGGAAGAGGAAGAACTACAGGCAGAGGGAGGCTGAAAGAGGACAGTTCTTTTTTATCACTGTTTCACAGCTAAGGAAAGTGAGGCAGTTAAGTAACCAGGCTACTACGGTCACAGACCTAATGTGGAAGTAAGCCGGGGGATCCCCAGGTGGCTCAGCAGTGTAGCGCCTGCTGTCAGCCCAGGGCATGATCCTGGAGTCCAGGGATCGAGTCCCACATCAGGCTCCCTGCATGGATGGAGCCTGCTTCTCCCTCTACCTGTGTCTCTGCCTCCCTCTCTCTCTCTCTCTCTCTCTCTCTATCTCTATCTCTATCTCTCTCTCTCTCTCATGAATAAATAAATAAAACCTTTAAAAAAAAAAAAAAAAAGGAAGTGAGCCTGAATCCAAGTCCTGGTCTGTCTGGGCCTGAATCCTATAGGTAATCTGTGTAAGATATTTGTAGGCCTTTAAAAATATAAAATGTGAGGGGATCCTTGGGTGGCTCAGTGGTTTAACGCCTGCCTTCAGCCCAGGGCATGATCCTGGAGTCCCGGGATGGAGTCCCACATCGGGCTCCCTGCATGGAGCCTGCTTATCTCTCTGCTTGTGTCTCTGCCTCTCTCTGCTTGTGTCTCTGCCTCATTGAATCTACAATGACCTCAAAATAAACACTTTAATTAAAAATATATAAAGTTATAACTGATGTCCATTATCAATAAATGAGCACTGACCCAACCATAGCCCCTTAGCCGCATGCCAACAGTGACCAAGAGCGTGAAAATTAAGGTGGCTGGAGGCACTCTCTGCCATGAGGGAAAGAGCTTGCAGGGTTCTACAGAGACAGGACACACATCTTCGCTTGGCCTCATTACACGCCAGGTTCTGAGCAACAGAACCAACTTGCCACAGACTGTAAAAGTAACATTTGTCAGCTCCAAAAGTCAAGAATAGACCACCTGGGAACTTCTAAGTATGCCAGGTCCTAAGGTAGGCCATTGAGGGACCTCGACGCTGACAGGATGAAGCATGAAGATGGCTGCGTGTACCACATAAAGTCTAAGTCATGTGCAACAGGACACAGGGGAGAGGACGAAGGGAGAGAAGGACAGAGAAACACGAACCAGAAATGAGATGATAGGAATAGGAAGCAGAGAGAGGAGGAAAAGGAGGACAGGGAGAAGGAGAAATCAAAGAACCTAAGAGAGGGAGAAACAAAGAAGGACCCAGGGTTAGAAGGTGAGTCTCAGAGGGCAGTAAAAGGCATCAAAGAATTCTTAGTGCAAAGTAAGATTTGAGCCCTTTCTATATAGTGTGCAAAATTAAAACGATCTAGGGGTGGTGCTTGGGTGGCTCAGCAGGCTAAGCATCTGCCTTCGGCTGCGGTCTTGATCCTGGGATCCTGGGACCAAGCCCCATGTTGGGCTCCCTCCTCAGTGGGGAGTCTGCTTCTCCCTATCCCTCTGCCCTCCCATCTGCTCCTGAGCATGTGCGCACATGTTCGTTCTCTCTCTCTCTCTCTCTCTCTCAAATAAATAAATTAAAATCTCTTTTAAAAAATATAAAATGATCTAGAAATCCCCAGAGTTCATTGATTAATCTGGGCTTTCTACTTCTACTTGATGCTATTCTACTTCCCAGAATGAGCTCTAGGAGGCCTTTGGCTTTAACAGTCCAATGCTTTCCAAGGCGCCAAGCAGGTTCTATGCTGCCCATTGCTCAGCCACGGATACCCTACACCCTTCTCAAGGGGCCACCCTTCAGGATTTCCGTTTGCAGGAGGTCTCCCAGCACAGCCTAGCTTCTGGGGAGATGAGGATGCCTGTGAATAGCATGATTTGTGGGAGTCAAGAAAGTACCTTAGGAACGCACCTTCTGTTTTAAACATATATATAACTTATGGTCCAACATGGTATCTGAAATTCCACTCATACAAATTTCTTCCTCTCAGTTAAAACATAAAATGTTCATGGAGGGGGTCACACAATTGGTTGCTCTTAACTGTTCAGATGCTGTCAAGGACTTGATTGTTTAGACTGTCTCCCTGTTTGAAATGAGACAGGGAGCCGTAAGGAGGAAATACTGGGGGAGCTACATGGAGTATAGACTCAGGACCAAATTCTACAGTGCTTCTTGAAAAGCCCTACCAGTGCACAATGCAAGGATCTGGGGGCAGGTGGAGGGAGTCCTTTAAGCAGCCAGGAGGCAGAAAAAGGACAATGGGCAACTAACTGAGGTAGCAGCTGTCAAGGGGAGAAGGGAGCACAGGGAAGGGGAATTTTTACATGATTAAAAATACATACATGCTTTTTCAATTCCATACCTTTTCCCAGGGCTCACTGTTGATATCAGGATGACAGAGGCAGCCATGGTTGCTAGCTGGAAGTCCCCAAAACACAGAAATGACCCCTATTCAAGCTCTACTGCCACTTTCTATCAGACAAGAAACCAGCTCCAGATATGTGCAACTCACAGAAGCATCAGAGGTTCCTACTTTAATGACTGGGGAGCCTCACAAAAGGGAGCACAAGGAATATACCAAAGAAGAGGAAGTCCCCTTCTACCAGAGCATAGAGAGAGTTAAACCTGGGTCCAAATCCCCCTCTGTTTAACATGAATTAGTCTCCAAGGAGAACTAAAATGACACCAGTAACTACTCAAGGTCAGTTTCTTATCATTAACCAATTACACTTCCCCTTGGGCAGAAACAGCAGTGCCCAAAGGAAGAACTTCCAGAACCCAAAGGCCACGCTGCTTTCCTTGGTAAAACTCCCCACCAATTTAGTCTCAGAGAACAGTAGTAATCAGAGGCTAGGGCATTCACAACAAAAGTATTCCTATCTCTTGGGGTGCCTGGGTGGCTCAGTTGGTTGGTAGTCCAACTCTTGGTTTTGGCTGGGGTCAGGATCTCAGGGCCATGAGACTGAGCTTGTGTCCTGCTCCATCCTCAGCACAGAGTCTGCTTGGCCCTCCTCTTCCCCTGTCCCCCCATCCCACAACACATTCAAGCTCTTGTTCTCTCTTTCGCTTTCAAATAAATAAATAAATTTTTTTTTTAAGGAAGTATTCCTATCTCTTAGCTTCTCATACAGATGAACTAGCTGTCTGTGGGAAAATGGTATGGCAGGCAGGTATTATGAGAACTGGGACTCTGGGCACCATCCTTGCTCTCTACCCTGCAGAACTCTATCTTGGGTCCTGCTGCTCAGCCTGAGAAAAGTTTCCATGGACAACCTGTGTGTGGCCAGAGCTGCTACTATTGCTGCTGTTGACAAATTCAGCTGAAGTTCCCTACTCTTCTCCTGCCTGGTTCTAGGAAATGGGCACTCACACTTCCTGTCCAAACTCCTCTGCTCTGACCTTGGGATACAAGTCTTCCTTCCAACTTTCAGTATCAACTTTGGCTTCCTGAACTATCCATCCAGAATGGGAGACCCTCTGTGATGTCTATTCAGAGGGGCTGTTAGGAAGGGCTCTGGCAGAGATCCCAGGCAAGCAGCCAGCAGGGGCCAAGGGGAAGAAAATTATTCACAGGATCACAGATGTTAGAGATGAAAAGAACTTGCAAAAACACATCTCACTCATCCATCCCACCTTGCAATGTAGGCCCTTTTCCAAGAGCATATGGCCTGTTCCCATCTGATTTCAAAGGATCTATCATTTCCAACAAATACGTACTGAGTACGCTGTGTGTGCTCTGTGTTGTCCCATCATAAGAGGAGGAGACAAACGGGCTCTCCCCCTTTGGAATGGGCTGCCATACTGAGAGATAAATCTGCCTCTCACACATGTTGCCTGAGCCCACCTAGAGATCTGTCCCTCCACCCTGACACCCAGATATCTTTCATATACCTATCAATTTTGCACATAAATAGGCCTTTGATCATTGGGGAATTCAAAAGGAAAGTACATACTGAAGGCCCAGCAAGAAGAGAGGTCCAGGAAGAAGGGGCCAATGAGGGGTCAGCTGAAGCAGACTTTGGGTACCACTTCTAAGAGCTGTTAAGGATTTTGGTCCAAGGTAACAGTACTTACAGCTTATTCTCTAAGACTATCCAGAAAGTAGGAAGATTTAGTTTGCTCTGAGACCTACAGCCATCCAGGACAGTGAAACAGAGATACTATTATTTCTTTGTCAATTTCTCATCTGCTGAGATGAGTCTTAAACTGACATCTGATTTCACTTTCTCCTGACAGCAAGCTAGAAAAAATCCACCCTTGCAATCCCAGAAACCGCAGCAAAGAGTCTGATTTGACCCCAAAGTCAAATCCTGGGGCATCCACTTGGCAGTATCCTGGGCTTCGGTGTCTAGGCCCACCCTTAAGAGTTCAGAGTTTGCAAAAAACCAGGGATCCCAAAAAAAAAAAAAAAAAAAAAAAAAAAAAAAAAAAAAAAAAAAAAAAAAAAAAACCAGGGATCCCACGCAGCTCAGTCCCAGGTCCCATCAGACTGGGACTTATCTAGTGGTGTTGCTCAGCCCTACATCCTTTTCAACTGTTCTTTCCCTTTCTACTTCTTGTCTTGTCCTATGCTCCTCTTGCCTTCAGAACTGTCCTCTTGTTCTGAATGTTTGGGTCCTAATCGAGACAGACTGGGCAAGGAAAGGTTCACCTTTGCCTAAGCTCAAGTCGACCACTGTCTGGACAGTTGGGATATTCCCTTCCCGGGTTAAGCTAGATGTCCCAAGAAGACTAAGTAAATGAAAGTGTTCAAGAGGAAGTGCAACACATGCTGATGTCCATGGGCTTTACTGTCACTCGGGCAAGGGATCTTGGTTCCACATGCCACAGCCAGTGTGTCACCACCGGCCATTTATCTTCCTTCCTACCCTCAGTTTCTTCAATCTATAAGTGGGGGGGAACAATCTTGCTGCCAAAATCCTAGGGCCCCTTAAAGGCTTAAATCTGCTAAATGTGGATAAAGCAGTATTTCATATAAGGTGCAGCAGTAACATGTAGTAGGTACACTTGGTTTAAAAAGGAGGGAACAGGAAGAAACTGACTTCTTCTGAAACCCCAGATCTAGGCCAATGAAAATCCAGGACTCCCAACATACCCCAAAGAGCATGTTAAGTAAGCCTAGACCAAGATACCTCACAACCTGCATTCCAATTGAAAGTCAGAGACAAAGGGTCCTTGAACTTGATATCTGACAGTTGATTTTCCCCATTCCCAATTCCATGGCCTCTCCTTATCATTTCCACTTTGCTCCCTCTCTCCATTCTGTTCTCCTTTGCTCTTCTCCTCTTCTCCATTAGCTTCTTCTCATCTTTCTCCAACTCCTCTCTTCCTGCTTTTTAATCATTAGTAAGCAGCCACAGAAAAGCTCAACAGGTAGATACTGATTATCACAAAACTTCATCATCTAAACAATATGCCACGTTCTACTCACCAATGGTCTGCAAACCTGGCTGTATCTCAGGGTCCCTTAAGGAAATTTATGAAAACAGCAAGTAGTGGGGAATGACTCCAAAAGAATATGTGGGTAGGGAACCAGAAAATTCATATTAAAATAATAATAATAATAATAATAAAATAAAATCCTCTTTTAATTCTCAGATCCAGTCAATGTAAGAACCACTTCTACACATTGTACACTTGGGCTAATGAAACTCTGTCAAGCTCCTTTCCTCCAACTTTCTGGATGTTTTTTAACTCCTTCGTTGGGAAGGATAGGTGGGAACCATCCCCTCAGCTTCTTAAGTCTTGTAGCTTTATTTTTTGAGAATTTACAACATTTGCTTCTATATAAGTGGTAGAACACTACAGTGGTAAGTGGATAAAGGCCAAGGGGCTGGAGGGAGCTGGAAGAACCGCACAGACAGTGGATCTGTGAAGGCAGAAGAAGTGAGAGTAGAGACGGAAGGCAGTGGACATATGGGCAGGGAGAAGGAGGAGGAGGAGGGGTAGGTGGCAGCAGCATGCAGGAACTCCAGTGGAGTCTGTTGTCCTAGCAACATGATGATGCTCAAAGGTTGAAGACAGCCGCTCCTTACAACTTTGGACGACAGGTTGTCAAGGTAACAGAATACATCCAAGACATATGGTGGCAGGCCAGGAAGACTTGGCGGGGGTGGGGGAAGGGCGGGGGGGCGGGGGTGGTTGGTGCCAGAAGTCCTCAGGTCAAGGCAGGCTGCATTGACTGGCTTGGCCATCACACTCCCTCCCATTCTCAATGCCCACACCTCTCACCCCAACATCTTACCCCAGTTGCACCATTCCCAATTCTACCCTTCTCAGTGCCATCACCTCCATTTGGAAAAAATGAGAAATTGTATCAGACTGCAATTATGTAGACCCAAGTCCAGGAACTGGCCATAGGACATTGATACATGAGAACTCCAACAACTCAAAATAATAGGCAGCTATTTATTCAGAGGAAAGCCAATCATAGTGCTTCTGACTATCTACTGTACTTTGCTAATTTTTTGGCAGGTCTGTAAACAAACTTCAAAAAAAAAATAGAAAGCTGCATAATCCATGGATATATTGAAAGAAAATCATTCCTGAATCAAGAGGAATTTGTATTTCAATGCTACTAGAAAAGACACTACCAGCCATTTATTCAAACCATGTGTGTACCTGGCAAAGTAATGGGTGCTTTAAGGGTTATTTCATCATCTCATAATAGCTCTTTGAAGTTGATGAATATTAACTCTCTTATAGCAGTGAAAAAATAAAACCAAAAACCAGATCACAGAAGTCACACAATATAGCAAAAGGTCACTGAGCTTCTGAAAGGTGGAGACATGACTTAAAATGGCTTCAAGGTATATATTCGATCCACTATACTATCTCCATCTGAAAAGATGCTAAGTCAAATTACATCATTCCCTTCTTATACCTTCTGGAATGAATTGAAAAATACTCAACTCCACTCTGAGGCTCTCAGGCCCTACATGATCTGGCCCCACAGCACCTTTCAGCCTCATTTTCTACCATTGTCCCTACTGCCCACCACTCTCCAATTCTACTGATCATCTGGACACTTATCAAAAAACAACAACAGCAAAAACATGCCCCCTTCAAGAACTTCACACCTGCTCTTCTCTCTGCCAAAATGCTGCTTAACATCTTCATGCATCTGGATCCTTCTCATCACATCTCAAGTGCTACCTCCTCTGAGACCTACTCTGAGAACCCTAAAATTACCCTGCATAAATACCCCTTCCTGCTATTTTCATAAAAACAGTTCCCTCTACCTAAAATAATATTGTTTATTTATTGTCAGTCAATGCTCCATGAGGAAGTGTCTTTCTTACGGGCTGTATCTCCAGGACCTTGGACAGTATCTACATCCAGTAGATACCTAATAAATATTTTTTAAATGAATGAATAAGCAAATGAGAAAGAATATTGTTTGATAAAAGAAGTTTCAAAATCTCTTGGATTTGGAAACTTAATTGCACTGATTAAATTTAGCTGGTGATATTTTACCGATTAGTATGTCATGAGAATCATATGTGTTTATCCTCTGGAATTTAAAAAAATACTTATTTCTTTCTGCTTCCTCCTTTGAAAGTAGACTAATAAAGTCAAGATTATCACTGGCACCCAACTGCTTTGCATAAAAATTTTGTTCTGCTACCTCAGAATGCACTCCTAACTGGAGGCGGCCCTTTTTGCCATGTCTGAGTACCAGAAATAAAGTGGACATGAGTGTTAAAACTCTAGATGTGAGTGCCGAGTTGTTGACTGCTGGTATCTGGCTGATGTGAGGAAGAGAGGGGGGATGGGCATAACAGCCTAGAGAGAGACAGAAATGTATTTTCCAGCAACCAGAGATTGATTCTCTCATCCATTTTCATTTCAGTTTAAAATACTTTTCTCTTAATTGCAACTGACATCTGCTGCACTGAAATAATTAATTCATCCATACATTTAATAAATATGTATTGAAGGCTTGCTATGTGCCAAGCTATATGTTAGGTTCTGGGGATAAAAAAATGAAAAAGCCATAGTTCCTGCCCTTATGAAACTTGTAGTCTAGCAGGGCAGGCAGCTAATAAAAAAACAATTATGATTAATTACAGCTGTGATAAGGACGATGAAAATTACAGGATAAAAGAGAATAAAAAGACAAGAAGCAGGAGTTCAACCTGAGGGTGGAAAAAAAATCTAAAAGCATGAGGATTTTGGATTGGGCAGCCTTAGGTGTTTACATTTCCCTCTTCACTCATTCATTTACTCAATGCAGACTTAACTGAGAACCTCTCATCAATCCACATTCATTGTCCTAGTGTTTGCCAGGTCTTTTCTAAACACTTCTAATAATCTTACTTAATAACCTTAAGAAATGGGATCTATTTCTATCACCATTTTAGAGAGAGAAATCTAAAGCCCAGAGAAGTTAAGTACTTTGCCAAAGAATCACACAGTAAATAGCTAATCCAGGAAACAATCTAGGCAGTGAAATCCTAGAGATCCTTCTTGTAATTATGGTTAGGTTTCCTAAAGTTCCTAGGGCTGCCACCAAAAATTACTACACATTTGGTGGCTTAAAACATCGAAAATTTATTTCCTCACAGTTCTGAAGCCTGAAATCAAGGGTGTTCTCAGGGTCATGTTCCCTCTTAAGGCTCTAAGGAAAAACTGCCCTTCGCTTTTTCCAGTTTCTGGTGACTTCTTTGGCTTATGGCTAACTAACTCTAGCTGCCGCCCCTCTTTCAAAGCCCTCTCCTTTGTGTCTATGACTTCTCCTCTTCTTTATCTTATAAGGACATTTGTCACTGGATTTAGAGCTACCTGGTTAAATCCAAAATGAGCTCATTGTGAGGTCCTTAACTTAATGACAACAACAATGACCCTTTTTCCAAATCAGGTCACATTCACAGGTTACAGGAGTTAGGACATGGACATATCTTTTTGGGGGACCACCACTCAACCCATTACACTGTGTATATAGAGCACACAGTTTACTAATTGTTAATTGTTTAATAAAAGTTAGCTATTGCAACGCATCAGACACAATAACATTCGCCAGGAATACAAAAATTAGTAAAGTATAGCCCTGGTCTACAATGAGCTCATTGTATAGCAAGTGAGATGGACAGGTAAATAAGACAGGCTATGATAGCACAAATAGCACACAAGTGGAGTGCAAAAAAAAAAAAAAAAAAAAAGTAAATCTTGCAAAGATGAGACTCAGAAGAAGGTTCACAGAAGTGCTACAACTTCTCTTAAAAAGTGAGTAGGTGTTTCTAGATGGACAAGGGAGAGGATATTCTAAGGCAAGGAGGTAGCACAAACAAAGGCACAGAGATGCAAAGCCGCCAGGACCAGTCAGGGAGCTATAAATAATTCAGTGTGGCTTAACATTACTGTTCAAGGGCTGGGAGGTGAAGAGAAAATCCTGGAGAGGTAGCCTGCGACCAGATCAAAGAGGATGTCTTATTCCAAGCTGTTGGAAACCAGTGCAGGGTTTTAAGCAAAAGTGTATAACAACCAGATTTGAGTTTCTAAAGAATCACACAGGTAAGCTACCATGTGGCTATGCAGATGAGAGAGAGAGAGAGAGAGGGAGAGATCGGAGTGCCAGCATTGAGGTCATCACAGTGCCTGGAGGGAAGAGGACCATCATGAAGCCTCCTTATTGTTTGCACAACCATCCCGAGGGGGAAAAGAGTATCCTGGCTTAATTTTCCAAATTGGGTCACCACCCTTCTTAGAACTCTCTCTTGGTTTCTATAATGCCTCTCTTTCCTTGTCTTGTTCTTATCTCCCATAATTATCCTAGCCCCTTTATAACCTCCACCCACTCTGGCTATCCCAGTCATGTATCTAAAGTGGCTCTGTCCTCATTCCACTTATTCATTCTGAGCCATCTCATCCATCCTCCTGGTTTCTACTACCCTCTGCTTGCTAATGAGGTTTGTATTTGTATTTCCAGCCCAAATCACTCCCTTTCCTTCCAAGTCCAAATCCAACTGCTTACTAAACATTTCCACTTATATGACCTACCCATGTTCTAAATTCTAGTCATTCACCTTCCCACTGTCACCAAATGTATGACAAACCTAATTACTCTTGTCATCGTAATTTTTGGAATGACACTAAAAGGGTCAACAGTGTTCAATGCTGCAGAAGGTCAAGAATGACAAAAAGACCGTTGGATTTGGCGTTTTGCGGAAAGTGAGAGACAAGGAAGTGAAAACAGCAATCTAACTTCTTTTTAAGGAGCTGAAATGTCAAAAGAAAGAGGGAGGGGGAACTAAGGTCAGGAAAAGCTTTTATGTTTGTTTATTAATATGAGAGTGGTCTGAATTGTTCGAGCTTATGAGATTAGGGATATGAAGACTTCTCCTGATCTAATACCCACACCCTGCTTTTTCCTTCTTTGAGTATGGGCATGATGCCTAGAGCTAGGGCAGCATCATTGTAACCATGATAAAAATACCAGTGGACTCCCAGAGGTCAGCCCTGACATCACTACATCACTGAATCACCACCCCCCCCCCCCGCAGTCCTTGGCTCCAGGTGCCTTGATCTGAGACACCAATAAGCACATATCTGTTTAAGCTGCTATGAGCAAATCACTAGCTAAAGGTCTTGGGCAAGATAGTTAACCTCTCCAATCTACAATTTCCTTATCTGTGAAAAAGGACGAAACATACGCCTCATAAATGTAATGAGAGAATTAAATAAAATAACATTTTTAAGCTCACATAAGGTGACTAGCTCAGAGCTTGACAAAAGTCAATGACCAATCAATGTTAGTTCTTTTCTCATTGCAACCTCTTAACAAACGTATGATAATTTGGGTGTTCTTTGTCACTGTAAAAGAGAATTGCAGCAATAATTTTTTTGTCCTCAGAAAAATGGAATCAAACTAGCTTTTAAAATGATTCTCATGCACGCTGGACCCTTAAACCAAAGGATCAAAATATAATTTTGAATAAAATATGGATCTAATGTCTAAAACTAAGGCAAAAAGAACCACAGAAGTCTCAGAAAGGAGAATAAAAATATAGTCTTCATGTAGAAATCATAATCCTATAATCCCATAATCATAAGGGGTTTTTCAGGAGTATCAGTATGATCAATTAAAAGCTGGCTGGTGATAATAAATTAACTGTCTTCCTTTATATATAACATAGCACTACTTTCTATCTAGTACCTTTAATATGTCCCTCATCTAACAATTCACTTTTTCTTATATAGCAACACTTCCAAATCTATGCATGACCCTAGATTCAAACATTATTTTATTCTGTTAGGCTTTCCTTTTTCGTGTTCTTGACTTATCTTCATTGCTTATATCCTGTATCAGTTTATTGAAATCACTGTATGGCTCTGCTTTGAAAATCTTGATAAGCCTGATCACATCACAATCAGCAACTGCATCACTGCAGAGGCAGAACCCACTGAGCCGCTGCTTCTCCACCAGGCCTAAAATGAAGGGTATTAACATCCCAAGGCTTTCTCTTTCAGTTAACAGGAAAACATTAAGATCCCATTTTCTTCAAATGATTAGGTGTGGTCTGGTATATGAAAATACAGGAAAACATATACTGAGGACCTACTGTTTATCAAGCATTGGCTATACTGCTTCAGAAAGCTCACAACCCACTGGGAACTAGGTGGTATTGTGTCCCCATTTCGCGAATGGAAATTTTGAGGCCCAGAGAGCTTAAAAGGCACAACGAAGGTCACATAACTGGCGAATGCATAGGAGCTCAAGCCTCACAGCTCCAAAGCCTGCATTCTCTCCACGTAGTACTACTGCCTTCCTGCAGACACGCCATCATTTCCCGGAGGATGGATGAGAAACACAGGATGGCTCATGTGTTACTTTCTAGCACCAGGTACTTTAATGTCTATAGATGCCTAAAGCAATTTCTGGGGTCTGTTTCTCCAAGCATTAAAACTGCACCTGGGACACCTGGGTGGCTCAGCAATTGAACGTCTGCCTTTGGCTCAGGGCGTGATCCTGGAGTCTCAGGATCGAGTCCCACACCAGGCTCCCTGAATGGAGCCTGCTTCTCCCTCTGCCTGTGTCTCTACCTCTCTCTCTCTCTCTCTGTCTCTCATGAATAAATAAATAAAATCTTAAAAAACAACAACAACAACAACACACCTGGACTTCAACTAGCCAGTCTCTCAAAAGCAAATCTCAGCTCCAATTTTAAAGCTGGCCAACAAGAAACCCATTCCACAGACACAGGTGGAAAGTCCTGGAATCCACACAGACATGAGGGCTGAACCACTGCAAAGTCTATAGTGTCTTAGAGAGACTACCCCCTCATCTTTCCCCAAAGTATAATTCAAGGAAGGAGAGAAGGTGGGAGAGGAATAACCGACCTCCAGGCAGGGAATACTATCTCAGCTTTCTGCTGACTCCTCAGTGTGTGGAAGGGAGTTTCAAAATCAGCCAAAAAAGTTTTAAAGTCAAACATACTTGGATTTGGAACCCAGTCCCACTATTTTTCTAGCTGTGTCACTTTGGCCATGGTACATGCTCTCATTTAGTTTCCACATCAACTAAAAACAAATGCTACTACTATTTATCTCACAGGATCGCAGAAGAATTAAAATGCTCATTAACATTGTGCCTGGCACAAAGTTAGTGTGCTCTATTAGCTTTTTTCCCCCCTCTTAACTTCTCCACGATGTCTTCACTCTCCACAACCAAACTGTAACACCATGGTTTGCCCTTGAAGGATTTAGTCCCCAGGAACACCATATGACAGACCACTGCAAGCCAGGTAAAAAACTAAAAGACACCAAAATTAAGGAAGAAGCACAGGGTAAAATATGAGTAGCATAGCCATCTTGGTTTCAAGATTATGCTGGATATGGAAACTCACATGAGCAACCAGAAGGCAATAGTCTATTTACAGTGACACACATTACTGCTGGCTCAACCATGCTCTCCAACACACTGCCATCAGATGTGTGTTGGGGAAGGCACAGCCAGTAGGGGGAGAGAGTAAGAAAGGTAGAGCCAATGAAGACTAGGAGCCATTTTCCTAGCCCCAGTTGGATTCAAAATGTAAGGCTCTGTACAAAAAATCAGAGTGCTATTCAAAGTACCAAACAATTGAGAAAGAAAAAAATCATAACAACAGACTCCAGAGTGAGAATATTTTCACATGGCCTTTAATCAGGAACAAGATATGGAGTATGGCACATGTTTTAGCTACTGTACTTCACTCTGATCAACCCATCTACTTCCAGACCCTGACTTTCTACTTGGCATCCCTCTTCTCTTCCATTCTTGCAGCATTCAAGATCAGATCATGTGTCCTCTTGCCTGATCCTACCGTTAACTTTCAGTTTCTGTCTTCCTTCCTACCTCCTGCCCAAACCATTTCCACTGGTCCTAATGCTGATGTCAGTATGTCTGTCATTCCCTGTCACACTGCTCTTTATTCTTTCACCTAAAGCAACTGTTTGTACAGCACTTTTCCATAGTTTTTCACACCTGTTTTATTTCGTTTTATCTTCAAAGTGTTGCAAGGTGGGTAGGGCAAAAAACAAAATCGAAATCTTATAAACTCTAAAATGAGTATCATGTAGTTATATGATTTGTTTGTTCAAATTTCCAAAGCTCATGAGAATGGAGACTAAAACCCAGGACTTATAATTCTTACTGAGGCAGAACTGTTATCAATAGGAAGCATGAGCTTCAAAATAGGTACTTCGGGGATTTGAATCCCATTCCCACTGCTCACAAACTGTGGTCTCTTGGATCAGTTATTTAACCTTTCTGAGCTAAAGTCTGAAAACCCAAGAAAGATTTCAGCATATCAGCAGAGAAACCTCCTAAAAAGAAATGGGAAGTACATCTAGCTTTAGTTCATTATTTAGATTAAGATGAGCATCCTAAATCCAGGATCTCAGGGAGAAAAAAGCAATTATACCAAGGCAAAATAAAGTAGACTCTTTATACTCAGGTGGGGAACTGCCAAAAACCACCTCATGCATTTTTAAATGGTCTCTGTTACTATTCTAAACAGTCTTGTGTTATAAACACCTAGCTGTACTTTCCTTGTTAGAGCTCTTCCATAGCTGAACATGCCTTTTTTTTGGCTATGGCATGGCTATACCACCAATGAGCTTTGGCTTCATGGTGGGGAAGGACCAAGGTTCCTACCTCACACATCAGAGCCCCCAGATTTTCACCTGAATGCTCTTCTTGGTTGGTCTCCAGTTCAGAAGTGTCTCTACAATTGGCCATGGCTCTATTCAACTCCCATTCTTTTCCTGTATCATGAAACCTTTCTTTCTTCAAATTGTCCCATATAATCATCAGCTTAACCTACAGAATGCTGTGCTGGACACTAAGTGAAGCACTTGCTATTCATTATCTCATGGAATCTTCAACAGCCCTATATAAATTATATGTTAAGGAGATCAATATTTAGAGTAAGTGGTTGGTGAGTAGTCCAGATTCCCACATCCAGAGGTGCCTCCTAATAGCTCTACTCTTCTACCTCCCACACTTTTTTCCACCATGGTATAAGGTACATTTCTTCATTGGAAGAGTAGAACACTCACTCATGTCTGTACTCATGAATTAGCATATGCCAAAAGAGTGAGCACAAGCTATTTGACCAGATGCTAAACTTGTGTCTCTCACCCCATCGGTCAAAAACCTCTATAACTGGGGCACCTGGGTGACTCAGTCAGTTAAGCATCTGCCTTCAGTTAAGCATCTGCCTTCGGTTCAGGTCATAATCCCAGGGTGCTGAGATTGAGCCCCACCTTGGGCTCCCTGCTTAGCGGGGAGCCTACTTCTTCCTCTCCTTCTGTGACTCCCCCTAGTTCGTGCTCTCTCTCTCACTCTGCTGTCTGTCTCCCTCTCAAATAAATAAATAAAATATTTTTAAAAATCTTTTTAACCATGTTTTCTTGCATTACAACCTCCTTCAATCTGGGACTTTATTCCTGTAATACAACCTTCCGCAAGAACACTTGGTTAGCGGGCTTCATTTGAAGCAAACTAGCAACATTAACAAAACTGAAGTAAAATGAAATGCCAATTACCTATCTCCTAGAAGGAGGAAACAAAATGGAAGGCTTATTTATCACCCTTTGGAGGGTGTCAATTCCTCAAAGACTAGGCCTTAAACGTGGCAAATCTGTATTTCTTAGATTTTCTACATCAGTTCCGTTTTCAAGTGTTGTGTCCTATGGCCGCATAGTTGATTCATAGTTGTCAAACTCTGTGTCCTCATTCTGTGTTTGTAAAATATGTTCATGGTACTTAAAAATAAACTTCTATTTAAAAAAAATAAAACTGGCCTTAGAGTTTGAGATGTTTTATTTTTGAAACTTGCCCCAAAAGCTTGTTTCTCCAAGATCTGGGGGACTCTTTATTTGCCTTCATGAAAATCCCTTAAGCCTGTGAATGTTCCTTTGCACAACTCCCAGGAATCTTGGTGCGGCTGCTCACTCAGCCCCAGTGGTCCCTGCCATTCTCTTCTGCAGCTTCCAGCTCTATCAGGTGTCTGACCCTCAGGAATGAGCCTTCTGCACTCCAGGTTCTGTGGTGTCAGGACCTCTTTTTTTCTACCTTTTCCTCTTTCTACCTAATCTTTTGGAAATAGTTTCAGGTCAAAAGTCAGTTAGATATTTTTTTAGGCTATTTTAGGAAATTGCCTAAAAACCATTGCTTGCCTCCTTCTCTCTCTCTCTCTCTCTTATGGAGAGAGAAAAAGAGAAGATGGAATATTTGGGTGTGGTTGCCATGGTGGGGAGGTGTTAGGGGAGAGAGGCCAGAGAAGGGTCTCATTACCATCACCTCACTGCTTTCAACCCTCCCTTTTACCCCTAGAGGTAGGAAACAGCAGGCCCACTCTGGACTCAGGCTACACCTAAGTGCTATGCCATTTCAGCTCTTCATTGTTTCTCTCCTCTAGCCCCAGGATTTCCATTATGAATCAAGTGATGGATTACTTTCATTCAGGTAACAATCTAACACAGTGCTATGTAATGGAGGAGAAAGTAAAGAATCAGAAGGTATGTGAGACCTTGACTAGCCTTGCCATTTTCTTGAGAGGCAAGACAGCATGTGGCCTTTGGAGCCAATGACCAATGTTGAAGTCCTGGCTGCCACTTACTAGCTACACATCATTTTGGCTATGGTTTTTTAGTCTCTCTGAGCCTCAGTTTCCCCATCTGTCAAATGGAAATTAAAAAAATATCACTCAGCTCACTGAGTTGTTAAGAGTATGAAATAAAACAACACATGCAAGGTGCTATGTGCTGGAGCACATGGTAAATGCTAGCGTGCCGGGAACAAATCAATGAACAAAAGAGCCCAGTCTCTCAACATGGTCTGCATTCTACCTCATACTATATGATTATTATGCATTTGTAAGAAACACAAGAGAGAAACAAATAACCAGTGCAGCCAATAATCTTTTCTACTGGGGCAGGAGGGTGGGCATGCTGAAATGACAGAAATTGCAAGTAGTTTGCATAACCAAAAAAAAATATTTTCACCTGTCGTGTTCTCAAGATAGTATGCACTTATTTATGATTCAAAAATTTGGCTCATCCATCTTGGCCTTCTTACAGTGCAATATCATGCCCTCAAAATACCACTGCTAAAATATAACACCATCAGCTAAGGACAATGATGTTAAAAAAATATATATCTGAAGCAAAAGCACACTGGGTTTCTCACAGTTGGTTTATATTTTCCATTCTGCTTCAGTTTATCCCACCTCTCTCAGCATGGGCTTCTAGTGCAAAAATTTGTTTTCTAACTTCTTTACCTGTGCCCATGTGAATGGAACAAGATGTTTCTCATATGCAACTGAGGTCCCTCCATTTAGGACTTCAATTTAACCTTTCCTAGACTGAATAAAGGAAACTCCAAAACAGAAGCTAGTCAGCTACACCTGCTGCCGACAGATGGCGGTAATGATCACACACGGTTATTTCAGCCTGCTAAATCCTGCGCTGTAGTGGTTCTCAACTGGCCAAAGAGCACATAGGAGGTGTCAGTGCTAGCTTTTGAGGTGTTTACAAACATCATTAACCCCGGAGCATGTCCTTTAAGTACAAAACTAAAGACAGTTTTGACGGTGATGATAAAAAGTGTAAGATGACAATGCAGAGATGGAGACCATTTTAAAAACCCAAAGTGATGAAAGCAATAAATCCTGCACCTGTGGTGAACTGAGTCATTCTAAGATATAACAGCAAAGGGAAATACATATGTGAGAAGTGCTGTACCTAAGCAATGAGCAATAATCAATAAAATAAGGAAAAATATCTGAATAAGTAAAAACTGTAAAAACAAAACATAACCACAAACAAAACACCTTCTACAATTAGAGAATAAGCATCACTGTCAGATGATAATTAGCTTGTCGTAGATCAGTTTCTAACGTTAATGTAGAAGAGTCTACAATTTATTTGAGGCCATACACCTGTGGTGCTCAACCTTAACCACATACTAGAACCATATGGGAAGCTTTCAAGAAGCCAGACGTCCAGGCTATACCACAGGCCAACAATCAGAATCTCTGGGGGTGGGACCCAGGCATCAGTAGTGTTGAAAGCTGCTCAGGGGATTCAATGTTCAACCAAGGTTAAGAACCACTGCCTTCAAATCTAAGTATGGAGAAAATGCAGCTGCTACTGGTTCTGTAGATTAAAATCAATTCCAATGTGTAGATCTAGGTGTGATGCGCATAGACACCTTAGCAAAAAGTGCTTCCCTGTGACATTCATATCTTCAAGGAGACAAATAATCTGCCTCAAGGGATTTTTCTTTTTATAGTCTTGAAGCTGTCATGGGGGCGGGGGGAGTAGAATATGTGTTTCCAAAAAAGAATAGAGCATGCCTTATTTTAAAGGTTTGAAGAAGCTATTCACACACATATTTGAAGAAAATGTATCACAGAACTATAAGCTTCAACATCTTAGACACTTCAGTAAATCCATTTACAAACAAATGGACACATAAACCTGTTCAAACCTACAGAAGCTCTGAATACCTATACCTTTTCCTCACTTTCATCTCCAAAGGCAGAGACTGATTCCTAATCTATCTACTCATTTAGTACATTCTGGTTACTTTCCATCTTTCGTAATCAAGTTTTGCATTAAAATACATGGATCATTTAGTTCTCTATACAAACCCCCCAGGTTCTCCTCCCTGGAGCCCTCCTTTACCTTATCTGCCATTATCATAGAGGAGCCTCCGTGGATGCCCAGGATGGGGGTGAGAGTCTGGGCTGAAATGAAGTCAAGGATCTGGGCAATGGCCTCCTGATCTGTGTCGTCAGCAAACACCACGCCCTGGATCTTCCGGTCAGACATGAGATCACAGATGCGGGTGATGATGCTCTTTGGGTCAGTCTCATTCATGGCTACCAGCTCCACACGGGGAACCACAGAGAGATGGTGGAAATCATCTTTCTCGTGGGCATCCTTGATGGCCACCTCGTCTGAAGTGCCCACGAGGATGACAGCAATGCCAATGCTGGGGGGGCTCTTCTGAGAACGAGCTCTGCTGCCTGACACAGCCAGGACAGCCAACACCAACCAGAACTTGGGAGAACAGCACTCTGCTCTGGGCTTCATCTTCAACTCGTTGACTCCCTGAAAACACAAAGAGAGAGTGGTTAAATTACAACTCTACTACATGATTTGTCTTTGAAGGGGCTGGATACTGCAAGTCAAGAGCCTTATCTCCTTTCACTGATCATCAAACCTAACTTCTGTCTTCTAGCCTTGATCTCTGTGTTTGCTCAGCAGAATGGGAGAAAGAAAGAAAAAAAAAAGTCTTTCAAAAGCATCAGGATTCCTTAAGACAATAAGAGCTATTACTATAGCCATCAGCAGCAAACAAACAGAGGCAACAGAGAGAAAGAGGATGTAAGTGCTCTAGGCAGTCATGCCAAGGGCACAAATGCAGGAGTCTCCAAGAGGAAGTCTTGCTGTTGCTGTGTGATCCCTGGCACTTCTGCCACAACCCATCCTTGAATTGCTCTTGGGGCAAGAGAATGGCAGAGACCAGGCAAATGAGCAGCAAAATGGACTCAGCAGAGGCTAGCAACAAAACATGGTCTGGATAAGCTGGCTACAAGGAGCTGCAGAAGCATAAGCCCCTTTACTTTACATTCACCCCAAAGAGGACAAAAGCCTTAAAATTCTTCAGCAACTCACTTAGTAATTGACTTATACTACTTAAAAAAAAATACGTGGACAGTACTTAAAAAAAACCCAACAATTAATCTTGACAATAACCCAGCAGGGGAAAAAATAAGAAAGATATGATTCCCATTTTATAGATGTTAATGCCAAGGCTCAAAGAAGCTAAGAAGTCCAATACCATGAACAAATTAAGTGAAACAGTCATGAATCCAGATCTTCTGGCTTTTTTTTTTAAAGATTCTGTTTATTTATTCATGAGAGAGAGAGAGAGAGGCAGAGACACAGGCAGAGGCAGAAGCAGGCTCCATGCAGGGAGCCCGATACGGGACTCATCCCGGGACTCCAGGATCACGCACTAGGCTGAAGGTAGGCACTAAACCACTAAGCCACCCAGGGATCCCAGATCATCTGGCTTTCAGGCCAATTTGCATTCCATTGCATTACACGCCACACTGCCTCTCATATTATTACAAAGAATGGTTTTTGTTGTCGTTGTTTTAAGTAGGCTCCACACCCAGTATGAAACCCCATGTAGGGCTCGAACTCAAGACTATGAGATCAAGACCCGAGCCAAGAACAGACTGAGCCACTCAGGCACTCCTCAAGGACTGGTTTTATTGTGATCTGTCATACATCAAAGCATGGTTATTTTTGACAAATACTATTGAGATCTGTAGTAATTTTAGAGCCACATTAGAAAAATTTTCCATGGCATCCTAAAGCAGTGACTTTCTTGAGATGACAGATTCCATGTCTATACATAATTCACCACCTTCTACCTACAACACACTCCTGCCTTTTGCTTCCCCATTTGCCCCTAAATGTTATATCATGCATCAGACTGAGGACACAGGTCCCTATAGAGCTTGGTCATTTCTCTTTACATTTCTCGTCATTCTCCAAGGGCTCTTCTTATTTAAATAGAACTGATCCCGCTTATGTTGTTTTAACTTGTTGTAAATAATCATTTATGGCACATCTGATACTCTGTGTGTGTGCTGTGTTAGACATTTCCTTATATGCGATCTCTTCCATCCTCATAGAAATGCTACAAATGGTCATCTTTATCCCCATTTCTCAAATGGAGAAACTGAAGCTCAAAACAGTAATGCAATTTTCCCAAGGTCAGTAGTATTATAATGCCAGCGTCTCAATACATGAACATAGTGTTTTTATTCTCCAAGGAAATATTCTACAAACTGCATCCAAAATCAGAAGCAGGGATTCTCATTCTTCTACAAAGATCAAAGATGAAAGAGCTGCTTAATATCTCCTTCTTGCTTGAAAAAAAAAAGGTAAGATATTAGAGGTCTAAAAACTTTGGAGAGTTTGAGAGTTCAACTAACAAAAAGAAAACACTGAGGATATTGAAAAGATAAGGAAGCATCCACAGTCTGAGCAGACTGCAAAGGGCATTAAGGATTTGAGAGTAAGATGCTGGGGACATTTTGTGGCTGAAGAAGCACAAAATCCAATTCCGTGCTTGGCAGAAAACATTTTGGAATTCTCGCTGTTATAGTCATCCTTCCACACTGCCAAGAAGGAGACCTGTATTGATCATCTTGTCTGTCACTTATGAATAAGATGAGTAGCTCAGTGGTTCACACCTGAGCATGCTTCACTCCCGACAGTTTTCTGGTTTCCATGTCTTTTTGGAAACAGGGTATGGCTATGTGAGCCCTAGAAGCCCGGGCTGATGAACTGTATCCAACCTAGCAAGAGACCCAGGGCCTGCATTCCTCCTACTACAGCTTAAAGCAAAGCAGTGCTGTATGGAGGTGAGCAGCACTGAATATTCAGAGGAAGACAGATAGGTTTTGCACCTCAAAGAGCTGTTAACAAAGTAATAATAATAATAATAATAATAATAATAATAATAATAATCTGTTCGATTTCTAACACTGGTTCTCAAGGAGAACCAAAAGATTTCGAACTTGGCAAAGCCAGCAGCTAACCTCACTCCAATGAGATTCTGATCCTACAGTTACAAGTCACTAAATCAGATTCCTTCACATTGAAAAGTGGTCCACTCTGCCATGAGAGTTTATTAACGTTAATGCACTCTACACTCACTCTCCCACTTTGATGTTTTATTTGCTCTTTTGAAAATCTCTCTTGTGTTCCTCTATTTCTTCTCACACAATATATTATACTTTGTTATGCAACGGCTAGTTGTGACACCCAAAGAATAGAATCTGGTTTTACCAAGCTTTCTCTTTTATACTCAGGACAGACCAGAACACTTTACAAAGCAATACATTAAGGGAGATACCAGAAACCCAGGGACTGTGAGACAAACAGAGAAGCTCCTTTGAATACAAACTCAATTTCACACATTAGAAGGGGGTCAGTTGAGAGAAAGCATGCTGTCCAAGGTAAGCAAATTGCTTTTGCTCCCTTTTGCAGACAGACCCTAACAGGGTCTGTTAGGCTCAGTAAGCATTTATGGAGCCCCTACTACCTGGCAAACATTGTTTTTGGTGTGGGGGATGCAAGAGTCACAGGCTCTGTCTAAGAGAAAATACACAGAGAGGAGACCTCTTCTCATTTCTATTCGTGTGCTTGGAGTCTAGCAAGACTTCACAGGGAAGGATTCAATAAATGATAACCACTGAGTTTCACTGTTATAAAATTGTCAATATTTGACTATTTTTACCTATAATAGTAATTTATTTTACATATTAAATATTAATAGTAACATTTTACCCGTAACCTAGCATATGCTACACACTATTATTGCCAGGTAATTTTCATGTATTATTAAATCACATATAAACATTATGCATCATAAGTTTTCCCTATATTACAAATAAGGAAACTGATCTTCTGAGAGGTTAAGTATATGACAAAGCTCGCATAGCTAATAAGGGGTGGCTTTAAAGCTTGCATACCTCCAAACTTTCTTTCCTCTTGATATTTCTTTTCTGCTGCCTATTCAATAATTAGAATATAGGAATTAATGAATGAACAAGATCACCAAACAAAACCAAACTGCATTCTAATACCAGGTCCACATTAACTAAGCACCTAAAGATGGGTGAGTCGTCTAATCATCGTCACCATTTCCTTGGCAGGGAAATCAGGATATATGCCTAACCTAAATACCTGAAAGAGTTCTTCTAAGGATCAAATGACAGTATGTATATGGAAGTGCTTTGAGGAATATAAAGTACTCTATAGATGCAAAGGATGTTACCTTTAAGCTTCTATAGAAGTTGTTCCAGGAGACTAGCTATTTGTGAAAGCAAAAAGTCAGCATGTGGGAGGTGAGGAAAGAGAAAGGCAGACCAAGGCTGAGAAGAATATTAAGAGGAACTTCACAGGAGGGCAAGAGATATTAGCTCCCTGACCAATATAACTCCCTGAACAAGATGCTACATAATGGCCTCAGGGTAGCAGCAAGCTCGGCTTGCTTACTTGGCTGCACTTGGCTTACCAGTCAAGTGCAGCAGAATTCAAGAGTCATTCAGGCCAAGGTCAGTAATGGCAATCAAGGGAGCTCAGCACCCCCAGATCGTGCTACAAATTCAGGCACAAGCAGAACCAACAGCAAAGGGGCAGGATTGGAGACTTGACTGCCCACTTCTTGACCTTCTGCCTCCTTGAAGCATAAGCTGAGTGGTTTCCCTGATATCTGGCAAGCAGAAGACCACAGCAGCCTAGGTTCATGCCTCCAGCTGCTTACAGGGTAACTACAGCAGGAACCAGTCCCCACTCTGCCCACAGTGACTCCAAGGGAAGACACATCCAAGTGAGAATCTGGTCTAATCTTGTCCTCAGAGAAAACTGAGTCCTGAGGCAACACCAATAAGAATGATAAAATGTGATTTAATAGATGATTAACTCAAATTTTCCAAGCACCATCCTATAATGCAGTCAGGACACTGTTTGGAGTGAACCTCCCAAGAAGACTGGTTAGTATATGACAGGTAGAGAGAGACATGAAGATGAAAAGTGCCAGAATTATGCATCAAGTCCAGTTTCCCAAACTACCAAGAAAAACAGAAAGTCAGGATACATAGGCTTTAAAATTCATAACAAAAAAAAATAATAATAAAAATAAAATAAAATAAAATAAAATTCATAACATTAGGGAGTGTGGGGAAACTAGGAGTCTCGTTGAGTGTAAGTCAAGTGAAGTATAAATAAATGAGTATAACCTTCTTGGAGGTGAGAATATCTATCAAAATTTTAATATCAAGATAAAACAAAGTCCAAATGTGAAAACATTACAAGTCACAAAGAGAGATGTCACACACTGATACCAAGAAGTTACAATGATCAAAAACATATGTGAATCTTAACATTTAGGCTTAACATGTATGAAGTATTAACTAAAACACTTGGAGAGAAAGAGATAAATCCAACAGATAATATAAACAATGACCTAAATGATTAAAAAAAAAAAAAAAAAAAGCCTGAGGGGCACCTGGGTAGCTCAGTCAGTTAAATATCTGACTCTTGATTTTGGCTCAGGTCATGATCTCAGGTCATGAGATCAAACCCAGTGTCAGGTTCAGCGCTGGGCATGGAGTCTGCTTAAGATTCTCTCTCCTTGTGCCTCTCCCACCTTTCCCTCTCCCTCTCTCTCTCTTTCTTTAAAAAAAAAAAAAAAAAAAAAAAGCTGAATAATAAGCTTGTACTAGTTCAGAGAACCAGATATACAAGTACAATAAAAAATATGCTTCTTTTTCAGTATATGGAAAATATTGAATTTATAAAATGCCTCAATAAATTCCAAAAAATCAGTATGAAACAATTGCCATTTTTCTATAATGTGACTAAATCACAAATAAACTTTTAAAGGTAGCTAAAAAAAAATCGCATATCCAAAAAAAAATTAAAAACATACTACTAAGTAACTCTAAAGTGAAGGAAGAATTTACAAGAAACTAAAAAATTCTTTGAACAGAATTAACAATGGAAACATTAAATACCAAAATTTCTAGAGCAAAACTAAAACAGTTTACAGAGAAGCCTATACCTTCAAGTACATTTATAAGAAAACAGAAAACGAAAAATAATTAACAGTTACCTGAGTCAACCGCAGGGAGAAATTAAATAATAAATGTAAATGCATAAATTAATGAAACACAAGGTAAATAAAAGAAAAAACAAAACCAAAAGCTGATTCTTTTTAAAAGACTACCAAAAAGGGATGCCTGGGTAGCTCAGTGTTTGAGCATCTGCCTTTGGCTCAGGGTGTGATCCCAGAGTCCCGGTATAGAGTCCTGCATTGGGCTCCCTGAAGGGAGCTTGCCTCTCCCTCTGCCTATGTCTCTGTCTCTCTCTGTGTCTCTCATGAATAAATAAATAAAAAGTCTTTAAAAAATAAAAAAATAAAAGATTATCAGAGTACTGATAAGACTGATTACGGAGAATACAGAGAAAATGTAAATTAACTTGACAATGTAAAAGGGAAAATAACAACATAGGTGATGGAAATTTTAAAATAATATAGGTATATTATGAAAATTGTTTTTAAACTTAACATATAAATATCTAATATAAAAAGCAAAACAAGGTTCAAGAAAAGGTAGAAATTTTGAATATAATAATAACTAGCAAAGAAAATAAAATGGTTATTGAATTCTCCTAGTTCTAAGTCACCAAAACCAGTCTACCACCTGGGTGCCCCACCTTCACCAAAATAAGAGTAAAATAGGCACACATGCTTTTATAGATGAGGCCTATCAAACTTTTTATGATTTTATTTGTTTGTTTATTTGTTTGTTTATTTATGTATTTATTTATTTATTTAAGAGAGAGAGTGAGAGTGAACAAGCAGGCAGAGGAGCACAGGGAGAGGGAGAGAGACAATCCTAAGCAGACTGCACTGAGTGTGGAGCCTTACATAGGGCTTGACCTCAGGACCCTGAGATCATGATCTGAGCCAAAATAAAAAATCAGCGGCTTAGTTGACTGAGCCCCCAGGCACCCTGAGGCCTACCAAACTTTTAAGAAAGAAGTAGTGAGTCTTGTTCATGAAAGTTGAACAAAATAGAAAAACGAGGGAAGTTTAGTTCTAAATTCAGATAAAGTACAAGAAAAGATTATCCTATGATAGTCCCTTTCACTTATGAACATAAAGGCAACATAAAAATCCTAACAAAATATTAGCTAAACAAAAAAACAGTATATTAAAAAAATAATAATCACAATCAAGTATGGTTTACACCAGGAATATAAGGATGGCTTAACTCTAGAATGTAAATCAAAATAATTTACCACCTTAATGGACATTAAATGGGAGACATTTATAGGAATAGCTCAAAAAATTATGATGGAAACACACTTGATTAAGGAAAACATCCATTTATGATGTAAATGTTAGTGTATATTTTTTAAAAATTCTTTGATAATAGGAAATGAAGATCACTCTTTACCTGGTACAAGAATATACTAAAGACTCTTGGTCATATTCCTTTTACAATTGAGAAAATGGCAATGTTAGTGCCATCAGTGCCATTGGAGATTTTGGTAACAAAAGAAGTCGAGAAAACAAATCTGAGTCTTTTTTTTAAGATTTATTTATTTCAGGGAGAAAAAAAGAGAGGGCAAGAGTGGGGGGAGGGACAGGAGGAGAGGGATAGAGAGAATCTCAAGCCTTCTCACTGTGTGAAGAGTTTGACCCAAGGCTCAATCTCAGGACCTTGAGATCGTGACCCCAGCCAAAACCACCTGAGCCACATAGGCACCCTGAAAAAAAAAGTTTTTAAGAATGGAAAGGAAAGAGAAACTAGTATTATATGAAGATATGATGATTATCTACATAGAAATTCCAGTAGAATTTAAAAACTATTATTTTTAATACGAGTAGGGTGTGATTGCTAGATAAACAATATTCTTAGAAGACACCAATAGCTCTCTTTTAACCAACTAGAAAATACAATAGTCACTATTTAGGAAATAACAAAGAATACACCAAAGACCTCTGAAGAGAAAACCTGAAACTCTATTAAGGGGTATGAAAAAAGGCTTGAACAATGTAATCATATACCTTATTCATGAATGTGATAACAATATCATAGAGTTGTATTTGCTCCTGAATTAATCCATAACTTTAAGTCAATCCCATCAAAATAACAGTAGGGGAGGGGGGATCCCCTGGATGGCTCAGCAGTTTAGCGCCTGCCTTCGGCCCAGGGCGTGGTCCTGGAGTCACAGGATCGAGTCTCGCATCAGGCTCCTTGCATGGAGCCTGCTTCTCCCTCTGCCTGTGTCTCTGCCTCTCTCTCTCTGTCTCTCATGAATAAATAAATAAAATCTTTTAAAAAAATAACAGTAGGATTTTTAAAGGAATTTTATTAACATATTCTAAAATGTATATGGAAGATAAAGGTATGGAAAGAACTAATTAATTAAATAAGATGTCCTTATCTGAGCCAATAATAAAAGTATGCCATGAACTAAGAAGTATGATTAACTCAACTCTGCAGAACAGATCCAAAATAAAATTTTTAATTAACATAAATTTAAGTTCCAAGTCAATTTTGAGCTTTAAGTTATAGTTTCTAAATTCAAATTTAGAGAAGCAAAGAAAATGTTGAACCAGAAAGGTACTTTTGACTCAGAATGCTTAGCTTATTAGGCAATAAATGTGTTCACCAACCATCTGATGCAGAAAGTGTGAGTATCGCAGATGTCAAACATGTACTATCTAATGCCATTCTGAAATACAAAACTAATATCTATTTCTAGCAAGTGAATTATAATGCCATCTATAATATTCACGGCATTTGGAAACCCAATTTCAATCCTCCAAATGTATTTAGGGTCTGCTAAATATCATCTAAACATCATCTAACTCTGAAGAAATAACATATAAAAGGCATGAATCTTTGATTTCAATTGACTTAGAACCTAAAATTTCTCTCTGCACTGTTGTTCCCATCAGTATCACACTATTACCATCAATCATTAACTCTCTTAGAGCCCCTAGGCTCTATTTCCCCTGCTCTTTCTTCAGAAGGGAACCCGGTAAGAAATCCTGGTAATTTGGGAGGTGGAGGCAGGTGCTGAGACTATGTATGTGCTCATGAAACCAGTAATGAAAGAACAGTCTACCTGGACATTCTACAAGCATACTGAATCCATTTCTAAAGTAGTGACTGGCATGGCAATAAAAAGTGCCCACGGTCCTGTTAGGATATCTACTTATCTAAATACAGTCATGTGCGGAACCAACCCCAAATCCATTTCAACATACCAGAGCTGCAACAAATATAGAAAGTCAAAGAAAACAGGACACTGTTCAATTGCTTCTGGGAAAGTGTTAGATTAGAGAAGAGGAGGACAGATGAGAGAGGTAAAGATACGGTAAACCCTTGATCCAGCAGATGAACTATTAAGTCCTCTTACATAATGCAGGCAAGAATGCCCTTAGAAAGACCACCAGTCCCTTCAAACCCTACAAGAAGACACCCTCATCATTGCGAAGGGCTAATGTGGGATTTAATTCCTTGGCAGAGAAATTTTATTTCTTAGGACTTCTGCTGAATAGGAGCCTTCTTGTTTTTATTTGGGGCGAGCAGAGCTACCATCTGAGAGAGCCTTCCTTTTTCTACACTTCCAGTCGCTAAATCCAGGCTTTTCAATCTGAGCTGTTCTTTCCTGCTTTATGTACAAAGCAGAAGGATCACTTCTACTGCCACCCAAGTTCTTAACACAAGGGTTGTACAGAGAACTAATAAAGGATTATAAATCACTTTCTATGTGTGCATTTTAATAGAAATTTGTAATACAAACGTAGATGATTATCTGTACTCACCCGCAACAGTCATTCATGGGCTTTTTTTTCTCTTTAATATTCTGCAAAAGCAGACACCAAAATTGTTCAAAGTTTCTCTTCTAACATCTGCACATGGTTCCTAATTATAATTAATTTATATGCCTCCAAGGACAGTGTGGGCAGCCCTGCTGAAATCCAAACCTTTTGAAACCTGACTCTGATTACTACCATTTGGCAGCAGATTAGGGCAATTGCATGTATTGGTTTAACGGCAAAATAGCATTTTCAAGTGTTAATAAAAATTATTGGCTTGTCACTGACTATTAAGAGGGGGGGATGAGCTGTGCAAATGGGTGATGGATGATAAAAAGAGAAGCACAGAAACAGGGCAGCAGGAAAATCTCAACTGGGAAGGAGATCAAAGGAAGGTACTGGGAGGGAAACCGTGGGCCAGGGATGGAGCAGGGGCCACTACAGACACTTATCAAGAAAACACTGGTGTTCTCAGGTGTGGACAAACAACCTGTGCATTTAAAATAGATCTAAAGTTTAGGTGTTGAAAAAGGCCATTTCCAAGTCCCCCAAGATCACCCGTTCTGCTGCCTAGGTATCTTCCAAGCTACTGTAACCTTCAACAAAACCTCAACCGTAAACCCCAGTACCACCCAGCAACAAGAATCATGCTATGTTGTGGTAGACAGAGAAAAGCTATGGAGTTCAGAACACGTTTTATGTTGACTTCTAACTTGCTGTGCAATCTTGGATCAGTTTTCTTTATCTCTCTGACCCCCAGCCCCCTCATCTGTAAAACATGAGACTGGTACCTGCTTTCACAGGATTACTTTGAAGACTGACTGATTTGACAAATGGTTATTGAATGTTTTCTAGGTGCCAGATGATGCGTTCGGAGATGAGATCCAACACTGAATATGATAAGATCTACAAGGAGATGTCAGTATAGTGGCCAAGACAGACAAAAAGACAGGAAATTACAGTATGACGTGACAAGAGCTATAATAGAGCAGGCCCAGTGCAACATAGAAGACCCAGGAGATCAGGGAGAAACAACACATTGAAATTGCAAAAATAATATATAAGGGGGGCCTGGGTGGCACAGTGGGTTGAACATCCTCCAGCTCTTGATTTTGGCTCAGGTCAAGATCTCAAGGTCATGAGATGGAGCCCTGCATCAGGCTCCCAGCTCCGCGAGGAGTCAGCTGGAGATTCTCTCTCCCTCTCCCTCTGCCCCCCCTACCACTCATATGCTCATTCTCACTCACTTTCTCAAATAAATAAATAAATCTTAAAAAATATATAACAAAATATTAGTTAGAAGGGTATTATGATACAATGAAGAAAGCAAGTCAATGGTATTTGCCACTGAAATTCACATCCACAGAAGTGTGTCAGGATCCCATGGAACTTTGCTTTTAAACGACACTATGCATACAGAGTTCATTTCTAGTGCTTCACAGAACTGCACTTAATTCTCAAAATTATTCTTGACCTTTTCAGGGCTGTGCTATAAGGAGAATGTGTTCTATTTTCCTGTTAAAATCTAATTACGTATGCTTTAGAATTTTCTAAGACAGTCCTTTGGATCCTGTAAATGTGAATTTTCATACCATAACTGCTAATGAAATGATACTGAGACAATGCAGGAAAAAAGATCCAGAAGTCAAAGAGATCTAGAACTGAAATTTTGAATTGACACCTTGTGGGGAGGAGAGGCAATAATTTAAATCATCCAGACCTCACTTTCTTCATTATAAAATGGGGATGATTGTCCTCACCTCCCAGAGTTGTTGTGAATATTAAACAATTTACTTGAAAGCATCTAGCAAACAGCAGGTACCTGACATTTATTCACTGAATGTGAATATACTCTATTCAGAAGGAGATAAGGAGTTTCTATTGCTTCAAATTACTTAGAAAGGAGTCTCTGACTCCCTCCATCCTCTCTAGCTTTCATACAATTTCTACCGACCTCAGAATGGGTTGTTTTAAAAAGTTAGTCTAACATCTCCACATTTATGAGAATGTCTAATATACACACACACACACACACACACACACACACAATATACACACACACACACAGATATATCTCAAACATTGATATCAAGTGCTGGCAAGGTTGCAGAATATATATGGGACTCTCATACATCGCTGGTGGCTATGAAAATGGGGTACACACTCTGGAAGACCGTTTTTAGGATTCACATAATGTTGAACAAGTTTACCATAGGTCCAGCACTGACACTCCAAGGTATTTACCTAACTAACTTGAAAACTTTTACTCTGTAAAACACTTCATGCAACTGTTTATAGAGTATTTTTTCACAGTTGCCAAAAACTGAAAACCATCTAAATATCTTTCAATGGATTAATACGCAAAATATGGTACAAATAACAGGCTCCTATCCAATAATAAAGAGAGCTATTGAGGCACACAACAACATGGGCAAATCTCAAAGGCAAAAATGATGAATGAAGAGAGTCAGTTTTAAAATGTTCTATCTGGCATAATTCCACGTATGTAAAATTCTCAAAAAGATACAAACTACACCAATGGAGAACATATCAATGGTTGTCATATGTCAAAACATATTAGGGTTTGGGGAGGGTGTGACTATAAAAGAGCAGAAAGGGAGTTCTGGTGATGTATCCTAATTGTGCTGATGAATACAAACAAGTATTTTTAAAATCACAGGCCTATATATCCAAGAAAAAGTCAGTTTTACTGTATATTAATTTAGAAAGTCAAATGATATTCCTAAAGTTGTTTTTAAAAAGCTAGTCTATAAGTAATAACCTGATATCTAATACAGACAATATTTAAGGCAGGTTTTAAATCCTAGAACCAGGCAGTACCTACTTCCCCTCCTCTCCAACAGCCACTAAATTTTGTGCAAAGTAATATGACAACTTCAACTACATCAAAACACTAATTTATTATCCTCGGAATCTACACCCTCACTCACTAACAGGGCTCTTCTTGCATGGAGTATAGGAAAGGCAACCCGATTCTCACTACTCTGGCTAGTAAGATACCTTTCTTACAAACCCTAATGAAGTGAGGGCAAGGATTACATCTGTCTTCCTTGTCTATCTCCTGTACTTAGCAGAGTGCATGGCATGTGGCAAGTGCTCAACAAACATTTACTGATGACAATTCATGAGTGAACCAATGAATGAGTACCTAAGAATACCAATAATGAATTGCCTCTCTCCATCAATACTGACACAGAAATGAAGGCACTGTTTTAGGCCTTTTACTCCTCGAGGGTTATAACATGAAGGAAAATACTATAAACACCAATACCACCTTCAATTTCTTGATATTATATTCCTAGGTTAATGTTGTTAGCTGATAATTGCTTATTTACCAGAGTGTGTATTTGCATGTGTACATATCTATATGAATCAATGCCCATGCAAGTGACTTATGCATATGTGTACAAATTAACCCTCTTACCTCTCTTGGTCTCTGAGGCTTTTCTTTAAAGATTTTATTTATTTATTCATGAGAGACACAGAGAGAGAGGCAGAGATATAGGTAGAGGGGGAAGCAGGCTCCCTGCAGGGTGCCTGATGCGGGACTCAATCCCAGGACTCTGGGATCATACCCTGAGCCAAAGGCAGATGCTCAACCACTGAGCCACCCAGGCATCCCTTGGTCTCTTGAGTTCTAAGATGATTCTGCTGATGAAACATGGCAGCCATACATGATTCAGCCTTCACTCAGAGCCTAGGTTTAAAACAAGATGCTAAAAAATAAGAAATAAAATAAAATAAATAAAACAAGATGCTGAGGCCATAAAAGACTTCACAGAGAACACAGTAGCAGGGCCAGAATCAATAAGGAACAAAAGTCACACTATTTGAGCTGGCTAGTATTAGGCCAACTCTTGATGCGCTCATATATTCCTTAATATAAAATGCTAGGTTTTTTTTTTTAAGATTTTATTTATTTACTCATGAGAGACACAGAGAGAGAGGCAGAGACACAGGCAGAGGGAGAAGCAGGCTCCATGCAGGGAGCCCGACGGGGGACTCGATCCCGGGTCTCCAGGATCACACCCTGGACCAAAGATGGCGCTAAACCGCTGAGCCACCACCTAAAACACTAGTTTTATTACTGCCATCCAGTAATAAGACATATTTGTTAACTACACAACCTATCATAACTGAGATCTTACCTCATTTAAATCCCTCTAACAACACGTGTGGAATTAAGCATCTACTCAGAGAATTAATCATAAATTGAAACAACTCTAACTTCACTTGTCCTTCTTCCTCTCTTCCCCTTCCTCTCAAATTACTATATAAGAATGGTGTAGCAGAAGGGACACAGAACCAAGGATCAGGAAATCTGAGGCCCTACAGCCATTCTGCCTCCAACAAGCCACGTGACTTAGAAAGAATGACTCAACCTCTCTGTGGTTCTACTTCTTTATCAAGGAAACTGGGCTGGTTGTTCTCAAAGTCTCTTCTAGCTTTAAGAATCTGTGAATCTCTCCATCTTCCATTTCCCCCTGAAGAGCAATGCTCTACTATTCTCTGAGCCCTGGGAGGCAGACCTGTCTGAAGTACCTCAATGGGCTTCCTAGTCCTCTGGCTTCTAGGTGGGTTTGACCAATAGGGAGCACAGGCAGGAGCTCAGGGGGAACATGAAGACCAAATCTAGGGTATTTACTGCTCATGCGTCCCTCCCTGAGGGTCCACTGTGTGTTGGTTTTATCACTTTACTACAGTCACAGGTTCCATAAAATGACCCTCTCCACGTGGCTCTCTCCACACAGAATCCCCTCCAGACTCCAGAAATTGCTCCTACTTTCCTCCTTTGGGACTACAGGTGGTGATAACTACACCAAGTTGCTTCTAGGTCCGGGACACTACTATTTCTCGTAGTTTCTGTGCACTGCCCACACCTTGGTAAATGGTCTTTTTTCTAGACTGACTTCAAACTAAACAGGTTCGGGGTGTCATCTGTTTCCTGCCCTAACCATAAATAATACAGATTCCTCCTGCATTCCACAAGAATGGCCAGATACCTCTCTTAGTTTCAAAATGGCAAAAGCAGGACCTGAATTCTACTACCACCCACCACTAGATGAAGTACAACCTCTCTTGATCAAGCTTTCTGCCTATCCTCAGGTCCTGGTTAGCAGCATCAGGCTGCAATGCTCTCCAAGTGCCTAACCCTCTGCATAGAATAGATAAACATCTATAAAATATTTCAAGAGATCAGCCTTCAGAAGCCAACATTTTGAAAGTGAAGAACATAAAAACAAACAAACAAACAAACAAACAAACAAAACCACATTGGGAACCAAAAAACACACTAAGCAATTATCAGAATGACTATAAAGCACAATCCAGAAAAAAGGCAGCATTTTCATGAAGTAAAATGTGGTCATTAAATAGGACTTTATACTGCTGAAGAAACAAATTGGTTAATGAAACCCTAACTTCCCTTCTCTCTCTCTCTCTCTCTTTGATTTGGTTGGAATCTGCTGCAAGAAAATTGGATTTCAGAATCAATTTTCACTGACAAATTATGAACCAAAGCACAAGCCAAGAAATACAGCAACACAAGAAAACACAAAAGTGATATTTCAAGTAAACATATGGCACTTAACTTTGCATTTTTTCTTAATATGCAGAAATTAAAGTAGTGAAAAAGAATGAAAAATGGATTGGGGCAGCCCCAGTGGCCCAGCGGTTTAGCGCCACCTTCAGCCCAGGGCGTGATCCTGGAGACCCGGGATCGAGTCCCACACCGGGCTCCCTGCGTGGAGCCTGCTTCTCCCTCTGCCTGTCTCTCTCTCTCTCTCTCTCTCTCTCTGTTTCTCTCGTCTCTCTGAATAAATAAATAAAATCTTTAAAAAAAAAAAAAAGAATGAAAAAATGTCTGTGAATCCTTGCTGTAGCCATAATAATACGGTCGCAATTTGGTCACCCTTCAAATTTTATATTGTTTTTTAAAAGCACAGAGCCACTCCCTCTGAATCTGGCATTTTTATGCCACTAGAACAGCATGTATACATCAGGCCTGAATTACCGTGTCCACCATCGCCACAGAAAAGGCAGGGCAGGGACAGCTGGCACAGCCTGCACTCCTTTCCATGCACCAAGGAGGCCAAATGAAGCTTCTCCCTGACTCGACGCACTTACCAGCTGTGCTGTAATCCATGGGCAGAGATCTGTACATCCAGATACAAAGAGTGCAATTAGATTTTGATATATGAGATGATGGATGCTAATTAAACTTCTGTGGTGATCATTTCACACAATGTATGTAAGTCGAGTCATTATGCCATCTACCCTTAAACTTAACAGTCAATTACGTTTTAACAAAACTGAAAAAAAATTTAGAATGAGAGCAACATCTTTTTTTTAAAGATTTTATTTATTTATTTGAGAGACAGAGAGAACAAGCATGAGTAGGGGGAGGGAGACAGAGGGAGTAGCAGACTCCCCGTTGAGCAGGGAGCCCAGTGTAGGGCTCGATCCCAGGACCCCGAGATCATGACCTGAGCAGAAGGCAGACACTTAACCGACTGCCATCCAGGTGCTCCCCTCCCCGAAAGCAACATCTTAAAACTTACAGCCTTACCCCAGAGCTCCTATCCCTTTCCCCTCAAAAATCCAATGAATCAACAAATCCCTACTGAGGCCCAGGTGTGAATCACAGCAAGGTGTTCCAGGGAGTCTAGATCAGGCATCTGCCCACAAGGACCATGCACTCTGACCCCCCCAACCCCCAAGCCTGGACCATCACAGGGCAAGAAGGGGAACAGAGAGAGAGACTGCTCCGGGCTTGGGTATTGAGGACAACTTCTCTGGATGCAGCTCTGAGGGGATGTAAGGTGAGGAGGACACAGGCTTGAGTGAAGGTGCCTGAGAGAGGACAGTAAAGTGGAAAGGCAAGGAGCACCAGAGCTCCCCAGGGATGCGCAGCAGCGTGGCCTGGCCAGCGGCAGGGGTCCATGGAAAGGCAGTGGAGGGATACAGCTGAAAAGGTGCTCTGAGGAATGTGGATGCTCACTGAAGGCCCAGGGCCATTCACTGCCAGTAGAGGCAGCAAGAGGAGACACAAGAACTGGAGGGGCAGGGACAGACATCCGTCACCACATCCAGGGCGCTCTCAACTTCCAGGGTAAAGGAAACCACCACAGCCGCCCTAGAGAGCTGTTTGGGAAACCAACCAACCAGGCAGATGTATTACAGCGCAGAAAGTCCTCATCTGCCACCTATGACAGAGCCACAATTACAAGTTGAGACCCCCATTTCATAATGATGAAGCAACCAAAGCACTTAGGAAATTCCATTCACTGAAGTGCTCCTGATTGAGAGCGTTCATTGGAAAGAATCCTCTCCATGCAAACATTTCCCTGTGGGGGTAAGAAGCTGGAAGCAGTGACCCTGAGCTACTCCAGGCACCTGCCCTTGGACTCACAGACCCCTCTTTCCCCTCCCCACCATCCTGAGGCCACTCCTTCAGCTCTTCTGTGAGTTCCTCTCACGCACTCCTTCAGCCTCATTGAAACTCTCACGGAAACCCTTCATCCCTAGGCTGCCTTTGTGTAGTTGTCTAACTCTCTCTGGGCCTCACTCTGGCTGAGGCGTGAATGAGCATGAATGCATGTGCACCTGCACGTGTGCATATGTGTAAGAGAGGGAATATCTCACCTGCACTCCTTCTGTTCTACCTACCCCATCCTCTTCATTCCATTCCTTGTCTTGCTTCTCAAATACCTTCTTTTATTCTTAACATTTCCTGCTCTGGAGTTCTGAGTGTCCTCACACTTGCATCTACTCAGTTTGATTAAAACTACCTTGAAACAAGTCACTGAGAACATGTGTATGAACAAGTCCAGTTGCCTTTTTTTTTTTTACTGCTCCAGTTGTCCCTGGTGGTGCAGACGAAATTTATCATTGGCTTTTTCCCCATGTTCCCCATCCCTCCTGCCACCTGCCCCTTCCACATCTCCTTGGTCTGCTCACACCTGACAGCCTCTTGCTCTACTCTCTCACTTTCTCTGGACCACTCTCTCCTCACTTTGTCTCTCCAGAGGGCTTTATTTTCACCCAGAATTTAGCCACTACCCCGCAGGGCTTTCCCCTTCTCCAACCAAGCCTGTGACTCAAATCTTACTCATTCCTAAACTATAAAGAAAGGTCTAGTTTTACACTTGTATCCATCTGCTTGGTTAACTGGCCTCACTTCAAGGTTAACATGTCTGAAATGTTTCAAAGCTCTTCACGTGCCTTTGTCCTTTTCCTTCGTCTAATTTATATTATAGGGTCTACGTCAAACCCTCTGATTTTAGCACCCAATTCTTCCTTCATCACCTGATGCAAGGTCCTAATGTTTTCATACAACCATCTTTTCCTCTGGCTCTTTCTCACACTCAACATCAAAATATCCCCACTTAAATCACTTGCAAAACTACATTTTTCTATCTTTAAATCCTGACATCTTCTTTCCTATTCTCCTCTTCACTTCAGGATCTACTTAGAGGAATAGCCTGAGAGAACATAACTGATCCAGTCTGGGCTCCACAGAGTTTAATGAAAGGAACTGCTAAGCCTTTAACCTTGCACCTAATTAATCATTCATGCATTGAAATTTACTTGTTCTTCCGTGAGTCACGTGATTGTTCATTCCCACACCAATTCTCCAAATTTCCATCTGTCTCCTCATTTAGAGTCAACATGGCTCTTTCTTATACAAATTTCTCTAGGATACAGATGAAGAAATAATGCAGAGATCAACTAGTTATCTATGACACAGAGTGTGTATCACATTAGCCAAGAGGAAGGGGATACAGTGAGTGCCATAGGGTGACTCTGGGCTTATCAAGAATATTCTCCCAGGAAATCTGTAGTTCAGAGGAAATAGATGGGCTCTGGCAGAGGATGTGTAGACCAGAAAGGGGGCTGAGAAAAGCATCAGAATTGGTATGGACCAGAGAATAAGTATAAGGCACCAAAGAAGGAAATCCTAGCTAATCCAGGAGAAGAAAGAGCAGCCATGTAAGTCGTAATGAAAAACAATTTTTTTTTTTTTTGGAATTGGCAAATATAATCTATTTTTCTAAAGAGGTATTGAGAAGTAGTGGAAAAAGCCCTGGATTTGAAAAAGACTTATTATATGACCTTAAGCACATCACTTAGCCTCACTGAACCTCAGAGAAGTAGCTCATCTCCAAAACATAAACAACAATGCCTATTTCTCAGGAGTGTGAGACTTATGTGAGAAAACATGTATGGATGTATCTTACAAATTGAAAGACACTCACTATGTGAATGTGTAAGTTTGTTATTACTAAATGGTACTGACAAATAAATTATTCATTCATACATATACCAGCATGTAAATTTTAACTAAAAATAAAGCTTTTCTTGGTAATTATACTGAGGTATAAGTTGCACACATTAAAATTTGCCCTTTCAGGGGGGCACCTAGGTAGCTCAGTCAGTTAAGCATCTGGACTCCTGATTTCAGCTCAGGTCATGATCTCAGGGTCATGAAATCAAGCCTCACGTGAGGCTCTGAGCTCAGCACAGAATCAGCTTGAGACTCTCTTTCTCCCTCTGCCCCTCCCCTGCTCTCTCTCTCTCTCTCCAATAAATAAATAACTCTCTCTTTTTTTTAATTTTTAGATTGATTTCCTTTTCTTAGGAGAGCACAAGCAAGCATATGGGTTCAAAGTGGGGTGAGTGGGAGGAGAGGGAGAAGGGAAGCGACAGGAACAAGCAGACTCCCTGCTGAGTGTGGAGCCCAGTCAGGAATCAGTCTCATGACCTGAGCTGAAACCAAGAATCGGAGGCTCAACAACTGAGCCACACAGGCGTCGCAAAAAAATAAATCTTTAAAAAACAAATTTGCCCTTTGATGTACAGTTCTGTAAGTTTTGACAAATATATGCAGTACGTAACCACCACCACAATCCATATACAGAATATTACCATCATCTAAAATGTTCCCTGTGCCCCCTTGTAACTAACCCCTTCTGCCCTTTCCTGCCCCTGGCAATCACTGATTTGAATGCCCTCCCTATAATTTTGTCTTTTCCAGAACATACTGTACATAGAAACACCAAACTCTATGCAGCCTTTTTCATCTGACTTCCTTCACTTGAAATAATGGCTTTTAAGATTCCTCAATATTGTTGGAAGGATCAGCACTTTGTCCTTTTAATTGGCAAATGGTATTCCTTTGTATGGACATACTGCAATATGTTTATCCATTCGTTGTTGATGGACATTTAGAGCGTTTCCACTTTTGATGATTATGAATAAAGCTGCTATAGCATTCATATGTAGTTCTCATGTGTTTTCATTTCTCTTTAGAGTACCTGGATGTGGGACTGCTAGATTATACAGTAAGAGTAATTTTAAGTTTTAAATTGCCAGACTTCTCCAAAGTAGCTATACTTTTCTTTCTTTCCTTTCTTTTCCTCTTTCTTCCTTTCTTCCCTCCTGCTTTCCTTTTTTCTTTTTTTCAAACTTCATCCATCCTACTGGAATGTTAATGCATCTTATTGTGATTTTGATAGGAATTTCCTGCCAGCTAATGACATTGAGGATCTTTTCAAGTGCTTATTAACCATCAGTATCTATTTTGTAACTGGGTTGTTTGTCTTACTGTTGGTTTAAAAGGGTTCTTCATATATTCTAGATACAAGATCTTTATATGCTTTTTGTACATATTTCTCTCACTCTGTATCTTACCATTTCCTTAACAATGCCTTTGAAAGAAGAGAAGTTTTTATTGCTAATGAGCTTAATTTATCATCTTTTTTCTTTTATGGTCATGCTCTTTGTACACCTAGGTAATCTTTGCCTAACTAAAGACACAAAAATTTTTCTCCTGTTTTCTTCTAAAAGTTTTTTAGTTTCATATTTTTATAGTGGTAGTTCTATGATACATTTTAAGTTAATTTTTAACATAGCATATGGTTCTCTTTTTGGTAAAAAATATATTGACTATATATGTGTGAGTCTACTTCTAAACTCTCTTCAGCTTGACCAATCTTTATGTCTATTCTCATGACAATATCACATTATCTTGATTACTGTTGCCTTATAGTTAAGTCTTATAATCAGACAATATATGTACTCCAATGTTGTCTTTTTATTCAAATTGTTTTGACTTTTTTGCTTTTCAGTATAAATATTAGAATCAGCTGTCAATTAAAAACTTGCTGAGATTTTTACTGAGCTTGTGTTGATTCTATATAAAAATCTGAGAATTGACATCTCAATACTACATCAGATATAGCCCTAAAAATCTCTCTCTTTTTTGGACTGAAATAGGCTTATTAGAGGAAGAGTAACAAAAAGAAATTAAAGATTTCTTTTACTTTCTTTGTTTCCTTTTTTTTTCTTTTTTTGCTGTATAATTGACATATAACATTATGTTTGTTTTAAGTGTACAAAATAATGATTCAGTATTTATGTATGAATATGTTTTTGATGTCATAAATTTATTTTTATATTCAATTCCTAACTGTTGACAGGACGTATAAGTACAATTAAATTTTGTATATTGACCTTGTATCCTGTCATCTCACCAAACTTCCATATTCATTTTATTAGGGTTTTTTTCTTGTAGATTCTTTGCTACCTTCTACATAAATAATTACAAATAGAGAGTTTTATTTTTTCCTTTCACTTATTTTTCTTGTTTTATTATACTGGCTAGGACCTCCAATACAATTTTTCACAGGAATGGTACAGGGAACATCTTGTTTTGTTCCTAATCTTAGAGGTAGAGCATTCAGTCTTTTAGCATGAAGTAGGATATTACCTGTAGGGCTTTCGTGCATGTCTTTTTTCAGGTTAAGGAAGTTCCCTTTTATTTCTAGTTTGATGAAATCTTTTAGTTGTGAATATGTATATACAATCAGGTTTTATATTTTTATTTTGTTGTTGATTTCCTTTACTTAAAATGTTTCTTCCACCTTTGCTTCAAGATTCCTTCTATGAGCTTGGTTGCTCATAGAGACTTGAGAGAAGAAAGCAGTGCATTTAAATTAGTACTTGTAGTGGGCTACTGGCTAAAGGGTAAAACAAAGTAAGCAGCTATCCAAGGAAGTTGCAACTATTCATGTAGGAGATATTAAGGCCATTAAAAAAAAAGAAACCTGCTGGAGATAACAGATCTGAAATTGGTGAAGAGTAGGAGTCTAAAATTGTATTAAAGTTTTCCTCTAGGGAACCCTGGGTGGCTCAGCGGTTTAGCACTGCCTTCAGCCCAGCGGTTTAGCACTGCCTTCAGCCCAGCCTTCAGCTCCGTGATTCTGGAGACCTGGGATCGAGTCCCATGTCAGGCTCCCTGCATGGAGCCTGCTTCTCCCTCTGCCTGTCTCTCTCTCTCTCTCTCTGTGTGTGTGTGTGTGTGTCTTTCTCATGAATAAATAGATAAAATCTTTAAAAAGTTTTTCCTCTACACCAACATATGGGGAAGAAGTTTGTGATGGGGGACAATTCTGGAAATAAGTTCTGTATGTTTTATACCAATTTCCAAGGGTCAGCACTACAGAATTGTAGGAAATCTGGTAGATAATTAAAGATAAATACTAAACCACAGAAAAAGAGCAATCAGGGCCAAAAAAAAAAAAAAAAGCTGATTAAAGTGTCAGCTAAATGAAGATGAAATCTCTCTCTAAATTGAAAACACATATGCACATCCATAAGAGATCTTTCTGAACCAGGATGTGTTTAGAAACCCAAAACTAACTTTTTCTCCTCATTAGTGTAAGAATTTTCACTCTCCCCTCCTGTCTACTTCACTCTCCATCTGAGTGCTCTATAGCCTTGGTGAGGACCCATCACTATCCCCTACCTGAGAACCACATCCTGATCCCCACATCACTCGCACCAGCACCCCTGCTGCCTATGGGGTCTGGGAGGTGCTGATAACAAAATCTAAAGGAAAGCTTAACTATACTTTTTATGTTGGCTCAGGAAACCACCAAACTTCCTAAAAGAGGTCATATTCTTAAGTTTAAGCAAGAGTCTCAGAAACTGATTTTGAAATACAATTTGTTCATAAGACAAAATATTCATGCACAGAGGGGAAACAGTGGGAGCAAAGTTTATAGTTTATTAGAGAACTCATATCTTATGCAGTGTATCTCCAAATATGATCTGCAGGCAACTTGCCTCAGAAATACTTGAGCACTTGGCAAAATCTGCAGATATGTGGGCCTAACCTCAGAAAAAGTGAGCACAACCTCTGGAGATGAAACTCAAAGATCTGCCTTTTTCACAAGTGCCCCAAGTGATACTGTTGTGCACTACAGATAGAGATGTCCTCAACAGAAGAGTGCAGAAAAACCAATCTCTCCCCAAACCAATCCACCAGCACATTCAAGTCTCAGAGCAGTGTTTCTCCAACTATGGCCACCATCAGCTTTTTTTTTAGTAGAACAGAACAGATCGTTTCATCTTATGCAGAACTCTTACAAAATCAGTTCACTCCCATGATGAACACTACTTTGAAAAGCCACAGAGACATTCAGGTCAGAGGCTGCCTCAGAAGCAGCACACATTTTATCCTGTGTTCCTACATAGTTTTACACAAACTTGCTTGCTCCGGCTCGCTGAACTAGGGCTGGGTCGTGACCAAGTTTTTAGGAAAACTGCAATTTGAGTTCAGAAAAGCTGAATAAGTTAGCTGCAGGCAACGGACTTGTTGAATAGACCGGTGGGCTGATGTGTGACTTGGAGTGAGTGATTCTGAGCTGAGCACTGCTGATGAGCACGCAGGAAGAGCCAGGTGGTGAAGAGAACAGCAGATTGGCAGAGATAGGGAAGCAGAGACAAAACCTCAATGGTTCATTAGCCAGCAGGGTGGGGGTGGGCGGTGGGGGGAGCGGGGAGACATGCAGAGTGGGTGCCCTGGTCCCAGCAGGAAGTCCAACACTCACCCCCAACCCCAGCGAGGGCCTCTTGAGGCCCATAATCCTCACCTTGTAATAAATCTCCTCAACCCAAGCCAGTTCCAGGGACTTCAGCACCTCTCAACCAAGTAATTTAGGGAATGATGGTACTATAATAGAGGTGCACAGAGAAAGTCCTCACTCCCAAACACTTATGTAGTACTTACTGTGTGATAACCCATGCTCCAAGCACTTTAAAGGTAGTAATTCACCTCATCTTCACACAACTCTATGAGGCAGATATAATTTTTAGACCCATTTAACAGATGAAGAAACTGAGGGGTACAAAAGCAAAGTATAACTTTTGAGTGACACTTTTTTAGTGATACTTTCGGTGATACGTTTTAAAATTAAGTAACCCCAGGTTATGTTGCTCCCAAATGGAGAAGCCGCGGTATGAAGGTAGGCAGTTATTTCTAGCATCCCTGCACTTAATCACATCCTCTCAAATGGCAGCACAGACAATTACACTTCAAGCTGAAAAATAATTACAAAAACAGGCTTAAAGGTTTTTAAAGAAATTTGCAGTGATACAGATGAAACAAAAACATGGAAAAAGAAGAAAACAGATTATAAAAAATTTAATAACAAAAGCCACTTCTTAAAATTTTTTATTAACAAGTAACATTTAAACAGACAAGACCATACATTATGAGTGTATATGCAACTCAATGAATTTTTATAAAATAAGCCATCACTAGTGTCTTTAAATGCTTTCATAATTAAATAAGTATAGAGAAATAGTCATGGTGTGGGGAAAGGAATGCTTGCTCTCTCCCTGAAACTAAATTAAAAAAAAAAAACTAATATACAGACTAATATATAAAACTATACATAAGGCAGGGGGTAGAAGGCATAAAATTCAATAGAACTCTTACAAAAAGATCAGCAAATGACAGCATGAATGGAAGCAGAAAAACATAAGAAAAAGAAATCAAAACTCCTACAAGACTAATTCAATTCTTAGTCAAAGCGACCTGCTTCCAAAACACTTTGGGGATTTATTGCCGTCTTACTTACACTTACCCACTCATCCAGGACAAGTAATAATTATGCAAAGTGAGTAATGAAGACTGGGGGTTTGTGGATCTCATATATTTTATTTCTTTGGAGCAGCCGTGAAGAAGTGAGAGTGCCAATAAATGCTTCTCTGCGCCAATAAGCCCCCAGGTATTTACTTCTGAAGCCGGTTCTGTGGCCAGGGATTACATTTATGTGGCACCTTCCCTCTGAAATGTGCGTCCTCAAAGGTACGGTAACACTGGCCCTGTGCAAGTGGCCAAGGACTTGGCCCCAGGACTGGGAAAGTTCGCATCTACCTTCAGCCGCCTCTACAAGTCCCTTGGCACCTTTGTCCCAATTCCAAGTCAATTGAGCAAACAATGAAATAGCTGAACTGGCATTGGAAAGAGAAGGCAAAGAAAGGAAAGAGGAAGAGGGAATGAGTAGAATGAGTGTAAAAGGAGACAGAGACAAGGGCGCACAGGTGGCTCAGTCCATTGAGAATCCAAATCTTCATTTTGGCTCAGGTCATTTTCTCAGGGTCATGAGATCAAGCCCCGCGTCAGGCTCTGCACTGGACATGGAGTCTGCTTAAGATTCTCTCTCTCTCTCTCTCTCTCTCTCTTTCTCCCCCTCTGCCTCCCCCCCCACTCATGCTCTCTCGGAAAAAAAAATAGGAGACAGTTACATTTAACCCCAAAATCAATATACATAACATCTCTAGGCCAAGAAAACAACTTTGACACCTATTAGCGTGGGATAGGGCATAAAGAAGCTTTTGTATCTGAGTCTGCTAAGGGAATTTTAGGTAAATGCAGTATAATTACCTAACTTAACAACATTAGGGCTCCATTTTCTAGCTACTTTTTAACCTTTACCTAATTAATTTTCACAAAACCTCTGCAAGGTAGGCATGTATTAAACACCTAGTTTGTAAATGGACAAACCAGGAGCAAAAGGTTAAATGACTTACCTAAAACTGAAGAGAGAGGCTGGCAAGTGAAATCAGAATGTGAACAGCAGTAAAATATTTCTGTTCCCCAAGACCAAGCCAAACCCATATTTTTCCAAATTGCTTGTGTTCTCAACCTCCTAGTGCTTACGGAATGGCACCAAGGATAGATTTTTGCACTGGCAAAATGGGCATATACCTGGCTGTCATTCAAGTGACAAAAAGAAGTGCATTTTCCCGCAAGTAGATAAGAGCTCAGAAAGCTAAAATACCCAGTGGTAACAGGTACAATGGTGCATTATCAGAACAAAGCTCCCCATCAGTCAGCATTCTTCAGCCTGGCTGATCAGCAGGCTTTATCTTTTCTAGGCTTCTAAGTAAAGTAAAGTCTGATCAAGGCAATAGTCGAAGACTCTCCATTAGTGGGGGCAGAAGTGGTCTATCTTAATTCCGTCTTCACTGCGCCTGGGAGGAATTGAGACCCTCCTGCCCACCAGCAGACCCTGCCAGGCTGCCCCTGACTACATACCGAGCTTCCCTGATTGCTCTGCAATCCCTTACTACAGGTGGAGGCTTGCCTTGAATTCCAGCTCACCAACCAGGGCCCTGATCTTCTGCTTGACTCTTGCATTGTTTCCTTCTAGGTGAACACAAAGCTCTCCAGGTTCCCAGTAAGGCCCTGAGTTCCTCGTGTCTCTTTGGGCCCTCTCATTTGGTGCACCCTCCACCCATTTCTTTTTGAAGCTATCTCGACTGCTGGATCAGTCCTACTTTCCCTGATCTCACCCACCACCTTCATCCCTCACTTCCCCCAATGCCAACTGCTAAGATCCCATGACACCTTAAAGTCAAATCTTCATAGACTATGGACTTTAAACATGAAGGATATTATTTCAACACTGCTGAGGAATGGGTGTTTTCTCAGTCTTTCCTGGATGTTCTGCAACTCCTTATTATCTGTGTATCATTAGCCCCCTCCAGTAATTTCCTCTTGCCCCATTTATCTGTTCTCTGAGATCTTCTTGGTCTTAACATCCTGTGAAGTTTGCCCATCTACCTATCTCCTCTGGAAAGCAAACAACTTCAGGACAGCTATACTTAGACTCCCATGGATTACTCTATATCTTCTGAAAGCCATACTGGGGATTTGTAAACCACAGAGGTAAACTGGATCTGGAAATCTAACCCTGCTGCTGACTGGTGGGCTGGTACCACCACCACTCCATGGGTACAATGGCAGCACTAGATGGTCTAGTTAGGAGAAGCTTCAGAGCAGAAATCTGGTTAGAAAAAGAAGCTAAGGGACTGTCATAAAGTAGCATTTACACAGCAGACACTATTTTTGCTTGGTGTATATGTTTATTCAGAAGATGGGGTGCCAGAGGAAGGCTTGTCAGTGTTATGGAATTATGCTTCCCCCATACCACTTTTTATGTCATTGTTGTCTCCTAAGCCAGCTTAGGTATTTAGGTTTCTAAAACCACACTAGAAGAGCCAATGAAACTGAGTGGATTGTGACTGTCAGGTCCACAGCCCTGTTCACCAATACCCTGAACCCTGCGTGAGTTCTGCCCAGCCAGTGAGGAGTTAAAAGAGGACTGCGCTCTTTCGGTACCACCTAGACTTTCCACTTTGGGAGAGAAGCAAAACCCTGGGCACCATTGTCTGGAAAGCCACAAACTCCAGTGGGCTCAGGACCATGCAAGCAGGCTTCCTCTGTAGATGAGGACACTTGAGGGCAATGGCTTCTTCAATCCTGTACTCTAGCCAAGCTCCACTACCTCTGCTCCCTGTCAGTATCACTGATAAGCAGCCACCTCTAGTTGATTGCCATCTTTCATCCTCTGGAATGTGATTTTTAAATGTGTTATGTATTTCATTTGTGCAATGCCCTGGATACTGGGTTGGAACACAATTGCAGCAGATTACACTATTTATTTTACATACTTGAAGATAGAGCCTCTTGAACTCAATATGCAAATGCAAGTGAATAATATGCAAATCTATGTTTTCTGCCAAGACTCTGGCATTTTTTCTTTTAATGGGACTATGATTCCTATTCAAGAAGGAAGAGCATCTTCCTTGCATCCCCCTGCATCAATGCTCTCCCCCTCCTCCCTTCAAGGTCCTGACCAGCTTGTAACTTCACTAAGCTTCAAAGCCCTGAGAAAATTACAGGATCCACTGAATTACATTCAAACCTATAATGGTCATTCCAAGACATTATTTAGTGTCTTTCGATAGGTGTGCTACAAATGCAATGAGGGTCACAATACTTCACTGCCAAATTGGAATTTTATTCTTAACTTCATGAAATCTGACAGTTTCCTTAGTAATTCTAAATTTAAATGTTCTCACCTACTGTACAGATGCAGCCCCATAACCTTTCTAAAAACTAAAAATAAATTAAAAAAAGAATGCAGTTTACAAAGCTTTTTAAAGTGAAATTTACAATGGTGCTGGTAAAAGGCGTCAGACTGGCACCAGCAATTTGAATCCTCTATTTAGCCTCAGAATACTAAACTACATGTATCTTACACATGTCGCCAGAACCACACCATCATTACCATACCCACCACCAAACCTACCAGGGGAGAAGATGTGCTCAGATCTAAGAGAAGCTACTGAAGAAACTAATCAAATTCAACAGTTATTTGCTTCCAACCTACAAGGCACTCTATTAAAGTTGTCAAAAATATAAAGGTAAAGCAAGTCTTGTGCTTTATAAGTGTACAATATAATAAAAATAATGGCAATAACTAAATTCACTTATACTTATTTTCACCAGGCACCATGCTCAGCACTTAATATGGGCACATCATTGGTTCTTCATGACAACCACACCTGCCCAAGATAGTACAGTTAAAAAACCATAAGATACCAGATTCCAACCCAAAGAAGCCATCCTAGTGATTCACATATAAATAATCATTGAAAGGAATTGAATTGAAATTTCATACGCTAAACACAACTGTCCCAAAGAACCAAAGTGAGATCCTTAAATTAACTCTCAGAAAAGGTTTTCATTCAGGGCTATAATAACATAAGGGAAGAAAGAAATCAGAAGCTCCACCTCCCAATGGCCCAGTTCTAATTTGTATTTTATGCTTATATGTCAAATTCAATAAAACATCCTCATGGTTCTCTAGTGCTAGTCCCTTTATAAAGAATATTATTTTTAAAAACTATTTCAAATTCTCATAATGAAATGTCACACAGGCTAGATTTATCCCTCCTGTGTTGAGAATGGAATAAATGAGATCCCCTAAGTGACCTGGGGGCTTATGAGGCCCCAAGATTTCCAGGCACCATAAGCCAAAAAAGTACACAGGCCAAAATGAAACTATATTCTCTACTCCCACTCTCCCTACTACCCCACAACTTTGCTTATTCCTTTTGGTTCTGCAGATGTGATCGTTGGAAGGCAGAGACTGTCACCTTGTATAAAGGCATTTCTTCCTGTAAATACAAAACACTCTCAAAAACCTAGTGCTACATGAGAATATGGTGATGCGCCAGAGCTCACACAAGAGTCCCAAGGGCCAGTTGTGGCCCCCTTAATCATATAGTTTTCTTGAAGACTTTAGGGGAGTGGAGGTTATCTCATTAGTTCCCCAGGAAGACAAAATGTTACCTAATTTTTAGGAGTGAATCCTCAAGCTTGCTCCAAACTGATTCATCTGACATCCTGAAAGTTTATTCCCTTTTATGAAACCAGTGTATTCGAAGCTCAGAGCAACAGTCATCAGGGATAAGAACCTACACTCAGAGGTGAGTTGTGACATGACCAAAAACATCGCCTATCCCCTGAGGATGGTTCAGGGTTGTTCAACATTCAAATGACTTGATCAACATTGATCAATGACTAGCACTTGGCACATATCAAAGTGCTTTTATAACAAATAAATTTGATTAAATTGTTTCAAACAACTTTTGAATTACATCTAAGCAGCCATATTTTAAAATAGCTAATGTACTCTATTTCCACTGTTGTCAATAAAATACTCATGGGCCCTGTACACACATTGGTTTCTAATCATATGACCAACTACTGAAGAAGTGTGTGTCTCTGCTTTTCCTGTACTGGTGAAGAATAACATAGAAGACAGCTGGGAGTGAGGGGTTGGTATCAGGAAACATTAAAAATTCTATTTCCAAAGGAATTTTCAGTAATGTAGAAAAATCCTTAAGTTGTGATATCAGATGAAAGGAACAACATGAAAAAATTTTTGATTTTTGATTTTGATAATCCACAGAAATAAAGGAAGAAATATACTGAAACAGTAGATAAAAAAACATTAAATTCTTTGTTTAGTCATTATTAACTAATGACAAACTGCAAAAACTTAAGAAGGTTATACACATCAGCTACCTGGAAATCTATGAAAAGATATACATGAGCATATCTCATTTTACTTAATAGATGTGTGTCTGAAAATCAATACATAAAACTCAAATATTTGAAAGCCCATCTACCCAGAGGCACATCATGACAGCTTGCTATTTAAAACTGTAATTTTGAGAACCTAATGGCCCAGAGGGAAAAAATCAACCAAGAAAAATAAAACAAGCAACTTAACACATTTTTAAAAGAAGAGGCAGGTTTGCTTTCATCTGAATTATATACGGATGACACAAAATTATGTTCATATATGTAACAAGGAATTTAAAATATACTGCAGATATAAGCAGAAGATTCGCAAAAGAGAAACTATAAATCATTAACAAACAGAAAATTGTTCAGTATCACTGGTAACTAGAGAAATAAAAATTAACTTAGCAGTAGCATATAATTTTTACCTACCAAATCATAAATATTATTTATTTAGTTTTTAGAGGGGAATAGACAAGATATGGTGGGAAAAGGCTCTCTCATATATTACTATAGAGAGAATAAATTGATTTCAAAAAACTATTTTAGAAAAGCCATTTGCATTATGGATCAAGAATGTTCCTTAAAAATGTTCCTACCTTTGACCCTGTAAACTCAATTTCTGGGAATCTATCCTAAGGAAATAAAGTAAAATATAGACAGAAAAGATTTATATACCAAAATGTTCACTGCAGCTTCATTTATAATAGTGAAAAATTGAAAGTAATTAAATGGCCGACAGTAAGAAGGTGGTTAAATAAATTATGCTATAGCTATATGACAGAATGCTAAATAACCTTAAAAATTATGTTTACCAAGAATTTTTAATAACATAGAAAACCCTTATGCTGTGATGTTAAATTAAAAAGCAGCACAAAAAATGGTATGATACAATCTATACAAAAATTAGTAAAAAAATGCTGGTAGGAGACACACTAAAATGTTAACAACAATTATCTTTGTTAGAATTTGAACGATCTTTTTCTTCTTTCTGACAATTCTTCCATTTTTTTCCAAATATTACACAATGAGCATGTTACTTTGAATCAGAAAAAGTCTCAAAAAAAAGAAAAAAGAAAAAAGTCATTAAAGTTATGCATTACCTACATGTCAAGTATTTGTATCAGTCATTTAACAGGAGAAGACAAAGAAGGTAAGAAGAATAAAATTGAAATAAGGCAGAGAAACACATTAATGGAGTATCAGCCTCTTCCTATCCTCTTTTAGGTACTGCCACTAAATTTTTGAAGGCCATGTTGGGATTTAGCAATTATAAGCATATGAAATATTTACCCCATTAGCCAAATAAAAGTAAGTTAAGCACATAAATCTGTCTAGGGTCAGATATTTCCTACTTCTGACTTAAAGGAAATCACATAATGAATCATTCTGGAAAGAATCATTCTATAAAGTGAGAGTCATGATCCAAATCTGAGTTATCAAGTTTATTTAAAGTGCTGCACCTCTTTTGTGTGCATATAAATGCCCATGTATTATGAATGTGTGTGCATCACGTAGACACATAATAAAGGATGTAACAGCAACTAAGAGTTGTCTGGTTGGTTTAGATGAACCCACTCTCTTGCCAGAGGAAGAAACTGAGGCCCAAAGAAATTATGAAGCTAAGAATTTTTCTCAGGGTCATGTGGCCAGCCCACAGCAAAGCCAGTATGGTTGGAGTACCAGTTTCTCCAAATTAATTTACAGTGCCAAGTTTATATCCCAGTGCTAGGGCTATAAGAAACTGGAAAGTTGAAATAAAGTTACAGTAACTCCCAGCTCATACATACCCTACCTAGGAAATGAATACTTCACTTGAACCATTTTGTATATAAGGGACTTCAAAAGCTTTTGGAAATGGGTGGCTGAGCTCTTTGATCTGTGAACAACTGTCCTAGGTGGTCGCTAATTGCTCAATTAGTAGAATAAACATAAAGTAGAAGCTAAAACAGTATTTGTTTTGTTGGTGTGCTACGATCAAAACAGCTCTTTCCAAAATTTCAAAGGCCAAGAATTTCAGAAGTTCTTGAGAAATGACAGAAAAGTGAATTAATAATGTAAACTGAACTCTGCAGACTATAAATATTTTACAGTTCTTGTACAACATTAGGCTAGGTATCCCTGCTTTGTGATTCTTGGTGGCTGTGATTAGCATGTGTAAAGTATTTCAAGGTGACTTACTAAGCTTATCATCTCAGGGCTTTAGAAAAAGTTTTTAAATGTAGATCTTCAGATATTTTTCATGCTATGTCAGTTCCTCTAACTTTGGGATCTAAATACATGTCTTTTGGCATAAGATCCCTGTGCCTATTAATTCGAGTAATACTGTATGTAGCAGAGATTTACTAAATCAAGACTTAAGTCACTCGGGCAGAACACCTTAACCCCCTTTTATATCTAATGGGTTTTTACTATATATATATATATATATATATATATATGTTATAATATATATGTTTTATATTTCATCCATACTATTTAAGCAAATTCCATATGCAAATATTTTCTACATACAGAAACTTAATGTTGATAATAAAGTAGAAAATAATGTATGCAAACAGGATTATATAGTGTTATTTCAGAGGAGAGATGGAGTGTAACAGAGGGCTCTATGATGCAGTCTCCTTTAACTGGCAATAAACTCAGAGCTGAGAACAGCAGGATCGTGCCAAGGGAAATGAGTAATAGTGAGGAAGATCGGGACAGGAGTACAGAGCTGACGAAGCTAAGGTGCAAGATGAGCTTGGCTATGACAAGTCCATGGAGGATTGTAATTAAAGATCAAGGCAGACTTTTGGAAAAGAATCAAGCAGTGGATAGGGTGTCCGATGGAAAGAGCAAAGCAATGGGGTTAGTCCTTCAGAAGGTCTGTGGCATTGCCACTGGCCAACCAGGGCATGCAAACAATCCAATGAAGTTATGAGAATATGAATCATTTAAGAAATTGATCATTAAGGCCATAGTGGCATTTGTAAACTTTGAAATACATCTCCAATGAACGTAAGTTACAACTACATGGCAATAATTTTCCTAAGTCATATTTAAAAGTCCACTCCATTTTTAAAAAATTATCCTCCCATGGTGATCTCATGGCTCTGTGGACAAGTGAAGTTCTTGAAAAAGAAACATCTAGAATATAAAATGTGTTTGAGGGGGACTTCAGTATGCCACACATAAGGACTATTATCACTTGACAGGCAAGGCAGGTTATATACTACAAACTTCACGATCTAGACATAGCGAGCTTGGCTTGGACATACACCAGCTGAGTGACCTTCAGTAAGCTGTTTAAAATTTCTTATCCATGGTTTTCTCATCTGTAAAGTACAGATAATACCTACCTTGCAGAACTCTTGGAAAATTAAATGAGATAATATATGTAAAGTACCCAGAGAAATGCCTGGCACCTCTGCCCCCATAACAGATGCTATTTGTGATAATGATTATGATGAGGATGCTGCTTATTTAAAATATTGCAAACATTTAAATTTCTCCATCCCTTGCTCTTTTCAACTGCCCTAAAGAGAAGTAACATTCCTCTGCCTCCCACTTTTCTGCAATTCTCTTAGAAACGTACAGAAACTAGGGAAAAGCCTGATGTATTAGAAAAGCTTCTCATCGACAGAGCATATTTCCTTGGAGCTTCTCAGGTTAGTCAGCCTTGCTCATTCCTCTTTCATGCAGGGAAATCAGAGCCCCAGACCAGCCAGAGCCTTGCTGCAGAAACTCCCCAAATCACTTCACCACCTTCTCTGTTAGCATACTCTAAATAGAAGATTTCCTAGGGGCACTGGGTGGCTCAGCTGGTTAGGCATCCAACTCTTGATCTCAGCTCAGGTCTCTATTTTAGGGTTGTGAATTCAAGCCCTACACTGCTTCTACCCACAATGGGAGTGGAGCCTGCTTAAAAACAACAACAACCAAAAAGGTTCCCTATCATTCCTCCCAAATACATTGATAAAGCCCAAAGTTGCAAACAAGCAGGCACAGAGGAGAGAAACACAACTTGTGTAATGAAGAGTACAGAAAATGATCAGCTAAGAGACTCCCAAATCTTTAATATTTGACAAGAGAACAAATTAAAATATTAACCTACTTACTTATCATTTCCCAGGAATGGTCTCCTGAAGCCTGCTGAGATTTTAACTCATCTATAGCAAGTGTGGGCTCTCCTACTGAGTCAGGAGCTCCTAGGCTCCTGGAAGTGGCTAGGAGATCTCAGGCAAGACGCTTATCTCTCTGGGCCTGCATTTCCCTTCTGGAAAATAAGGATGTTGCATTAGGTAATCTTTAAAGTCCATTCCAGAGACAGATAGATTGGTAGATAGATAACGGATAGATGATCGGCAGATGACAGATATATAATGAGAGCACATTTTCATTGGGAAAATAATAATTAAGTATGCTTTAATTATTTAGTTCTACTGAAGAATTATGTCCTGGGCCCAAATTATTTTAATAACTTTGTCCTTATTGTAAATAAAAACACAACATGCGAAAACTTATGAGATGCATTAAAGCAGTATTAAGATGGAAGTTTATTATGCTACACACTTAAGGTTAAAAGGAAAAAAGATCTCAAATCAGTAACTTAACTTTAAGGAACTAGAAAAAAAAAGAGCAAGCTAAACCAAAATTAGCAGATGAAAGGATATAATAAAGATTAGAGCAGAAATAAATAAAATAGAGAAAATAAAAATAGATGAGGCACCTGGGTAGTGGTTAAGCTTCTTCCTTTGGCTCAGGTCATGGTCCCAGGGTCCTGGGATCCAATCTCACGTCAAGCTCCCTGCTCAGTGGGGAGTCCCCTTCTCCCTTTCCTTCTGCCCCTCTCCACCCCACTCTCCCTCTTTCTCTAGCTTTTCTCTCTCTCTCAACTAAATAAACAAAATCTTAAAAGAGAGAGAAAGAAAAGAAATCAATGAAATTAGGTGTTAGGTTTTTTTTAAAAGATCAATGAAATTGAAAACCTTTGGGTAGACTAAGAAAACTCCACTAACAAAAATTAGAAATAAAAGAAGAAACACTGGGATGCCCAGATGGCTCAGTGGTTGAGCATCTGTCTTTGGCTCATAAGTGATCTGGGGGTCCTGGGATCAAGTCCCGCATCAGGCTCCCTGCGGGGAGCCTGCTTCTCCCTCTGCCTGTGTCTCTGCCTCTCTCTGTGTGTCTCTCATGAATAAATAAATAAATAAATAAATCTTTTAAAATAAAGGAAACATTATAATTGATGTCACTGAAATAAAAATTATCATTAGAGACCATTATGTATAATTATATACTAAAAAACTGGGAAATCTAGGAAAAAATGGATAAATTCTTAGAACTATACAACCCATCAAGACTTAATCATGAAGAAATAAAAAATCTGAACAGACCTGTAACTAGTAAGGATTGAAATACCAATACTTCTTAAACTCTTTCAAAAACTGGAGGAAATACTTCAAACTCATTTGGTAAGGCCGGTATTATCTTGATACCAAGACCAGACAAAAACTGCAAGAACACTCAGACCAATATTCCTGATAATATTGATATAAAAATCCTTAACAAAATACTAGCATACCAAATTAGCATATTAACAGGATTATATGCCATGACCAAGTGGGATTTATTCCTATAATGCAAAAATGGTTCAACATATGAAAATCAATCTCTCTAATAAACTACATTAATAGAGTGAAAGACAAAAGTCACATAATCATCTCAATTAATGCAAGAAACATTTGACAAAATTCAACCCTCTTTCATGATAAAAATACAAAACTAAAGATAAGGAAGAAAGAAGCTACCTCACCATAAATTTCAAACCCAGTTAATGTCATACTCAATGGTAAAAAAACTGAGAGCTTTTTGGAGTGCCTGGGTGGCTTAGTAGGTTAAATGTCCGATTCTTGGTTCTGGCTCAGGTTGTGATCTCAGGGTTATGAGATCAAGCCTCATTCAGGATCCACACTCAGCAGAGTCTGCTTGGGATTCTCTACCCTTTGCCCCTCCCCTCCACCCCTTCCAACGCATCGCTCTCACTCCCTCTTTTTCTCTAAAATAAATAAATGAGTCTTTTTTAAAAATAGAGTTTTTCCTCTAAGATCAGGAATAAGGCAACAATGCCTACTCTCACCACTTCTATTCAATACAGTAGAAGTTGCAGCCAGAGGAATTGGGCAAGAAAAATAAATAAAAGGCATGCAAATTGGGAAAGAAGTAAAAATATCTGTGTTCGCAAACAGCATGATTTTACATACAGAAAACCCTAAAGATTCCATAGAACTGTTATAAGTAATAAATGAATTCAGTGAACTTGTGGGATACAAAATCAGCTGTATTTCTATACACCAACAGCGAATAATCTAAGAAAATTAAGAAAATACTCCCATTTACAATAGCATCAAAAATCATAAAATCCTTAGGAATAAACTTCCTTAACTAAGGAAGTGAAAGATTTATACACTGAAAATTCTTTTTTTAAGATTATTTATTTATTTATTCATAGACACACACACACACACACACACAGAGAGAGAGAGAGAGAGAGAGAGAGGAGAGAGGCAGAGACACAGGCAGAGGGAGAAGCAGGTATACACTGAAAATTCTATAAAATATTCCCGAAGGAAATTAAAGAAAGAAAACACAAACAAGTGGAAAGATAAGTCATATTAATGGTTTGGAAGACTTAATATTGTTAAAATATCCATACCATACAAAGCAGTCTACAGACTCAATGCAATCTCTATCAAAATCTCAGGGGCATTTTTTTTTTTTTTTTTTTTTTTTTTTTTGCGAAAACAGAAAACCATCCTAAAATTGACATGGAATCTCACAAGATTCCAAAGATCCAAATAATCTTTTTTTTTAATTTATTTTTTATTGGTGTTCAATTTACTAACATACAGAATAACCCCCAGTGCCCGTCACCCATTCACTCCCACCCCCCGCCCTCCTCCCCTTCTACCACCCCTAGTTCGTTTTCCAGAGTTAGCAGTCTTTACGTTCTGTCTCCCTTTCTGATATTTCCCACACATTTCTTCTCCCTTCCCTTATATTCCCTTTCACTATTATTTATATTCCCCAAATGAATGAGAACATATAATGTTTGTCCTTCTCCGATTGACTTACTTCACTCAGCATAATACCCTCCAGTTCCATCCATGTTGAAGCAAATGGTGGGTATTTGTCATTTCTAATAGCTGAGTAATATTCCATTGTATACATAAAGATCCAAATAATCTTGAGAAAGAAAATACAAAGCTGGAGGCCTCATACTTCCTGATTTTCAAATATATTACAACTATATTTCAAATATATCACAAAGCTCTAACAACCAAAACAGTACAGTCTTAGTATAAAGACAGATACATGGACAGATATAGGGAGCCTAGAAATAAATCCTCATGTATAAAGGCCAAATGATCTTTAATAAGGGTGCCAAGGCTACACAGTGGGGAAATGATACTCTCTTCAACAAATGGTGCTGGAAAAACTGAATATCCACATTTGAAAGAAAGCATATGGACTTTTACCTTGCACCATATATAGAAATTAACCCAAAATGGATTAAAGACCTAAATGTCAGACCTAAAGCCACAAAACTACTAGAAAAAAAATAAGGGAAATGCTTCATGATGTTAGATTTAGAAATGACTCCTTGGATCTGACACCAAAAGTACAGGCAACAAAAGCAAAAATAGGCAAATGGGACTGCATCAAAATGAAAAACTTCAGTGCAGCAATGGAAGCAATCAACAGAGTTAAAGGCAACCTATGAAATAGAAGAATATATTTACAAATGTATATTTGCTAGAGGGATAATACCCACCATATAAAAAGAACCTCTGGAATTCAACAACAACAAAAATAGTCCAATTTAAAAAATGGACAAAGGACTTGAGTAGACATTTCTCTAAAGAAAATACACAAATGACCTACAAAGATATGAAAAGACATCCAACATCACTAACCATCAAGTAAATATAAATCAAAAGTACAATGAGTTGTCACCTTATACCCATTACGATGGCCATCATAAAATAATAATATAATTAGTGTTGGCAAGGACATGGAGAAATTGGGACATATGTCTGTTATTTTGCACCATTGTTGAGAATGTAAAATGGTGCAGCCCTATGAAAAACAGTACAGCAGTTCCTTAAAAAAAATTGCAAATAGACCTACTAAACTAAAGAAATCCTATTATATATTACAAATATGAATACACCTTGAGGACTTTATGCTATGTGAAATAAACCAGTTTCAAAAAGACAAACACTGAACTTTCCACTTATAAGAGATATTTAAAGTAGTCAAACTTGGGCAGCCTGGGTGGCTCAGCGGTTTAGCACCACCTTCGGCCCAGGGTGTGATCCTGGAGACCTGGGATCGAGTCTCAAGTCGGGCTCCCTGCATGGAGCCTGCTTCTCCTCTGCCTGTGTCTCTGCCTCTCTCTCTCTCTGTGCCTCTCGTGAATAAATAAATAAAATCTTTTAAAATGAAAAATATTTTTTAAAAAATAGTCAAACTCTTAGAATGGTAGTTGCTGGGAACTAGGGGAGTTAAGAAAGGAGAGCTATTGTTCAGTAAGTGTAGAGTTTTGGTTTCACAAGACGAAAAAGTTCTAGAGATCTGTTGTACAACTATGTGGATACAGCTAATACTACTGTAGTGCAGACAGTAAAATAAATAGGAGGATAAATAATTAGGAGGATAAATTTTATGTTATGTGCTTTTTACCACAATAAAAATCAATAAATATACAATCCTTACTCATCTTCCTACCTCCCACGACCATCTTCTTCATAATAAAGAGCTACCTTAAACAGACACTGGCTTTGCCAATAAGGCTTGTTTTTAATGAGAAGAGCTATGGGAAAGAAACAATGACAATAAACACACAAGAAGAGTTGTCTGTGTTATTCTGTTTCTCCTTTCTGAGCTAACCAAATCCATAGGCTGCAAACAGGACCCAACAGAGTCAGATACTGAGATAAAGAGACCTTTCTAGTTCATTATTTCTAGCTCCATATATTCTTGATTACTGGAACTATACCTAGGGAAATAATAATAATAAATATGATTTATTGAATGATTATGTGTCAGCCACTATGCTGTGCCATTTATAATTGTATTTAATATTCAAAGCTTTTTAGAGATAAGTTAAATAACTAAGCCAAAGGTCACACAGTAATAGATGGCAGAGCAAGGGTTTGCACCCCGGCCTGCCGAAGTCCCAGGCTGGTGCTTTTAACCACAGGGGAGAGAATTCTCTCTTGTCAATGTATGGCTACTACCTGGCGAGATCATCCTGCTTGGCAGATGTTGGGAGAATTCAAGAGGCAGAGCACAAATGTAGTCCTTCCTTACCAATCCATTGCTTTTCCTGGTATACCCCCTAGTGCAAATAAGAACTACTACTATCACTACTACTTACTACTACTATCACTACTTACTGAGAACTAGGTTTTATTAGATACTGTGATAGACTTCTGTAAGAATTCTTCTTCTCATTTTATAGATGAGGAAAGTTAAAATTCAGAGAAGCCAATAATTTGCCTCAGGTCACATTAGCTTATAAGGTGAAGACAAATTTAGAACCCAACACTGTCTGACTCACTGTGAAATATGTTATTAAAGATTTGGATGCTAGAATCAAGACCACATTAATTAAATTGGCATATGACACTAACTTGTGCATGGCTCCTAACTCTTTCAAAGTTTAAAAAAAATGGACAATGTTCAGTAGAAATAAGACAAGATATTATGATATGACCCGGCAAAAATAAGTGGGTCAGTGCCAAGTTCAAGAGTGTTTAGTCCCAGAGCAATTGGGGAGGTGCCTTACGTAAGTTAATGTTCAATCCAAATGAAAATGAAAATAGGCAGGAATGTCCAGAGGGTTGTCTCCTTTTGCCCAAAGAAGCTCTTCTAGGCAGCATGGCATAGTTGCTAAAAATGCCAAACACACATTAAAAAATCTATAAATATCAGATATGATTATTTTCTACGTCAAAATAATAAGTTAAACCAAATGATTCATTTATAATTAAATAAATCAAATGGGGAAACTGGCAACTATCCACATCCTGTTAGGTGACATAAACAAAGAATAGCATGTGTAGATGTTGAAATTTTTTCTTATTCTATTTGATATTAATGGGGACATAAGTAGGGTCATGCTTTCTTTCAAGAAATCCACAGATGTGCTTTGTACAAGATGATGTACCTACGAAGAGTTTTTTCTTTTTTAATTGAAGAATAATTTCAAAACATTTTCCAGTCTAGGAAAATCTCACATGATATATACCTAACCTGTAACAGCCTTATTTCCCATCAATTTCTCACCTCCCCCTTAAGGATACAGGTACAATTGATAGGACTTAAACAGGTTTGTCTTCCAGTTCCATGCTGTTTTCATAATGTTCCAATCCTAGAATGATCTTCCCCATCTCTATTTGTTGAATGTATTCATATAATTCTTAAATACCCCTCTTCCTATAACTTCTATTCAAATATACTCAAGACAATATAAGCGACTTAGAACTTCCTTTTTTATTATTGTAGAATATTCATTTAAGAAGTTCATAAAATATTTATGTATTCACTCTACCAAATATTCATTCTTCCAAATAATTCTAGAGCAAACATTCCTATAACTACCACTCGGAATAAAAAATAACCTTTTATAACTATCCTAAAAGACCCACGTGCCCTTCTCTTGTTACAATCTTCTTCCTTACCAACAGAAGAAACCACCAGCCCTATTTAGTATTATAATAATCAGCTTCTTCCTTTGCTTTATAATTTTCACCTAATGAATCCCTCCCTACATAGCATGGTTTAGTTTTATGACATTACATACATAGAATGATACCATATTATTTCACATTTTGCTTCTTTCAGTCTATATCGCACTTGTGAGATTTAGCCATGGTGTTGGGTGTAGCATTCGTGATTCATTTGCCTCAATTGCTATATACTGTTCCATTCTATGATGTACTTCAATTTATTTATCAACATTGGAATGTAGATAAGACTTTTTGGGTCAATTCCAGTTTGGAGCTCTTCTGCCTCATGAATTCTTGTCCAAGACCTGGTACAATGATGCATGAGGTTCTGTAAGATTTTTGACCTGTATGTCATATTCACAGGGGCTATATGTATGGATGTGTTGAGATATATATATATATATCTCTCTCTCCTGCCTATGAATCTCAAACTCATCCTCTAAATATTTCAAATTTAATACATAAAGCCAAGCTACTTTTCCAAATTGGGCCAATTTCACTCCCACAAGCAGTGGAGTTCCTCTTAATTTACATTCCATAAACACTTGGTACTGTTGATTTGTACAAATATTTCAGCCAATCAGTTGAATATATTGTGACAACTTTTAATGGTTTTAATTTGTATTTCTCTGCTTCCTAAGGAGGTTAACATCTTTTCATATATTTGTTGGCCATTTAGATATCCACTTCTGGGAAAAAGCCTATTAAAGCCTTTTTACTACCCATTTTACCACGGGTTGTCTACTTTATTCTTATTAAATTTATACAAGAATATTCATTTCTTTATAAATTATGAACACTTCAATTAGATTTAGAGGTACTATATTTTACATATTCTGGATATGTATTTCTTTTTTATAAAAGATATATATTTATTTATTGAGAGAGAGAAAGCACAAGTGGGAGGGACAGAAGGAGAAGGAGAGAGATCTCAAGCATGCTAAATACAGAGCCTGATGTGGGACTCAATCACAGGACCCTGAGATCAGGACTTGAGCTGAAACCAAGAGTCAGATACTTAACCAACTACACCACCCAGGCACTCCTGGATATGTATTTCCTTAAAAAAATCTAAATCAGTGCTATACAGTATAGTAGCCAGTAGTCACATGCAGCTATTGAGCACTTGAAATGTGGCTAATGAAGGTAAAGAATTGCTTGGTAAATTTAATTTAATCAAACTTAATTTAATTTAAATAGCCACATGTGGCTACTGGCTACTGTACTGAACAGTGCAATCAATCCTGAATATGAGTCTCTGTCAGCTATGTATCTTATAAATATATATAACCACTCTGTGTCTTTTCATTATCTTTATGGTATAATGATATAAAAACTGCAAATGTAATGTAGTTGAACATATCAAACCTGCTCATTATTAGAAATACTTTGTTTTATATAAAAAAAAAAATTCCTACTCCAAGTTCATGAGATATTCTTCTAGCTTCTGTAAGATGTATAGTTTTGCCTTTCACATTTACATCTCAAATCCACCTAGAATTGGTTTTTGTATGTGCTAAGAAGTAAGGAAACTTTTACACATTTTTATATAGATGCCCAATTTGGCCAGCATTAATTATTAAAAAGTCTATCTTTTCTCCTCCAATCTCCCATGCTGAGTTTTGGTACTGAGACTAGGAAAGCCTCATTTAAAAAACAACAAAACACCAAACCAAAACAAACCAAAAAAACCTAGGCACTGTCATCTCTTTTTATATTCTCTAAAACTCTTCTCTAGAAGAGTTTATGTAAGAGTAAAAGTTTTCTTCCTTTAATGGTTGATGAAACCTGCCAATGAAGTCCTCTGAGCCTGGCATTTTTCCTTTTAGGAAGATATCTTTTACTACCAATTAAATGTTTTAAAGATTATCATAATCGTTAGGTTGCCTACTCACTTGTGAATCACTATGGGTGAGTTCTATTTTCTACTTATTTTTCTATTCAACTACATTTTCAAAGCCAACAGCATAACAGTTTTAATAATAATTTATCTTCTTATTTTATGTAGCATTTATAATGTTATCCTCTTTTTCATTCCATAGAGTGATTACATGTGCTTTTTTTTTTTTACAGGCCCCACTCAGAAAAGAATGCACCAAATACATTCGCATGTATTTTTTAAGCAAATGACAAAGACCCAGTTTACCAGCTTTACTTTTTTTTCAACCTAAGCTTAACATTACATATTTAAACAATTGTCAAATCTTACTAAGTTGCCAGCGTTCATGCACAACTAGAAAAACATCCTCAATTTATATTAAACGAGAAATGTATTACCATTAATGCATTAATATCTCTCACTACTAAATACTGAAAAAATTTGAAATTATTTTTGTGGAAGATTCATCCTGGCAATGTTAACTTCACAGCAGGCTGACTCTACTTGGCTCACGTTTCAAACACAATGGAAAAGCAAGTCCGTGCTGGTGTTAAGGTACAAAAGAGTCACGGCCACCTTGGATTATGTTTAATAAAAAGGCAAAGTGCATACAGAGATTTACAACAATTTTAAAGACAAAAACAAAAAACAAAAATAAAATAAAACTAAACAAAACAAAAAACCTCAAAACAATGGTCCTATTATGTGGTCCCAACAATAAACTCAAAAGTCTATGACAAATAGGGCTCCAATGAGCTGTGTATAAATACTTTAGATTAGGTACAGTTATACTGAAAGTTGAGTTCATTTGAAATCTTAAAAAAAAAAAAAAAAAAAAAAAGCGTTCCTGTCAGTCCTCAATGGTGCCCCTTACAGCTAACATTTCTGCTACACTGCGCGTTGTTACTTGTTATCCAAGCATAGCAGCTGCTCCTTACCATTTATCCTTAAGGACTTTAACTGGCCATTCTCAACTTGTACTCTTTCTTCACCATTCTCCACAATTCTCTTTGTAGTGATTTTTCTGCCATTAACCATTTTAGTAGAAGTGGATATAGATTTGAAGTTGCCCATCCCACTACCACCAAATGGAAGAGAATGAGGTGAGGCCCCAGATAAAAACCCTGAAAATAAAGATTACATGTGCTTTTTAACATTCATTCGTAACCCTTCTTGCTGGACATTTGTAAATCTGTAAGATTTTTTTTTCAAAAAAACTTCAGATTTTTTTTATTATGTTTATTACCAATTTCTTTAGTTTATACTGTTATCTTGATTCCTTCCTTCTGTCCATGGTCTTCTAGATTATCCAACTTCCCTTTACCTAACTTCATGAGACAAATGTCTATTAATTTTCAGCCTTTTTAGTGAGGATTAATAAAGTGAAAGTGAAAACAATCTCGATAATAATTTTTAAAGTAATAGATTACTTTGGGTAGGGCTGACTGGAAACTTTTATTGTCTCCTTCTAGATTTCTTACTTTTTCTTTTTCTGATAGTATTTATTACTAAATCACTACATAATTTTACTTATTAAATTTACTGTTTAATTTCCTTCACCACAACTAGAATAGAATACTGCAGGAAGCTTTGCTTTATCTACTAATGAATTTCAAGTGCCTAGAATAGTTCTTGATACAGTGAGCACTGAATGAATTTTTATTAAATGAATGAACAAATGAAGGTATTAAATTTTTTAGGTTTTTTTGATGCAATGTACTTGAATCTTTGCAATATTGTATATTTTAAAGTAAATTTTTTCTTTCCTTATGTTTACTATGTTAATCTTTCAGAATACATTTTTCTATTAGTTCAAAAAATTTTTTTCAGTTTTTGAAAAACATGTTACAAAGACCATAATTTTTTTTCTAAAGACTGTTTTATCTACATCCTACATGTACAAATTTGTTATTGTTCAAGTCAAAATAGTTTCTGAACTTCTGTGATGATTTCTCCTTTAATACAGAAGTTATTTATCCCGAATGTATCAGATTTTCTGGTTATCCTTTTGCTACTGATTTCTAGCTAAAATTTTACACTGTGATCAGAAAGAATAAGATCTTCTGACCCTGATGTAATTCCTTTGAAATTCAATAGGATGGGACTTAAATTCTGCTAAATGATCAATTTCTTAAGTGTTTCATATATGCTTGAAAAACAGTTTGTATACTGCATTTACTGCAGCGTTCTGCATATGTCTGTCATGTTAGGTTGTTATATTGGTCAAATCTTCTACATCTATATTGATAATTGTTGGCTTGGTTTATCTGTAACTGAGGGAAATAATTTTTTTAAATCTGCCTTCATAATTATGAATGCTTCTATTTTTTCCTTTAGTAACTTCATTTTTATATCATATTTTGAGGTCATTTTACTAGATTCATAAAATCTAAAAGTTTTAGATCTTCCTAGTACACAAAAATTTTCATCATTGAAGTGACTCATCTGTCTATTAATATCTAATATTAATACAGCTATGTCAGCATTCTTTTGGTTAATATTGCATGGTATATATTTTTCCAACCTTTTATATTCAGCTTTTCAATGTCCTTAGATACGTCACTTGTAACGTATCATCAACAGCATATCATTGGGTTTTTTAAATCCCATCTGAGAATTATTTTTTTAAGTAGAGCATTTTTAGTTTCTGTAATTAATGGGCTTAAATCGATTATCTTATGTTTTCTATCTGTACTGCCTGTCCTGTGTTTTTCTTTCTTTTCCTTCTTTGGATGACTGAATATTTATGTCACTTCTATTTTCCATCTACTAATTGTAAGCTATACTCAATTTCTAGTATTTTAATGGTTATAATAGAAACTAAAACATGTCTATTTAATTTACCAAACTTTTTTTCTTTTCATTTATTTATTTATTTATTATTGGAGTTCAATTTGCCAACATATAGCATAACACCCAGTGCTCATTCCGTCAAGTTCTTTTTTTTTTAAGATTTTATTTATTCATTCATGAGAGACACACACACACAGAGAGAGAGAGAGAGAGAGAGAGAGAGGCAGAGACACAGGCAGAGGGAGAAGCAGGCTCCATGCAGGGAGCCCGACGTGGGACTCAGGCCCTGGGCTGAAGGTGGCGCTAAACCGCTGGGCCACTGGGGCTGCCCTAATTTACCAATTTTAAAGTTAAAATCTTTACCCTAAACCGCTGAGCCACCAGGGCTGCCCAATGTCCACAATAGCCAAACTGTGGAAAGAACCTCGGTGTCCATCGAAAGATGAATGGATAAAGAAGATGTGGTTTATGTATACAATGGAATATTCCTCAGCCATTAGAAATGACAAATACCCACCATTTGCTTCAACGTGGATGGAACTGGAGGGTATTATGCTGAGTGAAGTAAGTCAATCAGAGAAGGACAAACATTATATGGTCTCATTCATTTGGGGAATATAAATAATAGTGAAAGGGAATAGAAGGGATGGGAGAAGAAGTGGGTAGGAAATATCAGAAAGGGAGACAGAACATGAAGACTCCTAACTCTGGGAAACGAACTAGGGGTGGTGGAAGGGGAGGAGGGCGGGGAGTGGGGGTGAATGGGTGACGGGCACTGAGGGGGGCACTTGACGGGATGAGCACTGGGTGTTATTCTGTATGTTGGCAAATTGAACACCAATAAAAAATAAATTTATTATAAAAAATAAAATAAATAAAATAAAATCTTTACCCTTCTCTCAGAAAATAGAAGCAGTTTAGGAGAGTTTAGTCCCATCAACTCCAAACTTAATTCATACACTTTTATTATGTACCCTTCCCATTTTTAATTTTATTGATATTATTCATTTTATTTTTCTTATAAATGGTTAATACTCCTATAGATTCAATACTTCTCTTCATCATTCATCTCAGACCACTAATCTTAAGCTCGTGTTCCTTTGCTTAAAATATAACGTTCAGAACGTCCTTCACTGGTGACTAAAATTCAAGTTTTTATTTTGCTTAATTTTTAAAACTTTTACCTTTCTTAAAAGATATTTTTACTGTTGTGAAATTCTAAGGTACTAGTTATTTTCTTTCAGCACATAAAGTTCCTACTATCTCCTGGATTCTGCTGTTACTACTGAGAAGTCAGGAGTTAGTCTGCTGAACCTTTCTTTAAACTAATCTATCATTTTTATGACATAAAGGATATTTTAAGTAGTTGATTTTCTGCTGTAGTATTATAATTTTAAGGCAGAAATAATTTGGAAATCTAAAGTAAAAATACATTTATTTGTGTTTCTTAGTATTCATTATATCTCTTGAATCTGTACATTTGATCTTTTCTTCCTCTAAATCTAATTTATAATGTAGATGAATATAAATATATATAAATAAAGCTATTTTAAGGTCATGTTTTAGGTATATGCAAATTTAAAACTGTTACATAACTCTGGTAAACTAAACATTTTACCCTTATGATGTGATCCTGGGATCCATGCATGCGATCTATGGCATTATTCCTTCAAATATATTGCTTCTACCTATTTTCTCTTACTACTCCTAGAACTCTGATTATATGCAGAGAATGTCACTTCTCACTCTACTCTCCATGTTTTTTAATCTCTCTTCTTTATTTTCTTTTGTCAAGGGGAACAGTGAGGAGAGTCTTCCTGCTGCCTCTGGATAATTCCTTTGATTCATCTTCTAGTCCACCAATTCTCTCTTCAGTTGTATATAAATCTGCTGCTAAATCAATCACAGGATTCTTACTTACAGTTATTTTATTTTTTGCCCCTAGAAGTTCTAGTTGGTGCTTTTTTCTCCCCAGGTAAAAAAGGTCTCTACTTTTAAAAAGTGAGTAGTTGAGCTCACAAGTCATTCACACAAGTGCTCTTCTTCAAGATAAACATGATAAGTCAGACAGCTTTATGCATGGGACCCATTTCATCCCAGAAAATATTTTAAAAGCACATATATTCAAGGCTGGAGAGCTAACATCAATAACATTTTAATACTTCATCAAGGAAATTGAGTATGATTACAGTATTTTTTATTGTGAGTACATAGTGGTGACTAATACAAAACTACTAGTACAGCTGGTACCACACTGTCTTGATTCACACTAAGGCACCAGCATTTACCCTCCATTGCTTTTGCATCCTCAGTGTAAATATCAACACAATGAAAAAGGCAAATAGTATCTTTGAATTATTAGGACAGTCTCTCAATATCATAAGACGGTCTTAGGGGAACCCCAGAAGACTGAAGACTACACTTTGAAAACTGTTGCCCTACAGCAATGCTTCCAATTTTTAAAAAATATGCATTGATACGTAACATCTATGTATTTGTGTAGCATACACAAATACACATAACTGTGAGTTAGTCGTTACTGAAATCACAGATCTACTATTTGCTAGCTGTGTAATCTTCAGTGAATTACTGAAGCTCTGTGAGCCTCAGTTTCCTTGATTATAAAACATGAATAATGGGGCACCTGAGTGGCTCAGTCAGCTGAGCATCCAACTGTTGGTTTTTGGTTTCAGCTCAGGTCACGATCTCAGGTTCGGGAGATGGAGCCCCACTTTCAGCTGTGCACTCAGTGGGGAGTCTGCTTGAGCTTCTCTTTCTCCCTTTCCCTCTGCCCCTCCCCCTACTCCCACACATACATTCTCTAAAATAAAATCTTTTAAAATTTTTTAAAAATAAAATAATAATAGTGCTTATTTCATAGATACTGAGAATAATTTATGTATGGCATTTAGCACAAAGCCTTACAACTATTAACAGCTTGACGAAGACTGTTAACCTTTAACAAATACTTAAGTTTTATAAAGTAATTAAACTACAAAGGTATATTTTCAGAACAAAATGCTACAATAGTCTCTCAACAATTTTCTAAATTAAAAACTAAGAATACTTGGCCCAGTTTACAATCTTAAATAGCTTGCCATTATGCAATTTTCATTACTGATTATACCTACATTCATGTTTTGATAGCACAATTTTCAATACCATATCAATTTAATTTAAGCATATTACCTGATTTATGAACAGGTTAGGTAGTTAGTTCTTAGTTGAGCAATCATAAAAATGTGACATTGTCTAAATGTCAATTATGCTTCTGATCCAATTCTATTGGATGACTACTCATGATAGTTCAGAAATTGTTGATATTGATAAATAATATCCAATGCATCCCTGGGATGACTGTGTACTTTCAGAAACACAGGTCTAGACAAAACCTGAACAAGAAGAGAACTATCCAAAGATCTAGATTCAGGACGAAAATTTACTAGTGAGGTAGCCACTGGATTTGATGTTCAATTCATGTAGGACCAACCTGTGGGCTGGAATGCAGCAGTAATATCTGAATGCTCCTTTCTTTCAAACATAAGCAGAGGTCCACCCTGTTCAAAATATTTGTAATTGCTGCTTTTGAACTGGATATCTCGCAGCAAAGATTAGCTTGTTGTCATTCTCATCCTCAACCCCTTAATATCTTCTGCCATGGTTCCAGATCTTCTCCACATCTCATAAACAGTTCTGCCATAGTTGAGTAATGCTTTGGCTGAAAAGGGTCGTGGCCCATCCATTTGCTGAGTTGGGTTTCTGTAAACTGTCACCAAAGTATGTACGACTCCAGGCAAGGCATTAAGTTATACCTCGGTTTTCCTTCCTTTTCTCCCCCCCCCTTTTTTTTTAAAGATTTTATTTATTTATTTATGATAGAGAAAGAGATAGAGAGGCAGAGACACAGGCAGAGGGAGAAGCAGGCTCCATGCACGGGGAGGCCAACGCGGGACTCAAGCCCAGGACTCCAGGATCACGCCCTGGGCCAAAGGCAGGCGCCAAACCGCTGAGCCACCCAGGGATCCCCGACTTTTCTCCCCTTAATCTGTTTTGTGTTTGTTTAATTTGCAGGTACCAAGCACTGCACCTGGAGCAGAACCGATGCCTCAGGAGGAAGAGAAGGTGGAGGAGGAGAAAGAGGTGCATGAAAACCCCCTGAAAATTCAGAAACGACAGTGGCTCTCACTGCAGCGCAGGCTGCTGAGCCGTGGGTAAGGGGGCTTCTTGTGGAACCGGCTCCGCCACCAGCGTAGGCTCAAGGTCAGTCTCCATTCTCTGCAGCTCTGTGCTCTCGCTGCTTTCCCTGCAACGTGGGAGGCGGCCGTATGGTTGTGCACCTGCGCTGGGAGGCGGGGCCCTGGAGGGCGACAGGCCCGCCCACACACGCACCCAGGTACACAGGCAGCCTGCACGCGCTGGCAGCAGGGCGGGGCCGCCCAGCTGGTCCTGCCTTCCTGGGGGTGCCCACCTGCTCCCCTCCAGCCCTGGGCAGTAATCCCAAAGTCTCTAATTGTTTTATTGATTGATTGATTGATTGATTGATGATTGATTTATCAGATCTTCTAGAATATACTCTATATTTTTCTAGTTCCTAGAGATATGTTTAAGCTTGCCTTTTACTTCTTTAAAGACAATAAGGACAGTTATCTGTAATGTATCTATAATATGTCTGATGATTCCAAAGTCCGGAGGGCTTGCTGATCTGTCTCTGCACCCTGGTGTTTCTTCTGGTTCGTGCTGGTTTTGTCCTGTGCTAGTTATCCCTGCCCGGACTGCTCACTGCCCTTGAAAATGGACGTGGGGTGGGGGGGTAGGTCCCAGTAGTCTGGAATGAGGGAGTCTTCCTTCAGAGAAGTTTGCATTCTCTTCTACCAGGCCTAAGACTACCAGGAACCCAGAACCACCTCAAAACTAAATTCCTTGCCAGAGGGTTCTGGACCATCCATTCATGCAAATACGGGTAGTAAGGTACTCTGATGGGTGCAGCCTGCAGTGCTTACAACTTCTCAGAGACAGGTTTTCTTTCACTTCCCCAGCTCCAGCCCCTTCTGCTCAGCCTCCAGGCAGCTCTCTGTGCGGTTTCCTGGGGATGTGATGCGGGTATTTGTAGTTCAGAGATTCCAGCATAATATGGGAGGGAACCTAGGCTCCTCATTTGGACTTCCTTCCGAGTTTTGTTTTCCTCTCCTGCCAGGCCATCAAAACTGCCGCTCAGTTTTGAGGCTTAGTAAATTCCATTAGGTAAACAGAGCGCCCAGTGCTTTTCCTAGCCTTGGATTTCAGCCTCCCGATTCCTTATTCTCTTTTAGCAATTCAATGCTTTTAAGACATGCTTCTTATCCAGTGTTTTTTTTTTTAATTTTTTTTTATTTGTTCATGACAGTCACACAGAGAGAGAGAAAGAGAGGCAGAGACACAGGCAGAGGGAGGAACAGGCTCCATGCACCGGGAGCCCGACGTGGGACTCGATCCCGGGTCCCCAGGATCGTGCCCTGGGCCAAAGGCAGGAGCCAAACCGCTGCACCACCCAGGGACCCTTATCCAGTGTTTTAATTTGTTTCTAGTCAGAGGGTCAGGCTGATTAGCCAGATTGCCATATTCCTGGAGAAAGAGGGTCAGGCTGATTAGCCAGATTGCCATATTCCTGGAGAAGAAATGGCATTTCTTTATACATTCCAACTTGTGTCTGGCCTCCTACAAACAAAACTACAGGCGCTCCAGGCCTTACCTCATAACCTTCAGTATCAAAATGAAAAGTCCACTGTCCACTGAAGAGCAACGCTTTCTAACCCTTCCATCTATGCCCACTTCTTTATTATTCAGCTTTGCTATAATCAATCAATTTCAAGAATAACATTTTGAGTTTCAGGAGCAACAGGCTTGTGGAAAGACAATAACCCCCTTGATGACACTGAAATGAGTGGTTATATTCTAGAAAATGTGCAGCCTTTTCACATGGTCTGTTGTATTTGGTGTATGTGTGTGAGTGTGTGTGTGTGTGTGTGTAAGTGCATGTGCATGCCTACACAGGAGACAGAGAAAGAATGTATTTAGGATTTATTCTAGCAGAAGCAATTCCAGTTTTGTTGTACATAGGGCTTTATGACTTATGTGAATGGGCATGATGGCAATGACTTCCTTGTCTGGATAATCACAATAAACTAAAAATGTCTAAAAATGTCATTGTCACAATGTGTATACTACCCAAGAAACAGTCCCATAGTGAATAAGATTAATTTGTATCATAATTTGTAATTTTAAATAATTCACATTTTCTATGTATAATTTAGACATTATGTGCATGACTCTTACTGAGAATAATGTGTACAATAGATCTATCTCCATGAAGATACAGCATACCATGTTACTTGGCCATTAGTTATCTATGCAAATTACTTAATATTTTTAGTTCAGATGCTTTGTTTGTAAATCAAAGGATATGGACATGAAGTTGTGTAAAACTCCTTCCAGCCTCACATTTCTTCCAAAGATTTATTTGTAACATGAAAAGCCATTTAAATATAAGAAGCTCTTTGCATAAACTAGTTACTACACACAACAACACGAAAGAATCTCACAGATAAGATGTTAAGCAAAAGCCACCAAACACAAAAGTATATACTGCTGAATTTTCTTTATATGAAGTTCTAGAACAAGCAAAATTTATCTAAGGTTGAAAGAAGTCTGAGTAGACTTGAAAAAGGCATGAGGGAACTCTCTGGCTTGTTAGAAATGGTTTATATCTTTATCTGTGGAGTGGTTGCACAGATGAATACATATGTAAAAATTCATCCAACTGTGCAATTGATATGATTCACTTTACTGTGTGTATGTTATGCCTCAACTTTTTTAAGTGCATAAACAAGAACTTAAGAAATTAAAAATGATACTTTATTGTCTCATTATCTCAGTATTTCGTAAAATTCAGGATAAAGTAATTCATCTTTAAAAAAAAAAGTAAATGGCATTTTACTTTTATCACTGCCCATGAATCCCTTACTTGGAAATGTATAGAATATATTTTATTTTTTTATTTAAATTTAATTAGCCAACATATAGTACATCATTAGTTTTAGATGTAGAGTTCAAGAATTCATTGGCTATATATAACACCCAGTGCTCATCACATCACACATGCCCTCCTTAATGCCCATCACATAATACATTTTAAACTCTTAGAACTTCATTTCTTTATCTAAAAAAAAATCTTAATTCAACTTTCACCAGGTCAAGATGGCATCCTTATCAACTCTACTCCATTCTCCAGTTATTTAGAATTCATGACACTGTATACTTTACTTGTCTTAAACTTCACAGAAGTATCTATGCCATTTAAATTACTCTGGAGGTACATAGTTCTCTATCAACTTCCCTCAGCCAAGGAAAACATAAGAAAACCACATATAAATATGTCAAAGAATTCCAAATTTGAAAGAAAAAAAAGTCATGATGCTCAATGGTAATAGGAAATGCTGGAAACTGTAGTTAGACCCATGTACTATTTTGAGACCATCCAGCCCATTAATAATTGCCTGCACCATCAAGCACTCACTGTGCATCGTGAGAAAGAGCATTTAATTGACATTATGTCATCAGATAAGCATAAGAATTCACAAGATAGATACTTATATTATCCCCATTTTATGGATGGGGAAACTAAAGATTAGAATGATTTAAAAATTAACCCAATTTTTTTATGGCTAATAACCAACAGATTGTGGATTTAAACTCATGAAGCTTGATTCCAGCACAAAATTCTTAAATATCACACTCTAAAGTTCTTCCCTATGATGAACTGAATGGCTCCCTTTACCTTGCACCTAGTTCTGCTCCTTGGGGAGACACAGATCAACTTTTACCCCTTTCCAAATGACAACATTTCACATACTTGAAGAAAACTCATGCCCTGCCCTTCTCTCCCACAAGTTAAAACTCCCTCTTACTTCTGTTTTTTATATGACTTGGTTCAAGTCATATCCCCTTGCTTGAGACTTCTCACAAAATGCACCTCAGTGTACTCACTGATGGCCTAGAATTGAAGAAATTACCTTTGAACTGGTCACAACATAAGAGACTGATCCAAGAGGAGGACCAGTTTAATGGAATCTAGAAATGCTCAGTAAGTAGTGAAAGTGATCGGGAGAAGGAGCCCCAGAATGATGTGTACACATGGTGCACCTGCTCCTACACTATAATGAGGACAGGTTCCAGGAATGCAGCATAAAGATAACTTTCTTCTCTCCTTCTACTTCCTTTAAGCTAGGTTCGAAGCCACTGATCCTTGGGCAGTACAAAGGACAAATTTGGGGAGCTCTAAAATCCATGGCACAGGCAAGCCATGTTACACAGATCTTACATTAATGTTGACTTACTACTTTTGGTACATGTAGAAGTCCACATGAAAACCCCAGCCTGGCTGTGAAAACAGCCCAAGTAGATAAAGATGAACACAACCAGGCAGCCCCGGTGGCCCAGCGGTTTAGCGCCGCCTTCAGCCCAGGGCATGATCCTGCAGACTTGGGATCGAGTCCCACGTCAGGCTCCCTGCATGGAGCCTACTTCTCCCTCTGCCTGTGTCTCTGTCTCTCTGTCTCTCTCTGTCTCTCTCTCTCTCTCTGTCTCTAATGAATAAATAAATAAAATCTTTAAAAAAAAAAGATGATGAACATGACCTACTCATGAGAACTCATCTTTGATAAGGACTACCCGGATTCAACACAGGGAGATCAAAAGTCTGTTCATATTGTAAGGGTTAATAATAATAGTACCCCCCAGTTAGGCCCACTGGATATGCACTGTGTTTCCTGGTGATATAGAGGCTAAATATAGGAGAAGGTCCAGAAATAGTGACTCTTGTTCTTAAATCCACCAAGACTTTCTGATCAGGCTTATCAAAGTCTTGGGGGAAAATATGAACTGGATGTATCATAACTGACAGGGTCTGGCGCCCAGCACTGATGCACTGTGAACATACATTGTATCCAGTGGCCTGATGGCTGATGTCTTCCTGGTCATTAAATTGAGCAGACACTAGAAAGACTCAGGATGAAAGAGAAAAGGCAGAGGGTCTTACAGTAAGGAGGAACATCCCAGAGTAATGAAGATAAATGTGACAAGGAAGTAAATGCGTGAGAAAGAAAAGAATGTTACAAACAAGACAAACTAATGGTAGCTATTCTGCTTTATATAAATCTCAGAAAAGAGCACAGGGACCTGAATTAGAAAATATCAACCATGTTGGTAAAAAGCTCTATTTTTAAAGACAGGCTGATTGATCATCAGAGATTACTGAACAACAAAGAAATACCACCTCTTATATTTTAGGAAACAATCACCCAATTAAGCCAACTAAAATATTTACCTAAGAAAACCAGGAGCAGAGCCATTCAGATTATATTTCAGGAATGAGTTTTAAGATGTTCAAAAGTTCAAATAATTGAAATTTTTCTTTTAAAACTAAACTTGGCCAAACTGCTTCCAAACCTCCTTATTCCTTCACTGACAAATAGAATAATGCTCCTGGGGCTCAGATCTTATTATTATTAAATACTTATTAAGTATTCCTGCTGTGCTGAATGCCACACATAATAGATGGATAAATACATTGTGTGCCCTCCCTTGAAGAGCTTAGAGTCTTACAAAACTGATAGGACACACAAATAAATACCCCCATAATTTCTTCCGGAGAGCATTTACAAAAGTCAATGCCATTATAATGCTTCAGTGTTAGGTGCAAAATTGAAAACTGAACTGGACTTGTTTGATGAAATGGGATGAACACATAAATACAATTATTCTAGCAACACTCAGCCTTCTTTCTGCCTTCTCTCTAGTCCCAGAGAAAGTACAGCCTCTCCTTGAGGCTAACCCCTTTACCCCTGTCCTCCCTCTGTGTCACCTTCCTGCCACCACTCTGGCTCAGACCTCTACCATTTCTGGCCAGGATCACCATGGAGGCCTCTCCACAAGTTCTGCTACCAAATCACACCACTCTGAGCAATCCGGTACACCATTTCCCAAGGAATTTTTTATTAATAAAATGTAAATTTCACCGTGTCACTCCTCTGTTTGAAGATTCTTCAGTGGATTCCCACAGCTCTCAGGATATAGTTCTAAGTAATCCCTCACCATGACATAAAATGATCTTTGCAGTTTGCATTTCCATAAATTTTCATTCTCCTCTAATGGCATGACTCCTCAGGAACCCACCTACTCCAAACCTACTGCCCTTTACTTGAAGATTTCCAAGTCTGTCATGCTTTTTCGCATTTCCATGCCTTAACTCCTGCTGAAGGAGGCCTGGGACAACCTATCCTTCCCTCCTGAGCTAGCCAGCCCAAGCATCACCATCACTTAAAAGTAATTCTCAATACCCCTCTGCATGTCCCTGGGCTGGCCCTGATCTGTCCTCATTGGAGACCCTACAGTACCTTTACTGGAGCACTGTGCTGAGTCTTATCCGTATCCTCAAGCAGACCAGGAAATCTTCTAGAAAATAACCATATCCCATATATTTTTATATCTCTATCATTTGGCATGGAATTTATAAAGAAAAAAGTGAGAGATACTGAGAGCAGAATAAAATGATATTTTCAAATAAAGGAATGGATGAATGATCACATAGCTGGTTCTCGGGAAAAGAGCAGACTCAGCCTCAACACCAATGTCGGTAGAAGTTGGAGGTGGGAGTCAGGGAGGGGAGAAGCCCCAGAAGTGAGCTGAGAGGCACCACAGCCAACCAGGAAAGCATATTAGTCTCAGAAGTCTGCTCTGACCTCACAGCCTGAGAACCAGGAACCAGCATCACACAACCTTTATACAGTTCGTGTCAATATTTATTATTCTTTACACAATTCTTCTTGGCCAGCTGTTCACCTCTGGCAATGAATCAAAATCCTGTCTTCTGGCTTTCTGAAGGGCCCCTTCTCTTCCATAGCTCGGAGGGAAGATGATCTCTTCTCACTCCCTTTGTCAGGACTCCTAGTCTAGGCCCAAAGCTCCTCCTCTGCCCCAGTGCACACAAAGGCACCCCCACAATGACAGGATGAGGGCAAAGGCTTCGCACAGGACACTGGGGACCCGTCGCGTGGTCTCTCCCTTGCAGGAAGCAGAGGAGCTGCGGGCGCACAGAGGAAGGTATTCGAGTACCTGTTCACTTGAGGCTCTTTCCTGCTCCTCCTCCTCGGTTTTTTTCCACCTCCTCATGAAGAAAGCTTTATAGCCTGGAAAAGGGCAGGCTTGACTGCCCATGCCGTCAGGAGGGTGAAGCTCCGCCACAGCATGCAGGGCCGCAGGCAGAGAGGACACCGGTGCCCGGCTCGCAGGGCCAGGGCGGGGGTGGCCAGGGGGACCCGGATTAACCCAGCCCCACATCACCCGCTGCCCCCCTCTCCCTTCAGTGATGCACCTGACACAGAGAGGATGCCCCCTGTGGATGGCCCCTAGGTGCTCCCCCGCCACACTGGATGCATGGGATGGTCATTTAGATAGCGCTGATGTGCAGCTCTTCCATCACAGGCTGACATTCACTCGGGGCACAGTTAGGCAACCGTACGCAGTGACTAATTGCCCTAATAGCCGATGGGAGTCTCTTGCCACTCACAGAGAAACAGGTGCAAGAGAAAAGCCACAAAGATGAGACCACCACCAGGTTTAAAGAAGCAGAAAGGAGGAAAGGAGTGATACATAGAGTGAGAGGGGAGAGGGAATTACTTTTCATATGTTTAGTGATTACAGGAAACTATGTGTGAACAACACTGTGAGGAATTAATACTCCTGTAGAAGCTTTATATTCCATTTGACTGGCAGGAAGCCACCTTTAAGGTGTCAGAGAGCATTACCAGGTCTGTGAGAACAACAGGCCCGCTGGAGCCTCCTGCTCAGTGCCGCATGCTTGAGGGCACAGGGTCAGGACGTGTGTGATCTTGGACAACATACTCTATCTCTCCAAACCTCAGTTACTTCATCTATAAAATCGGGATAATGATAGTAGCTACCTCATAGGGGAGTTATATGGATTAAATGAGTTACTTATGTAAAAACACTTCAGAACAGTGTCTGGCACGCCAAACAGTACCTGCTACATAATTAAGTTCTGAATCCAGATTCAGCAGATTTTCATTCCATTCATTAAGCTTCCCATGAAGAAAAATCCACCTTAGCATCAACCCCTGACAACAGACCCTGAGCAGGTGGTTAAGCACTACCCAGGCTCCAAGGGATGACTGGATGGAGCAAACAGGTTGATTTCTTCAAATTAATATCTCCCCTTTGAACTAATGGTCCTTTGCCCATCTGCTCTGTCCTCTCTCCCCCCTCCTCCTCTGCCAATGCCAGAAAAGCACGGAACTTGAGATTTGGAAGCAGTGGGTTCCACCACAGACCCCACTGCTGTGTGGCCTTTTACACATGACTTGATCCTCTGAGTCTCGGTTTTTTCATCTGTAAAAAAGCAGGCAAATAACCACCACCTTAGGGGCCAAAGTGAGGTAACAAAGGTGAAAGCCACCAATGTAAGTCCTGGCATGTGTTAGTCACACAATAACTCATATTTCGGTCTGAGTCTCAACCATTCCACCTCCTTGCTCTCCACTAGCTGTTTCAGACCTGCTAGTTGCACCCAAAGGTATCACCCAACCCCTGGCCATAGGCAAACAAACACTATTCACTGACCTCCCTCTCTATTTTAAGCTGCACCTCCCAGGACTGCTCCTGGCCAATCTAGAAAAGTCAGGCATCTTGCAGATGTAACATTATAGGCTTCCAGCTCCTTGGAGCAACACTGCCCAATAGCACTTTCTGCGATGATGACAATTTATATCTGCAGTGACCAACACAGCAGCTACATGTAGTAGTCAGTGAGCACCTGAAATGCAGCTCAGTCACTGAGAAACTGAATTTTTATTTTATTTCCTTTTAATTAAGTGAAATGTAAATAGTCACATATGACCAGTGGCTATGACTACCACCCCCAGCTGTTGCCAAAGTGCTAACACCAGCCACTCTTCCAAGGAGCAAGACATCTGAAACCTTCCAACTACCTGGCTGGTTATCTCTAGTTGGCCACTGCTTCCTCCATCAAGGGCAGTTTGGTAGAGCAGGAAAATGAGGTCACTCAAAGGCTATTCCAATGCCTTTCAATCACAAGGCAACTTGTTTTTAAAATGGAGGTAAAATCAACATTTTCCCTGGTTCACTGTATTTGAAAGAATGTATGCAAATTGCAGCTATCCTTTTAACAGTCCCTATGGGTTTCCTCTGCCATTGGAATGACTCTGTGGGGTATCTCACCAAAGGGCAGAGCCTTCAGGCCAACACGAAAAGCCTTTGCACTAACAAAAGATGAGGGGCAACTCTGGGGACCTTTTTGAAAATGAGACCTCCTGGTACTGCAATTTCACTGAGGCAAAACTCCACATGAATTACTTCGCAGTATTTTTTACATTAATCTTGCCAAGATCAGATTCCAAGAAGCAATAAAGAATATTAAGTTAGCTTTTACTTTCAATCAGAAAGTTTGTTAGGTTTGAAATCACACACAAATTATCATCTTGCCAAACTGAGATTGGCCCTAAAGGACTGAGAGAGAAGACTCATCCTCCTGTTTGGAAGGCATAAGCCGTTTCATGACCTTCACTCCAAGGTGCTAAATGCATTGTGTGGATTGTTCTCAGCCACTTGCCTGAGGCAAAAACAAAAAAAAACCAAAAACAAACAAACAAATCAAAAAACCACCCTGGCCCAAGCAAGATGAAGTGGGGATGGGAGGTAAAACCCATCTGCTCATTTGATAAATATCTGTCTAGTCTTTACTACATGCCAGGAAGGCACAAATGAAAATGGGGCTCCAAGATCCATTACAGACAAATCTATAAACAAGTAATTACCATACACAAGGTACATTTTCCACACAAGCTGTTTGGGAACACAGAGAATAGAGTAGCATGTGTCACAGGAAAGTCAGGGAAGGCTTTACCAGGAAGTAGCCTTTGAGTTGGGATGGAAGAATGAATAGAAATACGCCAGGGGGATCCCTGGGTGGCGCAGAAGTTTAGCGCCTGCCTTTGGCCCAGGGCGCGATCCTGGAGACCCAGAATCGAATCCCACATCAGGTTCCCAGTGCATGGAGCCTGCTTCTCCCTCTGCCTGTGTCTCTGCCTCTCTCTCTCTCTCTCTCTCTCTGTGACTATCATAAATAAATAAAAATTATATAAAAAAAAAAGAAATACTCCAGGTAAGGTTGGGAACTGGGCAACTATGTTTATGGAATATGATGTGGGAGGAAGTCAAAAGAACAGAGGGTGAAATGAGACTTCTAAACTGGGGTCAAGCCCCCAAACTGGCCCCACTTAATTTTGGAGCCTTTTAGTCTTCCTAGTCTTTCTTGGTCCCCTTGGCCCTCTTCCATATTCATGCAGCCAGTCCAAGAACATTATGTTCCTTTGGTTCACACCCCATTGTAAAAAGGCTCCTTCCTGCCTGTTTGGGTCCTGCAAACAAAATTCCATGATCCTACTAATTGTAGGGGCCAATGGCAAGTTGCCCCAAATATGCCACTTTGGCATGAAAATTATTTCCAGCTAAAATCAAGACCCAAAAGACTCAGGAAGAATTTCCCCTAACTGCCAAAAAAATAATTTAGATAAGAAAACCTGCTCCAGGAAGAGAGCTATCACCATAGATACCTACAGCATAGTATAAACTAAGGGTAATAGACAGTAAGGAATTTAACAAAGTCACCTTGTTAAAATTCCTTTGTAGGTCCCATTGTTTCCGATGCCCCACAAACATTTGTTTATCAGACATTCACTCTTTTTCATATTCCTGTGAATTGCTTCCCTTCCCTTCAAAGTCTCAAACACCCACTTCCTTCTCCTTAATTCAGGATGACAAACATATCTCATTTTGCCTGACTGTCTTTGAAGTCTCATGTCTGTGTAGAGCCCCTATACGTACAATATTAAATTAAATAGATAAAAAATTAAATAGGATTTTCTCCTACTAATCTCGTCTCACGTCAATTTAATTCTTAGACCAGCTAGAAGAATCTTGAAGGGTAGTAAAAATTCCTCTTCCCCAACAAAATCAAGGCTGCTGCTGCTTTTACAAAGCCCCAGCAATCCACTGTATATGTGAACAGTGTTTTCTATTTCTTGGAAGAGACACCCTAAAACCACTGCTGCAGGTAGCCTGCTCACCATAGGATGATGATTCAATGATTTTAGAGAGAGTCGGTGACCATTAGAGTGGACTGATTATGTCGGGAATTGTTGCAGTACTTTAAAAAGAGAATAGACGCTACATGGCACTGACTGTCAGAAGGCTAAAAGTGGCTATAAAGTACAGTACAATAGGATGATACAGAGTAAGAGGAAGGAGATAGCAATGACCAAGGCAAATGTGGGCTAGCTGGAAATTTTTCTGGCATGCCATCAGAGTCTTAAAATTGATCTTCTAAGCCACACTTAGGAGGCCAAGTTTTAAGAAGGTAAAATTGCCCCCAAGTTCAGAAGGAAGCTAGATATTCACAGGAAACTACATAATGTTACAGCTGAAATATTTATTCAAAACTAGCCTATAACGGTTGGATGAAAAATATATGTTCCATTATGTGAGAATATCTTATTTTAAGTGACAATTCCAGAATATACAAAAGTGCTTCTTTCTGCTTCTTATTATTCTATATGCTAGAAAACATCGGATTTTTTTTTTTGCAGGGTTTTTTTGTATCCTCTTATAAATTAGGTCACCTCACCAGGCTTTTTGGACATGCTGGGTGGATTTTCCCAAATAAAGACATCACAGTGGTCAGCTGGCAATATCAATGATAGAATTCAGGTCCCCAGAAACTGGAACCAAGTAGGGCAGCACTGTGAAATAAGCACTGGACTAGCCATTAGGTAGCCATTAGATTTAGCTTTTGAGACCGGTCCTCCCTTTTCTCCTTGTGTGCCTTTAAACAGACAGGTCTCTTAACTCCTCTGGAAGCTACTTTTCTAGTCTGTAAAAGGGGACTAGTAATTAACTTCATGAGATTACTGGGAAGATTAAATACAATGATATAAGGTAAAGCATATGAAAAACAGCAGTAAATCTTAGTTCAGCTGAATCTGATAAAAGCCATTCACTTATATCCATTAATAGGAGCTTGAGGGTGTGAAATCTGAACATGTTGAATGAAATGTCCACAAAACTCCTGGCTTCTGATCCCTCACTTAATTATCAGTCACAAACAGTGTTGTCCAACCCAGTTCCTTTTCATTTTCTATTCATTTACATTCTGCAATGAGACACTGAATAAGAGAAAAGAAAGTGTATTAAAGGGATTATTACTTGCTCCCTCCCCTAAAAGTCTGTGGATAATTGATTCATAGACCACCCACTATGAAGTTGGGCTCTTTTCCTGTAGGATTTGTAGCTCCAAAATGAATGACTTTATCAAAATAAAGCTGGAAAAGGATTCCTTAGTCCCTCCCAACTGTGATGTCTTTTGGAAAAACTGACTTGAAAGTCAGCTTTCTTTCTCCAGATACTCAATTTTCCACCCACTCAAAACTACTGGCAGTCCAACCAACTTATTTTTATTTATTTTACTTATTTAATACCTTACTTGTTCTCAAAAAGAATAAGGACTTCTAATTCCAGCTAATGATAGAGATTCACCTGCTTCCAAATCTCCCTTCTGGGGAATTCCCACAATGAACCAAACCCTTTTTCTTCCACGTGCAGAGCTCAAAAGCTCTGTACTACCTGCTTGATTTCAATGTATTAACATGCATATAACCAAATCTTCCCATAAATAGGCATGTAGCCTTGGTCTTCCTTATCTCCAATCTTATGAGTCACAGGTACTTGGTGACCTTCTGAGTGTACCTTACAGTTTAGTGTTCTAGGAGTCCCAATATACAACTTATATGGACAGCAAACAAAACCGAGTTTAAGACTGTAAATTCCTATTCTTCATAGATTTTATTCCAACTATTCCAATGAAATACTTACCCATATAAATTAAATCATTTGTTTCACAACTTTTCTAAAATTCAAACTCCTTTCTAAACTAACATTCCCTAATACACATTTAAGAAACAGTCCCAACATTTTGGAAATAATGTCCTTGTCTGACATGAAGGATTCCAAGTAAAGGCCATATGGCATTTTTTTTTCTTATATGTTTAATTATAACTCTAAAAATAACAACAAAAACCATGTGATACCATCTTTTAAGATGATCTATCACCTTAAATGAATTCATTTAAGTAGAAAAAAAATGGTGATATCCATTTGCAAAAAAGGTAGGGAAGCATCAAAATGAGCCAAAGAAAACCTCTGATGAAGATGCTGCTTGAAAATTGGGAGTTGAAAAAGAAAAGTCTTCTTGAAAAGAAATGGAAAGCTCCCTCCCCCCCTAATTCTGAAGTCCAAAGAGAGCTCAGGGACTGAGTAAAAAACAGACTTTCTTCTTTGGGTCCCTATCAGAAGCATCTTGAAAATGAGATCAGTGATGTTGCAGATGACCTGGCTGGAGCATTTAACTCCCTTCACCACAGGAGAAAGATCACATTCCCACAGAGCAATACACTACAAATCCTTTCAATCAATTCAGCTTTTCACCCTATGTCTCCCCTAAAGAGCTTATCTCTGGAGAGGCCTAGGATGATAAAAAGCCACCAGAAGAATTCAAACACAATCCTGAAACTAACAGTGCTTCTCCTCCCTTAAAGAAGGGAGTAGGAGAACCAACAAGGTAAAGAGGGGTAGGTGAAATTAATAAAAGGAGGAGAGTCAACAAAACTAAATTTCCACAACTCTGTTATGCCTGTCATTCAAACATCATTTCTTGGCACAGTAACATCTCAAAGAGAAAGTTAAAAGAGACAGAGCTACAGCAGAGAAAACAAGGAAGGAGAGGATATTACTTTATCCTGGGCCAAATGTCATATTTTAATTGCACAGGATGTGTTTGTTGGTCCACAGCAACATTCTCAACTCTAAGCTCCCTCTTGCATGCCAGGTCTCTAAAGCCTAGAAACTACCTTTTCTAAATGCCCTTGCTGTCAAGTTCTGATTAGAATCCACCAGCAAGGGGCACTAGAGTAAGATGGGGAAAGAAGAAGAGAAAAGAAGCCACTACACTCTGGTACAAGTGGAGGCAGAGGCAAGTATGTAGGCACTGGCACATGCCTGGGACATCAGACATCTCCAGGGAATCACCCCCTTCCTTGTTCACTGCAATCCCCACACTTACAGTTTTCCTGAATGGGGCTTCCCTGGCCTCCATTCTCCCAACCTTTCAGTGGTTTTGTGAGCCTTGAATTCCCAGTGTTAAATCACTTCCTATTCAAACTACCCATGTTGGCTTCTGTGAATCCTGACTGAGTCTGAGGCTTCACAAATTGGAGTACCTGTACCAACCCTAAGGACCAGGGAGATAGAAAAGCATGGAGAAATTTGGCACATATTCTTGAGTCTTACTTCCACCGCATCTTCTTTTAGGAATTGATTTTTATATTAAAATAATCACTGAAATACTATGAAAGAAAGGGCACTTTAAAATAAAATACTAGGATAAAATACAAAGCTTAAGAGAAAATTACTCTTACAGAAGGCTATTTTGTACTCTCAGTACTTGAAGAACATGTTTCCACCCTCTGCAATGATGAATATCTTAGTGTAAGACTTACAGACACAATGTCCATCTCTCTATCCTTCCTTCCTAACCTATCTACCTACTTGAGCTTCTCCTGAGTTCTGTTCCAGAAAAGATTCTAGATGGGACAGTAGCCACAGGCAGGTTGAATCTATACTCTCCGTGAACTGCACAATCAGAGCATGTAGCATTCAATTAATTGAGTTTCAATATATATCTTATCTTACCTACCAGAATGCAAGATCCCTCATGGTAGGGAAGGCACCATGTTTAAGGTATGTGTTCTGTATTGTGTGCCTCTAACAGTGCCTGGCCCATAGTAAGCAGTCAAGGTATATCTCACTCACTGCATTGAGAAATCAATGAATAGATGAATAGGTAGCTAAATTCTTACCCAGCACAAGTGGCAACATGCCAGAGAGGTGAAAGTCTGCAAAATATACATTATTAAATGTGTAACCTTAGACAAGTTAGTTTGCCTCTAAGTCTTAGGTTCTGCATTAGGAAAATCAGGATAATAACTGTACTTATGTCCTAGGGTTGTCAGGGTTGGGGTGAAGATTCAAGAGAGATGATATGGGCAAAGCACAAGGTGTCTGGCACAAAGTAAGCTCCCTCATAAACACTAGCAATTATCATTACCTATTTTCCCTGGATTTGAATACCCTAAAATAAGCTTAGATTATACAACTATACTGAGTCTAATTCAATCTTTCCTCACTAAAGTGCTTCAGCAGGTCATCTGAAATCGAAATCGTGTCTCCAATTCATTAGCCCAAATGGCAGATAGCAGGGTGCCCTGGTCGTCCTAGCTCTGACCCTCACTCACACAACCAAAGCAGACGAGGAAAAGCTGCTGTTTTGGCCACATGGCAGTCTTCCAAACTGGACTGTTATTTGGGGTAGGATTACAAAATTGGTAGAGGGTAGCACACAGTCAATGAAATAATACATTTTGACTCTAAAAATGAAACTAATACAGGAGCTCATGAAAGTGTACTCCTTACATGAAATTCAAACTGGCAGGAGTGTGAAGGTCATCACAGAGGCTAAAACCTGACTCAAGGCAAAAGAACAATTACCAATGAGAATGTACATAGTCAGAGGAATGCCTGGTGGGGAGCCTGTGGCACCGTGGCACCCATGGTAAGTCTAGTTTTATTTAACATCTGAGTTAATTATCTGGAAGAGAGATAAACACAAGACTAAAGAGAGATGCTGAAGTGGACATCTGTTGGCTTCGCCTGACAGGCACCCACTCTCCTGCCGGTGGTGACACCCAAGTTGTGTGTTGAGAAATCCCCTTCCATAGTGAGTAAAATCTCCATGGGACTGTCAAACAAGATGGTGCATGCTGGGCCAAAAGGATGCCCTCTCTCTGGACTTTGAATCTTAAGCAGAGGATCACAAAAACTTAAAACACAAAAGAACCACCAAGCATCATTTGTTCCAACAATGTATCTCTGGGAGAAAAAAAAATTATTCATTTCCTGCTATCTCGATTCTTGGACTCTATGGCATTTTCCCCCTTTCCTTTCCCTTCAAATCTAATATACGTCTTCCTTCACGTTATATATCAGCCAATACCATTTTCTGTGGACTACAACCAAAAGCCCAATGTCTAGGGATGCAGCTTCTACAGAATGTGTACTCTGTAGTAAACGCATTCTGTTTATGTGACCCTTCAGCAATCCTCAAGATACTTTTCAGGCACTAGTGTATGAAATACCATTATAGATAAAGCAAATGATTTAAAAACTATAGTGTTTTTGATTCAACTTGAAAAAATTCATACTGACATTTTCTGGGGGAAAAGATGATTCTAATATTCACACAAAAGAACAAATCACCTAACCTTAGATCTAAGGTGAAAGCAGAGAATCAGACAGGAGACTGCAATGAGATGAGGCACTTTTAAATGCCATTACAGTCCTATATTGCATAAAGTACAAAACATCAGACATTAGCAAAGTACAACCATAGTAAGTGACCTCTACGGTACATTGTCTGAATTATTAGGTACATGCTTTCTTTTAAAGAGAGAGAGTAGGGAGAGAATAAATGTAATGGAGTTTAGAGAAGTGTAATAAAAATGAATCAGGCTATCCTGGGTAAAGGGATGAATGCTAAAGATACACCAATTCCGTTTTCCAGGAGTCCTGCTCTCCTGGGAGAGAGCATGTATGGAGGCCACCATCTTTGCTTGAGGCTAGGAGCTGCTCCATGATTAGGGCCATACTTGCTGATAAACAAACAAGCAAACAAGCAGCCACCTAGGCTCAAAAGGGGAAATGAAGACAAGGAGTGAGGCCAGCCTACCTTCAGCCCAACTGTATATTCTCTGTCACCCAACAAACTGTACATTGCCTCCACAACAATTCACCTATACTGCTTTTGGGCCAGGAGGAAGAAGCTGCCATCAACAACTAAAAAGTCTACTTACTTGCAAGGAGAATTTGGGAGGAATATAGGAATTTTCTTCTCATTACTGGAGAGAATCAAGACCCATTTCCTTATCTACAAGGAACAGGGATTCCTACCCCTGTTCTTTCCTCCCACAGTCTATGAGCAATGCTTCTGAGGGAACTAGCCAGTGCAAAATCCTGGATGGTACCTAGAAAGACCTAAGGTACACACTGCATACAGTATATAAAAGAGGTACATGATAGTAGGTGTATTATATAGGTATATAAGATATCTAGTATTGTATCAGTAAGGTCCCAAAGGAAACAGATGGCAATACCAAATGGGGAGACTGAGGCAAATTTAACAAAGAGACTATTTATAAAAGTGTGAGCAGAGTCAAGGGAAAACAACAAGGTAGCTGATTGAAACACCCTGGATTTGGCAACAGTGGGAGCTGTGACAACCCCTAGATGCCTACACAGGCAAAGTAAGGGAGCCAATAATGGAACCCTGCAGGAACTGGCTCTGTGAGAGGGGTCACCCTAATGTGTCTGTGGCCTTTGGGAGGAGGAGGCAATGATTAGCAACCCACAGCATGGTAGAGATGAAGTAGGAGGGACAAAACTGGGGGAGTGGCCCTCAAACTTCACCTTGCTGATGTTATCTTTTACCATGCATCCATTCCATTGGCCAACCCTAATCAATGGGCAGAGAGGGCAGTGATCAGATAATCCAGGTTCAGCCTTACAGTGGTTAAAGCAAAATGAAAGGATAGAAAGTAGATCTAGAGTATGTATCCGTACTGATATCTGTATCTCTCTCTCTCACATCATAATGATTTGTACATATTAGTCAAAGTACATGATATTCATATGCTAACTCTTCTATTTCTGTGTAAGATCTTTTTAGCCTTTCTAATGGCTCATCTAGTTCCTTTAATTTCCTCTGTTATAAAATTAGGAGTTACCGGGCAAAGGTGGTACTTTCTTCTTCTCCTCCATACATACCTAGGCATAGACATGGACAAAACCTTCCCTAAGACTATAATCATAAAGGAAAAATTAAGATAATGACAAAAATGCTAACTTCCCCCTAAGAGCTCAAAGGAAAAAGAAAATCTTTGCTTTAACAACATAGAGCAGAATTCACGTATCCTATAATGTATGTCTGAAGCAAAAACCACCCCTACACTGAGAGACAAGAAGTGCCTTTGTCTCACATTGCCCACTTTGTCTGCCAGGCTCCACCTTGGAAATAGCTCTCAGCATCTCCCAACTTCCTGACCATAGACTAAGTTCAAGGCCTCATGTGTGACTTGACCCATTCAGCACCTCAGTTTCTGCAAAATCCTCTTATACAGCATGTGACAGCGCCAGAATAAGAGGAAGAAATTTAGAGGTAATTCAGGAGTATCGTGTTAGAAAAGGCTCGAACAAAATGAGATCTGTTATGTCATGAAAGGACTGCAAAAGAAAGTAGGACAGCTGTCATTTTTGAGATGTTTGCTGACAGATTCTTCAAAGCATGGCTTCCTTTTCTCATTTCCACCATTTTGAAAAGGAATGTGTGCCTGGCTCCGCAGGTCAGACCAGTCTGTCATCCACTTCATCTCTATCCTGACAGTGGCACCAGGAGATGTTTTATGAGAGAACTCAATTCCCTGCCCTCCACAACAACCTCATGTATTTAGAAAAGACCCCAACACCCTGAACTTCCCTTGGGACCTTAAAACCAAAGGAGCCCAACAGTCATCTTGCTCCACCTTTAATTTCTGACTGTTAAAACTCAAGCTTTCTGAAACAGTTTCCAAAGCTATTAAGGCTATTAATAGTGAGATTTTGATGAGCTAGTTCAAAGTCAGCACTAATGACCTGTTGATGATTTTAATGGTTCTTGCAATAAGTACTGTGAATGACCTATTGTTAGACTACAGAGTGACTGGATTTTCCATTAATCCATTAACTGTTCTCTTCACATAATTCTTTACCGACTAAAATATTTTCCTCCTTTTAATTTGAAGGGTTCATGGATTAAAAAAAAAACTGAGATACACAAAGAATAAACTTCGGTGACTGACAATCAGGGAAGGCAAAGAAAAAGAGGCAAGAAGAACCAAGATTCTGAATTCCTTTCTGTATGAAGCTGTGCTTTAAAGAGAGGAAATAAATCCAGCAGGGGCACACCCAGACCAGGGGAAAGAGAAGGGGAGGACTGCAAATTTGAAAGGCAGAAGCTTCAAAGGTAATGAAGATGGAACAATGGGGTCAGGGAAAGACTAGAATCCAGCATCTTTAACGAGCTACACCTGCACACACTCAACTGCAAAAAGCAACATCCAACCCCAGTTTGTATGCGTAACTTCCAGTTCATCTCTCTTGTTCTAGATCTTGCTTAAAGCCTGGGCTACTGAGCCTTGCCTGTTGATGCACTCTCACTCCACCATCCATACCTAAGCAATGTACCCATCCTTTCTTCCCAGGCAGCAGAAGCAGCTGCTCTCCTGAATAGTTTTTCTTCTAGTTGACAGCATACACTCAGGAGACCACCTTGGACAATGACCTTCTTGCCCCATCTCCTCCCCAGTCCCATCCTGCCAGTTGATAGGTGGAACCTGTATTAGAGCAAGGGAGGACATCCAATAATTGAACCATAAGAAGCAGAACAAATAGGCAGCAAATGAACAAAGTCAAGGACTTTATCTCCTATCTGGCTCAGCCTGTATTTCAAAGAAGACAAACTTGTGTAGAAAGCATTTGAGGAGTAATAGACTTGTATGAAAATTCACAAAGCAGGATACATGGCTGAGAGTATTTGGATGAAAGATAAAACAAGACAGAAAATAATATCATAGTTAAGAGTAGACCACCAAGCATCTTAGCCTGACAGAGGATATTGAAAATATTTCCTGAAAGAGATCACAAAACTGGCATTAGGCAAGATAACGTTAGCGATATGAGATTGCAATTGTTTAGACATGCTAGAAGCTTACTTCTTTTAAAACAGGGCATCTGATTTTTCCTCTGACAGCAGCCTTTCTCAGAAGGTTAAGAAATCTTTTGAGGATAGCTGCTACAGGGTGTTTAATCTTCCTCCTCAAGAAAGCCCTAAGAAGGAGCAGCCAGGTTTTTTTCTGGAAAGCGACAATAAATATTTTACACTTTGTGGGCAACATGGTCTCATTCACAGCTATTCAATTTTGCCCTTGTGGTGCAAAAGTAGCAGTAGATAATGTGTAAACAAATGGGTGTGGCTGTGTTCCAATAAAACTTTATTTGCAAAAACAAATAACAGACCAGATACAGCTTATAGGTGGTAGTTTGTCAATCCTTATCCTGGAGTGTTACATAGAACTAATAATATTCCTGTGAGCGAATAATCATATCCTACTGGAATTTGTGCTTGCTAAGAAAGGGATGCTGTGAAAAGTAAGATGTGTAATTTAGTAAGACGAGTTCTAAAGGAAAATTAAAATTTGGAAATAATGAATTTGAGCCTATGAACATTTCTAAGGCAATGTGATTTATTTTTTTTAATTTTATTTTATTTAAATTCAATTAATTAACATATGGTGTATCATTAGTTTCAGAAGTAGAGTTCAGTTATCCATCAGTTGCATTAACACCCAGTGCTTATCACATCACATGCTCTTCCAGTGCCTATCACCCAGTTACTCCATCCCACTTCCCCTCTAGCAACCCTGTTTGTTTCTTAGAGTTAAGAGTTTCTTATACTTTGTCTCCCTCTCTGATTTTGCCTTATTTTATTTTTCCCTTCTTTCCCTATGATCCTGTTTTGTTTCTTAAATTCCACATATGAGTGAAATCATAAGATAATTGTCTTTCTCTGATTGACTTATTTTGCTCAGCATAAAAAAGGCAATGTGATTTAAAAGAGATGCAAGGCTTTAAACGATTTTATTCTGGCTGTATAATAGCTAATAACCCCAATACAAAAGATACTTAAGAGAGACAATATGGATACCTGGAAGTTCTGAGATTAAATCAGAATATATAACAAAATATATAAAAGGATATACTCATAATATATAAAAACGGGACAGTTATAAAAACATAAGGATAAACTTGTAAGAAAAGTGGCTAAAGCTTAGAAAAAATGGTAAAAAACTAGTTAAAGTTATATTCAAAAGAAAATGATCCAGGAAGTGATAGAAACAGCTTTGCATGATGGTGGAAAGTTAAAAGATGACAGAGAGAAGGGAGAGGGACCTAACTTTTATCCTGCTTTTCATCTCTTCTACCAAGGAGAATGATCTTCAAACTGAAAAGGGTAGGACAAACATGGCCAAGATAAAACTGAAACCTTATATGGGAAAAAAGAAACTGTGAAAAAGCAGTCAGTCATTAAATACATCAGGTACTGGCCAGAACAACAGCAAAGCAACAACAGCTAGTGTTTACTGACTTCTTAGGAATTATCAGACTTCCTATACATTAACTAATTTAGTCCCAAGTATCTTATCATTTTTTCCCATTTTACGGATGAATAAATAAGAGGTTAAAAACTTGTCCAAGTTTCCAACTAGTGAGTACAGAGCTACATACTGAACTCAGTCTAGTTCAACTGAACTAGGTCTGACTACTACCGAAGTCTTGTTTTTAAGGACATTTATATAACTGAAGATTTATTCAGGAATCATTATCATTAATCCTTCAGATGACTGGACCTCTCAACTAGAGAGTGGCATATATGTGACCAGCTGTAGCTTGCACAGATTCATAGAAAAGCTCTGTTAATAGAAAATCATAGGCCTAAAATGGAGTCACTTATGCTAGGCCAAGTGAACAAACTAGGGTTTAATATCTAACCTAACTGCAGCTTAAACTTCCTCCAGAAATATCATTTTAACCAGTCAGTCAGGAATTTTCTGGTAAGTACCAATAAGGTATTAGTCACATGGGTCCTCTCCATCCCCCAAAGGAAGATGAGACAATCCACCTAATAAGACCCTCTGCCTTACCCTCTAAGAGAAGGTGACCTTGCCTGAAACATTCCTTTCTTCTCTTTTGCTAATAAACTTGCTTGTACCACCTCCTTCCTATAAAAACCTTCCATATTGTACAACTCTTTGGAGCTCTCTACTTGTTAGATGGGATGCTGGCTGATTTCATGAATTGCTTAGTAAATCCAATTAGATCTTCAAATTTACTCAGGTGAACTTTGTTTTTTAACAGCTCTAAAACAGAGCTGTTAAACAAGTGTTTGTTTAAAATGCCCTAGATCTAGATACCCTAGCCATCTGCCAGTAATCACAGAGTCCTAACAACATAGTCTCTGTCCACCTCCACCTCTGAGTCTGGGAAAGCCAGGCCCTGTAATATGCCAAAGAATAGCTGCTCCACTAGAGATAGAGACCTGAAAACAGTCTTCTGCCCTGAGTGTCCACAGGAGCATCAAGCTTCAGCTTTCCTTTGTCTCCTGTCTCCTGGAAATACTGGACTGCCTCAGTGACTTGCCTAGGTTGCCTAGGCCCCTATTTTCAGGCTCCCATGCCAAAGGTTTAAATCCTGGTTCTTCCATTTATGAACTTTCCCAGTCATGAAACCTACGATAAGCTACTTAAATTCTTTGATGATCAGTTTCTTCACCTGCAAATGGAGTATCCTAGTACCAGGTTATACTGATGGTTAAGTAAGAAAACATATTTAAGCACTCTGAACACCACAGTACAATAAACAAATATTAATTAATTATAAGTTATTATTAACCTTACTGTTTAAATAAAAGTTTATTATAAACTTTGTTTGATAAGATTGCCAGACCACAGACACAGACCAACATAAATATAAGGAATCTTGACTTCAGCGGGGCATTGGTCCAAGTTTCCCATGAGGCCATGACAGAGGATGGAGGACAGAATAATGGTGCAGTTCACAAGGTTCACAACTGGATGAGATGAATGGGCCAACCCAGCTTGGAAAGAGCTTTTGGAGTCTAGACACATCCAGGTGACAAAAGCATCTACCTGATTCTGATCTGGAGCAAGTGAGAACCAGACCCTCTGACTTAGTGTGGCCTCCCTCATGGCTGAATTGTGTTTTCAAAAATCCTTTGGCCTGTCTACATTTATATTTATGTATCAATAATTTATACCCAACAACTTCCACAAAATATGTGAAGGCAAGTAACATGTTTATTAATGACTTGAAGGCATAGGAACCTGCTTATAAAAAAGATGAGATCAATTCCTGAGTGACAGAATTTGGATCCAAAATAGATGTTGGCAAGCCAAATCAAACAAGATGAAATACAACAGTGACAACCATCAAGTCCAGCACTTGTATCCAAAAAAAAAAAAAAAAAAAAAAAGTCTATAAAATAACAGGAAGAAGTAGTTTTGAATGAGTATGTGTGTTAAAGATTTAGAGCTCTTAGATAAGTTGATATCAATCAAAAGTTCAATGGGGTTGTCAAAAAGAAAAAGAAATGCAATCTATCTTAGGTTGCAATAATAGACGTAGAATACTTACAAGGAAATGATTTTCTTGATGTATTCTACATGGGACAGATCACACGTGGAGTACTATATTCAGTTCTGGACCGGATGTGACTAGAAACACCTGAGCTCATTTACAAGTGGTCTGACCAGGAAGGTTTGAAAAAAATCTAAAAAGTATATCATGTTAGGAACAGTTGAAAAGCCTAATATGTATAATGTGTACAAAAGAAGACAAGGACTATGGTATTCATCTCCTAATACTTGTAGAACACTATTCATTCATGTTCCATTCTCCTTTTAACACTCTACCGAAACTGCTGTATAAAGGTCACTCATGACCCCCCTCCATACCACCAAATCCAATGGCCAACTTACCATCTCATCTTCCTCTCACATCTACAATCAACAATGTTGACTATCCCCTTATTTGTGAAATACTTTCATTACTGGTTTCAACAACATTTCAGTATCCTAGTTTCCTCCTTTGATGGTCAGTCTTTGCTATCTGCTTCCTGCCTCTCCTCCTTTTCATAACTTCTAAAAGTAGAGTGCCATATCTTTATGAATCTTTATCTGACCTTTCTTCCCCCCCAGGTACCTAGGCTCACTCCCTAAGTGATCACATCCAAATTCATGTATTCACATCCAATACCATTTCTATACCAGTGGCTTCCAAATTTATATCTCCAGTCCTGAGCTCTTCCAACTTCAAATAGATGTCTAAATCAGAAATACTTCAAAATAATTCAGACAAAAAAGTACTGCAATTTTTCCTTACCAAATTTATTGCCCTGTGAGTCTTCCGAATCTCAGTTAATAGCAACACCATTTACCCAACTGCGTAATCACCCATGATTCCTCTCTTTCTTTCAACCCTTTCCTTTTGCAATCCATCTGCAAGTTAAGTCAGCACTGTAATAAACATATATCTAGAATCCAACACTGCCCACCACCTCCACAGCCTTAATCCTGATCATTTCTCACTTGGACTACAAAACAGCCACCTGAATGTCTCTTGCCCCTTACATACTGTTCACACTGTTGCTCGATTAAAAAATAAATCAAAGCACATCTTCCAACAACTTTCTACCACACAAAATAAAAACCCAAGCCTAAAAGGCTCCACATGATTTGGTCCCTCTCTACATCTAGAATCTCATCTTTTAATAATCTTATGTTCACTACACTCCAATCACATTGACCTTCTTGCTACTACCCTGAAATGCAAACCTTGTTCCTATCTTTGGACACTTGCTCTTGCTGTTGATTTTGTCATGGATGACTCCCTTTGATTTAGCAGGTCTCTACACCAATGCCATTTCCTCCAAGGTCTTCCATGACTACATTATCCAGAAGACCCCTGAATCTCATTTTACTTGCAAAATTTAAGATTATCTAAAACTATATCATGCTTTTTAAATATATATGTATATATATTTATATATATATATATATGCACACACACATATATATTTATTTACTTGAGAAAGAGAGAGAGTACACAAGCAGGGGAAGGAGCAGAGGGAGAGGGGCAAGCAGATTCCATGCTAAGCATGGAGCCTGATGTGGGGCTCGATCTCAGAACACTGAAATCATGACCTGAACCAAAATTAAAAGTTGGATGCTTAACTGACTGAGCCACCCAGGTACCTCTAAAATTATATAATGCTTTTGCACAATTAATGTTTGTTCCCTCCACTAGCAAATCAGTTGTACAGAGCAGATTTTTTTGTCTGCTTTCTTTATTGCTGTATCCTTAGTACCTAGAACAACACCTACCACTTAGCAGGCAATAATAAATGTCTATCTAATGAATGATTTCCCTTTTATAGGGAAATCAGACTAGCTCATAAACTCAAGCCAAAATTATTCATTCACTAACTTTTAATTATCTCACCCAAACTTTGAATCAATTCCATCCTTATTTGCCTTATTTTCAAAAAAATTTTAAAAAGTCCTTTTTTGGAATCTTACTGTTCATGCTTATCTAGTACATTGCACATTGTATAGAACAGGCACTTAATTAATGTTTGTTAAAGTGAACTGAACTGAATTGAATGAACAACTTATTCTGTAGAAAGACAAGGAGTAAAGAGAATTAAGAAATAGACAAGTTGGAAGGAGGTGTGTTTATGCTCCATATAAGAATGTTCAGGGTACCAAAAAAAAAAAAAAAAAAAAAGAATGTTCAGGGTACCTGGGTGGACCAGTTGGTTAAGCATTCAACTATTGATTTCAGCTCAGGTCACAATGTCATGCTTGAGATCGAGCTCAGCATTGTCCTCTGTACTGAGTGTGGAGCCTGCTTAGGATTATCTTTCCCTTTCCCTCTGCCCCTCTCCCTCAACTTCTGCACAAGCACATGCACATGCTCTCTCTCCCTCTCTGTCTCTCAAAAAAAGAAAGAACATTCAAACAGTTACTATTACCTCATCAAGTAGCGGTCATCCTTGGAAGCCTTCAAATGGAGGCTGAATGGCTATGAGAAGTATATACAAAGGGCCCCTGCATCAGAAGAAAGGGGACAGTCGATGATGTCTAACTGCCTAATTCTCGTAGGATGGAGAGAGAGGAAAGAGAAGAAGCATTAACAAGGTGTGATAAAATCTGAAGAAGAGTACAACAGTGACACAGAAATCAGGTGCAATAAACTGATAGCAAAGTACCTGGGTTCTAAGTGATTAACAGATATATGAGTGGATACTGAGGAAATAATTCCAGCCAAACAATGGTTTTTGGTGTAAGATGACAGCTCAAAAGGCAAGGTCAGGTTTCAGGGAGGTTTTCAGAAGGAGACTGAAACACATCCAGAAGCAAGACCGAAGAAGCTGGTGAAACAAGCCATAGGATACTTAGGAATAAACCTAACGAAAGAGGTTAAAGATTTCTACTCTGAAAACGTATAGAACACTTATGAAAGAAATTGAGGAAGACACAAAGAAATGGAAAAATATTCCATGTTCATGGATTGAAATAACAAATATTGCTTAAATGTCTATGCTACCATAGAAATCTACACATTCAATGCAATCCCTATCAAAAACCACCAGCATTTTTCAGAGCTGGAACAAAAAATCCTAAAATTCATATGCAACCAGAAAAGACCCAAATAGCCAAAGTAATGTTGAAAAAGAAAATTAAAGCTGGGGCATCACAATTCCAGACTTCAAGCTCTATTACAAAGCTGTCATCATCAGGACAGTGTGGTACTGGCACAAGAACAGACACACAGATCAATGGAACATAATAGAGGGCCCAGAAATGGATCCTCAACTCTATGGTCGACAAAGCAGGAAAGACTATTCAATAGAAAAAAAGCAGTCTCTTCAACAAATAGTGTTGGGAGAATTGGACAGCCATATGCAGAAAAATGAAACTGGACCACTTTCTTACCCAATATACAAAAATAAATTCAAAATGGATGAAAGCCCTAATTCTAAGACAGGAATCCATCAAAATTCTCAGGGAGAACACAGGCAGCAACCTCCTTGACCTCAGCCACAGCAACTTCTTGCTAGACATGCCTCCAAAGGCAAGGGAAACAAAAAACAAAAATGAACTACTGGGACTTCATCAGGATAAAAAGCTTTTGCATAGCAAAGGAAACAATCAAAACTAAAAGGTAAGGGAGAAGATATTTGCAAATGATATATCAGATAAAGGGCTAGTATCCAAAATTTATAAAGAACTCATCAAACTCAACACCCCAAAATTTAAAAATCCAGTCAAGAAATGGGCAGAAGACATGAACAGACATTTCTCCAAAGAAGACCTACAAATGGCTGACTTGAGAAAAAATGCTCATCACTCAGCATCAGGAAAATACAAATCAAAACCACAATGAGATACCACCTCAAACCAGTCAGAATGGCTAAAATTAACAACTCAGGAAACACCAGATGTTGGCAAGGAGGTGGAGAAAGGGGAGCCCTCTTACACTGTTCTATGCAAACTGGTGCAGCCACTCTAGAAAACGGAATGGAGATTCCTCAGAGTTAAAAAAAGAATTCCCCTATGACCCAGCAACTAGGCATTTATCCAAAGGATACAATGACTGGAAGGGGCACCTGTACACCAATGTTTATATCAGCAATGTCCACAATAGCCAAACTATGGAAAGAGCCCAAGTATCCATCGACAGATGGATAAAGAAGAGGTGTATATATACCTCTTATTTTATATATATATATACTGGAATATTGCTCAGCCATCAGAAAGAATGAAATCTTGCCATTTGCAATGATGTGGATGGAACTAGAGAGTATTCTACTAAGCAAATTAAGTCAGAGAAAGACAAATACCATATGATTTCACTCACGTGGAATTTAAGAAACAAAACAGATGAGCATAAGGGAAGGGAGGAAAAAATAAAACAAGATGAAATCAGAGACAGAGACAAACCATAAGAGACTCTTAACTCTAGAAAACAAACTAAGGGCTTCTGGAATGAAAGTGGGGGGGGGATATAGTAACTGGGTGATGGGCATTAAGGAGGACACTGATGCACTGGGTATTATATGCAACTGATGAATCACTAAATTCTCCCCCGAAACTAATAATACACTATATGTTAACTAAATTGGATGTAAAAAATGGTTTTAAAGAAGTAACTGGTGAAAAGAGGTAACCTGAAGGTGCAAGGATAGAGCATGGGTTGGGGAGTCCCTACCGGCAACAGGATTGGCCCAAAGGATCCTGGACTCTGAGGCTAGGATATCCAGAAAAAGGGGTGTGTTGAACTGAGAAGGAAAGAGAAAGCCCAAGTCATGAATCTCTGCAAAGGTTTTGTTCGTATTTTCCTTTCATTCATTTGTTCATTCAGGTTTATCTGTTTCCATGAAAGTCTCTATTTCAGAGGTATCATGCATTCAAAAACTGGATGGTATCATGAAAGAGAAATCCTGATGTAGGGAAGGCAGAAAAACCTATGTTGGATGCCTGTCCTAAGCTTCCACCAGAAAAAGTCAGCCTAGTTTAGGGCAATTTTCAGAATTGGGAAAGATTCAGAGAAACGCTGAGTCAAGAACAAAAGGATTGGGGAACTTTGGTTTTAGACGTAGTACATAGAATCAGGGTGAACCAGAAAATAGTCTGGCCTTAGATTGTGAAAGCCTAATTTCTGTGCTATCCTGACCCAGGATAAAGTGAGTACAAGGATTGCATTTAAAACTGTTGACATGTGTTTGCTGGTACTCCAAAATGATAGAAAATGTTTGACCTCAAAGGGTGTGTGTGTGTGTGTGTGTGTGTGTGTGTGTGACCACAGCTCCTGCTGGGCAGCCCTTCTCCCATAGCTCCAGGTCTTCTACCAGTTTCCCTCCCCTTCTTCCTCCAGCCATGGGTGATAACAGCTTCCAGCTATTGCTTGCCCCTGGACTATTACTCGTCAGTGCAGGCTGAGTCCCTTAATTTCTTCCCACACCTCTGTAAATAGTCCCTTTATCACACTCACTTCAATTAAACTTTCTGAGTATGCCACTGTCTTCTAGCCAGGACCCTAACTGAAATGGAAAGGCCTAAAAGATGGCTCCCTTCCCTGGAGCAGCACCTTCTATCCAACCAATTTAATGTGACAGCCATTTATCTCCTTTATTGGTCACCACTTGAACTCCAGAAGCAGCAGATTAATTTAACAACAATCTGTTTTTGTTTTGCTAATTGCCCACTGAATCACCATTTCTCCAAGCGTCTACCTGGTCCAGTCCCACCCAAATATCCTCACATTTATAATTCTATCCTAATTTCACCCTCTACCTACCCTGGCTCCCCAAAGGCAACTATATCCATGGCATTGCTCAGGTATTGCTGGTACCTCTGCAGAGAGGGTATCACCCTATCGAAATAGCTAGGCCGAGAGGTTGGCTCCTGTCCTGTAGAGGAACTAGGAAGTAAACCAAGAAAGCAAAGAAGCCCTGTGGTGGAAGTGGACCATGAGTGCTGAGGGAAAGGCTGTAGGTGCATGACCCAAATCTACTCAGGTTGCCAGATCCCAAGCCTGGATCAGCCTAATCTGTGCCAGATCCTACCAGCTGAAGGGTTTAGAAACACTTGCCCTGGAAAAGCCCAGCTTGGGAGAGGCACTGATGCAAGCTGACAGAATGAGGTTCACCTTGCCTGAAGGTGGACAGGACTGGTAAAAGTAACAGTGGTATCTACCTCCTTCTCAGAACTACTTCCCACCCCTAAGTATCTTCTGGTCACCAATCTACTCAAATTGCTGACTTTTCTGAAGCATCTGTTACCATCATCCTGTCTTGCCTTTTGAGGAGACTACATGCCCTGAGAGGATATGGACTCTGCCTCCTAGTTCTGCTATGCCCTCCACAGCATCTGGCACAGTGCTGAGCACTAGGACTTTCAAAAATGTCTATTAATTCACCACCTCATCTCAGCAGCCTGTTTTTATTCTCAAAACTCAAAACCTAATGCTCCTTGACAACCCATCCTTGTCTGTGCTCCTCCTCTGTGAATGTCCAAATCTCCCTGCCAAATGGTTCCAGGTATATTTTTTTCCAAAAATCAGAATGTGCACAATAACCAAATTGCCAGAAGTTGCACGTCATTAACTCTCTTGCTGTCAGAAAACTATTTAGATGCTAGGTTAGATAAGAGTTCTTATACATATTATTACATTCTCTTACAATGATCCTTAAGGTTGGATACAACAGGTATCATGATTCCCATTTTAGAATTAATGAAACCAAGGCTCAGAACAGTTAAGTAATTTACCCAGGATTACAATACTTGTGATTTTAAAACCAGATTAGAACCCAGGTCTCTATCAGCTACCCTACACTTCTTCTCTATTAGCGTATCTCTGCCCCTAGGTTAACCCCTTGTCCTCCAGAAGTTATTAAATTATTATAACATGATGGGGAGACACAGGGGCCAAAATTCACAGCTGCATCACTAGTGAGGAGCCAAGACCCAATACACATGGCTGAGTCCTAAATCTTGGCTCTCCCTTGATGCTGCACACACTTGAGAGTAATGCTTACTAGCACTTTATACGGAATGCATGGCTCTCAGTTCTGATAAAACCGAAGTCCTGTATGCTCACACATCCCTATCACTTGGTCATCTGTCAAGGCAGCTGGGAACAGAAGTCAGAAAACAGTGTCTGATTTGGTGTCTTCTCCTAGTTTCCAGCTAAAAACCCCAACCACAAAGGCATTAGTTTGAGGTCTTGTATCTCACATTCTTGCCTCACCCCAGTAGATGAAATCCTTATTCTTTACGCTCTACAGAAAACCCAAAGTATCTAAGAATGGACAGCCAGGAACTCTTAGGACAAAGATGACAGAAGGAACAAGTGGTCCAAATGTGAGAAAAGCATATGAAAACACAAGAGAAAGTTTGGAGTTTTCAAAAGCCATGGCTGACTGAGTTTGGCTCTGCCTCAGCTAGAGATTCAAAAGACTAGTGTGTGTGACCAGTAGAAATTATAAGCCCTCTGTTTCACAAATCTTGAATATGAGCAACAGTAATTGTTATACTAATAGGACTTACAAACTACTTGACTACATACCAATTTCAGAATATAACATGGCCACACCTTCTCTTGGGGGTTCCCATGTAAATAATCATACTTGCATTTATTAAGTACTTTATCTCACCCCTAGAGGAGGGAAAGTATCTTCTATGTGATAACAAAAGACATTGAGTGATATTCCCAGAGCACTACCTACTGTCAAGTCAGGGAGTATGTGGTTTAAAAGTATGAGCTCTCAAGTCAGACTGTCCAGTTTCAATCCAGACTCTTGGGCACTTGCTAGTTGGGTTTCTTGCCACAAGTTACTTAACCCTCTGCACATCAGTTTCCTCACTTATAAAATTGTGATAACAACAGTACCAATTTCATGGTGTTAGAGTGAAAATTAAAAGAGATAATATACATTAATAGAAGAATATTCTGTACAAGGTACATATTCAATAAATGCTAGCCGTTATTGAAGATAAAAGTAAGTACAGGGTTTCTCGTTTTTTCAATGATGGAAGACCTGGTATGAGACTGGCCCTCCTACTGGAAATGAGTGAAAAACTGGACAAAATATATGAGGCAACTGTTTCCAGGCAAGGGAAAGAAAGCAGCATAGGATTTCAATTCCTGCAAAGAGAGAAACTCATGGGATCAGCCTGTGATCACCCTGGCTTTTTGCCTAGAAACAGTTTTCTGACTGGAGAACAGACAGCTAAACTCTCAGCATAGCATACTGGTCACACTATGCTAAGGAGGCAGAGGTGAGAGTTGCTAATAGCTAAAGAAGCTTTAATCAGCAGTGTGGAGTATCAGAGAGAAATGTACAGGGAAGGTCCCCCTAAATTCAAGATGAGATCCCCAATGAGTCCATGGCTGAGGGCTGGGTATATATCTTAGGTCAAGACATCTAAGGTTTTCTAGACAGCAGCTACTACATGGATGAAAGTAAAACACAGATACTAGAGGTTGAGCCCTAAGTGGAAAGGAAAGTGCTAGAGTTTGTTGGAGTTCCAGCCCTGCCAGAGTAGAGATTCCAGAAATGCCACTGCTTAGGAATAAGGACTACACCATAAAATAAAACTTACTCTAGTCTCACTCTAGTAAAGACTAAATCCAAATCTCAACAAGATGCATAAAAAGAATTTACACTGAGTTCCACCAAGTTAGAGGAACCTAAGAAATGCTACAGGCTTTCTATAGGTATCCAGTTCAAAGCATAAAACCAAGCTTTCACATGTTCAAGGTGATCAGTCAGTATTCAAACTACAAGATAAAACAAGAATTAATACTTTACTTAGGAAAAATAACAGAATCCAGAGTCTCTACAACAAATTATTCACAATGTCTAGCATTTGCTAATAACATTACACACACAAACAAAGAAAAAAGGAAAATGTAATCCATATTAGACTTGGCAAGTAAAAATATTAAGGCAACCATTAGCAGCTATTATAAATGTGTTAAAACAAGTAAGGGAAAATATGTTCAAATAATTAGAGAAAAATACGGTCTTAATGAGTGAACAAATAGAAAATTTCAGTAGAAAAACAGAAACCACAAAAAGACACAAATAAAACTTAAAATGAAAATTTAAAAATACAATAACTGAAATAAGAATAAAAATGACTGTACAGGCCTAACAAAAGATTGGAGGTGGCAGAGAGTTGGTGAACTTCAAGACAGATTAATAATGTCACTGATTTATTCTTCCCTTTTTTTTTTTTTTTAATTCTGGCTCTCTGCCTAAAGACAATTTCCTGACTGCAGTAAGGAAAACTAGGATCCAAGCATAGTACAAAAACAAAGTGGGGGGGAGGGGCTACATAAAAATGAAAAAGCTGCATATTGATATTTGGCACAATATCAAATGATCTAGCACACATATAATTGGAGTCTCAAAAGATAAAAAGCATGAGCTTGAAGCAGAAAAAAAATTTCTGAAGAAATAACAATCAAAAACTTCCCAAATACAATGAAAAACACTGACTTATAGTTCCAAGAAGCTCAGTAAACTCCAAACAGGATTAAAATAAGCCCAAAGCAGAATTGCATGTAGGTACATCATAATCAAATTTTTGAAGCTAAAGAAAATGACTGTTAACCAGAGACAATGGGACAATATTTCTAAAGTGCTAAAAGGAAGAAGGAAAACCTGTCAACTGAGAATTTTATTACTAGAAAAAGTACCCTTCAAGAATAAGGGCAAAATAAAGACATTCTAATATAAATAAAAGTTAAGTGAAGGGACAGAAGAGAAATACTGGATTAAAAAAACAGATCTCTGGGAAGAAATGAAGAACACTGAAAGTGAAAATAAATGAGTAAATATAAATGACTGTGTTGCCATTCTTATGATTTACATAAAATAGCATTATTAAAACAAAAATGATTATGGTGTACAGCAAGGTTTACAACACATATAGAAGTAAAAAAATGTTCTTACAATGGTCTTACAATGAACAAAAGTGGACAGTTAAATGAAATTTCGCTGCTGTGACATTACACTTCTGAAGGGGTAAGCATGAATCAGAAAACAGAGAGTGGGAACTGGGAAGTCACTGGTGAAGTAGAAGTAGAAAGGTAGTCCAGGTGGCTCAGTGGTTTAGCACTGCCTTCAGCCCAGGGCCTGATCCTGGAGACCTGAGATCGAGTCCCATGTCAGGCTCCCTGCACGGAGCCTGCTTCTCCCTCTGCCTATGTCTCTGCCTCTCCCTCTCTCTCTCGTTGTGTCTCCCATGAATAAATAAATAAATAAAATCTTTAAAAAAAAAAGTTCTTTAAAAAAAAGGGGGAATAGAAAGAAGGAAACAGGAAATATGCAATGTCATATGTGAACTATGAAGAGATACAATATTGATTCTAAATAAACTACCACAATTAAGAATGCATTCTGTTAGCCTTAGAGCAACTACTAAAAATATAATAAACAGTTATAAATAAGAAGTAAACAGAAGAAATAAAATGGAAAACACTAAACAATATTTTATTAACCTTAAAGAAGGCAGCAAAGAAGAAACAGAAAGAAAAGCAAAAAAAATAAAAAAGAAAGGAAAAGCAGAAGAGACCAATGAAATCCAAATTGCATGACAGTAGACAAAGTCAACCACATCAATAATGATGTTAAATATAAATATATACATTAAAGAGCAAGGATTGTCATGCTAGATGGAAAAGCAAGACCTAACTATATACTGTTTACAAGGAATACATTTTAAACATAAAGACAAATTCAGGTTGAAAGTAAAAGAACAAACACAAACAAAAAACTGTATCGTGCAATAATATGATCCAGCATTTCTACTTCTAGACATATGTCCATAAAAAGATATGGACGTGAATACTCTTCACAGATTTATTCATGATAACCCAAATTGGAAACAATCCATACCTCCATAAGCAGGCAAAAAAAATAAATTACAGTATATTCATAAATAGAATACCACCCAATAAAAAGGAACTATTCATATGTGCAATAATAATGTGGACAAATATTAGACATTTTGCTGAGCAAATGAAGCTGGATTCAAAAGATGACATAATGTCTAATTCCATTTATATGAAATTCTAGAACAGGAAAAATCTAATCTGTAGAGATGACAAATTAGACTGATGGTGGCCTTGGATAGGGAATTGAGGGGTAAAATGGGGTACAAAGGAACTTTCTGAAAGACTGAAATGTTTTCTCTTGATAAGAGTAGTGGTTATGTGGTTGTGTATAATTGGCAAACGTCACCGGCCTGGGTATTTTAAATATGTTAATTTTATCTTATGTAAATTTTAATTCAGTAAGGTTGATTTACATTTTCTTTAAAAAAAAAGATAATTAAATGTTTCTCTCCCTTTTTTTTGCCATCAGCACCAAACATGAGCAACTACTATCCATTCAGGAAAGAGGGAAGAAATTTTGAAGTAGAAGATTAGGATAAAATAAAAACCATCTCAAAAAAATTGGACTATTCATCACCCCCTATCTGTTCTGCATGTAGTCTTTGTTTTTTTGTTTTGTTTTTTAATCTATGCGGGTAATCTCTACACCCAACATGGAGCTTGAACTCATGACTCTGAGATCAAGAGTTGCATGCTTTTCCGACTGGGCCAGCCAGGCACTCTGATTCCACAGAGTAGTCTTTGAAATGCCACCTATTATGATGATCTTTACTGATCGACTTTATTGATCTGTGGTAGAGTAGTTGCCTAAAATCTAGTTTCTAAGATTTTCCAGTGGATGGATCCAGGGCAGTTCAAAAACATACATTGTGTTCTTAGTCCAAGAAATATTTCCATGCCACACGGGGTGCACTGAATATAAAATTAGAAAGGGTTGCAGGCGCTTTTGTGTTAGCTTCAGGCTCAAGGTAGCAACTCAAGGTAGCTGGGAAGCAACTGCCTACACCTGAGAACCCAGAAACGCAGGCTCACCATCCAGCTGAATGTGTACAGCAAGCTTATGAATCTGTGGAGAAGAGAGTTTAAAACCCACAGATTATGTTACTAAATTTCACTAGTCCCCTGAGGTACTTACAGTTTCACTGTTATAAATGACACCAGGATTTAAATCATTTGCAACAGGGCCTGCCTTTCAGAGCTGTTCCCCTCTGCTCACCTCTCATTTACACTCACTGCATCTGCTGGGAGAGGGATACAGTCACTCAGGCCCATTGTAAGGAGGTTTATCTCAGACTCTTTTATGATTTATGGAAGAGCAGAAGGAATCCTCCTCACTTTTAAAGAACTCAATGAAGCACTGCCAGAAGGCATTATTCCTCAGTGGTTTTCTTCCTCACCTTCTCATTGGCCCTCCCATTTACCTCTCTCTCTCTCCCACCACGCACCACACTCACAGGAACCGATCAGGCTCCAAACTCCCCAAATGATGAAGTGGCAAAAGAGATTGATTTATGAGGACAATACAAGGGGTATAAGAAGGAGATAATGGGGTGAAATTGAGCAAAGGGAAGTGTAGGCTGAGTATCAAGAAACATTTGAAACTCAACAGAGTGTGAAGCAAGCTCCCAAGAGAAGCCAGGGAAGCCCTATGGCTGAATATCATTAAACACTCAACAATGGGAAATAATAGGTTGTGGCCTGGCAAGGTGGACAGAAGATAGCAGAGGTGAAATTCACATTTCATAATGTGAACTACTAGAACTACTCCACTAAATAAGTCATTCTGTGATGAATGAATGTTCCCTTTCCATATTTATATTCTCTTTCTCACACACACACACAAGTGCATCTTACAAGAATCCGTGCTTTACACATACCTTCCAACATGGTCCCTAGAAATTCACTTTCATCCTTCCTCTCCTAACCCATCCTTCACCACTCATCCCATCCACCCTCTCTTTCTCATAGATTCCCTTCTCATCTCACAGTTGGTTTCACTAACCGCTGTATTTATGCTGGTGTCCCCTATGGGAACCACGCCCTCCCCCAGAAGGCAGCCACATCCATGAGTAAGTGGGTGAGAGAGAGTTGAATTAGGAGGAGATTCACCTAAGATAAAGCTAAGCCAATTGCGAAGAATGATCAGAACGGTATTGCTAGCTATTGAGGATTAATTTATATTCCAAGGCCTCCCCCCATCTCTAGTATTTTGAGACTATGTTATGTTCTCATATTGAGCCTGATTGAAAGTTAAAAATGCTCACAACTAGCACACAACTTCCTCCTAGACCCTACATTCAAAAGTTTTCCAAGAGAAAAGCCAACAATCCCAGCCATATGCATGATAAGGCTGGAGCAGGCCACCAAATCTTCCTGTTGTAAAGATGGACAAAGGAGAAAAAATAAGAATACTGCTCTCATTTCAAATGCTGTGTAAGGCACGGGATAGGGTGTGACCTTTCATTTCTAAGGTATAGAGCTCTATAGTAGGATGGAGGATATAAACTCTGCACAGCATGATTTGCTCATCTAGAAAAGTCCAGGCTATGACAGCCACCTCAACGGCTGAGGTAGAGCAGCATAATCTGCCCCTAAACTTGATCCCCCAGAAGTAGTACCCAGGCCTGCAGCACTCATAGCATTAAACATAGGAAAGCATCACTGCAAGATTTCCAGTCTGTGAGCATCCTATGAAGGGGTAGAAAATGTCACTTCCAGGTCTGTCTGTGTGCAGACCATGGGAGCCAAAGGTTGAAACAACTAAATGTAAAATTGAATGTTGATGAGAGGAGAATGAAAATCAGGCTCAGCTGTGACTAATTCTGTACAGGCTCTCGCAGTGTCTATTAAGGACAACTGGAAAAGCTTCAATGTTAGCATGTTACTGCCCTCTCCTGGGCAAAAGGTCAAAGACGGTACACATGTGTGAGTCACGACTGGTTCAAGCTTGTGTGCCTCAAGGCAGTCAATCTTCAATCCACCAATCTATGAACCTTTGAAAGAGGACTGCCTTTGACCATCTTCCACCTGTAAATCCAAATCTGCCTCCCCAATTGCTGCCATTTTACCATTTTACTAATCCCACTGGAACCAAAGGATTCTGAGACCACAGACTTCCTTAGTGGGTTATAGGTGGCTATGGGGAAAGAACTGGAATTGTCCACTGGAATAGTGATGTGATTGGGGGTGAGGAGGACAGTCCTGAACTTCAAAACATCCTACTGATCCACTTTTTAAACAGCAACCCCTACCACTGTTTATTGCACTAAAAATTGCTTAAAGGGCCTGAGAAAAATTCTTCTTCCAATCCTCACCCCCCTACACACACACACTGTCAACTCTTCCACCATATGCTGGAGCACTTACTGTTTTGAATCTAAATTCATATGACTGAATAATGTAATTAAATCTAATTCATTTGCAATTTTTAAGGGCTAGACTATCTTATCAAAATTAATGAAAACTCAAATCTTTTGGAAATAATTATTTTATGACTTTTAATGGCTATACAAATAATATTTTAAATGAAGATACATCTGAATAATAAGTAAAATAAAGTGAGGCAAATTAATTAAGAATGTCCTGATAGGCCTAAATTAGGTGATCATCTATTTTTTATTAAGTCTCGAGGTAAGTCACTTATTTCCAACTTTTCATTTCATACAAAGTATAAAGATCAGGTCCGAATTCATATACATTAAAGGAATCCAAATTAATGGGAATGTACAATACAGTATCCTTCAATAGAGATGATAAGCACTTTAAAGGATTCTCATCTCCAACAAATATTTATCCAGGGCCTGCTATGCACACAACACTCACTATACTTGGGGACAGAGCACAATCTCATTACCATGTCTCCCCGTGAGGATAAATCACAGAGAATCCTGAGAGCTGCTGTCATAGTCACCTTGCTTGGTCCCTGCAGAGGCCCTCCCTATCTCCATTCATGGGAAAAGCAGTCCCTCTGAGGCAGCAGTATGGGGTGAGGGCAGAGCAAGGAACACCCCAGGGAATGAGGGGGCCTGACTATTCCTCTCTGATAAGAAGGGCACTGGCCACCGTGCATTGAACACTGCCCCATGGCTGTGACTGGTAGCATGCCATCACTTCAGGGATATTATTTCATTCAATCCTCAAAGCAGCTCCGTTGATAGATATTATTATTATTATGCCATTTTAAGAATGAGAAAAGAGCAATATACCAAATTTAAGCATTTTGCCCAGAGTTATAAAACCTTAAGAAGCAGGGTCAAGATTCAAATACAAGTCTGTCCAAGCCGAAAGTCCAATCCAGTAACTGCTAGACTATCCTACTTCCTTTATATCTGAAAGGGAATTAACCCATCAGGCTTGCTGTGCAAATTAAATGACAATTTATAAGACCAGTTTCTGCATGATAATTTGCTTACATAAAGGATCCTTAAATCAGATTATGTTACATCCTGACTCAAAATTTTCAACTGGCTCCCCACTGAATTTAGAATAAAAACCCAAGTTCTTGCCACAGCCCAGCAAAGCTCTGTATGAACTGGCCCTTGACTACCTCGTGGCCTGCCTCCCCTGTTTCCACCCCATCACTGCCCTCCCAGCACAGCCTCCTTGCTTCCTCTTAAACAAAAATGTATATTCCTACCTCAGGTCTTTGCACGCATGCTCCCTCTGCTTGAGATACTCTCAGCCCAGATATCTACATGACCCAACTCATTTGGTTCATGACTCTGTTCAATGTCACCTTATCTGAAAGGCTTGTCCTGCCCAATCTATCTAAAATAGAACCTTGTCTCCTCATTTGTCTTCAGTTTTATTGACGGCACTCATCACTCTCCGACATCATTATATTCACATCTGTTTACTGTCTCCCTCATTACAGCAAGGGCTTCACGAGGGCAGCGACCTGGCCTTGCCTGTTCACTGTGGTGTTGCTGGCACTTTAACTGTTCGTGGCACATAGTAGACACTCAATAAATATCTATCAAATTAATGAATCAGTGAATGAACATAAATTCTTTTATCAATATATGCAGATCTGCCTACTTGAACTTTTATCTATAAAAGAAATCTAGAAAGGACAACCTCAGTTTTATGCAGACATGGCTTTTCATTTACCTACCTTATCTAATTTTTTACCCTCTCTCTCTTATATCTTTCCTCAAGTCCAAAACATCCTCTGAACTGCCACACACCTCCTTCCCATAAATGCTTTCTTTTTTTTTAAGACTTTATTTATTCATGAGAGACACACAGAGAGAGGCAGAGACATACACAGAGGGAGAAGCAGGCTCCATGCAGGGAGCCTGATGTGAGACTTGATCCCAGGACCCCAGGATCACACCCTGAGCCAAAGGCAGACACTTGACCACTGAGCCACCCAGGCATCCCCCATAAATGCTTTCAATCATCTCCAAAACCCTTCTCTAACCACAGGCTGCAGAGGAGAGGTGACAATGGCAAGGCCACTGTCTGTCACACAACCCACCACATCACAGATAGAATGCTTGCTCCTGCCCCAATCTAGCTTCCCAAGAGCAGGAGGGCTGTGCATGTCAGCATTCGCTTCTTAGAGCTGGGTGCTCTCCTGTGCACTCTGTAGGTCAGGTTCTCACACAGCCCCCTGTGAAGAGCGGGGCATACTAAGATGTCTCTGAGGAAACTGGCAATAATCGCTCAGCCCCTATTCTGCATTTCACACTCACTTTCCCTAGTCCTCTCAACTACAAAGGTAGGCTTCGTACTCTTCATTTTACAAATGATAAGAGTATCGGAAAGTAAAATAACTTGCCCACAGTCACAAAGTGAGAGCCAATGATATAAACCCATGACTCAAGAGCTGACTTGACCTCAAGAAAGAAACATTCCTTGTGGTTTTAAGAGACAACTATTAAGGCTTTTTTACCTGATGATCCAAGTATTTTTCACATAGCTACTATGTGTCTCAGACAGTGATAGGTAGATAATGTAGAAAAGGTACAAAGGTAGTGGATACGTTCCCAGCTGAGAGAGAGAGAGAGAGCTGTGGGCTGGTTCACAGTGCTTCAGTTACCTATTTTCTTATATAAGCTCAGAGCTTTAATTTTTCCAGGATCTGGACTATAGTGTGGGTTAATTTGTGCGGTCCTTCTAAAGCATGAGTTGTTTATGAAACATCACTGGACTTCTCAGAGGGCTATGCCTTGAAAAATAAACTGCATTGCTAGTATTATGTACTTTTCAAGAAGAGAGGGATTCAATAAATTCCTAAACTGGCACTAATAATAAGGAGGGGAATAGAAGTCTAAGGTCCAAAGAAAACTGGGGCAGGGAAAAAAAATCTGCGAGCCCACTAACTACCTGCTACTCTTCTTGTTCCAACTGCTTTCTTTAATCCATTGAATGCATCATTGTTATGACATTAGAAAGAGTGAGAAGTGGCAAGGCAAGCACTTTTATAAGGTGTTACAAGTTTTAAACTAACCTACACTTCCTTTCTAAAGATTGTGTTTGCTGTATCACCAGATTCTTGTTGCCTTCCTGGGTGTCACTGCTTCAATCTGCCTCTGCCTGCGTGATCCCAGAGAAAGCTCCTTTAGGGACCTGACTACAGTTGCAAACCCCCGATCCTCTGTCTTACCTGTTCGAATAGTGCTAAATTCCTGTGAACACAATGACGGCAGATCTTCTGCACACCACCTCCACTTCTCCATCTCCAGAAATGGCCTTTCTACAGGGCACAGGAGACAGCACCAGTACGTCTAGGTACTGCCAGCACCTCTACAGGTGTGACAAGGCTATAGACAGAAAGGTTGTCTGAGTCGGTAAGAGGGAGGGCTCAGACTCACAGGGGTGCCACCACAGCCTGTTTTGCCAAAGGAACAGAGTCAACAGGGGCACCTGGGTGGCTCAGTGGTTGAGCATCTGCCTTGGGCTCAGGTCGTGATCCCAAGGGTCCTGGGATCAACTTATGCAATAGGCTCCCCAGAGGGAGCCTGCTTCTCCCTCTGCCTATGTCTCTGCCTCTCTGTGTCTTTCATGAATAAATAAATAAAATCTTAAAAAAAAAAAAAAAAAGAATCAACAGGATAACAGCAGTGGAAAAACAGGTCAGTCCAACCCCAACAGAAGCCTATGAGATTAGGAGATGACACCCAGACTTTGACTTCAGAAGCATAGTATGAAGCACTTGTACTTGGAGGTAAACCATCCGTCACAGACTTAATTCCAAGGAATGGCTGTGCAGAGAGGTGCCAAACAGGGTAGCTTGGAAGAAAAAAAAAAAAAAAAAACAGGGTAGCTTGGGATGACAAAGTACTGCCCATATTATAATAATGCAGGAATGCAAAGAAGTGGATGAACAAGCCTAATTTTAGAATGGTGCTAAGCAGCTCTGTGGGACATTCCAGAGGATGATGCAGACCACTCCATGGAGATACTGAGTCAAAATATTGGTGAGTCAAAGCAGGAAACAAGGAAGTTCAGGTTTTGAGTTAGTATAAATACATAAAAACTCAGGGTGGACGAACATGAATAGTATCTTCAAACTTTTTTGCTCAGTTACCCACTAAAAGATTCTTAAAATTATGTACCCCATGCCCATTTTTAAACTGACATTAAAAATTTTTTCTTGGTAATCTAAATGGCTGCAAAGGTTACAATTACCAGCATATAGTAAACACTAACATTTTAAAATAAATTGTAACATTACTGTTAACAATGTTTTTAATGGAATATAAATGCCATGTAACTTGTTATCTACCACCATCCACTTTTAGAATATAAGATTAAGGGGATCCCTGGGTGGCGCAGCGGTTTGGCTCCTGCCTTTGGCCCAGGGCGCGATCCTGGAGACCCGGGATCGAATCCCTCATGGGGCTCCCGGTGCATGGAGCCTGCTTCTCCCTCTGCCTATGTCTCTGCCTCTCTCTCTCTCTGTGACTATCATAAATAAATTTAAAAAAAAAATATATATATATATATAAGATTAAGTTCTTCATGAAGTGTCATAAATTTTACATCATTCCTTTTTTTTTCAACGCTTCTTGGCCTTTTGGCTAAGATCAAGTGCATTTTTTTCTAACATTGTATTTCTCTCTCATCTCCCCCCACAAGATTTTGTAGTAATGTGATATATATACTGTGCTTGAAAGTACTTCAATGACAACTCTCTATCATTCCACTTCACAACTAAAATATTTATATAAATTGAAGTTTATGTTTCTTTTGTATTACTTAGTAATCATAGGCTCTATGCCTTTAACTGTTCTTTTCTGGATTGAGATATTATTACTATTATTAAATGTAAAGCTTTGCTGAAAATAATATACATACATTATAAAATTTGGCAGATGAGTATTAAATAGCAAAATATTATTAAATTTTATTTCATGTATATTTTACCACAATATTTAAAATAAGTGTAAAAGCTCTTATGAGAAATCCATCTCTCAATAAGCTGGTTACAAGGGTAGTTTATGATGCCCTGAATAAGAGAAGTTCCTCCTAACACGAATATTTCAAATTACTCCTTTACACAGCTCCACTAGAAGTTCTTTCACCTTAGGGCAATGTACATAATATAATTCTAGGAAAATGAGAGAGACGCTTTTCTTTTGCAAAGTTAGAAAAGAATGATCATGAAGCGGCAGGGAGAGGATGATGGTAGCACTTTCTCAAGCAGACTGGTTTTAGGGAAGAATATGCTAGAAAACTGAGGATTTGGAAATTAAGTCCCTTAAAATTCTCCATGCCTTCATAGTCCTTGAAAGTCTTTACGTACTCACAAAAGTGTCTGCTCTCCAATTGAAGGTTGCTGTGTTCGAGAACTTCTGGAATATGACAGGCCTGCTGCTTTTCCCACTGACTGTGGTCTGGTCAGCATAGCTAATAAATCATGAAGTTCAGGGCACGTACCCCCTCCCTGTCTGTATCCCCACCAAGTAGGCAAAGGCTGAGGCCCACTACTTGAACTGTCCTAGGATTATGCCAATCTTGGCTGCTGATTGCTTTCTTCTCTTCATTATCTCCCCGCAGGGAAGAGTCAACAGCTTGGCCCAATAAGCAGCTAAGCCTGTGAACCAGCTTTTGCCAGGGCAGTTGTAACACAGATAAAAAATCATGCATCCCTCTCACTGAAGGGCTGTGGTCAGTAACAGGAGCAAGGACAGCCACAATCCTACACATGTCTTCCCTGCATACCCAACAGCAATCCTATGCCACTTCCTGCAACATGGTGTCTCCAAGGGTATCCTCCAGCCTGTATCTTATATTTTCTATAATCCATTTATCCTATCCTTTTCAACTGGAAACCCTAATGCAAAAAGTGATCCTACAGGACTCCACCTGTGGCTGTGGCTCACTTCCCAGATGCAGCTCAAAGCCTCTGCTGATGACACCAAAAACATCACCATGGCAACCATCACTGACATACAGTGCAAAGCTGAGGATGAAACATGAATTCTTCTCTAAAGCACTTCCACAATGTTAAACTCATGTCATCTATCACCCTCTAGGCTTGCTGGCCTGTCTCAGAACCAAGGAAGTGGCAGATTTCCTTTTTTATTCAGTGATGCTTTTTAACAACAGCTCTTTTCATTAAAAAGTAAAATTAAACACATTTTAAGCTTTTAGGAAAGAGGGAAGAAAAAGGTTACCTATAATCTTACTACACTGGAATATTTACTCTTAGCAATGTGGTCTTTGATGCATCACATTTTAAATTGAAATTGTTTTTTCACTCTCCTTAGGACACCTCTATGAGAAGACTGTGACAAAAGTTACCCCAGTTCCTTCTAGACCTTGAAAGTACGGCACCTCTTTATTCAAAAGCCAACTATCTTTCCGTTAAATGTAGACCCAGTGCCAGAAGGAAGGAGATGACACCCAGAACTAGCACATGGGCAAATAAAATATAAAATGCCAAGTGTTGCTGAATGGAGAGAAAAAAGAAGGTTCTGGGGCAAATATAGCAGCATTGCCTCATAGCAAGAGGCTAAAGAAAGTCCGCCAGGGGGGATCCTTCGGGTAAATGCTTTCTTCTCCTAAGGATCAATCCAAGCCTGCCCCATATGCTTAAACACTAAATTCAAAAATGTACCACGATGAAAGAACAGCAAACCTTTGCTAGCCCTCTGGGGGCACTAAAGATGCTGAAATGTATGCCTTGCTGAGACAGCACTGTAAATAGCAAAGAAGTCCTATTTTTCTTTGTTCACAGACAAAGCACAACCCTACTGATTTGGGTCTTAGTGTATATATATATATATATATATATATATATATATATATATATTTCCTCTCAAATTCGTTTTTGCCAGAGTCATCCGGCTCTGCTCTGATGCCAAAGACTGTAACACAGTTGGTGGTAGCACAGCCAACACTGGTGACTTAACAAAGACTGTTCATTCAAAAGCCATGTTTCTGAAGCAAAGAGGAGCTCAGACTTAAGAGACCTGGATTCTGCAAGAAGCAACTGTACCTCTAGTTATAAAATTTGAAGTCCCTGTGAATGTAGGTTGCATCAATCCCCTCTGCATACCAAAGACGGTGCAGCTCAATTCATAGTACAGATCAGGACTTGTGGTCCTCAGAAAAGCAGACTGAATGTCAGGAAGGCAATCAGTGAACAATGGGAAGTCTGTGGACACATGGACCATTTGGATTCACCAGCACTTTGATTCCTCTAAACTGTTGGGCAGCTACTCAGGAAACCCAGGACCACAACTCACCATCATACTACTTTTTATTTGAAAGAACTCAATGTTTGGGAAAAGAGAGTTTGGCTAAATCAGGCTTTAATGGGTGCTCTCTGAGGTCCTATATCTTTCCCTATATCTCAGGTTCCCAGGAGGGCAGGCCATTAGTCCTTGCAGCAAGTGACTGCAGAAATATGCGTGCTTACCAGGCATTAGGGATCCTTGCCTCAACCCCAAGAGCACTTCAGGGTGCAGATCAGGGTTGAGGCCACTGGTTAAAGAACACAGAACTCTTAGAAAGCAATCAGGGGAGATGGTAGATGCTGATCTGCATTTCAGCCTGGACAGTATGCAAACCCCAGCTAAGTGAAAGCTACCAGAGACATCTCAAAAGCTCCTGGCTGCTATGGAGAAATCCCAGAAAGAGAGTTCCCAACTGTTCTAACTCCAAAGCCTTCCCACATCCTATGGGGCCTCTGAGATTAATGGCAGAAAATGTCCACACCTTTTTCTTGATACTTTTCCCCAGGGCTGCCACACGTTTCCAAGACCCTCTTTCTGAATGCTCAACCAGAGGGAAAACAGGGCCCCCTCAAGTCTTCTAAGGACTCAAAGAATGAAAGCTGCAGGGGAATTCTCCAATCAGCTCAAAGCCCCTGACATGGGGGCCCTTCAGTTGTGAGGAGCTCTATGGTCTCATGATCATACCACATGTGACATCTCTCCTACCACCGCCTCTATACCAGGGTGTCAGACATTCCCTAGTGGACACAGGATTATCAACAAACCCCCTTATTTGTGCACATGTTCAGGAATTGTGAATAAGATCACAGACCACCATATCAAGAAGAATGTAGTACATATTGGTGAGCAGTGAAACAAGAGATAGTACCGCTCCCAGGAAATCAGCAAAACACTACACACCTATTGATATGCATCAAGCTATGCTGTATTTGCAAGGAGGAAGCCTGCAAGACCCAAGCCAATCAAATGCATATTTACTATGCACTTACCACATGTAATTGAGAAGAAATTCAAAAGAGAGCAACAAAGAGTACTAAACTTTAGGAAATAGGCACTTGAATTATCTTTGATCATGATGTTGATTACAGAACCTAAAAGACTGAGAAGTGGCTGAAGGAAAAAGAAAAATTATCACTTTATGGAGAAGATACTAATCAGTTTGCTATTTCCATTGAAGCTAAGGAATGGTTTTATACTGCAAAGGAAGAACATTATATTAATATATGTAAGAATAGCCTGTCAAAATGGGGTATCGAACGGAAGGACTTACTGAAGAGGTTTTAATGGACTCCTTGTTAGATAGAAATCATTAAAACAGAATAGACAGATCAACCTACAAGTGTTTACTGAGATCCCTGCCCAGTCCAGCCTAACCCCATTCAGTATAGGGTTATAGTTCAAAGTGGGAGCTCTATCATTCAACTAACCTAAGTTCAAATTCCAGCTTGGCCATTTTACTGACTCTATGACCTTGGGCAAGTTATTTAACCACTTTAAGCTTGGTTTCTTACTTGGATGACAAAGGTGGTAAGAGTACTTAGGTCTATTCAATCATCATGAAGATTAAATGGAGTGTGCACAGAAAGCATTTAGCATGATGTCTAGCATAAACAAAACCATGCTCAATAAATGATTGTCACTGCCTTTGTTTGACTCCTGGCCTATCTAGAAGTTATTTGACCAGAGTTTTGGTTTACCAATCACAGTCAACACTGAAGAAGCAAACAAAGAGGACTTCTGATCTATCAGATTTGATGTCTCAGATCCCTGCCCAACAGTGAATGATGCCCTTTGTACCATGAGCCTACCCGCTTGCCTCTGACTCATGCTTTGGGCACCATTCCTTATAAAGAGTTTCCACTCCAAGTTTATGAAGCATAATAAGTTTTTGGTACAATATCACTTTGGTAGAAGCAGTTCAACCAAAGGCCAGATTTTAAATATCACCAGAGTCCGTATCAGAATCCACTCAGCACAGTTACTCTGTGCCACACACAGGCCTAGCCACACACAAGCATATATAAAAGCCAAGCTTGACCAGGAAAGAGGAAAACAAAGGACAAAACCTCCACCCCAGAAGTGGTGCTTCTAGAGAGAAAAGTTGCAAACATTTCCCACTCCCTTGTGAACATTCCAAGAAGAGTGAAGCCAGAGACAGTGGTGATATGACTTTCCAGATAACATACAGGGCACTCAGTCAAATTTGAATTTCAGGACAAAAACCAAATATTTTCAGTGTTAAGTATGCAAATATTACAATACCTGGACCATACTTGACTAAAAAATTGTTGTTCATCTGAAATTTAAATTTAACTCAAATTTAATTTGAGTGTCATGCATTTTAGTTTGCTAAACCTGACAACTCCAGACATGGTAAAAGAACCCCCTGTATACAGAGTGCCAAGGCCAGAAATGAAGTAGAAATATTGAAAAACCAGAGTAATCCCCAAACAATCTCTCTAGTTGGTAGACAAACTAGAGAACTGTAATCCAGGGGCGCCTGGGTGGATCAGCTGAAGGTGTCTGCCTTCAGCTCAGGTCTTAGTCCCAGAGTCCTAGGAGCAAGCCCCACTAGTGGGGAGCCTGCCTCAGCCACTCCCCCTGCTTGTGTCTTCTCTCTCTCTCACACACACACAAATAAATAAAATCTCTTTTAAAAGAAAGAAAGAAAATGTATTCCAGCAGTAGACAGGAACCTGGAATAAGAAAATCCAATATGAAAAGCATTTAGCCTAAATGTAAGGGGTGAAGAGGTCCCCTTGGGCAAATTAGCTTTTCTCGTTAACAGGATATTCAAGTCAAATATCCAGTTTGTTTGTAGAAAGCACACTGATTCCAAAAGCGAAGTTCGCGCAATTCATGGTTTGTAGAGCTGTATAACTGCCCCCATTTGTCAAAACTCTAGGAAGACCTCATGGAAACTAAGTGTCCATCCCACATGCTCCCACATACACTATCCCTACTTCCATCACAGCACTCACTGCACAAAATTTAATTATCCATTCATCTATCTCTACCTCCAGACTGTGAGCTCCTCCAGGGCAGGGACAGAGTCTATTTTATCTATGAAACCACAACTCTAACAGTGGCTGGCTACCACACAATGCAGCTGGCTGACCTGCATTATTCCTAAAAGGGAATTCAGAGTAAGAAGGGACTAAAATATTTTATTGGAAATATGTCAGAAAAGAAGAGAGATAAAAGAATTATATTTTTATAAATTCTCCTCAATACTCGTAATAGATTAGATATGTTATTTGTAGAGGTTTTACATATGAGCAACACGTTAGGTTAACAGTAATCTGTGTATATACAGAAGTAAGAAAGAACTTCAAAGATATTTGTTGAGGTTTTTTTTTTTGAAGCTGAAGAGCAGTGAACAAAGAGGTCTACATGTATGTAATGATATAAAAATTAAAATGTACATAAATATCTTAAGTACGTGTCTGTATGTGCATACTCTGTGCATGTATGAAATACACCAGAGGTTCCAAGAAAAAAGATTCAACCCTATCTCTTCCTAAAAATATTCAGACCTTTGAGGCACTCAAATCCAGGATCAACTCTCCTTAATAGTTTCAGTTGTGTTGATGAAACTGTAACACAACATCCCTATCCAGTAAACCACTATATAGTAACCTCAGGAATCCACACTGGGATATGATGATAGTTCCTATTCAATGGCATCATAGAAATGAAACTAAATGTTCTAAAGCCTAATAATGCTTCAGAAAAAATCTCCACTCTCTCCAGGAGCCCCGTTTTCCATCTCACAGAATCTCTCCATCACCTGTTTACCTCTCTCCTTTATTACGCACCTTCTATGGATACCTCCCCAACATGACTTTCCTCTCTCTATCACTGCCCTCACCAATCTCTCTTCCCCACAGATTGGTGAGGTAGTTATTGGCTATTTAGAAGACCAGAAATAACATATATTTTGGCAAAGTATATTAATGTATAGAACCATGTGTGGCTTCCAACACTCCCAAGAGTTGGGCAAGACTGTTCAATAGGTATGGGAAGAAAATATAAGAACTATTTACATTAATTTTAACTCACCCACTTTTTAAAGATTTTATTTATTTGAGAGGGAGAGAGAGCAAGAAAGCACAAGCAGGGAGAGTAGCAGAGGGAAAGGGAGAAGCAGACGCCCCACTGAGCAGGGAGCCTAACCTGGGGCTCAATCCCAGGGCCCTGGGATCATAACCTGAGCCGAAGGCAGATGCTTAACTGACTGAGACATCCAAGCACCCCCAATCTCACCCATTTTTAATTTCTGGTTTTGTGTGTGCTTTATAATGGATACAACATATCAGTATACACATAACTATGTACTAAAATATCCTGGTCACTTGTGTTCCAGTTACATATGGTTGTATAACAAACCACTCTAAAATCTAGTGGTGTTAAAAAAAAATGTATTATGCTCACAAATTTTGAGGTCTAGAAGTATGGATAGAGTACAGCGAGACTGTTTATCTCAACTCCAAGACTTTTGGGACCTCCTCTGGGAAGACTCAAACAGCTGGGAGATGACTTCAAGGGCTGAGTGCTGGAATCACCCGGAACTTCTTAATTTACATGGTTGGCACTGAGCTCGGCTGGGACTGTGAGCGTGAGCACCTACCTATGGCCTCTGGATATGGGGCTCACGGCAGGGCAGCTGGGAGATCTAGAACATAAGAACACTGAGACAATGAAGTGGAAGCTGTGTGGCCTTTTGTGATTAGCCTCAGAAGTCACCTAGCGTCACTTTCTACATACCCAATTGGGAAAAGCAGTCGTAAGCTGCCCAGACACAAGGGGGAGAGGGCGAGGCTCCATCCATGGAGGAGAGTGGCCAAGTCATACTGCAGAAGAGCATGTGGGATGGGAGACTGTGTAGCAGCCACCTCTGGAAAAGAATCTGCCTCAGTTTTCCTTTGTGCTCTGAGTTCTGCTCCTCCACTCCCTTCCTCTGTACTACTCTGTATTGTGGGGGCAAAACCTTGAAGGCCACATCTCCCAGGTTCTGTTACCAAAAAGACTATGGCTAGGTTTAAACAATGAAGGCTCTGCCAAGACATTGAGGGGGGTCCCAAAGAGAGGGGAAGCTAGGATATTCTGCTTTACTCAGTCTCTTCCCAGGGGCTGTAACTCCTCTATGGATTCCATCCTCTGCTAAAGAGCCACCACTTACTTGCTCCAGTTCCTGATGGACAGCTCCCATCTTGTGCCCTGTGACCCCAAGGCAGACACTGACTTCCTGCTTTGCTAATCTGAGGCTGCATTTGGGATTGGCCATGGCTTGCTTAGCTTTTCAGCTTTACCAATCCCTTTGTAACTAATTTCCACCAATAAATTCTTCCCTTCAGGGGCGCCTGGGTGGCTAAGCAGTTGAGCATCTGCCTTTGGCTCAGATTGTGATCCCGGAGTCCTGATATCGAGTCCCACCTCAGGCTCCCCTCAAGAAGCCTGCTTCTCCCTCTGCCTATGTCTCTGCCTCTGTCTCTGTGTCTCAAATAAATGAATGAATGAATGAATGAATAAATAAATAAATTTTTAAAAAATAAAAATTTAAAAAAAAATAAGTTCTCCCCTTCAAACTACTGGATTCAAACTACCGGATGTGGACTCTGTCTTCCTGACTGTGTGATACATATACACACGTCGGGATAAGTATTCAAAAATGTCTTATTAATCAAGATGTAGGATCAAAATTTTAAAAGTATGTAGATCACTGATGCAGTTCTAAAAGCCCTGGAAGGGGACTCAGGTGGCCTGAGTTCTGGCCCTCGATGAGGCGCTAGCTACTTTGACATTTTCTTACTGCATGGGTCTTAGTGTCATCAACCACACAAAGTGGTGTCCTTTTCAGTACTAACATTTTCTGAATCCATCTCTCAGATATAATCTGCCCATTAGGTCCAGGCCTAACCCACACTGACTTGAATCCTGAAGTCTCACCTCAGCACAAACAGACAAGCATGATTGTGCTTCATCATTCAACGAGGGGAACCCGCCACACTGGACAGACAGCAGCAGAACCACATGCAGGCAACGTGCAGGCCCTGACCCAGCAGTGAGGGTGAGGCAGGCAACGTGCAGCCAGGCCTCAGGCGAGTGTGAGTGCTCCAAACCCATACTCATGGCAGTTCTGGCTCCTCGGCTCTAGGCATACGCATGACAGCATCTGTCATTACGACCCTGACAAGTAGACTTGACCATTTGCAGAGTGAGCTCCATCCAAGCTCAGTGGATCCACCTGGGGGAACATTCAAAACCACATGAAAAAATAACTTTCTTCTGTGAAAGGAAAAAAAAAAATCTTATGACATAAAGAAAGAAAAAAAAAACATAGTTTTTCTTTTTTATTTTTTTAAGGATTTTATTCATTTATTCATGAGAGACACAGAGAGAGAGAGAGAAGCAGGGACACAGGCAGAGGGAGAAGCAGGCTCCATGCAAGGAGCCCAACATGGGACTCGATCCCGGGACTCCAGGATCACGCCCTGGGCCAAAGGCAGCCGCCAAATTGCTGAGCCACCCAGGGATCCCCAGCACTGTTTTTTTCCAAAGTGAAGAAAAAGTATAACTGAGCCCGCCACTTACCCCATCACGGGGAAAAGTGTCCATTTTAGAGAAATGCCTTCATGAGAGAGCTGATGAATAAGGGACAAATTCAGGTTGATGTCCTTTTTTTTTTTTTTTTTTCCCTCTCGGGGTACATAAAAATAATTCTTCTTCTCAGCTCACCCATCCCCACCTCTTTTCCGGGAGAAGAGGATTTAACAAAATTGATTACAGATTTAGCAAAACAGCTTCAAGATATTGGAAGGAAGTGAAATACTGCAATAAACTATAAATAATCTGAGCATAAATTTTAAATCCAAAAATCCTATTCAATTGAATGTTACATGAAACAAAGGAGTCACGTGTTTTAAACCTGGTATTTCGTACAGAGAGATTTTCATTTGCAAGCTACTTCTTGAAGCAGGATTTGACCCATAAATACATGTAAAACCATTCCAGAAAGCACACACGCAAGACCAGTGCCCTGAAGTAACATTCAAGATGCGGGAAGGCAGCAGCAAGGACTGAAGCATCGCCACACATCTGCGGCAGGCTCTGGCCTAAATTACCACCCGGGTTCTATCCAACGGAGTAGAACCTATGAGGCATTCAAATCCGCAATCTTACTTTGATGATTTTAAAAGAGTGAGAAACAAGCTGAGCCAGTTCTAACTGAAGCAGAATGCATTTATCCTACTTTGCTGAAATCCATTCTGCATCCAAATGACTTTGAGATGAACTGAGGAGAAGCCCTCATGTACATGGGGGCAAGTTTCTTCCTTACCTCCGTTTCACGAGTGGGCCCGTATGTATTGTCCAAGGCTTACAAATGATGAACCGGGTAGACACAATGCAAATGGAGAAAGCCAAGCAGCCAGCAGTTTCAGTGAAGAAGCCAAGAACATCTCCGTTTAATGCGCCTGCTGTATGCAATGCACTTTTCTAGGCTCTGTGCAGAACATGAAGATGAACGAGACCCCGCCTGGCCCTCCAGGGGGCCTACCATCAAGTGGGAGAGTCTGACACGCCTATTAATAACCAAAATAAGACTGGCAGTGACAGGCGCCATTGAGAATATAGAGTGACACATAAAAATGTGGGAGGGAGAAATGTCTGCCTGTTTGAAGGATATGGGAAGGCTTCTTAGAGGAAGTGTGATTCCAATGGGACGTAGAGGAACAGTCAGAATTCTGACAGGGCCAGGGTGCAAGGCAGTGTCGCTGTACCTCACTGAAGGGACAAGGGAATGTCTTGAGCCAAGCCACGTCTGTCGGTCAGAGGCTGGTGCTGAATACACAGGTGACGAGAGCATCGGAGAGAGGAGCAAGCCGCGTGATGGGCAGGAGGCCGCATAGGCCCTCAAGCACCAGCCCTCATGCAAGTACCCGTGAGCGCCAGCGGGAACAGTGAGGACTGCACTCTGCACGCAACAATGAGCCACTGAAGGTTCCAGAGAAGGCAGATGAGACCAGATCTCTGATTGCAAAGGCAACTCCTGGCCACTTGATGTATGTTCTTAAAATCCATATTGCTCAGAGAAAATTTTGCAAAACTCTCTTATCAGGGCAATAACTCTCTCTCTCTGTCACCGTGGTCCTGCTTGCTCACACCCTCGCTCTGTTTTAAAAAGCCTCAGTCTGAAAACGAGTGCTTGTTCCTCCAAGTCCCTGACCCCAAATGTTCATTCCATGTGGACTCTGGATACCCTGTGTGGTGTCACATCTGTCTGCCCAGCAACGAGCTGCGACTTCATGATCAAAATCCCAAGCGTCCTCTGAGGGATCCCAGTAAGCCTGGGAGCCGTGGGAGGGTCCCACCTCTGCCTCCCTATAAACACACATGGCAACGAAGAGCAAAGGATAACGTTTTACTTCCAGATGGGTAAGTCCCATCTATGTCCCTAAAATGGTTCATCTCCGGGTTATCTGATCCCACAATTTCTCTGGACTTGGAGAATCAAAGCTCAGAATCCTTTCTCTAGGATTATAATTAAAGGCAGAATTTCTCTAGGACTATAATTAAAGGCAGAATTTCTAAGGAATGTTCTTTCTTCTTGTATCCCTCATCTCCGTGTGTAAACAGACTCAATTTACCAACGGTGAGCGCTCCAATGCCTTGTGTCCCATGGGTTAAAAAGAGTTCAGTATATTTTTTCCTTGTAGGCATAACTAATGAATTAGTTTAAAATCAAAGTTGCACAGAATATGTGAAAAGAATGGGGAAAGAAACAGGCAAAGAGAGGGACAGGCCCCTCCATGCCATACTATCGACCTATCGCTTCCATTAACTATTTTCTTAGGGGTTTCTCATTTCTGGGTGCTCCTACTGGATTCAGCAGTAACAAGTGTGCCACTGGGAGCCTCTTCTGGAGGTCGGGCCTCAGTAAATACAGGAATTATTACCTCTTTGGCAGTGCAAGACATGGGAAGAAAGATGCATGTATACGCACACTGACACACACACGAACACACAAGAGACAAAGAAGGAGAGAGCTGTGAAGAGAGGCTTCAACCACTAGGCACTTCTGAGGGTATGCCTCGGAGTAAATCAAAGACAGAACCATCAAACGAACTCATTTACATCTCCCTTATAACCTTTTGCTGGACCACACAGAGAAGACTGGCTAGCTGCCACCACCCCACGTCAGAGCCCCCCCCCTCCACCAACCTCTGAGAAACAGCTCAGCTGCCTCCTTCAGCCTGTCTCCTCCAAGAGGTCCAAGGCTCAACAGGTTTGAGTCCTGAGCTCACAGGCAAGCAGCCATTGGGAGGGAAGAGACCCTGGAACTGGCAGTATCTCTTCCACAAACACTTCCCACCTAAGGACAGAGGTCAGCTTTTCTGGAGGAGAAACTCTCTTCTCTCTCTTGCAGATCATCCAGGCTCCCACATACTGTCTGGTTCCTCATGGTTTACGGTGACCCCCGCAGCAGGGGGGAGGGGAAGGGAGATGAGGTGAAAATCCAGATGAGGCAAATTGCTAATTCTGACAAATATAAGAATGAGTCCAGAGCTGCAGTGTCCAAGGTGGAAACCAACAGCCCGCTGTGACTACTCAAATTTCAGTTTTCCAGTCTCACACCTGGCTAGAGGCCATCACGGAGGAATGCAAAGGTACAGAACACTTGCATCATGGCAGAAAGTTCTATTGGACAATTTTGGTCTCAAGGCTGTCATGGAGAGATCTATTTATACCTTGGATTAAGAATGAAACGTAGCGTTGGTGATAAAGTGAAAAGAGCACTAGCTAGGAGTTAATCTCAGGCCCAGCTTTACTTATCCTGAATTCTGATGCCATCAGGAAATCACTTAGCAGCCCGATCTGTAGTATCAGAATACTGAACTGGACAGCTGACCCTAAAGCCTTACCTTACAGGGGAGATAGTGGGGTGCAATGGCAAGAATCCAGAATTCACAATAGTTACGAATCCCAGGAGCAAGTCATCTAATCTTTCCTGCCTTAGTTTCCTCAGTTGCAGAATGGAATATTAACATCTCCCTCATGGAGCCAATGAGAGGATATATTTAAGATATATTTAATATATTGCCCCATTTGCTGCAAAGAGCTATGCAGCTAGGTGTTACCTCATATGTGACCACAACTGAAGTGCAGAGTTTGAAGATTCCTAGTTCTCTCCTCTATCCCTAGGAAGGATCTCCATTAGCAAGTGCCCAGCCTGTGGCCCTAGTGTGTTTTTCTCACACCATATCCTTGCTCCCACTGGAAACCCCTTTAGCAGAGCCATTTTGTTGTGTGTGCTTTTGGGAAACCCAGATTTTCCTCCTCCTCCTCCTCTTCCCACCCACCACCAACAGGACCACAAAGGGAAGAGCCACCCATAAAATATGTCCTTGGAGTTCCTCCTGAGCTTTGAAGGAAAAAAATGACAGTTACAGAGACATCATTTATTGAAGCCCTGCTATATCTAGTATACTTTATTTGGGCTGTGGGAATGAACTTAAAAAAAAAAAACAGGTATTAGCAAAAAAAAAAAAATGGTGGGGGAATGAAACATACACATTTGGAAAAGCTTTAAAAATACTTAGGGATTCTTTATACACATCAGCAGGTGTTAATTAACGTAGGCCGAGTTTAATAAGTACTTAAGACCAAAATGAGATATTGAGTAATAGGACAAGGAGAATCTGGTGGGTTATTCAGGAAGGTTTCCTAGGGGAGTTCAAAATTGAGCCAGCTTTTGAAAGAGGTGACAGACATGGTTTGGCAAAAAAGAAGAAGGCATTCCAGGGAGGGAAATAATAATACACCAAATCACACAGACAAGGGTAAGAGTAGCTCAGACAGGTGAGCACCCAGAGACCCGGAGGGAGCAACACAAAGGCAGTTGGCTGCTGGGGCGGGGGTCCAAGTTGAGAGGGAGGTCAGGCCATAAAGAGCTTCGTGGGGAATTTCCTTTTGCTAATAAGTGGTAATGGAGAGCCACTGTGGATTCTTGAGCACAGGAAAACAGTGTTTAATGAAGACAATTCCAGCAGCTGTGTGGAGGATGGCAGAGAGGAGGGGAGGCAGGGAAACCAGCCAGAGTCCTGCACTGAGCAGTAGCCATGGAAATGGAAATGAGGGTCAGAGGAAACAATGCGGAGAAAGAACTGGCAGAAATTGGTGTAGACGAAAAGCGGGGGCTTTCGGAGAGACAGCCAGTGAGAACCGAAGCCAGGACTGTGTGCCATTGGCAACGGTGGAAATGTTGGGAAAGGATGGCCATTTGAATGGAGAAGGGAGAGGAGGAACACAAGGTCTTTTTTCCACCTTTAACATCTTCCAATATGGAGAGAATGTGATCGGGGAGCTTGTTCTAGAAAACCACTGGAGACACACTCAGGATGCTGGAAATGCAGATTTCAGAACCAAGGAAATCAGTTTGTAACTGAAACCATGCAATAAAGTGAGTCTTCCAAAGAATTGAGGATTGAGAGGAAGGGAAAAAAAAAAAACAGAAATGGGCACTAGATTACACCTTGAGAAGGCGGTGGAAGTTTCTGGGGCCAAGATGTAGAGCACTGCTTCTCAGCCTCAACACTTCTGAGATTCTCACTGACTGGCTGTTAGCAGGGGATGTCCTGGACACTACAAGACACAGCAGCATCACTGGGCTCTACCCACTAAATGATAGCAGCCTCCACATCCCCTGATCATGAAATTCCAAGACATCTCCAGACATTGCCAAATGTCCCCTGAGAGGCAAAATGATCTCCAGAGAACCCCTATCATAGAGGTAATAATTATATCTAACATTTATATGTTGAACACTCGCAAATGTGCTGGGCACTGCTCTAAGTACCTCATAGCTATTAGTTTATTTAAACCTCAAAACAACATTTTGAAACAGCTGTACCAAGATTCAGCAAGGTATGTGATTTTTAAAAGGTCCCATCACTAGAAACTGTCATCAGGCAGTTTGGCTTCCAAAGTCCATGATTTTTACCGTAAGGCTCCTACTGTCTTTCTGTGGGAAGGAGGAGTCATCTGCAAAGTACTCTGAAGACAGATTCCATAGGATCCATCAGAGGCTGGGAGGGGGTCTTAGGGAGATGTACACAATCCTTGCAGGGCCAGGGCTGAGGCTCTGTGAGGATGCTAGCGCTCAGCCAAGAAACAGAGACCTCAGAAAGATGGGTTAGGTTGGGGGGGTGGGGAATGAATTTTGTTTTGAATAAATAAAAGTGGTAAGGCAACCATACTGAAAGAGAAGAATGAACGGGAAGGCAGATTTTCATGATGTCAAGGAAGGGGGCTTGAGTGTGACAACAGAACTCCAAATGACAAGATGGACTGGGTCAGAAACAAAGGCTGTCCAAGTTGCAAAAGATGCAGTGAAGGGCCCCTACGAAGTTTTCAGGAAACAAAAAATGAGCGTGAATGTTTATGTCAAAAAGAGAATGATTAAGAACATTTATACCAGAGAGTGCTAACTTTCTCAACCATATATGAGTCCATCCCCTGCAAACAGGAGAGTGGAGGAGAGGATGCTCAGGGAGGTGATGCTGTAAGAACTGGGTGAGCATGTGATTCCGGGGCTCATAAGAAAAGACGAGGCTAGGCATCCCATCTTTCAGTTGACGATGGAGTTCTAGGAGGAAGGACTCTGAAGCAGGCCAGACGAGTTCACCTCTGGGACTTTCTTCAACTGCTCTTCGTAGCATGAAGGGCAGCACAGGACAAGCCAGTATGACTGCAGTGATGGAGTCACTGACGGCTCCATCAGTGGTGGCTCAGTGATGGAGAAATGAGGGTGTGATGAAACATGAGGGGAGGGAAGGAAGAGACAAGGGATTCCACATGGACAAGTCAAGGGTCAATGATTCAAGTGAAACAGAGGATGCAAAGCCTGAAGGTCATGAGAGGGGCGAACCCAGGTCTTCAGTGGATGGGGTAAGAGAGACATACCACAATTAGGAAGGAAAGTTTGTGAGATCTGAATGGAGGTACCGTGTAGATGACGTGGAGGATCCACCTTAGCCAGTAAGTGACTGATGTTCAACGGAAATGGGCAAGAGCCCCATGAATCCAACATACACATTCTTTAGTGTCTATTTTGAAATGTAGCGGACAATAAAGAGTGAAAATGTTGACTATTTTAACTGAGTAGCTAAATAAACACTTGTTTTATTAAAATTAGAGAAAGTTCTTTCCCTCTGGGCAGTCTCAACACCCCACTTACAGTGAAAAATCTAAGAACAGTTATTTCCACAGCATGAGGAGCTGTGTGCATAAAATTACAAGGTTAAGAACACTTATTTAATCAATCTGCCATGTCTTCTAGAAACATGGGTCCACTGGACTGTCAGACAAGAATAGCCAGGAATTTCAGGAAATCGGGACCCGCTTGCTCCTTTAGAGGGGATGCTACAAGCGGCATGGTTGGAGGCGAAGCGCAACTACGCACACACGAGACAAAGAAGCAGGTGTGGGAGAACTGGGGCAGAAGGTCTGGAATAGTAATGCTCCAGCCTGGCTGTACATTAGAACCACCTGGGCATCATTTCAAATATACTGGTGCCCAAGTAGGAAATCTGAATCGGTGCCCTTGTGAACATTCTCTGAAGTTTCTCGTACCCTGAGAAGGAATGATTTCTCAATCATATTCTCACAGTCTCTGTCTCTTACACACACACACACGCACGTACACACACACATGTGCACACACATGCACCAAGCTGGCATTTCCACACAGCAAGCAGCGGGCAGCACGGCTTTACTTGGCAGCAGCTTCGTCCTCCAGCTGCATCTGGGCTGAAGCCCAACTGCACCGAGGAACCAGGCAGGAGCAAAGGGAGGCTCTTATTGCCTCCGCACCCATCTCATTCCCACCCGATTCCGACACCAAAGGGAGGCCAGGACCCAATGCTTTTAATATATACCATCCCTTCTCCAACGGGAACACAAGGGTCCCACAAAAATCAATATCTCACCAGCCTGCAGCTTAAATTAAACTCAGATTTCTGCAAACCGCATTCATTTTGTGTGAAAGTATCCCCGGATTGCCTATGCTCCTGGGAGGCACCATGGTACAAATCACCTAAAACCAAGAAAAATTCAAAATTGATTTCTATTTGCCATTTGAATGCCTGACATTCTGTAAATTCATAAGGCTAATTCCTTCCCAAAATGTCTGTTTGCCACCATTTAGAGGCAGGAGTAAGACAAAGAAATGTACACAGAGCAAGTTACACACAGCACATATCTGCTCCGCAGCCTCCTGGATGATCGTAGGGACTGTAACACCCAAGTAAGCCCAGGGAGGGGCTGGCAGGCAGGCAGGCTGGCTGACCTCCACAGAGAGGTCTCGAACACTCCCCAGAGTCCAGACAGAACTTCCCAGGGTGGCAGAGCAGCTGTCGCTTTCTGACTCGCCTCCAGAAGTGTGCCAAAGCTGCTGCCGACTCCCCTCCCCTCAGAGGCCAGGCTGGGAAGGTGGCCTGGGAGGGAAGGGGGAGCAGTGGGACCGCCCCTCTCTGGGGACCCTGCAGTGTGCTCCAGACCTGGCACGGAGGCCGAAACCTCATTGCAGCCCACTGGTCCTTTAAACCCGTTGCTTTCCACCCTTCCTCTTCCACTTCTCCCCTCCTGGTCTTTTTTCCTCCTCCACACACAAAGTGGAGGAAAAGCGAAAGAACGTGACTGATGTCAAGTTGATGTCTTGGATATGGTGCTTTCCTTTCTTTCCTTCTGTCAAGCTCTCTTTTTTCTCTCTCTCCCTCTTTCCTCGCTACTGCCATCACCTCTAATAACTCAAGGATCTCAGCCCCCAGGTCTCCCCAAGTTGTCCCCCCCAGACATAGCTCATTTCAAGACTTATTTCAAAACGCTCCCCACTCCCTGGGCCACTGGATTCCATACACTTCACTCTGTCCCCTTCATAAGCAGAAACAAACATATCTGGTTTCTCTATTTCTTTTTTTTTTTTTAAGATTTTATTTATTTATTCATGAAAGACACAGAGAGAGAACGGCAGAGACACAGGCAGAGGGAGAAGCAGGCTCCATGCAGGGAGCCCGATGTGGGACTTGATCCCAGGTCTCCAGGATCACGCCCTGGGCCAAAGGCAGACGCTCAACCTCTGAGCTACCCAGGTGTTCCTGGCTTCTCTATTTCTTCTCTTTGCACTAGAGCCACAGATGAGGATCACTGAGAAACTGGGGTAGACACTGGTGTGGGAGAAACAGAAGATGGGAAAGGTAGCAAGGACCATCACTCTTTCTTTCTCCTGCCCTACTGAGAACTCTCAGCACTGCTCATGGGAGATGGATGGGTGAGGTAAGGGAGCTAAGTTCCAGGTACTTTACATACCTTACCTCATCTAACCTTCACATAACCTGCATTTTACAGAAAAGGGAAGCTGCGAGCCAAAAAAATGAAGTGCCTGATCCAAGATCACCTGGCGGCAAGTGGCAAATCTGGGATACTGAACCAAAATCCCTTTAACATCAACGACTTGGCTCTGGAGTCCCATGGGCTGCTTCTCTGAGCAGTGGTAATGGGGCATCAGTCTACCTCTGGACTTAGACTATTCAAAGTCTAGGTCTGCCTTGGTTTAAGAGTCACAGCAGTACCAGCTTAGAAATGCTCAGGACACTGGTACCTGAGGCATCCTGAAAAGAGACTACCTGACACCCAGCAGAAAACAGAAACAAAGCTCCAATCGTGAGACAGGTAAGAGGAGAATCTAAAAAGCTTATCTCCACTAAATATGAACTCTGTTGGGAGATGGGGGGATCCAACCAGAAATCAAGAAATCATCACTCTGGGATCCCAAAGGGGAATTCATCTCTGGCTAGAATTTGTTCTCAGGACCTCAGACAAGAGTCGAGGAGGCAGTTTGGGTAGATCATGAGAGGGCTATCACAATAGGGAAAGTAGTAAGGCTACTGCTCCTTGATGCCAGTTTCATCTGAATTATATTCATCCTTTCCAAAGCACTTCAACCCAACTCCCAAGTGGCCACACTGGCTCACGCATGGCTAAGCCAGATGGCCAGAGCTCTCCTACATCACTTGGTATAGACCACCTTCAAGACACTTCACTTCTGCCTCCTTCTCCAGCTATATTTGCCCAAATCTCAGTTCCTGGTCTATCAGCTCTTAGAGGACAAGAGTTATGCCTAATTCCACAACAAAAAAAGAGCCCAGAGCCCTACACTTGGCGCAAGCTTCATATAATTCTGTAAATAAATCCATAAGGCTGGTTAATCCTGGAAGAACAAAAGAGTTGAGGTCTCAAGGAAAATTCTTCCCCAAGGTCCCCACTTTCCAGAGACAAATAACTGGAGGAATATCTTCCAGGGTGTACCCTGGACACATGATCTAAGGGAACGCATCTATGGATGGGCCCTAAATACCTTAATACTTTGTGCTGAATTTTGGCAGTGTTTACATAAAGGTGGGTTTTTCTGAGAAGAGGATCCAAAGCGTACATTTTAGGAATTGCTGATCACATGCAATGTGTGGACTGGCAGCGGGAGGGGAGGCAAAGCAGAGAACTGGGATGGCAGCGTGGCCGACAGAGGCTGTAAATGGTGCTGTTCTTGTACCACAGCTGCAAAGCCAACCCAGACACAACACCTCTCCAGCCCTTAACCAGGACCACAGTCCCTCTTCCATTTGGATGTGAAAGGCAGGCACTGTCCCCACCCAAATCCAAGACTCCCCTCCCACTCAGCTTTGAATAAAACGCACAGCTATGGCATCACCTCTGCTGGCAGCCACTGCCCATGGGGCTTCATTTTGACCAGCAACTATTTAGCCCACACCATCCTCCCTGTTTAAAAGATAGCATCTCTGGGGAAGTCAGATGTAAAACTTCCATTACTTTTTCTTAATTGCATATATCAATTTCCTACAGCCTGCCAACCCTGTCCTGCTCACAAAACTACAGATCTAATAGGGCTTGTTCTTTAAAAAACCATTTTGATAGTTACTGTGCCTTGGTCTCTTTAAGGTTTTGGCTACCGACTATGATGTTCGATATTTTTTCCAATTTAACACTTACGCTTATGAGTTTATAATTTCCAGCCATCATCTTTTTATTTTTTTTTTAAGATTTTATTTATTTATTAATGAGAGACACAGAGAGAGGCAGAGACTCAGGCAAAGGGAGAAGCAGGCTCCTCACAGGGAGCGCGATGTGGGACTTGATCCCCAGACCCGGGATCACGCCCTGAGGGGAAGGCAGACGCTCAACTGCTGAGCCACCCAGGCATCCCACCATCATCTTTTTAAAAGGCATAAGCTGGCCTCAGGTATCTTTCCAGTCCTTTATGATTTTCTCAAATGGCAACATTTGGCTCTACAGTGACCATTTGTAACAGGCATTTTTTAAAAAGATTTTATTTTTTTATTCATGAGAAACAGAGAGAAAAAGAGAGAGGCAGAGGGAGAAGCAGGCTACATGCTGGGAGCCCAATGTGGGACTCGATCCCGGGACTCGATCCCAGGACTCCAGGATCACACCCTAGGCTGAAAGCAGGCACTAAACCACTGAGCCACTCAGGGAATCCCCAAGTTATAGGCATTTTTTTAATCTGCCATTAAGACCTGAGGTCTTATCATATGTCATTTGTATTACATTCTTAATTGATGTTTTAAAATCCTCTCCAACTTTACAAAGACATACAAATGGCTAACAGACACATGAAAAAATGCTCAACATCATTGGGCCTCAGGGGAATACAAATCAAAACCACAATGAGCTACCACCTTACACCAGTGAGGCTAAAATTAACAAGACAGAAAACAACAGGTGCTGGAGAGATTGAGGAGAAAGGGGAACCCTCTTGCACTGTTGGTGGGAATGCAAACTGGTGCAGCCACTGCGGGAACCAGTACAGAGGTTCCTCAAAAAGTTAAAAGTAACTACCCTGCATTCGAGCAATTACACTACTAGGTATTTGTCCAAAGGATACAAAAATGCTGATCCGAAGCGGCACCTGCACCCCGATGTTTATAGCAGCAATGTCCACAAAAACCAAAATATGGAAAGAATCCAGATGTCCATTGACAGATGAATGGATAAAGAAGACGTGGTATGTATGTGCAAAGGAATATTACTCAGCCATCAGAAAGAATGAAATCTTCCATTTGCACTGACGTGGATGGAACTAGAGGGTATTCTGCTAAGCAAAATAAGTTAGCCAGAGAAATGGCTGGGATACCATATGATTTCACTCATATGTGGAATTTAAGAAACAAAGCAAACAAACGTAGGGGAAGGGTGGGAAAAATAAAATAAAATTAAAAAGAGAGGGAGGGAAACCATAAGAGACTCTTAACTCTAGGAAACAAACTGAGGGCTGCTGGAGGGGAGGTGGGTAGGGAGAGGGGAGGCGGGTGTGAAGGAGGGCACTTGCTGTGATGAGCATTGGGTGTTGTATATAAGTGATTAATCACTAAATTCTATTCCTGAAACCAATACTATACTATATGTTAACTAACTAGAATTTAAATTACAAAATAAAATAAAGAGGTGCCTCGGTGGCTCAGTCAGTTAAGTGTCTGACTCTTGATTTCAGCTCAGGTCATGATCTCAAGGTTGTGGGATCGAGCCCCACAGCAGCCTCCACACTGAGGGTGGAGCCAGCTTAAGATTCTCTCCCTCTCCCTTTGCCCCTCTTTCCCTGCCTAGGCGTGGGCATGTGCATTCATGTGCTCTTTCTCCAAATTAATTAATTAATTAATTAACCAATTAATCAAAAATTAAAAACTAAAAAAATAAAATAAAACCCTCCCCAACTGGGTTTTGTGCTCCCTAACCCATGCCAGAATCCAGATTATACACACACATACCCACAAACACACATGCACACACACGACATTATTAGTAACCAGTTCTCTGTTCTATTTCTAAGAAGGTAAGAATATACCTCCTTCCCTTATACAGATGACTTTTACCCATTTCCCTTTATCTAATTCTTGATATAATAAAAGTTCTTGCTTTTGTTTCCTAATTAACTTTATCTGAATATGAAAGTAATGTGCTATATTGTAGAAATTCTGAAATGTAAAGAGAAATATAAAGAAGTGAAATAATAACTCTCATGCTCCAAACCCTTATATCTTCTGCATAATATGTGACCTTACCTTTTCAGGATTCACAACTTTTACTATTTCTAAACATCTTGACCTGCTCATGAAAGTCATTTTTTTTCTTCTTAGAATAAATTTTTTGATTATCCAATTAGACTTCCTTCAAGCTTCTCAATCATGGTAACAAGCTGCTCTCCCTGGCTCTCTCAAGGCAGAGAAGGAAGAGCCCCAGATTTGGGCTTCAGAAAAGCTGAAACTGAGTTACACATCTTTTTTTTCTTGACTGCAATTTTGGACAATCGCTAGAGTACTTCATACCACAATTTCCTCATCTGTGAAATGGAGATAATACTTCCTGCCCAGAATTCCTTCTGGTGGGTTCTTGGGAAGATCAAAAACCGTGTCAGAAAGAAAACACATCAGAAAGCCTTTAGTAAACTATAAAGCACTCCAGAAATGCAAATGACTGTCATTATTACACTCAAGTTGGTTTGTCTCTGCCTGTTACCTGCTTTTATTGAAAGCAGTCCTATGTTTCTCAAAATTTACATTTGTTTGTTTGCATATTTCCTTACAACTTTTCATTTTATCCTGTGTTTAATCAGTTCATGGTCACTTTGCCCAGAACTCACACCTCAATCTTCAAATCTTTGATTAACTGGTTCCTATCTGTGGGTATCCTCTGCATTTTTTTACACTAAGAAATCGTGTCCTCTCAACATTCTAGGAATATGTCAGCTCCTGTCCATACTTTCTTCTCTTGCCAGTTATAATCTGATGAAATACTCAAAGGAGTCAATGCCATCTTGGTCTGGAAGCTGCTAATTCAGACACAACTGCCACATACATTACACCCTTGCCACCCGACCTGGCTCTGACTCGGTTGGAACCAGGGGCCATCAGAGTAGTTAAAACTTACTGAATGCTTACTCTGTGACTAGTACTTTTCAAAATGAAATAACTTACTTAACTCTCACAGTAACTGAAAAGCCAGAATTATTAACACTTCATCTTATGATAGAGAGTCTGGGAATAGAGAGAACTGAAGACATTTGCCCACTAAGCTAATAGAGGCAAAACAGAAACCCTAACTGTCTGACTCCTGAGTCCTTGATCTGTCACTATTTACTATACCTGTCACCATATTAGACTGCAGTAAGAATGAATGGTGGAGTATGCAGACCAGGACGCTAACCGCCCCCCCCCTAGTTCCCCTAAAGTGCCTCTGGAAGAGATGGTGGCCAGGAAAATGTAAAAAACCAAAAGCAAAGAGCAGGCAGGTCAGAAGCCCAAGTTCTGGAAATACAACCTGCTTCGTTCAAAACTCAACAATAATTATACTAATCTCATTCCCATGCATTTCTGGAAGTCATAGATGTTTTTTAATTTATATATTCATATGTTCTTTTAATATATTTAATTAACACATCAAGAGAATGAGGTCTGCAAATATTCATACAGATCCAAGTCCTAACCACTTTTCAAGTTCCACTGTGCACTGTCTTCTCTTCCTTCCACTGTTCTCATTATGTAAAACCAGACACACAATATGTCTCTTCTAAGTCTCTGATCATTCAAATTAACCATAAGAATTTACTACAAAACTGTAGAACATAAAGCTTAAGAATGTGAGCTCCAGCCAGACAGCTGGGTTCAAATCCTGGCTCTGCCACTTGAGCTAAGCAAGTTTTAATTTCTCTGTGCCTTAGAATCCTCATGCATAAAATGTAAGTAATAATTATACACACCTTCTAGGGTAGTTGGAACTGTTAAATTCATAAATGCACACAGCGCATTTAGCACAGGGTGTGTAGGCCCCCATGCCATAATACCAGGTGTTTATTATACATCCACCATGGGCCAGCACTCTGCTAGGAGCGCATAGGGTAGATAGTAGAGACTGTTTCTGCCCTTGAGAAATTCACATCAAAGGTGGGTGGGATAAAGACACAGCATGCCTCATCTCAATCTGGGGAACTATGGGAACATGAAGAGAGCAGTGCCTCCAGCCTGCGGGGACCAGGAAGACCTGGAGCAGAGGATCCCTGAGCTGACTCCCGAAGGCAGACCAGGACTGAAGCAGGTGAGGTAAGGTGGGGAGGGCAATGCAGGCAGAGCAAGAGGCAGGAGCAAAGGCTTGAGTGTAAAATGGCCTTTCATAGCTAAGCTTTTCTTTAGCTTGTGTCACCATCTTCATCTCTACTCTTCTTGGGTCATGTAAAGATAAAAGATAAGCCTGAAAAAAACCAGTTCTATCCATAAAGCTAGAAAGATTAGTCTTGCTCTCCTTTTTGACAAGTTTTTATCTAGTTTTCTAGATAAACACTGTGACAGAGAACCTGTAGAGACATGGACCAAAGATTAAAAAACCACAGGTCACAATGCCTTGGTGCTGCTCTGCATTGGGAATACTGGTGACTTTGCCTCCACTTGCCTATCTTCTCCAACAAATATTTTCTATTCTCTTGCCCAGTGGGAGTGGATGTCCTGTACTAGAGGCCATCAAAAAGCTGTTATTCAGAGCAGGATGGAATTGTTAATAACATTGCTTGTATGTATATTAAACTTACGGTTTAAGGGGATTCTTTACCTTTCCTCATTTGATCCACAAGGCAATAACTGTCTCCCCTAAAGACCTCATTTTGCAGATGAGGAAGTAAGCTCAGCAAGGTTATGTAATCTGCCTGAATCACACAGAGCTAAGGCGAGATTGAGAAGGGGCCTGGTTTCCTGGCCCATTGGCTAGTGTTCCTTCCCCAGTTACACTGTACTTTGAGTCACTGAAAAACAGTTTAGAAATACACATGTGGTGGAGCTAAAGTACCAGAACTAGAACTCTTTGTGGCACCAAGAAATGCTGTCTTTCCTTAGATAGAAAAATAAAGACAGAACTTAACCTGTGTATTATAGGTTTATATATAAACTGCCCTCTGAGTCAGAAGTTAATGCAGACATTTGAAACAAAACTAGCTCCCTCATATTCGTTTTGGAATGAGGTAGGTCTAACTCACAGAATCTAATAATGATTCCTGTTAATAATCAAAACCCAACAACAAAGCAGTATTCTTAAGTGCCATTCTCTTACTCTAACCATTTGTTTCCACTCCCAAGTAGTAGTCTAATGGGTTTGAGAAAGAAACGGGCATAAGAAAATGAGCATTCTTCAAAATGTCCACGATCAAATGAGTAGGAAAGGATTGTTTCCTCTTAAAGGGAGAAGAGTTCAAGCTCGAAGGTGAAGTATATCTAAAGAGTGGTAGGACCAGGCTAAGAAGATGGTGCCCAAGCCTTAACCATCATGTGAAAGGAAAGAGATGCTGATTGCCAGTGCCATGAATCACTCACTTTTGCCCTCACTGAAGTAACATAAGGTCCAGCGACTGGATGTTTTGTAGGGGCCTACTTTTTCATTTGAAAGTAATTTTGCTTTTTGCCAAAAACAAAATGCAAAAAGACGTGATGGAGAAGAAATCACTTCGCTTGAAGTTTCAATGTACATGCTACTTACAGGTTCCTCTCCATACAACATAAACCCTTACATTCTTTTACGTGGACGTGGCTCTTTATGATTTAAAGAGCAAGGGGTTACAATCAAGGATGTAGTTGGAAGCCTGGCTTGCTGTTCACAGCTGTGTGACCTTGAATTCCTTAATCCTCACTCTGTTCACCTGAGAAGTAAAATAATGCCAGCCTTGTGGTAAGGATTAAATGTGATAGCATATGTTAACATAACCCAGGCTATCATGAGCACACCACAAATATCTATTATCAATTCAAGTTCCAATTTCAACAGCTTGTCTTAAGCAAAGGCAAGACAATTCCTTTTGGATAACTATTATGTTTGGACTGACAGCAATAACTCCTAGCATGTTCATCCCACCATTTATCTCTAAAATGGTCTACAAATTCTATTTAACCAGCTATCTAATTCCAGGACCTTCTCGTTCCTCTCCCCCACCTCTGTCTCAATTGCATGAATGCAGATTTATCAATAAACCAGAGTCCCCACCACGGTGACTGACCGATCATTCATACATTTCAGAGTTAACCTTGAATTTTATGTTTCAAGCAAAGTATCTTTGTAAATAGTGCAGAATAGAAAGGAGGGGCTGAGAAGGTGAATAGCCATGATCCTTCCTATTCATTCCAGAAAGCCCAGTGAAGGTGACGGGGGATAGATGTGAAAAAATCCTCAAGGGATTTTCCCCAAAAGCCAGTGTAAGAGAAGGGCCACAAAGAGAAAATAAAAATAGTTTGTGAACCAACATTTGGGAGAGCTTATTTCTAGTTGGGACAATCAAGCAAGACGTCACGGATGAGACAGCCTATGAGATGGACTTGAGGAATAGACAGCACTGACACGGAACTTGACGCAAAGGAAAAAGCATAATTAGTGATGAGTGAGATCTTTTTGAAGAAATGCCTTTATTGAACACAATATAAAATAAAGATCAAAGAGGTGAGACACTAAAAAATGGGTATATTTTCACTCTGCCGGCCTATAACTAGCACAAAAGATACTCTCATCCGTTCAGCTCTAGTAAAATTCACGCAAAGCATCAAGATGTGCTTGGATGGCAAGGAAATGGAAACATAAGAGGTATAAATATGTCAACTTTATCCTCAATGCACATTCATTTTCATCATCATCTTTATCGACAGCCAGCATTTTCTGAGCACTGCCCAAGTGCGGAGAGCATTCAGCTAAGCACTGAGGACATAAAGTGACATAAAGCATGAATCTTTGTTCTCATGGAAAAATGACAAATTAATCAGCAAACAAAAGTGATTTCTCTTCTATATGCAGGCTGTAAGAAAACCCATTCAATATTTTTTCTTCAAAAATCCAAGGGACCAACATCCTACTACCCAAGAAAGACCTTCCATATCTGGGGACCCATATTTGGCCAGGGTAAGATTTCTCCTGTAGTCCCTCTTCCTATGCGAGTTGAAGGAAAAGCCGGGATACAGAAATTTAAAAAACAAAACAAAACAAAAAAAACACACAGATAAGGACTGAAATTTTTCCCTTTCCCCCTTTAAGCCCAGAAACAAACCTGGAATTTCTAACAAGGTGATAAAAAGGAGAGCCATGAACCCTGATGGTACCAATTCCAGCCCCGCAGAACTCACTGATAAAACCGATCTGCATAACAAGTACAAGGGGAAAGCCTGCAGTATCTCAATGATTTGGATGTTTTGCTTACATAGGGCTAACTAATACTTATTTAAAAATTCAGATCAGTGACTACACTTCTTGGCTTTCTCCTAAATATTTAATGCCTCACACCTCTGCATATCCCACCAACACCAGTGAGAGTCCAAACCACATTCCTGACCTTTCTCTCGCATTTCCAACCACTATTTGCAGACGTCCAAAAAAGAACTAGTGTTTTTTTACTCCCCATCAGTCTGTCTTTTTAAAGGAACATAGATCCATAAATCTGCTCTTTCCTTACCTCTACATTTAGGCTCACGTTTATTCTAAAACGGGCAGGGAGGGAGCCAAAAGGAAGGATGCAAGAAAACTATTAACCCAGCTAAGCCTAATAAGCAGTGATTAAAGTTACAGTCAGAGAAGAACGAAGCTCAATGCCTCCTACCCTCTTCCCCCTCTTTGTGCCTTTAATATTCCACTTCAGGCACTGAGAGGGAGGGTGACACGGCTAGTGAATTCCAACCAGCGCTAAGATAATTGTACCATTCACACCCCTCACCAGTCAATCAGGGTCTGCTTATCCAGCCCCATTTATTAATAGTTTTCCTACACTGACAGGGTTATAAAGGAGTGCAACGAGGCTCCCTCCCTGAAACAAGAAATGGGGCACCCTCAATAAAGACTAAGTGGAACGGAACTGAGGGCCACTCGCCCTAGCTCACAACCACACCTGTTTCAAGGGTGTCAGGGGGAGCAGCTCCCTAACTTTCCTAACTTTCCACACCAAGCCTGTGTCAGTGCTAAGAGGGCTCAGGAATAAATACAGCCCTGCTCTCAATTCCAGGCCAGGCACCCCTGGTGTGCCCACTGCACGCTCCATCCCCTCCTATTCCAGCTACTTCTTCCACCTCTGGCTCAGGGAGCTCCGCCAGTCATGTAACAGTCTAACAGTGATAGGGTCTCCCTCTACAGGTTAGAATGCTAGGACTGCATGATATTTCAAGAGAACAGGAGCCTTGTCAATCATCTTGCCCAGTGGTTCTCAAATCTGACCACCCATGAGAATCCCCTGGGGAATGTTTTTCAAGGACCCCTACATGGATCCCTTGCTGACAGATTTGAATTTCACTGTTTGGGGTATGGCCTGGGCATGGACATCATCATTTTGCTGTTGTTGTTGTTGTTGTTATTGTTGTTGCTGTTGTTCAGCTTCTTTATGTTTGTGGAAGCTCTCCAGGTGATTTTGTTACTGAGCTGGGATTCAGAGGACTGCATAGCCTGTCCCACTGATTCAGAAATGAAAAATCAAGGCCCCGAGGCAATGGCTTGCACACAGTCACCGGGTGAAATAAACACAGAAGCAAAAAGGAGCTTCTGACTCTCAGGACCACCACGGCCTTGTTATCATTTGGGCAGTCACTGGATACCCTGGAAAAAATTAACATTTTTAAAGACACCTTGAGGAGTACCCCGGGCACTGACGAGAACGTGGATGAGCAAATGCCTACCACTGGCTAAAGGGAGAGACACGATTTCCGACGGGACTCGAGGGGCAGGGCGGTGAATGAAGAAATCACTAGAAAGAGACTAGGTGGATGCGGCTCTGCCCGATGTGCGTGTGTCTTTGTATCTTGGAGCTATTTGCAAAGCTTTAAAATGGTGGTTGTGGAGGATAGATCATCCTCGAGGTGCCTATTATCGTGAATACTCTTGTTATGCCATGTCACGCATGCACACACACACACACACACACGCAGAGACATGCATTACTGTACCTAAACTACCCCAACACATTTAATGCATTTAAGTTTTTTTTGTTTTTTTTTTGCTGTTATTTGGTAGGTAAGTCACTATACAAATATACCCCCATGCACGCAAGCCTGGCATATGTATGGGTGCAGGGGGTGTGTGCACTTTGGGGTACACATGGAAACAGTACTTCTAACCCAGAGACACCAGCGACTGTGGCAGCTGAGTGATCAGACCAAGGTTCCCAGAAGATGGGGGGGATGCTTCGGACCGTCTATGCATTTTCACAGAGCACGATTAGCTTCAAGAAAAGGATAAAAGGGATCATCTCAGCTTCAAGTTTAGTAGAAGCCTCTCTTCTCCCCTCCCCGAACACTGTAGTGCTTTTATCTGCCCCCACCCCATTGTTTTTAAGTCCCACCTCTCAAAAAAGAAACAAGATCTGAGTTCCTAAGGCATTCCAACCAGTTGAAGCCCTGATCGGGTCTATATAAAGATTAATGAGAAATGGAAACTTGACATTTCTTTCTAAAGAAGGAAATTCACGGTCTTAGCGAGGCAGTGAACAAAGACGTGGAAGATGGCATGTGTGGAGCACAGCCTGGTTTTTATGAGTCGAGTGAGTTAATTAGTCAAAACCTTAAATTATCCTAATCTAGGAGGCTCTTGACTCCAGACGGTCCCCTCCCTATAAAGCTGGACTCCAAGCAGGGTCAAAGCCTCCTTCTGTTTCCTTCCACGTCTGCCACTCCCCTGGGGCCAGCCTGGCTTCTCCTCTCCCATCTCCCTGTCCCTCTAGTCACGAAGCCTTGTCACTACATGTCCCCTGCCCTGCTCCTCAAGATACCTTGGATGAATGTCCCTTAAGTCAATCAGTGGTGACACTGGCTCCTCCACATACCTTCGGACTCAGAATGCTCTCTTTATATGTAGTGGATATTTCAAAATGTCTTCAAGGTGAGCTTAGGATCCTTTTGCCAATAAAATGAATACCAATCACAATAAACAGAAAACTGGTAGAAGCTGGGTGGGGTGCAAGGGTAGAGGGATGGGCAGCAGGAAAAGGTACAAATAAAATTTAGAGGAATATGCATTTCAAATCCATTCTCCTTTAAACACCCATGCTCTAGTTCAGTCAAGTGGTGGCTAAAAGTGTCTTTCTATCCCCTCTACACTTGGGCATCTCCACAAAGAATGCTTCTAAAACACCAGGCCATCTTAAAAGGCTACCAAAAATTCCCAGGGAATTTCCAGAATTTCCAGAATTCCCTGGGAATAACTGAGCCCCTCTTCTTCCATTGCTCCCTTTTGCCATTAAAGAAAGTGGCTAGTGTCTGAATATCATGGTAACTCTCTATCTCACTAGTTTAGAAACACATGGGGCTAGGCTGGTCCTTCATTTCGAGTAGCTTGGCCTGGGCTAAGATCCAGCTCTCTCCTTGGCTACAAACCAACTAACAGCTGTCCCTTTCTTTATAATGGCCATCAACAAAGTTAGCTGCAATCCAGTGGTCTAAGATGAAAATTGTATCATTTGCTCATTCTAAAGGTGAGCCTAATAAACATTACGATTCATTAACTGCAGAATCACCAAAGCAGAAACCAGAGCCTCTGCCTTTTCCTTTTCAGAAGACCCTGACTTAATTCTCTGGCCTCATCATTCGGGATCCGAAATTCCTAATCAATGAACCAGCACATTTCTGTGTTGCTCTTCTCCCCAGGTTAAGGGACACACGGAAGAGCAGAAGGCTTGCCCTTTTATACCAATTTGCCTCTCCATCTGCTCTCCATCCTCCTAAACTGACCATTCTCTCCTACAAAACTCCGAAGTACTCTTAAAGACACAGTTTAAATGTCAAACCCTCTGTGGAGCCCACCTCATTTTCCCAGGGTTCCCTCCTCATAGATCTTACCTAAGTATATGATAATCTCTTCACACATGTATCCCCTGCCCATTCGATCATAAGCTACTGGAAAGTACAAACTAGAGCCAATTCTTTCTCGTAACACAACGTTGAACAAATACTGGTTCTTAACCAATGTATGTCAAAGAACCAAGTGGAACAAAAGGCACAAAAATGAAAGAAGAGAATGTGAAACAAAAGAGACTAGAAGATACTAATAAACAGATAAACTCTATCTAGAGAAGAACATAAAAAGAAATAGAAGATTCAATTACAAAAGGGCCAGAATAAGAACGCACAGAGGACGAAAGTGGAAGAGGCAAAAAGACATGCATGGTGGGAAAGTGACAGAAGAGGGGACACTGGTGAACTTAAATACACAGGCTCCTCTCAGATCTTTTTTATTTTCTTTTAAAATTTATTTGAGAGAGAGATAGTGAGAGAGAGCACAGGGAGGAAAGGGAGGGAGAGAGGGGAAGGGAGAAGCAGACTCCTCAGTGAGCAGGGAGCACAATGCAGGGTTTGATCCCAAGACCTGGGAATCATGACCCAAGCCAAAGGCAGACACTTAACCAACTGAGCCACCCAGGCACCCCCTAGATCTTTTCTTTTTAAAGAAAAAGCAGAAATTCTGAAAGTTCCAAAAGGAAAATACATACGCGGAGCTGCCAACATTAACCACGATATAGAATGTGGATCAGGAATGATGTAGACACATGATGCATGGTCCAGAAACCTTGGCATCACCAGAGACTGTCAGGAGGGCACAATCATGGATCCCACCCCGGACCTAGTGAATCAGAATGTACATTTTTAACAAGATCCCCAGGTGATTCCTATTAAGAAAAAAGTTTGAGAAACCTCTGCTATAGACAGTTGACATCCACAGATCAGCTCCACATCTGATTCAGTGGTGTGGCGCACAAAGTGTTGCCACCAAGCCGCTGCATAACCTAAGCCAATCACCTAATGCCCCTGGATTTCTGTTTCTTCACCTATTTAATAGGAAGGTCAGAGTAAATTCATTCTAAACTGTCACAGGCTCTGATCTTCTTGATCTCATCTAATATCAAAGCTTCAAATGGTTCCTATACCCACCAGAACAAAGAGCAAATAGCATTACTTGCTAGTTACTATTTTATTTCCTCTCTCTACTTACCTAATATTTTTTTCAAGTATCTGTTATGTGCTGGGCACTATGTTAAGAACAAATGATTCCAAGATAAATAAATATCCCTCCCTGTCCTCAAGGAGCTCACAAACTTCTAAGGGAAACAGAATATAAAGAAAATTAGGAGAAAGTATGGTAATAATCATGAACAAGCACTCATGATGCACAGAAGGCAGAGAGCAGCCATTCTGCTTGGGGCAGTCACTGAGGATTTCAACAAAGGGCCAACATATGCACCAGGTCCCTTCTCTGCCAACCTCAGCTGTGAGCACTAAAAGTGAAAAGACAAAAATAAGGTAGTCAGAAAACATCCATCAACCAAACACAGGTTCCTGAACACACCTCTCTGGATTCACAAAACTCCAAGAGTGCATCCACACAATGGATTTTGTGACACGGCCACAGATATGCCATTAACAGCCGCAGGTGCACCCCAGAAACCGACCCACTCTGAGTTGCACCTAGTCCTTCATCCCGACTACATTCGGTTCTTCTAGCTTTGGCATCCCTCTGAAAGATAATATCAATTCAACCACTAATCTACTCTCCCTAGAGGCTTCTTCTGTGGTTTCAAAGAGGGGATGCACTTTAATAAATGTGAACAATTCATTAGGCCAGTAACTCTTTTTGATCTATATTTATTTATAGGGACGTCACTAGTAACCGATTGCATGCACGGTAGCAGAAACTGAAAATGTAATTTAATGAAAAGAAGAAATTTCTAGAATTTCTAAGGAGGCTGGAGAATGGCAGTGGGGAAAAGGGACCTAATTTTCCAGCGTATCCACTCCTGACTTCAACGGGTGACACAAGATGAGTGGTTTTGTTAGCCCTAGTCTTCCTTATTAAGGAAAAGAGGCTATTGCTCAGAACAACAGTTTGCCAACCTTCAGAATGGGGAGTTCCGCTCTGGCTTCTTTCCTGCCCCTTTTATAGGCTGATTTTTTGCTATGGTTTCCTCACATACAACCTGTCCTTTCTCTGCTATGTTTCATTCCTACTTCATAAATATTTATGACATTTTTGCTTTAACCTATTAGCAGTGGGTGGACATGTCACCTTCATCTTCGTATTGTTGAACAAGAAAATAGGGGGAGAAATCCCTGCATCCCCCTGCATCCCAGGTTCATCATGTTTATGGAAGAGACGGGAGATGTTTTACAAAGCGATGATGATGTGGTCAAGGGCTGATTCAGCTCAGTCCCATGTCTCCCTGTCCAGTGCCACTCATCCCCCCAACAAATGTCAGTCCATGTGTCCGCCTCACAGGTGCCCACTGCCCCTCTTCACACAAGCCTGATGCATGTACATGAAGGTCAAAGAAGATGGTCAAGGTTCTGAGGCCATCCTCCCGGAAGTGAAGAGGAAGACAAAATCAAGCCACCTGCCATTCACACCTTCACCAGAGGGAGTCGCTCTTCGCACTCAGCCTAAAAAAAAAAAACCCTTGAAGTGCAAAGTAGTGACCAGACAGATGTGTTGGCCCTTCTCCTTTCCCTTAATTTTGTTACTTCTTTTCTTTCTCTGCATCTATTCCTGCCAGAAACTACAAACACGCACTGGCAAAGCAAGGCCCTTCAGATAGACAGGTTTCCTAGGAATGGAACCAATGGGAGAAGAAATGAGACAATCGAGAGGCACACCCTGCTCCTCTCTTTGCATGTTAACAGGTATCCCTGGGTGGCCACATAGCTCTGGGTTCCCAGATCCGTCATGCTTTGCTACACCTGAAACACCCAGACATAGGAGGCAACCATGTTATTCTGCTTCCCTTCAAATCACCAATCTAAACTCTTTAACCCTGCTTGCCTGAGAAGTCTTTATTTCCCGTTATTTTTTTTTTCTTAATTGTACATCACAAAGGCTCCTCGACTGAAATTAAATTTGCTCTTCCTCCCACCAGCAGCCACATTTCTTCCTCAGGTAACCCACACTGCAAGGGGGGTGGCAGAAGGAGAGAAGACAAAATAGAACCCAGTCAGCTCTCTGTGCCATGAGGGGGGAAAAAAGAGAGAGAGAGATAACAGCGGCCCAGAGACAGCCCAGAACACCACTGAGTCACGGTCTCGCTGAGACTGCTTGGGAGGACGGAACACACCTGCTTCATCAAGTCTCCAAAAGAGCTCTGGATGTGGTAAAGGTACAGACCACCTGTGGTGATGCCACCTTGATCCTAATAAGCCACCACCAGTTGGAATGCCTCCCCTTCTTTTTGTAGCTTTCCCACCACCCGGTCCTCCTCTTCCTCAGCACCCTCCCCTTTCAACCTCTTTTCCTTTGTCTAGTTTTAGGGCCAACTAATGATGGCCTAGAACCTGGATTAATCCCATTAGAATTCTAGGAGAATGTGGCTGAGACTCTGTCAAAAGGCCTGCTGTCAACCTAGTCAACCAACCAACATGACGAAGGAGCTAGTCACTGTAGAGCACAGTGGCAGGCACCAAGAATGAAAAAAGGGGCATATGCCCTAAGGACACCCACCTCACCTTGCTCATCTGTACGTAGGAAATCACTGCACATGGAGTTGCTTTCCTCACCCATATCTCTGTTCTATTTTGAAGTAAAATTAAGAATACATCCTCCCACTTGAAGGAGTAGAAGCAGATGGAGAACCAGCTCAGGTGTCTGTAAGGTGAGCACACACCAGATAACCTCAGCTATTTGCAGACATGGTGAGAACATGGTTCAAAGTGGGATCCCACTCTCTCATTCTGATGATACCATGGGTGCAGATTACCATTTAAACACTCAAAAGAATGAAACCAGAGGGAGGGGAGCAGTGAATGCGGATTATATCCATCCTTTCTGGACAATGAAAAACTGTCTTCTACTGTGATGTAGAGTGACAGGGGTCTTCTGCTACTTCTCCCACAACCCTTCAGTGTTCTGGATTGTTTCAAAGTATAGTTACTAAAAATGCCAGAAAAAAAGATTTGGGGAGAGAATGCTTTCAGAAAGACTACTGATGCCCATGATTCTGCTACATGATTTTGGAGATCTTTATCTCAACCTGATTTCTGCATTTGGGCACCTTCTGAGTTTGGGGGTGTACAGTCAGTGGACCAAGGAGAAGAGCACCAGCTCACCATCATGGCCCTCCAGCCTGTGGATGATCTGATTTCCTCAGGAGTTGTCTTGGATTGCATGAGTGACTAGCTGAAGAGTCATTAGCTAAGTCTTTTCCGTTTCTCCTGCTATTTCTCTCTTCAAGTACATAAAAATACTGCCTAGCCACATTTCACATACTGTAAAAACTGATGAGAGGGGGGGGAAATAGAGTATTAATTCTCTTTTGAAGGTACAAGACTACCACATGCAAACGGCACATCTCTTTGTTTAACACAAAGACTCACGTGTCGAATTCTGCACCCCTTCCACATGCACAGCATTTTAGAACTCTGCAAGATAGCCATTTTGCAAGAGTGTGGAAGTAACAGTTTGCTTGGAGGATGTGTGGGTATAAATAGATGTGTAGACAGAAGGAGAAATTTACAGCTCAAAAATAATAGCACAGGAAAAAAATATCAATTAAAAAGAGAAAATTGACAGAATTCCTTCTTTCCAAGCTTAAGATTTACGTCCCTTTAACCTGCAGCATCCTTCAATTCCAGGTGTTCCTGGACTAGCCCAGATAGCCAGATTCCCTACCTAGACCTGTCCCTCTGCAGTAGGCCTCCCGGGATCTCTGGGCCCCGTGTCAATGCTTTAGACAGCAAGTGGACTTCAGGGCAACAACCACAGTAATCACTATATTCATTTTCTAAAGGGCATCAAAAAAAAAAAAAAAAAAAAAAGCCTAGGAAGGTAGAGCCAGAAGACAGAGAGGCATGGAAGTGGCAAGGGGAAAAAGCTAGCCTGAAAAAAAAAAATTCTAGATTCCCATAAAAAAATAGAGCTTTAGAATAAACAGAAATAAAATGCTATCTAACTCAAAAATCACACAGGTCTCCCATGCATGTCTATATCCAAATACCCTTATGTCATCCAACATCTCCCATCCCTACATACATCCACCCCCACTGCTTCCCAAAAACCCAAAACCTGTTTGATGAGGAAGGGAAAGAAATAACATGGGAGATTTCCCCCTTTGTAATAAACCTTTTTCCCCAAAACAGCATTATTTTATTATCTTGTCACCTTTTCTTCCAAAAATTCCACTTGAGGGATCTGAAGAGAGAGATAAACAAGGAATCCCTACCCCCAGGTGAGATGAAAATAAAACAGAATTTGCCCTACCTTGGTTTGTAGAAGCCAAACCTCTAGACGGACAGATTAAGGGAGTGAGCATGTTGGGAATGTCCAGTCTCCTCTTCTCGCTGGCATATCCACATAAGAAAGACGAAGGATAAATGAAAGGAAGATAATTTAAAATCCAATTTAGCGTGAATTTTGTTCTAATCTTGTGTCTTGAAGAGATGCAAATTCAAAGAAAAAAGACTGAATTCAAAGGTAATTCAGGATATGGAGAGCGGCTCACAATGCAGAATCCAGAGTAATTATTCCATTTGCATGTGAGGTTAGTGGCTGGGCTATTTTTTTTTTTTTAATGATTCTTCTGGCAATTACGGTTTTTGATTTTTGGAGCTTTAGTGGAAGAGGCTCTGTGTAGAGAAGCTGGGGGCCGGCTCTGTCCCTCCGTGGAGCATGGTCATTCCCAAAGCGTCCCCTTCCTAAGGGGGAAAAAGAGGCGGTCAGGGTTTGATTCGAGTGTCCCCGGAGGATGAGAAAAATGCATTCCGAAAAAGATATCAATTCGTTTTAAGGAAAAGGGGGGAGGAAACCCCGCATTTCCCACAGAGTGCACACGAGAGGAATTGAAAACAGCTGGCACCGGTCTATAAATAATTCAGAAAAGGTCTGGCTATACCATTCCTGGGACGGGCACGGATGAGAGGTGGGAAAGCCAACCTGAATGGAAGCGGAGAGCGGGAGGGAGGGAGGGAGCAAAGGAGGGAAGTGGTAAGGAAGGAGGAAGGGGGGGAGAAGCGGCACCACGGAGCAGCACACACTCACACGCACACGCAGAAACACAATCCCCACTTAACTCGCCAGCGAGTGCGGCCCCCAGCCCCATCTGCATTGCTGCTGACACGTCTGTCTCGCTCTCCCCATCGCCTCCAGCGGCAGCGCCTCCTCCCACCCCGGGCTGGTGCTCAGTGGGTTCTGATTGTGCACCGGGTGCACACTGGGCATTTCTTGGAAGGGGCACACTGACACGCGCGCGCACACACGCCCCCGCCGCGCACGCGCCCCCGCGCGCGCACTCACACTCACCCCCGCGCACACTCACCCCCGCGCACACTCACGCCGCCGCCGCGCTGATGTGCAGCGCACGGGGCTTCACCTGCAACGTGTCGATTGGACGGATGCTCGCGGCGCGTGGCTCCGGCCCGGGGCACCGACGCCCAACCTCTCGGCTCGGTAAGGGGATTCACAGCGCCCGCCCCCCGCCTCCCCAAAAACAGACCAGAGAGAGCCCTACCCCTTCACCCTAAAAATAAAATCTTAAAAAAAAAAAAAAAAAAAAAGCCACGTCCAAATTAGCAAGTGCCGGGTTCTGCCGGATTTCAGCGCTTCACCGCACCCCAGGTTAGTTAACGGTTCCAGGGCTTCGACCCTTTATCTTCCTGACCCCCACGCCCCAGCCCTGAGACGTGAGCCTCCAAGGGAGTATCCACGTACCGACTCCGCGCGCTCGGCCGTGGTGCAGCAGCTCGGGGAGGGAGAGGGCTGGCGGGCGGCCGCGGGGTGAGGGGTTCCCTTCCCTGCAAAGCAGGATTGATAATCCGCGCCGGGGGTTCGAAGTTCACGACTCTTCGTGGCAAAGCCACACAAAATGCATTCGGACGCCCGCACTTCTGGATTGTGGTCATCAAAAAAAAAAAAAAAAAAAAAAATCACCCTGAACGAACACTTTCGATAAGAGCAAAAGCCCCGAGATTTCCTAGAGGTGAAGAAGCCGAAGGAAGTGGCTTTTGAAAAGGGGTGGTGGTGTGGCGGGGAGGGGGGGCGGGGAGGGGGGACCTTCCTTCCTCAAAAAAAAAAAAAAAAGAAAAAAAAAAGGTGGGGGGTGGAGAGGCAGGATCCCAGATTCCAGCTGGTGGTGATCGGAGCCGGGGGAGGGGACGCGGGCGGGGGCCCGCCGTGCAAGTCGAGCGCGCGGCAGCGGGAGAGGAAGACGAGGAGGGGGAGGAGGGGGAGAGAGAGTAAGAAAACGGGTATTAATCACCGGGGACGGGGGCGGGGCGGGGGCGGGGCGGGGCATCACAGGTTGCCCGGTCTGGATTTGGGTCCCACACCCCGAAGCGTGCCCCCCCTCACACACACACACCCCTACCTCTCACACACCGGCTCCGGGGGGGGAGCAGCCCACGAAGCTGGGGAAGATGCTTCTGCTCCCCGCGTGTGTGCGCGCGGCTGTGCGCGCGTGTGTGTGCGCGCGCGTGTCCTTTCTCCACACCCCCCACCCCACCCCACCCCCAAACCCCGTCGCCCCCTCACTCCTATTGCGGAGACTCCGGCGGAGGCAGCTTCCCACGTCACGTGGCGGGGGGAGTGGGGTAGGAAGGGGGGAAAGGCTCGAGCCGAGCCCGTGGCGCCTCCTGCCGGCCGCAGTGGGGCACGGCAGCGAGGCGGGCGGCGGAGGGGTGCGGGGGGCGAGGCCGGGGCCCCGGGGCGGCCGCGCTCCGCTGCAGAACGCGCCTCCGCCGCCGACTGGCGCCCCCCGAGTCCGCCCCACCCGGAGCCGCCTTCCTGCCTTCAGGGAGCTTGAGCTCCAGCCCGAGCCCGCGAGGCCGGCGGGGAAACACCGGGAAACAGGGAAGGGCGCGTGTAATTAAGGCTGAACTGCGTGGTCCGCAGGGTGGGTGTTTGGCGGGTTTTGATTAAAGCAGATCCTGTTCCTGAAAGACCTTGAGTAGAGACGATGATGAGACACGTCAATAATCCTTATGTGAAGCTACATTTCATGGCATTCACAAGCCCACCCTCTTGCAAAGCGCAGACATGCATTCGTTTCTCTCCCTCTTAAACTGTTTTCTGTTTTAACAGCACTTAGGGTGGCCGGGGTGGCTCAGTGGTTGAGCGCCTGCCTTTGGCTCAGGTTGTGATCCCGGGGTGCTGGGATCCAGCCCTGCCCCGCAGGGAGCCTGCTTCTCCCTCTGCCTGTGTCTCCGCCTCTCTCTGTGTGTCTCTCGTGAATAAATAAATGCAATCTTAAAAAATAATAATAGCACTTATCACCACCCGTAATATTATTTTTAATATTAATGTCATCGTGTATGCATCATTTTTATTCTGATCCGTTGTCTCTTCAAAGACCCGGAATATTCCAGTGGTGGAGCATTTTCATATGGGCTATAGCATGAGCTTCTCGCCAATGTTCCTGAGAAGCAGCCATCTAAACACACAGATAAGACACTCCCGTGTGAAGAAGTTACATTTCGTAATTTGGAGCTTTGATCTATGTAGACGACACCAGATGCGTATTGCAGTCCCATAGACCAGACAGTAGTCATAATATATCTCAACTAATTCTTTCATGTTTCCTAGCTTTCGTTAGGCTTAATCATTGCATCTAAGATTTTTAAAGGCACACACAGACGCATAAACATCATATGGAAACACAAATGCTGAAATTATTCTTTCTCAGTAATGGTATTGCTGTTTTTCTTTTTTTAAAAAAAAAAAGTGGGTTTTTTTTTGTTGTTGTTTTCATGAGAGACAGAAAGAGAGAGAGGTAAAGACATCGGTAGAAGGAGAGGCAGGCTCCCTGTGGGACTCGATCCCAGGACCTAGGAATCACGTCCTGAGCCAAGGTAGATGCTCAACCACCAAGCCACCCAGATACCCTGTATTGCTGTTTTTCTAAGACAGGATAGGGCTGATCTTCCACCTCTTTGGAGAACTGCAGAACCACTCCAGAGTGGCCTTGCCCCTTGATACACAACAGCCAACCCAAACCCCTCTATGTGCAGATTTCCAGTTAGAACATGGATTTCAGGAGCGGTGTAAGATGCAGAGCCAGGACCCCATGGGGCTCTCCTGAAACACTTCCTTGATTCTCCCAGGAATGCCATTACCTTGGGAGTAAGACCCAAACCTACTCAAGGATTGACCTTTGACCTACTTTAAAAAGCATCAGTGACAAAAAAGCAAAACAAAACAAAACAAAAAAATCCTTCAGAGCCCACCTTCCCCTTCCTATCCCAATCCCCTTCACCGAAATTGGTTCCTTCCCTATTTTCTGTCTTTCCCTTTCTGGACCCAGTAATTCCATTCCAGCCTATTCAGTTCTGCAAGCATACAGGGAAGAATGAATTCTCAGACTGCCTCTCCCTAATAAAGTCTACCCTCCTCTTCAATTTCTAGCTCAAGTCCCACCTCATCTGAGGATGTTTTCAGTCAACCAAGCCTGAGTTTGATTTCTATAACAACTGCAAGAGGTTTTAAATGAGGTATGGCACCTCACCACCATCTCCCCGACTCCCATTGCATTTGGAAATGTGTAGAGGAATTTGTATGATCACTTACCAGATTACTAGGTGATGCTATTGACATGTGTGATGCAGGCACCAGAGACACTACACACACCAAATTGGTCATTTGGTCTTGCATTATGAAGAACTGGCCCCAAAGGAAAATGATATGTCCATAAGCTATTTATGTTGAACCGTATGAGACTACTGGTACTCAATCAGATGAAACTGCCAATCACATGAAATAACCACGATTGACCTATAATAAAAAGGCAATTCCATAAGGCTAAACTTAAAATTGTGTACTTCTGTATATCTCCTGTCTTTCTAATTACTTAACTACTTGAAGAGATAGATCAGCATCTGCATTATCCATATATTCCCCGCACTTTGACTGTTGGTTAGCAACCTCAGGAGTTCCCCTGGCAAAATTCTAAAATTGGTCCCTGTACACAGAGAGCAAGGAATGGCTGACAAAAGAGACCGACCACTCCAGATTGGTAGGTGGCAGTTTTAATAAGCAACACAACTTAACCGACGAGGCTTGCCTCGAGCAGCCGCAAGTGGATCTCAATACCTGCCCACAAGAATCTTAAGAGTTTATATAGAGGCCTTAATGGGGTTCAGTCATGTATACAGTCCAGATGGTCTCCACCCATTCATATCTCAAAGCTGTGTCCTTGAAGTGGCTCCTAGAGTGAGAACAATGGGTAGAATGTACATTCCAAGGACAGGGCAGGGAGTAAGAAGCTTCCGATTGCCCAGATCCAGCCTGTGGGTCAACTGGCAATCACCTCCTCTCAGTGACCTCCTGTAACTGTGGCACATTTTCAGACATGCAGTGGGGCCTCAATAAATATTAGTTTTGGGGTGTTTTTTATGACTATTAGAAACCACATTCCCAAGCAGTCTTGCTGACTCTGGAAGAGCTAATTCCAGGAACCATGCAGCTTGTGAGTGGAAGGTGGAATTTTTTTTCCATTGTCCATTGTCCATTCAATGAGAGAAGACCTCTCTCCGTCTTTCTCAGAGTCCCTGTCACTCACTTGCACTTCTCATGATGGACCTTTGCCTCCAAGGAATACAAGCCTTTCAATAAAACTGTTTTCAAGGATCACCCAGATTCATTTAAATTTGAAACACTATTTCTCAACATTGCAAATATGCATTTCCTAACTCCTAGTTAGGAAGCACAAAAAGCAATGTTCTAAAAAGACAAGATGTCGGATTATATTTCATGGCATCGTTTATTGAAGGAAAAGCTCTTGCCTGAGGCTGCTAATCACACTGGTGGAGGTACTCGGCCAGCTTTCGTGACCAGAAGAGAGAATCCCAAGATATGGGATTGCTCTTGTCCATGGCCCAATCAGCAGATGCAAAGCCCATGCCTCACCCAGAAAAAAAAAAAAAAAAAAAGAAGAAAGAAAAAAAGCAGAAGGAGAGGGAAGTATATTTATCTCACAATATCTTTCATATCAAGCACTTGTACCACAGGGTAGGGCTTGAAGTTTGCAATTTGGGGTTCCTCTTTAAAGAAAAGAGTAGAATATTTTTTAAAGATTTTATTTATTTATTCATGAGAGACACACAGAGAAGCACAGAGACATAGGCAGAGGGAGAAGCAGGCTCCCTGTGGGGAGCCCAATGCAGGACTCGATTCCAGGACCCCAGGATCACGCCCTGAGCCAAAGGCAGATGCTCAACCACTGAGCCACCCAGATGTCCCAAGAATAGAAATTTTTATGTGAAAGTGAATATTTACCTAAAATGAGAAAACAAAAATTATTTCATTGCCAAAAGCCACAAAAATTTGTAATTAAATAATAATTTCATTTAGTTATTGCCTGAATGTTCTGTAATACTTGTTTTCTATATTGTTTTACTTCATACTCATTATGATCTATAATATCATTTCTATGGAAATAACAGAAAGAATCGACTCTAACCTTTACCATGGTGGCTCAAAAACTATTTTTCATTATTAATCATTTACAAAAAATTCTTATTGGCAGTAGTACAATTGTGGTTTTTAGAATTGCTGTCAAATTAAGGAAAACTTTCTTAAAATTCTTCTATATATAAGTTATAAAGTTTCAGGGATTTCAGGTTTTCTTATACACTGATTATTATTAAAAATCCCTTGAATTGATGACATTCATTAACCTGTTTGCAGTGTATTACAAGTTTTGCGTTATCCTCATCAATGTTAGCATTTTGTCTTACACCAGCCAGAAATTTAAATCTTTTTCCAGTGTGTTCATTTGGTTTACTCCTCTTATATAACTGGATTATCAAACAATCCAGGAGCCTATTCATTATCCAAAATTTCTCTTTTCTTCTTAAAGAATTACAGTTTGGGTCTGATTGGAAAAAAAAAGTTCCAATTTCCTTTTTTTTTAAGATTATATTTATTTATTCATGAGGGACATACAGAGAGTGGCAGAGACATAGACAGAGGGAGAAACTTCAAGCTCTACCCTGTGGTACAAGTGCTTGATATGAAAGATATTGTGAAATAAATATACTTCCCTCTCCTCCTGCTTTTTTTTTCTTCCTTTTTTTTTTTTTTTTTTCTGGGCGAGGCATGGGCTTTGCATCTGCTGATTGGGCCATGGACAAGAGCAATCCCATCTCTTGGGATTCTCTCTTCTGGTCATGAAAGCTGGCCGAGTACCTCCACCAGTGTGATTAGTCCTCCAATGCAGGACTCAATCCCAGGACCCCAGGATTAGGACCTGAGCCAAAGGCAGACGCTCAACCACTGAGCCACCCAGGTGTCCCTGCAACTTGCTTCTTACTATCAGGTTGATTTCTATTGATGTCAATGCTAATCATTGTCTTTTTATATTTCATATGCATTAATTATTATGTGAATTTTCTCTTTGTTCTTCAATAAATAAATGTATATAATAAAAGAAAGAACTCTTCAAGTATGACGCAAACAGCAGTCTGTAATTTCTCACTTGTTTTATTAAAATATCCCAAAATGTCTTTCCAAACTGCAGGTAAAGTGGCATACTCAAGCTTTATCAACTCTTCGAAGAAACTTTTTAAAAACCTATGTTTGGGGGCAGCCCAGGTGGCTCAGGGGGTTAGCGCCACCTTCAGCCCAGGGTGGGATCGTGGAGACCCAGGGTCAAGTCCCATGTCAGGCTCCCTGCGTGAGCCTGCTTCTCCCTCTGCCTGTGTCTCTGCCTCTCATTCTCTCTCTCTCTCCCTCTCTCTCTCTCTCTCTCTCTGTCTGTGTCTCTCATGAATAAATAAATAAAATCTTTAAAAAAAAAAAAAAAACCTATGTTTGGATTTCCCTTCCCACGTTACAAAGCTTGAGCAGTTTTCCAAGGGGAAGCATTACACTTTGATTCTTTAAAGAAAATTCTAAGTTGTCCAATATTCTATTTGTCAGACAAATCTGAAAGGGGGAAAAAAGAATTACAAATACAAAAGCATTCTATCACTTCTGGGAAGCTGGAGGCAGCTTCTTTTCCAACTAGAATAAGGGGACGACCCACTGAGCACATGTTCTCTGAGATGCCCATGTGACAGTGATGGATGAGGAGGCACAAAGGGCGGATAGGGTTTACCTGGAAGCTTCTCCTTCATTGAGAAGATGGGCAATGGTTTAACCCTCTAGGAAACTGATTGCAAGCCGCATAAATATATCTCACTAAACCCAAATTAAATTATTTCCAACCCAATTTCCACTTAGCTTCATCTCAGACATGTTCACCACCACTCCAATGACAACCCAATGTGAGAAGAAATCAGACAGAGAAAGTTGGAGTGGAAAGAGACAGCAATCTTAAATGATTGCAATTAAAATATGCTACTTTCGCAAATTTTACTAAAACATTTGGACACATGATTAGGGCCTCTCCTACAGCCTTAGAAGAAAGGGCCCCAAGTGAGGGGCTGGGAATCTGAAGCTGCATTAGCTTCAAAGTCAGTCTGCCTCTGCTCGTTACCTCATGTAAAATAGGCTGCCTGGTTTCTAGAGAAAATATTCGAATTTTATCTTTGAAAAAATAATTTGTTAAAGGCTCAGTTGACAACATGCATATTAATGCCTTCTGCTGAATCTGATCCATCCCCTTTTGCTTGCAATTCCTGGAGTATACAAGAGACACACAGCATTCAATGTTAATACTCTCACAAGCATACTAAGGTACTGATGCTACCATCATTACTCTTTTAAAAGAATCTCTATTTTGTTCTTATCATAATGACATTATTTAAGCCAGGAAATTTTTTTTCAAAGGGATATAGTTAAACAACCTGCGTCCCCTCCCCTCTTGCCTGAAGACCTGCCTGTCCAACAATTGAAAAAGTCTTTGTTATCCACTGCATTTTACTGAGCCCGTTGTATACATTGGAACAATACACTTCTACGTGTTCACATTGTATACTTAGAGAAACATTTCTTTAATACGTCCCTAAATGGTCCCTTTTCTTTTCCAAAATATACAGTGGGGGTGGAAGGGAGGAGAGAGAGAAGACAGGAATAAGTAAGTCCAGAGAGAAGAATGAGTGAATCTAGAAAGTGGATGTAAGTTGTGACGTGATAGCAAGTTCTCTGTGATAAAGAGAAGAATTTGCGTGGTGTTATTTCTAGCATCACTCAACTCCTGCAAGAACACACCCTGAGTGGAAATAACCCCCAATTAAGCACAGTTAGAGTTGGCACTGCCTTATTGGGTTTTTTTCCTCCTCCAACATAGCAAGGATATGACAACACTTTTTCTGACCTACCTGTTGTTTTTTATTTTTTTGGATTTTTTAAAGATCCTTTAGAATCTTGATGTTATCTACCTGAAAAGGTTTTATTTTTCTTTTCTTTTTTCTCATCTAAATACTTTAGGGGGAAGAAATGGCCTCTAGTCTCACTATTATGATGTAGAGAAGATGCACTCCTGGTGTTTCACTATCAGACTAATCAAGCTTCTTGAGAAATGTGCCCCAATTTCCTTTACTACAGACAATATGGATGAGAGGCACCATCTCTATCTGAAGGCATTCTAAAATATCTTATTACTAGAGGCAGTCAGATAATGATGCAAATGATAAAACAAAATGGAGATAAATTTTCTTTCTCCTCTCACAGGTTCCTTTCTCTCTCATCACTTCCCTTCTCTGAATTTTCTTAGGGTTTTTCTTTGTAAGCCATGTACCCAGTCCCCCAGTGTTGTTTTTCCATCTTAGAATCTGCCTTGTTCTGTGTGGGCCTTTGTTCCTGAGCAGTCACTGTCATCATCCTCCAGGGAGATCCCACCTCTTCTCCATACCCCTTCAGAGTCCTTTAATCTTCCAGAGAAGCTTTTATTGATTGTGACTTCTACTCACTTCTTATGGTCCCTCTGCTCTCATCACCTGGTACCCTTCCCATTCACAGCCAAGGGATCTTTTTTTAAAAAAAATTATTTATTCATGAGAGACACAGAGAGGCAGAGACATAGGCAGAGGGAGAAGCAGGCTTCCTGCAGGGAGCCCCATGTGGGACTCCATCCCAGGACCCCAGGATCACGACCTGAGCCAAAGGCAGACTCTCAACTGCTGAGCCACCCAAGCATCCCTTCACAGCCAAGGGATCTTATGTAGAGCTCAGTTAAAGGAAATAAAGACAAAGCGTAGGAGATGTCCTGCCCTAAGTAAGGGAAAGCAGAGCCAGCAGGAGACGGGCAGGCTGTCATGAGAACACAGAGTCACAGAGGTGTTTGACAATCATGTGTGGAGACATTGTTCCACAAAATGAATATGAAATTGTGTGAATTAAACTGGATTCCAGTTTACAAACACACACACACACAGCACACATGCACATGCACGCTAGCACTCTAAAAAAATTCTGAGGTGCCAATCTGAGGCAAGGGGTGGTTACTCCTCACACGTCCCAAATCTATACATCACCCTGAACAGTATATAAAGTAAGATCTACCTAGGCAGGAGTATGAACCATTTTGTTTACCATAATACTCCCAAAACCCAGCACCATGCCTGAACGAATAAATAAATAAATAACTTCTAAGCAGACCCCAAGAATAGAGTCAGTAAGTATTCGAAGAAGGATTTTCTCTATCTTTAAAGGAGCTGCATCACCATGACTCTGCTTGAACACTCAACCGGATCCCCGCTAGTGGAGTTTATTTCAAACTCCTTCTTCACACACTGGTTCCTTCAGAGTCTGGCCCCAACTTCCCTCTCTCTTGTGGCTCATCATCACATGCACTCATTTTTCATTTCGTTTTTAAATTGAGATTTATTTTCTTTGTAGCTTTAGATTTTAGTTTTATCAAAGTTGTGTGAGCAAGGTGTAAAATAATAAGTTGTTCAACAGCAGTCCTCTAACCTCCAACCACCACCTCCCCTCCATAAAAGCCACCACTTCCAGCTCTCTCTTTAAAAAGAAGAAGAAGAAGGAGGAGGAGGAGGAGGAGGAGGAGGAGGAGGAGGAGGAGGAGAAGGAGGAGAAGGAGGAGAAGGAGGAGAAAGAAGAAGAAGAAGGAGAAAGAAGAAGAAGAAGAAGAAGAAGAAGAAGAAGAAGAAGAAGAAGAAGAAGAAGAAGAAGAAGAAGAAGAAGAAGAAGGGGAAGGGGAAGGGGAAGGGGAAGGGGAAGGGGAAGGGGAAGGGGAAGGGGAAGGGGAAGGGGAAGGAGAAGAAGACAGCTTCTTGCCCAGCGTGGAGCCCAGCACCGCATTTGAACTCAGGACCCTGACCTGAGATCAAGGCCCCAATGCTTAACCTATTGAGATATATAGGCATCCTTCAGAGATTTTCATTCAAATGCTGGCACTCACCCTTACTGCTCAAAATGACACCCTTATATTGCTACTCTTCATTGTCTATTGACATACTACTATGGAAGATAAGAGTTCGTCTCTCACAAATAAAAGCAAAAACTAATGTACCACATATATGCACTTTTCCTTCCCTCATATCCTCCAATATGATAGATCATAATTACACTTAAATCAATATTCAGGGGATCCTTGGGTGGCTCACTGGTTTAGCGCCTGCCTTCCACCCAGGGCGTGATCCTGGAGTCCCGGAATCGAGTCCCATATAGGGCTCCTTGCATGGAGCCTGCTTCTCCCTCTGCCTCTGTCTCTTTCTCTCTCTGTGTGTCTCTTATGAATAAATAAATAAAATCTTAATAAAACGAAAAAATCTATATTCAGAGTCTACAGTTGTTCCATAAATGTCCCTTATTAGGTTTAGTTACCTTGTCTCTTAAGTCTCCTTTACTCTAGAATAGTTCCTCCATCTTATTTTGTCTTTCACGATATTGACATTTTTGGGGAGATTGGGCCAGTTATCTAATAGAATATTTCACAATCTGGAATTGTCTGATTCCTTTCTTCGTGAATAAATTAAGGATAAACATTTCTGGCAAGGTAACATTGGGAACTTCTCCAATGCATTAAATTATCAGGAGTCCCATTATTAGCGATGGCAAATTTGATCATTCATTTGGGGGTGCCTACCAGCTCTCCCAAATTGTAAAGGTGTATTTTCTCTTTGTAATTACTAAGTAATCCATTGGATGATAATTTGACACTGTACTCCCATGTTCCTGTTTCCTAATAACTTAAGGATAGAGTATTAAAAAGAAATCTTAAACTCTGAATAGGCTGTTTGCTATTGGTAAGTGGTGTTAGTGCAGGAATTATGGACAGAAATAAAATATTGTATATGTAAGCTCAGTTCACTAAAAGGACCTAAAAGCAATGACTTTCCAGTAACAATGAACACACTTGACATCCAGATCCTTGTTTCTAATTGCCATTCTCCAGGAAAAGGAACCAGGAATCCTCGGAGAAATAGCTGGTTCTGGGTGGAGTCAGGGAAAATACAAGGTGAGCCCAGAACATCTTGTTTGGCATGAAAGCAAGGAAGTGATCTAAAACTAATGAGGATATGTCAAAAGGACATATGATCCAGCTTAAAGGATCTCCCACTGGCCAAATTTGGGACTATTTTAGCGTGAAAAGGAATAATAATCGTATTGATTATGAGACATTAAATAAAAAAAGACTCCATTAGTCCGCCGGGACACTCGAAAGAAGTGGTTGTGGTGAGAGGGAAGAAAGCTCTTCTTTACAAATATTCTAGTTAATAAATGCTAAAGAAATAATAGAGGATCACATTTTACCATCTCCAATGTAACAAATGATCATCAGTGAATACTAATAAATGCTTTTTTGATGATGATTTTTGGCAAGCCACAATTATTCAATGTGCTTTTTCTCAACCTGTAAAAATTAGTATTGTTTTTATTTTATTTTTTAAAGATTTATTTATTTATGATAGACAAAGAGAGAGAGAGAGAGGCAGAGACACAGGCAGAGGGAGAAGCAGGCTCCATGCCGGGAGCCTGACGTGGGACTCGATCCCAGGACTCCAGGATCGTGCTCTGGGCCAAAGGCAGGCGCTTAAACCGCTGAGCCACCCAGGGATCCCCAGTATTGTTTTTAAAACTTCAAAATGTATATCCTCTAACATCTTATATACACTCCTTCCTCAGCATCCGTGTTTATTACATTCCATAAACCTTTCCTAATTTCATTCTTTGCAAATTTTTTTCTTTAATCCATTGGCAGACTGCTGTGAGCACTGATTCATATATAATTTAGTGACTCTGTAGAGAAAAATCCTCTAGCCTCTGTTTAGGAGCAATACCTAAATTTCTTCCTTTTTGAACAAAAACACATGGTAAGTTTCTTTTTATGAAATGCTAAAACAAATCTAAGTTAGTTAGTCGGTTTGGTCCAGATTTTAAAATACTAATTCCAAAAACATTAATAACTAAACACAGACTATGTGTAAATCAGGATGCTAAGCACTGTGGGAAAAACTAGAATAAGCAAAACACATCCCTGCCCCCCAAGAAACTTAAAGAAAGGAAAATAGTATGTAAGCAAAGAAATAATAAATGCAGAACTATTTAACCGTTATAATAGAGGTAGAAATAAGATGCTAAGACCCCAGAAATCAGATCCATTTGTCGCAATAGAGTGCAGAGGAGCGCGTTAGTGGTCCCCATTCTTCCTCTCTTCCTATAACCACACCCTTTGCATGTAACTACTATGCAATGTCCTCTCACTGACCTTGGGCTTGGCAATGAAACTTCCTTTAACAAACAGAATGAGGAAAAATTGATGAGAATGTCAATTCTTTATGTAGGTCTCAAGAAGCCTGCATATTTTTGGTTGAGCTCTCAAACCAACCTCTTACAGTTTGCCACGAGAGGAACATGTCTAGGCTAACGTGCTTGTCCTAATAAGAACGAAGAGACAGGTAGAACAAAACTAGATACCCTAAATGAGCCCAGCCTACTTCAATCTTCAGCCAGCCATTAGATCTGTGAGAATAAGTGCTTGGTGTTTTAAGCCACTGTTTTAGTGTTGTATATGGTGCAGCAATTTTATGGCAATAACTACCTGATATACAGAGGTACAAAGGAACTCTTGCACCTCAGAAGATGTGGTATGAGTTCTGAACTTAGAAGGAGTAGGCTATTTTTTAGATGCAATTGACATATAACATTATATTAATTTCAAGTGTATAACATGACTTGATATTTGTATATGTTGTAAAATGGTCACCACAGTAAGTCCAGTTGACACGCATCACCACGCATAATTATGATCTTTTTCTAGTGATAAGAACTTTTAAGATCTACTCTCTTAGCAACTTTCAAGGCTACAATACAGTATTATTAACTATAATCACCAAGTAACTAGACCATTCCATGCTGAACAAAAAGCAGGATATCAGAGGCATATTCAAGTAATAGGAAGTGATGGAATTCAGAGCCAACGAGGAATGTAGTAAAAATGTGGAGGCAGTTTCTGGAGGCTCTTGAATTCCATATTAAAGAACCTTCACTTTTTTTTTTTATTTTATACTCTATGGTTCTGAGGAAGAGAGGAATTTGATCTGGCCTAGACTTTTGGAAAATAATATTAGCAACAATTTGGGCTAAATGCAATGGAGAAAAAGGAATCAAATTAAGAATGATTGATTCCCTGGTATGTACTGAGTACTTTACCTTAATTATCTCACATAATCTCTCAACAATCCTATGAAGTAGGATTATAGTAATTATAGGTATCCCTTTGTATAGATGAAGAAAAGACATTAATGATATTAAGTAACTTTCCCCAAATCCCATAGCTAGCAAGAGGTAAAGCTGGGGTTCAAGGTCAGGTTGTATGACAAGAAGGTCAGGCTGTATCCTCTCTCTATTGTGATCATTCTGCTTCCTAAATTTTGGATGCAGGCAGACAAATTAGGAGGCTATTGCTATACTCTAGGCAGTCGTAATGAATTATGACAGTGACAATAAGAAAAGAGAAGTGGGGATATATTTTAAAGAAAGTATACAATTGTATTTATTTATTTATATTGCCAAAATAAAACCACCAGGATATAGCAACTGGCTGAATATGGCCAGTGACTGAGCATGAAAAGAAGATTCCACATTTTTGAACATGATTAGCTGAAGTGTTGTGATGCCACTAAGATAGGAGACAGAGGAAAAGCAGATTCGGTGGTAAGAAACCAGACGCTAGAGTTATCACTTTAGAAAGCTTTCTGACTAGTGATCATATTAATAATAACTCACTGAGCACTGTTCTTAGTGCTTTGCATTAAGCAATTCATCCATCCATACAACAACCCTATGAAGTAGGTGCTATCATTATCCTATATTATTGCTAAGAAACCTGAGGAAGTGAGATGTTCAAGAACTAGCAATGATGCTTGGATGGAAACACAGGCAATCAGGCTCTGAGGCCACACTCTTGACAACCACATTCTTGAATCAGTTAGTGACAGTTCCTTCCAACGTGCCAGACCCCAATCCCCAAGCACTGTTCATCAGGATAGTCAAGGTTATGCTGAAGTGAAGAGCCCTAAAACAGATGCTTGACACAAGAAAAGATTACTTCTCGCACTCTCAAAATCCTGCAGATTCAAGCCAACCTTCCAGGCATAGTTCTCCGTGTGTCGAGAAAACATTCCTTGTTGCCTCAATCTTAGGTCACTTCCACAGCAACATGTGCTACCAAGATAGCAGCCAGAAGGAAGGAGAGGGATTGCATTTCTTGAACTCACAGTTAAATGTTTTGTCCTAAAAAAAGAGATCCATCTCATTCCTGCCCACAACCCACCAGTCAGAACTAGTCCCATGGCTAAGCCAAACTTCGTGGGGGCAGGGACAATTCTATCTAGTGCAATTTTATCCACAGGGAGTGAAGACATAAATATTGTTGCACAGCAGCAATACCGACTTCCTCAACTAAATAGCTTTTTGTAACATAGCATGTAACCAGGTATTCAGATCTTAAAAGTCAGGGTGAAAGCACTAATTTGAGATGTATTTGGATAAGCATATGTATATGTATAGATCCTAATTTCTACCCTCCTTCTCAGAATCCCAGCCCTGTTCCCTGTCTACACTCTCCCATTCCTGTCCAAGGAGATTGAAAAGATCCAATGACATAATCCATATGCTCTGCAAACTTTATTTTTTTAAAAGATTTTATTTATTTATACATAAAGACAGAGAGAGAAGCAGAGACATAGGCAGAGGGAGAAGCTGACTCCCTGCAGGAAGCCTGATGCAGGACTCAATCCCAGGACCTCGGGAACTTGATCTGAGCCAAAGACAGACATTCAACCACTGAGCTACCTGGGCGCCCCTGCTTCGCAACTTTTAAATCCCAACATGAATAGTATCATTCTATCTAATGAGAGGCTCTTTATTTACTGAACGCAGTTATCCAGCAGCCAGTCATCCAATAGTCAGGGAGCACCTAGACTAAAGGCATTCCACTAGACATTGTGGAAGATACAACATTATTTAATACTTATCCCTGCCCTCAAGAAGAACCCAGTCTGTGTCCATGCAATGCTAATAAACATAAGCTAAGCAGCAGAAATCACTTCTCATAGGGAACACTATTCTAGAGATCAGTGAAGAAAGAAATGTGGAATGTTTTGAGATGGCCTTCTGAGAGTATCTTAACAGTTAAGGTGGTTGGTTACCTCAAATGCAGGAAGTAGCCAGGTGTAAGGATGGTGGGCGCTACAATGAACTGAAAACTCTGTGTTCTATCAAAAGGCTCTCAAATTCTGAGGGGAAACACAAACACTGCTGCGGATCAAACAAAACACAACTTTTTAGCAGTATTTAGACTGTGACCTCTGGTTTAGAGCACTTCCCCCAGGGGTATTTTTGCATTGGTTGATAGCAAATCCTGAGGTTTAAAAAGGTAAATTTCAGACAGGGACCGATGCATGTGGACAGAAAAGAGATAAGGAAGACTGGAGAGGAGTGGTTTGCAGAATCTCTCTGCTGTCCCTGAGAAATCTTGCCACAGGAAAATCTGCCTGATCTAGTAAAACTAGTCAGGATGATGCTAATACATAGAGAATGAAAACACATCTTGCTTAACTTATCACAAATTTCAACTTAGTAAGGTCAAAATTAATAAGGCTTTCCCCTACATCAAAATCATATTTGATGGCATGATAAATGTTAGAACTAAAACCTTAACAGCTGTCTAGTAATGTCAACATCTAAAGGAAGAACAGGGGAGAACAATTAACTAACATGATGCATAAGAAACAATAGGTTGGCTTAATTAAGATCTTCCAAAGACTCCTGCTACCATGCTGTAGATTTTCTGAGTGTTTTTAAGAGTGCATATTTATTTACCCTTGCTACTAAGACTCTCAGAAATTGGTTAAGCATAACATTCATTTTTATGTCTTACCTTGCCCTGTGGTCCCCCAAAATGATTGACCATCCCATTGAATTTGAAAGGAACTTAAATTTAAAATAACTAATAAAGCCTTGAAAATATTTTCTTCTGTGTGAGTATTTTAAACTAATTTTATATTTAAAGAACTCATTAGGGATCCCTGGGTGGCGCAGCGGTTTGGCGCCTGCCTTTGACCCAGGGCGCGATCCTGGAGACCCGGGATTGAGTCCCATGTCGGGCTCCCAGTGCATGGAGCCTGCTTCTCCCTCTGCCTGTGTCTCTGCCTCTCTCTCTCTCTCTCTCTCTCTCTCTCTCTCTCTCTCTCTGTGTGTGACTATCATAAATAAATAAAAATTTAAAAAAAATAAAAATAAAGAACTCATTAGCCGATACCTTACTGTAAAACACTAGCTATTTGTGTCATTTTTTTCTAATCTTTTACAGGGGCAGATATCTATTTTTAAATTTTACGTAGTTGGAAATATGTGATGTTACTTGTGCATTTTGTTTGTTTAAATCTACTTTTTATATAATTTCCTAGGTATCCACACAGGTCACACATTTATCAAGATAAAGGTTGTAATTCCCTAATCCATCCCTTAAAAAGTTTTTTGGATTTTTCAATATGATGAATAATTTACTATAAACACCTGGGGGGAAGAAAAATACTTTTTTTCCCTCTGAGAAAAACTTACTTGGGCTGCATTCCCAAAAGTGGGATTATTGATCATTGAATACTATCATATTTAGTGCTTTCATTTCCAATTTTTTCTAGGAAGGTTTTACAAGTTTGTAAAAACTTACTTGTACTTCATTCTCTACTGCCCTGCAAACTCGGTTTTTAATAGTTTATTTATATTTGTTTATATAACATATAAGAAGGATCATCTCCTACAGTCTTTAATGTATTTATGTATAGCTATGATCAAGCTTATTGATGTATTGCTCATTCTTTCTTGCATGCAAATGGTTTGTCCTTCTTCTTTGGTCAATTATTCTGTGGAAAAGAAATATTAGCTGTGTGCATCTATGATTTTTCTCTTTACATTTGTATATTCAAATTATATTCATCACACTTATTTTGTATATTTCCCCTAGCATTTCAAAATCTCAATTTTGAAAATTTTTCTGTTAAAAATATTTTATAATTTTTAAAATATGTATTACAGAAGCACTTACAGAAATTCCTAGCTACCATACTCTAAACTCCCAAGAAACTGATTCACACTGGCCCAACTTAGTCTTAATTCAATGCTGAAATTTTGATCAATTCCAACTTTCCTTCCAATGTGGCTTTAGTTTTTTGACTTTGTGAATTACCCAGGCAGACCAGTATCATTGATGTTGGATAAGGTTGGGCCTGATACACAGTTAGGGTTTATGCTTTTATGAAGTTGGCAAATACAATGTAGAAAAGGCGTGTCTATGGTAGCTGTTCATAGAGCAGTGCATATGATTTATAGTACCACATAGCAGCCTAAATCCACACTATTATTCCAAGAATACATTAGTGGGCAATAATTTTCGAAGCCATTCCAGGAGCGTGTAGGCCAAGGTCTCAGCAGAAATAGAGATAAACAAACATTCACAATATCTGAGCACTGATGAGGAAAGGGCCACCTGTTCCTTTTTGCAACTATGTTACCTATCTTTCTTTTTTCTGGCAATAGTAGTCATCTACCACTCCAAAGTTAAAGGGCCAAAACCCCCATCTTGAGAAAGTCCCTGTGTTTTATGAAGCTTCATTTTTATTGCAGACAAAATACTGCATTAGGAAGTTCACTGAAGCAATACTATCACCTTTGCAAGAATTTATTTCCTGTAATGTAATTGCCTCTTAAATCCATTTCATCCTTTGCTTCCTTGCCCTCATTATTGCATTCCAAGCTTTCCATGGCTTCTGCCATAGACTCCTGAGTGTTCTTCCAGCTTCCAGACTCTACTGCCTCTCATCCCTCTAGCAGAGCAGACCATGCCAGAGGGCTTTTTAAGGAAATTACATTGATCAAGCCCCCCATACACACACTTTAAAATTCTTTAATATCTTTCATCCCTTTACAAGATGAAGTCTAAACTGCTTTGCATGGCACCAGCTTTGTAGGATGTTTGTTACTTGCAAAATCCTACCAGAAGGCAGATAAAGACTTGGATTGTTGATTCTACAATAGTGATGAATTACACTCTATCACTCACATCCTCACAGGTTCACAGCCCTGTAGCTAGTAACAGATCTTACACAGCTAAGTGAAAATGGAATGCAGTTGAGGACTGCACCCCAAGTATCTTTGCGCTCTCATTTTAGCAACAGAGTTAGAGTCACTAATACAATCTCTATTTGTTTAGGAGTGGAAGCTTATAAAATGCTATATATATTATAATGATTTTTATTAACTCAATAGTGGACTGTGCTTATCAACACACTGAGCTTTAATGCTGTGCCCATTTAATACGTCATAGGTATTAACAAAGGCATCAACTATACCGTGGTGATATGTGGATTATATCCAAATCCCACAATACAAAAATCCCACTACCTGCAATGACAAGGCAAATTCAGTGGGTCTTTAGATCACAGTTTAAGCCCAAAAAGAATATGGAAAAAAATCAAAATTTGTTGAGTGTTGTGCCAACTTCTTTGTACTTAAATAATCAGTCCTTCAAAATGTATTGCCAGTTACACATGTACAACTTTTCTTTCAAGATATTGTTAACTTCTGAAAAGCAAAGCTACCTTTACCCTCCTCAAACTTCATTCTAAGGTCACCTCTAAGACTTAACTTCTGTCCCACTTAAATAGTTTTCTACTTTTGTATTTATTTTCTTAAATAAAACATATGCAAAGAGTTATCCCATTCAAGGACAAGAATATGATAAAGTTCTCCTTGTGCTTAAAATAAAAATTCACATTTTGGATATTCAGAGGCATCTTCAGATAAACTGTCTCTGAGCATGCCACAAAAAGGCAAGTAATGGAGGCTTACTCTAAATTGTCTAGGTTTTTCTTTATTCTTGCCACATTGCCTTTCTTTCTGGTGCTCACTTTAACAAGGCAGTTGGCACGCAGGATCTGAAAGATAAAAATTCAGGAAAGGCTGGCTGACCCTGACAGTGATGTTTCCCTCGGCTTACTCACCCTCTGGATTCTCCTGTCCCTGCGGTATTTAAGGATGGTTTCCCTGCCTATGTTGAAGACAGAGTCCTCTTCATTTGACCGCAGAGGCCCACGCTTCCCCCTTCCTGGAGTCATGTGTCTTGAGAATTCTAAGTAAGAATTTGCAGCGAAAGCTTTCTACAGTATTTTCTCTAAACTTCTTCTTTTACTCTCCAACTGGTAACTTGAGGCTCTGTTTTTTTAATAAAGATTTAATTTAATATTGTATCCAGAGCTGAAGCTATCTTTGAGGCGGAAGCTTGTACTTTCATTAAAAAGGCTATAAATGTGCACTTAGAGTATTAGAACTATCCCCCCCCTTTTTTTTTTTTTGGTATTTTTTTTTATTGGAGTTCGATTTGCCAACATACAGCATAACACCCATGCTCATCCCGCCAAGTGCCCCCCTCAGTGCCCGTCACCCAGTCACCCCAACCCCCCGCCCACCTCCCTTTCCACCACCCCCTGTTCGTTTCCCAGAGTTAAGAGTCTCTCATGTTCTGTGATCCTCTCTGATATTTCCCACTCATTTTCTCTCCCTTCCCCTTTATTCCCTTTCACTATTTTTTATATTCCCCATATGAGTGAAACCATATAATGATTGTCCTTCTCCGATAAAGAAGATGTGGTCTAGGGATCCCTGGGTGGCGCAGCGGTTTAGCGCCTGCCTTTGGCCCAGGGCGCGATCCTGGAGACCCGGGATCGAATCCCACATCGGGCTCCTGGTGCATGGAGCCTGCTTCTCCCTCTGCCTGTGTCTCTGCCTCTCTCTCTCTCTCTCTGAGTGTGACTATCATAAATAAATAAAAAAATTAAAAAAAAAAGAAGATGTGGTCTATATATACAATAGAATATTACTGAGCCATTAGAAACGATGAATACCCACCAATTGCTTCAATGTGAATGGAACTGGAGGGTATTATGCTGAGTGAAGTAAATCAATCGGAGTAGAACTATCCCTTAATCCTGAACATTATTCTCTGTTATTGAGAGGGTTTTAAAAGTTTTTGTCTCAGGTCTGAGGATACAATGGTAGTGGTAATTCTTACTCACTACATACATGTGATGTGAAGAGTAACTACTAAAGGATGTTATAAAGTCTTCCATAGGCATTGCACATTCTACATACACTTAATAATTTTAGCATCAATAATTCCTGAATGAGGGATCCCTGGGTGGCGCAGCGGTTTGGCGCCTGCCTTTGGCCCAGGGCGCGATCCTGGAGACCCCGGATCGAATCCCACGTCGGGCTCCCGGTGCATGGAGCCTGCTTCTCCCTCTGCCTGTGTCTCTGCCTCTCTCTCTCTCTCTCTCTCTGTGACTATCCTAAATAAATAAATAAAATATTTAAAAAAAAAAAAAATAATAATTCCTGAATGAAAGTTTGTAGCGAGAAATGGAACCCACATGAGTTTAGCACCATCCCAAAGTTTGAAAACCAATGGTACTTCAATAAAACCAAGCGCAATGGAAATATTAATTCACACAATAAATTTTATAAATCTACATTTAATAAGTAAATGTTGATCTGATGCTAATTTTAAAAAGACAAAATGTAAAAACATAAGTCACAGGGGCGCCCGGGTGGCTCAGTGGTTGTGTGTCTGCCTTTGGCTCAGGTCATAATCCTAGGACCCTAGGATGGAGTCCCACTCTGGGCTCCCTGCAGCAAGCCTGCTTCTCCCTCTGCCTATGTCTCTGCCTCTATCTACGTGTCTCTCATGAATAAATAAATAAAACCTTTAAAAAAAAACATAAATGACAAAAATAAAACAGCAAAAAGGACAGCTCTGGACCTATAAATTAAATTACAAAGTTTCAACAGAGGAACAATTTAGGAGCATTACTTATGCTCCATTATTAAGGTAATGTTTAAAAAACAAACAAAAAATCATTTTTAATCATGGGATAATGTATGCAACTTTTCTAAACCAGTTGATAGAAAATCTGGATCTGGCACTATCTTAGTTAATGGCATAGGGAAAGCTGTATGGCCTACTTTTACTTTTAGGATGTTTTCAAAAGAAGAATGAGAGCCACTGGATCTTTTTCGTCCTAGAAAAGTGGAGTGTGGGCAAAATTCTTTCACTCCCTTGTGCTATCTCTGAGCCCCAAAGTTATTCAGACTCCAGAGAAGAAAAAGAAGATGAAGAGGAGATTTTTTTCACATCAGCTTCACTTTCATTCATCCCTCTAAGTCCTCTCATATATTTTTCTCTTTTCCTCTCACTCTCAAGAAAGTTCCAGATGTGAGAATGCCAAACAATGACACCTGAAAGAAAGAAGCCAACAAATCCAGGTTCCTTGTTTTATCTAGCTCCCTAGAAATAATAGGTACCTGCTGTGTTCCTCACTGCTGAGAGAAGTACGGAAAACAGCAGGTTTATCAGTTCCAATATGGAGTTGGGAGTTTCAAGTTCCCTTCCAGTGGCTAGAGGTTCCTCACCAGCCTAATATCTCTGTTGGCTTTCCTAACTGGAGACCTAAGTAGATTGAACCAGCTTTAGTCAGTTTCAGATAAGAGATGAGTTGCTTTCAGCCAAATGAATGACTCCCAGATTCTTGTGCTTCAAGCTAACGTTCCTAGGCATTTATCCTACCCAGAAAACTGCCTCTGGATTGCCTCCTCCCTATTCCTTGGAGAAGTGGAATTAATAACAGTTTTTAGAAGAACGCTTACATTAAAAACACATAAAGCTCAATATCAGCTTGTCTAAAATAGTCTTTCCTAATACCTTATGTTTCCTTTTAGCAGAAGAAATAAAGATTTTTATTATATTTAATCCAGAAAGCTGTAAGACAGGCTTGATTTTGTTTCTCTCTGATTTATTGTTCTATGGCTTGCTTATATCAGACAGGTCACGTTAGGTTTTGGGAAGATAAAGGAAACACAGAATAGGGTAAATCAGGCAAATTCCCTGAAATAATTGATCATATTAAATATTATGTTTATCCACTCCCCCTGCCAAAAAAAAGCCCGCACCTATTCATTATGATTGAATATAAAAAACATTCTGACCTATAAATAAACACTTCACAAAAATATTCATTGGATCTTTTTCTTTTAGCTGAAAAAGCACCACTCTTGCTGAGTAGCATGGATTTTAAAATGTTATGATTTAAGAAATTGGGGCTTTCAATGGGTTGTTATCATGCCCCAGTATGTGTAAGTTACTCCTGAGCCATTAAATAGATGCTCACGGAGAGGAACCCCATCAGCAATGGCAGCAATCACAGCAAGCTGCTAGTTAAGAGTGGGCAGCACAAAAGTGGAGGCAGCAGAGAGGTCGTTTTCATTCTAATATCATTTCGTAAAAGTAAAAGGGAAGCTTCAGTAGCTTTATGGTAGCAGATATGTTTTAATGATCTTTTGGAACCAAGAAAAAGCTTGAAGAATATTCAAATGAGATGGGAAGGCTAAGACTATTTTAATCATAAGGAGTTTGAGAATAAAGTATGTGGTGGCCATGGGAAATAGATTTGAACATGGAGTTCCCCTTACCTAATGGTTAAGTCAACTTCTCATCCTCTTTTTAGGGAAGTGAGGGAATGCACTGGTGTTCTTACGGCTGTTTGTTAAACACATGTCCTTGCATCACCTCTTAGATATGCATCCCTTTGTTTTAGCAAAGTCTCTGTTTAGGAGGTATGAGGACAACTTACTGTGGTCAACAGAATCTGGGTCTATCCAGGAGAGTGAAAACACCCAATTGTTCTACCTATCTTGCTCCTCTGCTCCTCAGGCCTGAAGAGACATCTCAGTCTTCTGGCAGGCATGAGTAAAGGGAGGGCAATGCCTTCCCCTCCTTTCCAATTGGGACCTGGGATCCAGGATATGTGACCATTGTGATATTAAGGTATTTCTCTTTTAGGCCACTCTGCCCTTACTACATATGCATAAGGAAAAATTCATGTGTATAAGTCACAGACTAATTCTTGGCAATTCCCCTCGGTACAGCTGATCCTTCTTTCTGCTTTCTGGTATACAGTAATTGTGCAGAGCCAGAGTAGCAGCCTGCTCATTTTAGCACAGATTTAAGGGGACCTTATCATTTGGTATATACTCTCATTTTTGAGTAAATACTACTGTAACTGAAATCTTTCTGGAGAGTAAAGTATTCCTAATATTAACACTACTCAGAGACACAAAATCACAGAAATACATTTGTATAATGAAAGATATACTTAAGAAATAACTGGAATGTAATCTTATAGGATAATAGGTGCTTCACTCTGTCTTGCTTATCAGTGAATGCCACATCCTGTACACTAGAAGCCAGGAGCCACTTTCCACCTCAGAAAAAATGCCAAGATTTTAAGAACTTTTAGGTTTGCAGTTTTCTGAAATGCAAAGCAATCGGATCCCATTGTTCTATTCAAAAAATTGTTGTGTTTTTAAATTCTTCAAATGATACCTGACACATGAAATGGTGTTATTACTGCTGCAATCATTTAAATATTTGGATAAATAAAAGTATCTCTTAGAAAACCTTAGGAAAGAATAATGCTCCTACCTAGTGAAACTTCCAGTGCTATTTCTTAAAGTGGAGAACTCCATTTTTATAACCCTAAAGCCTGCCATGAATTTGAATTTCTAAATGGAATTATTTCACGTTTGGGAAATAGAATGAAAACAAATGAAAAGAACTAATTTTTGAACAGTGAATGGGCTAAGAGGCTAACAGTTTTCAAGACTACAAATGTTTAAGAAAGATGATAATAAGCTTAACTTCATTCCACTCAGGACAGGGTGAAAAAAATGGACTTAAAACTGTACCAGAAAAATATGTTGTGAATGCATAAATATTTACATGTACACGCAAATATTGAACATACACATATATACACATAAGTACAAGCAGAGTCTTCATAAAGCCTTGTGTGTTCTCTTTTCTTTTCCCTATGCCTCGTAAAGTTTAATAACTTAGTTTGGGGTTATGATATAAATAAATAACCTATGCAGAAGTTCAGAAGTGAATTTATTAAACTGTAGAACAACCATATTATGCAGTTATTACAATATATACCCTTAGCAGGTCCTATGACACATAACACAAATGGCTGCCATAAACAAGAAGATAATGGATAACCTTGACTACAGAATTAAAGTCCATACCACTCTTCAGAGGAAAATTTCTTTTGACTTTATATGATACATATACACTGCTTCTCTCATACCTACAATGCAAGGTATTAAGCTTTAAAAAGCTGTACAAAGACATTATGAAGTAACTTTGTATATAAAAAAGTTCTCATATAGAAGTTGAGTATAAAACAAGCAAAAGTTTGTCCACTTTTTAGAATCTCAAGTAAATATTTTGTTTTGATGTTTTGTAACTTCCATCTTTTTTGAGTAACCATGTTATTTCCTAAAACTATTCATGACACAATACTTTCTATCTTCTCATGTATAATTCTTCCTCAACCTTCTTTGAAGACTTTTCCTTCCCACCATGTCCTTTAGATATTGAGTCTTAAAAGGTAAGTGGTGCCCTCCCATATGTATAAAGGTGTGTAAAGTAGGGAGAAAAGAGTATTTGAAAGAAATGGAAGAACCTGATCAAAAGGACATGGATAGGAAGACTCCACCAAAAAATTGCTAGAACTGATATAGGAATTCAGCAAAGTTGCAGGATATAAAATCAATGTACAGCAGTCTGTTGCATGCATTTCTATATACTAACAACGAAGCAGCAGAAAGAGAAATCAAGGAATTTATCCCATTTACAATTGCACCAATAAGCATATCTACGAATAAACCTAACCAAAGAGGAAATATTTTTACTCCAAAAACTTATAGAACCCTTATGAAAGAAATTGAGGAAGACACAAAGAAATGGAAAAATATTCCATGCTTATGGATTGAAACAACAAATATTGCTTAAATGTCTATGCTATCCAAAGAAATCTACACAATCAATACAATCCCTATCAAAATCCACCAGCATTCTTCAGAGCTGAAACAATCCTAAAATTCATATGCAACCAGAAAAGACCCAAATAGCCAAAGTAATGTTGAAAAAGAAAATTAAAGCTGGGGACATCACAATTCCAGACTTCAAGCTCTATTACAAAGCTGTCATCATCAAGACGTGTGGTACTGGCACAAAAACAGACACATAGATCAATGGAACAGAATAGAGGACCCAGAAATGGACCCTCAACTCTATGGTCAACTCATCTTTGACAAAATAGGAAAGAATATCCAATGGAAAAAAGACAGTCTCTTCAACAAATGGTATTGAGAGAATTTGACAGCCACATGCAGAAAAATGAAACTGGACCACTTTCTTACACAATATACAAAAATAAATTCAAAATGGATGAAGGGCCTAAATGTGAGACAGGAATCCATCATCAAAATCCTCAGAGAGAACACAGGCAGCAACCTCCTTGACCTCAGCCACAGGAGCTTCTTGCTAGGCATGTCTCCAAAAGCAAGGGAAACAAAAGCAAAAATGAACTACTGGGACTTCATCAGGATAAAAAGCAAAGGAAATAATCAACAAAACTAAAAGGCAAAAGAGAAGATATTTGCAAATGACATATCAGATAAAGAGCTAGTAACCAAAATTTATAAAGAACTCATCAAACTCAACACCCCAAAATCAAATAATCCAGTCAAGAAATGGGCAGAAGACACTAGCAGACATTTTTACAAAGAAGACCTACACATGGCTGACTTGAGAAAAAAAATGCTCATCATTCAGCATCAGGAAAATAGAAATCAAAACCACAATGAGATACCACCTCACACCAGTCAGAATGGCTAAAATTAACAACTCAGGAAACAACAGACAAGGATATGGAGAAAGAGGAACCTTCTTATACTGTTGTATGCAAACTGGTGCAGCCACTCTAGAAAACAGTATGGAGATTCCTCAAAGAGTTAGAAACAGAATTCCCCTATGACCCAGCAATTACTCTACTAGGCATTTATCCAAAGGATACAAAACTAGTGATTGGAAGGGGCACCTACACCCCAATGTTTATATCAACAATGTCCACAATAGCCAACAACAAATGAATGGATAAAGAAGAGATTTTATATATATATATATGTATATATATATATGATTATATATAAAATATTTATTTTTTCATATATAGAAATATATATATACATATTCTATCCCTGAAACTAATAATATACTATATGTTAACTAAATTGAATTTAATTTTTTTTAAAGTACAGAGGTAGAGAACAGCATAACATGTTTAAGAAAATGCAATTATTTGAGTGTGACTGGAGTTTTGATGCTTGTTTGGTGGCGGTCAGGTAGTAAAAAGGTGAGGACATGTTACTGAATAACAAATAAGGCTACAGGCAAACAGGTTATGGAGGCCTTATTTACCACACTCTGAGGTTTAAAGTTTTTCCTCTCAGCAATGAGTTTTAAGCAGAGCATTTGGGTCATCAGATTTGGGTTTTAGAAAAATCATTCTTGTAATGGTGTGGGGGATTCACTGAAGGGTAAACATGACCACAGGCAGAGAGGAACATTTGGGGACTGACTTACAGCAGTAATAGAGTGAATGGAAAAAGGAGGCAGTGTGAAAGAAATTGAGAGGAAGGAATTTATAGGATATTTAGTATTAATTGAATGAGAAGTTAAGTGAGAGTGGAAACTAGGATGACTCTGAGGGTTCTGAATTAAGAGATCATGTATTTGATGACACCACACATTGAGGTATGGCCTAGAACAGAAGCAAAAATAAAGGAGGTAAAGCATGGGAGGGAGAAATTAGATCTGTTTTGATATTTTAGATTTGAAGTGTTTGGGGATGCTCATGAAACTGAAGCTCAAGGAAAAGATAGACATTGGGAAACTGCCTAGAAAATCTAATGCCAGTGAAACCAAAACACTGATGCTGCACTTCAGAGCTGAGGTCCTTGACAACACTCCTGTGAGAAGGGAGTGCTTCTCTTTTTTAATCCTCTTAGCACCAAGGGGCTCTAAAGCATTATGGACTTTACTATTATACCTCTTTTATATCGCACACATAGCCATAGTCATTTGTTCTAGAATACACCCACCTTTTAAATAATTTGAAAATCACAGTTAATGTGTCAATCTGACTAGACTCTACTACCCAGTTGTCCAATTAAACACTAACCTAGGTATTGCTGTTATTTATTTATTTATTTATTTATTTATTTATTTATTTTAGATTTTATTTATTTATGAGAAACACAGAGAGAGAGAGAGAGAGAGGCAGACACAGAGGCAGAGGGAGAAGCAGGCTCCCTGCAGAAAGCCCGATGTGGGACCATCCCGGGTCCCCACGATCACGCTCCGAGCTGAAGGTGGCACTAAACCGCTGAGCCACTGGGGCTGCGCAGTTGTTAAGTTATTTTATACATGTAGTTAACATCTACAATTAGTTGAATTTAAGTAAAGGAGATTATCCCCAGTAATCTGGGGAAGGGGGATTATTCAATCAGTTGAAAGACCTTGTGGTGGAAGACAAGATGCTTCCCCTTAATATCAACAAGACAGGATGTCTGATCCCCTAGTGTGTATTCAATATATTAGTTCAAATTTTAGCTATGGCAATTAGGCAAGAAAAAAATGGTATCCAAATTGGAAAGGAAGAAAAAAAACTATATCTGCAGGTGACATGACCTTATATATAGAAAAATCTTAAAGAATACACTAAAAAACTATTAAAATAGTTTTTTAAAGAATTAAACTATTAGAACTAATAAATGAGTTCAGCAAGGTTGTAAGATTCAAGGTCAATATACAAAACTAAATTTTATTTCCGTATACTTGCCATGAGCAATTCAATAAATTCTTAATTCATAAAATTAAGAAAATACCCTATGACCCAGCAATTGCACTGCTGAGGATTTACCCCAAAGATACAGATCCAGTGAAATGGTAGGACACCTGCACCCCAATGTTTATAGCAGCAATGTCCACAATAACCAGACTGTGGAAGGAGCCTCAGTGTCCATCGAAAGATGAATGGATAAAGAAGATGTGGTCTATGTATACAATGGAATATTCCTCAGCCATTAGAAACAACAAATACCCACCATTTGCTTCAATGTGGATGGAACTGGAGGGTATTATGCTGAGTGAAATAAGTCAGAGAAGGACAAAGATTATATGGTCTCATTCACTTGGGGAATATAAATAATAGTGAAAGGGAATAAAGGGGAAAGGAGAGAAAATGAGTGGGAAATATCAGAGAGGATCACAGAACATGAGAGACTCTTAACTCTGGGAAACGAACAAGGTGTAGTGGAAAGGGAGGTGGGCGGAGGAATGGGGTGACTGGGTGACGGGCACTGAGGGGGCACTTGATGGGATGAGCAATGGGTGTTATGCTGTATGTTGGCAAATCGAACTCCAATAAAAAAAAAATACCAAAGGGAAAAAAAAAAAAGAAAACTCATACTGGGAAGTTCCTCCGAAGAGATTTGTTTAGTATGCAAATGAGTCAAAAATTCAATCCTGGAATGCCTGGGTGGCTCAGTGGTTGAGCGTCTGTCTGCCTTTGGCTGAGGGCGTGATCCAGGAGTTTCGGGATTGAGTCCCGCATTGGACTTCCTGCATGGAGCCTGCTGTCCTCCCTTTGCCTGTGTCTCTGCCTCTCTCTCTCTGTGTCTCTCATAGATAGATAGATAGATAGATAGATAGATAGATAGATAGATAGATCTTAAAGAGAGAGAGAAAATAATTCCACTCATAATAGCACCAAAAAGAATAACATACTAGAAATAAACTTAACAAAAGAATTGTAAAATATCTGAAAGCTACAACACATTGTGAGGAGAAATTAAAGATCTAAGGAAATGGAAAAACATCCCATGTTTGTGGATTGGAAGATTTAACATTGCTAAGATGGGAGTACTCCCCAACTGAACTGCAGATTCAATGGAACCTTTATTAAAATCCCAGATGATTCTAAAATTGATATGCAATTGCAAGGGATTTAGATTAGAAAAACCAATCTTAAAGAAGAATAAAAAAGGAAGACTCACACATCTCAATTTCAAAATGTATTACAAAAAAATATATATTACAAAGCAATGGTATACAAGATGTAGGACAAAAATAAACATATAGATAGATGGAAGAGAAATGGAATAGAATTGAGAGTTCAGCAATAAACTCACATATCTATGATCAACGATTTTTGACAAGGATGCCAAAACTATTCAATAGGAAAGGGCAGTTTTCTCAACAAATAGTGGTAGGTCAACAGGATAGTCATGTGCAAAAGAAATAAGTTGGTGCTTCATCTCATACAATGTACAAAAATTAACTCAAAATGAATCAAGGGCCTAAATATAAGGGCAAAAACATTTTCTTAAGAGAAAAATGTAGGGAAAATTTTTCATGACCTTGCATTTATCAGATATGACACCCAAAGCACAAGAAACAAAAGAAAAAATTAGACATCATCAAAATTAACACTTGTGCTTTAAAGAACACTATCAAGAAAGAGAAAAGATAGCCTACACAATGGGAGAAAATATTTACAAGTTAAAAAAAAATATTTACAAGTTATATATTTGATAAGATACTTAACTTATAAAGAGCTCTTACGACTCAATAATAAGATAAATAACCCAATAAAAAATGAGCAAAGTATCCAAAAGGTTATTTCTCCAAAGAAGATATATTGTAACCAGTATGTACATGGAAATTATGCAACATCATTAGTAAATTCAAATCATAATGAAATACCATTTCACATCAAGATGGCTAATCAACAAAAGGTGAGGATATGGAGAAAGTGGAACCCTCAAAAATGCTGGTAAAGTGGTCCAACCATTTTGGGATATAGTCTTGAAGTTCTTCAAATGACTAGCCATGAATTATATGATCCAGCAATTCTGCTCCTAGGTATATACCCAAGAGAAATAAAAACATACATCCACACAGAAAATTACACACAAATGTTTATAGAAATATGATTCATAATACCCAAAAGGTAGAAACAACCCAAATATCCATCAATGGATGAGTGGATAATTCATTTTATAATCCATTCAAGGGAATATTACTCAGCTATGAAAAGGAGTGAAGTATTTTTACATGCTACAACAAAGATGAACTTCAAAAATTTATGCTAAGTGAAAGAACCCAGCTACAAGACCACATACTATATGATTCCAAATATATAAAAGTCCCAAATAGATAAATTTGCAGAGTAGAAAGTAGATTAGTGGTTCTTTAGGGCTATGGGAGTGGAGGGAGTAGATGTAGGGAAGGAGGAATGGGAAAGAATATGAAGTTTCTCTTTGAGGTGATAAAAACATTCTAAAATTGACTGTGGTGATAATTGCACATATCTGTGAATATACTAAAATTCATTGAATTGTGCACTCTAAGTGGGTGAGTTATATCAATAAAGCTGTTTCTTTAAAAAGAGCAAAACTGGTATTTCCCTGAGGAAGAAGAAAATCTGCTTGTGGACAGCAGCTTGAGCTCCCGTCAGAGAGTTTCTAGCCTGTTGACATGACCTACCAATTTTGGACTGGCCAGCCAACACAATCACATAAGCCAATTCATTGAGAGACACACAGAGAGAGAGAGACTTCTATATTTCCTTCTATTCCTCTTTTTCTAGTAGAACACTGATTAATACAAATTTTGACATTCAGAAATGGGATGCTGCTGTAAAAAATACCTAAAAATGTGGCAGTGTCTTTAGAATTGGGTTATAGGTAGAATCTGAAATAATGTTGAGATGCTTGACAGAAAAATCCTAGATTGCTTTGCAGAGATGATTGGTGGAGATATGGACATTTAGGGTACTTCTGATGAGATCACAGAAGGAAATGAAGAACATGTTGGACAATAGAAGAAAGGCAAACCTAGTTAAAAAAAAAAAAACAGCAGAACTTGGCTGAACTGTGTTCTACTTTGGAAAAGCAGAACTTGTAAAAGATGAACTTGAATATTTAGTTGAGGACATTTCCAGAGTGAAGGTGCTGCTTGATTTTTTCCTTGCTACTTAAAGTAAAATGCAAAAGGAAGGAGATAAATTAAGGAAGTACTGTTAAGCAAAAAGGAACCAGCACTTCATGATTTCAGAGGTTCTCAGTCTATCCATATTGCAAAGAATGCTAAAATTAGGAAATTCACTGTTGAGAAAACCTGCTCTGTAGAAAAAGCCAAGAGTGTAGCTGGACAACCTTTTGCTAGAGATTAGGTGTGTGACTCATTTCCAATCAACCATCTCAACAGAAGCCAAGAATAGAGATGAGGTCATCCAGGAAGAATCTGTGGAAAGCCCTCTTGTCTGATGATGTGAATCCCCGTGGGATACAAAGGAGGCCCATAAGGTTTTGATGATATGATACCAGCACAAACATTGCCAGTTTGAACTCATAGGGACAGAGACTGGACAATATGAAAGAAATTGGTGGAACTCTATATGCAGAAAATGGGTTTATAGAGCTACCCAGCAATTCTGGGTAGAACTCTATATGCAGAAAATGGGTTTATAGAGCTACCCAGCTGCAAACATGTGTTACCTTTCAAGAAAAAGTTAGAATGACTGAAGGTGGGACCACCACGGACCCAGAGGTAAAGGACAATGGAGCTGTCACTAGGACTCAGGGAATGATGGAGCCATAGGCACAGAGGAAGAAGCCTCAAGCCACAAAGGATTATTCTCAAGCCTTGAAACCTAATGAAATCTGCCCTGTCATATTTCAAACTTGCTTGGTACTGGTGAACCCTTCATTTCTTTTAATTGCCCCCTTTGGTAATGTAGATGTCTATACTATACCTGTCTCATCATTGTACTTTGGAAGCAAATAACTTGTGTTCTATGTTCACAGCAGATTCACAGATGAAGGGAAATGCTGTCCCAAGATAGATGATACCCAGAGTTTCACCCATACCTGATATAGATGGTCAGATTTGGGGGCCTTTGAGCTGATATTTATATGAGATTTTGGACTAAGAGTTGATGCTATAATGGGTTGAGACTTGGGGCAATGTTGGGAAGGGTGAATGTATCTTGCATGTGTAATGGACATAAATTTTGGAGAGCCAGAGGGTGGATGCTAGCGGGTTGAATAGTAGCCCCCAAGAGATATGACAATACAGAACATACCTATATGTGTGACCTTATTTGCAAAAAGAATCTTTGTAGATGTACTTAAGTAAAGATCTTTGAAACAATTATCCTGGATTAGAATAGGCCTTAAATCAAATGACTAGTTATTTCAAGAGAAGAGAAAGGGACACAGACACAGAGAGGTGAACACAAAGGCACAGATTGGAGTTGTACTGCCACGGGCCATAGAGTTCCAGGAGCCACCGTAAGCCAGGGGAGGCAAGAGAGGATCCTTTCCTCGGGCCTTCAGAAAGAAGATGGCCCTGCCAACAATTGCTCAGAATCTCGGCCTCCAGAACTGTATGAGAATAAATTTCTGTTGTTTTAAGCTACCAAATTTATGGTAGTTTGTACAGCAACCCAAGGAAACAGAATATACTGGGCAAGGTTGAGTTCTGTTTCCAGTCCCTGCTCCCAAAACCATCACTCCCATCTAATAACTTATGTCTAGAGACTGAGCCCAATTCTCTGTCACTTACCTCTACATTGGGGAACCTGTATTCTCAATGTCCCATTGTCCTGTCCTGCATTCAGCTTCAGCTAAAGCCAACCTCATACAACAGGCAGATTTTATATATTGGGGACTTAGTTGAAAAATGAAGCAGTCAAGGTACCAGCTGATTTTCTCCTAAGAGAATCCTCCGCTCCATAAATTTGCAGATAGAAAAGGGAGCTATTGGGTAGAAAGTACCAGTTTCAGATGTCAGAGTACCAAAATCTAAATAAATGGATGGACTATTCAAACCATTACAATATCTGACCCCCAAATGTCTGTGAAATTATTGTGAGGGTTTTTCATTTTATTTGTATTTTAATTTATCTTTGACATAGTATGATTATGAATATTTATTAGTATCATAATACTTTTTAATAAATAAATAGACTAAAATATACTAAGAACTGTGGTAGGCACAAAAATTTTATTTGAATAAGGTCTGAAGATCTAACATATAACATGGTGACTCTACATATAATGTATACCTAAAATTTGCTAAGACAGTAAAACTTAAATGTTCTTACCAAAAAAAAAAGGAAAGGAAATATGTGTTAGCTCAATGGGAGGAGTCCTTTCACAATGGATACATATATCAAATCATCACATTGTACACTTTAAATATCTTACAGTTTGTCAATTATACCTCAATAAAGTGGAGAAAATTCTTAGTTAAGGTCTATAAACAGAATAGACAGAGGTTTCAGTAGTTTAAAAGATATCTTCTATTCCATTGTACTGTTTGAATTTCTTATTATATGGGGCATTACTTCTTAACAAATAAATAGCCTTCCCTTAGAGGCAGAAGAATTAAGACAATTGACATATGGTAATGTGGGATCCATCTTGTGGCTCAGAATTGGGATTTATTTAGCATTGTTTTTAACAAAATCCCCAGGAGACACAGCATGGGAAACATAATTGTCCTCTGTGACTTCAATTTCAGTTTAGTATTTAGACCAGCTTCACTTCAAAGCCATTTATGATTCTGTGATTCATAAAAAATTTTTTTACTAATATTTGAAATGCATCAGATAAATTGGATGCTATAACAGCTGCTCTATTGAGATGTTACTTCATAATGGAAACTATTCCTGAATTAATAGATAATATTCAGGTGCTTTATTCTTCTGATATCAGGGACATTTCATCTTTCTCTTGTGCTTAGCAGATGCATACTTTAGAATACACTCCACTCTATAGTCCAGAAAAAAACAAAGAGTGTCTTAAACAATATAAAACTAAACTGTCTCTCCCTTAAATCTAAAAGGTGTGTATGTAGGCAGACCAGAGCCACCATCTGGCTAGTTAATTCCAGCTATCAGATCCTCATGAAGAAGGGAGCAAAGAAGTCTTCCTAAAAGTCTTCCTCCACTTAGATTTCATTAAACATATCAATGTGCAAGGAAGGCTGGGAAATAAAGATCTCAGTTGGGCCCACTGCAAGGATTTGGTTACTAAGGAATAATAGGATAACCCACTTATAGAAGCATTACTAGTTTGTGATACAGCAGATTTTCAACATGCCATAGGGCAATTTGTGAAAGTCAGACTTAAGAGTTACAGTGATTGTGCAAAATATACCTCTCACTGTGACACTTACTATTTATGTTCTTTTCATCATCTTGCTTAAGTTGCCACAATCCCGAAAAAGAGAAGAAACCTTCTCACTATCAAAATTATAAACAATATATTATAAATTAATCTTTATTTGAAACTTCTGGCACTTAAATAAAGATGATTTTATAAGGTAAAAAAAAAAAGATGGTTTTTTTTTTTAAAAAAAAAACAGTTTTAAAAAAAAAAAAAAACAGTTAAAAAAAAAATCCATTGTCCCAGGTGCTGTACCAGGGCCTTCTTAATAATGATGGTGAGGTTACCAATGTAGTAAATAAAGATCACTATTGAACCATCATCCATTGCTATGTTTCCAGGCATATTAAAATGTGTTTGTCAGCTTGAGGGAGTAGCCTGATAAAAGTCTATTTGGGGGGATCCTAAAGAACTCAGTGACAGGGAGAAACAAAACATGGCAAGACTGACCTCTCAAGTCAGAGCAGAATAGGGATTCTAAGAATAGCATTGTTGAGATTACACAAATCTGGTCCTAACACTGCTCCCTGGGACAGGTCTGAAGCCTAAGGACAAAGGAGGCTATGAGTAAAACTAAAAATCTCCCCGACACGTTGGGGCCCAAGCATCACTGCCTTAAGGCACATCTGTTATGATGTAACCCTAAAGGTAGGAAGGCACATTCACGAGTTCCACAGTAGGCCACTCCAAAGTTTTGTCACGCTGAGAGCTTAGGTCAGCTGCTAGCGTACCCCTGATATGGCCAATGCTCAAAGGTGGAGAAGCACTGATGAACATAGTACCTCTCTGCTACCTCTCTGCCTGGTCCAACTGCTGAATGATTTAGATTTGTGGTCCTTGCTCACAGTGTGGCAGAGGGCCAGCTGAGACACAGTACCATCTCTCATATCTGGAAGAGTGAGAACAGCCACAAGCAAGAAAATTACTCTTTCCAGAAGAACAGTGAGAATGTCAAGGGGACAAATTGTGTTTGAGCCCATGTGAAATATATCCCTGGGCTGCTGGGACTTGAGAGAGAGTGAGAATTTTCAGGAATTCTTAAGATTCTAAATAGCTGCACAGTTAGTGGTCCATAACTAGGATACTTTGAGTTACATATGTATTTTTCCTGGCAATAATACTCAAACATCAAACGGAAACAAAATTTTGAGAATATTCTAAAATTACAATGCAATTTTAGATATTACTAGAAAATGCAGAGTAGTTTTTGCTGCACAGTAGGCACCAAAAATCATAGTTTCAAGATATCTTTACTTCATGTCATTCAAAATATATTTATAAAATATATTTATAAAGCACCTACTTTAATAGGTGCCCTATTTTAATAGCTAGCGATGTAGAGGTGAACCACAAATATGTGGGTGGTAAAGTCTAATTGAAGTCAATATTAGGTAATGGGCTATAGAAGCTAGCAATTCAAGTTTGACTGCCCCAGAAAATTCACCAACATATTTTATTGATTTTAAAAAAGTATATTTGGTTACTGTGACAGGTTGAATTATTGCTCCAATTTTTTCACTTCCTTCTTATTAGATAATTATACATTATATACTTTTTTGCCATGTGACTTTTTATCAGATTTATTGAAGTATAATTTCTATGCCATGACATTCACCCATTGTAAATTCATAATTCAAGTTTTGGCAAATTTATACAGTAATGGAATCATCACTACAGTTCAGTTTTAGGACACTTCTCTTACCTCAAAAAGTTCCCTTGTGCTATATGCAATCAATCTCATCTCCTATGCCCACTCCCAAGCTACCATCTCTCTATACTGTTTTCCTTTTTTCAGAAATGGGAAAAACAATATACAGTCTTTCTTGTCTGGTTTCCTTCACTTAATATAATGGTTTTGAGATTTATTCATATTGTTGCCTGTATCAAAGTTCATTCCTTTTTATTGTTAAATAGTATTCCATTGTATGGATATACCACATTTGCTTATCCATTCCCTAGTTGATTAACATTTGGATTGTTTCCAAATTCTGGCTACTAAAAATAATATTATGAATGTTCACATGCAAGTATTTGTGTGGCTTCATTTCTCTTGAATACAGAGAAATGGGAAAGCTGGGCGGTACGCTAAGTATCTAATTTGTCAAGAAATTGCCAAACTTTTCCAAAGTGTATGTAACATTTTACATCCTCAAGAGTATTATATAAGGAATTCAGTTTGTCCATATCCTTGCCAACACTCAATATTATCAGATTTTTGATAATAGTAAGTCTGCCAGTCCGTAGTGATATTTCATTTTAGTTTAAATTTAACTTTCCCAAGTGTTTTTATCTTTTCATGTGCTTATTAGCCATTTGCATGTCTTTAGTGAAATGCCTATTCAAATCCTCTGTCCATTTTTTAATTGAGTTATTTGTCTTTTTATTATTAAGTTGCAAGAGCTATACCTTCTGAATGTCTTATCAGATTTGTGACTTAAAATATTTCCTCCTAGTCTGTAGATTGTCTTTTCATTTTCTTGATGGTCTCTTTTTTTTTTAAGATTTTATTTATTTGTTCATGAGAGACACAGAGAGAGAGAGAGAGGCAGACACACAGGCAGAGAGAGAAGCTGGCTCCACACAGGGAGCCTGACGTGGGACTCGATCTTCGTACTCCAGGACCACACCCCGGGCTGAAGATAGGTACTAAACCACTGAGCCATCCAGGGATCCCCTTGATGGTGTCTTTTGAAGAGTAAAACATTTTAATTTTGATGAAGTCTAATTTATCTATTTTGTCATTTACAGACTGTTTTCACACCCAACCTAAAAAAACGTTGCCTAAGCTCAGGTCACAAAAATATTTTCTTGTTTTCTTCCAGAAATATAGTTCTCACTCTTACTTTTAGGTCTTTGATCCATTATGAATTAATTTTTTTGTATGCAATGTAAAGTAAGGATCTAATTTCATTAAAAAATTTTTGTATATGAATATCCAATTGTCTTAGTACAATTTGTTAAAATAATATTATCTCCCTGAGTGGTATGTTTGCATCTTTTTTGAAAATCAATTCACCATAAGTCTTAGAAGTTATTTATAAACTCTATCCTGTCCCATTGACCTATATATTTATTCTAATACCACACTGATGACTATAGTCTTAGTAAGTTTGAAATCAGTGTAAATCCTCCAACTTTATTTTTTTTCAAAATTGTTTTGCTAATCAAGCTCTTTCCACTTCTATATAAACTATAGCAACAACTTGCCCAATTCTACAAGAAAAAATTACTGCTAGAATTTTGATAGGGATTATACTAAATCTATAGATAATTTGAGGAAGAATTGCCATTTTAAGAAATCTTGTAATCCATGAACACAGTTAATTTCTTCATGAATTTAGATCTTTTGTAATTTCTCTTAGCAATGTTTTATACTATTTTAGTATATAGCTCCTGCACTTCTTTTGTTATATCTATTCCTAAGAGTTTTTCCTTCTTAATAATTTTTAATGGAATTCCTTTCTTAAATTTATTCTCAGATGGTTCATTGCTAATATAAAGTTGATTTTTATATTTTGATTTTGTATCTTGCTACCTTGTTAAACTAACTTATTGTTTCTAACATATACATACATAAAATTTTAGGCTTCTGTACATGCAAAAGCATAAGACCTTTAATTTATTTTCCTTGCTTTATCACACTGGCTAAAACACTCTCTAAAGCATTGAATAGAAGTCATGAAAATGGATATTCTTTCCCTATTGTCAGTCTCAGTGGGAAAGATCACAATTAAGTATAATGTTAGCTGTAGATTTTTCATATATGCCCTTTCTCAGGTAGAGGAAGTTCCTTTCTACTTATAATTTATTGAGAATTTTATCATAAATGCTGATTCTATCAAAAGCTTTATCTGTGGCTATTTAAAGAATTATGTAACTTTGTCTTTCATTCTATTAATATAGTATGTTATATTCATTGATTTTCAGATATAAAATCATTCTTGCATTCCAGGGTTGAATCTTATTTGATTGTGATTTATAATCTTTATTTATGTTACTGATTTCAATTTGCTAATATTTTAAGAATTTCTGCATTTATATTCATTAGAAATAATGCTTTATAGTTTTCTTGTGGTATCTTTATCTGGCTTTAATTTTAAACTACTACCGAACTTACAGGACAAATTGGGAAGTTTTTCCTCCTTTTTTTCCAAAAAACATCTGAATAGGATTGGTATTGTGTCTTCCCTAAATAGTTAATAAAATCTAATAGTGATATCACCTGGGCATAGGAAGATTCTTAGTAATTCAATGTCTTTATGCATTTCAAGTCTATTCAGATTTCATTTTTTCTTTTTTTTTTTAATTTATTTTTTAAATTTATTCATTTGAGAGAGAAAAAAAAAACACAAAGGAAAGGGAGAGGGAGAAGCAGACTACCCACTGAGCACATAGCTGGACATACCACCAGAGACTAGATTCTAGGACCCTTGAGGTCATGACCTGAGCCAGAGGCAGACATTTACCAACTGAGCCACCCAGGAGCCCCCAGATTTTATTTTTTTCTTGAGATGGTTTTGGAAATTTGTATCTTTCCAAAATATTAACCATCTTAAGTTGTCTAATTTGTTTGCATAAAGTGGTTCATAATATTCCCTATTCATACTTTTTTTTTTAAAGATTTTATTTATCTATTCATGAGAGAGAGAGAGAGAGAGAGGCAGAGACACAGGCAGAGGGAGAAGCAGGCTCCATGCAGGGAGCCTGATGTGGGACTGGATCCCGGGTCTCCAGGATCACACCCTGGGCTGAAGGCGGCGCTAAACCGCTGAGCCACCCAGGTTGCCCAATACTTTTAATTTCTGTAAAGTTTGTGGTGATATTCTCACTTTCATTCTTAATTTTGTTAATTTGTCTTTTCTCATTTTTCCTGTTATTCTAGCTAAAGTTTTATTAATTTTGTTGATCATTTCAGTGAAACAATTTTTGTTTCCGCAGATTTTTCTCTATTGTTTTTCTAAATTTTATCTCACTTGTTTCTTCTCTGGTCTTTATTTTTCCGTCCTTCCTTTTATTTGAGGTCTGATATGTTCATTTTTATCTAGCTTCTTGTAAAGGCGGCATAGATTGTTGATATGAGATCTCTTTCTTTTTTAATATAATAATTTAAAGTTTTAGTGCAGCCTGGGTGGTTCAGCGGTTTAGGGCCGCCTTCAGCCCACGGCCTGATCCTGGGGACCCTGAATCGAGTCCCACATCGGGCTCCCTGCATGGAGCCTGCTTCTCTCTCTGCCTGTGTCTCTGCCTCTCTCTCTCTCTGTCTCTCATGAATGAATAAATAAAATCTTTAAAAATAAATAAATATAATGTTTGTCCTTCTCCGACTGTTTGAGGAACCTCCACACAGTTTTCCAGAGTGGCTGCACCAGTTCATTTGGGGCATATAAATAATAGTGAAAGGGAATATAAGGGAAGGGAGAAGAAATGTGTGGGAAATATCAGAAAGGGAGACAGAACGTAAAGACTGCTAACTCTGGGAAACGAACTGGGGGTGGTAGAGCGGGAGGAGGGCGGGGGGTGGGAGTGAGTGGGTGACGGGCACTGGGTGTTATTCTGTATGTTAGTAAATTGAACACCAATAAAAAATAAATTAAATAAATAAATAAATAAATAAATAAATAAATAAATAAATAAATAAATAAAGTTTTAAGTACCCCTTTCTGCACTGTTAGCTATAATCTCATAAATTTTTATATGTTAGGTTTTCATTTTCATCCAATTCAGCATATCTTCTAATTTACCCTGTGATTTCACCTTTGACTCATTGTTTTTCTTAAAATATACTGTGAAATTCAAAATATTTGGGGAAAAAAACCAAAATATTTGGGAAAATCCAAAATTATTCCTGTTATTGATTTCTTATTTAATCTTGTGGTAGTCAGAAAACATATTTTAGGTCTCATGTTATGGCCTATAGTATGGTTTATTATGAGAGTTCTATGTGCACTTGAAAAGAATGTATTGGTATTGCCTTTGCTAGATGGAATCTGCTATGTTATTTACGTCAATTTGGTTAGCTACTGTTGTTCAAGTCTTGAATATCCTTACTGATATTGTCTAGTTCTTTTCTCAATTATTAAGAGAGAAATATTGAAATTTTCAAGCACTACAATACTGAATTGTCTATTTTCCTTTAATTCTGTCCGTCTTTGCTACATGTATTTTGGGGCTCTGGTGTTAGGTATTTATACATTTATAACTGCTATTTCTTCTTGATGTATTAAAAATTTTATCATCATGAAACGCTTTCTTTTGTCTTTAGTAATATTTCTTGTTTTAAAGTCTATTTCTATATATTAATAAAGCCACTCCAGTTATTTAATAGTTACTACTTGCTTTCCCAGGCTTTTACTTTGAAACTAGTTGTCTCTGAATACAAAGTATGTCTTGTATAGACAGCATAGTTGTATTTAGCACTTTCCTCTGTTAATGGATTAGCTATATTTTAAAAGTATTTTCTTAATAGTCCATCTAAGGATTACCATATACATTTTCAATTTTTCACATTCTGCTTCAAGATAATAACAATTATAATACTATACAGCAACTTTGCTCTGACATACTTCCTTTCATTTTGGTGCTAGTATTGTCATACATATTACATCTAAACATGTAACCTCCTCAATATAGCATTATAATTGTTGCTTCAAAGGGTCTTTGTTTTTAAAGAAATAAAGAGGAAAAAAATAAAACAATACATAGTCTTTTATATTAACTCATATATTTAACATTTTCAGAGTTTCATTCTTTTCTCTGGAGTTCAGTCAGCATCTGCTCTCCTGACATTTCAGCCTAAAACACAGTCATTAGAATTTCTTATAGGGCAGATCTGTTTTTGTTTATCTGGAAAGGAAACTTCATTCTGCCTCCACTTTTGAAAAATGGTTTTGTTGGATAGAAAAATTCTTGGTCATTGACTTTTTTTTCCCAATTAATACTTTGGATATGTTCTTCCACTGCTAGATCCCCATATTTTTATGAGAAATCAACCATTAGTTGTATTGCTGTTCTCCAGGCATGCTGAATCATTTTTGTCTTGTTGCTTTAAGACTTGGTCTCTGCCTTGGTTTTTTGTAGTTTTTATGATCATGGGTCTAGGTGTGGATCTCTCCATATGTATTCTACTTGATGGTCACTGAGCTTCTTGGACTATAAAAGGATTTTGTTTTGTTTATCAAACTTAGCAGTTTATGGTTATTATGTTTTCAAAAAAACTGTTCCCCTTGTCTCCACTCCTCCTGGACTACTATTATAAGTATGTTGACAAGCTTGACATTGTCCTATAGATCTTTGAGTCTCTGTTCATTTTACTCCAATCTTATTTTTTTGTTGTTGTTCTTTAGGTTGGATAATTTCTATTGATCTATCTTCAAATACACTAATTGCTTCTCCTATCTTCTCAAATCTTCTGTTGATCCATCTAGTAAACTTTCCACTTCAGTTATTGTATTTTTCAAATCTGGAATTTCTATTTGTTTTTATAGATTATATCTCTATTTAGATATCCTCTGTTTGAGTCATTTTCACAATATTTTCCTTTACTTTGTTGTACCTGGTTTCTTTTAATTCTCCAAACATAATAGCTGCTTTGATGTCTTTATCTGTTAAATTCAAAATTTTGGCCCACTCAGATTCAGTTTCTATTGACCACTTGTTGCCCTGAGTATGAATTTTGCTTTCCTGTTTCTCATATTTTTTGTTAAAAACTGGACATTTTAGATAAGATACTGTAACAATTCTGAATTTGCTTTATCTATTGAGTGATTTTTCTGAAGGATTTTTAAAGGTAACTTGAATGCATTTAAACTGCAGAATCTGTTTCCCACAATGTGTGGCTCCTACTGTTTCTACTTAGATTTTGAAATTGTGTTTTTAAAATTATTTTTCAGCTTACCTTTGAGGGCTCACCCCTGTGTTACAGCTTAGTGATCAGCTATCAATTTCTGTTGAAGTTTGCTTAAATACTTCAAGTCCAAAAGCCCTTCCAACCTCTGCCAATGAATCTGTGTGTAGATTGGGGAACACATTCATAGCTCAGGTAGTTCTCAAGTGTGCCTGGGCTTTTATTTTCCATGAGATTCTTTTTGGTCCCCTCTGCCCATGAGCATAGTTCACAAACCCAAGTCAGCCAGGAATGTGTGGAAAGCATATTGAGTTCTTTTATGGCTCTCTCACTTCCAAAATCTCCCCATTAAATTACTAGCTGGCCTGCCACTTGCCCCAAATAGAATCAGAGCCTCAGGCCAACAAAGCTATAGACTTTCCCATTTGTTTTCTACAGAGCTTGCCACTTTTAAATGACAAAGCCATGGGTTTTTGTCTCCAGTCCCAAGTTGAGTCTGCCCACTCAGAATAAACTGCTCAGTGTTCTTGGCCAGCACTATCCTCATAAAACTACAGCTTTCGCCAACCAGCCTGGGCTAGGGGAGGCATGGAAGCAGCTCCAACCCAAAAATAGCTGCATATTCCCACAATTTCTTACACAAATTGAGAAGTATTTCAATCAATACTTCTCAACTATTAACTGCTTTTGTTCAATTTCCATAGTCCTGAAATGATTGTTATTGAAATTTTTATACAGTTTTATATTTGATTTTGTTTTGCAGAGAGGTTTCATTGACCTCTTTATACAACAATAGCTGGAAATATCTGTATTGTTTGGCTTTGTGTACTTCTCCCTAGCAGCAAAAGCATATTTCTTTGCCCTATCAACATGAGGGTTGGCCATGTGACCTACTTTATCCAGTGATATATTAGCAGAGGCTTTAAATGTACTCTCATGATTTGACTTGGTTCTTGCACTCCTGGTGGGAGAGCATACCTTGGATAGTCACTTGTCCTAAAAGAAAGAAGCATGAAGTGGATCTATATACAATCTTGAACTTTAAGCCAAGTCCAGCTGAGCTCAGTCAAATTCAGCCAAACCCCAGCTTAAACTCTACTGATCTGCAAATGCATAAATAAGAGAATAAATATTTATTATTATAGGCAACTGAGATTTTTGGCATTGTTTGTTATGCAGCATTGTTGACTTATATAGCCACCTAATAATAGCTGGTATCCTATCTAACCTGATCCACATCAACAATAAAAGAAAGTAGTCACATATTCTGCTTTGTGCATCCTTTTAAATGGATCCAGGCTGAAAGGTAATGTCTAGTAATGTCTAGGTTACAAGCATCATCAAATGCCGTGGAGGGATAATGAAACAAGTGGCATGGATTTATAATGAAATTCTTAACAGAGTCAAGAGAGAGCAATGGGCCAGATGTAAGCCTGAAAGAGTCATTTGCTTCTGAGAGTTATTAACAAAGAAGTAGAGAAGTACATGAAAAATGTCATTGTACCTTTTATGAGCCTGACAGATCAAGTTTAGAGCTAACTCAGCATTACTCTCTTACTCTGCATTACAAACTGAGGATCCATAGAATGCACAAATGCATTCTAAACTTCTGTTTTGCCGAAAGCACTGTATCTTTTGCACACAGCACACGGAACTTCTTGAGCAGATTCATCAGTTCAGTTTAATTCAGCAATATCTCTAGCAAAATACCTACAACATTACAGGGCCAGTACAAGGCACTCTACTATCCCTCACTTGAATGGTAGAGCTCACCAATAAATAGATATCATAATGTAATGTGATATGGATCATAATAGACATCTACGTGTTAAGGAACAATACCCTTTCCCAGATCTAAGAATGTTAATTTAAAAATCAGATTTCTCAGCAGTATCATAAAGAATATTGTTCAGTCTTGGCATTGAAATAGTCCTCATATCGATGTACCCCTGGAATGTGTGTATGCAGAGAATGGAAGACCACAGGATACTCAAAGAGCTATTGTATAAGAGAGCTGATGTCAGAAAAATCACAAGCAAGGAGAGCAGGATAAATGCTATAAGAACATATCAAAGCACAGCATCAAGCAAGGCAACAGAGCTGTGGACTGCTGGGAAATAGCAGCAGTACACAAAACAGCCCTGGCTACAACTATAAGGAATGTGAAGAAAGCCTTCAGGTGAATAGCTAAGCAACAATAGGCTACAACTGCTAACCCAGCTTCAAATTTCACATGTGCATAGCTCATTCTCCATAAGCCTGGGAGGCCACACTTGAAACACAGCAATTGTGGCTTGGACCCCCAGCACTCTCTTAAAAAACAAAAGTCATCCGAATAATTCTAGATATTCCCTTTCAATCCCTTATATATTTTTATGTGTTCTTCCCCAAAAAATGTATGCATAAGCCCTAAAATCATTTGAAAAGGCCACACTGTAGGTAATAGATTAGTATGAAGACTTCCGCAGCCACAAATATCTCATTCATAACTATCTAATCTACAAGCTGAAAAGATCTCTGCCTTACAAGAAAACCAGCTATAATAAAACCTATGACCATTATCTATGGAAGAAGCAGAACCTACCATGGGCCTAAGACCTGCAATTCTGTAAACACTACGGCCTTATAAGCTAGTTGTCTACTTTCTCTAGAAAACTGTTAGGTTTTCTTAAATGATCAGGGACATACAGATTGCATTGGAAAGGGCAACAAGTTATGCCTAAGAAACAATTACAAGCATTAGGAAAAACAGCCAAATTCCCAACTATAATCACACATCAACCAGCTTACATTTTATATGACAGCAATAGCCCTGTACACTTCCTAACTAACTCATGAGGGCATCAATTAAAACACAATATTAAAAAATATTAAGCTTCATAATGATGACATTGATTTATCAAGAAAATGCTATATTAAGTTGTTTTCTCTGATTAAGAAGATGTAGAAGTATAGTACAATTAAGAAGGCTTTCACAAAAATAATTGATATAGTGAACATTTTAATGTTTAAATATATCTGGAAAATATAAACATGTAAAATATTTCATTGCACAATGGCTCTGGATCACCACTGTTCAGTAAAAATATAAATGTGAGCCACAAACAGAAGCCACATATATAATTTTAGGTTTTCTAGCAAGTAGATTTATTTTTTTTTTAGATTTTATTTATTCATGACAGATACAGAGAGAGAGGCAGAGACATAGGCAGAGGGAGAAGCAGGCTCCCCACTGGGAGCCTGATGTAGAACTTGATCCTGGGACCCTGTATCACACCCTGAGCCAAAGGCAGATACTCAACCACTGAGCCACCCAGGCATCCCTCTAGCAAGTAGATATAAAAAGTTTTTAAAAGAGTAAACTTAATTCCAATAATAAATGTAATTTAACTCAATATAGTCAAAATACTATTTCAATATGTAATCAACATAAAAATTATTAATGACATTTTTGCAGAGTTTATTTGTACTAAGTCTATGAAATCTGGTATGTATTCACACTATGGCACATCTCAGTTCATACTAGTCACCTTTCAATTGCTTAATAGACACATTTGCCTGAATACTATCATATTGGACTGCATAGCTGTCAATAAATGAAGCTTTACTGAAGAACTGAAATTAAGGCAAATGGTATACCAATCCCATATTCAGGACTACTAGAAGAAATGCAGATATCAAGACACGTGTATTTCCTGAGTTTCCCCAAGCTCTGTAAAATTTTCTTCAGCACTCAGAAATTAAGTATAGCCTTAAGGAGGGCACAGCCTAATATATAGAGTCTTTGCATCACTGTGTTATACACCTGAAACTAATGTAACATTGTGTTTCAACTGTACTCAATAAAAAATAAAATCACTTTTTATAAAGGAAATTAAGTGTAGCCTTTGATGCCATACTCCTTTTCTAACTTGGAGAGGAGGAAGGAGAATTGTAAGCACTAAAACCATTTATATAGTCATTTCTGAATTAATAAGAGAAGTTCAGAGGATCCCTGGGTTGCTCAGTGATTTGGCGCCTGCCTTCGGCCCAGGGTGTGATCCTGGAGTCCCAGGATCGAGTCCCATGTCGGGCTCCCTGTATGGAGCCTGCTTCTCCCTCTGCCTGTGTCTCTGCCTCTCTCTCTCCCTCTCTCTGTGTATCTCATGAATAAATAAATAAAATCTTTAAAAAAAAATTAGAGAAGTTCAATTTTCAAAGCTATACCTCTAAAATAACTGAATTTTCAAAGATTAAATTTTGATATGTCTAGATCACAGTAAAAGACACTACACCAAATAAATCTTAAAAAAAAATTTAAAGTACAGCATGTTTTGCACTGCATGTGTATTGATTTAAAATCATTTGACTGTACAATTCTGAAATTTTGTGAAAACTTGATATTAATATTTAATATTTACATTATAATTTGGGACTATTAAAAACACATGTGGAGGCACCTGGGTGGCCCAGTGGTTGAATGTCTGACTTTGGCTCAAGTCATGATCCTGGGGTCCCGGGATCCAGTCCCACATCAGGCTTTCCATGGGGAGCCTGCTTCTTCCTCTGCCTGTATCTCTACGTCTCTCTCTGTGTCTCTCATGAATAAATAAATAAAATATTTTCTTAAAAATCACATGTAGATTTCTTTGTACTTAATTGCACTCTTTCTAAAATAAAAATAAATGAAAAAATCTTATTAATATAACATTAAAATTAAACTTTTTATGCACAATAGACAGGAAATATTAACAAAATGTTTCTTAGAAAAGTATGCTTTCTTACTGATCTAATTCAGATCTTGTGTCATTCCATTTCTTTCCTACAAGTCTGGTCTTACTGAAGACTGTGTCCTGTGGAGTTTCCTACTCAACCTGCTCTTACACCAAAAAACAGGAGGAGGTAGGAACTCCTTTCTCACTGGATGAAGACGAGGATAAAATTTAACAAAGAATTAGACAAAAAGGAACTGTAAGTCTAGACTAGGACAGACTGGTAAGAAGGAAAATTCTCAAATGTCAGGTCCTAAGAAGCAGATGAAGAATGAATCTGTGATCTTACCCCACGAGGAGGTAATTAAGAGCCACTGGAAGATGGAAAGGTCTGAGGAGGTGGACTCTGGAGGCACAGTACTATGGAGAGGGAAACTCTCTGAGTAAAATGAGGACTCAAAGGAGGAATGATGGCAAGAATGAAGACTGCAAGGCTATTACAAAACTTTATTTACCATGAACTTAGTTCATTTAAATGTCTTAGTTTGGGGGGCTCCTAGGTGGTTCAGTCAGTTGGGCATCCAGCTCTTGACTTTGGCTCAGGTCGTGATCTCAGGGTCCTGAGATCAAGCCCTGTGTAGAGCTCCCTGCTCAGCAGGGAGTTAGCTTGAGATTCTCTCACTCTCCTCCACTCACTCTCTCTTTCTCCTTTAAAAAAAAGATTTTAAATGTCTTAATTTTTAATGAATTATGGATATATATTATTTCTTTCTATGATAATAATCATCTTATTTTCTAAAAAGGCTAAATGACTCTGGACCTTTCATCTTTCTCAGGACTCCTGTAGTCTAATACTTTATTATTCTTATCTGAACTTTCTCAAAGCTTTCTTTCTTTTCTGAGTTACTGAGGATTTTAGTACAAATCATAGTATCTGTTAGAGTCTAACTACAGCTGAGTGCATTAACAGGAAAACTCAAAGGTCCTAACAGTAACTTGATCTTATGAAAGATTTTTGTATCACAGGCTGAGTTTTAAAATAAAACTACCTGCTATTTTTTATCTAGTTTTGGCTTTCTCTAAGCCTGTATTCTCTCCAACCATTTGAGGATACTTTTATGATCAGTAGTATGAATACACTCTATAATAACCATATATAATAGATTAATGCTATTATTCTATTAGTTAATAGGAAAAAAACTAAACTGATTGCCTGAGGACAGAAATATGTGGGTATGTTAGGCCTTCATTTTGATGTTTGGCTTTGATATCCACTCATCTCCCAAAGCAGTCCAGGCAATTCCCATGATATCAGGCCACCATGACAAATATTTGTGGAGTCCAGAGCTCATTATTATTTTCCACCCTTCATTCTAGTATTACATAAAGTTCTGGCTACCCTTCCTTTTGTAGATATTGTTGAGTAGACGGGCATTTGAAAGTAAATGGAAGTTGGATGTAAAAGCCATTTACTCACACTAACTAACTAAAAGGCACATTAGACAAAAGCCTGCATCAAATGTTGGTGTGTTGATTGACAGCGAGAAAGACAACACCATGCACACAATAAATATCACGTTGGACTGATCAAAACATTTTTTTTCTAGTGGTACAACCACACAGAAATCAAAAGGTGGTTTTATAAGGGTGGACTCAAAACAACAGGAAGTAGATAAATCAAATCTTTAAAGCATCTTTTCCCAAAATGTGTTATGTGCTGTGAGACACTTTAATAGATCTTTCAACAACAGAAGGTTCAGTAATCAAGTGAAGTTGAGAAATTCTAGATTAAACCAAGTAAAGCAGCTCTTATAACCACATTTCTTTTGGTCTGGAGAATTCTGAATCTGCAAGGGTTCATATATGCAACTTTTCTAAAATAAATCTGACTCTTATTTTTTTAAAACAACTATCAGTATCTCATGAAACAATATTATCCTACAGATACAGTTTAGGATTCACTGACCAAAGTCCTTAGCCTGATATACAATCTTACCATAGGGATGGACCTGCCCCTGGGCCTAGTGTACCTGAAATATAAAAACTGAAGCCCAGCCTCATTTTCTTTTTAGGGACTTACCACAGAACTGAAACAATGAAAGTCCACTATCTGAGTCTCTCTTTTTCCTTTTGTTTGTTTAGTTACCACTGCCAAAATGTACCTAAGTTGTTTTCTTGTTTCTTCAATTTAATTTTACATTTAATTCTAACATTAAGGAGGTTATAGCAAAGGCTTGTTTGCCTATGAGTAACTCCATCCATCTCAGATGATTTTCCATACCTTTATTTTATGTACTGATTTTAAATGTAACTTGAAATGACTCTATTTTCTTTATTTTCAATATTTAGAGTCCAGTTACACTAAATGCTTATTAAAAGTATGTAACTAGAGGAGTGCCTGGGTTGCTCAGGGAGTAAGCGTCTACCTTTGGCTCAGGTCATGATCCCAGGGTCCTGGGATTGAGCCCCGCATCAAGCTCCCTGCTCAGCAGGGAGTCTGCTTTTCCCTCTCTCTCTACCTGCCTCTCTCCTTCCTTGTGCACTCTCTCTCTCTCTTTCTCTCTCTCTCTGTCAAAGAAATAAATAAAATCTTTTTAAAATAAATGAATAATAAAAGTATGTAACCAGAAAATGATATAACTGGTAGACAGAATAAAGCCTGCACCCAAAAGTTTACATTCTAATCTCAAGAACCTGCTAATATATTATCTTATATGACAAAAGGAACCTGGCAAATGTGATTAAGGATCCTGAGATGGAGAGATTATTCTGGATAGGCCAATGTAATTATCTCCAGATTTTTAAAAAAAAGGGAATGCAGGAGTATCTGACTGGCTCAGTTGGTTAAGCATCCAACTCGTGATTTCCAATTGGGTCATGATCTCATGGTTTGTGAGATCAAGCCTTTGTGTGAGGCTCCACACTCACCGGGGCATCTGCCTGAGTTTCTCTCCCTATCCCTCTACGCCCCCCACAACAGCAAGGTCCTTAAGGTGAAAGAGGGAGGCCAGAGAGTCAGAATCAGAGAAGGAAATGTGACAACGAAAGCATAGGTCTTAGTGATGCAATTTCTAGCTAGAAAGAGGCCACAAGCCAAGGAAAATGGGCAGCTTCCAGAAGTTGGAAAAGGCAAGGCAAGAGATTCTCCCCTAGAGCCTCTAGAAGGAATGTAGCCCTGTGACACCTTGATTTTAGACCAATGAGACCCATTTCTGACTTCTGACCTTCAGAACTGTAAGATAATAAACATGTGTTATTGTAAGCCAGTAACTCTCTGGTCATTTGCTAAAGCAACAACAGAAATGGAATAGAATAACCAAAATTTTAGAGACATCAGTCCCCTGTACATTTGGTCTTTTGCCACACATTTCCAACATATAACCCTCTGTGTTCAAACATGACTGATTTTCTGAGCCATGATGTCCATCAGTCCCTTAAAATCTATTTGGGAATTTGCATGAATATCACTTCATAATGCTATGGAAACTTAAACCTAAGACTCTCAAGAAGTTTCAATAAGCATTAAATAAATCACTCAATGTCTCAAAAAGAGATTAATTTAGAGAGCTAAAAGATGAAAGCTATTAACTGAAGATGACAACTACTTGAGAAATGTGTTTTTAGAGCTCCTAAAGTAGAATGAACTTTGGAGAACTGACCCATGTTAAGTAAACTCACAAGAGACTTAACATAAACTGTACTAATAAGAGTTCTCCAGAGAAACATAACCAAGAGGATGTGTATCTAAATAGAGATTCATTTTAAGGAATCAGCTTATGTGATTATGGAGGCAATCTGGAGAGTAGGTTGTCAGTCTGGAGATACAGGGAAGAGCCAATGTTGCAGTTCAAGTCCAAAGGCTGTGTGCTTGTAGAACTCATTGCTTGGGGAAAGGTCTAGTCTTTTGTTCTAGTCAAGACTTCATCTGATTAGATGAGGCCCACCACATTTATGAGTGCAACCTGCTTCACTCAAAGTCCACAAATTTAAATGTAAATCTCATTCAAAACACCAATGCAGACACATCTAAAACAATATTTGACCAAATATCTGGGCACCAAGGCTCAGCCAAGTTGACACATAAAATGAACCATCATATACACTAAAAATCTATTCATTAATTTAAATTTGGGACACCTCTAGGGCACCTGAGCAGCTCAGTTTGTTAAGTATCCAATTTTTGGTTACAGTTCAGGTCATGATCTCAAGGTCGTGAGACTGAGCCCCGTATCAGACTCCATCCTAGGTGTGGAACCTGCTTAAGATTCTCTCCCTCTCCCTCTGCCTTTCCCCTCATGCTCACTTGCTTGCTCTCTCTCTCTCCTCAAATAAATAAACAAATAAATTTGGGACACTTCTTTTCAGAGATTGAAGTAGGTATGTCTACTAGCTAGCAAACCTTAGTAACAGAGCATCTAACAGATTAAATTATTAAGCCTTAAGCCACTTGAATCAGAACAAAGGTAGTAGGACAGTTGTGTGGAATAATCAATGTACCAATCAGATAGGTGCCTGCCAATCTCATTACCCTTCAAAAAAGCCTCTGAGGTCTTTCCTTTTGAAATTTTCCCTATCAATATATTTCAATTGTTTGTTCCATTTGAGACCACAGAGATGGACCATCATCTAGAAGTCTAGGAGGTGGCCCTGTATTAGATGGCAACTAAGATCATTTTTCTTTGAGATTTTGAATGTAAAACATATGGAGAGAGAGGAAAAATAAGGAAAAGTCTTAGAACATAAGAAACAATGTTTTACTAGAAGTAATATTTAGAAAAAAAATGGAGATTTTGTTAGTTTGCAAATATATAACACATGCAGGTAGAAAAAGAAACAAAGCCAAAAGTACTGAGTCATTGCATCTGGAAAACTAGTGGAGTGAAAGGCCTCCAGCCATTGTGAGAGTCATTTTGGAGTCTTCATTATTAACCACCTACCAGTTCTTCCAATGTTTTACAACAAATCCCATTGGTTGAAGTAAACTATGACTGTTTCCTCTTTACCTTGTAGCCAAAAAGTCAAACACATTCACAGGAAAGTCAGATAAACTTTCACTGCCCATCCAGAGAGTCTCCCAATAACTAAAATATTTTTATGCCCTAGATCCAGTGTCTAGATTCTAGATTCTTTGGACAGTGTTAGAGACTTAAAATCCCTCTATAGGTTTTTGACCCCTTTCCAACATACAAAATATATACCTAAATAGGGCAACAGACAATTGGTTAGTTCAGTGCTCTGACCTTGTCATTACTGTAAAATACAATTCAGTTGTTCATATGTTTCCTGGAATGATTTGGACTGTATTTTTGAAAATTGTGGTACCACCAAGACTGAATCAGGAAGAAATAAAAAAATCTAAATAAACCAAGTTTTAGTAGGAAGATTGAATCAGTAATAATAATTTTAAAATCTCTCAACAAAGAAAAGCCCAAGACCAGTTGACTTCACTGGTAAATTTTACCAAATATTCATTTGTTTGCTTTTTTGTTTTTAAAGATTTTATGTATTTATTTATTTATTTATTTATTTATGAGAAAAAGAAAGAGTATGCAAGTTGGGGGAGGGGCCCTGGGAGAGGGAGAGAATTTCAAGCAGAATCTGCACTGCGCATGGAGCCTGATGCAAGGCCTCAAACTCACAACCCCAAGATCATGACCTGAGTTAAAACCAAGAGTTGGACACTTAACCAACTGAACCATCCAGATGCCTCAGTTTTCCCAAATATTTTAAAAAGAATTAACACCAATCCTTCACATTCTCTTTCAAAAAATCAAACAAACAGGAGGGAATAGTTCCAAACATATTTTATAAAGTGTCTATTATCCTGATACCAAAGCCAGAAAATAATGCTACTAGAAAAACACCCTACAAGCAAATATTCCCAATGAATATAGATGCGAAAATTCTCAATAAAATACTACCAAACTGATTGGTAGCACATTAAAAGGATTATTCATCATGATCAAGTGGGATGCAAGATGATTCAACATACACATACAACAATTTTTGAAAATTGTGGTACCACATCACATTAGTAGAATAAAAGAAAAGAACCACATGACCATCTCAATAGATGCAAAAAAAGTATCTGACAAAATCCAATATCCATTCATGATAAAAACTATTAACATATTAGGCAACAAAGGAATATATTTCAACATAATAAAAGCCACATATGAGAAGCCCACAGCTAATACTACCCTCAGCGATGAAAGATTGAAAGCTTTTCCTCTAAGATCAGGAACAATATAAGGCTCATTCTCAACACTCATATTCAACATAGTACTAGAAATCCTGGCTATAGCAATCAGGCAAGAAAAGTAAATAGAAGATATCAGAATTGAATTGGAAAGGAAGAAGTAAAATGTCTCTACTTGCATATGACATGATTTTATGTATAGAAAACCTAAAGACTCAACAACAAAAAACCTGATCGATCTAATCAATGAATTTACAAAGTTGCAGAATAAAAAATTAACATACAAAAATTGATAACATTTCTATACACAACAACAAATTTTCTTAAAAAGAAATTTAAAAATCTATCCCGTTCATGATAGCATCAAAAACAATAAAATATTTAGGAATAGATTTACTTAAAAAGGTGAAAGACCTCTACTCTGAAAATGGTAAAATACTGGTTAAAAAAAATCAAAGAAGGAACAAATAAATGGAAGGTTTTCCTATACTCATGGATTGGAAGAATAAATATGGTTAAAATGTCAATAATACCAAGAGCCATTTATAGATTTAATGAAATCTCTATCAAGATTCCAATGGCATTTTTTACAAAGACAAAACTAAAAAACATTCTTTTAAAAAGTAGTTTTTATTTATTTATTCATGAGGGACACAGAGAGAGAGAGAGAGAGAGGCAGAGACACAGGCAGAGAGAGAAGCAGGCTCCATGCAGGGAGCCCAATGTGGGATTCGATCCCAGGTCTCCAGGATCAGGCCCTGGGCTGAAGGCGGCACTAAACTGCTGAGCCACCTGGGCTGCCCCTCTAAAAAACCTTCTAAAATGTATATGGAACCATAAAAGTCCCCAAATAGCCAAAGAAATTCTGAAAAAGAAGAACAAAGCAGGAGGCATCACACTTCCTGATTTCAAGCTTTACTATAAAACTATAGTCATCAAAACCATATAGTACTGGCAAATAAAAACATACAAATAGACCAATGGAATAAAATCAAGAAATCAGAAATAAACCCAAGCATTTACATCAACTAATTGAGAAGAGAGCCAGGAATACTCAATGAAGAAAGGGAAATCTTTGCAATAAATAGTGCTGGGACATTTGGGTATTCACATGTAAAAGAATGCAATTAGATCCATACCTTCTACCACTCACAAAAATTAATTCAAAATGGATTAAAGACTTAAAGATCTGGGATCCCTGGGTGGCGCAGCGGTTTGGCGCCTGCCTTTGGCCCAGGGCGCGATCCTGGAGACCCGGGATCGAATCCCATATCAGGCTCCCGATGCATGGAGCCTGCTTCTCCCTCTGCCTGTGTCTCTGTGCCTCTCTCTCTCTCTCTGTGACTATCATAAGTAAATAAATAAAAATTTAAAAAAAAAAAAAAGACTTAAAGATCTGAAATCATAAAACTTCTAGAAGAAAACATAGGAACAAGGCTTCTTGACATGGGCCTTGGTAATGTGGGTAATTTGGATATGACTACCTAACACACAAGCAAAAAAAGAAAAAATACACAAGTGGGACTACACCAAAATTAACAAGTTTCTGCACAGCAAAAAATAAAAAAATAAAATTAAAAAAAAATAAAAATAAACCAACCATCAACAAAGTAAAAAGACAATCTACATAATGGGAAAAAAATATTTGTAAATCCTGTATTTGATAGGGGGTTAATATCCAAAATATGTAAAAAAATCATACACCTCAAGAGCAAAAAAGCAACCTGGTTAAAAATGGGCAAAGTACCAGAATAGATATTTCTTCAAAGAAGATTTACAGAAAGACCAATAGGTACATGGAAGATTCTCTGCATCACTAGTCATTAGGGAAGTGCAAATTAAAACCACAATGAGATAACACATACCTGTTAGAATGGCCATCGTCAAAAAGACAAGAGATAGCAAATGCTGGCATGAATGTGCACTGTTGGTGAGAATGTAAATTGATAAAGACACCATGGAAGACAGTGTAGAGGAACCTCAAAAAAAAATCACAAATAGAACTACCATATGATACAGCAATCCCATTTCTGGAAATATACGCAAAAGAAAAGGAATGAAAGGAATGAAAACACTAACTTGAAAAGCTACCTGCATCCCCCATGTTCATAGCAGCATTATTTACAATAGCCAAGAGACATGGAAGCAAATCTAAGTGTTCATTGATGGGTGAATGGATAAAGAAGTTCTGGTATGTATATACATGCAATGGAATATTACTCAGACATTAAAAAGAAAAGAAAATTCTACTATTTGTGACAACATGGATGGAACTTGAGGGCATTATGCTAAGTGAAATAAGTCAGATGGAGAAAGACAAATACTACAGTCTCACTTATAAATGGAATCAAAAGAAAAAGAAAAAAATACACACAGAAAGAGTGGTCAGACTTGTGGTTACCAGAGGCAGAGGGTAGGGGAAAGGGGAATTAGAGGAAGGTGGTCAAAAGGTACAAATGTCCAGTTATAAGATTAAAAAAAGTAATTAAAATGTAGTGTACAGAATGATGACTTTAGCTAACACTGCTACATGGTATATGTATATGCTATATGGTACATAGAAAAGTTGTTAAAAGAGGAAATTCTAGGAGTTTGCATCACAGGAAATTTTTTTTCCTTTTTCCTTTTTTATTGTTTTATCTGTATGAGAAGATGGATGTTAGCTGGACCATTCTGTGGCAATCATTTCACAGTATGTGCATAGCAAACCATCATGCTGTATGCCTTAAAGTTATACAGTATTACTTGTCAGTTATCTCTCAATAAAACTGGAAGAAATGTTGTGGTACCAATTTCATCTTGTTGAAAGCTTGCCTTCGTCAACTTGCTCTCTATAGCACAGTGTTAACACCCTGGTATTGCCCTCTAAGCACCTGTTTCTTGATTATTCCTCAGGGTGTATAAATTTTTAAAATGACCGATCTCGTCCACTGTGTTGGATTTTTTTTTTAGTTTTACAGTCACAAGTTAACCTTATTTTCCAGCTCCCACATGACACACCTCATTTTCCCTTTTTGTGCTGACAAGAGCATCATGTAATTTAGATCTATCAATGAAAAATTAAGAGCTTTCAGATTAATTATAGCATAAACGTAAGGCAGGGGCAGAAATATAATGTAAAAATCCAGACTTATTCACTCAATTCTAGTGTATTCTCTTTCAAGGGAGGGACAAAGAATCCAAAGGCTGCTATCAGGGAATTCTCCGACCTTCATGAAAGTTCCTTGCTTTGCAAATAGGCCAGCAACAGCAGAATCCAGCAGGTGAGACGAGGCCCAGATTGGTGGTCTCTGAGGTGAAGCAGTCTGGCAGCTGGCTTCTGGTTCAGGCCAACAAGCCCTTAGGACCGAGTGTCAAGTCATAGAGGAAGGATGTGGCAGGTGCTGTGGGCTCAGTCAGTGAGGAGGACACCCGCCTGAGAAGAGAATCAGAGCAAAGTGGCAAAATAAGACAATAGGGCCACTCTGTCAAAAGACACAGGTCCTCTAGTCCCAACACAGCAGCACTCTGTCCCCTGTCCTGCCTGAGGGCTGGCTCCACAGGGTGTAGGAGACTCTGAACTTCTAGGGGTTGTTTGTAACTAGAAAGAAAGTGTGTTGGTCTACAGATGAATCCTGTTCCTGGATGATGCCTGGGCAGAGAGTTCAGCTTGCCCCACTTTCTTGTCACAGGAAGCAAGCTGCCACAAAAATCCTTTAGAACAGTGATTCTTTTTCTAATCGTTAGCAAAAGAGCCTTTTTCAAGTGAAATTTTTTTGTGGAATGTCAAATATATAAAAATAGTTGAAAGTGTATCAGCCTTCAACAGCCTAGAGCCCAAACCCAAGGCCTCCCCACTGAGCCCCACCCCCATGGCAGCCTCTGCAGCCCCTCCATGAAACTATTGGAGCTGGTGGGATACAATGTGAAAGCCACTGCTTTCACAGGCAGTCTGTCTATGAAAGCCTGAAAGCATGGATTCAGGCAAATGTGAATAATAAAAACCATGCATCATGCCAACAACCTAAAAAAAAATCTATCAAAGTTGAATCGACTGGTCCCTGGGAAACCCTAACTGTCAAAAGCATCCTTGAATCCTACCACATCTGTGGTCTGCCGCTGGAAATACTTATTAAAAAGGCACTAAGAGGCCATGCAATGGCCTGGAACATGTCATTTGGAATCATAAACCCTGAATTTGAGTCACAGTGCTGCCACCTGCTAGCTGGGTAATCCTGAGAAAATGTCTTAAATTCTCTGAGCCCAGAGGTGCCTGCATGGCTCCGCCAGTTAAGCATCTGACTCTTTTTTTTTTTTTAAGATTCTATTTATTTATTCATGAGAGACACAGAGGGAGAGGCAGAGACATAGGCCGAGGGAGAAGCAGGCTCCCTGCGGAGAGCCTGATGCAGGATTCGATCCCAGGACCCTGGGACCACGACCTGAACCGAACGCAGACATTGAACCACTGACCTACCCAAGTGCCCCAAGCATCTGACTTGATCTCAGCTCAAGTCTCAATCCCAGGGTCATGAGTTCAAGCCCTGTGTTGGGCTCCATTCTGGGCATGGAGCCTACTGAAAAACAAACAGACAACAAAAAACCTCCCTGAATCTTGAATCTTTCTCATCAGGAAAAGAAGGATAATAGGTTTCTTACTCATTTTAAATAGACATAAGGATCAAATGAAAGAATCCATTAAAGGGGTATGTAAACTGCAAATCTCTGTATGCATGGAAGTTGCTGAAATTATAAAAATCTACGGTCTGTTATGTCATTCATTCACTCTGCAAGTTTTTTTATTGAACAATGCTCCAATCACTGTAAAAACAATAAATTGGGCTAATTTGGATGTGACTTCTCTATATCCCACTGAACAAGGCAACAGTAAAGAGTAATGACTTGCTTCCATGAGCAGTGATGGGATCTTGTGATAGCTCCTCCCCACTTCCTGAGCTCCCTGACATGCTAGTGCAGCTTCCTCAGTCACTGCTACATTCACTGCCTTCCTCCCACAGCTGGGCGCCTGAGGTTCCCTGATTCCTGCCTGGATGCAGAAAATTCAGAGCCAGCTGACCTGGTCATTCTATGAGAGACAGACCACCAAAGTTAGATAGACTAACTTTCACCACCAACATTTGGCTACACTGCCCAACAGAACTTTCTACATTGATGGAAATGTTCTATATGTTCACTGTTTAGTAGCTAGCGACTAGCCACATATGGCTACTGGCCTCTTGAAATGTGTATAGCAAAGGAATGGATTTAATTAGTTTAATTTAAATAGCCATGCGTGGCTAGCAGACAGTGTAGCTCTCTAGGGGCATGGGCTGGAATGGATGTCAAGCCCAATCTTTTCAATGAAATCTAGGAGAGCATATAGTCATTGTACCCAGGTCATTTTGAAAGATGGCAACATTGTTAAATACATACATAATGGTTTTATCATAGCCACATGATCTGTCCTAATTCAGTCTCCAATAGTGCTTCTCCTAATTATTGAAAGTTGTTAGCAAAAACCAATGTCATGCACAAAGACTGAGCATGCATGTGAGGGATTTAGCACTGTGATCAAATAAAACTTAAAATTAATCTGACACCTATTAATGATGTGCATAATAGTTACAGTACACGCAGTAATTAGTTATAAAGGGGAAGTCATCCTCATAAATTACTAAAATTAGCATCACTTTTATACACTGTTTATTTTCTGGTATTAACAAATCACACCAATATTCTTAGCTTTCCTGAATTCTTTGTAAATGCCCATCCCAGCATCATTTAAAGATCAGAATCCCAGCTCCGAAGCTATTGCAACATGCTATCCTGTCTCAGTATTCTTTCCCTCCCTAATAGCACCCATAGATGAGGTCTTTGGTGCCCCTGGTCATACTGTCAGCTTCTGCTACTCTTTGTCCCACCTCTGAGATATCACTGAGCAGGGCAACTTTTACTGCTCCCCTCATGAAGTTCCTGCTCTGGATGAGGAAGATCATGGATAGACAGTTCTCCCCAACAGCTGTGCATCAAGGAAAAGGGAAGAGAGAAGAGAGGGCAAAGTGGGAAGGCCAGGAAGGAAGCTGGATGCCAGGCAAAGGCATCCTACTGGAATCCTGAATATGGACTCGGGATGGAGGTTTGGAGGCAGAGGGAGACAGCCTGGAGCAAAAGACAGTGCAGCAGCTAGAAGAGAAGGCCTGCACTCTTGCCCAATGGGACCCTGGTCCTGAAGCCATACCTGAGAGCAGCCTTGAGGCACAGAGATTCAGGGAACCTCCGGGCACACATGCTATGCTGAGTGGTCCTTGATAATATGCTTCTGGTGGCTCCACATGGGACACAGCTTATGTGTGAGGAGGGCAAAAATACTCAGCATTGAGGTCTCGATCTCCTGGGAGACCAGAAGAGGCAGAGGGGGGCAGCAAGTACCTGAGGTGAAGCAGAGAGGACAGGGCAAGGGGGAGGCTTTGAAAGCACAGGAAGAGATTCCATGGTTCCTCTTGTCAGGGAAAAACTGCAGAAATCGGCCATATTTGCAGGAAATGTTCATTTCCATAGCAAGTGTTGAGCTATAAATACCTCACCAGTCAGACTTGAGCAGGCCCAGCAGACAGATTACATGCTTTCCAGGTTAAGGAGGTCAGGGCTCAGAGGGTAACGAAATGTGTGACTTCCTTACAAAATTCTCCCCAAGGGCTCCAGACACCATCCTGCTCTCCTGCTCAGGCTGTGCTTTTTCCTAAGGTGGTAACTGCCAGGTTCTGGTTTCTCATTCCAAGGTCCAAACAATAAAGGAAGAGGAAGAGTTTGGCAACGCTTGTACTGACCACAATCCTTTTCCCTTCAAGGACCCTCCCTATCTCTACAGTTTCAGTATGAATCTGAAACAAGATGCCAGTGACAGTAACAACAAACTACATTCACTGAGGGACCCATATAAGCTGCACTACATGTTCCCACCTGTCTGTCTGTCTTTGAGCCTGTCTGTCTCCCCCAACCTCCTGTATGGCTACTGTACAACACTTGACTTGATGTCTTCTCCATTCACAGAGCCAGCTCGGCTAGAAACTAGCATTTCTTGGTCTCAAACTCACTGGAAGGGAGAATTACTTAGCTCAGCTTGAGCTAGAAATCTACCTTGATTGAATCAACAGAAACTCAGCTACTTACAGAATACAGGTGAGCAAGTGGTGGGGCCCCACCTGAGGGAGAAAGACGGTGACAGTCCTCAGAGAAGGGAGATGTGAGCTAAATAAATACCTAGCAACATGTTTACTGCAGTGCAGCCCTTTAGTGGTTGGTGTCCATAGAGTCTTTCTTTGAACTTGGGGAATAGTAGTCCTCACTGGAGGTGGGGGAAATGCTAGAGCAGGGGCTAGGGTAGCCTCTAGCTTCTGCATGGTTTTACTGAAGACCTGGTTACCTCCAACTAATGAAGACCAATACAAGCTGTGTACAGAGGACTTTGGTTCTGCCTGAACACAGGTACACTGGAATCACAATCCCTTTTTCGATAAAATGTTACTTTTAATTCCTCTGAAGCCAAGAGATTCCTTGGAAGGGAGATGCTACCAATAGTAAAGTTCTTGAGTGAACAGATTATTGTGTGCCCTTCCCTTCAGGCAATCTGAGAAAACCTGGTGGGAGAAAGTGGCTCAGAAGGCAGTATGTGGGGCAACTGTTTTAGAGATTGCATGGAGGGGGGATGAGCTTATGATCTGCCAGTAGATTTAATGGTAAAGGTTCCTGTCCTGGTGATTAAGTAACTCAAATGTCCATTGCAATTAGCATTCTTAGTTGCCTTTATTAGTCTCCTGGAGAGAAGGTAAGGACCAGGAAGGTTAGGCTCACCTTTGGCAGCTGCTGATTGAAAGCAATTCTGAGCTGCATCTCTGATGGTGAGCTCCTTATGACTAAGGAGAAGACATCAGTACAGAAATCGTTCTGTAGAAAAACTTCAAATAAAGAAAAGCCTTATCTCCTAGGAAACCAATTCACTCCTCCTCATTCTCTGTTCAGAAAGATGGCCAGCTTTCCCTTTTCCCATTCCCAACCCCATAATCATTTCCTTCTTCAAAAGCTCACAGTCTAACAAAGCAAGAAGGCATTCTAGATGAGGATATGTATTTTTTAAGCTGAATTATTATATCCAGCCAAGGTCCAACACAATTTCCAAATTCAGAATCCATTTGAAAAGATATTTGGGATGTGGAAACACAGACAGCTGCCAAATAATCACTTAGATATGACAAGGAGTACAGGCTGTGAATTAGAACACAGCTGGAATCTACCTATAAGACCATTTTCCGTACGGTAGAATTTAGCAAATGACACCTCTATTACAAGGGGTCTGGTTCCTCATGTCTCCTGTAAGCAATTTCACAAATGTTATGGCCTTAAGGTACAGTACCTTGTAGAAGCTTTCATCTACTCAGTTGTTCCATGTGATTTGAGCGCCTATTATAGGCCAAACACTAGGTAGCTCACTGGGGGTGGGGGGTATAAAGAGAAAAAAGAATTAAAGGATTCAAAGTGTAGCAGAGAAGATAGACACATAGATGAATATTGTAGCCACTAAATTAAAAAGTGAGTTCAAAACACAATGCTGGTGCAAGAGAATGTCAAGTCTACTGAGGATAATAATAATAAAAAAAAAACCTTCACAGAAGAAGAAATATTTGCATTTGGGTCTTAAGAATAAATAGAAGTTTGTCAAGAAGACCACTAAAAGGAAACAGTATATGCAAAGGTACTGAGGTATGAAACTGTAAAGTTCAGTCATGGAACTGCAATTCAGTAATTCAATAAGGACAGCACTGAGGAAGAACCAAGAGTAGAGAGAGATGACTGGAGAAGTAGGAAGACACTGACTGGCTCATGAATGACGTGGTTAATTGTGGTTGAGCAGCGTAGATTTTATCCTACCAGTGAGGGAGAATATACTGGATTATCTGTGATCCTCAGAGCCATTCTGACTCCTGTGCTTTCTCCTTTGTCAAAGAGTTAGAAATCTGGAAATACATTTCCTAGATCTCTTGTCAGCAGTATTCCAGTTTAAAGTCTACCAATTCAATATCCTGACAAGTTTTCAGAAGGTAGAAGGAAGTCAAAGGCCACCATCACTCCTCCAATAGTGGTAGGCAAATGTGTGAGCGTCAAGAAACACTAGGTTGTTATCAGTGTTCTGCTCTGTGTGAAGTACCCACTGTGGTGTCATGGACAGCTATGAACATTAGCAGTGGTTTACTGAAGTTCATAACCAGGGCAACAATAGCTATTTCCTGTTCCCCAGAAATTTTACTACCACATTGTAGGCCTCCTGGCAAGCTTCAGAACCATCAACAACCTTATCCAACCTACAATCCTACAACTTTTCCAATATTTATAAGCATCATTTAGCAGTATTGCATCTATTTCTGCTCAAAATACTTCATGTGGTTTCTGTTTCCCTGTTCCAAACCCTGACTGGGGCATTTTAGAAGATGATGCTGGTGGCTTTGTGAAGAAAGAATTAAGTGGGGAGAGACTGGGGAAGGGATATCAAAAGATGGATTATTTCAATAATATAAAGGAGATATGATGCTCAAAACTAGGAAAATGTCAATAGAAACAGAGGAAGAGAATAACTTTAAAAATACTTAGGACATATGACCATTTGGATGAAGGAGAAAAATAAAAGGAACTCAGGCAGGTTCTAGACTTCTGGTCTAGGTAACTATACCAAGGGTAGAAAAGAGAGAATATAGGACAGGGAAGACGGGAAGAGGACTTGGTGGGCATTACAAATGAGACCTCAGTTCGGAATGTATTAAATTTGGTCTAGACACTAAGTAGGCGGTTGGATAAATAAATCTGGGGGTCAGGAGATTCAGGCCACAGGTATTTATTTTGTAGACCAGCAGCACAGAAATGGTCATTAAACCATGAGAGTGGGTGAAATTGATTAAGGAAAGTATGTAGCATGAAAAAAAAAACCAGAAAGTTAAGAAATGAACCCTGGAAAACATCAACAGTTAAGAGCAAATATTAGAAAAGAATGAAAGAGATCAAAAAGGAGTAATCAGAGAGGTAGAAAGAATCCACACAGTATGGTATTAAGCAGGAGGCAGTCATCTGAAATCATGAGTAAAGACATAAAGATGACATAAATTGTGGAAAATGGAAAGAGGAAAACATGATTTTAAAATATAGGAAGGATTCAACTGTTTACTTATGTTCACTCAAATGTTATTATTTTGCTTTTATGCATGGGTACAGTTTCATGCAAAGTGAAAATAAAAGGATGATCTCTAGTTCTTGGCAGCTTTACACTTCTAATGGGTTTTTTCTTTTCCTCAGTCTTCCTCCTTCATCCCAAGGCCATTTTTTCCCCTTTACTCACTGCTTCATCCCTTCTTCCCTCTCCCCTTGTTCTTAGGAGGGACCCAATGCATCTCTGCCCTTATAGGTAAGAGTTCCTGCTCACATATTTAGCCAGGCAATCTGGATCTAAGCCTTGTGGATCTTATGTCCATGCCAGTGTAGCCTGTGACTACTCACTAACCTATTAGTTCAAAAACTAGTAAATGGACTACTAGGCTGTGTTGAAATCAGTTTAATTGGTCACAACCAGGATATTTTTTAAATAAAGTATAAGAATAAAATGGAATAGAGAATATGAGTATACATCAGTGATAGGAAAAATAAATATTATTTAATAGGTTGGAAATAGGTTATATGTATCTTATTTGTGATGAGTCACAAAGTAAGATATTAGAGTGAAGTCTCATAAATATAACACAAAAAAGAATTACCAAGGAGGAGTGAGATCTGTCCTAGTTTATATTTACAAAGGGACAAGGTCTCAGGTGCAAATAATTTGCCTGGAAAATGATCCTAGAAAACAAAAGTGAAGGAGTAGGGAAAGAGAGATAAGAAAGGGGAAAAAGCCAACAAAGTGTGCATTAGTGCTGGTTACCACTATGAGTTACTAGGTCTCCATCTTGTTGGGGACACTCTGAGAAACCATGTAGAATGTGCCTCAGCATTGTCCCACTAGAGCAGAGGTTGGTTAATATTTTTTGTAAAGGGTCAGATATGAAATATTTTTCTCTTCATAGGCCATGCAGTCCCTGTCATAACTACTCATCTCTGCCATTGCAGCATAAAAGTAGCCATTGACAATATGTAAATGAATGGGCATGGCTGTGTTCCAATAAAGGTTTATTTATAAAAAGATGACTGGATTTGGCCAAAGTTTGTCAAGCCCTGCACTAGAATACAGGGAGACTGGGACATTCTTTTTCCACCAATTCATACACCCAATGATTGAAGATTGCCCTAGAGCATGACAACCTTCCCCCCCACTTCTGGGCATGCATAGACACTGAGAAAACACCACAAATGGATGACCAGTGTGCAAGGATACATGAAAGTGTGCTGGAGTCAGGTGGAAAAAGGGGGTGTGGTGAAGTGCATCACAGATGCAATAAGGGACAAATGGAGGTAATGTAATGCTGGAGAATATATTCACATTCACCCATATTTAATGAAACGACCTCACAAGTCTCTTCCAAGTACTCACTGATCTTGCTCATTCCACGCTTTTCTCTAGAAACACTAAGACCTGGTGTTTTTATATTCATCATGACCCTTTCCCTCAGGAAATTAGTTGTTGCATTGTAAAGAAGTTTTTTCTTTTACTTCTTCCAAGTTAAACTGTGTGTTCAGCTCTTATACCTAGCTTGGCACACACACTACCATTTCAAATCATTTTCTCTTAAAACTGTCCACACAGAGGAATCTCACCTAATTACTCTTACACAGTCTAAAAGACACAGTCTCTCTTATGCTTTTAAGCTCATTTTCTTTACCAAACGATTTCCTTTTTTCCCCAAATGGATACGTCCAATTATTCTTGGGTGTTTTAATTTCACACATTTTTGTGCACTTAGAAAGACCATAGATTGCACTACATTCACTGGCAAATCATCAAAAAGCATTTAAATGAAAGAAAATTTTTGTAAAAACATATCTTTTGTAGCAACATAAGCCTGAGATCATTCCTTGCTTTAAACCACATAACTAAAGGAGAAGGGAAACACAAGATTTCATGATTTGATTTCTTTTTAATGACTTTTCATTTATATAGCATTTTTACAGCTCAAAGAGCTCTTTTTCATGAAATTTGTGTGGTTTATACATTTCCTTATTTGAACCATGAGGAAAGAGTTTTGTAAAATTCACAGAGAAAGTTGGTAAGAAGACTGGATCTATAATCTAATCTCCCTTTGTCTCAATCAGGGCTTTGGTTTTTTGGTTTGGGTTTGGGCTTTTTTTTTTTTTTTTTTTTTTTTTTTTGTGGCTACTAATTTCTCACAGGAACTTTCTATTACCATATCATTCAACTTTCTCCATGCCGGGATATTGCTATAAATTCTTGGATAAGGGGATCCCTGGGTGGCGCAGCGGTTTAGCGCCTGCCTTTGTCGCAGGGCGCGATCCTGGAGACCCGGGATCGGGTCCCACGTCAGGCTCCCGGTGCATGGAGCCTGCTTCTCCCTCTGCCTGTGTCTCTGCCTCTCTCTCTCTCTCTCACTGTGTGCCTATCATAAATAAATTAAAAAAATTAAAAAAAATTCTTGGATAGGGATCCCTGGGTGGCCCAGCGGTTTGGCACCTGCCTTTGGCCCAGGGCGCGATCCTGGAGACCCGGGATCGAGTCCCACGTCGGGCTCCCGGTGCATGGAGCCTGCTTCTCCCTCTGCCTGTGTCTCTGCCTCTCTCTCTCTGTGTGTGACTATCATAAATAAATTAAAAAATTAAAAAAATAAAATAAATTCTTGGATGTTTTAAGGTTCTGTTTTTGTTTTAATGCAGACAGGTCCCAGGCATGGCAGATTATTTGCAAAGATAGCTACAAAAACCTCTTATCCCTGTATGCTCATGACTTTGCCATCCTTCCTGTAGAAAGACATATAGTCTATTTCCCCTGCCCTTGAGTCTCAACTGATCTTGTGATTTGCTTTAAACAGGAGAATGCAGTGATGTAATATAGTGAAACTTTCAAGTCCAGGCCTCAAGATGCTTCTTGGAACACAGTGATGTCATGTGAGGAAGCCTGACTCTCCTGCTTGAGGAATAAGGGCATGGTGAAAGGAGCCAACAGCCAACACCAAATGGCAGGTAAATGAATGAAACCACTTTGGGCTATCCAGCCCCACTTGAACCTCTGGATAAGTAAGCCACATGAGTGACTCTAGATGATATCAGTAGAAGAACAGCTCAGCTAAGCTCATCCCAAATTAGTGACCCACAAAATGATGAGCAAATAAAAATAAATGTTGCTTTAAGCAACTAAGTTTTGGCATGATTAGTTATGCAGCAATACATAATGGATACACTAATAGTGTGGGATTTGATGGCCCATTATTTTTTGGAAATAATAGAGATTCCCTAAAGATCTGAAACCAACATTAATGATGAGTTTTCTTCTATTTTTAAGGAATGCTATCTTGATTCCCGAGGTTTGTTAAAGAGTAATGACATCAATAGATAAATAGCATAAGCTTATTATATTAACTTTTCACAGAACCGATTGAGCTCTCCACAGGAGTGATTTCTGGTAGCCATCTTTTTGTTACTTGACTCCATCCAAGTGGCCATAATTAGTAAGAATGGCTATCTAGCACAGGTTAGGCAATTAGAGCCTCTCCATGGTGAATATGAAATATGGACTAGAGACCCAGAGACTGGAAATCTTTGAGAACTGAGTCTGTTTAACAGTAGGTCTCTGAAAGTAAGGCTATCACTACTCTGAGGTCCCCAGAACCACACTAGCCCCCACACTTCCTGAAAAGTGGCTGTTCAACTCTTCTTTAGACTCTGTGACATATTCTAGGTACTCATCCAAGAAGTCTTCTTTCCACATAAACTACTTAGACTTGATTTTTGCTCCTGCCTGCTACAGAAATCTAAATTAATGCAGGTCCCATTCCCACCTTTGGCTGATGAGAAGTCCAAGGCTGGCTCCTAAGGGTTCCTTGGGGGGGTCTCTGGCCCCTCTCTGCTCTTTCACAGTTTGGAGATCAGAAGGAAGCTGCTGCCCAGGAAGATAATCTCATTTTACAGTGGGATCAGGAAAGCTGGTATCCTGAATTTCTTCATGATTCCACTTACTGCATAGATCAGTGCTGTAAGCAAGTATCTGTTGATAATAATTTCATTGATGAAAGCTCTCCCTGCTCTTACTGCCCCATGCCCTTGTCATATGAACATCAACTCCATACTGCCAGGATCAGCCTTGGTGGTGGTGGTGGGAGGAAGAAAGAGATAATTGATTTCTCAGGAAGTATTTGGGGAAGTATTTGGTGGTCTATGGCACCAAGTACAAGATATTATCCCCACTGCCTGCCTGGACATTTTTGGCCATTATATAACCTTGTGCCCTGCAATATCAAGTCTCTACTCCTCTACAAATTACTATAATATCCTAATTTTAAGTTAAAGTTCATTAGAAGAACTGGAATCTTACATAATTACCACAATTCAGGACCCCCGAAAAAGACTACAGGTAACATCATTTTCTATTATATTTGAACACGGAAAGGTAAATGTGCTGAATGGTTCCTGAGGGCATCTTGTTTTCAGTAAGAGCTCTCTCACACAGTCACATGGCTAAATTCCAGCTATTTCATTCAGGACAAGTCTGGGAATTGATTCGGTTTTTGTTACTGAAAAGGGAAAATGATCTTCATAAATGTCCATCAAAGGAGGATTATAGAACTCTACAGTGTCATGATAATTTTTGCAAAGGATGAATCAAAGATAAATTAAGTGTACCCACTGCCAGATGTCATTGTGCCTGGGTAGTTTTTTGGTTCTCTAAAAAAAAATGAACAAAACATTTGAGTAAATTTAAATCTGAGGAAGTTGGTGTCTGGTAGTAAATAATTTCAAGTTGTGGCCTATAGATTGATAGTGAATATTCACCTTTGGATAAGAGCAAAACCCCTGTGGTTCTGACTATAGTAGGATTGCTTTCTCCATTTTCAGAGACCAAAGAGCTGAATTTTCCCAACAAAAGTTATTGTTCTAAAGAAACAAATCAATTTATTCCAGTTTTTTGTGAAACAGATAAAGGAGAAAAGGGGCAGAATTATAAATGTAAAAATGGAAATAGCCTCTTAATCTAACTCCACACTTAGAGTTTATAAGAAATTCCTTGAAACTGAATAAAAACTTGCACAGGTTTTAGTTTTAGTAATCCAAGGGTGCCTGGGTGGCTGAGTTGGTTAAGTGGTGAGTTCAAGCCCCATGTTGGACCCAGGGTGGAGCCTACTTAAAATAAAATATAAATTAATAAATATGTATATAAATAAATAAATTCCTAAGAGAATATACTCCAGAGGTAAAAAAAATCTCAATTCGAGTTAAAAAGCAAAATCAAACTAAAATCCCTAAACTAAAACTCTCCCTTTTAGCCACACTCATTAAAATTAGAACCATTTCCTTGAAAGAAACAATTGAATACTGATATCAGATCCTTATGTTGACTGTTGGTGGATACCAACGCTTAAGTATCATGGGCAAAGAGTATACAGGCACCAAAAATATTCCACGAAAGAAGTGAATTCGGTCAGGGTAATTGTGCCATTCTTTGCACAACTTCCACTCATGATCTAGATAGAAGTCATTTTTCATTCATTCACTCATTTACACTCACACCCTTAAGCACTCCTTCATTCAAACACATTTACCGAAGGCTGCAATACGCTGAACAATGTGCTAGCACTGGGGATGAACACAATTACAACACAGTTTCTGTCCACAGCTTACACTCTGATCTTGGAAACCTTCCAGTCTTTCATCTCCTACCTCCAGTCATGAAAACTGATGTAATGCTTTTTCTTTCCATCTCTCCTTTGTCTCTGCCACAATTAAAGTCATTGCTTGGAGGCTGAATGGTGAAAGTTGCTTTCTAGTTGGAATACCTACCCCTAGCCTCTTTTCTCTCCACAAACTCTTTATACCACTGTCTCCTCCATCTTCCAAAAAGATTGCTTTGGTCATGTCACACCCCTCTGCAAATACTTTAAGTAGCTTCCCATTTTTCCCAGGGGGGAAAAAGAAGACAAATTCTATAACTCAAATGGTTATTATTGTGATTCTCAATAATTACTACCATTCTTGGGAGCTTACTGTGTGCCAGCCACTGTGCTAAGGACTTTACATGCATTATCTCATTTATTCCTCATGCCAAGTCTTCAAGACAAGAATTATTATCTTCATCTTACAAAAGAGAAAAATGATGCTAAGAGGTGATCACTAATGTTCCCAAGGTCACACAGACAGTAAGTAGCAGAATGACTTCAGAGCCTACACTCTTAACCACTGGACAGGACTGCCATTCTGCTCTTGAGTGAGTCTTGACCCTTTGCAAGTCTGCCTCTGTACCTTCACTCTTGCTGGGTCTCCCATGTGATATGTCCTTCATTTTCTCCATGCCTTCAAGTTTCAGCCAAATTTAAGTCCCCTCTCCCTGTGGACTCTTCCTAGACCATGATAGTAGGCATGGACCTCCTCATCCTCTAGCTCCTATACTGCTTAGTTTTTCTACCACTCATTTGGCACTGAGAGATGTCCTATACCTTATCTTCATAGAAATATCTCATATGTCTCAAGTGCAGCAATGAAAATCCTTTGAGAACATGTAGTCCTCAAGATATTTAATAAATATTGTTGGTTTTGTGGCATGATGCCTTTAATTAGACACTCAATAAATTAATGCTGTGTAAGGAAATGAAGAGTTTAGACATTAAAACAATGAGGGAAGTCTGTCTCTAACTTTTGAATGATTACGATGCACATACCATTCTCTCACCATGATTAGTGAAGAAGGATCATGTGGAAAGTGCTATATTTCTCTCTCCGGCATACCATAAAGAACAGAAACCCCCAAGAAGTTATGGGGGGTTCCAAAAATCTTCCTAAGTAATCAGACCAAGGAACATTATGAACATCCCTGCTCAGATGCTCAGTTCAAATAAGACCTATGTGGAACTGCAGTCCCAGAGCCTTATCAGCTCCAGGGTAAAAATGGTGGCTTTCTCAAGCATTTGGCAGCAAAATAGGCTAAAACTGGGTGGAATGGACCCTGAGAATTCCTACCCTCTCCTCAAACTGCAAGAGATGGTTTTAATTACTGTTCTAATCCAAACCACTTGGAGGTCTCCAGGGACCACAGAGCTCCACAGCATATTAGCAAGTCCTACTACCACTGACTCTCATCCCCAATACATGGCAGGAAGTGATCACCACCTTACATATCATGTCGCACCTGGAGGATGGCCAGAGAGAGACTGCCGACTGGCTAGTAATCTCCAATGGAAAAGCCTGACTGGAGGCAAGAGGTGACCAACTGCAATACTACAATATACTGCTTTTATCTTTGCAAATTGGTGGCAGAGTAGGGTCCATGCCTTCACTTCTTTGCTAAGAATAAAATGGCATGTGACTTGACAATGAAAGATTCTGAGCACAGTCTCAGATGTCTTAAAGTAAGCATTATGTTTTCTGAGGAATGAAAGAAACAGAGATGTTTAAGGCATGTTGGATACACACTCTGAAAAAGAACTGATGATATGTTACATTTGCTATTAGCCTTTTCCATTTTAAAAGTGGTTTTATAAATTTTCATATGACTTCAGCCTCTCATCAACCCTAGTTGATGGCTTGGGCAGCTCTAAGTATCCTCCATTTTATACACATGGTAAGAACAGCCCCAAGCCTTGCTAGAGATCCCAAAACTAGGGACTGGCAACACCAGCATTAGAACCTCTCTGCCTCTCGCAACTCTTCTAGAAGCAGGGCCCCTTTCAGCACATTGTTCCTTCCCAAGAGTGAAAGAATTGGAATATAAAATTGTTTGGTTTGATTTGGTTGGCTTTTTTTTCTTTGCTTTCATTTCTGTTTTGAATTCGTTCACTTTCTATCCCTTCCTTCCCACCTTCATATATTCCCTCTCCTTCCCCATCCCACACTCTCTCTGAGCTTCTTTCAGATGCTGCTTCACTGGCTGCTTTGGCTGCAAACCACCCTGCCTCACAGCCAATATTTGGAGCTCACAGATTACACAGCTGCGTCCTCAGACTGCTTGTTGCTTCTTCTTAGGGCTGGGTGAATTATTATTATTATTATTATTATTATTATTATTATTATTATTATTATTATTTAGTGGAGGAAAGGTATTAGAGAGGGAGAAAGAGCTGAATAATTACAAAATTAACAGCAATTGGTGCTCACCTAATAACCCCATTAAGACTGCAAATCATTTTACTCTTTTAATCATTTTATTCATTTTAACTCTTCATGTTTGTGACAGAAAGGGTAGGGACATTTTGAGGGTAGTAAATACCCCCACAGTGAAATGCTTCCAAGGGTTATAGTATTTTCATTGACCTGACTGGTCAATATCTTGACATGCAATAATCAAAAAGATCATAAACAGAGTTCTCAAGTTACTCCCTTCATTTACTGCCAAGTTGTGAGTGGGGGATGCCAGAGAGGGGCCAGGTGTGCTGGGGGCTGTCAGCCCAGCCTCTCCGCCTTGCACCCTGTTCACACCGGCATACAAAGGCACAGAGGAGCATGCAAAAGGAGCAAGGGAAAATCTGGAGGCTAACCTGTCATTCTACTCAGAGGGAAAGGAACTCTGAAATTGTCAAAGGTAAGACTCTAGACTGGTCCTCCCTTCTTTTTTTTCCACAACAAAATTGCTCAGGCAGCTCTTGCTATGACAAACACTTGCACTGAGCTTCTCAAGGGGAAACAGTGACGTGGGCCTCGTGTGCTTCACCAGTAATAAAGATTTTACCAGCTGCATTGAGCGTTGCTGTGGAATCCAACTATTGCTGTCAGGCTAATAAGAAAAAAGATTCACTGTTGTGAATCAAGTAAATAAACATGCCTGGGAAACACTATGGCAGCAGATAACACTGAGAAAAAAAAATGAGAATTGGTACTATTTTTAGTGCTAGCTCTCTGATTATAATTGTACTTGAAGAGCAACTAGCATGAACAATATAAAGGCAAAGTTAATTTCAGATCCTGGGCTTGCTGCACAGTTCTTAGATTATTCAAATGCAATGTGATCTACAGTCATTTTTCAACTGTGTGACAAGGAAACTTGGAGCTCTCTAAGTAGCTGCTGGAAGGCTCGTGGCAAATGGAAGTTAAGGGAAGTTGACTATGGAAAGATTTTTATTGTTTAAAAAAAATCTTATATAGTGTACCTCACTTTCCCTCTCAAGCTGGCATTTCCTGAAGACTTACAGTGTGCCAGGTACTATATTAAACTACCTCAATTATCACATCAACCTGTGAGGTGAGTTCTGCTAATATTTTCATCTTATGGAAGCCATAAGATGGAGCTGGAATTTCAAGTCAGTCTCTCTGACTCTAGAGCCAAATTATTGTGCTATTGTAGATGAAGACAGGACATAACTCACACTTCCACTTTCTGTACTTTGAAGAAAAAAGGATCCGTGCCCACTGCCTGCACTGATGACATACACATCCATCACCAAGAACAGGGCCCCAGGGCTGCTGATGGAAGCAGAGCTGCCCTAGTGAGGCAGAAAAGTAAAACAAAACAAAAACAGTGGCTACAGCCTTCTAAATACACCTCAGGTACCCTCTCCTGTGGAACTATAGAGCTGAGGACCTTCTCTCCCACGCTGAATCCTGGCCTAGAAACTCTGCTGAGCATCACATCTCATCCCTCTTCCCAGAGCAGAATACTGAGAAGCAGACATTCAGGTCTGACATTTAACCACTACTCTTATCATCATCCAAGGAAGTAGAATGGCTCTGAGAATTACTTCCACTGCTCTACTGTCTTTCCTTCTCCTGCTTTTGAGCTACAATGATGCCAAGTTCAGACTTACTAAATGTGTGTATGAAAACAAACAAATTTCATTCATATAAACTATACCAAAGGCTGAGCATACAGGATCAATGAGGTGAGGAACAAATTTGCTCTACATTATGTGATGCTCTGCTAATGTACTAAGTGCAAATGTGCATGCATTTTCTATGAATAGAGCTCCACTGTTAATCATTGTAAGTTTTCAGACTGAAAAAAAAAATACAGAATCAAATCAAATTGAAAGCACAGAACTAAGGGGAAAACACACCATGTTTACTGACTGACTATAAAGTCCTGTGATACGGTGTTACTGATCTCATTTCCAACAGTCTGTGGAAACACTTTTTTGTAGAGGGAACTTTCTAACTTTGTAATGAAAGTTAGTGAAACTATAGTTTTGCCTTTAAGGAAAAGTCTTATATAGATAATTAGATTGGAATACATTTGTATCCGTTTAAGAGCTTTTCAGTTCCAAGTGACAGAGGATCTAATTCAAACTAGCTTAAGTAAAAAGGGAACTTATTAGCTTATGTAACAGGCATAGAACTGGCTTCTGGCACAGACTAATCCAAGGTCTCAAACTCTGTCCCCACCTGTCTCCACACCTGAGTTCTGCTGTCCTTCATTGTCAGTGTCCACTTGGTGGCAGAAACAATTGTCAGCAACTCCTATCCTTCACTCTTCAGAGTTCAAGGGGAGTTTGAAGACTAAGCATTTCTGGGCTCTACTCTGACTGGCTTACTTTGTGTCAGGTGCTCGTCCTGGATCACATCCCTGTGATAAAGGGGACTGAGTGCAGCTTTTGGCAAAGCCAAATCACAGGTCCACCTTACACAAGTGCTAAGAGAGTAAGGGTGCGTCCTCACTGAAAATTCAAGGAATTATTTACAAAAGAAGAGAGAAAGGAGGCCTAAAACCAACAGATGTCCTCTAATGCATCTCTTCATAAAACAAAAGTACTTGTATTCACTTATTAAAATTACTCAGTGCCAAGACACAAAATATCTAACTATGAGTATACATATAAGCTTTTCCCCTAATGTGGCATTCATAGATGAACCTAAAATATTGCCACAAACTTTAAAGCTTTGGGTACCCACTGGCATTGAATACACTTGCAAAAACTACATAGATCTAAAAAAACTTTTTAAAAAAAATCACACAGATCTAAAGTTAAAAATTAAAATTGATGACCAAGACCAAAGAATTTTATATTTCCATTTCAGACTGGCTCTTAACTCATAAAATGTTACTCTGATAAATTTATGTGAACTTTCTGTGCTTATTTTCTATATTTCCCATTTGCCTTCCTTTCACAAAGAATCTGTCTTTATGTCATCTCTCTTCTGTGAGCCCCTCTAGACCCCCTCTCCACCCTACTTCAACCTCGTGTCTGCCCTGAGAACTAACTTGTGTGGATGGCATTAACAGGCTCCTTTATCCTCCACATTCTGGTTGGATTCAGCCAGTGGGGAGACCCAGTGGGAGATCAGGAAAGAAAAGGAGAGTGGGGAGCAAACTGTGTCTCTCAACCAAAGGTCACAATGCCTATCAAAGATGTCCTCTCTTGGGGCACCTGGGTGGCTCACTGGTTCAGCATCTCCTTCAGCTCAGGGCGTGATCCCGGGATCCTGGAATCAAGTCCTGCATCAGGCTCTCGACAGCCAGCCTGTTTCTTCCTCCGCCTATGTCTCTGCTTATCTCTCTGTGTCTCTCATGAGTAAATAAATAAAATCTTTTTTAAAAATGTCCTCACTTCATGACTCTCCCTCTGAAATTTCCAGTAATGTTCTTCTTGCTCCCACAGGCCTGGTAAGAGAGTCCACAACTCCTGCACATCCATGTGGCTCCCCATACCTTTGTAAATCATCCTTTTACTAAATTCCCCTCCAGTGTTCCAAACTTGAAGATGTCATCTGTTTTCTACTGGGACCCTGATGAAGACAGTCTATAAAATTTTGATGGAGAGGGGAGCAAAGAGGAATAGAGAGGGTGATGAGGGACTACAGATCAAGAAGTAGACCTCATTATCTGATAAACAACAAAATGCCACAAATGGCGCCAACCAATCTGATGTTTGGGTCAATTTACTTTTTTATGTCAATAGATCTTTTAAAATCCCCATGTTAGAGACAGAAACTTTAAGATTAGTATCAATACTCACCGAAAGTTTTGCACTTCAGAAGGAGTTTTAGCACATACCTTAGCTACATTTTTGGCGAACCAGAGAGGTGAGAGGGAGGAGAGCAGTCCAGGAAAAATAGAAGACAATCCTTGTGAACTCTTCCCTTCTAAGTGCTTCTTTCATATCAAGAACCGTTCACAACCTCACCCCCACCCCCACACCACCCATTCCCAGCTCACAGGAACCAGCTGCATCTATCAGAATCCTTGATAATTTTCGAAGCATTTGTCCCCTTTGCCAAAGTTCAGGTGATTATGATTGCAAGAGGAGGAACAGTGAGGGAAAGAGAAAATTCTGGAGGGATGAAAGGAGGATAAACTGAAGTGACAGAATGGAAGGCAGGGAGTAGACCATGCATAGAGGGGAGCACTGAGAGAACCTGACTCCAAAGGAGAAGGAGGCACTAAAGAAGATGGAACAGACAAGACAGAGAGGAGCAGAGGGACCAGATGGTTGGATCACTGGATATTATGCAAGGAGATTAATTGGGGTGGTGGGGTGGGGGGAGACTGGCAAAGACTTCATGGTTGCTCAGTAACCACAGAACAGTAACCTGGAAGCATTTAGCCTACATTCTACTGGAAACAAGAGCTACTGTCCTATGTGGTTCTGCAAACACCTTCTAAGATGGGCTGACTTATCCATACTTGCCTGTTTTTCGCCAGATCAAAAGACATTTTCTGCTTATACACAGAGGGAGCTGGGCTGTCACCTTAGATAATCTAGTGAGCAACAAAAAATGGAGGGGAAAAAATCTGAGATCAACATTAAAATCCCTATGTCCTTAATTTGCATCAGTTTTCCTATCAGTAATTTGCTCTCCCTTGCTCAGGAAGAGGGAGATGGCTTAGAAAGTGGAATAGGCTCTACTCTCTCTGGTCTGTAAATCTCTGCTGTTGCTGCTGTTTGTTTGTTTGCTTTTCATTACTTTTTAAAGACTCTTGCAGGAGAACCAAGGAGTGAGAACATTTCCTAGCTGTTGGCCTTTCTTAAGTCTAGGATTTTTTTTCCTTTTTTTTTTGGGGGGGGGGAGGGGGGTCTGCTCTTATCCATGGCAGCTGCTTTCAGTTTCCCAATTGATTCTGCATTTTAATGAAAAGTGTTATCCTCTTCCTATTCAGTTTAAGATAATTGTTGCCCAGGCAAATCATTATAATTAAATTCAATTTAAAAGTGAGAACCCACCTGCAACCATATGTTAAACCTGCCTTTGGATAAGGAAGTTAGTATTTTCACTTTGTATTAAAGCAAAAGTGAGTAATGGTAAGAGATTTTCAATGGAGATGGTTAAAGAGATTTGCTTCTTTTTTTAAATGATTAATTACAATTCACCTGTCTCTGAAAGGAAATTACTTGACTCTTGGAAAAACATTTTCATTAAACAGAACTACCATTGAGTAGGCTTCTATGAAGCAGATCTGGTACTGATGCAAGAAAGTAACTGAGATAAGAAAAAAAATAAGGTGCTTTCAGTAGATACATAAAATAGAACTGAAACATACACAGAAGGTTGGCATTGTTTGGCTCTCCAGCATCCTTTCCACTTCCTAAAAGTGTTCTGAATTTTCTCCAAAAAAAACATTTTCTTGTTCTCATCTGGAGTTTGAAATAATTAGATCCTTACAAACCAAAGACTGATGTGACGAAAAGCCAATAAGACGTAAGCTACTCAGCATGTCTCATGCCCCCTGACAATAGTGATCTGATTAGGAATCAGAGCCAAAAAGATGTTGCTGCAACTTTTGGGATGAAGAAAATTCCTTCCTCTTCTTCAAGAGTCGCTAAAAGAGACTTTTTTCTCCTTGAATGTATACTTTGAAGATGAAAGATCTAGAACTGCTGCAGCCATTTTCAGTCCGGAAAGAAAAGTAGTAGGGGACTCCCCAAGGCATGAAGCTTTCATCTAGGAAGACAGAGCAATGTGACATCATTTGAGCCATCAGATCAAGGTAGTGTTACCTCCAGATTTTTCAACCATATGTATCCACTTTCACGGCTTAAGGTAATTTGAGTTTTCTGTCACTTGTAACCATAATAATCCTGGAGGAGTGAATACTGTATTTGGATTGAGGCAAGGTCAGATGACCTCCCAGTCTATGGTAAAAAATTCAGTTTAAAAAAATGCCAATGCCTTCATTATTGGGACAGTGTATTAGACAGGTCTACTGATCATTTAAAACATCAGGAAACAGCAAAAATATATGTGAAAATTCGATGATCAATGATTTTAGGAAATCGCTTTTAAAAAAATAGGTGAATTCAGAAAGAGAACTAAGATAAACATAATTAATGAACTACATCTAAAGAGCAGGGAAAGAATGTTGAGAGATATAGGCAAATTTCATTCTCTTTCTTATCCAAGTATTGTTTATTTAGTGTCACGTAAGGGCAAAGAACTGTGATAGAACTTGATAGAGGGGATTACAAAGCTGTATAAGATGAAACCTATCCACTCAAGGAATTTTCTTTAATCAGACAGGGAAGCTAAACATGTATGCTTATAGTCAATTGCAACTCAGTACAAGGCAAGTGCTGAGAAATTATTTCCATAGTCTTTAACAGCTTACTAAGCATATTCACACTCATTATATCATTTGATTCTCACAACAGCCCTTTGAGATAGGCAGTTGCACTTCCCTATTTGGCATAGATAAAGAAACTGAGACTCAAAGTGTGCAAAAATAAATATCAGTGAATGTCACTGTGGCATTATTGAAAAGAAAAGAAACCTAAAAACTGCCTAAATATTCATCAAGAGTAGAGTAGCTAAGTACATTTTGTCCCTGAATACAAGAGAATGGTAGGCAGCTGTTAAAAAATAAGAAGGTGAAGTTCCTTTCCCGATAGAATGGAGTAAGCACACTCCACCCTATTTCCCACTGAGTTAGGATTGCCAGATTTAACAAATCAAAATATAGAATATTCATTTACAAATAACAATTTTGATTTTCAGATAACAAATTTTTAGTGTAATATTTGATAAACATACTACAAAGTTATGCAGGATGTCTTGTATTTTATCTGGTGAGCCTAGACTGAATGCAACTAAAAATATAGACAAAATGCATAGAGAAATTATCTGAAGACTCTGAAAAGTGAATGGTAACAGGAAGATTGAGGAACAAGATCTGAATTATGAACAATCCAGTAGTGAATTTCCTGAGTTTGTTTTCTTCCTCATCTTCCAGCTTGGACTGTGAAGCAACCCAAATCCCAGAGCTGGGAATCTCTTCTTCCAAGAGAAGCTCTCTCTTTCCAGTCTGAGGAGCAAGAAATGGGGCCCTCTATAGTACAGAAAAAAATGGGGAAGATCCTCTGGTTTTCTTCCTTCCTTCCTTCCTCCTTCCTCCCTTCCTCCCTCCCTTCCTTCCTTTCTTCCCTTCTCCCCTTCCTCCTTCCTTCCTTCCTTCCTTTCTTTCTCAACCTACTGAAGATCCCAAGAAATCCACAGTCCCAAACCAGCCAGGTGGTGGCTAGACAGGCAAGTACCTAAAACTCTGAGGAGAATTCTTTCTGTCTGACAAGAGGAACTATAATCTGTAGCATGTAAGGGGAAACCCCATTGTTTTATCCTCTATTTGTGTCTTCCTACTGCTTAGATACAATGGTGGACCAAACTGCAGGAAGTATGTTACTGGGTAGAGGAATCAAATATTCTGCTTTCTAGCCAAAGGACCAAAAAGAGGTACCTTTGGGTGCCAGAGACTGTGAGATTGAGAAGATGAAGCTCAAAAAAGGATCCTACGTAATGATGATGAAATCCTGGGCTCAGCCTTGACATATGAAATGATCCAAAACAGTACACGAAAGCTTGAGAACTGAACTACAAGGTAGACTACCACCCAGGATCCAGTTTGCCCACTGAGTGGTGCACTTAGAGGACAGATTTGTATACCATTGCAAGGCTTTGAAAATTGAGCTGAATTAGAGATACAGTCCTCAGAAAGCAAGGAGGAACCTACAGCCTAAACATAATTGGGTTGAATGCCTAAGGTGATAGCCAGCTTCCAAGATGGCCCCAATGACCCCACATCCTGGGATTTACACCCTAGTGTTGTTCCCTCCTACACTGTACCGAAACTGGTCTGTGTGACCAACAGAATATGGCAGAAGTGATTATTTGCGTCTTTTGAGGTTATAAACTGTGGCTTTAATCTTGGTTTCACTCTGTCTTGGATCCTTCTATCTGGAGGAAGCTATGTCATGAGAAACCCTATAGAGTGGCAAGGAACTGAAATTTCCTGTCAATATCTACATGAGTGACCTCGGAAGTGGATCCTCAAGACCCAATCAAGCCTCCAATGACTATCCACCAGGTTAACACTTTGATGGCAGCATCATGATAGCCGTTAAACCAGATCCACTCAACTAAGCCATTCTCAGATTTCTGACACCCAGAAACTGTATAATGATGTTTTCTTGTTTTAAGCTACTGGGTTTGGATAATTTGTTATGTCGCAGTTTATAACTGATATGCCTACCAAAACAAACAAGCAAGCAAAGGGGCACTTGGGTGGCTCAGTCAGTTAAGTGTCCAACTCTTACTTTTGGCCCCGGTCATGATCTCAGGGTCATGAGATCAAAGCTCACATCAAGCTCTGTGCTGGGCATGGTGCTTAAGATTTTCTCTCCCTCTCCCTCTGCCCCTCCTCACTTCTCTAAAAACAGACAAAACAACCAAAAATACTACATTCTCCATAGTATTCAAACAAGATATATATTCTCATAACAACACTCAAATGATGCAATGTCAGTGATGCAATCTAAATTGCTTGACATATGAAGAACTAAGAAAAATCTCAACAATTTTCAAGGAAAAAGACATCAACAATAAGAAACAAACAACCAAATTTTAAAGTGCTAGCATGGGGGGATGTCTGGATGGCTCAGTGGTTGAGCATCTGCCTCTGGGTCAGGTTGTGATCCTGGGGTCTTGGGATCAAGTCCTGCGGGAGCCTGCTTCTCCCTCTGCCTATGTTTTTGCTTATCTCTGTGTGTCTCTCATGAATAAGTAAATAAAATCTTAAAAAATATAATAAAATAAAAAATAAAATGAATAATAAAGTGCTGACAAGGATCTTAGGTTTATACTTAAGTATTTCATTTTTTAATTAAACTATTATAATTTGTATTTTTATTTCATTTTCCAATTGTTTATTTCTAGTGTATAAAATATATTTTTATATTGAACTTGTATCCTGTAATTTTTCTAAATTCACATTAGTTCTAGAAGCTGTTTAGTAAAAAAAAAAATAGAAGCTGTTTAATAGATTCCTTAAGATTTTCTATGTAGACATGATCATGTTGAGTAAAAGAATCCAGTCTCAAAATGCCTGCATAATGCCATTTATAAGACAGTCTGAAAAATGCAAAATTATAGGAATAGTTACAAAGTTAAGGATGGGGACAGGGTTTAACTACAAATGGACAACAGGAGGGAAGTTTTGGAGTGATGTAAATGTTCTCTTTTCTAAATATGATATTGACTCTACAAATTGATATATCTGGGACGCCTGGGTGGCTCAGCAGTTGAGCGACTTGCCTTCGGTCCAGGGCGTGATCCTGGAGTCTCCGGATGGAGTTCCACATCAGGCTCCCTGCATGGAGCCTGCTTCTCCCTCTGCCTATGTCTCTGCTTCTCTGTCTCTCCATGTCTCTCATCAATAAATAAATAAAATATTTTTAAAAACCAAAAACAAACAAATCTATATATGTGTTAAGACTCTTAGAACCATACACCAAAAAAAAACCTCATACATCAAAAAAATAAGCACATGAATTATTTAAAATTCAAAATAATAAAAACAATTTAAAATGAAGGAGATGAATGTAATATATATTACTTACAAAAAGTCACAAAAGTTATATAGTAAGAATTCATTATTCTAAGAAAAATATGTGAAAGCATATCCATGCATATCACATGTGTTTGCATGTATGTATTACATGAATATACAAATATTTTTTCTATTTTTAATAAAAATGTATATAGAAATATCTTTAAGGGTCTGAAGCAAACTCAAGCAGAATGGGGAGGAGTGGGAAATTTTACTTATATAGAGTAAATTTTTAAATGATATTTGTTACAAGAAACTTGTATAAATTTGTAACATTGCTTAAATTAATCTTTGTGTAATGAGAGAAACTGAGGCTTAGATAAATTAAATGTCTTGTTCAAGGCCATACAGTGACAGAATCAAAAGAATTCTAACATATGCCTAATGTTATTTTCAATAAATGATCAAAAAATGAATTCTAAAGAAAGTCAGAAAAAGGAGAGAGACTGGGTGTTTTTGAAAGACTCTATGGAGGAAGAGGCTTTGGAGGTCACACTTTAAAGGATAAAAAAAATTTCAAAAGTGGAGATAATGGAAAATCATTTTTGGTAAAGAGAAGCTCTTGAGTATAAGAGCAGGGGCAGAAAAAAAAATAAAGTGTGTTCAGAATGTTCCTGATTAATTAGATCAATTATATAGGTATACATATGGCATTAGTATAAAATGATGCAGAAATGTTACAGAGCTCAGAACCTTGAAAAGACTGTGTGGGGTTTGGTAATTAGAAATACATTAGTAATATTTCAGGGAAAAGAAGTCAGAATGTAAGACTTTAAAGAAGAGTGAATAATGTGTAAATAAGACACAGGAGTACGTTTGGAATGAGAAGAAAAATGACAGGAGAGTAAGTAAAGGGAAAATTGCATCAATGAAAGAATTTGGGGCAGGATGAAGTTTATGATGAAGGACAATAAGCATGTTTTAGAAGTAGGAAAGGAGAAACGAAAAACACAAAAGAAGCAGTATTGATCAAACAAGTGCCAATAAGAGGTTGAGAATAGAGGAGGAGGCATTAGCCTTTGCAAAGAAGAAGCATGTTTATGCCTTTGAAACTAAAAGAAATTTTTGGAGGCAATGAAGAAAAATTGTAGGAGATGATGTAGAAGATTGTATGCTTCTCAGCTGGTTGCAACAATATTTACCATTCCATATGCCTCCTTGCAATTTGATTTTTGGCATTTCGCTCATTGAAACTTGGGGTCTATGGTCCTTCTCTCTTTGAGTATGGGAGAGATTTATGACTGTTTCAACTAACAGAGTATAACATATATGAATGCTAGGACAGAGATTAAGATAAAAAGAAATGCAGCTCCCACCTTGCCCACTGGAATTTTGACACTCAGAGTTTCAAATCACCTGTGTTCAAGAAGTCTGACAATGTTGGAGTCCTCCATGCTATAAGAAAGCCAAGCCAAATGGAGAAACCATATGTAAAGTGCAGCAGTTGCTACTATTTGTGTTTGACCTTTATGTTTGATCAAACATGTAAGTAAATGAGTCTTACAACAACCCCTGCCTTCATCCTCTGTATTCTCAGATAAGACACCCTGCTATCATAGAGCAGTGACAAATCCCATTGATTGTGATTGTGATCAAATTCCTGACTCATATGGTTGTTGTTTTATAACTTTGTGGTGGTTTGTTATGTCCTAATAAATACAAGACATGACCTCTAATTAGTGGAAAACCACTGTCTTATGTTTAATGGTTTATGATGCAGGTTGAGGGAGGTAATAGTAAAAGATGAATCCTGGCCTTCAAGAAGTGCATAATCAGGAGGCAAAGTAAGGTTTGTACATAACTGCCCAACCACATACAATCATACATAACCACCCAAGGAGGTAGAAAGTTGATAATGCTGCTAGTGACAATTTTTTTCAAAAAGTTTGCTGTAAGGAGTGAAAAAGGTCAGAGTGAGTTTTGAGGGGTTAAAGTGCTTGGAACTACTATAGTGAATGTTCTAGGAAAACAACAAGACTTGCCTAAAAAGATTGTTCAACAGCAATGAGGACCAGCCAGATTTAATAGCATGGATTAGAAAAGGTCATTATCACCCCTTTTGGATCATGTCTTCTAGCTATATTTAACAGTTTAGAAGAAAAAGTTGAAAATTCAACAGTGAGAAAGATCTGGTTCTGATCTGGCATGACAATTACTTGCACATTCCTTAATTCAATTAGCAACATTTATTAAACAACTACTATATGCCAGACACAATGTACAGAAGAATAAAAAGAATGTGTGTCAGGGGAGGTATAACAGAGTATACCAGCATACTAAAATATGGAGGCTTGGAGGAAACGAGAATTTTTTTACAATGGAAATAAGATAGACCTATTTTTAGTATACATATTGAAATGAGCACAAATATCACAATTAAAAGAAAGCAAGCTTCAGATAAATTAAGGCACCCTGCATTCTTGAGATTGTATAATTAAGTGGGGTCTGAAATGATATCTGAAGGATGGTAAAGGTGGCAAGGAGGTCATAATGAAATAATACCTGATGTTTGTTCAATTAAATTTTAACTTCTCTTGGCCTGACTTAATCTCTTCTGAGCCATTTAATATTTAGTTAGTTTGAGAATAGACAGCTAGCTGTGACTTTAAGAATAGGAAGTTATTTCCCCAAAAATGTATTTCAGAGTTTGTCTGGGTTTATTTGCAGGGAAGCTTATGTTTATCCCTATTAAAGAACAATCTTTCACATGTTTAGGGTTTAAAAGAATCTTCGGGTCTCTGAAAACTGAGAAGATCCTTCTCAACAGTTATTGAATAATAACTTCAGCTGTTCTGGGATGCTTATTTTCAGAACTTCCTAATGCATAATAGAAATTTTTGGTCCATATTTTTTAATGTATTAACTAAAGATAAATGATGTTCTGTAACCACGGGTCTATGAGCTGTTGTGGTTCAGGATGCACCAGCCTATCAACATTGTTTACTAATTATAATTGAATTTCTTATTCATACTTGGTTTTAGTGGAGCCAGGTAGATTTGACAGTAACATAACATAAATGTTATGTTCCTATGTGATCACCTCATTACAAGGGACCTGGATCTAAAGCAGTCTTTGGGGGATCCCTGGGTGGCTCAGCAGTTAAGCACCTGCCTTTGGCCCAGGGCGTGATCCTGGAGTCCTGGGATCGAGTCCCGCGTAGGGCTCCCGGCATGGAGCCTGCTTCTCCCTCCCCCTGTGTCTCTGCCTCTCTCTCCCCTCTCTCTCTGTCTATCATAAATAAATCTTTAAAAAATTTAAAAATAAATAAATAAATAAAGCAGTCTTTGGGCTTCCTGGCAATAACATGCTTTGCATACACCATGGTAGTGGTTTGAGAACTAGAGACAAAATGTGCCTTATTCTACCCAGCAATGGGTAAACAAAGAAACCTGGATATGAAATCTCCAGACACTCTAAGTATATATCTTTTTTTTCTATATTGTTGTACTGAATCAGTTGCTGTAATAAAACTGCTCCTTGGTATAAATGATTCGAGTCCTGTGAGCCTTTTTCAGCAATCAGTATTGAAACTCATAAAGTGATTAATGAACAGAGCAAGGGGGATAGGAAGGCATGAAGAAGATCTCTAAGGGGAAAACTCATTTATTTATTCAGCCTTTATTGAATGTTCATGGTTCCAAAAATCTCTCTAGGCAACCAGCAGACAAAAATGACTCGAGCATGACCTTTGATCATAAGACGTTCACATTGTGAAGGAAAATACAGACATTCAAGCAAAACACCACAACCAGTTGTAATAACTGCTGAAAAAGGAGTGTACAGAAGCAACAAGGGAAAGAGTAAATCTTTTTGAGAGTTTGTTAGGGCTTTGTATTTAAGCTTAATCATAAAGAATGGTCACTAGTTATCAAAAAGTTAAAATAAGAGAGAGAGGAAGGCAAAGAACACATTTCTTTGAATGTTTCAAAGGAATTGAGGTATGATATTGTTTATAAATTCCCATCAATAGAGATCTATTTAGATAAATTATAGTCATGTTTATACAAGTGAATACTATATAGTCATTAAAAAGTATAGGAAAATCCTCTATATGCCAATAAAGAAATATATCCACAACAATGTAGAATATATCTCTATAACTTTTAATCCTAGAAGAAGACTATGTCCAAGACAGAAGTCTTGGTTTTTATAATTAAAACAACGAAGCAGAGAAATATTTGAAGAAAGCTTAGTGGTACTTTTCCAAAACAGATTAAAGACATCAAGATAACAAATTAAGAAGTCTTGTGACTTCCAAACAGAATAAATATAAAGAAAAAGTCTTGTGACTACCAAACAGAATAAATATAAAGAAAAAGTCTTGTGACTACCAAACAGAATAAATATAAAGAAAGCCACACTCAGAGACATAACAATAAAATTGATGAAAACAAAAACAAACAACAATTAAAGAAAAATCTTAAAAGCAGCCAAAGAAATAAGACTACCTTCAAGGGAGTAACAATTTGACTTTTGCATAATATCCCTAATAATAAGAGTTTCAAAGTGTTGAAAGAAATAAGCAACATTTTCAAAATGTTGAAAGAAATAACATCCCAAAATTATACAACCAGAAAAATTATCAAAAATTTAGATGCAATGAACTCATTAATAACGACTCAGGTAGAGTAAAATGTAACCAAGCTAATAGAGGGAAGGAGGCAGAAGAATAAAAATAATTCAATACAAAATAAGTCAAGAAAAAAAAAGAATACAGGATAGGTGAAATAAATACAAAAGAAGTAGTAAAATGAAATATTAAAATATAACATATATCCATAATTTAATTAAATGTAAAATGGCATAAATGTTTTAATTTTTCCAAAAGTACATTTTTTAGGATGGGTTTAAAAATAGCAACTGTATGGACGCCTGAGTGGCTCAGCGGTTGAGCGTCTGCCTTCAGCTCAGTGTGTGATTCCAGAGTCCCGGGATTGAGTCCCAATTTGGGCTTCCTGCATGGAGCCTGCTTCTCCCTCTACCTGTGTCTCTCATGAACAAATAAATAAAATCTTTAAAAATAATAATAATACATAAATAAAAATAGCAACTATATACTACTTATAATAATACTACTTCTAACTGCATACTACTTATAATGTAAAAAATAAGATCATGTGTTAACTAGACACAAAAATAACCTCCCTCAATGATTCCCAACTCCCAATATTCATGCCTTTTTATAGTCTCCTCTCCTCGAATCCAGAGTAGATTTGTGGCTTGCTTTGGACCAGGAAAATGTAATGTAAATGATGCTTTGTGACTTTCAAGGATAGGTCAAAAGAAGCCTGTATCATTCACCTTAATGTCTTGGAGAAAGTGCTCTGAGGAAAGATGGTCACCATGTAAGATGTATAAATACTCTAAAATTACCACACTTTCATAATTAAAAAAGAGAAAGAGGGAGAGAGACAAACCAAGAAACGGACTTAAACTATAGAGAACAAACAGAAGGGAGGTGGGGGGCATGAGTCAAACAGGTGAAGGGACTTAAGAGTACACTTAATCACGATGAGCACTGAGTAATATGTGAAATTGTTGAATCACTATATTGTACAGCTGAAATTAATGTAACACTGTATGTGAACTATACAAGAATTAAAATTAAAAACTTAATTTTAAATATCACCATGCTTTCAGAAAAAGAGGTTGAAAGGACTGTACCCAAGTAATATACCTAATAAACCTAATATATACCTGGATATAATTTAGATGATGAGATCTGGACTTTAAGATAGAGCCTAGGGCAGCCCGGGTGGCTCAGCGGTTTAGCGCTGCCTTCAGCCCAGGGCATGATCCTGGAGACCCAGGATCAAGTCCCACGTCGGGCTCCTTGCATGAAGCCTGCTTCTCCCTCTGCCTGTGTCTCTGCCTCTCTCTCTCTCTCTCTCTCTTTCTCCCCTGAATAAATAAATAAAATCTTTAAAAAAAAAAAAAAAAGAGCCTAATGCCACAATGGCATGAAACTTTGGGCACTTGTGGCAGAAGAGTACATGTGGAGGGGACAGGAACCACTGCAGGCCAGAGAGCAAATGGTGGTAACTAGGTCTTCGAAAATAGCCTTCTAGTGATTTATACCTCTCAGTATTTACACTCCTGTGTAGCCCCTTCCTTGAATCTGAGCCAGCCCTCTAATTTACTTTGGACTAACAGAATATGGCAAAGAGGTGTTATGTGACCTCCATAGCCATATCACAAGAAACCTGTGGCTTTTGCCTTAGTCTCTTCAAAGATGCACCCTAGGGGAAGCCAGTCACACCCAGCCAAATCAAACTCTTGCAAATTCCAGCTACCATATGATTGCAAGTGCATGATGGAACCGCTTCCCAAATGAGAGCTGCTGAGCTATGCCAAACCAACCCACAGAAACATGAGAGATAACAACACATTGTTGTTTTAAGCCACTACGTTTTGGAACATTTTGTTATGCATCAATAGATAACTGAAACAGGATTAAAAGGCTTAAAATAAAGCAATGAAAAATAAATATACTAGACAAACACTAAAAGAAAGTTGTAACTACATAAATAACAAAATAGACAAGATGTAAAAAGCATTATTATAGATTAAGGCAAATTTCACAATGATAAAAGATTTCATTCATTAGGAATATAAAATGTGTATATACCTGGTAACAAATCTTCAAAATATATAAAGCTAAAAGTGATAAAATTCTAAGGAGAAATAGACAAATCCACAACCACATTAGCAATTTTAACAATCTCTTTCATTTACTAGTAGATTAAGAAGAGGAAAAAATCACTAAGGACAGATGATTTGAACAATAAAACTAACAAATATGAATACTAGACATATATAGAACACTTCACTCAAAAACTATATAATACATACACCTTTTAACTGTGCATAAAACATTTGCAAAAAAAAAAACAGATTATAAACTGGGCCAGAAAAGAAATAAATTTCAAAAGAATCATTTAGTATAAAATATGTCCAGGGGATCCCTGGGTGGCACAGCGGTTTGGCACCTGCCTTTGGCCCAGGGCGCGATCCTGGAGACCCGGGATCGAGTCCCACGTCGGGTTCCTGGTGCATGGAGCCTGCTTCTCCCTCTGCCTGTGTCTCTGCCTCTCTCTCTCTCTCTCTCTCTCTCTCTCTCTCTGTGACTATCATAAATAAATAAAAATTTAAAAAAATAAAAAATAAAATAAAATATGTCCAGTACCACAATCACTTAAACTAAAAATTAACAAGAGAAAGACAACCAAAGATCATATCTTTGGAAATTAAGAAATACATTATAAATAAGGTATGTGCTTTTAAAAATACCATGATAGGGCAGCCTGGGTGGCTCAGGAGTTTAGCACCGCCTTCAGCCCAGGGTGTGATCCTGGAGACCCAGGATCAAATCCCATGTCGGGCTACCTGCATGGAGCCTGCTTCTCGCTCTGCCTGTGTCTCTGCCTCTCTCTCTCTCTGTGTCTCTCATGAAAAAATAAATAAAATCTTTAAAAATAAATAAATAATAAAAATAAAAATAACATGGTAGAAAATATTTGAACTAAATAACAATTAAAATATTTCACTTTGAAATTTGTAAGATGCAGCTAAGCCATGTTTTAAGAGATAGTCATAGTTTTAAATATATAAAAGAAAGGAAAAATACTGAAAATCAATTAAGCATTTTAAGAATTAGCATTTCTGAGGCAGCATCACCAAAATGGCAATGTAGTAGACCCTAACTTCCAACTCCCAACAAAGATCAGCAATTAGACAGCTATCCATGAACAGAAATAGCTCTGGGAGAGCTCTAGAGTTCATTTAAGAAATTTTAGCAACATAATGGAACAAAAAAACCTGAGATTAACTGCAAAAAAAGAGAAGGAACACAGCTTCATTTTGTCTGAATCATCCCATCCCCCAAGCTGGCATTGTTCAGTGCCAAGAGAGAACTTCTCAGTTAGAAAGACTTCCCTTCATCAGGAAAGAGGTGGGTGAATGACCAGCTTCTTCACACTTTCAGGGTATCTCACAAAGGTCTCACTTTTTTACCCCATCCAGACCAGCAAAGTGGAGATGTTGAGAGACAGCTAGAAATGAAGAAGAAAAACAGGAACTATTTAGCAACCAACTGTGAGAGCAACTGTGGTTCATAGCAATCTGCTCTGTAGACAAGCCTAACAACTTTCACCACCGAAGAAGGGATCAATGACCAACATAGCCATCACTTGCCCATGGTAGATTTCACCAGCTTTTGCCCCACAGGTATTCATGATCACTGAGGCCAACTACCTGAGTCCTTCCCCATTCCTTACACTTCTGTCCCCAATGGAGCCCATGAACCACACTGGCAGCTGGCTCAGGCCTCTCTGGCTGTATGAGTGCACAGTGCCAGCTGACAGCCCTGTGACTGACCCCCACCATGATGCATGTGCTCAGGGCTAATCCTTCCAGCTCTGTAATTGCATGCCACAAGCCCACCATCCATTTCCACCTCCACTGCAGTGGTGGGGGCATGCCTGGGAGGAGATTGGGTAGCCACAGGAAAGCATGCCAATAGCCACAGCAGCTTAAGGGCCTGAAACAGGCCTTATCTTCTTTGTTACTCGCCTGTACTATCATGCTCCTCTGTAGCAGGCCCCTCCAGTTGTGCATCTGCACACTGCTAGCCTGACCCCCATCATTAGTCACCAGTGCAGTGTGTACAAATGGAAAACAAGAGAACACACCCACAGCCAAGGCCCCTGCAGAATCCAGAGCCAGCAGTTGGCCCTAGCTCTTGCTGCCTGTCCTGCCCCTGACCATTATGTGTTTGTCTGTCACTAATTAGGCACATGCAGCTGGCCCCGACTGTCATGTGTGCACACCATCAGCTCCAGTCACCACCACTGCCTGCACTTGTCCCTAGCTACCTGGAGGCATTGCTGAGGACCCCAACAGCCCTTATAACCACTGAAGACTTCTCACAGTGCTTGCTGAGAACCACACATAATACTGTGGACCCCAGAAGTCTGACTTGAAGAGACATCTACACACCCCCAATGACCGTGCTACCAAATGCCTCACACTTGATGCCCTGCACAACTAAACCCAGGACCACAATATGCTCCAACATGCCTCCACCCACAGATAAAAAAGTCTCTTTCCTTACCAAAGCCTAGAGGCTTTGCTTCAATGTACCTACACAAGGCTACAAAATCACAAAGAATCAGGGAAACATGACTATTCCATGACAATAGGAATGCGGTAAACCTCCAGTAATTAGCACCAAAGAAATGGAGATCCAGGGGTGCCTAGGTGGCACAGTCAGTTAAGTGTCTGCCTTCAGCTCAGGTCACAATCCCAGGATCCTGGGATCAAGCCCTGCATGAGGCTCTCTGCTCAGTGGGGAGCTTGCTCCTCCCTCTCCCCCTCCCCCTGCTCATGCTTTCTCTCTCTCTCTCTCTCTCTCCTCTCTCTCTCTCAAATAAATTAATAAATAAAATCTTTGGGGGAAAAAAAAGAAATGGAGATCCAGGGGTTGTCCAATAAATAACGAAAAATAATTGTTCTGAAATTCTCAGAGAGCTACAAGATAACACAGATAAATAATTTAATGAAATCAGGAGAGCAATATAATAACAAAATGAGAAATTAAACAAGATACAGAAAACATAGAATAGAACAAAACAGAAATTTTGGAGCTAAAGGATAACAATGATTGAAATGAAGAATTTAATATGAAACATCAACTGAAGACCACCAAGCAGAACAAAGAATCAGTGAGCTAGAAGAATTGAAATTATCTAACCAAAGAAGGGAGGAAAGACAGGAAGGAAATGAAGAAAGCTTCCAAGATCTATGGGATACCATCAATAAAAATAACATGTCTATCATTGGATTCCCAGAAGGAAAAGAAAGGGGAAAAGGGATAGAAAATTTATTTAAGAATAATGACTGAGGACTTTCCAATTCTAGGAAGATATTTAGATATTCAAGTTCATGAAGCTAATAAGTACCCAAAATTTCAATCCATAAAGATCTTCTCCAAGGTAAATTATAATAAGATATGCCTAAAATAAAAAAATAAAATAAAATAAAATAAAAACAAAGATGGGACGCCTGGGTGGCTCGGCAGTTGGGCACCTGCCTTCAGCTCAGGTCATGATCCTGGGATCCAGGATTGAGTCCCACATCGGGCTCCCTGTGGAGCCCACTTCTCCTTCTATCTCTGCCTCTCTCTGTCAGTCTGTGTCTCTCATGAATAAATAAATAAATCTTTAAAAAAAAAGAAAGAAATAATTTAAACAGCAAGAGAAAATATTTCTCACACTCTGATAAATTCAGATTGCTTAAAGAAAAAAACTGCCAACTACAGATGCTTTCTCTCAGGAATGAAAGCAAGATAAAGGCCTTCTCTATTAAACAGAAACTGAAGAAATTTATTATCACTGAACTCGCCCTAAAAGAAATGCTGAAAGGAGTTCCTCAAGTTGAAACAATGAAACAAAAAGATGCTAACTAGGTAAAGGGAGAGGGAGAGAACCAAATAAATAAAATTCAAAGTTAAGGAGAAGACATTACTTCTGATAACACAATAATACAAAAGACTGCAAAAGACTACTAAGAATAATTATGTGGCAACAAATTGGATAACCTAGAAGAAAATGAACAAATTTCTAGAAACATGCAAACTACCAAGACTGAATTATGAAGAAATAGAAAGTCTGAACAGACCAATAATAAGATTAAGTTAGTAATCAAAAACCTCCCAACACAAAAATGCCCAGTACTAGATTGTTTTTCTAGTGAATTCCACCAGACATTTAAAGAATAATTAATGCCAATCCTCAAACTCCTCCAAAAAACTGAAAAGAATGAACACTCCCAAATTCATTTTACAAGGCAAGCATTACCCTGATATCAAAGCCAGATGACATTATGAAAAAAGAAAACGACAGACCAATATCCCTGATGAATATAGATGCAAAAATTCTCAAAAAAATATTAGCAGACAAATTACCAACACATTAATAGAACCATACACCATGATCAAATGGAATTTATCCCTGGGATGCAAGAATGGTTGAACATATGGAAATCAATTAACCTCATACACCACATTAATAAAATGAAAGATAATAATCTTATGATTATCTTAGATGCAAAAAAGACATTTGACCAAAAAAAAAATGCCCAAGAAATTGGGTATAGAAGAACGTAATCTCAAGACAATAAAGGCCATATATGACAAGCCCATAGCTAACATCCTAAAGAATAATGAAAGATTGAAAGCTTTTCCTCTAAGATCAGGTACAAGACAAGGCTGCCCATTCTCTCCATTCCATTCAACATAGTACTAGAAGTCCTAGCCAGAGTAATATGCAAGAAAAATAAATAAAAGGCAACCCAAATTAGAAAGAAAGATGTAAAACTGTCTTTGTTTGCAGATGATATTATCTTACATATAATAAATTCCTAAAGACTCAACAAAAAATTTATTAGAATAAACTAATCCAGTATGGTTGTAGAATACAAAATGAACACATACAGAAATTGGTTGTGTTTCTATAAACCAACAACATTTTAAAAGGAAGGAAACAATCTCCTTCACTATAGCATTAAAACAATAAAACATTAGGGTGCCTGTGTGGCAGTTAGTTAAGCATCTACCTTTGGCCCAGGTCATAATTTCAGAGTCCTGGGATCAAACCCCACATCAGGCTCTCTGCTCAGCAGGGATTCTGCATCTCCCTCTCCCTCTGCCCCTCCCCTGCTCATGCTTGCTCTCTCTCACTCACTCACTCTCTTGCTCTCGAATAAATAAATAAAATCTAAAAAGAAAACAATACAATACTTAGGGATAAATTTGACCAAGGAGGTAAAAGATCTGTACACTGAAAACTATAAGACTTTGATTAAAGAAATTGAAGGAGACACAAACAAATAGATATCCCATGTTCATGAATCAGAAGAATTAATATAGTTAAAATGTGCATTCTACCCAAAGCGATTTATAGATTCAAAGCATTGTCTATTGAAACGTGAATGTCATTTCTCAAAGAAATGGAAAACTTTACAAATTTGCTATAATTAGCAGTGTAAGTATTAGGGCAGGGATAGAAATAAATAAGCCAATAGAAAAAAAATGCAGAAAACAGAAATGGATCCATACCTATATGGACACTTGTTTAAAGACAAAGGTAGTACTGCTGAGTAATGAGAATAGGACAGCTTTCAAAAATTGCAGAATAACTGAATATCTATATAGAAAACAACTAAGTCTGATCTTGAACCCACGCCACATAGAAAACAATTACAGGTAAATTACAGACCTAAATGTAAAGGGCAAAATAAACACAAGCTTCTAAAAGGTATAAGAAGATATCTTTGTATCTTTGGAGTAGGAAAAGTTATCTTTAACAGGACACATTTAGTATTATTAATAAAGGAAAAAAAGATTAGATTAAAATTAAGGACTTTTGTTTATCAAATAAGCCATGAAGAGAATGAAAAAAAGCCACAGAAGTATTTCATCATATGTAAGTGAAAAAAGCTTATTTCCAAAATTTATAAGGAACTTCTACAAACTCAATAATAAAAAAAAAAAATAGTAGAAAAGAAACTTGAAGAGGTACTTCCTAGATGATACCTAAAGGTGTGAAAATGTGCTCAGACTCATTAGTCATCAGAAAAATATAAATCAAATCTACAATGAAATGCTCCTACACCTCCATCAGAGTGGCTAATATTAAAAAGTTTATTAATACTGAAGTGTTGGCATGGGTATTGAGCAACTGAAACTCTGATACATTTCTAGGGGATTGCAAATTGGTATAAACACTTTAGAAAAGAGCTGGCATTATCTACTAAATTTAGCTTTAACGTGCTTGTTGACCCAAAGTTCCATTCTTGTTTATATAGCTCTGGGGCATGCATACATATATGCGCCAAAGTACATGTGGAGAACATTAAGTAAAACAGTATTATTCAAAATGGTCAGATATTGTAAAATCATAAAATTCTGCCAAAGAACAGGCTTATTATTTTTAAGTGCCCCAAGTTCAGAAAATTTGAAAAAAAGTTCTGAAGCTGTTCCAGTTCGAAGGACACTAATGAAACATGACAACTAAATTTCCAAATGTGACTCTGCATTACATGAACGCCCTTAATATGGTACAATGTTCTCCCCTCCCTTAACTTTTCCATTGTCACTGTTTTAGTTCAGGCCATCAAGATATTTCACTTGGACTAACAGAAAAACCTTCTAACTCCTCACTTCACCTTCCTATTTTATTTATAGCAAACTTTCTAGATGCAAATCTAATGAAAATGTTATTATTACTCCCCCACACAAACCTTACCTGCATCTCATTACCTATAAAATCAAGTCTGATTCCTCACTTGTTTCATCCTAGTTCCAACCCTGCTAGCCAAGCACAGCAGGTAAGATCAGTTTACCTGATTGACAGCTAACTATGCACAAAGGGTGGGGGTGGAGGTTGCAGGGGGAGGACACTGAGACCAGAATAACCACCCAGTTGAGCACAACCCACACTAGAGGCCCACAGAATTGTGAGTTAAGTAAATGTGGGTGTTCTTAATTATAAGTTTTGGAGTGGTTTGTAATGGAACCATACCTAACCACTACAATTTCCTTTCTCAGCATCACTTCCTAAATCCTGAGTCTCTCTGAAAAGCTATACTGGTAATAGGTACAAAATTCATTATCATATTTTTCTGACTTGTAAAATTGCCTCAGACCAGACTGGGGGGGGGGGGGGTAAGTGACGCATATGCCATGGATGCAAAATTGAAGAGGATGCCTAAAGTCCAGTAATCAGGATAAATAATATCTTAAGGTAACTTAAAAAAAAATCAGTGAAAATAATCCACAATAAAAAATATCAAAATTTAAAATAAATATCAGAAAATACCACAACTGCAATTTCTATTTAACATCTGAGAGAAATATAGGAGTTGTATTGTGGGGGGGGGGCCGGGAATCAAGAAATTTTTTAATGGGATTATGGGGACAATGGAAAGGACTGATTCTTTTTTTTCTTAGACTATTTAACATGAAACATTTGATTATAAACTGATTCGCTCTATAACATTAAACATGTTTCACTTAGAAATACAATTTACAGTAATAATACATAACCCTCTACACCATCTGATTGATGGTCCATAAGAGTACACCAGTGAAAGAACAGAAAAGCCAGCTGTTAAGACTCCTCCCAGATAAAGTCTGCAATGCTAACCAACTTAAATTTAGACAGTGCTTTCAGCTTCAAAATTACCCAGGTAAGACTATATTAAAGAACCTGTTATAAAAGGCTGATAAAATACATCTGTCATTAAAGCTCTATAATCAAATATTTTTAACGGCCCCACTATACTTTTGCTAACATCAAAATAAAATCTCTAAAAACTATCCCTGATTATTTTTCCTAAATGGATTTTAAGCAAACTACTAGGGAAAATGTATTTATTTATTACATGACACATTTGTTCTTAATGTAGCTTCTTACATATTTGGGCAATTAATAGAGTTTAAATTTCTCCAATTACTAGTTTTGAGTCTTGCTTGTAACCATGAAGTGAAAAGGTTTTGACATCTGTGTCCTTAATAGATACCTTAAATAATGAATAAGAATCTCCACACCTCAACTCAGGTGGAATGATCTGTACCCCGATAGTACAAATAAAGAAAGGAATTTTAAACATATTAAATTGGAAAAAAAAACTTTAACTCATAAATACTGTTTTTTGCAGGGAGCTGAAATAATTATAATATTAGATGCTCTATGGTATGAAATTCTTACTGTTCCTGAGTCAACCTTCACCCATGTTGTAAATATGGTGTGTGTCCCAATATTACAATGATTATGCCACCCAATTGATTAAAATGAGGAATATCTTCCTCTTATTAGTAAAATGCAAAAGCAAAAGAGAGGTTCTACTTCTATACATGAGAGAATAGCCAATCTTTGGCATAAGAAAAACACTTATTGAGCTAACACTACACCAAGTATTATATATAATCTATTCATCAGATTTGATCTTCACAATACTATGGAACAGGTAATATTAACCTCCTTTTACAGATGGGATTTTTGGAGGTAAAGCAATTGACCAAAATCACAAAAACATGGGAGAGTCTGGATTCCAACCCAATCTGGTTTCAGTTCCATGATCTTTCCACTCCATCACATCCATTCCTCTACAGTAGAATCCAGCTAAGGTTCTTTTTTTTTTTTTTTTTTTTTTTCAGCTAAGGTTCTTATCCTCTTTTTTTATGCAATGTGAGGGATGTAACAGTGACTGAGAGGGTTCAGTAGATTAATTCCATCAATGGTCCCAATTCTTTACCTACCCTGTATCTATTCCACCTTGCTGGGTGACTGCTTTTCTCAAGGTTTGGCCACATGACTTGCCTAGGCTAGTGAGATGTTAGCAGAGGTGACATATGCAGAACCGTGAAAAAAAGTGCTTCTGCTCTTGTGCTTCTGCTGTTCCCACAAGAACATTCCATGCCTAGCCTAGCCTGCGGGAGCACTGGCTTGTGACAGTCTAGTGGCCTAGGTGCTTTACTAGTCCCCAGTCAACTGATTCCTCAACAGGGTAAGGGAACCAGCTCAAAGCAGAATTGTCCAGACATACAATCTCTGGCCTGTAGACTCATGAGTTAAAAATGAATTATCATTTAAAAAAATGATTGAATAGTGTTTTTATTGTTGCAATAATTAACTGACCAAGAAAGAAGGAATAAACACAAACTCTGGGGGAAGGGTCCAGTTAGTCAATATACAAAGGACTTCAGAACACAAAGTGAACCCTCCAACCACATTGGGAAACAATCAGAAAATGTCAACCTCTAGACTTAAAGCAAATTAGAACAATAAGACATACATGAAAAATACCTATAAATTATACCACTTCCCTACTCCCTAACACCCTCTTGAGTAACAAGGACCAGTCTTCACTCTTGTCAGCAGAACTGAAACCCTTGATTTAGAGGCTAACCCTATCTTAAAATATTGAAAATAAATTATCCCTTGCACAAAATTTTATGTTTTACTATAGTTATATATGGAATTATCAGTAGCTTCTCAAAGAAAAGACGTAGGAGCATTATCTATTTTGGTGACAACTGCTACTTTTGATAAGAACCAGAATGCACAGAGAACGTACTTTTCTTCTTTTACAATAATAATGACAAGAATCACAAAGTGTTCAAAAGGTATCTTGAGGAAAAGAAAACATAGTCCACATGTTTTAATTAATGGTAAGTGAAAGTCTGCCATGTATCAAGCATGAGGAAGACAGTATACGGAATGAAGGGGCATAATGATTAGTGAGCTCTTGTTCTAAAGCACAGAAATGTACAGTCTATGGGAGAAGACAGATGTGTAAACCACTAACTGCAGTACAAAATCAAGTATTTTATCAGGTTTCAAGCTGTGGAAGACACAGAATGTCTAAGCAAATTTATACAGATATTAGAAGGAGAAAAATATTTTAAAATTTTTTTCAAAGATTTTACTTATTTATTCATGAGAGACACACAGAGAGAGGCAGAGACATGGGCAGAGGGAGAGGCAGGCTCCTCACAAGGAGCTCAATGTAGGACTTGATCCCAGGACCCTGGGATCACAACCTGAGTCAAAGGCAGACGCTCAAACACTGAGCCACCCTGGCATCCCTATTTAAAATTTTTTATAAAAAAGTTAAATTTTTATTAAATGACACCTGATTCTTCATTGTATTGTTATTATCTTGATTCCTATAAAAGGCATAAAACATTAAGTATAACTCTAAATTATTTTTATTTTCATGTCAAAATCTCCCCACAATGAATTTACAAAAAGATAGGGGTGAGAAGAAATTTCTTTTTAATTTTTCAGGAGGAGAATGACCAATCTAAGCCCTTCTCTCCCCCGGATCATATACTCCTTAAGGAAGGAAATGTGCCTTTTATTCTGTATTTTCCAATTACCAAAAATGTCTAGCACATGAACAATTCTTAAGTTCCTAATGAAAGATTAATAACATATAAACAAGCCCTAACTTATAAATTAGCTGTTTTAAAAGTTCTATGTAGAGTCTGTGGTTTTAAACTCAGAATGCATTCGCTCACAGAAGCATAATTATAATTAATAATAAGCTTCCTAGGTTAAAGTCCCCCAACACCATAAAAATCCATTAATGTAGCTGTAGCATAGCCTTGTGTTAGACAAATGGCACCATGATTAACTATCCACTTGAGTACCAATATCATTCTCTGATCGGATGCCTCCCTAGCTGCTTTCCCACCACCAGTTTCATCTATTGAATAGTACAAAGACAAGCCTCTGCTAAACCCAAGAAACTTGTAACAGATCTGGGGATACAGGCTGAGGAGATGACATGAGAGCTAGGCATCCCTTATTTGTTCATTTACTCATTGAACAAATGTTCTTGAGTACATTCTATGTGTGATTCATTCTCATGGTTGGGAATAAAATAATTAAGAGTTCAAAATAGATTTAAAAAAGAATTAATTTTATTGACATGGTTCTTGCCTCACAGAATTTGCCTTCTAGTAGAATTTTTTAAAGATTATTTATTTATTTATTTATTTATTTATTTATTTATTTATTATTTAAGAGATAGTGAGAGTGCACAAGCAGGGGGAGAAGCAGACCCCCCCCACTGATTGGGGAGCCCAATGAGGGGCTTGATCCCAGAACTCTGTGATCATGTCCTGAGCCAAAGGCAGATGCTTAACTGATTGAGCCACCCAAGTGCCCCTAGTAGAGTTTTTTTTTAAAGTAAATAAAAAGTTGCAAGTCATGGTAACAGCTATAAAGGATCCTAGTAAAGGGCTAGGTCTGTCTAAGGCTAAAAGTGGGAATTTTCTTGAGCCCCAGTACCCAGATGATATTTAAGGTGAGTCTTACAAAATTATCTTCCAAATAAGTGACACCTATATGGTGAACATATGAGACTAATGGGTGCACCATAAAATAAGTTCTAATTCTGCTCAAATTAGTAGACCCTGGTTCTTCCTGACCCTTGGGGAAGTCTAGGAAACACCCCCATTACTTCTTCAATCTCTCCAAAATAATTAAAATTTCTTCAGTCTCTATTCTATCTCAGGAATTAAAATTAAAATGACATTGCTACCATTTATTGCATACTTATTTTGTGTCTAGTCCTAGGAAAGATACTAGAAGTACTAAAATTAATAAGGAGTGATCCCTTCACCCAAAAAGTTCCTATTCTGACCAATAAACAACTAATAAACAATTTCAATCAATGTGAGGTATTTACAGATCTATATTCTTGGCTATTTCATCTTTCTGTGCTTTATTGTCCCCACATGTAAAGTGGGGATACTAATAGTGCCTACACTCCCAAGCTTGCGAAGATACTTGTAGAAGTCCTGTAACATAGAAAATGCTCAGTAAACAATTTTTAAAAATATACTCCTGTGTGATCATCAAAATTTTGTTTCTCACTCAGCATCAGGGAAATACAAATCAAAATCACAATGAGATACCACTTCATCCTGGTCAGAATGGCTAAAATTAACAAGTCAGGAAATAAAAGATGTTTGCAACACTGCTGGTAGGAATGCAAATAATATGGAGATTCCTCAGAATGTTGAAAATAGAGCTACCCTATGACCTAGCAATTACACTACTGGGTATTTACCCCAAAGATACAAATGTCGTGATCCAAAGGGGCATCTGCACCCCAATGTTTATACCAGCAATGTCCACAAAAGTCAAACTATGGAAAAAGCCCAGATGTCCATTGACAGACAAATGGATAAAGAAGATGTGAGATACATAAGTATATATATATATATATATATATATATATATATATATATATATATAAAATGGAATATTAGTCAGCCATCAAGAAATGAAATCTTGCCATTTGCAATGATGTAGATGGAACTAGATAGTATTCTGGTAGGTGAAATAAATCAATCAGAGAAAGATAGTTATATGATTTCACTCATATGTGGAATTTAAGAAATAAAACAGAGGAGCATAGGGGAAGGGAGGAAAAAATAAAACAAGATGAAATTAGAGAGGGAGACAAACTGTAAGAGACTCTTAATTATAGGAAACAAACTGAGGTTTGCTAGAGGGGACTGGGTGGGGAATGGGTAACTGGGTGATGGGTATTAAGAAGGGCACGTGATGTAATGATCCCTGGGTGTTATATAAGACTGATCAATCACTGAACTCTACCTCTGAAACTAACAATATACTATATGTTAATTAACTGAATTTAAATAAATTTTAAAAATATAAAATAATTCTTTGTTTTAAGCATATATACAAGTAGAAAAATAATATAATGACCACTTTATATCCATCACCTAGATTTTAAAGAATTTTAAAACCAATATGGCTACACTGGTGCATTTAGGCAGAATAATTGGGCCCACATTCAGATTGAAGGGTGAGGAGTGGGATGAAAGGGAGAAGAGGAGGGGGGCAGAGGTTGTGCTAACCAAGCATTCCATGTACTCCCTTCCTTCATTTCCAGCCTCCCTTACAATTATGTTTGGGTCATGTGACTTATCCTGTCCAGTGAAATATTAGAGGAATTAACATACCACTTCTTGATTAAGGCAGTTAAGAGACAAAGTGACTCCTCCATCTCTTTGCTCCCTGCTATGGAGGGCCACCTCACCTGTATACAGTTTGTGTAAACACAAATAAACCATTGCTGTGTTAAGCTATTTAAGGATAAACCTACTACCAAGGGCTAGCCCAGCTAGCTGCACCATAGACAGGCAGGGAAGGTGTGAGCTGACTGTCTGTGCTATAAGCCAATGTTGATGCCAATGTTGATGGACTGGCAGGTGTTGAAGACACCCCTCTAATGGCATTTTCATAAGCGCTTTAGAGATGTTGCCACACACCACTGGAAAGGGCCTAACTGCAGTTCCCTTAAAACAAGAAATACATCTCTTCAAATAAAGAGAAAAACAATTTGAAAGACACTGGATTTCTCACTGAAACCACATAATCCAGAAGAAAACGACACAACATTTCTCAAGCACTAAAAGAAAAATCTGTAAATCTAGAATCCTATATCCAGTAAAAATATATTTCCATAATAAGGTGAAATGAAGACATTCCCAGATGAAGGAAAACTTCCAAAGGAAGTTAGTTAGTTAGTTGTTGTTACAAAGACGTTGTTTATTCTCATCAGTGTCAGTGACTTTCTCATGGTTCACATTTCCCATATGGCTCTTCTCCTTACAGTAGGTTCACCTATATGTCCAGGGAGTCGGGGGGCCAGCCCAGGGCTAGGAAGGTTTTGGAATTTTTTTTTGGAAAATTTTTTTGGAAATACAAAAAAAGAACATATCCTGGGCCATAAAACAAACCTGAACAAATTTAAAAGAACTGAAATCAGAGTGTTCCTTGATCACAGTGGAATTAAACTAGAAATCAATAATAGAAAGGTAAAAAGAAAATTTCCAAACACTTAGAATACACAAACAGCACACCTCTAAATAATATATGGATCAAAGAAAAAAATCTGATGGAAAATTTATTTAAAAATACATTGAACTAAAAAAAATAAAAATAGAACAAACCAAAATTTGTGGGACACAGCTAAAGCTGGGCCAAGAGAGAAATTTATAGCAATAAATGTGCATGTTAGAAAAGAGCAAAGTCTCAAGTCAGTAATCCAAGTTCTTGCCTTAAGAACTTAGAAAAGAGAAGGAAATGCTTCCCAATTCTTTAATAAGCATTGACAAGGTCTGGAGAAAAAGGAATGCTCATGCACTACTGGATAGCCACTGTGGAAAACAATATGGAGAGTTCCTCAAAAAATTAAAAACAGAAATACCATTATGATCCAGTAATTCCAATACTGAATAATTACCCAAAGATAATAAAAATACTCATTCAAAAGGATATATGCACCCCTATGTTTATTGTAGCATATTTACAATAGCCCAGATATAGAAGCAACCTAAATGTTCATTGATAGATGAATATATAAAAATGTGATAATATACATGCAATGGAACATTACTCAGTCATAAAAAAGAATGAGATCTTGTCACTGTGACAACATGGACAGATATAGAGGGTATTATGCTAAGCATAATAAGTCAAATAGAGAAAGACAAATACTATATGATTTCAATTACATGTGGTATCTAAAAACAAACAAATAGACTGTTAGGGACGCCTAGATGGCTCAGTAGTTGAGCATCTGCCTTCGGCTCCGGGCATGATCCCAGGGTCTGGGATCAAGTCCCATACTGGGCTCCTTGCAGGGAGCCTGCTTCTCCCTCTGCCTATGTCTCTGCCTTTCTCTGTGTGTCTCTCACAAATAAATAAATAAAATCTTCAAAAAGAAAATAGACTGTTAAATATAGAGAAGCAAGTGATGTTGCCAGCAGGGAAGTTGGTGGAGGCACAGATAAAATAGATAAAGGGGATTAAGAGGTACAAACTTCCAGTTATAAAATAAGTAAATTATGGAGAAGAAAAATACAACATAGAGAATATAGTCAATAAGAGTGTAATAGCACTATTTGGTGACAGATGGTGACTACACTTATTATGGTGGGCACAGAGTAATGTACAAGACTGTTGAACCTATGTGTTGTACACCTGAAGCTAATAGAGCATTGAACATTAATTATTGTATGTCAATTAAATAAATAAAATAAGATAAATAAGTAAATAAATAAGAAAGATACAATTAAAAAAGAAAACCAAAAACTAATATCCCTTATGAATATCCCACAAGCATCCTTAACAAAATATTATCAAATATAATCCAGCAATATATAAAAAGAATTATACACCATATCAAGTGGGGCTTATTCCAGAGATACAAGACTGGTTTAATATTTGAAAATTAATAAATGTAATTCAATAAATTAAGAAAGAGAAGAAAACTCACATAACATGTCAACCAATGCAGAAAAAGCATCTGACAAAATTCAACACTTATTTATGATAAAAACTCTCAGAAATATGGAATATGGGGACATCTGGATGGCTCAGCAGTTGAGCATCTGCCTTTGGCTCAGGGCGTGATCCCAGAGGTCCTAGGATCCAGTCCTGCATCAGGCTCTCCGCAGGGAGCCTGCTTCTACCTCTGCCTATGTCTCTGCCTCTCTCTGTGTGTGTCTCTCATGAATAAATAAATAAATAAATTTTTTTAAAAATGGAATATGAAAAAAGAATTATTTCAAAAGAAATTTTCAAAAATCAAAAAAAGGATGAAACTGGAGACATTACTCAATTGGAACATCTCAAAAATAAACTCCAGAATTACAGCTAATGGTAGAAGACTGAATATTTTACCCAAAGATTGAGAATAAGGCTCTTATTCAACACTGTGTTTGAAGTCCTAGCCAATACAATAAGACAAGAAGAAACAAAGGCACACAAATGAGAAATAAATAAATAAAACTGTTTATTTGTAGATGACATGATTGTATATATAAAAAATTCCAAGGAATTCACTAAAAAACCACCTAGACCTGATAAATGAATACAGCAAGGTCATGGGATAAAGATAAACATACAAAACTCAATTGTATTCGTATACACTAACAATGAACACACGGATATCAAAATTAAAAATGCAATATCATTGATAATTGTTTAAAAATAAATATTTAGGAAAAATACATACATACATACATACATACTTAGGTATAAATCTAACAAAACACGTACAGAGCTTGTATGCTAAAACTAAAAAACACTGATAAAAGAAATCAAAAAAGATCTAAATAAATGGAGAGACATATTGTGTTCCTGGATGGAAAGACTCAACAAAGTAAAGATTTCAATTCTCCCCCAAATTAATATAAAAGTCTAACAAAATTCCTATCAAAATCTCAGCAAGATTTTTTTTTAAGTACACACAAGATTATTCTAAAATGTGGAAAAGCAGAACTAGAAAAGTCAAAAAATTTTGAAAAGGAAGATTAAAGTGATTATTTAAGTCTGCTAAACCCCCCATAACAAAATAGCACAGATTGGGTGGCTTAAACAACAGAAATGTGTGTTCTAGGGGGTAAGAGTCCCAGATCAAGATTCTGGCAGGGTTGATAAGGAAAGTGGGTGGGGATGGGCTCAACAGGTGATGGGTGTTAAGGAGGGCACTTGTTATGATGAGCCCTAGGTGTCATATGTAAGCAATGAATCACTGAATTCTACTCCTGAAATCAACAGTACACTATATATTAACTAACAAAAATTTAAATATAAATTTGAAAAAAAAAAAGATTCTGGCAGCGTTCAGTTTCCGATGAGAGCTCTCTTCCTGGCTTGCAGATAGCCACCTTCTGGCTGTATCCTCACCTCACATAGCCCTTCCTTTGAGTGTGCACACGGCAGGGTGGTGGTGGGGGGGAACTTTAGAAACTTCTTATACGGACACTAACCCTATCGGATAGGAAACCCACCGCATTTAACTTGAATTACCTCCTTAAAAGCCCCATCTCCGAAATATAGCCACACCAGGGATTAGGGCTTCAACATATGAATCTGGGGAGTAGGGAGACAAAAGCTTTCAGTCCAAAACAGTGGGAGAAATCAATTAATCTGGTTTCAATATTTATTATATAGTGATAGGAATCAAGACTGCGTGGTATTGGCAGACACATAGATCAGTGGAACAGAATAGAAAACACAGAAATCCACATAAAAAATTCTCAACAAATGAATGAGACCATATAATGTTTGTGAGGGTGACAAAACATGAGAGACACCTAACTCTGGGAAATGAACAAGGGGTAGTGGAAGGGGAAGTGGGCAGGGGGTTGGGGTGACTGGGTGATGGGCACTGAGGGGGGCACTTGGCAGGATGAGCACTGGGTGTTATGCTATATGTTGGCAAATTGAACTCCAATTTTAAAAAATCATATACAAGCATACAATAAAAAAACAAAAACAAAATGGGTAAAAAAAAATTCTCAACAAATTTTTGACAAAGGTGCAAAAGCAATGCAATGAGGAAAAATACCTTTTTTTTTTTAAGATTTTATTTATTTATTTATGAGAGACAGAGAGAGAGAGGCAGAGACATAGGCAGAGGGAAAAGCAGGCTCCACACAGAGAGCCTGATGCAGGACTGGATCCTAGGACCCTGGGATCATGCCCTGAGCCAAAGGCAGGCGCTCAACCACTGAGCCTCCCAGGCATCCGAGAAAGATACCTTTTCAACAAATGATGCTGGAATAACTGGATATTCATAGGCAAAAAAAAAATCATAATAATAAAAATCAACCTATCTCAGTCCTTATACAAAACTCAACTCAAACGGATCACAAACTTAAGTGTAAAACAAACTATGAAACTTTTATAGCTATAACTAAGTAGTCTGTGGTTAAGCTCGTTTATTACATAGATATTGAATGAGCATTAACATGATAAAGAAAACAAGAAAATTTAAAAGCCTAATTAACTCTGAGCCACAATTTTCAAACATGGCCACAGAGTCCTTTTCTTCTCCTTTCTTTTTCATTCCCTTTCTTCTTCTTTCCTCTCTTTTCCTTTTTCTTTTTTCTTAGGTGCACCTAGCAGCACCTAATGGAATACTGAGGGTCCACGGAACCCAATGTGAGAGATAATTTATATATAAGTAATCAGTTCTCTTAACATAGGGTGCAGTTTTGAGTTTTCCCTTGCATTCCTTTCTCAGTTCCTCTGTGTGTGTAAGTGCATTTTGGCCAATCCCTGTGACCTCATTTGTTTGGCTCCATGTGTTCCTAGTTACTTTTCCTGCACTGAATTCAGAGCTCCCTGAGGGCAAGAATATTGTCTCCTTCCTCAGAGTCAACTGAGCATCTGCTTTGTACCTACGTAGCTCTGCCCTTCCCTAGGTACTCTTCTAGGTATACAGGAAGTACCATCCTCAGTTATTCTTCTCAAGTGAACCTCTGTTGTTTCTGCCTTCCAGAAGCATTCTGTCTTCCTTTGGGGAACTGATCTCACCCCAACATATGAATCGTGTCATTCTGGTGGCTACCCATTATAGACAGTCACCTCCCTGATGTGAGACCCAACACAGTCAATGATAATACCCCATTCCTCCAACCAAAGAGATTGGTTCAGGGTATGCATAAGACCCAAACCAAACTAGGGGGACCTGAGTGGCTCAGGGGGCTAAGCATCTGACTCTTGATCTCTGCTCAAGTCTTGAGCTCAGGGTCATGAATTTGAGCCCCCAGTTGGGCTCCACACTGGGTGTAGATCTTACTTTAACAAAAAACACATCGAGCTAACCAAAGCTTTTCCCTGCAATTATCCAATTTGCAAGTGGAAAGGGAGTCTTACCTCTTAGGTCATAAAAGGTGGGAAGATGTAAATCTGAGGCCATGTTACTAATTTTGAGAAAGCCTGTCTGTGGTAAGCAGAGGATAAAGCAATTCAGAAACCAAGCAGAATTAAGGAACAGAAAGATTTCTGATGCTAGTCATTGAATCTCTGGAGATCTCTATGGATGGCTCCACTCCTGGACTCCCCACTTATTTTAACTAACATATTCGTTTTTGCTTAGGTGAATTCAGGTTGGTATTTCCATCACTGCAACTAAAAAAATAATTTCTACCTAATACACTCCTGTTCAGCTTCTCATTCATTTCTGATCATCCTAATAAGCAGCAAAGATTGGAGCTTTTCATGTGCCATTTTAACACATTTGGATACACTGAACACGGTTTTACATTTTGATTCAGGCTTGATTTGCTATCCAGGCACCTACCCGGCTTTTCATGAATGGGATAGAGAACAGATGTGTTTTGATGAAAAGGAGTCAGGAAAGGTCTGAAGCATGAAAGGATGTCATGTAAGGATATGAGGCAGCCAGGGAGGAGAATGAGGACTATGGAAAGTTGAGTCCTTTAAAAGAGATACAGAAAAGGGTGACCCCTCAAATACATGTTAACTCTTTTAAAACACTATGTAGGAAGGAGCCTGCAATGGTCAACCAGGGCCCTACAAGAGCAGGAAGGGAGAAGGAGACATGGATAGACAGGGAAATTGGGGAAGGAGTAAAAGAGATTAATATTTATTCGGTGCTAAATATGTGCCAGACACTGTGCTAGCTGCTTTAGGTGTATTATCTCTTACAAAAGGTTCAAAATGTCAAATAGTTATTAGCCCAAGGTGGTGGGTTGAGTATTCAAACACAGATCTGTTTGCTTCCAAACCAGTGCTCTTTCTACTCTGATGTGGGCTTCCAGCTTCCAGGATCTGCTTGTTGAGAGAAGGTAGAGCTTGCCATTCAGGGCAGCAGAAGCAGGTCAGCTTCAGAGTGACTTCATTGACTCAACCCACACACAGGGCTGTATTTCTCTTCTGCAGAACAGAAGAAAGCACCACTAGTCTCCTGGTAGATTGCTGGAGCCTGGGGCATTTGAGGACCTGATAGGATCAGGGGTGGGAAATGGAGGGATATTTCTGTGGAGTTCGGTTGTCAGAAACTGGAGAAGTATTCAGGAAAGGCACTGCTGAACATGGAGATGGGTGTGATCATGATCTTTTCTCTTGGTCCCCACAAAGCCAGTGGACCTGAGACTGTTTGCAGTGAGGGGATAAGTAAGAGGGAATAGCACTTTCATGAAGACTGGTTGACTCCGGAAGTAAGGAATCTGGATCCATATTATATAATCTAAAAATGCCCCCACCACCTACCCCCACCCCCACGCACAGGAGAAGGAAAGGGGAAAAAAAACTCCCAGAAATCACACAGTCAAGGCAAATGCAGCGAAATGGCTCATTGGTTACTGTGGCAACCGACTCTTCCCTGCTCCGGCTGCTTATCCCACGATCCCTCTGTCACCCTATTTTTAGACTGAAGACAACGAATGAAAATGGCTTTAAAATATTTTTTTTTCTTTTCTGTATGTTTAAGACATGCATAACCTTTTAAAAAAGACTCAGAAGCCCAAACTCCTGTGTAGGGGCAAGTTCCCCACTGCTGATATGAGGAGACCCTCATTTCTCTGAGACTCAGACCACGGAGTGAGGAGGGTGCTAGTTTTCTTATAAGTTAAGGGGCAACAAATAAGGAGGAGAAACCTGAAAAGATTGGACAGGACATAAAGAGGGTAGCCACACATGAAAAATAAGGTGGAGAACCAAAGCCATAGAAAATAATAATAAAATAACAATTTTTGCAGAATAAAAGGAGTTTTGAATCATCTGGCTAAGAGTGACTATGTAATTCCCCTCACCTCTACATTAATTTTCCTCGCCTGTAATATAAAGAGGAGGATGATCTTTCAGAATTTTGACGACCTCCAAGACTCTTTAAAGCTCCAAAATCCACTTTAAACGTTGGTCTCATCAACCTTGCAAAGCAGCCAAATTATAAGAATCTACTAAAGTTTTCCTGAGAAACAATCCCAAATCTAGTTACATTTTTGTTTTGTCTCAGTTGTGATATTTGGGAAATGCTATTGTGGACCATCTCTCTCTTTCATTCTGAAGGAAAGATAATTTAAAAAAAAAAGCTGCTTGTGCTGATGAAGATGAAAAATGAAAATGTAAATGCCTTTTCTTCCTATAAAATACTGAATGAGCACAACATACATTTAAGATGTTTTCAAGAGAAAAGTGGCCTTTTACAATTCAATGGCAAATAAATTATCGACTAAAATGCAAAGCAATAGGCTTGCTATGTGACAGAAAATAGAGCAGGGTTGGAGGAAGGGAAAAGTTGGAGAATGCTCACTGAAGGAGGAGAAAAACCTAAACTATATAAAAATCACACTTTTTATTTAGTTGATTCTTGCACAGTGGTGGAAAGGGGCTCATGTTCCTGGAGGGGTGGGAGCCTCAGTAATAAGGGGCTTCCCCACCCTTTCCCAGTTCAGGGCTTAATGGGAAAACAGCGAGAGTCTTCCTCATAGGTGGCTGATGGGGGATATACATTTTGGGTTAGCTGAGGCCCCAGAGAAGAAGTTCTCAAAATCCATCATGCATGAGCATTACTGAAGTGCTGGTTATAAGTGCAAATTCTCATACGTAGCACCTTGCAGTAACTTAGCTTTTATACTGTTTACCTGGCTAATACCTATTTGCTCTTTGGTTTTGGCTTAGATGTCCCCACCACAAGGAGGCCTTTTAAATCATCCCCACCCCATTTCATACTGTTTAGGTGACTTCTCATGTGATATCATCACACACAACCTTTTTTCCTTTTGTAATTTTTATTATACATGCAACCATTTGTTTAATATCTGTCTTCCATACTAGACTGCAAGGGTTGTAAGCATCCCATAGGACATGCGCCATGGCTGTCTTATTTATCACTTCATTCACATTCACTAACACAGAGCCTAACATGCAGTAAGCACTCAATGAGTATTTGTTGAATGAATAAACATTATAAAGCATAGTGGTGCCATGCTGAATAGGCTCCTCCTAAAATTCATGTCTATTTGGACCCTCAGAATATACCCTTTCTAAATCCAATGACAGGCTGGTGTTCTTATAAGAAGGCCATACAATGACAGAGGCAGAGATTGGAGTGATGCATCTAAAGCTAAGGAACACCAGCAGTTAGGAGAGAGGCACAGAACAGATTCTCCCTCAGACTTTCCAGAAGGAACCAATGCTGCCGATATCTTGATTTTGGACTTCTGGCTTCCAGAACTGTGAAAGTACAAATTTCTGTTATTTTAAGTCACCCAGTTTGTGGCAGTGTGTTATGGGAGCCCTCGGAAACCAATACAATAGTCTTTCTACTCACTTACTCCTCCTTGTGTCTACACTCAGACTCCCTCCGTATTCCAGTCATAACCACTAAAATTCTCATATTTCCTACCCCAGTCAGGCAGTTAGAAGTAACTGAAATCCAAATTGGCTTTAACAATAAAATATTTATTGTTCATGACCTGCACAGTTCAAAGTGAGATGAGCTTCAAAGATGACAATGAAGAATCAATTTCTTCCCAGCCCTCTGTTTTGCCTTCCAAAATGTAAGCTTAATCTCAAGTTGGCTCCCTCCCATGGTCACAAGATGCCTACTTACAACTCTCTGGAATGCAGTTTTTTCATTTGGTATATTCATTATTTATCTCTATGCAACAAATTACATCAAGCCCAGTTCTTTAAAACAACACTAACCACTTATCTCTCAAAGTTAATGTAAATGTAGAATTCAGAAGTTGTTTGTGGGATCCTGGTTGGGTGTCTCTCGTAAAGTCAGGTGTGAACTGAAGTTGCAGACACTAAAGACCTGTCTGGAGCTGGAGGGTTCACATCCAGTGTAGTTTGCTCACATGGCGGATAGACTATCAACTGGTTCCTCGCTGTGTGGACTTCTTCGTGGGACTTCAAGGGTCTCCATGACATAGTGGCTGTATTTCCTCAGAGCAAGAAATCAAATAGAGCAGGAAGGAAGCCACAATCTCTTTAGCCTCAAAGGTCACATACCTTTACTTCCACAGTATTCTATTGTTCACACAGGTCAGCCATACTTCAGTGTGAGGGGAGACTACAAAGGCCATGGGTACCAGGAAGGACTCATGGATACCTCTGAGGGACTAGATACCACATCTATGTCCTGGAGAAATAAGTTTGATTTGCTTCCTGGAATTTTCTAAGAACAAGTAAACTTCTTGCCCAAAAACTTTCTTCCTGCCTAATTGGCCCATCCTCAAACTAGAAAGTGTAGCTAGGACTTGAGATGGAGCTAAATTAAGCCTGAGCTACATGACCCACTATTTGGACTACACAAGGTAGAGAGGAATGAACACTCAAATGAAAATGTAGGTAAATATAGGTAAACATTAGCAGAAGGGGGAATGTGTTGGGAAACACCATAATGTTCACTAAATCCAGTGGCTTGAACCTAGAAACTTCTATTTCAATAAACAGTATGTACGTCCGAAGAAATAAACACTTTCTAAAAAACATAACTATATACCATTATTATAACTTTTAAAATTAACATTAATTCCTTATCAACATCAAAAGTTCAGTCAGTATTAAATGTCCGTAAATATTTGATTGTTTTATATGATGTTTGTGTTGTTTTGTTTGTTTTTTAATTTTGTCTTAATCAGGATCCAAAGTCCAAACACTGCATTTGGTTGATGTCTTCAATCTCATTTAACCTATACATTTCTCCTTCCTATCTTTTTTCAATGCAATTTATTTGGTGAAGAAATCATGTCATTAATCCTGTAGGATTTCTCAGTTTGGATCTTGCTGAATGCATTCCCATGTTTTCTTTTAACATGCTCCTGTGTCCCCCATTTTCCCTGTAAACTAGCAGTTAGAGCTAGAGCTCATCAGAATTGGGCTCTAGTTTTTTTTGCCAAAAACACTTTATACATGACACTCTGTATGACAGCCTGTATTTTAACAAATTCATATTTAACAAATATGCCTTTTTAAAGGAGGTTACTTCTTTTTCAGTATTAATAGAATTGATATTAGACTTATATGGAGAGAGGAAAGCTTCACAGTGTGACTGTAAAACTAGCATACATCAGAATCAACCAGGAAAACTTATTGAAACAGATTGCTGGCCCTCATTCCACAAAGCTCTTTATTCAGTAGATACGAAATAAGGCCTGAGAATATGCATTAATAGCAAGCTCCCAGATGATGCTGATGCTAACATTCTTGGAACCACACTTTGTAAACCTTTAGAACATGATGGTTTAGAGAGAGGCTCTGAAGTCTGAGTACCTAAGTTGGAATTCTGGTTCTGCCACATGCCACATGAAAAGTATTGAGAAATTATTTCTGGACACCTGGGTGGCTCAGTCTGTCAAGCATCTGACTTCAGTTCAGATCATGATTTTTGGGTCCTGGGATCAAACTCCTCATGAGGCTCCCCACTCAGCAGGGAGTCTGTCCTTCTCCTTCTGCTCCTCTCCCAACTTGTGTGTGCGCTCTCTCAATCAAATAAATAGATAATCCTAAAAAAAAAAAAAAAGCTACTTCACCTCTGTAAGCCTCAATTTCCTCCTCTGTAAAATGGGGTTTATAACACTACCAACCTTTGGTATAGTGGTAAAAGGATTAAATGAGATAATGCATGCAAACCTTAGCATTGAGCCTTGTGAACCATCACTATTCAATAAATGGTGGTAGTGGTTAATATAATATATAATATAGTCAATATCATTGTTCCTTTGCCACCTTTATAACTGGCAGTCAGTAATAAGACATAAGTAAAATAAGTAAAAAAATAAGTAAAAATAAGTTATTGCAATTTAAGAGTAATGAGGAATCTACTAGGAGACCTGTGCCCTAGAGACAGGAGTCTTTGGTCAAGTGTGGCTGTGAATTATTTCACAGTGGAAAATAGGGAAGACAATGTTCCTATTTAGAGTCAGAAGGTCAGAAGTGTTCTTCCAAATGGAGCAGTGAGAAACCAGTCCTTCCTGCCACAAATGCCAGGTCTGCCTCATAGATGGCTCAGTAACAGTATCGTGTTACAGAGACTCATCTCTCACCCAGCACCACAACAGTTTTAACATTGTGCATCATCTGCAGGCACAAAGACAAATGGACCAAAAAATCAGACAAAGATATTGAAGAGAAATTGAAAATAAGGGGAGCAGCAACGAGTATTTTGGAGTTACGATTAAGAATATTTTTTTACTTCACTGATCGTTGTAAGTAAATGCTGAGGATGCTCTGGGTCACTGTCACCTCTTTGGTTCTACCATTACTTGATAAAGACCGCCAACCCAAAGCAAACTGAAGGGAACTCAGGCCGATTTGAGTGAGGACAACACTAAAGAAGGAAAAAGATAACACAGGAATAGTATGAAACTTGAACTAAAATTAAAAAGAGGTTACTAATCCCTAGCAAGGAGAAACAGCAGGGCAAAGTAAGAACCATGTATACACACACACACACACACACACACACACACACATACATATATGTATTTGAAACTGAACCAGAAACTATTATTGAGAATACAGAATAATAGCTAACTGCCAGCAGGTCCAGGTTTTCATTATGTTTCTGCAGCTCCTGGGCTATGTGACCCTGGAAAAGCTACTTGATCCTTCTGAGTCTCAATTTCTTCATATATAATAATGAAAATAATGCTGATTATTATTATTACTGTTGTCATTTTGACAGGAATAATTGTGGATCATATGTCCCACCCAGTGTCTCCTATTCTGTTACAGTTTTCATTCCAACTGAAGAATATAACTCCTAATCACTGTGGCTGTAAACAAAGTAAAGGGAAAATAAGCTTGCCAGTTGTAGGAAGCATTCTTAGAAGTAATGATGATAATGAATCTGCTTAAAGAGGCAATCTAAAGAGGCAGGAAGATTAAGACATGATGACTTACAGAAAGGCTGTCAAAAGCTATAAAGAGTCTGAGATTTCCCCCTCTGTGCAAACAAACTGAAGAGTCCACCAGTCTCAAGGACAGAAGACAAAAGATTTCCAGGTCAGAGACAAAGGTCTTTATTACTGACAGCACATGGGCAACATGAGCACCAGCATATTTCCATCAGTTTCCCTTGCCCTCAAGTCCAACAGTGGTGACATGATGGGAACAGATGATACCTTGCCTGCACAGTGGGTTGCTTTACAAGGGGTAACCCAAGATCTCAAGCCCAGAATTTTTTTATCAAGCTGCAAACATTGTAGCAAGCATAAAATAAAGATATTTCAAAGTAATGTAAAATAAAAGGAGCAGTAATGAACATATCAAAGTTAGTTCTTTCCCTTTCCCCAGGGGAGCAAGTAGTTACAAGATAGTCCTACTCTGATCACCTAGATCTACCTAGTTGCCTGTGTGGCTAGCTACAAACACTGTTGAGTACAGGTGATGGATAGACCTTGCAATCTGGCCTACTGCAAGAATATGGAGAAGTGTGCAAGGCCCATGGCAGCCTGCCTCAACCAACTGAGCACTCCCACTTACTGAGTGCCTTCTAAGTCCCAATCAGTCTGCAAGACGTTTTTGTTAAGATTTTTGTCAGTATTTTTTCATTCATGCAGAGTTAGAGTGGTCCATCATCAGAATAGGAAGACAAGTCAGTCTTCAAAATGTGTAATAAAATACCAACTTGCCACATATCTAAAGAATATGAATACTGTTTCAAGCTACATAGGATACCCACAAGTAACTTCAATTAAGGTTCCCCCCAGTAACCTCAATTCTGAAGTTTCTTTGATAAGTTAACAAAACCCCAGTGAAGATCACTGATGTTTAAGAGAGATAGAATATGGCTATCTTTTCATTCTTCTTGTGTTTCTTTTCATTCTCCTTTTATTTGTTTTAGAATTTCTAAGCTATATCACCCCTTCTTAACAAAAAGTTGTATACCTGAATACTGCTGTAGCTCTTTATAGGAATGGTTTCACAAACCATGATTTCATTCCAAGCCCTCATTTGTAAATCAAAACTTTGTATAGATAATGCTAAATAAGGAGCATCTTATTTAGTTGAAGATATGCCAATGATCCTGATCAACATCCCCAAAGATTCACAACATAATTTTTTTTTAGAATTTAGCTCCAGGAAGACATCCATCCAAAATGCTTATTCATATTAGATATGAGAGATATGTAACACACTGTGCTTTTCTTTTTGCCTTGGCTATGGGAAAACCTGGAATTAAGTCTTGGACTTCAAAGTAGACTTTTCCCTTAGTCCAAATTTTATGGAATAATTATTCAATGCCCTTCATTGTTTCTTCTTCATCCTTGTATTTTTCTTTCAGTGGTTTTAACAAATTATGGTACATTGTCTCAAATCATTTTTTTGAAAGTAGGCAAAGTCATGAATGAATGAACAAAACTATCCAAGTTTTTTAATTTTAAAAAAAATTATTATTGTTAATATTTTGCCAAAGTACCCATGGAGCTTTTTCAGTTTAAGGCATAATCCTTAAATTAGTTTAAGAATTATAAAATGTAAATTGAGCTTCCAAGAGTTAGTTAGCATGCCTTATATTATGAATTTTCCTGACTGTGCTTTTATTAGGGTTTAATCAGAGACCATTGTAAGAAATTCTAATCTGGGTTCTAAGCATTTGACATTATTAAACAGCTGAGTGAAAGAGAACATAAGAGTTGCAAAGTAGAAAATACATTTATTTTTAAATCAAATAACATAAATGTAATGACACTGAAAGGCTAAGAAGCATTAGGCAGTTCCATCGCTTCCTGCTTCATAAGGTCCAAGTGAAACTGGAGAGCAGTTTTTGAGAAGCCAAGGGGTTAAGGATCTGGTGTCCATTAGGGCAATTCCCAGGAACAAGAGGGCAGAAGTTCCAAGGTGTAAGTGAAAGAGCTTCGGAAGTTTTTGCTACTGGCTGCCAGGTTTGCCCAAGGCACACCAGTGATAATAGGTTAGTCAGGGGCCAATCACTGCACAGACACTCTCCCCACCATGCCAAGGCCAAGAATGTGCCTGGAACTACTGAGGTGGACCATGAAGACCCCCTGGAGTAACACATCCAGTTCAGCACTTCTCACCTAGACACTACATTGAGCTAGGCTCTTCTTGAAGACCAGAAGAATGGACTATCATGAGTATGCCCAGCCGGAGAACACCCAAATCCTCAGAGCCAATACAGCCTACGTGAGACTCCAGATCTCCCCCTGCTCTGTGGGTGGCCTACATGAGAGTGAAGACTCAGCCATCAGTCTAAAGGCAGCAAACACACCTACCTGATACAAAAGGAGAACAGTCGACATCCAATCCGGTTTCCTGACATCACCTGAGTCTTTTAACTCCATTTGAGCATTTACAAGGGAAAAACGAAATTCTTAAAAAAATTTTAGTGATCTTAATCTTTAATTTAAAAAGCAAACATTTGTCATCTGGTAAATGGGTTATATTGTGTGGCAAACTAGAACAACAAAACAAAATTTTAAGACTAGCAGCCTATCTAGAATAGTTGATAAATAAGCATCTTTTGCAGTGAGGGAGGCTGCCAGCACAGCACCCCCTGCTGAGCAAAGGGGACCCTACAACCTTTCTAGCATGGCCAGAGCTGCATGCAATAGAGTGACCCTCCAGGCTGCTTTGGATAGCCAAAGCAGGGTAACTGGTGGCAGCCTCGTAGCCAATTCTCCAGTTTGGAGTATGACTTCAAGAAATTTACATGAGAAAAAGAGAAGACCACAAAGCCGAAGCCGGACCAAGTGCAAGAGGGCAAAAAGCAGGTTTCTGCTTCTTTCCCCTCTATGCCCCAACTGTAGGCTTCTGAGCTGGATTGATGAGGACAGGCCTGCAGTTTGTATTTGCCTTCCTGCCTCTCCTCTCATCAGCCCCCCCCCCCCCCCCCCCCCCCCCCGCACCGGTACTCCAGACAGAGGGCTTCATTCCAGCAGGAATCTGCTGGCTCTTCTAATTCTTTCTACTGGAACGTTAATCCTGCCAGGGTGCCAGCAGATGAGAAACATGTTATGAAACATGTGGAATTCAAAAGGAGGCCCTGGTAAACTAAATCTTCAACCTCCAACGAGAAAGGGTTTGCACTTATCTGGAAAAGGACTGTACCTGTGGGGGAGAGGTTTTCCAGGCACACCTTAAGTTACATTGCCTTGGGCAGGCAGGCTTCATGCAGGTCAGATTGAGGGCTACAGAAAATTCCAGGGATAGCGCATGATGGGCTAAAGCAATAATAAAGCCTGTCTCTCACTCAGAGAGGTACTAAAAGGTCTCAGGTAAGAGCGATCACTACTGGGAAGAGAATACTTTTATCTAATATTTAAAATGACATGAAGAATTGCTTGGTTCAACTTGACAAATAAGTGTGGAGATCCTCTTAGGAGCTGTACTGCAAGATACTAGAGCATACAGAGAATTAGTAAAACATAATGCCTACTCTCAAGGTGCCCAGTCTAACAGGAGACATAGATGTGTAAATAATGCAATGTGGTGCATACTATACTAGCTTTATGTACAAAGTGCCATCTTCAAAAGGGAAAGAGTAAAGAAGTCCGCTTCAAATATCCCAAGTGTGAAAAAGACATCTTTACTCTGGAAATGCTGAGATCTCAAATAAAAAAAAAAAAATTAATGAGGCTAGTACCAGATAAGGGGGAAAAAATGGAGAAATGAAGCAAAAATGAGGACTGTGATTTAAATAGGACCTACTGCAAAAGGATTTTTGCTTTTTCCTTTTAAACTAGAAGCCATTTCAGACACATAATTATGAACTGTATTACAAGAATAAAAAATAAACAGAGCATGGAAGATGATAGCGCAAGTTAATATTAGAACTTAATATCCATGAAACCTTGGCCATTCAGTACATTTAGGGTTAGGGCCAGGAAACCAGAAGGTGAAGAGAAAGAGAAGATTACAAACTCAGATGAAAGCATTACTGAATATTTCAATAGAAGTGGAACTAAGGCAATGGCACAAAAGGCAGAGCTGCAGAGGTAGATGATTTATTAACAGAGCTACTAAATTCTATGTCAAGGATAATTCCAAGTCACAAAGACTGAAGTTAAGAGAGAGTGAAGTAAAAAGTACAGAAAATGGGGAGTTTAAAGACCAGATTCCAGTGTTAGGTCCACTGCTAACAAATAAGAATACCTTTATGGACTTAGGTTTCCACATCTGCAGAGAGATGAGGTATATTATAGACTCTAAGATTCCTTCCATCTCATTTAAAAAAAAATGGTAGGGCTGAAACACGGATAAAGTACAGTACTCATTTATTCATTTCATTCCAACAAATGTGGAGCACATAGCACGCACCAGGCATGTGGAGATATAGTGGAAAATAAGATTCTACCCTGGCAGGGAAGACAGTCAAAGAAGATGAGAAATGGTAGGAAGAGTATTTGAAAATACTGTTAATTCTGCTGTTGAGTGCTGTGGTAGCCACCCTTTGAAACGACCCCCAATGATTCCGGGTTTTCGTATACACAACTTTATGGAATTTGACCCCACATTGTACCAGGATTGGTCTAGGTGACCAACAGTATACAGAGAAATAATGGTGGATCACATCCATGATTTTTAGTTATAAAAAACTGCAGCCTTGGGTACTCTCTTTCCTCCTCACCTGTCTGTAACTCTAGCTCCAGCTCTAACTTTCTTGGATCTCTTGCTCTGGGGGACTCCAGCTGCCATGATATGAGCAACCCTGTGGTGAGGAACTGAAGCCTCCAGCCTTCAGCCACTAAGCAACGGAAGCCTGCTGATAATCACATGAACGAGCAGAAAAGCTCTAGTGTTTCCAGCCCCAATGGAACCTTGAGAGAACTGTAGCCCTGGCTCAATAGCTTGACTGCAGCCTTATGAGAGACTCCGTTTGAACCTCCCAGAAACAGAGTAAGATCATAAACTTTTGCTTTGAAGCTGCTAAACTTGGGGTAATTTGTTAAACAACAATAGCTAACTAATCTAAGTATCCCCCATACACACATATACACACACTCACACATACATATATGCTTGGTTTTAGTTTGAGTTATTTACGAGTTAATATACATAGAATTGTAGAATTGAGGCTTAAGGAGATTAAGATGATGCCACTAACAATAGATGAGGGACTAGAACCAATGTCTTTTGGTTTATGCTCGAAGTTCCTTTCACTATACCATGCTGACTCTCCATAATAGATTAATTTCATAGATAAAGAAATAAGGTCCCAGTGGATTAAGTAATTTGCTCAAGATTCTACAACAAGCAAGTAGCTGAGCCTCTGCACTAACCTATTGAACATGATTCCATTCTTTATAATAATCTTTTTCCCCACTCTCAAGCTTCGCTGACCTTGAGATAATTAGCTGAATGAAGATTAAAAGAAACCAGAGCTCTTCTTAAAGAGTAAACTGGGGTGCTTGCCTCAGGCCTTTTGATAGAGGTGAGGTCTATCCTGGTGATTTGTATTTAGCAATATATTCAGCCATGTAGTCAACAAGTATTTTTTTTTTTGACACCTGCTTTCAGCACAGTATAATCTACGGGTTGTAAGGAATATAAAACACTGGGACTTAAAAGTCTAATTAGGAATAAAGGCCAAATATAATGAAAAATTATTATAAAATTGGTATATATTTGCTTACTAAATGAAAAATGGGAAACAATATGTGCAATAAGCATTTAAAAAAACTTGCAGACTAAAAAAAATGAAGGAATAAAGGAAATCCATTGGTTCCCGGTTAAATCATACTCCAACCTCAGGCAATAGAATCTAGGCCAAGAAATCCCCATTTATTCCCTAACGGTCTCTTTCTCCCCTGGGCATATTCCATCAATTACCATTGCAAATACCACCAGGCCTCTGAAGACCCTGCTTCCTTCTTCATTGTTTTGAGTGTGACTGGGTTGTCAGGCTGAGGAATATGAATTCCATTTCTGCAATTGTTGAAAGTTTTTGTGCTAAAATTGCAACAGGAATGAGAATTGAGGGGGTGTCAGAAGCAGGAATGGGTAATGTCAACACCTCACCCACAGGTTCATACCAGGTCAGCTGGGCAGGACTGCCACCTTGTGACAGGCACGGGCAGCAAGCCTTAGGAAGTGGAGGCTGGAGACTAGAAGGGATGATGGGGGGCCTGGTGCTTGACTGGCTGGGAGCTGAAAGCTTTTCCATGCCTGCCTTAAAGGAACTTTGTTTTAACTTGATAGAGCCTAGAGACAAAAGTGGGCCTTCTAAGAAGATCAATATGGCCCTAGGTTCTCAATATTTTTAGCTGTCTCTCTTGTCACAAAGTCACAATAAAGATACTGGCAACTATGTATTTCCTCATCCAAGCATATGTTTATTTTCAAAGAGGATTTTTAGAAAAGGACTGACAAAAGTAAATAGGGTGATAAAAAAAGTATTTAAGGTAATGCATGTTCTTCAAGTCAGTAGATGAGAAGGAGCCCCTTCCTTTCTACTCCTAAGGCCCCCACACGTACCTTGAATTTATGTCCCAAAGCATACTAATTATAGTCTCCTTCATACCTTGTCCAACCTTCTATATTCTGTGATTTGGTAAATGACATGACTCAACTCAGCCCAAAGCATCCATGAAGCCATCCTAGACTCTTCCTCTTCTTCCTCCCTACCTCCTGGGTTCCTCAGCACTGTCCATTCTCCTTCCTGAGTATCTCTCCAGCTCTCCAGTCTATGTCCCTCTCGTCACACTTATTATGTAAGTCTTGGTTCAGACTCCCATTCTCCCAGCCCTACATCAAGCAATGTTCTTGAAAAGGACAGGTGTTTCTCAAGGGCAGTGTGCCAAGACCGTACTAGTCAAGGCCCCACAGGAAATTGGATCACACGCCAAAGTGGCAACCGAAGATATATGAATGTAGGACCATTTACAAAGTTGAGGGCAGACTCCAGGAAGTAGCAAGGGACTGCGAAGATCCTTCCCTACACAAGTAATAGCAGGAAGTCATTGCCACTGCTGGGTTTCAAGGGACAAAAGGAGCTGCAGCTCTAAAACCCAGAACAAGCTGTTCCAGAAAAGAGATCTCCCAACTAGAACTGTGACCTTAGATAGGGCCACTGGCAAGCTGAGGCTCAATGGAGGGGCTTTTAAGTTTCCTGTCCTGTCTCTCTATCCACCCTCTAATCTCCTGCTGGTGCCCCCCATTGATAAACCCAACAAGAAGCCAAAGAGCAAGGGACATTTTCAGAGGTCACCCTCTTTGAATCCGGATAGAAAAAAGATAGAGAACAGATCTGGAAGGGAAAAGGGAGAATAGCCACCACAAAGCCATATCACAGTATTCATCTGCATATTAAAATATTTTTTAAAGAACCCTGGTAAATACCTTTAAATTTATTATACTCAGTGTTTTCTTGAGATTTCTGCATCTAATCTTGCCCAGCTACATCTACTTCCTAATTGCCAGCGGATATTACTCCCCTGCTTATAAATCTGTCAGTGCTTCCCATCATCCATAGAATGAATGTCCCTCCCCAACCTTATACCGTATGTCCATCCTCAGCATACACACAGACCACACCATCACTGACTCCTACCTATTTTCTAAGGTCATTTCCCTCCCAGCAATTTATATACCAGGCTTCCTGGACTGCCAGTGGTTTCATGATCCCATACTGTCCATCTCCCTAGAATGCCTCAATGATCCTAAGACCTGCATAGACATGATTAAGTGGGTCCTCTTCCAACAAAACCTTTTCTGATATGCCAGACTGAATGACACCTATTTTTGTGCCCCTGCTAGATTTTAAGCCTAATCTGTTATAATACTCATCTATTGCACAAGTTAACTCTTTGTATAATACTTGTCTCTTCAATTAGGTTGAAGAATTTCTTGAGGTCAGGGATCATGTTAGTACAGTATTCTTTTGTTCAGCACAATAATCAACACAGAGTAGGTGCCCAGAAATATCTGTTGAAGAAATCCCTCCTCTATATTAGAACCAAATGAGTGGTCAACAATCAGAGGTGGGATCTTTCCATGACACAGCCCCAAGTCATGAGTAGAAGGGATTTCAAAAATGTCTGTAATGTGGGTTCCTTGCATTTATTCCATTACTCTTGCTTTTAGATACTGAAGCAATTACTAAGAAAAGACAAAGGATAAAGTAAATGTCTCAATTCATAGGGAACTTATTTCTTGAACAACTCCTAAATACTTGCCTGCAAATCCAATACCAAGAATTGTGGTAGGGAGTCCCCTCAAACAGGTCATAACACAAGTGCCCTGAAGAGAGATTAGTTTCTTCCACTAGACTGATGAACTCAAGAGTTTCTCAGGTAAATCTGTACATGAAACAACTGATCCACACTGTCAGATATGGGTCCATGTCTTTCCAAATGTTCTTCTGAAAGTATTACTAGCCTGTTACAGACACAATTCCAGATACCATCCGAAGGAGTGAGAGTAGCTGCTATAGCCAGCCACAGACCTCAATGTAGCATAGGGTGATGGGAAAAGCACTGAATTATGAGTAAGCAGGAAAAAGCTGGCGGGGGGAGGAGGGGACATGTTTCAAATCCTAACTCTGCCTCTTATTGGCTCTTATGACTCTGGCCAAGTTACCCCATATTCTGTTTTCTCATCTGCAAAATGGGAGTAAGACCTGCCTCACATGGTTACTGTCAGGATTAAAGGAGATAAATCCAAAAAAAATTATTAGTAAGGACCCAATAAATTTCAGTCGTTTTTACTATCTTAATTGTCTCCCCCCTTTGAGAGGCTGCCTTTCTAATTTTAGAAGGAAGCAGGTGACTTGGATGGGTATGAGGAAGTATGCTACCTTGTTTGTTTAAATTTCTAAAAAATACTTAATTTCAAAGCTTCCTTATGGCAATTCTGTGACAGAAATAAAACTAGGCAGTTGTTGCTATGCAACATCAGTAGTTTGCCGAGGGACTGGATATATCTTTGCTGTTACTTATCTTTAGTTGAATTTTGAGCAACATTTTTCTGACTACCCAGCATTATCCTCTTCTTATTACGTAAGGGGAAGCTGTTGGGATGGGAGATGGGGGAACAGGGGCTGCACTGAGGTTCACTGGACAACAGGCAGTCCGTGGCCATCTCAGCATTGAACATTTTGTGTCCTCTTTTCATTTCTTGTTCTTTTTTCTTAATCTTGTCTTCTATTTTCTTCCCTTTAATAAAAGGAGGCAATTTTCTTTTAGCCCTTTTCTTGACAGCAGCCCTTTCAGTTTAGGTTTGGTGTTGGACTTAGTCCCTTTTAGAACAATAAATACTAGAACTTATTAAAAAATTTACTCAGAGTCCATCCAATAAATGTCTCTACTTTTCACTTAATAAAAGATGTATCAGGGGCTCCTGGGTGGCTCAGTAAGTTAAGCATCTGCCTTCAGCTCAGGTCATGGTCCAGATCGAACCCTGCTCAGGGGGGGAGTCTGCTTCTCCCTTTCCTTCTGCCCCTACCCCTGCTCTTCTCTCTCATAAATAAATAAATAAATAAATAAATAAATAAATAAATAAATAAATAAAATCTTTAAAAAGAGAGAGAGAGAGATGCCTCGGTGGCTCAGTTGGTTAAGTGTCCGATTCTTAATCTCGGCTCAGGTCATGATCTCAGGGTTGTGAGATTGAGCCCTGTGTCAGGCTCCATACTAAGCATGGAGCCTGCTTAAGATTCTTTCCGTTCCTCTCCCTCTGACCTTCCTTATCTCTGTTCACTAGCATGTTTTCTCTCTCAAAACAACAATTAATACAAGGACTTTTGTTAAATGTTAAACTTTATGCTCTTGAATTATTCTTATCCTCACCCTGTGCATGGATGTGCAATCCTCATACTTATTTTCTTTCAGAATTCTCCTTCCTAAAATCAAAACAAACAAACAAAAACAGGAAGAAAAAAAAAAAAAAAAAAAACCTCTGCAACACAACAGATCTGCAGTAAAAAAAAAAACTCCTAAATGTGTCTTGTTCCTAAGCTTCCCTTCCACCATTAACTCTTCTCTTTTTCCATGTCTGCTTTTTAATCCAGAGCTCTCACAGACCCTGGTGTTTGTATTCCTCTTTGCTGGCTTCTCTGCTCTCATTCAAGTATATGCTTGGATTCACCTGACTCTTCTGCTGTTTCCCATTCTGATCTCACTAGCAGTAACTTGTTGAAATTCTGGGGAGGTGCAGAAAAAGGGTGCACAAGAATTCGAGGGAGGGGGAAATATTCTAATGGATTCTGTGACCATTAGCTCTGAAGAAAAATCTCCAGGGTTAGGGAGCATCATGGGGAAGGAGTAAGCATGCTGAAGATATGTTTGAGCTAGAAGGACTTACTCCCTGCTGGGAGAAATGATGAAGCAACAGCAGAACACTTGAATTTTGAAAGGATTTCAGGCTGATTTCTATCTTACCCTTCGCCCACTCTCTCTCTTGTCAGTGTGTCTAAGGGCTGTCTTTCTGCCCTAGCTGAAATAGATTTGCCTTTCATTTGTCCCATTCAGCTTTCCTAGGATCTACTATGTCCAAGATAAACTGTCAGGACTGAGAGGAACCTCTAAGAATATACAAGCCAACTCCCTGATTCCAAACCTAAAGCCCAGAGACCAGAAGAAATGGGCTCAAGTCACAGAGATTGTGCTACAAGGAGAGAGGGACCTGGTGTCTCAAGCCCCAGCTCTCCAAGTAATGGACTGATTGCCTAAAAGAGAGGCCTGGAGGGTGGGGACATTAAAGCAAGCCCTTGTTTTATTGTCTAATTCATATCTAATTAGAGAATGGTGAAATATTTTTAGTCTTGGACAGAAAAAATGGAAGACTCAAAGTAATAATGGGCATAATTCTAGAGTATAGAGATTGTTGGTGGGTTTCAAAGCACACAGTATGAAGGAGTTCCTGGGTTTTTTTTTAATTGGTATATCTTGCCCTACAGGTTTCAACAAACATTCATTAGCAAACATATATTGAGTACCTGCTGTTTCCACATGCAACATTGAGCACTGGGGTACAAAGAAGATTCCATACAAAGAACAGATTCTGGCCCAGCCTTCAAAATTCTTGTGGACTAGTGGCTAGGCAAAATCTCAAATGAAATGACAAAAGAATGATGTGGGAAATGCTCTTCCCCCCCCCCCCAGCCCACCCCCGTGCAGAGAAGAAATGAGTAATCCTCCCTGTGAGGAAGAAGAAGCCAGACATGGTTTCACAGAGGAGGTGGCTTTTGAGCTGGGTCTTAAAGCATAAATATGAAAGTGGCAAACAGGCAGAGAGGGAGAAAGACACTCCATGCAGCTGAGGTGGCACATGCAGACAAAGAGGAGGCCATGACAAAGAGAGAGACTGTGGTTCCCAGCGATAGGAGGTAGTGGTGCAAAGGGAAGTAGGAGATCAGACGGAAAGCACAGATGGGCTAGACCAGAGTGGGCCTTGTACACCCATGATAGGGGTTCAATTAATAAATTCATTTATATATTTATAGTCCATTTGGATAGAAAAAAAATTTGCCATTATGGCATTTGGACTTTATCCTGTGAGCCACAGGGAGTTAAAAGGTTTTAATAATAGGAACGTCGTGACTGGATTTCTGTGTTGGAAAGATTTTTGGATTTTCACGACTGACCTTTCAAATGCTAGGTGAAATGAGCAAACGTTGCATCTTTCTGCTGGTAAAAGAACTGTAAAAGCAAAGCTGTATTTACAAAGTGGGGAATATTTCAAGAAGACTTAGCTTGTTATGTCTGTTGAATTCTAAATAACAATGGTTATGGGTTATGATAAGACCTGAGGATGAAGAGAACATCATCTTTTACTCTGCAGGAGCCCTCTGAAGCTTCCCTAAGCTTCCAATGCTGTTCAACCTTACAAAGTCTTATTTTATAATACACAAAGTGACCCTCTACCCAGACGGCCAGATAATAACAATCACTAACATTTGTACAGTTCTTTATATTCAGAAAGGACTTTTGTTACACTTTCTGTGTTGATTCTCACAACAATTGAACAGGTAAGTGGGGTTTTTTTGTCTGTTTTACACATGAGGAAACCAAGAATCAGAAAGGTAAAGTGACTTACTTAAGGTCACAGCCAGTCAGGGATAGAATTGGGTTCTCTAACCCCACATTCAGATGTTCTTTCGATATGGTAATCAGGAGGGTGACAGCCCGATCACTCTCACAGAGACAAGGGACTGTGATCTGCTCCAAAAGCAGCCACCAGTTTACTGATGTTCTTGGTCATGTCCTCATCCATCTAATAGTAGTAACACCTGCTCACTGATAGTCAGAATGTTCTAAGAATAAGATACCACTTTGCAAAGAGTAGAGTGCTAGACAAGTGTACTGCTCATCTATATTCACTTAAAATAATAGTCTGATCCCCAAGAGCCTGGAAACCATTCATATATTAGAGTTTATGACAAAATATTTCACCTGGAGTCTTCTTCTTTCACCTGGAGAAGGGAAAACAAAAATAGGTTGTATCTCTAATGTGTCCTTTTCCAGTGAAAAAACACTTTTGCAGTCAATTGTAGTGACACATAAGGCAGGCATTTTTTAAAAATCAGTTTTAAACTAGCAAAACAACAGAGAAAGTTATTCACCTTTCAGGACCTGGATCTTATCTGTAAAATAATGGAGTTGGATCCAATGAACTCTAAGGTGTCTTCCTGCTCTAAGACTGAATTATTTTATGCATAAATGAAACAGGTTCGTGTAAGATCTGATTAAGATCTTTTTGATCCTCCAGAGATGATCCCTCAGAACACAGTTTTTAAAGTCTACTTCTTGCTGTGAGCCTCCCATTACTCACTCCTTTTCTCCACTACAGGGACAAGGTAGCCTGAACTGATTCACCAACAAACAGCCATAAAAAGAAGACCAGAGGCATGAGAAGATGACTTCTCGGCAAATGCAAGCAGGATGAAAAGTTCTCCCTTTCTTCTCCCCTGTAGCAACTGCAAGAAGGGCGGAACTCACAAAAAGACCAACAACCCAGCTGAAAATGGGTAAAGGACTTGAATAAACATCTCTCCAAGAAGAAATACAAATGACTGATAAGCATGGGGAAAAATACTTTGTCATTAGTCATCAGGGAAACATAAATCAAAACCACAATGAAGGGGATAGAAAGATAGGCAAAATGGGTAAAGGAGAGAGGGAGGTACAGGTTTCCAGTTATGAATGAGTAAGTCACGGGGATGAAAAGCACAACATAGAGAATAGAGTCAATGGTATTATAATAGTCTTGTATGATGACAGATGGTGGCTACATTTGGGTGAGCATGACATAATGTATAGCATTGTCAAATCATTATGTGGTATGCCTGAAACTAATGTAACATTGTTCATTGACTATACTTCAATTTTTAAAAAAACCCACAATGAGCTGTGACTTAAAATCTGTTAGGATGACCAGAGTCAAAAGAAAATATGTACAAGTGTTGGTGAGTAAATGGGAAACTGGTACCCTGCTGGTGCAATGCTGTGGGAAATGGTTTGGTGATTCCTCAGAAAGAAAAACATCAATGCTGAGAGTACAGAGAAAGGGGATCCCTCTTACACAGTTGGTGGGAATGCAAACTTGTGCAGCCACTCTCGAAAATGATATGGAGGTTCCTCAAGAAGTTAGAAATAGAGCTACTCTATGATCCAGTAATTGAACTACTAGTATTTACTCAAAAGGCACAAAAATAGTGATCCAAAGGGGTAACTGCACCCCAATGTTTATAGCAGCAATGTCCACAACAGCCAAAATATGGAAAGAGCCCAGATGTCCATCAACAGATGAATGGATAAAGAAGAGGTAATGTATACATACAATGGAATATTACTCACCCATCTAAAATAATGAAATCTTGCCACTTCCAATGACATGGATGGAACTAGAAGGTATTATGCTAAGCAAAATAAGTCAGTCAGAAAAAGACAAATACCATATGATCTCACTCATAGACGGAATTTAAGAAGAAAAACAGATGAACATAGGGAAGGGGTGGGAAAAATAAAATTAGACAAAATCAGACAGGGAGGCAAATCATAAGAGACTCTTAATTATAGGAAACAAACTGGGTTGCTGGATGGGAGGGGGATAAGGGAGTGGAGTAATTAGGTGACGGGCATTAAGGAGGGCACTTGACATAATGAGCACTGGGTCTCATATGCAACTGATGAATCACTAAATTTATCCCTGAAACTAATAACACAGTTAACTAAATTGAATTTCAATTAAAAAAATTTAAATAAAAATAAAATAAAATAAATGTTTAAAAAAAAGATAAACATCGAATTACCATATGACCCAGCAGTGCCACTCCTAAATATACACTCAAAATAACTGAAAACAGGAACTCAGACAAATGCCAATGTTCTTTGCAGCATTATTCACAACAGCCAAAAAGTGTGGATGAGCAAAATGTGGCATATAAACATAATGGAACACTAGCCATAAAAAAGAATGGACTTCAGATACATGCTACAACATATGTTGGGTGAACCATGAAAATATTATGCTAAGAGAAAAAGCCAAACAGAAAGGACAAATATTGTATGGTTTTGCTTATTTGTAATATCTGTAATGGGCAAGTTCATAGAAATGCAAAGTGGTTTAAGGTTTACCAGGGGCTGGAGGGAGGAGAAATGGGGAGGGTTTTTTTAATGTATACAGAATTTCTGTTTGGGTGATGAAAATATTTTGGAGATAATGATGATTGCATAATGTTGTAAATGTAATTAAGGCCACTAACTTAACCCTCAGAAAGGGTTAAGATGGCAAGTTTCTGTATATATATATAATCAGAATTTTAAAGAAGAAGAAGGAGGAGGAGGAGTAAGAGAAGGAGGAGAGGAGCATGGGTCAGAGTTTGCCCCAGCTGAATGTCTAAGCAGCTGAAGGCTACTGGGCTTGTTGATCTGCCCCCAGAGCAGGAGAAAGAGCACCATAGACAGGGCACAGGAGCACAGCCAGGCTGGGAGGGACGGATGGACCCCTTGGGTTCTTGTTTCCTGAAGCATGAAGAAAATAAATTCCACACCTGGCTGCAGATCCTGCATGGGGGGTCGTGGAGGGCAGGTGGCTGTGAAACTCACAAAGGACTACCGATGCCAATGGAGGATGTGAGACACAGCCTCATCAGCAGAGCCTAAAGGAATGCCCACTGCTACCACTGGACCGTCAAGCACACAGCCAGAGCAGAAAGAATGACTGAAAGAAAGGTAGGAAGATGCCACTATCTGCGTCCCTCGGTCTGTCCCTGACTCACTCTCAGAGAGATAGGCAGAAAGAAGAAGGAGGAAAATGGAAAAAAGCAAGTGATGCCCCTTCCCTCTAGAACCCTGGAACCACTAGTCTAATCTGAATAGGAGGGAGGAAGGGAAAACTTTTAATCAAATATCAGATATATGGGATTTTTTCATTTTATTTTATTTTATTTTATTTTAATATTTAATTTATGTATTCATGAGAGACACAGAGAGAGGGGCAGAGACATAGGCAGAGGAAGAAGCAGGCTCCCTGCGGGGAGCCTGATGTGGGACTTGATCCCAGGACCCCAGAATCACAACTTGAGCCAAAGGCAGACACTCAACCACTGAGCCACCCAGGCATCCCTTATTTTAATTTTTTATTTTACTATAGTTGGCACACAATGTTAAATAACTTTCAGGTATACAACATAGTGATTAAACCTCTCTATACATTGTTCTATTTTCACAAGTATAGTTACCATCTGTCACCATACAATGCTATTACAGTATCATTGACTATATTCCTTATGCTGTGGCTTTTATTTCCATGACTTATTCCATAAATAGGAGCCTGTATCTCTCACTCCCCTTATCCATTTTGCCCTTATCTCCCTTCCCTCTGGTAACCATCAATTTTGTCCTACATTTATAGGTCTGATCAGACTGATATTTTTAAATGAAGAGAATGGGGCTCACAAATTGAAATGAGACGGTTCTGCATGGCCTAAAGTGGCCAAAGTATAAGGACCCAGACTGAAATATCATTAGGGGAGCTGGTTCCTAAGAGGAAATGGTGATTTGGCAATGTTAGCAGAATTTATTGGACAAATAGTTCATATTTATACCACCTGGGTTTAATGAGTCCATTTTAACAAGTTCACATGAGTTGATTTAATACACAAGTTACATGTTGTGGCGGATATGTGCCAGTGACCCCAGTATCCATGCTCTCCATTCCGTCATAGTAAGAGGACTTGCAATTCTAAACTGAGCAAAGAGAATACATTTTCTACTCTTCCATTCTATCTAGGTTTGAACATGTGCCTACATTATGGACAATAGAATAAACACGGAAATATGTGGTAGCTTTTGAAGACCTCTCTTAAAAGGCCTCTACCTCATACCCATTGCCTTCCTCAGCCACTTTCTTCTTCAAGCATTGTCCCACTCTTTCTTAAGTTGGAGACTGGGGCTATAACTAACACTTTATAGCATAAGGATAATGGCCACAGCCTCAAGATGACAAAGAGGTAAACTCTAAGGATGCTGGCTTCCAGGGAACTTTTTGGAAGGGTACTACTACACCAGCCCTGGACAGCCTAATTTCTATATGGAAAGGGGAGGGGAGTATATTTTTAAGCCACTATTACTTTAGGCCTCTGTAACTCACAGCTGAACCTAATTTTACATGAAATACATGCAAAATATACTATTACAAAAATAATATATAAATTCAAATATAGAAAGAATTAAAACTTATGATACTTCTTCAGCTCAACTTATTCAAAATAACATAGATACTAAAAACCAATATTATGGAGACCTTACAAGTCATTTTACCAAGATCTTCATAAGCATTGGTGCTCCAGTTTTCTCAGTAACAGCCCATAAATAGGTATTATTGTTCACATCATAGATACAGAGAAGCTGAGATTTAAAGAAGTTAAATAACTTGTCCAAGGTCACACAGCTGGTATCTGTAGAGCCATAATAAAAATCGAGTCTGTTTACTCCAGAGCCATGCTCTTAACCACTATACATCACACCAGCCTAAAAGTTCTTCTGGCAAAGATGTATTTATGTGAGATCTGGGATATACTAAACTGCAATAAATTGTCTTATAAACTTACATTAAAGTTGTATTTTTTTAGGTAAGTTTAAAATTGAACTGAAATTCTGTTCTGCACAAGTTTTTATAATATATAAACAAGAGATTTATTTGGTGTTAGGTATAGATAATATTTGGTAATTAATAAAATAACAAAAAGCTGTTGTAGGGCTTTCTATCTTGGCTACCATAACTCATACCACAGGTCTACAATACTGCTGTTCAAATAAAATATAATTATTTCTCAATTTATTTTTAAACTAAGTAATGTCATACTATAATGTGAACCCAAGAATAGGTTGGAAAGGAGCCACTGAAAGATGTATAACATTGAAAAGATGCTGTGATAACAAACCCACAATTCCAGCCAAATAGAGCACATAGTTGCTATTTGTGATATATCTAATAGAGCAGATTATTTGAGGGGTGCCTGGGTGGCTCAGTCAGTTAAGAGGCTACCTTTGGCTCAGATCATGATCCCAGGGTCAAGATCAAGCCCTGCAACTGGCTCCCTGCTCAGTGGGGAACCTGCTTCTCCCTTTCCCTCTGCCTGCTGCTCACCCTGCTTGTGTGCACTCTCTCTCTCTCTCTCTCCCTCTGCGTCAAATAAATTAAAATATTTAAAAAATAAAGAGAAAAAAATAAATAAATAAAAAAATTAAAAAATAAAGATTATTTGAGCTTATTTGTATTATCATAGTAGAAACAGAATTGTTTTATTATTACTATTTTTAAAGATTTATTTATTTATTTATTTATTTAAGAGAGAGAAAGAGAGATCACAAGCATGGGAGAAGGGCAGAGGGAGAAGTAGATTCTGCTGAACAGGGTTCCCAATGCAGGACTTGATTCCAGGACCCTAGGATCATGACCTGAGCCAAAGGCAGAAGCTTAACTGACTGAGTTAAGTGACTGAGCCACCCAGACACTGGAAAGAGAATTGTTTTGAAAATGTATTTAAGAAAGGTTTTTAAATATCACTACCTTTAATAAAGAAGCTAAAACAAATATAAAATTTCAACATTAAAGTAAGTTACCTTTGGTGAAAAATTAGTTTACATATATCAGCTAAATATTTTTGATAAAATGGTTACTCTAATTCATTGGCAGTGCTTCAGCAAATGGTATTTAGGAATGTTCATCAGGGATCTAATAATTGCTTACATTGTGTCCATGCCATAATACAGGATTGATATATTATAGATGTTTAATGAATATTTGATAAATGAAGGAATGGATGGATCAATGCAGATTGATGGTGGTTGAGTGGATGAATGGAGGGATAGTTGAATAAATAAATATGAATGTGCTTTACCAGTTTCAATAGTTTAACCTTCAGAAGCATCCCGTGAGTAAGATGGATGAAAAAGACATCCCTCCATCCAATGATTTTGTCCACTGACAAAAATGCCTTTGTGGATTAGCACCACAAGCCAAAGGATTTGAGAGGAGTTTCACCCACCCATATGTCAGGTCATAGGCATACAGACCTTGTTCTGGCTGTGGACCCTCCAATGGCCCATGAACTGGCTCCAGCCCTGCTCAGCCATGGTCCAGGAGCCCCTGGAGAAACTATTTTAGTCAATAATCCACAGATGAGAGAGGCTTTGTGGGAGTCCAGAGAGTCATTGTGGAAGCAGAGAAGTTCCAGCATACTGTTGGGGCAAAAAGATATGAGTTTAGATACACTGAAGAGAGTAAGAGAACAATGTGACTTTACCCACATTGCCTCTCCCCCAAGGCAGCACAGCTCAGTGCCATGAGAGACCTCCTCTTCCCTAATGTAGGGGAAAAAAAAAGAGTGTGTGAGTGAGCACCTAGGTTCCCCAGATGTGCAAGAGGCCTACTTCTCTTTCACCCCATCCAGAGTACTCAGTCATGAAATCTTCATGACTCAGGGGGCAGGAAGAGACTGGGAGACTGGAGAAGGACTCAGGGAGGGCAGTAAAGGAATGCAGACCCAGACCCCAAAGAGCATAATGGACTTCATTAAGAAGCCTGCCCATGAGCGAATACCTGGCCTTTGGATTCCCCCTCAACTGGCCCATGGGCACACCCCCAAGGCTCCACATACTTCACCCACACAAACCACCACCCTGTGGCCAGCTCAACCTGTGCACACCCCTGATGGCAGTAAGAGCAAGCTTTGGTAGACAACTAGTAAGCAAATGTAGAAAGTCAACCTGAACCTGTAGGCCAGGGAGAAGCCACAAACTTCACCTTTAGCATCACTTCTGGGAAACCAAAAGGAATTCTGTCAGTACCCAGCCTGGTGCACTGCAGGATCAAGAGAAGGTAGACAAGCTTAAGAATTCTGCCACAAGAGGGAGTAAGAAGTATGGAGCAGACACATCCACGGAAGATCTGAGAAAGCCTAAGAGTTCCCAGCAGGGCTGACAGAAGGTATTTCTCTCCCGAAAATAGTAGACTACCGGAGGTGACCTACTTGATGTGAAGACAGTCGGGCAGGAGCTCAAGGAACATGAAAAGCCAGGAAATATGACACCACAAAAGGATCAAAATATATTCTAATAACCCACCCCAGAGACATGGAAATCTGCAATTTGCCTGAGAAAAAATTCAAAATAACTCTTTTAAAGGACCTCAATGAGGGATGCCTGGGTAGCTCAGCAATTGAGCATCTGCCTTCGGTTCAGGGTGTGATCCCAGGGTCCTAGGATCGAGTCCCACATCAGGCTTCATGTGGAGAGTCTGCTTCTCCCTCTGCCTATGTCTCTGCCTCTCTCTGTATGTCTCTCATGAATAAATAAATAAAATATTTTTTAAAAAATTAAGATAAAATAAAGGATCTGAATGAGCTACAAGAAAACATAGGAAGACAATTGGACAAATCTGCGAACAATTAAGAAGTTTAACAAAGAGAGTCATTTTTTTTAAAAAAGAGTTTTGGAAAAGGATACAATAAACAAAATGGAAATTGCAAAAAAAGAGCATAAATGGCCTAATGGATTATGCAAAAGAAAGAATCTGTGAATCAGAAGACAGGAACTTTGAAAATCTTCAGTCAGAAGAAAACAAAGCAAAAAGAATGGAAACAAGTTTAAAAAAGCCTACATGATCTATGGGTTACCATCAAGAGAAACAATCCACAAATTATTGAAGTCTTAGAAAGAAAAAAAAGAGAGCTGAGTGAAGTAAGTCAGTCGGAGAAGGACAAACATTATATGTTCTCATTCATGTGGGGAATATAAATAATAGTGAAAGGGAATATAAGGGAAGGGAGAAGAAATGTGTGGGAAATATCAGAAAGGGAGACAGAACGTAAAGACTGCTAACTCTGGGAAACGAACTAGGGGTGGTAGAAGGGGAGGAGGGTGGGGTGTGGGAGTGAATGGGTGACGGGCACTGGGGGTTATTCTGTATGTTGGTAAATTGAACACCAATAAAAAATAAATTTAAAAAAATCATAAAAAAAGAATGGATATAGTAAATTTTAAAAAAAGAAAAAAGAGAGAGAAGACACAAAAAGATTATTTCAAGAGATAATGACTGAAAACTTCCCAAATCTTGGAGGAGATTTGGAAATCCAAGTTCATGAAGCTCATATGTGCACAACAAAATCAATGTAAAGAAATCTCCGTGCAGAGAAAGCATTTGACAAAATACAGCATCCATTTCTGATCAAAACTCTTCAGAGTGTAGGGATAGAGGGTACATTCCTCGACATCTTAAAAGCCATCTATGAAAAGCCCACAGCAAATATCATTCTCAACGGGGAAGCACTGGGAGCCTTTCCCCTAAGATCAGGAACAAGACAGGGATGTCCACTCTCACCACTGCTATTCAACATAGTACTGGAAGTCCTAGCCTCAGCAATCAGACAACAAAAAGACATTAAAGGCATTCAAATTGGCAAAGAAGAAGTCAAACTCTCCCTCTTCGCCGATGACATGATACTCTACCTAGAAAACCCAAAAGTCTCCACCCCAAGATTGCTAGAACTCATACAGCAATTCGGTAGCGTGGCAGGATACAAAATCAATGCCCAGAAATCAGTGGCATTTCTATACACTAACAATGAGACTGAAGAAAGAGAAATTAAGGAATCAATCCCATTTACAATTGTACCCAAAAGCATAAGATACCTAGGAATAAACCTAACCAAAGATGTAAAGGATCTATACCCTCAAAACTATAGAACACTTCTGAAAGAAATTGAGGAAGACACATAGAGATGGAAAAATATTCCATGCTCATGGATTGGCAGAATTAATATTATGAAAATGTCAATGTTACCCAGGGCAATTTACACGTTTAATGCAATCCCTATCAAAATACCAGGGACTTTCTTCAGAGAGTTAGAACAAACTATTTTAAGATTTGTGTGGAATCAGAAAAGACCCCGAATAGCCAGGGGAATTTTAAAAAAGAAAACCATATCTGGGGGCATCACAATGCCAGATTTCAGGTTGTACTACAAAGCTGTGGTCATCAAGACAGTGTGGTACTGGCACAAAAACAGACACATAGATCAATGGAACAGAATAGAGAACCCAGAAGTGGACCCTCAACTTTATGGTCAACTAATATTCAATAACGGAGGAAAGACTATCCACTGGAAGAAAGACAGTCTCTTCAGTAAATGGTGCTGGGAAAATTGGACATCCACATGCAGAAGAATGAAACTAGACCACTCTCTTTCACCATACACAAAGATAAACTCAGAATGGATGAAAGATCTAAATGTGAGACAAGATTCCATCAAAATCCTAGAGAAGAACACAGGCAACACCCTTTTTGAACTCGGCCACAGTACTTCTTGCAAGATACATCCACGAAGGCAAAAGAAACAAAAGCAAAAATGAACTATTGGGACTTCATCAAGATAAGAAGCTTTTGCACAGCAAAGGATACAGTCAACAAAACTAAAAGACAACCTACAGAATGGGAGAAGATATTTGCAAATGACGTATCAGATAAAGGGCTAGTTTCCAAGACCTATAAAGAACTTATTAAACTCAACACCAAAGAAACAAACAATCCAATCATGAAATGGGCAAAAGACATGAAGAGAAATCTCACAGAGGAAGACATAGACATGGCCAACATGCATATGAGAAAATGCTCTGCATCACTTGCCTTCAGGGAAATACAAATCAAAACCACAATGAGATACCACCTCACACCAGTGAGAATGGGGCAAATTAGCAAGGCAGGAAACCACAAATGTTGGAGAGGATGCGGAGAAAAGGGAACCCTCTTACACTGTTGGTGGGAATGTGAACTGGTGCAGCCACTCTGGAAAACTGTGTGGAGGTTCCTCAAACAGTTAAAAATAGACCTGCCCTACGACCCAGCAATTGCACTGTTGGGGATTTACCCCAAAGATACAAATGCAATGAAACGCCGGGACACCTGCACCCCGATGTTTATAGCAGCAATGGCCATGATAGCCAAACTGTGGAAGGAGCCTCGGTGTCCAACGAAAGATGAATGGATAAAGAAGATGTGGTTTATGTATACAATGGAATATTACTCAGCCATTAGAAATGACAAATACCCACCATTTGCTTCAACGTGGATGGAACTGGAGGGTATTATGCTGAGTGAAGTAAGTCAGTCGGAGAAGGACAAACATTATATGTTCTCATTCATTTGGGGAATATAAATAATAGTGAAAGGGAATATAAGGGAAGGGAGAAGAAATGTGTGGGAAATATCAGAAAGGGAGACAGAACGTAAAGACTGCTAACTCTGGGAAACGAACTAGGGGTGGTAGAAGGGGAGGAGGGCGGGGTGTGGGAGTGAATGGGTGACGGGCACTGGGGGTTATTCTGTATGTTGGTAAATTGAACACCAATAAAAAATAAATTAAAAAAAAAAGAAATCTCCAAGACACATTATAATAAAACTGTCAAAAATAAAAGACAGAGAGTCTTAAAAGCAGCAAGAGAAAAGAAACTTGTAACCTACAAGGGAACTCCTATGAGGCTAATAGTGAATTTCTCAGCAGAAACCTTAGAGGCCAGGAGAGTGGGATGATATATTAAAGTGCTGAAAGAAAAAAATGCCAACCAAAAATACGCTATCTGGGAAAGATGTTCTTCAAAAAATGAGGGAGCGTTAAAGACTTTCCCAGGCAAAAGCTAAGGGAATTCATCACCACTAGACCTGCCTTACAAGAAATGCTGAATAATTCTTTAAGCTGAAATGAAAAAACACCAATTAGTAATATGAAAATATACAACACACTGATAAAAGTATATAGTCAAACTAGAATATGCTAATACTGGAACATGGTGGTGTGTTAACCACATAGTATACAGGTTCAATGATGAGAAAATTAAAAATATCTACAACCACAATAATTTGTTAATGAATACACAATATAAAAAGAGGTAAATTGTGACATCAAAAACACAAAATGGAGGAGAAACAAAAGAACAGAGTTTTTGTATATAATTGAAGTTAAGTCATCATCAGAATAAAACATAGTATTACATCTGTAGGGTATTTTATGTGAACCTCATTGTAACTACATGGCAAAAAAAACTAGAGTAGATTCACAAATGATAAACAAAGGGGATCAAAGCATACCACTACCGAAAATCATCAATTCACAAAGGAAAATAGCAAGAGAGAAAGAAAGGAAGAGGGGACTACAAAACAGCCAGAAAACAGTAAGATGGCATTAGTAAGTCCTTCCTCTCAATAGTTACTCTAAATGTAAATGGATTAAATTCTCCATTCATAGACCCCAGCCAGGTGGATAGAAAAATAAGACCCAACTAAATGCTGCCTACCAAGACTCACATTAACTTTAAGGATACATACACATAGGCTCAAAATGAAAGGATGAAAAAAGATACTCCACAGAAATGGAAACCAAAAAAGAAGAGGGGTAGGTATACTTATTTACATTGAAACAGATTTTAACTCAAAAGCCATAACAAGAGACCAAGAAAGTTATTATATAATAATAATGAGAAAGGGGTCAATTCACCAAGAGGAAATAACAATTATAAATACATATATACCCAATGTCAGACCACCTAAATATATTAAGCAAATATTAACAGATCTGAAGGAAGAAACAGACAATAATACAATAATAGTAGAGGAGTTCAGTATCCCTTTCAACTATTGGATAGATGATCCGGACAGAAAATCAATAGAGAAGCACTACACTTAAGACCAGATGAACCTAATAGACATATATAGAACGTTCCATCCTACAACATAGAATACACATTCTTCTCAAGTGCACATGGAACATTCTCCAGGATAAATTACTGATAGGTCACAAAATAAGTATTAGCAAAGGAAGACTGAAATCCTAGCAAGTATCTTTTCTAACCATAATGGTTTGAAATTCGAAATCAATTACAGGAGGAAATCTGGAAAATACATGGAGATGTGGAAATTAAACAGTACACTCCAGAACAACCAATGAGTTAAAAGTCAAAAAGTAAATTTTAAAAATCTTAAAACAAATGAAAATGGAAATACAACATTCCAAGAATTATAGTGCAGCAGCAGTAGTTCTGAGAAGTTTATAATGATAAATGCCTAAATTAAGAAAAAACAAAGATCTCAAATTAACAACCTAAATTTCACCCCAAAATTAGAAGGAGAATAAGCTAATCCACAGTTAGCAGGAGGGAAATAATGAGCAGAGCGGAAGTGAATGAAGTAGAGAACAGAAGTCAATAGAAAAGAACAACAAAACTAAAAACTAGTTTTTTAAGGAATTTTTTTTAATTTGACAAGCAGACTAAGAAAAAAGAACACTCAAATAAATAAGATCAGAAATAAAAGATGAGGTCTCTTGCTGCAGCAACGCGAGTGGAAGCAGCAGGCGCCGGGCTCGCAGCAGAACTCCTTGGATAGCTTGAAGAAAATGGCAGACAAGCCAGACATAGGGGAAATCGCCAGCTTCATAAGGCCAAGCTAAAGAAAACGGAGGGAGACGCAAGAGAAGAACACCCTGCCGACCAAAGAGACCATTGAGCAGGAGAAGCGGAGTGACATTTCCTAGAACCTAGAGGATTCTCTCCCCACCCGCATCATCCTCGAGACACCCCAGTGGTGATGTGGAGGAAGAAGAGCCACCTGCAGGATGGACACGAGCGACAGGCTGCACTGTTAACCCAGGCACTCCGTGCCAATGCCACCGGCCTTGCGGGTCTCTGAGGGGACACCCCCCCCCCCCATTAGACTGACAAATCTCCAGTTTGTCCTGGAATATTATAGCAAATTATTTGTATGATTAATGAAAATAAAACACACCTTGTGGCAAAAAAAAAGAAAGAAAGAAAAGATGAGACATTACAGTTGAAACCACAAAAATACAAAGGATCATAAGAGACTACTATAAACAATTATACAACAAATTGGGTGACCTAGAAGAAACTGATGAATTCTTAGAAACATACCACCTACCAAGAATGAATTATTTAAAAAAATAGAATATCTGAATAAACCAATAACAAGTATGAAGATTGAATCTGTAATCAAAAACTTTCTAACATACAGGATCAGATAGTTTCATTGCCCCCCATACCAAAGCCGTATGGGAACACTGCAAAAAAAGAAAACCACAGGCTAAAATCTGTGCGGCATATACATGGAAAATTTTTCAACAGTCTAATAAAGGGATCATACACCATGATCAAATGGTATTTATCCCTGTGATGCAAGGGGGGTTCAATATATACAAATCAATAAATGTAATAAACTACATTAATAGAATAAAAGATAAAAATCATATGATAACCTCAATAGATGCAGAAAGAGTATTTCACAAAAATACAACATCTCTTCATGATAAAAACTCTCACTAATTTGGGTATAAAAGGAACACACTTCAATATAATAAAGGCCATATATGACAAACCCACAGCTAACATCATACTCAAAGATAAAAAGTTGAAAGCTGTTCCTCTAAGATCAAGAACAAGAATAGGGTACTCACTCTCATCACTCCTATTCAACATAATACTAGAAGTCCTAGTTAGAGCAGACAATAAAAAGAAATAAAAAGCACCTAAATTGGAAAGAATAAAATGGTCTCTGTTGCGGATATGATGTTATATGTAGAAAACCCCTAAAGACTCCACCAAAAAGCTGTTGGAACTAATCAATGAACTCAGTAAAGTTACAGGATACAATCAAAATACTGAAATCAGTTGTATTTCTAGAAAGCAACAAATATCTGAAAAAGAAATAAAGAGAAACAATAAAATACTTAAGAATAAATTTAACCAAGGAGGTGAAAGATTTGTACATTGAAAACTGCAAGGCCTTGATAAAAGAAATTGAAGATGACACAAGTAGATATATCCATTATTCATGGTTTGGAAGAATTAATATTGTTAAAATGTCCATACTATCCCAAAGCTATCTACAGATTCAATGCAACCCTTATCAAAAGTCCAATGGCACACAGAAATAGGAAAAAATAATCATAAAGTTCATATGAAACCACAAAAAGCCCCCAAATAGTCAAAGCAATTCTGAGAAAGAACAAAGCAGAGGGCATCATACTTTTTGGTTTCAAACTATATACAAAGCTATAGTAATCAAAACATTAGGATAGTAGCATAAAAATAGACATATAAATCATTAAACAGAATCAAGAGCCCAGATATAAACCCTGCATATACGGCCAATTACCATTTGATAAAGAAGCCAAGAATATTCAGTGGGAAAAGGATATTCTCTTCAATAAATGGTGTTGGGAAAACTGGATCATCACACGCAGAAGAATGATATTGGACCCCTACCCCACACCACTAATAGAACTTAACTTAATGGCTTAAAGACTTCAATATAAAGTTTAAGACCATGAGATTCTTAAAATAAAAATAGGGAAAATCTACTTGGCGTTGGTCTTGGCAATGACTTTGGGATGTTACACCAAAAGCACATGAAAAGCAAGCAACAGTTAATAAATGGGGGCTATATCAAACTAAAAAGCTCTTCCCAGTAAAAGAAACAATCAACAAAATGAAAAATCAACCTACAGAATGGTAGAAAATACTTGCAAACTATCTGATAAGGGGTTAATATCCAAAATATATAAGGAGCTCATACAACTCAATAGCAAAAAAAAAAAAAAAATTAATCCAATTTAGAAATGAACAGATGGGGGTTGCCTGGATGGTTCAGTTAAGCTTCTGCCTTTGGCTCAGGTCATGATCCTAGGGTCCTGGGATTGAGTCATGCATAGGGCTCCCTGCTCAGTGGGGAGTCTTGTGCTCCCTCTTCCTTTGCCCCTCCCCCTTGCTTATGCATGTGCTTTCTCTCTTTCTCTCTCAAATAAATAAAATACTTCTAAAAATTTTTTAAAAAGCAACATTTTACAAAAATGAACAGAGGAACTAAACAGACATTTTTCAAAGAAGACATCAAATGACCAACAGATACATGAAACAGTGCTCAACATCACTAATCATCAAGAAAATGCAAATCAAAGCCACAATGAGCTATCACCTCATACCCGCTAAAATGGCTATCATCAAAAACACAAAAGATAAGCAGTGTTGTCAAGGATGTGGAGGAAAGAGAATCCTTCTGCACTGTTGGTAGGAATATAAATTGATACAGCCACTACAGAAAACAATATGGAAGTTCCTCAAAAAGTGGGACGCCTGGGTGGCTCAGTGATTGAGGGCCTGCCTTTGGCTCAGGTTGTGATCCCGGGATCTGGGATCGAGTCCCACATCGGGCTCCCTGCGAGGAGCCTATGTCTCTGCCCCTCTCTGTCTGTGTCTCTCATGAATAAATAAATAAATCTTTAAAAAAAGGAAGTTCCTTAAAATTTAAAAATATAACTACCATATGGTCCAGAAATTCCTCTTCTGGGTGTATATATCCAAATGAAATTAAATCAGGATCTCAAAGAGATACCTGTATTCCCATGTTCATTGTTGCATTGTTCACAAGAGCCAAGATATGGATACAAACTAAGTGTCCATCAATAGATGAATGGATAGAGAAGACATGAGATAGATAGACAGATATACTATGTACAATGGAATATTGGTTAGGCATGAGAAAGAAGGAAATCCTGCCATTTACAACAACATGGATGAATCTTGAGAGCATTATGCTAAGTGAAATGAGTCAGACAAAGAAAGGCAAATACTGTATGTGTACTCCACTTGTATGTGAAATCTAAAAATGCTGAACTTATTGAAACAAAAAGTAAACTGGTGGTTGCCAGGGGGCTATGGGGTATGGGAAATAGGGTGATGTCAGTCATGGGGTGTAATATTCCCATTAAGATGAGTAAGTCCTAGAAATCCAATGCACAGTACACTGATTGTAGTTAACAGTACTGTATTTATACTTAAAATTTGCTAAGACAGTAGATATTAAATGTTCTCACCACAAAAAAATAGTAATTTTGTGAGGGGATGAGATGTTAACTCTACTGTGGTAACCATTTCACCATATGTAAGTGTATCAAAACATCACATTGTAGACCTTACACCTATAAAATATTATATGTCAATTACATCTCAATGTAGCTGGGAGTGGAGGGGTAGCACTCTGATTATAGGCAAAGAAAGTAGCATAATATTTGTTTGAAAAATAAAACATTGAGACCCAAAGTTGATATTTACTTAGCTGGACTTAATATGGTAATACTTCTCCTCCATAAACAGAGAAAAGTCTTTATTGCTTACTGTTTTAGGAAGGAAGAAATGCCTGTATAATCAACTAACCCTTGAACAAGCCATGGTGTTTCACTCTTCCGTGCCCAAAATAAATCATATTTTCCAAAGGCATTCACAATAGTATCTTCTTAACACACTTCCAATTGATAATGTGGAATCTGTGTTCTTGATTCTTTTTTTTAAATTTTTTATTTATTTATGATAGTCACAGAGAGAGAGAGAGAGAGAGGCTGAGACACAGGCAGAGGGAGAAGCAGGCTCCATGCACCGGGAGCCCGATGTGGGATTCGATCCCGGGTCTCCAGGATCGCACCCTGGGCCAAAGGCAGGCGCCAAACCGCTGCGCCACCCAGGGATCCCCTGTGTTCTTGATTCTTGAATCTGGATTAGTTTAAGATTATAATAGAAGTGGGGCACCTGGGTGGCTCAGTAGGCTAAGCGTCTGCTTTCAGCTTAGGTCATGATCCCAGAATCCTGGGACTGAGCCTTGCATTGGGCTCCCCAGTCAGCAGGAAGTCTGCTTCTCCCTCTCCCTCTGTGTTCTTCCTCTCCCTCTCTCTCTTAAATTAATTAATTAATTAATTAATTAACCATAAGATTATGATAGAAGTGAGCTACATGACTTCTTAGGCTAGATCATAAAAGGTAACACAACTTCTTGATGTGCTATGAACAAGCTCTTGAAAGCAGCCACGAGGCTGTCATGCTATAAAGAACTCCAAGCAGCTAGGTAAAGGCCCCCAGTCAGGTTGAGCTTCTACCCTACAGCCAGGACCAATTTGTGAATAAACCATTATGAAAGTGGATTCACTTGCCCGAGGGTGCAGCTGCTTTATCTGAGGTAAGCCATCTCTGACTAGCTCTGATCAAATTAGATTCACAATCAAATTATTGCCATCATCTTTGGCCGTTAAGTTTGGGATGGTTTGTTAACACAGCAATACCTATCTGAAAAATGCCTTTACTGTGTTCCATTCTTTCAAATGACCTTTTCCCTGTTTATTTGAAAATATTTTTTCTTTCTTGAAGAAAAAAATCATTCTTCAAAACCCCAATCAGTAACCTGTCTTCTGGATTGTCTTCTCTTAGATTCCCTTTCTCTCCAATAAATTTAATCTCCTGTCACTGTGTAGCTTCTGTGTGTCTTAAACATCTTCCTAGGATTACACCGAAAATGTACATCACCAGAGCACAGTAAATGTTTTCCAACTGAACGGAGTTGAATTTCATTAGTGAACAGAATCCTGCAGAGCTGTTGTCCTTACCAGCCCTGCTGATGTTGTGTGGCTTCACCATTAGCACTGCCATCAGCGCTGTTGCTCTACTACCAACTCCTAAACGGACCTCATGGTTCCACTCACTAGCCTGAAGTCTGCTCTCCCTTCCATCCAATCAAAGATGTTTGATTTCACACAGGGAGCTACCCTTTCCCCACTATTACTACAACTCTATTAGTGGTGTCTCTCTTCTCTAAGTTTCCCTTCAAGTTTCTCACAGACAGCCCTTTTTGAGCAAGTTCACTTGGGGCTAAATTGTGGATACTCAAATGGCACCACATTTTTTCCCCCAAGAGTCTACACGTTATTCCAAATGCAACCTTACTATTTCCCCCACCTGACACCAAGACTAAATAGAGTTTCTTGTGGCCAAAATCCCCTGACTGGATACACTGATCCAGCTCCCACTGCCTCCAATCTGTCACCCTCCCTTAGATACATTTGTAGAATTACTTACAGACGTTGCTTTATTATTTTGTATATTTGATTTTTGTAGTGGTATATATCTGAGATATCTCACATTACAGAAGAGATAAAGCCACGTGCTAGGACTTGATAGGATTATACTCAGATGGTATGGTACCATTACTAAGCCTAACACTCATGGGAGCTTAGGGCTCAGTTATTTTCCTCCCACTCTGCCACACTGTCTGGCAGGGATTTATTCAAGTTAGCATCTCTACTTCAGGGGGAAGGATGAGGTCTCAACATTTCATTATTTTTCTTTCATTAACCATTATCCAACTCAGAGGACTGCCAATTCCTATTTTTGTTGGGCCTATTTAGACACATGTTACGCAAAACAACTGGTTGGGCATTTCTAGTCCTAGTGATTATTATTGAACATTTTTAGTGGCAGCATGATACAGTGTGAAGAACTATGACATTGCAGGATATGATGTTTGCTATGATTTGAGCTGCAGGCACAAGACCTGGGTTCTCTCATGAATAACTGAATAAGTAATTTTGTATATATAAAAAATATATATTAGTAGATTTCTATTAATATAATTAATTATATATATAACCAGCCACTGCTAGCTTTAAAAATGGAAGACATTCAACTAGGTATGCTCAGTTTTATGTAATGTGAAAGGCTGGAATCTCTAAGGCAGATCACACAGAGAAGGGTAATATTATGCTCTGTTTCCACAACCCACCAGCCCAGCCACACATCAGATTATTAAAACCACTCCTGGGAAAGAACAGAATTCGTTGATTATGCATTCTTCCCACATAGCTCTTGGCTCTAGCAATTCTCTACACCTCCAGAGACCTCTCATCTTCCTCTTCATCTACATTATCCAGAAAAGAAAAAAAGCCAGCTGTCAGAGGGAGTGATCTTTTTAGCACTTTCCAATCAAAACCAGCCTTTGCTGACTTCCTAGAATAAATCCTGTATGCTGGTCTTCAAAAAGACTATGATGGCTTTTCAGTGCACTGGCTCCATCTACTGACTGCTGAAGACAATGCATCCAAACTTCCTCATTTTTGGATCAAGTTTACGGCATCGACGGCTAAAAATCTGTGTATTTACAATGGCCAGACCTAGATTTCAGTTCCAGAGATTCTCAGGGAAAATTGTACATTGCTCATTTTAGTAGTAACTAGCATAAGCATGGACACTGGGTTCAGACTCTGAGTTTAAATCCTTATTCTAGGGACGTCTGGGTGGCTCAGTGGTTGAGGGTCTGCCTTTGGCTCAGGTCGTGATCCTGGGGTCTTGGGATCGAGCTCCCCTTCAGGGAACCTGCTTCTCCCTCTGCCTATGTCTCTGCCTCTCTCTCGTGAATAAGTAAATAAAATCTTGGAAAAAATCCCTATTCTATTTCCTACCATTGCCTGTGTGACTTTGGTCATTTACCTTATTTAAACTTTATTTTTTGTAAAAATTAGGATAATTCTTATCTAAGCTTTATTTTTTTAATTTTAATTCTTAATACCTAATAGGAATTTCCTAATAATTTATATAGATAGTAGACATAATGCTTAATAAACTACTTAGCCCTTAATAAATATTAACAAATCATAGTTATTACTATTATTAGCTACTTAGAGGACTTCCATAGAATGTCCATTTCTCTGTGGGTTGCTACTCCCTACTCTTCTAACTAAACTAAACAGGAGATGATGATCAATTTCTAAATGCTTACAGTAGCACAGATTGGGTCTGATAGATACAGATTCCCCTGCAGAAATTATACATTCTTTATTACGTGGCTGACTAGAATAAATATCCTAATGATTCAAGAAAGGCACTAATCTTGTTTTTATTAAATGTGCCTCACATCTGTTTCCTTCTTTGGCACTGGAATGGAAGTTCGAAGTTCATCCTTTGATCTACAACCTTGGGAATGTAACCTTTTTAATTGTCTCTAATATCCATTCTCAACAGAAGTCTTCAACAGCGTAATTTTGGGTCCCTCTTGAATACAAAACAAAACAAAACAAAACAAAAAAGCACTTTTTAATGAATGAGTATTTTTTAAGCATAAATATTTCTGGTTAGTTGGCCATAATGTACCTTTTGTTCCATTTCATAACTAAATCATTCTTCCAGAACCCCTTAGTTTCTAATACCACTGTTTTTTTTTTTTTTAGATTTTATTTATTTATTCATGAGAGACAGAGAGAGAGAGAGAGGCAGAGACAAGCAGAGGGAGAAGCAGCCTCCATGCAGGGAGCCCGATGTAGGACTCCATCCCAGGACTCCGGGATTACATCCTGAGCCAAAGGCAGATGCTCAACTGCTGAGCCACCCAGGTGTCCCTCTAATACCACTGTTAAGCAGAAGAATTCAGCCTTAATCCCAACCCTGTTCTTCCCTTTCTTTGATTCCTCAGAAGTATATATTTTATATCTGGTCCCATCTTTCTCAATCCTTGGTTCTGGATTTCCCCTCCCCCACCTCCAACACAGAGACCTCTGTATAATGCCCAGAAGAGGGCACAGGGCTAAGAGTCAGAGAATTTGCAATTCATTTTAACTGAATCAAATTTATGAAACCAAATACAAGTCACATGTGAAACACTGGGGATACCTACCCATCATACTACCCTAGAGAGTTATGGTGAATATAATAAATTTGTGCAGGCAAAAGATCTTTGTACATTATAAGGTGCTACACAAATACAAAATTAGTGTCTAGAGTCCAGGACAAGAATTACTAGTATATCGAGATCAATTCCCAATCTTTTAAGCATAGAAACCCTCATATACCAGGAATTGTATTTTTACTATCTGATGATTGAGAAAATATAAGTTTCACTTGGATTTCAAATCATTTTCAGTAATTCCAAGGCCTCTCAGGGGGTCACAGTCATATGTTCAGATGTTTAACTCAATAAAGAAGTCAACCAACAATGACCTCAACCTGTTGAGCTGATTTCTTCTTGTTTTCAGATTCGTCTAAACCAACAATCCTTTCCTATATGTCCTCAAGTGGTGGAGACATCACCACTTGCTCTGACTGCTAGAACCTCTTCTTCTCTGTCAGATCCCGGGAGCCTACACCCATCTGTCATTTCTTCTATAACTAATGTGTAAGAATCAATTCTTAACAGCCACTCATAGCTAAACTTATAGAGGCACACACCTCAATAGAAGAAAATAAAATTATTATCACATATGGAAATGGAAAGATTTGAGCCCAAAATACTGGTTTAAAAAAAAAGGACAAAAATACTCCCCTCCCCCAATCCTTGAGTTATTAATCATCTTGAGGTTGCAGTACTCAGACATCTGCTGGATAAAAGAACAGATTAAAGGGAGGCAAGGAAATCTGCCAAGACCTGAGGCAGATGCTTCCTTTTAGATTTGGATCTAATAGCGATGCTACATGTTCTGACTCTTGTCCACAGATTTAAGTTTTAACATCACATTTCTCTAATGTATTAAAACAACTCCAGTGAAGGAAGAACTTGAGCATAAGGAGTCCCGGGCATTATTGGACCACTTCACTCATTCACTCAGAAGCAGTTATTGAGAGCCTACTCAATTAGCCCAAAACTATTCTGAGACTGGAGATTTAGAGCTAAAAAAACACAGTTCCTGCTCTCAAAGTGTTCCTTGTTCACTGATGGACTCGGTTAATAATATGGTGGCCTCAATTCAATGGTATAAGGTACCCAAGGTGTCCTGCAGTACATGGGTCAGCACCTAAACCAGGAGTAAGAGGGAATCCCAAATGATTTCCCAGGGAAGGTGAGGTCTGAAATAAGATTGAAATCTAAACATAAGCTTTATCAGGTGATAAAGAGATTACCTATTCCAAGTTAACCAGCAAGGCCCAGAAAATTAAAGAGAGCTTGAGCCCAAAATGTAAGCTGAGGAAGCCAAGAGACAGAAGAAGGAGCAGCTACCAGGCCGTCTGAAGAAGGGTTTGCTGTGCCCAACCAATGAGCTTTGGTCATGGTTAAAGGCAATGGGAACTTCTAAAGGATTTTAAATGGGAGAGTAGCTTAGATCTCCCTTTCACAGTGTTCAGTACAGTCTATGCAGAAAGTAAAGTGGTTTCAAGGTTTAAAGAAAGTTGGATTGGGGCACCTGGGTGGCTCAGTCTGTTAAGCATTTGGCCTCTTGATTTCAGCTCAGGTCATGATCTCAGAGTGGTGAGATCGAGCCCCACATTGGGCTCCACACCCAGTGCAGTCTGCTTAAGATTCTCTCCCCCTCCCTTTGCCCTTCCCACCCAAACAACCTCCACCCCCAACACTGCTGGTGCACTAGCTCTCTTTCTGTTAAAAAAAATAAGAAGAAAGAAAATTGGTTGAAATTTAAAGATTATTTAATTAAATTTAAATTAATTTAATTAAATTAAAGATTATTTAATTAAAATTAAAGAAATTTAGTTGAGTTGATGAGGATCAAAATGGGGAAATACAAGGGGAAAAAGGGGAGAAAGGGAATGTGTGCTGCAATGAGTTTGCCATCTATACATTTTTAATGATCCACCTCCCTTCCCCTCTGTTTTTCTCCCTTTCTACCCCCACCTAATACCATTTCTAAATTTGGCCTCATTATCGTTCACAATATGTCGATCATTGATTCAACTACTTAGGATAAACACATTTAGAAATAAGATAAGGTGGCAGAAATACTGTAATACAAAAGATTTTCTCACAATGTGGGAAGAAGGATATATTTTTTCCAAATTTCACGTAGTCCAAGAAACACTGTAAGTATAAGTGCATGTTGCCATGGAAACTAGATGTCATCATTAGCATCATCAACATTCACTAAATGCCTGTGAGGTATTGTTCCGAGTTACTTCCTACTTACACTAGAAGAGAAAGATATGATGTTTGCTATGAAGAAATTTCTAATTCAAATGACTTCTGGAATAATACATGCTTGGTAAGAAAATAATATTATTGTTCATCACTGCTAGGTACTAGGGATACAGGGATTAATAAGATTCAGTTTCTGTCCACAAAAATTTCACTCTGGTGTGGGGAGCAGATGCATAAATGATTATTAGACAATGTGCTAAACCAGTGATAGTGATGTTCACGGGATATTATGCATAACCCCTAAAGCAATCAAATGCTGACACTAGAAGAAGCACATGCTTACTCAAGAAAAAGCAATCTGTTTATATATCTTTTCCCTGCCTCATTATTTATCCCTGAGCACAACATTTTAAGTTTTATAATGCTCAAGGGAGAAGATTCACTTTGTCTTCTCCCTAAATTCCTCTCACTGTTCCTAGTTTTAACCTTAATCAGTGAGATCCTCTATTCAAATGCAGAGCTCCTAAAAAGATTGTAAAGACTGGAATTGTGGTTTCTACAAGCTGTTAAGAGAAAGAATGCATGAATATTTTAGACTCTACCAACTGCCAATAATCCTGTGTTCCAAAACTCTGTATCCAAGGAGCCAATGATAGGCAGGGAACCTGGGATAAACAATATGGTGCCCAGGAGAGTGATAAATCTTTATTTCCTCTGTTGTCAGCAAGCCTTGATGCAGGCTGCTGACTGCCTGTCTGGATCCGTAATACTCTTGGATAGCCCTGAGGGGCCCCACTTGTTGCCAATGCTCCACTTGTTACTTCTTGTTGGACCTCCACAGCATGGTCAACTGCCTAATCTTCTACACTCCATCTGCATCATCTGCCAAAAACTATGCTTTTCCTATCCGCCTTTTCCCTCTCTCCTACAACAGAATCCACCCTCAAGTACCTGCTCTGCCAGGAGGATATAAAGTTCTAATACTCCACTATAAAAGCTAGATTCTCTAATGAAGTCAAAACGAGAGGAATCAGGCTTGCCACATACAGAAGCCAAGAACATGGAGTATAGAATCCTAATCAATTCCAGAGGGTTCTGGAGTGCCCAAAGAATCCTAAGCAAATCAGGGTCCTCTAAAGTCTTAACACTTTCCTTCCTAGGCAATAACACAGTGATGGCTAACAGATCTCTAACAGTCACTCTGAATTTCAAGAGGATAAGAGTGATTAAAGGAAGAAAATTCATTTGCAAATTGCCTACAGTGAATTTAGGGACAAAATCATTATTGGGCTGGCTGAAAGACTGCCTTCATGTCAGCCTGTGCAGCAAGCATTATGGTCAATACATGTTGATTTCCCTTCCCTTTCCAGCTTCTCATTATTTGCCTCCTTCTGTAAGGTTTTTTTTTTTTTTTAAGATTTTATTTATTCACGAGAGAGAGAGAGAGAGGCAGAGTCACAGGCAGAGGCAGAGGGAGAGACACAGGCAGAGGGAGAAGCAGGCTCCATGCAGGGAGCCTGACGTGGGACTCGATCCCCAGTCTCCAGGATCAGGCCATCAGCTAAACTGCTGAGCCACCCGGGCTGCCCTCTGTAAGGTTTTTATACATGATTCCACCTCCTACCCACAAATAACTGTCTCTAGACCTTGCAACCCTCCACAGTCCACTGTCATATCTCTCACTTGCATGTCCCACTCATCCTCATAGTCTCTGCCAGACAGCTCTCCCAACTTCATCTGAGTGTGAGCATTGCTTCCTATACACCAAGAACCTTCTGTTTTCAGGCTGCATAGGAAGGGGAAAGCCAGCCAGAGCCTAGTCATCTTCCTGAGCTGGGGATGCTAGGTGGCTAGAGTTTATGTGGTAGGGTCCTAGAAAGGAACCAGCTGAAACATGAGAGAACTGCAGACATCTGTAGAAGTCCTGGCAAGTACTCAGCTGAGTTTTGAAAAGTGCATACAGGTGAGAAAACAACTCAAGGCCAGGGAAAGAACCAAAAGAAAGGATTAGAAGATTAAAGGTTTAATTCACCATATTAGCGGGCTATACAAGAAAAAAAATCAAAAATTGTCTGAACAGGCATAGGCATGTGAAGAAGGAGAGGTTACATGGGAGCATGGGTAACTTTTGGAGGTGACGAGTATGTTTATTACCTTGACTATAGTATTGGTTTCATAGATATGTTTATGTAAAAAAATAACAAATTATATGCTTTAAGTATGAGTATTTTATGTCAACTATATTTCTGTAAAGTTGTTTTAAAAAGATAATTGACTATAGCAAGAATAGCAATATATTTATATTTATACAGTAGGAATATAAATATACTAAGTATTAAACATATTTTATAGAGTAAAAATGACAATTATTGTGGCTACACAGCATATGTAAAATTAAATATAATAGTAGCACAAAGGAAAGGGAGAGTAAAAGTTAAACATACTACTGTAACATTTTTATGCAAAAAAACATTTTTATGCTACACGTGAAATGGTACGTTATTATTTGTAAGGGGACTACAAAAAGTTTTAAGAGTACATTATATGTCCTAGAGCAATTACTAAAATTTTAAAAATTAACTTCTATAAGCCTAATGGAGACAAAATGAACTCAGGAGAAAAAATTCAATCTAAAGTGAGTCAGGAAAATTTAAAAAAGGAAAAAATCAGCTGAGACCAATAGAACACAATTAGTAAGATGGTACATTTAAACCTAACCATGTAATTAACTACATTAGATATAAATGGTTTAAACATTTAACAAGCAGAGAATGTCAGGTTGGTTTTTTATTTTTTTTAATTTTTATTTATTTATGATAGTCACACAGAGAGAGAGAGAGAGGCAGAGACACAGGCAGAGGGAGAAGCAGGCTCCATGCACCAGGAGCCCAACGTGGGATTCGATCCCGGGTCTCCAGGATCGCGCCCTGGGCCAAAGGCAGGCACCAAACCGCTGCGCCACCCAGGGATCCCCAGGTTGCTTTTTTAAATTATTATTATTTATTAGAGAAAGAGAGAGCATGTGCACTCAAGAGGAGGAGTGAGGGCGAGAGGCAGAGGGAGAGGGTGAGAGAGAATCTTAAGCAGGCTCCACGCCCAGCATGGAGCCTATGCTGACATCAAGAGATGGTTGCTTAACCAACTGAGCCACCCAGGCGCCTCAGGTTGAATTTTTTTTAAAAGCTAAACTATATATTATCTATTAGAAGAAACCAACTTTAAATATAAAGATGCAGATGGTTAAAATCAAAAAAGAAAAAAGATACTACATGCAAATGTGAATCAATAGAAAGCTGAAGTGCCTATATTAACATCAAATTAAGTATATTTTATTTCTTTTATTAATTTATATTTTAGAAAGAGTGAGAGAGCAAGTACATGTGAGGGGGGAGGGGCAGAGAGAGAAGCAGACTGGCTGAGGCAGGGCTTGATCCCATGACCCTGAGATCATTACCTGAGCCAAAATCAAGAGTCTAGATGCTTAGCCAACTGAATCTTCCAGGTGCCCCCAGATTAAGTATATTTTAGAACAAGAAGTATTACCAGAATAAAGAGGAACATTTATTAAGGATAAAGAGGCCAATTCATTAAGAAAACATAATAACTGTAAATATGTATTACTAATGATAGAGGCTGACAATGCATAAATCAAGAACTAATATAATTGACAAGAGAAATAGAAAAGCCTACAAACATACTGGGAATTTAAGCACTCCTCTCAGTAAGTAGTAGCGCAAGTAGACAGAAATAGATGAAGACTCAGGCAACACTAGCAGACAATCTGACCTGACTGACATTTATAGAACACTGCACCTAACAGCAGAAGACACATTCCTTTTGAGTATATGAGCTATACTTTCAGCTATAAAGCAAATTTCAATAAATCTAGAATTTAAATTATATATCTAGTGTGTTCTCTAACCACAACCAAATAAAACTAGAAATCAGTAACAGAATGGTATCTGGAAAATCCCCAAATATTTGGAAGTTAAACAATATAATTCTAAGGGTCAAGGAACAAAACTCAAGAAAAATGAGAAAATTTTTATATTAAAGTAAATAACATTATGTATCAAAATTGTGAGATGCAGCTAAAACTGTTCTTAAGGAGAAATATATATCATCTATGGTATACTAAGTGCTTACATGAGAAAAGAAAGAGAGTCTAAATCAATGATCTAAATTTCTACCGTTAGAAACCAGAAAAAGAAAAGCAAATCAAACCCAAAGCAAGCAGAAGAAAGAAAATAATAAATAAAAGTGTAGGAAATGGGGCAGCCCGGGTGGCTCAGCGGTTTAGCGCCACCTTCAGCCCAGAGTGTGATCCTGGAGTCAAGGGATCGAGTCCCACATCAGGTTCCCTGCATGGAGCCTGCTTCTCCCTCTCCCTGTGTCTCTGCCTCTCTCTCTCTCTTTCTCTCTCTCTCTCTCTCTCTCTCCCTCTCCATCTCCCTCTCTCTCTATGTCCCTCATGAATAAATAAATAAAATCTTTAAAAAAAAAAACTGTAGGAAATGAATAAAATAGAAAAATACAGAAAACCAATAAAACCAAAACCTATTTCTTTCAAAACCTTAATAAAATTGACAAACCCTAGCCAGACTTAAAACAAAAATTACACAACTTATAAATATCAAGAATGAAAAGGGGAGGGGAGACATCACCACAGATTCTAGAAACCTCATAAAGAAATATTATGAATAACTTTACACCAACAAATTTAATAACTTACATGAAAATCCTTTAAAAATGAAAACTTCCAAAGCTCATTCAAGAAGTTGATGAGCTGAATATCCCTATATGCATTGAAGATATTAAATTTGTAGCTACAAATCTGCCCACAGAAAAGTGTCTAGGCCCAGATGGATTCAATGGTGAAGGTTACGAAACTTTCAACTAAAAATAATTCCAATTCTATACAAACTCTTACACAAGGTAGAAGATGAAGAAATACTTCCCAAGTGATCTTATCAGGCTATCGTTTCTCTGACAGCAAAACTAGTTAGAGATGTCACAAGAAGAATATGTCATTATCCCTCACAACATAGATGCAAAATCCTTAACAATATATCTAAACATCTGGGATCCCTGGGTGGCGCAGCGGTTTGGCGCCTGCCTTTGGCCCAGGGCGCGATCCTGGAGGCCCCGGATCGAATCCCACATCAGGCTCCCGGTGCATGGAGCCTGCTTCTCCCTCTGCCTATGTCTCTGCCTCTCTCTCTCTCTCTCTCTGTGACTATCATAAATAAATAAAAATTAAAAAAAAAAACAATATATCTAAACATGCATACACACACACACACACACACACACACACACAAGTAGTTTATCCTGGAATCCAAGGTTAATCCAACATTTGAAAATCAATTTGTATAAAGAGTAGAACCAGGGGCTCCTGGGTAGCTCAGTCAGTTAAGTGTTTGATTCTTGATTTCAGCTCAGGTCATACCTCAGGGTTGTGAATTAGAGCCCCGCCTCAGCTCTGCACTCAGCAGGGAGTGTGCTTGAGATTCTCTCTCCCTCTGCTCTCTCTCCCGCCACCACATGCATGTGCACTCTCTCTCTCTCTCTCTCTCAAATAAATAAATAAATCTTTAAAACAAAAAAGGTAAAACCATGTGATTATCTTAATAGTGGCAGACAAAGCATTTCACAAAATTCAACACTCATTCATGATTTTTTAAAATTTTATAATAAACCAAGAATAAAACAGAATTTTCTCAATTTGATAAAAGGCATCTTGAAAAATACACCTTAACATCACTCAAAAGTGAAAGATTAAATCTCTTCCCCCTAATATCAGGAAGAATGTCCACTCTCTTCATCTTTATTTAACACTGGAGATTATAGCTAGAACAGTCAAACAAGAAAAAGAAAGAAAATGCATATACTTTAGAAAGAAGTAGAACTGTCTTTATTTGCAGACGTGATTATCTATATGGAAAATTCCATGGAATATTTCAATATAGAAATAAAAGTAAAGCTTAAGAGTGTATCAGAAGGGGCAGCCTGGGTAGCTCAGCAGTTTGGAGCGGCCTTCAGCCCAGGGCCTGATCCTGGGACCCAGGATCGAGTCCCGTGTCGGGCTCCCTGCATGGAGCCTGCTTTTCTCTTTGCCTGTGTCCCTGCTTCTCTCTCTGTCTGTGTCTCTGCTTCTCTCTCTGCCTGTGTTTCTGCCTCTCTCTCTCTCTCTCTGTCCCTCGTGAATAAATAAAATCTTTTTTAAAAAAAGTATCAGAATAGAAGGCCAATATTCATAAATTAATTGTATTTCTGTATGTCAACAGCAAACAATTAAAAATCTTGAAATGTTTTAAGTACCACTTATTCTAACATTTAAAAATATAAAATAAAAAAATAAAAATAAAATAAAAATATAAAATATTTAGGGACAAATTTAACAGAATATGTAAATATGTGCAAGACCTATACATGAAAAACTATAAAACATTACTGAGAAGAAGCAAAGACTTGAGTAAATGGAGAGAAATGCATGTTTATAAGTCAGAAGGTTCACTATTGGGCAGCCCCAGTGGCTCAGCAGTTTAGCGCCACCTTCGGCCTAAGGTGGGATCCTGGAGACCCCAGATAGAGTCCCACGTCGGGCTCCCTGCATGGAGCCTGCTTCTCCCTCTGCCTGTGTCTCTGCCTCTCTCTCTCTCTCTCTCTTTCTCTATGTCTCTCATGCATAAATAAATAAAATCTTTAAAAAAAAAAAAAAGAAGGTTCACTATTAAGATGTCAGTTTTCCCCAGATTGAACTATACATTCAATTTAATCCAATCAAAAATTCCTACAGACTTTTTAAAAATTAACAAGCTGATTCTAAAATGTATATGGAAGTGCAAAGGACCTAGAAAAGCCAAGATAATTTTTAGAAAAAGAACAAGTCTGTAAGTCTTAACTACCAGATTTCAAGATTTGAAATAAAGCCATAGTAATCAAGACAGTGTGATATTGGATAGACACACAGGTCAAAAGATAGAGATACAGGGGCACCTGGCTGGCTCTGTGGTTGAGCATCTGCCTTCAGCTCAGGTCTTGATCCCGGGGTCCTGGGATGGATTCCACATTGGGCTCCCCACAGGGAGCCTGCTTCTCCCTCTGTCTGTGTCTCCGCCTCTTTCTGTGTGTCTCTCATGAATAAATAAAATTAAAAAAAAAAGAATTGAGATACTGAAAAAGGCACAATTAATTTTCAACAGATTACCATAATCCAATGAGGATAATTATTTTTTCAACAAATGGTGCTAGAACAAATGGATGCCTATATACAAAAACTGAACCCCAGAGTAGTTCCTCAAAAATTAAACATAGAGTTATCTTACTATGCTCATATGGTAATAGGACCCAGCAATTCTACTTCTAGGTATACTCCCAAGAGAACTGAAAGCAGGGATCCAAACATACGTGCACACAAGTATTCATAGCAGCATTATTCACTATAGCCAAACTATAGAAATAAACCAAGTGTCCATCAACAAATGAATGCATAAGCAAAATGCTGTATAGACACACACAGAAATATTATTCAACTTTAAAAAATAATGAATTCTGGTACATACTAAATAAAGAGAAACCTTAAAAATATGCTGCTAAAGGAAGGAAACCATGCACAAAAGAGCAAATCTGATACAAATCCATTTATATGCGGGACCCAGAGTACACAAATTCCTAGAGACAGAAAGCAGAATAGAAGTCAAGGGAAAGGGGAGTGGGGAGTTATTGATGAATGGGTATGGAGTTTCTGTCAGAGGTGATGAAAAAGTTCTGAAAATTGAGAATTGATTTCTTCACATCTTAGAATTGTTGGAATTGAGAATTGAGGCAGGAGACAAATAAGCTACAACAGACTAGGCAAAAGATGAGAGTGGTAGTCACAGTAGAGATGGAAAGAAATAGGTGAGTTAGTACCATATTTTAGTGGTAGGACCAAATAAACTTGCTAGTATAGTAGTAAGCAAGATGGAAAGAGAGGAATCAAGAACATCAAATGAGTCTTTGAGTTGAGCATTTGGATGGAATGTGGAGGTATCTGTGATTACAGAGTTCAATCTCAGCCTTACTCACGTTGAAGATACTAATAAGATGTGTCTAATTGCAGCTGTTAAAGATAGCTGCAGACAGAAATCTGGAGGTCCCCACTCCCATTGTGCTTTATAATCTGTGGTGACTACTCTATGTGTCAACTTGCCTAGGCCATGGGGTGCCCAGACGTTTGATCAAACATTATTCTATATGTATCTGTGAAGGTATTTCCGGATGAGATTGACACTTGAATTCACAGACAGAGTACAGCAAACTGCCCTCCCTAATGCGGTTGGGCATCATCCAGTCAGTTCAAGACTTAAATAAAACAAAAAGGCTGAGTAAAAGGTAACTCCTTCTGCCTGACTACCTAGAGCTGGGACACTGATCTTTGTCCCGTCTTTGGTCTCCCGCCTGCTAGTTTGGGGGCTAGAATTTATACCATTAGCTCCTCTGGCTCTCAGTCATTCAGACCAGAACTTCCCCATCAGCTCTCCTAAGTCTCCAGTTTGCAACTACAGATCCTCGGACTTCTCAGCCTCCCTAATCATGTGACCCAATTCCTAACAAAGAACATAAAAAAGTAATGCATATAACTATAATTGTGATAAGTGCTATAAAGCATATATGCAGATATTTGGGGAGCATATATCAGAAGGGAGGTCTAATTTAGACAATGAAAGAAGAAAAGACTTCTGAAATTAAAAATATCTTATTTTTTGTAAAGACTTTTATTTATTTATTTGAGAGAGAGAGAGAGGAAGGGAGTCAGAAGGACAGGGAGAAGCAGACTCCCCACTGAGGAGGAAGCTCAATGTAGGACTCCATTCCAGGACACTGGGAACATAATCTGAGCCAAAGGCAATGCTTAACTGACTGAGCCACCCAGGCGCCCCTGAAATTAAAAATATTTTATTCCAAACTTGGAAATAAGGCAAAATGATGATTGCTTGATGCTTTTATTTTATTTATCTTTTGAGAGAGAGCATGTGTGCACATGAACAGGGATGGGAGGTGGGGAGGGGCAGAGGCAGAGGGAGAGAGAGATTCTTAAGCAGGCTCCACACCTAGCACAGAGCCTGACCCAGGGCTCAATCTCATGACCCTGAGATCATGACCTGAGCTGAAATCTAGAGTCAGATGCTTAACTGACTGAGCCACCCAGGTAACCCTGCTTGATACTTTTATATCACACCAATGGGTGCATGTATGTGTGTGTGTGTGTGTATCTAACTGAAGTCTAGTTGACACACAGTGTTACATTACTTTGCGGCACACAACACAGAGTTAACAACTGTATGCATTATGCATCTATGCTCACCACAAGTGTGCTACGACCATCTCTCACCATTTAACCCTATTACAATACCACTGACTATATTCCCTATGCTGTACCTTTATACCAGGTTATATTTTTAATAATCCTGCGTGACTTTCATGTGACTCTCTCAGAAAATGTCACTTAAAAAAAAATCCACCACTGACAAGGGACATTTTAGACCCCTGAAAGAATAGAGATTTTCCTACAAAGTGTCATTGTTTTAGAGTAAATAGGAAAGAACAGTTATGGTTTTACTATCCTGTAGAACATTAACCAGTTTTGCGTAAAACTTACCATTGTTATTTTGGCATTCTTTTCTGATTAGAATATATATACCCCTGTTCTTCAATACATCTTGGAACCAGCATCATTCCTGCTGATTCCCTCATTGGTGAGTTAAATATAGCTTAAACTCTTGCTCACATATGATCCTTTGAGAACTGTACTGAGGGAAAAATATTCATGCTAAGACCAGAAGAGTGAAGAGGAGTGAGCTGGAATGCCCATTCTTTGGTCCGGGAACAGGGACCAAGTAGAAATATGTTCTAGACGATGTGAAACTGCCATGTAAAAGCACTGAAGTTTAAAAAACAAAAAGCATGATAAGTTCTAGGAACTGGAACAGATAAGGAATCACCTTAAGTATTGAGGTGAAAGGGGAAAATATAATAAGATGAGACTAAGAAGAAAGGTAAGGATCACTGAATGACAGAGTAACGGAAGGATACACTGAAGAATTTAATCCAGGGAGGGACTTGCTTCAGATATGCTGAAATGTGAAAAGAAAAATAGAAGAAATCAAATTGTATTTGGAAGAAACTCTCGGGAAGATTCTTGAAATCATTTAAGCAAAGACCCAAAGATAGTTAGGTTTCAGGCAAGGAAGGAAAAAGCAAAACATATTCAAGAGATAGTTTGGAGATGGAATCAATATAACTGACTCTTGACAAGTGTGGAAGGTAAGAGTGGGTGAGATGAGGGTTGCTCCTAGATTTCTGGTTGCAGCAGTGCATGGTAGTGCCCTGCAGAGTAACAGCTGTGCTAGCTGCAGTCTCTGACTCACAAGACACCCCAGGGAAAGAGCAGATGTCATCTTTAGCTGCAACCATAAAGTGGCATGCTGTCAAGAGAGTGGCAGCCTGCCTGGGCCAGTTTACCCTGGAATGTGGTACTTATGAGATCGTCTACTCCAGCCACACCCTTGGGCACTGGCATGATGCTCATTTGCAACAATCATTTCCCTTGATCACTTTCCCAGACCCCTTCTGGGCCACAAAAACAATCCTCAAATTAGATAGTAGACTCAACAGAGACAACGTGGGCCTCTGAATCATGACCATATTCCTTTCCCCCGTCTTCTCTTGGGGGTGCATTAGTTCTCTTTTTGTGTTTTCAAGTACAGAAGAATGACTCATCCCCTTTTGGAAAAAGAACTATCTGCTGTAGCAAACTTATCCTCACCCCTCAGCTACTGATTTCTCCTGGGGAACTACCACCCCACCTTCACTCTTTTTATGAAGCTTGAACATTTCAAGCTGAAAACAGTCCTCCTTCCTGAACAGCAAAATTGGATCACCTCTACAGGACTTCAGATTTCCCAGATTTCAAAAAGCCAAATGAGAGAGAAGTTGCAATTATATCCATACCTCAACAGGGATTCATCATCTAAGCATATACAAACGTCTCTCTAGAGCCTTTTTCCTTATGGAGCAGAGATCTTTAAAATGCCCACTATGGGTGGCGCAGCGGTTTGGCGCCTGCCTTTGGCCCAGGGCGCAATCCTGGAGACCTGGGATCGAATCCCACGTCGGGCTCCCGGTGCGTGGAGCCTGCTTCTCCCTCTGCCTGTGTCTCTGCCTCATTCTCTCTCTCTCTGTGTGTGACTATCACAAATAAATAAAAATTTTTAAAAAATTTTAAAAATAAATAAATAAAAAATAAAATGCCCACTATGTGCCATCCTGTATGGTAGGCATTAGTGATATAATAATAAATGAAAGTATAAAGTTCCTGGCCTTATGGATCTCACATTTCCATAGGGAAGATGATTACTAAGTCAACAAATAAATAAGCAAGATAATACCATATGATCCAGCAATCTCACTTTGAGGTATATATTCAAAGGAAATGAAAACAGGATCTTAAAATGATACTGGCACTCTCATGTTCATTCAAGCAGCATTCACTATAGCCAACATAAGTGCCCCTCTATAGATAAATGGGCAGACCCAGTATATGAAGTAGCTAAAAGTGCTAAGAGATCTTTAATGTTTTTGGCACAAGAAATAATAATCATGTGACGTGATGGAGATATTACCTAACTCTATGGTGATAATCATTTTGTAATATGTAAGTGTATCAAATCAACACATTGTATACCTTAAACTTATACAATGGTATATGTCAATTATATCTCAATAAGGCTGGAAAAGAGGAGCCTGAGTGGTCAGTTGAGCACTGGCCTCTTGATTTCAGCTCAGGTCATGATCTCAGAGTCATGGGATAGAGCCCCCTATCAGGCTCCATGCTCAGTGGGGAATCTGCTTGAGATTCTCTCTCCCTCTGCCCTGCTCCCCACTTGTGCATTATCTCTTTCTCTCTCTCTTTCCCTCCTCCAAATAAATAAATAAATAAATAAATAAATATTTTTTTAAAAGGCTGGAAAAATGCTCAAGATAAAAATAAATAAATAAATAAATAAATGTGTATCAAAAAAAGAAAAACAACACAATAAATTGTGATAAAGGCTATGAATTTAAAATAAGCAAGATGATGAGGGGAAGACACTCATCAAGAAAGGTTTCTCAGGAGGTGGCATGGAGGCTAAGACTTGAAAGGAGAATGAGCCTGTTCACTACAGATGATGCAAAAAAAAAAAAAATCATGCTGGATATCGAGAGCTCTTTTTTGTTATTAGGATGCTATTTGGGGCCAGTGGTGGTTGTGTGAAGGCAGAAGTGATGCTATTGCCATAATTTCTTAGCCTTGTGTTAAGAGGAAACAATACTTCGAAAAAATACACAATTTTCACCTTTTTGGAAACATGGCTTCCTCCCTAGGAAACCAAGAGTATCCAGGGGGGAGAAGTTGCAGATTGGATCAAGATTATCAAAAAAAGGATGCAAAGACCAAAAACTATTATTCAACCTGTACATTCAAGAGAATTTTGCAGTGTGACGATAGACTAGAAAACAGGCACATTGAGAAAGAATGGATCCTCCAAATGTTTAACTTGCATTAAGTATATCAAGGACTAGAACTGATGGACTATATTATATGTAGGTAGAATGGAAGTTAAAAGAAATCCTTTCCTGACCCAGATGGTGGACCCAGAAGAGAGAGAGGAAAGGGCACCTGGATGGCTCAGTCGGTTAAGCATCTGCCTTCAGCTCAGGTCAGGATCCCCGGGTCCTGGGATTGAGCCCCACATGTGGCCTCCCTGCTCCTCGGGGAGTCTGCTTCTCCCTCGCCTTTTGCCCCTCCCCCCACCTGTACATGCCCTCTTTCTCAAATAAATAAATAAAAATCTTTGGGAAGAAAAGGAAGAGAGGAGGCCAAAGTGGAATGGCAGTCCCCCTGATGTGTTTCCAGTCCCTGGGAAGTATGTCAGACAGACTGAGGGGGAGCACCAGGGACTGCAGGGTCCTTGCTCCTTTCCTTACTTGAGCCTCTGGAAGAGACCTCTGTGCAAGGCAGCCCTGCATCAACATGGGGAAGACGGGACAGGCGCCAGCACGAACAGAACACTGATCCGCAAAATGCCGATGGATGAGCTGCGGAGGTTTTTTGTTTTATTTTTTTCTTTCAGCTGGGTACTTTTATAAAATAAACTAAAAATAAGCCAACAGCAAAAAGAAATGAAAAATAAGCTAAGACATAGGGAGTGCAAGCCCAATTTTTTATTAGATTCAGCAGACATAAAATTACCGTCAGTTGGTTTGAAAGTTTCTACATGTGTCAACCAAGCCTTGCTGGAAGATGCAGCAGAAACTTTTAAGCTCAGCTTTTTAAAGGCGTGGCTGTCTGGCACCCAGAGAGTTTGCTTGGCTGAGCAGGGGACTTCCATGTGTCATCATCTAAAAGTGTTTCTGAAAACGCTGGATGGGCCATCAGGACAGACTGGGCTAAGAGGGAAGAGGGACAAGCAGGGCAGAGAGCAGCTCCCAAAGAGCTGCTTTTCATGTCTGGAAGAGTCCCTTACTAGCACCCTAACAGTGGTCCTGTAAATAACCATTGGCCACATGCACAGAGCCAGCAGCAAAGACTGGCTTTTATTACCTTATTTCCTGGTAGTATATAGGCCTTCTGGCCTGAAGTCAGCAGGAATGAAAAAAATATGTACAATAGAATGTGGGAAGGTTCCAACTCTCTGGAGCCTACAACTAGAACTAGCTCAACGTGAGAGGATTTTATATTTAGCACTGTTACTTTGTGGGAAAGAAGAAAGGAAAGAACAATGAAGAGGGTAGTGTGGCATCAGGAAACCCTGCACAAAGTTAACCACTGCTCATCCCCTTTCAGGCTGCCTGATTCTGCTTCCTTCCTTTCCTTCTTTGCGGTAGACACCACAGTGTTCTGCCTACAGCTCACAGCTGCCAACACTGGGAATTTCCATACCCCCCATATATAGTTAATAGAGGAGGGTGCAGCTACCTCACATAGCCCCCTTCTATCTACACACAAAGTCAAGCAGCAGACCCTCTGTGAATGGGGAAATAAAAAACATAAACCAGTCACAAAGGCAACACGTTCCAATGGACCTTTATCTCATTCAGCTGTTGCTGGTTAATGGGCTCTTGCTCTCAATTAGAATAGCATCCATCTGAGATGTGTCCCACCTCCAACTCTTTTCTAATATATTTCTTTTTTTATTTTTATTTATTTATGATAGTCACACACACAGAAAGAGAGAGAGAGAGAGGCAGAGACACAGGCAGAGGTTAGAAGCAGGCTCCACGCACCGGGAACCCGACATGGGATTCGATCCCGGGTCTCCAGTATCGCGCCCTGGGCCAAAGGCAGGCCCCAAACTGCTGCGCCACCCAGGGATCCCCCTCTTTTCTAATAGAGTTTCCTTTCTACCTTGTAATAATGGTCAGAGTTCTCCAAAGAAACAGAACCAATAAGATATCACCTATTTATCTATCTCTGTCTCTCTGCACCTCTCTCTCTCTCTCTCTCTCATAGCTTAAGTTAAGTGTAGGTATGGGTGTAAATATAGATGTTGATATATAGAAAGATATTTAGTATGAGAAATTGGTTCACATGATTGTGGAAGCTGAGAAGTCCCACAATGTGCTGTCTGCAAACTGGAGCTGGGAGAGGCCAGTTATATAGTCTCAGTCCAGACCCAAGGCCTGAAAACCAGGAGAATTTCAATCCAAGTTCAGAGGCCCAAGAATCAGGATTGCCAGTGTCTGAGGGCAGAAGAAGTTGGATGTCCCAGTTCTAATAAGAGAGCAAGTTTTCCTTTCCTCTGCCTTTATCAAAACCAAAAGCCAATCAAATAATGCAATAGTGTTCTTTGGTCCTAAATGTATTGCTTAAGTACCTGAGGACTTGTTAGACTAGGTAATTACTAATCATATAGGCCACTACAAGTCCAAGATTTAGTGCCTCTAGCCTTACCAACACTACCTCAAACCCCAGCTGTTTCCTAGCAGTTCTGAGAAAGGATGACCTAAAAAAAGTCTGGAAGAACTTCCTCTACTTTAAACTGCCTTCCAGAGGACTTTGCAGAGATAAATTAGGCCCTAGAAATTGGTGTATAGATAAGTGTTTTAGAGAAGGGCATCATACCAAGTGAATAGTTCATTCTTTAAAAAATCTGCCTTTTGTGACTTCCTACTATCAACCATTCTGTCGCATTCATTTGGACAGAGCAGGCTGGATGGACTGGTAATCACTGCCTAAACCAGAAGTCACTGGTGTTTGAAAAATGAAAGAAATAGGGGATCCCTGGATTGCTCAGTGGTTGGCGCCTGCCTTTGGCCCAGGGCGCGATCCTGGGGTCCCGGGATCGAGTCCCACGTCAGGCTCCCGGCATGGAGCCTGCTTCTCCCTCCTCCTGTGTCTCTGCCTCTCTCTCTCTCTCTCTCTCTCTCTCTCTCTCGAATAAATAAATAAATAAATCTTTAAAAAAAAAAAGAAAAAAGAAAAAGGAAAAAAAGGAAAAGATAGTACAAGGAAAGGAAAGGAAATTAAAATCATGTGTTGACCACTGAAACCATTCCTACTTCTTTTCCCACTGTCTATATAATGGAGAAGGAATTTTCAAGACTTCCTGTAATTCGAATGGAAGACCAGAAATAGCATATAGAAAAGAAAAGTAAATATTGTTTGATCTCAAAAAGAAAGTTACATCCTCTCCCAAGTTTGAAAGAAGTTGTGAACTAAGGATGGTTGTGATTTATTTAAAGCCCTAACCTATGGCTTTTCATTCTTGGCACCCAAGGCAATAAACATGGGAGAAAGCTAAAAATAAGAATATATCTCTTTTTCATATTAACAGATAAACTTAATATTCATTTTAAAATAAGATAATTGTATAAAAATGGTGTTAGTTGGAGGAGGAAGAAAACCTTTTGCTCTCAACATCATAAAGTTACTCCTCCGAAAATACATTCTGATTTTGGTAGTACTTTTTTTTAAAGTAGGCTCCAGGCCCAGCATGGAGCCCAACTGGGGAGCTTGAACTCACACCCCTACAATCAAGACCTGGGCTGAGACCAAGAGTCAGATGCATAAAGGACTGAGCCACCCCTTTGGTAATACTTCCTACTTCACTTGGTAGAACTATTCCATCTGAGATCAAGGAATGATCTATATATTGGATATATAAATTAAAAAGAACCAGTGCTTCCACTACTGGTTCCACTAAGGAACATTTTTTTAAAGATTTTATTTATCCATTTGAGGGAGAGAGAGCATGGGCAAAGGGAGGGACAGAGGGAGATGGACACAGGAAGAGGGACAACCAGACTCCTCCTTGAGTGAGGAGCCGAGATGGGGCTTGATCCCAGGACCTCAACACCACAACCAGAGTTGGAAGCAGATGCCCAAATGACTGAGCCACCCAGGCACCCCTAAGGAACATTTCTGCCCAACTCTTTAAATCTAGGCATGTTAGACCTCCACATCAAACACTAAAATAATGTCAAATAATTTGACAATTTCCATAACCTAAATGTAAGATGTGGGTATTTTGCTTTTCTTCTTCCTCTTGCAAACTGGGGATTAAAGCAGGAGGAAGGAAAAAATAAAACAAAATAAATAAAATACAATAGAAGGAAGAAAAAAGGAAAAGATAGAAACTTAAGTACATTTATTCAGTATAAAGCAACATAAAATATTTTGGTTTTTTTTTGGAGGGGTGGAAAATACTTTGAAACACCTTCTAGTTCAATTAGAATAGTTATGGGACTTTAGACAATTTACTTTGTTTCTCTAATCTCAATTTCCTCATCAATAATACGAGGAAAACAGGGCTATGCTAACATACAGATGAACTTGCTCCAGTTTATGTGCTGGGCCCAACCTGCCCCATCCCCGTGATTGCTTGATAAAGTGAGAACTGCTGACGAGCCATGGTCACTGTTTCCTCTCTTCACTCTGGATCTCAGCCTGGGTGAGGGATAAGGGCAGGGCTTCCACACAGCCTCCATCATGTCTGCACCAGCAGCACCCAAGCTCTACCCAGCCAGTCCCGCCACAGCTATGGCTTTTCCAACAGTTGCCCCAAGTGGCCAGAACACAATCTGAAAGTCAAGGAAACTTTTAAATAATTGGGTGAATTTTGGCAAGTGAGAAGCCACTGACAAATTCCTTCCTCCCCCCACTTCCCAAACCTAGTGCAATTTTCTGAGGCATAGTGGATCTATACTGCCTCTTAGGAGATGTCCCACATAATGAGCCAGTGGCTCTGTCTCTTTAGGAAGCAGTCCCCAGCTTGATAATACCCCACTTTATATTTTCTCTTCTTTTTCCTGCTTTCCGTTCTTCCCTCACTCTTGCTATTCTGGGATTCTACTCTAGAGAAAGCATTAATACATCAGCTCTGTCTCAGGCTCTGTTTTATGCAATTCAAAGACAAAAGGAATGCTGTGATGATCATATTAAATAGAAAACGGGAAAGCCATTTGTAAGTGCTAAAGAAATCATTATGCTTATTAAAAGCCTACTGGATCTTGAACAAATAAATAGAGAAGTACAAAATTATGTGACCAGAGCTTGTTGCTGAGATATTTACAAGGGGTTATGGTATCCAAAGAAAGGAGCGCCTAGCTAGGATGGCAATCAGAGTAGAAGCAGGAAAAGCCCCAAAGAAAAGAGGTCCTTTAAAATAGAAAAAGCACCGGGAAAGACAAGAAAAAGGCACTTTGGACAAGAGCAGAGCTGTGACATTCCATGGAGGCTTGAGGAAGCATGAGGAGACTCAAGAACTTCATGGAATAGGCAGGGTCAGATGCAGAACCCTGCACACTAGACTTAAGAGCTCACTTTTTTCTCAAGGCTGTGAGAATTGAAGAGGAACAATGTAATCAAGGGTTACATTATAAAAAGATAGCTGGGATCCCTGGGTGGCACAGCGGTTTGGTGCCTGCCTTTGGCCCAGGGCGCGATCCTGGAGACCCGGGATCGAATCCCACGTCGGGCTCCTGATGCATGGAGCCTGCTTCTCCCTCTGCCTCTCTCTCTCTCTCTCTCTCTCTCTCTGTGTGTGTGTGTGTGACTATCATTAAAAAAAAAAAAACAATCATCCTAAAATTATTTAAAAAAATAAAAATAAAAAATAAAAAAAATAAAAATAAAAAGATAGCTCAGCCGCTGGTGTGAAGGATGTAAAGGAAGACAGTGAGAGAAGAAGGAAAACAATTAGGAAGCTATTGTATTAGTACAGTGAAAAATGATGAGGGGCTGACCTAAGGCAGCGGCCGGAGCTATATAAAGAAGAGGCGGACTGGATCCATGCTTAGGAAGTAAAATCAACCTTCTTGAATGTGGAGGACTAAACAAGGCGGCAGCGTCTAAGAAAGAGGGTCTCAGATTTTGGATGGGAGCAGTTAGGTAGAGAACAGCTAGGCACCATTAACCAGGATGGGAAATGAAAAGGAACAGAGATTTGCTTATTTTTGGCAGCCAGGGAAAGAAGGACATGCTGAATTTTTGCAGTCTCGAAGTTATCCAGGTGGAGATTACCAATAAGCAGGTGGAAATGTGTTATCTAAAATTCAGTTAAGAATCTCTGGACCAGGGGCACCTGGGTGGTTGAGTGGTTGAGCAACTGCCTTTGGCTCAGGGCATGATCCCAGGATTCTGTGATCAAGTCCCACATCAGGTTCCCTGCAGGGAGCCTGCTTCTCCCTCCGCCTTTGTCTCTGTCTCTCTCTCTGTCTCTCATGAATAAATAAATAAAATATTTAAAAAAAAAGAATCTCTGGACTGCTGTGGGAACTTTTGGAACTTAGACTGGAGGTGTGTGCGGAGTTAGAATAGAGTGAAGGAGGAAATTCTGAGTGACCAGCAGCTGAGGACACATGGAGACAACACATGCACGTGCGCATGTGCGCACGCACAGACACACACACACACACAGGAGAGAAACTGGAAAGGAAAAGGGACCATCTAAAAGGTAGAAGGGAGGGGCGCCTGGGTGGCCCAGCCAGTGGTTAAGCATCTGCCTTCAGCTCAGGTCATGATGTCAGGGTCCTAAGATAGAGTCCTGTGTCAGGCTCCCTGCTCAGTGGGAAGTCTGCTCTTCCTCTCCATCTGTGCTCTCTCTCCCTTTTAAATAAAATTAAGAAAGCATTTTTGTTACCAACCCAAGCAGCCAAGATTAGTTGGCTCTCTTTAAAAATGCAAATCAATTTCACATAGAAAAACCTGAAATTATTTTATTGACCAATCCATACTGATGAGAGATCGAAATCAACCATTGGAATCTGATGATAAAGCTTATTAAAGCAATTAAATTTTGTTGTCCTCAAGTCACTGGACTTTAATACATTTCCATAACCTAAAGCCCTCTTATTTCTGTATTCTCTGGCTCTCAAAATATACCACTAAGTATAGTAACCTAAAAAATGCCTTCCACCGAACTCAAAATGGTTTCCATGGTGAAAAACCTGCTTATTTAAAAAAAAAAAAAAAAAACCTGCTTATTAATGCTGCTATTTTAACAAAACAATATAATTACCAAATCCAGTACAAATTCACCAAGCAAAGAAACAAAAATAAAACAAAGAAGACAACTTCCAGCTGAGCCAGTAAGATACCCTTAAGCACACAAATCGGCATTCCATTTGAAAGTCATAGCTAAGGGAATTTAAAATTAAATGCTAATCTCACAGAAAGCACTCTGCAGTCCTTGATGCTAAATACTGATAATTACTGAAGTTTTTCATCAAAAAGGCAGTCCGAGGCTCAGTGGTTGTGTGTCTGCCTCTGGCTCCGGGTGTAATCACAGCCAGGGTGTAAGTCCCGCATCAGGCTCCCCTCAGGTAACCTGCTTCTCCCTCTGCCTATGTCTCTGCCTCTCTCTGTGTGCCTCATGAATAAATAAATAAAATCTTTAAAAAATTTTAAAAAGGCAGCCCAAGTAAGTAACTTAAGAGACGGAAACACATTAACTCTACTTTGAGCTGACCATATTCACTCACATATTTTGCCCTCTCCTTGTATCCCTCCCTTTGATCCTCTGAAGACAAGAAAAGACTTTTTTCCTCCCTAATTTTCCTCTGATGAACTGTAGTGGCATTGAAAGCTGGAAAAAACAAACAGAACTATAGCCTAAATGTTAGGTTTTTACTAAGATGTACTTTGTAAAATCAACTCTGTTATTTGTTTTATTTAGGCATTTACTGTTTCTGTTGTTTGAAGAGAAAAATCAGATCTTTATGTGAAAGAATTAACATTAATAATATTTGACCTTTTTTTGTTTTTTAAGAATCAGCACGTAGCAGAAATTCTGGTTTCTGACACAATTTAGGTGTAAGACAGAAGGATACTTTCTGCGTAATATCGTGATTGAATGAGGCACTGGGGACAGCCAGACTGACACAGAGAATCTTCCTGGCTTCTACTTGGAAGAATTCTATTTGATCTCTTCTGAAGAAATAAAAATGGAATCTTAACCACGCTGGCTCTCTAACTAACCCTGAGAGTTACTGGGGGAGAGAAATATCCTTAATGCCTCCACCAAAGTATAATCGTATTACATTTAAATGTTTATGTTTCCTTTTAAACCTTGATCAGCTACAGATTGCTTGTGCTAACAGCTATGCAGCCAGCCTGCCACGGAGAAAACATTATTCCACTGTCACTTCTACCTTCTACCTGGTTCTAGGAGTGTTGCAGGATTTCTTTTCTCCTTCTTTGCCCACAGTTCTTGGTCATACCCTTGAAGAATGAAGTTAGATGAGACAGAAAAGTACGCAGCAAAGCAAGGTTTACTGAGTGACAGTAAAGCAAAGTTTATTGGGTGATAGTACAAAGCTCCCAAAGAGGGGACCCAAGAGGGTTGCCACCACAAGTTTCTAAGTCTAGAGGGTTTTATAGGCTTGTTGGCAGGCTGTTTTCATCTAGTTAACCCTCCATGCCTGTCACTCAATCAGGTTTTTGTCATATATCTGTCTCATGGGAAAGGGTGGAGGGCTCCTTCCAGGGTGGTCCAAAATCCTTTCAAGGGTGTTTCCTCTTAGGGCAGTGGGGTGGGGGGGGGGGGCACACCCCTTGTCCCTGCCTGCCTTTCTTCCAACTATTCTTCATCAGAAGCAATGGAATTACATAACACCTACCTCCTTGTTAGTAAAGTATCTGAATATGAATACGGATATGAGACATGTAAACAGGGAGTTATGCCAACATACATACCCAACTTGACTTCAAAGTCTCCAGCCAAACGTCACAAATCCTACGTATCACAGACTGCAAACGCCACAGCAGAGATTTTGTTTGCCACCATATTTCCAGATCCAAGTTCAATGCCCACCACATTTTTGATCAATGAATGAGTGAATGTATTTATAACAAGTAGGAATCTTAGTCAACAAACTGGCGAACAAGAATATCTCATATTCATCATTTTAACTCTCACCTTCAATTCTGATGAACTAGAGGAAACTTCATCATATTTCTTGTTTTCATTCAGCCCAGAGTTCTGGAGCCCTAGTTCTATCTAGTGCCAATCTACAGGAGAGGGAGTTCAAAGCCACGGTGGCTGAGGACTAAATCAGTCCACAAGTACTCAATTTTGTCAACAGAGTTGATTTTACAAAGTACAGCCTAAAAACCTAACATTTAGGCTGTAGTTCTATTTCTTTTTTTTTTTTTAATTTTTATTTATTTATGATAGTCACACAGAGAAAGAGAGAGAGAGGCAAAGACATAGGCATAGGGAGAAGCAGGCTCCATGCACCGGGAGCCTGACATGGGATTCGATCCTGGGTCTCCAGGATCGCGCCCTGGGCCAAAGGCAGGCGCTAAACCACTGCGCCACCCAGGGACCCCTGTAGTTCTATTTCTGACGAGAGCAACGGAGAATATGTTCTCTATGACTTTTGGCAGATGAACACCTTTTTTAGCCTGCATGAGGATGGAGCTGCCACCACAAATGAATACACTGTCAAAGATGTGTAAAATTCAGGATATAGGGGCACCTGGCTGGCTTGGCCAGAAAAGTATGCAACTCTTGATCTCAGGGTCATGAGTTCAAGCCCCACATTAGATATAGAGATTACTAAAAAAATAAATAAACTTAAAAAAGTTTCAGTATATAACACATTTACATTTCTGTGTTCATGGTTTTTCAGTAGTTATTGTTGGCTTTAGTACTTTTAAATGGTTAAAATGGTCTTTTAAAAATGAAATCCAAGGGGCTCCTGGGTGGCTCAGTGGTTGAGCATCTGCCTTCAGCTCAGGTCATGATCCCAGGGTCCTGGGATCGAGTCCCACATCAGGCTCCCCACAGGGAGCCTGCTTCTCTCTCTCTCTCTCTCTGCCTATGTCTCTGCCTCTTTCTCTATGTCTCTCATGAATAAATAAGTAAATAAAATCTTTATAAAAAATGAAATTCAAATTAAATATTTGTAATGAAGCAGCTCCACAGGATGGGTCCTTCGAATACTGTTTGAAAGCCACTGCAGCTTTACATGAAGAGTAAGAAGGCAATTACAGGCTTCTTGGGAATTCAACCAGGGTTTGGAAAGATGTATTCAGATGGTCATAGACTGAGTTCCCTGTAAAGCAAACTCTAAGACAGAGATTGAGTGCAGAGGGTTCATTAGGGAGTACTCTCAAGGAGAGTAAAAGTGAGCAGAGACAGAAGTGGAAGTGTAATGCAGTCACTGCCAAAGCCCTCAGTTCATCCTAAAGGAAATTCTGAAGACAGGATGATATTCCAGAGTTGTTCCAAACTGAAACGAGAGGACTGAGCCTTGATATCCCCCAAAACATCCTGTGCACTACGTCTGGAAAGGGGCAAGATCTTGGGCAAAGCACATCTCTTCAGCCAAAGCCAAGTCCTGGAGAAGGACTCAGCTGAGAACTGTTGGCTTACAACACTCCCAGCAGCTAGGGGAATGAGGGCTTCAGTCCTGCAACTGGGGGGATCTGGGTGGTGCACTACAGCATCCATAGTCCATCCCTAAGCATCTTGGATCAACTTGCATCCTATAAGTTCTTTTTTTTTTTAAGATTTTATTTATTTATTCATGAGAGACACAGAGAGAGAGAGAGAGAGGCAGAGACACAGGCAGAGGGAGAAGCAGGCTCCATGCAGGGAGCCGGATGTGAGATCCGATCCCGGAACTCCAGGATCACACCCTGGGCCAAAGGCAGGTGCTAAACCGCTGAGCCACCCAGGGATCCTCATTTTCTTAGAAGTTCTAAGAGCAGCAACTCTAGGACTTTATAGGATCTTTTGAAGGTGGGGGAGGGGAGATTTGTCAGAGAAAAATGTTAATGACATAAACTCTAGCATCCACAATGCAGCTATGCTCAAGATCATAACTGAGAATCATATTATCTTCTACCATCACTTTTAGATTCCCTTTACCTTTTCTGGTGACCCAGAACTTCATCCCTGAGGGTCTAAAACACTATTCATCAACCCCTTTTCAGAATGCCTATTGTACTTGTCCATTTACCATCAAAATTGGGCAAAGGAGCACCAAAAAACCAAGGGGACCATAGGGGTGCCAAACATATTCTTTCCTGAGGATCACAGTGAATTGCTTCTCCCAGGATGGTCTTTTGGCACAGTGAATTCTGAGTAACTGAATGACAGCCATTGCTTGGGGTTTAATGAAAAATTTGCTGTGTCCCATAGTGGAAGTGTCCACACTTTGGGAGCCAGGATCTCTAAATTTGAGTTTCAGAAATGAAACGTAACTTCCCAATGAATTACTGGGATGGTTCAAGGCCAATCTTGCCTTCATCCATTGGTCCCTGGACCCATATAATTTATTGCAAAGATTTCCCAAGTTCAGATATTTGAAAGGTCTTACAAGACTCCCTTGAGGATTTTATTTAAAGACAATACATTCAGGAAAGAGATGGAAGTATACGCAAGCATTAGAGGTCTGAGATATATTTCATACATAACTGCCCTCATTCAAACACAATTGCACTCTGAATCTGGAATGAACTACCAATATCTGTGCAAGGAATCTTAGTTTTAGGAAAGTTAAATGTAAAGGTTCCCAGTGGAGTTTTTTTTTTTTTAAAGATTTTATTTATTTATTCATGATAGTCACAGAGAGAGAGAGAGAGAGAGAGAGAGAGGCAGAGACACAGGCAGAGGGAGAAGCGGGCTCCATGCACCGGGAGCCTGACGTGGGATTCGATCCCGGGTCTCCAGGATCGCGCCCTGGGCCAAAGGCAGGCGCCAAACCGCTGCGCCACCCAGGGATCCCCCCAGTGGAGTTTTTAATGCACCCTTGGCCAAGCTTGTGACTGGTTAGACCACCAGTAGGAGATCATCAGTAAAGAAATTAGCCTTGGTGGTCACCAGGGGAGTTTCAGACTTTTAATAGCACATCATAAATCCCACTGCCCTTATCTTGGCTACGAGTCAAAAACTAGACATCCAAATGTCTCCAGAGATAAAGAGAAGAGTTTTTCCAGCCTAGCTATAAATCAGTTCTATCTATTGTATCTAACTATTGCAGAGCCAACATTATACAATGTTAGTTGATTTAAGGTATATACTGTCCCTGGAGAATGGTGCCCACATCTTCTCAGAATGTTCTCTCCAAGTTGGCACCTCAACAGGTTTCACTAGATGTTTTCATTAAAGCTATTCCATCATTTTACCAAAACAACAGCCTCTGTGTACAATGATATATGATAAGACTAGTGGATCTTGGGCACACCTGGGTGGTGCAGTCGGTTAAGTGTCTGCCTTTGGCTCAGGTCATGATCTCAGGGTCCTGAGTTCAGGCCACACATCGAGTTCTCTGCTCAGTGGGGAGTCTGCTTCTCCCTCTCCTTCTACCCACCCACCCCTCACTTGTGGTCACTCTCCTGCTCGCTCTTTCTCTCTTTTTCAAATAAATAAATAAAATCCTTAAAAAAAAAAAAAAAGACGAGTTGATCTTAAGATCATGTATGAAATGCTAGTTTTTCCATGTCATGTGGGTCCCTCAATCCAATGAGATGTCATCCAGGATCCCATGTCAGTAACTAAATACTTTGTATGTTCTCAGATAGTGATGCTGGATAAGGCCCTGTAGACAGGAAAGGTCATACACTCCTTCATACCCAGAATATATATGTCAATTCTAATAAAAATAAATTGCTAAGATGGATCCAGCATAGTTAATTTGTCACCAAATGACATATCAGAGGCTCAGGACTGGTCTCAGCAGCATTCGGCATCAACAATTGCTAGATCAGTCTTGGTGCATGGCAACCCATTCTTCTGAACCAGTGTATGGGCTCTATCTTTGTCATCATGACTATTTTCTCCAAGCATCCAGTAAGCCAGCACTGGGGTGACTGATTACAGAGCCTGGCTGTCATCAACTGGTCCAGCCAATATCTACTTGCTTATTTGGAGAGAGTGCTATTGACTTAAAGGGAAAGAATTAGTTTTTAACAGGGAGTAGGCTACTTCCCCCAGAGAAATCTGGGGATTTAAGATTGTCAAGTGCATCAACCCAGACGTCTCCATCCCCTATCTCAGATCCCATTCCTTCCCAATTTGAACCCTGACTTTGCCAGAGTATAATTGTTATAGTTCAGTAAGTTTAACTTTCTCTGGAATTCTGCTATTCTCGTTACCTTCAGCTTTTGGGAGGCCTTCTATTATAGGAGATAAGAATTTCCTTTATGCTATCAAGGAGGTTCTCTGGCTTTCACACTTAGCCTTGAATTGATAATTAATCCTCCTTTGAGTATCTTTCTACAGAGTTCCCATGGCCCTCAGCAATAGCCACTGAATTGCATAGTACTAATATTTACTATTTCCTCTATTGTTCTCAGATGACTGATATATTGAACTTACCAGTGCATTCCTTCCCTGATATACCATCCAAGTTCACTGCCAATGAAAAGTTTTAAAAATTGTACTGCTACTCATGCCATGGACTATCTGCTATTTCTACTATCATTGATGGAGCTTTCATTGGTATTTGCCCTCTTAAGTGATCCCTTTCCAAAGTCTTCTATTAGTATGCTTTCTCAGACGCTCCTAGGACTTTTGCAGGTTGGATTATAGCCATAAACAAATTCTAAGATACAGATTTGAATGCTGGAGCTTTATTGGCAATTACTCTTCAAGTCAACTTCTGACGGGAAACAAGATTATGCAGAGAGAAAAGTTGAAATATGATTCAGTTAAAGACCCGGTTTTGGACTACTGGCCTTCAGTTCCACTGATGGTCAGTTCAGTTCTATTTAACTACACTCCTTCTCATCATTGGTTATATGTAGACCAAACTCCTGATTTTAGGAAAGAGTCAGTCTAAACCCAGCTTTTTCTCTCCCTTAAAGAGGCAGCTGTTCAACAATTAACAGTATGTTAACACTGAAGATACTAACAGATAAAATTAGGCTCCCCATCATAGGTCACATATCATTAGATTTAGATATTTTTTCCTCTTTCTTTCTGGGTGAAAATTTCATAACCTCTGAATTTGTGTCTATGTGAGAACTTTCCCACATTGTTTCCAGGTATTAACTAAAATTTCTGATTACGTCTGAATCAAGGCAGACTAAAGGGCTTTGTCTTTTCCAAGCATTTGTGACCATAATATGTGTAGTTTGTGTATTTAATATGCTGTAAATGGAAGGGGAGCTCTCCTGCAGGCGTGAATTTGTAAATATCTCAGATCACATTGCTCTGTGCTGGGAGCATGGGAGCAGGTTTGTGGCGAACTAACATAAACACAAGTCTAGGTAGAAATGGAAAAATTAGGGCAGGTGGGGCTTTAAGCTGGGGCAGTACACGTGTCTTCTTTCCTAAGGAGGCAAGTTGATTTTCAGTTTCTCAGTAACCTCAATACTGCGTATTAGAAAGTTATTTGGCTTCTCACACAGCTGTCTCTGATTTCTATCCTAGGATCTCCCTTCTTCAGCTTCCTTTGCCTGAAAATTCCCTACTTATTCTTTTTATTTCACCTCAGTGAGGCCAAAACCCTGCTTTGCTTCTCACCAGGCCCCAGAGCAGGCTTTGTTGTTTAGAAACTAGTGGGGACAAGGAAATGGGAGGGAAGGTGCCATTACATTTCCTAACCACTATGCACCATGCATAGCCATGCCCTACTCCAAAATGCCCAGGGGAATCCCTAGGTCTGACTCACCTCTAAATGCAAATGAAGGTTATTGCAGTCCTTTCCCTACCCAAAGATTCACTCTTAAAATTCAAACTAAGTAGATGAGACACCTGAGTGGCTCAGAGTTGTGGCTCTGCCTTCGGTTCAGGGTGTGATCCTGAGCCCAAGTCACGGGATCGAGTCCCACATCGAGTCCCACATGAGGAGCCTGCTTCTTCCTCTGTGTCTCTGCCTCTCTCTCTCTCTGTGTCTCTCATGAATAAATAAATAAAAATCTTTCAAAAAGAAAAAAACAACTAAGAAAAGAAGGAAGTGAGAATGCAAGGAAAATGTGTGTGTGTGTGTGTGTGTGTGTTGGCAGCAGGAGTCTTAACTTGCCATTTGTTTTTCATTGTTACCAATCATAAAATAAAATAATAAAATAAAATAAAATAAAATAAAATAAAATAAAACAATAAAAACTGAAAATGGGAAACCCCCAAAATGCTTCAGGATCAGCTAAGTAGGAAAATGTTTTTGAATTTTTGGTTTTGGTTCTGTACCTTTCTGTACAGTAATGGGCAAATGAAAGGTGTGTATATATGTATACGTGTGTGTGTGTGTGTGTGTGTGTGTGTGTATATATATAGAGAGAGAGAGAATTGGTTGAGTGAACCGCACAACTATCCCTCCTGCTTACAAGCACCACTATCCTGTGGTAGGGACAGCACAGGCAAAAAAGGAAAGGACTTTTCTACTTGGTTCTAAAGATATGTCTAAGATTCATACATATGTAATTAGCCCATATACATCTCTTTTATCATATCAGTACTAGGAGATGGACACTTGACAGGGTACAATTTGTCTTTTGGACTTCTCAATATTTAAGACATTCCCAAATGTTCCTTTTAACCTTATTTTTCCTGAATAACAACACAGGAGTGAGGGGGGACACAAACAGATTGACCTCCACTTCCTCTCCTCCCCAGCCCCTTCCCCCTGCCTTGCACACACGCACCCACATATAGGACAAGTGAACCTCTGCCCAGGGAATGGTATGGAGTCAAATCTGTGTTTTCTCAAATCCCTGATAGTAGCATAATAGTCTCCAAACATTTATGTCAGGCCAGGTTATTATTTATTTAAGGATTTCAGTTAATTCTAGAACACATATGCAATCTCAAATTTTCCATGGGGTTTTATTCTCTAAATCAGTTGTTTCAAACTGAAAATACATTTTCCATGGAAAATATGTCATATAATATAACAAATTCGTTTTGTTAATAGTGTACTTGACATATAGTTTTACATTACTGCTACACAGATGAACTTGGAATTTAGGTATAACCTTTGGTTCACTGATATAGCCCTAGGATTCCAAGTGACTTAATTATTTTAATAAGGACCCAGATGCTCAGTTATTATGCTCCTGCTCTTTCAGATATTAACTTCATTTCCAAGCTGACAAAGGAAAATTTTTCCAGAATTCACATAGCAAACTTCCCTTCATATCTCATTGGTCAGAATTTAGTCATTAGTCCATTTTCAAACCAAGTAGTAACAAAAAGTATGGAATTACTATGATTTAGAATATTATAATCTATTAAATAATGGCTGTTGGGGAGTTAATCCCAAGGTCTATTTTAGGCCATTTGCTGGGTGATAACTTTTAATCTCCTTTAAACTATAACTTTTTTTCTGGCCTCCAGACTGGCCCACTTGCTTTCCTCTTCTTCCACTAGTATATAATGTAATATGATATCACACTATATTATATTACAGATGCATATAGGCTAATTGCATGTGTATGTATCTTAAATTTATCTTTACAACTGTTCTGTCCTTACCCAAGGATAGCAGTACTGATGAGTAGGAGGGATGGTTTGCCTGGCTGATTCAACCAGTTATCAATCTACAAAGAGTGGACCAAGGGGGAAATAATCTAATTTTCCCATAGTTCTCATGACAAGGATTTCCCTCCCCCTGACTAAACTCCTAAGCAGTGGAAAATATTTCCTTTTTCTTTTTTTCTTTTTTGACTGATAAAAGCAAATGATTAAGCAGTGGAGAATATTTCTTAATAATCTTCATATTCCTATCCTTGCCCCAGTGTGCTACCCTTAACTAAACACATGCCAGGAACATTTCTTACATTATCTCATTTAATCCTCACATCAACACCATAACATAGATGTTATTGTGTTAGTTTTAATTATACAGAAATAACGATTGACCAGTCTGATCAAGATCACACAGCATATGTTAATGTTGAGTTTGAAACCCATCAAAGCAATCCCAGAGTCCATGCCTTTACTAAGCAGCTATGATCAGGATCTTCAAAACCACCTTCAGTTTCAATCATTCACCAAAAGGATTCACATAAGTCAGAAAAACTCATGGTTACTGTATAGTGAAAAGGATATAGATTAAACCAACAACAATAAAAGGTACATAGGTGGAATTCAAGGGAGACCAGGAATAAGCGTCTAGTTTTCCTTTCTTTTCCCAGTGGTCTCCTTATAGATAGCACCTGCAGACACTTACTTTTCTCAGCAACAGTGTATGACAACAAATATGGAATACTGCCAACCAGGGAAGCTCACATGAACCTTGGTGTCCACGGTTTCTATTAGGGATTTGGTCACAACAGCATAAAACACCCAGGTGACTGATCTCCAGAAGACAAACTGATTCAGCGTGGCCTGAGGGACCCACCATAAATCACACTGTCAGTAGAAACTATCTGGTGTGGCTCAAATATTTAATAATTGACTTGAACATCAATTTGGGATCAGTTTATATTCCCAGGGCCATATTCAACAGGCTGGACAATCATATTTCAGGGTCATACCACTTCTTTGTCATTTACAAGTCAGAAGACATAAGTGAAGAGATACTAGAGTCTTCTGAGCTCCAAGAAATTGAGGAGAAAATGAGATACTGTTCTAGATCGAGAACAATGAGAATGTTTGAATATATAGATAATATGAAAGAGAAAGGGAAATGCATTAAATATACATAAAAACAAATGTGCTTTTTAAAAATTATAAGGTACTGGACCTATATGACTTTGGACTTAAATGAGCTTCAGTTTCCTCATTTATTAGAAAATAATAATAATAAAAAGTATATGCATACACATTAACACACCTGGGATTTTTGCTGACTAAATCATGCAAATTTACTGGCTACTATGATCCAATCACTGGACTAAGCTATAAGAATTCAGTAAACAAGCTTCCTGCTCTCCTGAAACTGGGTCTTGCAAGAAAGACAGAAATCAATTAATTGATCACACTGATGGCTAGTTACAAATTTAGGTAAGTGCTCCCAAAGTGAAGGAACCCAGTTGTATGTCTGCAGATACCAATGACTTAAATTGGAGGAAGGGAAGTCAGTTCAGAGAAGGCTTTCCCAGGCTGAGATGTAAAGGAGAAGGAGCTAACCAACCAAGAGAAAGGAATGGGGAGGAATGGAGCATTCCAGGCAGTGGGAACAGTAGAAAGACATGACAAACACAAGGGTGCGGGGTGGGGGGTGGGGGATGCTGAAAGAACACAAAAGAAGCTGTAGTAGAGACAATGAAGGAAGGCAGACATATAAGACATGAATCTGGAGAGGTAAATAGGGCCAAAACATTCAGGTTGTTAGAAGCCCAAGTAAGAATTTTGGTGTGTATCTTAAGAGCAATAGGAAGCCTCAGGATTTTAAGCAGAGAAGAAACTAATCAGATTATCCTTTTAAAAAGATCATTTTGACTGCAGTTTGGAATAAGTGGTTGGGGGAAGGAAAGAGATGTTGGCTGGAAAGATGGATGCAAGAAGATGAAATATTATGAAGGGGCCAGTAGAATTAGTAAGACATAATAAAAATTTAAATTGTAAATAAAGGTTTGCCATGTGGTAGGTGTTTTATACATGCATTAGCTGGGATATTAATGCTCAATCTGACCCCAGTATCTCTATTCTATCATGTATCCTCAGCAAGTATTACGTGGATCTAATTTTTAAACAATAGAAGGATCAAGTGCTTGGCGTCCTCACTGATAAAATTTATAATTTACTAAATTTCAACATAACACAGGGACGGGACAGAAGAGAAAGGAAAAATTTTCTAGATGAGGTTTCCTAAAGTAAGTGGTTCTGAACCCCATTTATTCAAGGGAGGTAACAGGTCAAAAATACCTTGTAGATTAGTGATCATTACTCATTAATTTTTAACGAATTGATTCCAATTTTAAAAAACGGAAAAATTAAATTTCAAAATCCTAGGAGTGCCTGAGTGGCTCAGTGGTTGAGCGTCTGCGTTTGGTTCAGGTCGTGATCCCAGGGTCCTGGGATTAAATCCTGTATCGGGCTCCCTCCCACCCCACCCCGGGAGCCTCCTTCTCCCTCTGCCTATGTCTCTGCCTCTGTGTGTGTGTCTCTCATGAATAAATAAAAATTTTTTTAAAATCCTAGCTCAGTCTCTCAAATGGAAACAAAAATGGCCCATCAGTGCTATCTCACATTGGGCTAAATTTATAGCCCAACCTTGATCAGTCATTATACGTGGGCCACCCTGGGAACACTGTGACCCTGGTAAGGCAGCTGTTTACAGCTTAAGCAATCCCGGAAGACACTGCCAGCTGGTGTCCACTGACAGTACTCTGAGAAGTTGTGCAACAAGGCATTCACGGAAGGCAGATTTGAGCAACACAGCACCATGTCCTTTTAGAGCTCCTTCATGTTATTCTTCTCTATTTGGAGAAGAAAATCCCTGAAGTAGTTTAAAGCAGATTTCAAGATGAATTTTAAAGGGAGAGATGATATAGATTTATTCAACAAGCACTTATTGAACATCTCCTTGCTACACAGTGTCAGAACCAGAAGACACAGAGCCAAAGCAAAGCCAGATATATTAATGTGTACAATGGAAAGAGGGATAACAATGCTTTGTGAGGGGTACAAACTGAGTACCACAAAAATGCAAAGGCAGGATTGAGGATGGGGGGAATCCTGGAGGAAGAGGTACACTGGGAAAAGAAGGGCGCAAAAAGCCCACAAATTTTAAAAGGCCTTAATGGTAAAATATACTAAATGTATCCTGCCACCACCTCCCTCCCCTGTACCAATCCCCTTTCTGAAGCTGTTTGGGTGAGGAGTAGAAATAAGGACTCTGCTGAAGTAAGCTTTACATAAATAGTATCTCAAAAAAGCTCTTTCCAGTCCAAACACTCCTGGGGTCTATTTTCCTAAATCTGTTGCAATAATCTCATTCTACAGAGACCATGCTACCAATTATTACCACTACAGGCATATTACAGTGAAAGGAGCCTGGGTTATGAAGTTAAGAGAAACCTGGGGTTCATATTCAGAGTTGCCCACTTGCTGAGGCAAATTACACACTCTGTGTGCTGTGAAATTGCCATAATTATACCTATATCACATCTTAGATATATTAAGTACAAATATTTAATTAATAAATGTAGGAGCTCAGTAGATATTTGTTCCTTTTCTTCCTCTTATCCCAATAACACTCACTACTTAGGAAGATTAAGCCTAAGCAGAGTCCTCCTAGACTGCAGTCTTCACAAATTGATCATTTATATAGGTTGTATTTTCGCATGCCCCCTTCATGCCAGTTATCGAATGCTGGATATACAACAAACTTGAGTAAGACACAGGCCTGATCTCAAATGGCTTACAGTTTGGTGAGCAGGCGAGGAGAGCAAGGTGCAAGTGCCAACCATTTTATCAGTAATCAGGGCATAGCACGGTTAGCGTCAGAGAGAGGTAAACCCAGGGTGCCAGAGAAGAGAGCCACTAAACCCTAGGCAACACTAGAGAGCACATAACTCATAATCACATCTTTGGAACATAAAAAAGCTGAAACAAAAAGAAATTTACGGACAACTCAAGGCCACACATCTACTTATTATTAGAGAATCTAATTATTAGTAGAATCTGACTAAAAGAGAACTCATATGCCCAGTCCAATGCTCCCTTCCTGTTTCTACATACTTTCTCCTCCAAACACAAACAACTGTGGAAGGGTTTTGCCACTTCTGACAAGTTGCCTAAGTGTCTAAGGCTTGGTCATACGCAGGTAGTCAAAGTTTTCCCCTGAACTTCTCTTCACTGACAACACCTTGCTTTCATTCCCACTGTGAGTACCAGTCAATATACCCAAGTGAGAAAAGCCTAGAAAGGCATTATTGAAGAAAACACATGCTGGAAGCCTTTACACTTTTAGCTTCATGTTCATTATGCTGATCAGCAATAAAATCACTGGGACTCCAGGAATGATCTATGATTTCCAAGCCAAGAATTTTTAAAGTCTCAAAAGAATAGAGGAAAACTTGAGGAGACAATCAAGAAGAAAAAAAATTAATGACCCTTTCTTCCTATTTCTCCAACTAATTCTAAATAGGGGTAGTTCTAAGGTCTGCAGTAGTGACTGAGCATCCATACACACTCTGCCTACCACAGCAAAGCAGTAAGAAACTGTCTTCCTTTATAGCACAGTGCTTGAAGACAGCATTACTGAATTGTCTAGTTAGTTTAGTGTTACATATTTCATACATAATTAATACTAGTTTGGGAAGCATTTACAAATAGATTCCATTAATTAATTTGATTTGATTTGGAAATTAGAGCTTTAGGAACACCTGGGTGGCTCAGCGGTTGAGTGTCTGCCTTTGGCCCAGGGCGTGATCCCAGGATCTGGGATTGAGTTCCACATCAGGTTCCCTGCATGGAGCCTGCTTCTCCCTCTGCCTGTGTCTCTGCCTCTCTCTCTCTCTCTCTGTGTCTCTCATGAATAAATAAATAAAATCTTTTAAAAAAAGAAGGAAGTTAGAGCTTTAGAATTCTCTTTACGAATATATATATATGCACACACAAATAAATATATAGACTGGGTGTCCACTAATTAAGATATTTAATTAAATAAGAAAATAAGAATACTGAGCTAAATGAAATTGTTGTGAGATTAGTACAGCAACTTATAACTCAAACATTTGCATTTGCTGAGGTCAGTGCTGATGTCAACTAGGATTAGGGTCATATACCTCATATAACTCGTATCTAGATAAATTTAGTATTTACTGACTTTAACAGTGATCCTCATGAATGCAAACTAGATTTTTTTTCTGGCCATAAGGGAATGTATTTTCACTGTAAGTAATGGGAAATATTTTTAAAATATACAGAAGAGAAAAAATTACCCATAAACACACAACCAAGTAATAACCATTTCAACAGTGTAATAATATATATTTGTATGATATTATGTACATATAAACATACAAAAATATTGGAAGTATTATTATTCTATGCATATCCATTTCTAAGGAAATATTTTCCTTATTATATTTTGAAATACTCTGGTAAAATATCAGAGATTAGTTCTACCAGAAAAAACTAGAAAGGCTCTAGGGTAAGGATTCTTATTCTATTATCATTTACTTTGCCTCTATGGCATATTTGGAAGACAGAAGCATCTTAGAGAATGACCATGGATTATCAGAACATTAATTAGGTGGTAATTTCAATTGTGGCTACTATTTCAGACTTAGCTTCTTTAATGAAGTGAATCAATACAGCCATCTAGTATGCAGTACTACATGTCATACTATTATTCCTGTATAATAATGCAGAAGGATAACCAGGGGCAGTTTGCTTTCATTTGATAGGGCTGGCAGTATACTTTCATGGTTTTGCCTTAGTTGTCTATGTCAATTCTCTGGCTCTCTGCCATAATCTAATTCAGCTATCAGCAAATTGCAACTCACAGGCCAAATCCAGCCTGCCACTTATTTTTGTATGGCCCACAAGCCAAGAATGGTATTTATATTTTTATTTTTTAAAGATTTTTTATTTATTTATTCATAGAGACAGAGAGAGAGAGAGGCAGAGACACAGGCAGAGGGAGAAGCAATGATCATACAGAGAGCCTGACGTGGGACTAGATCCAGGGTCTCTAGGATCACGCTCTGGGCTGCAGGCAGCGCTAAACCACTGCGCCACCGGGGCTGCCGTGGTATTTATATTTTTAAACTGTTGACAAAAATCCAAAGATGAATTATATTTCATGACAATGTAAAAATTATACAAAATTCAAATGTTAGTGTTTATAAATAAAGTGTTATTGAAACATAGCCACACTTGGGTACTATCTATGTATTATCTACAGTTGTGTTCAGACTATAACCACAGAGTTGAATAGCTGCAACAGAGATCATATGTCTCATAAAGCCTAAAATATCCACTATCTGGCTCTTTACAGAAAATGTCAACCTCTAATCTAGTTCACAGAGACCTCATGCCAGTCTGCAACATGGATGGCATAATGCTGAGTGGAACTGATGAGCAAAAAAAAAGTAAGTATCCTATTTGCCCAAGTAACACACATGTGTACCATGGAATGGGAGATAAATCCCAGTAAATTCAAGGCCCTGTCACCTTAGTGAAGTTTCTAAAGATTGAGTGGTCTGGGTCACTAAGGATAGCTCCTCTAAAATAAAGGAAAAGTTGCTGAACACTGCACTTCCCACCAAGAGAAAGAAGGCACTTTTGGGCTCTCTCTCTCTCTCTCTCTCTCTTTGGGGGGGCGAGGAGGCAGAGGGAGAAGGAGAGAGAGAATCTTTTTTCTCTCTTTGGAGAGAGAGAATCTTAAGCAGGTTCCATGCCCATTGCAGAACGCAACATGCGGCTTTATCTCACGACTCTGAGATCATGATCTGAGCTGAAATCAAGAGTCAGTTGCTTAACCAACTGAGCTACTCCGGCAACCAACTGAGCTACCCAGGCACCCGTGGGTTCTCTCCTGACTTGAAGGATAATAATAATAAATACATATTTGAGTGCACTGCCAGTCTGAAGGGGGCCACAAGCAACAAAAAGCTCTGCAACAGGTCTCAGATGCGATGAAGAAGCTGTTGTGTCACTTGGGCCTTATGACCTAGTGGATTCAATGATATTTGGAGCCATTAGAAAGTGGCAATATAGAAGTACAGTGTAGCAATCTAAAGTGGTGGAGTAAAGCTATGTTTTCTTCTGCAGATAACACATCTTTGGAGAAACATGCCCTGGAGTTCTACTGAGCCTTGGTAGAGATTAAATGCCTGATCATCAACCTTCCAGTGACCAAGGGAACTGAGCAGCCCATAATATAACATAATATAAATGCTGTGTTGAGCAAACACAAGAGTGATCATAGCATATATAATATCAGTCTCTGATGGATATGAAGGAGAAAGCTAGTTGCTTAAACAAGTGGTGGCAAATTTCCAAGGAACCTATTCCTGCTTTATTGCCTGTATCTTTTTGTTATTGTTGTTATTGCCTATATCTTGACATCATCTTTCCTCTGAACAGGTCTGTGTCCAAATTTCCTCTTCTTGGATACCAGTCATATTGATTTGGGTGCACCCTAATAACTTCATTTTAACTTAACTTCCCCCTTTAAAGACCTGTCTCCAAATACAGTCATTGTCTGAGGTACTGGAGGTTAGGACTTTAACATGTGAACTTGCAGAGTGGGGCACAATTCAGCCCATAACAGCTGGCTATAATTTTATCTGTGTACTCCTATTTATTTGGGTCGACAATGACATACTATTATGAAAATGTATGAGCATAAACAAACAGAAATAAAAATACACCATGTAAATTTGTAAACTATCCCTGACAAACAGTTGAAGTAGCTGAAGGTTGATAAAAAGGAGTACATGTCTTCAAATACGTGGTTTAGTTTACAAGTTATGACCATTTTGTCATTTTACCAGGTATTTTCTCAAAACATGTCTTTAACTTGTTTAATAGGTTCTTCCATTATGATAAAATACTCACCGGTGACAATAGGTAAAAGTAAGAATCCCTGAAGGATGACTACTGTGAAATAAAATAAAATAGTCTAGGCCTTTTTAAGCCAAGAATATCCCTGATACTAACTAAGGAAGGCTATTGTATTTGATTATAATCTTGTATCACATTTCTTTCCCTTAGAACTTTGTAACCTTGATGTCTTCAGGAATTAAATATTGGTATAAGTCCAATCTTTTCTTTTCTCTCCCCTTGAGGAACTTTTTTTAGGGGAAGCTGGTTGCTCAAAGAATTATTCTTTTTGTCATGACTTATTGTTGATCATTCTATATTCAGTTTTTCTTGTATAATGTGAAATTTTGATCTACTAATTCAGATATTCCTTTATATCAGCAAAGTTTTCTTCTTTTATATCTCTGAATCCTTTCTATAAAGATATTTCAATATAAGTATTCCATTTGGGGAGGGGCTTCTAACTACTAAAGGAATAGCAATTATCCTAGTATTGGATCATCTTTGTCCTCTATCACTATCCTTTTCTTTCCAGTGGCTTTCATCTTTGTCTCTTTTCTCAGCCATTATTTAAGTATTAGTCAGGTCTTAGTTTATTTAAACCTCATAACACACCTGTGGGTTAACTGCTATCTTTATTTCCATTGTTTTAGCCAGGAGACCCAACGGGAAATATACTCCAGCTGAGTGCTTTAAGGACTACGTCATAAAAGGATTATTTATAAAGGTGCGAGCAGAATGGAGGGTAACCACAGGGAACAGTAAAGTGGTCTCAGTTTCATAACACTTAGACACTGTTAACATCCTTAGCCCTGAAGGATACTGGGAGGAAGGGATCACTATTTCCCCAAGATAAAGTGAGCTGTTTGGATAAGGGCCTTTTGCCAGGAGACATGACCTTCAGTTAAGGGACAGAGCCCTGTGACTTCACAGGAAAGGAGCTGGTGGATGGGACGGGGGGGGGGGGGGGTGGCAGGGGCAGGGAGTATATACTCCAGCTCTACTCTATTCTCTCCCTTTGATTCCCTCTGAATGCCTCCTATTGCCCGATCCAATTAGAGTTAAAGTCAAGGAAGCTTGTTGATACAGTCCATATAGATCAGCCTCTTCCTGCCAGAATACAAAGCAGAGTAGAAAAGGTGAATAATAGATCTAGAGGGGCAAAATCAAGATATTTAGCATATCCATTGTACACTCTAGTACTATTATACCATTCTGACTCCAGCAGTATAGGCTTAGAAAGACAGGCAGATAGCCAAATATTTTAGGGGGGGATTGAAAAAACTATATATATCCAGACCTTTTTCAAAAAGAAAATGAAAGCTTTCTTTATAACCACATATCACATTACTTTTGAAAACCACTGTGAATTAGAAGCTTCTCTGATTATTACAGTGCTTAATAGCATCCAGAAGATGGCAGCATTGGTAAAGTGTATCACCACACAAAGCTTTAAACCTTTTTTAGTTATCATTGACAGATAACAAACTTCCTAAATAAAAAGAAAGAAAAAAATGTAAAGCATGGCTGGTCATAAATAACAAAATATAAAAGTACTAGATTACTGTCAACTAAATGTATGGTTCTTTGAAGGTTGTTATTCAGCACACCTGTCCCAGTACTTTCCTGATAAAATCCTCAAATCCAAAAGAGACACATATCTATAAACATACACAGTATCACATAGTATCTTTATAAGATTTATACAAATTGGGGGATCCCTGGGCGGCGCAGCGGTTTAGCGCCTGCCTTTGGCCCAGGGCGCGATCCTGGAGACCCGGGATCGAGTCCCACGTCGGGCTCCCGGTGCATGGAGCCTGCTTCTCCCTCTGCCTGTGTCTCTGCCTCTCTCTCTCTCTCTCTCTCATAAATAAATAAAAATTAAAAATTAAAAAAAAAGATTTGTACAAATTGTTAAGTTTTAAAAGCTTGGGTCATAGATACAAGACATAATCCATAAACTGTATGCAAAAGCAAGCTTAATGACTTCACAAGGTATATACAAAATATCATATTTCATATTTCAGTGGCAAATTATTTTTTTTAAGATTTTATTTATTTATTCATGAGAGACACAGACACAGGCAGAGACACAAGCAGAGGGAGAAGCAGTCTCCCTGCAGGGAGCCCAATGCGGGACTCAATCCCAGACCCTGGGACCACACCTGAGCCAAAGGCAGATGCTCAACCACTGAGCCACCAGGTGCCCCATCAGTGGCAAATTAAAATCTAGATACCATAGACACCACATTAGCTATGAGAAAAAATTAATCTGCCTGTAAATGTCATTTCTAAATTGCTTTAATCCTACCCTACATTGAAACTTGTAAAGTTCTGAAGATACACATAGATATCATCAACATTTTGGGCCAGGTACTTATTAGCCAGGTGCAGAGGACAAAATATTAAAAATAATCTTGCCTTTTAAACTCTCAGTCTGATATGGAGATAGGCAAACCCGATGAATCAGAATACAACTGGATCTTGCTCTAGTAAAACCAGGTGCTATGTAACTGCAATGGCCAGCTCACCTAACTCCATCCTGGGAGTCATGGAAGACTTCACCAAAGAAAGAGGGCCTGAATAGAGACTTTGAGAAATGAGCAGGGGTTTGCCAGAAGTATCACAAGGAGTAATTTACTCCATGCAGAAAGAATATCAAGTAGAAAGGAAGGTCAGAGATCAGATCCAAAACAACATGCTCTATCTCAGTGTTTAACCACTGAGGCAATTCTATCTCCCAGGAGATATTAGGCAATGTCTGGACATATTTTTGGTTGTCAAAGCTGGGCAGGTGCTACCAGTATCTAGTGGGTAAAGGTCAGGTATGCAGGTAACATCCTACAATGCACAGGACAGCCTTCCACAACAAATAAATCGTCCGACCCAGAATCCTGCTGAGAAACTACCCTAGGCTAATTGCATCTCTTCTTCGGAGGGCTAGGTTGCAGGGAGGGATAGGAAAGAGGCAAGAGATGAAACCAGAATGATAAAGAGGGCGTAAAATTACAAAAGTCTCATTGGGGAAAAAAATAAATTTTATCCTAAATGTGAGAGAAAGCCAAACACGATCCGTTTTGCATAACAGAAAAAAAAAATTGCAGGCTATGGGGGGAGAATAGATTAGAGATGGCTAGGTAGAGAAACAACAAAGCAAATGGAATTTTAACAATTTCGCTTCTACTTATCCATGGGAATATCTTCAGAATGAAAATAGTAGAAGATTGATAAAAGGAAATTGAAACTCAAGATTGATGGCAAGATTGTGAGAGAGCAAGTAGCTGCTCTAAATGATTTCAGGATTTCTGACCAGACAAATTGAACTGCCACATCTGCACCTCATTTCCTGAATCCTCCCTCCCACTGGCCAGCACTGCAGCTCCTTGTCTCCTCTTGCCAGGCCTGGTGGCCTTCTCTTGGCTTCATATTTGGGCTTCCTTTTCTTTATGTATACAATTAGACTGGCAACCCAGATCTAACTTGTTCTTCCAGTTCTAACTTAGAAACCCTGCACTTAGCCCTTTGTGACACTAATCAAGTTTAGAGATACTCCACCCTTTAGCCTCAAGCACAGTGAGAATGACTCAGAAGGGTGGTGCAGAGAGGGAAGGAGAAGGTTTGACAAATTAGCGCCTAAGTGATAAGAGAATTTGAGGATGAAATTAGTAAAATGATTTTGTCAGTTCAGGATCAAAATAAGAGCCAAAATCCTTGCGATTTCTTACAGTATCCCACTTTACCTACCCTACCCTTGCCTTTCACCTCTGCTTCTACTATCCTGCCCCTCAGTCACTCAAATCCAGCCCCACTGGCTTCCAGCCTCAAAGAGTTTGCAAGGGCTGTTCCGTCTAGAATAGAATTCCCTATGGAGTTTTAACAAAATGTCCAGACCTGAGCTTTAGATTTTTTTTTTCTTAAGTGCAGATATATTTTTCCTTCTGAGTTTGGCTCCCCTACCTTTTTTCCTTCTCTTTCACCTATATCAGCACCTCTACTCTACTCCACCTCCACCATAGCCCATGTCAACAACCTAGACAATATCTGCCCTGTCTTCTCTGTGCTTATGTAGAGTATTTACATTAAACAAGAAAATACTAAGCAAAATAGAAACATAAGGATAACATCTAAGCCTTACTCTTCTCCTGCCCTGGGATCTCCTTTGGATACTCCCCACTAGCTGGACCCAATGGGAAGCCAAAGAGAAGGAAGCTCATTGATACAGTTCATATAGTTAAGCTTCTGTTTCTTGAGGTACATAAAAGGTTAAAGAAGGGGACCTTGGATCTAGAGGGGCAAAATAAAGATATTCACCAAAATCTTTTTTCAGATCACTATACCTGTACTCCCCACACCACTTAAGAAATAAAGCATTACAGATACCTTTGAAGCTCTCAACAGACGCCACTCAGATCTCATTTCCCTTTCTCATTTTCCTTCCTCCCTCTCCAAAGGCAGCTACAGTTCTTCCTTTACTTACAATGAGGTTACATCCCTATAAACCCATCATAGTTGAAAATATCGTAAGTTGAAAATGCATTTAGTACACCTGACCTACCAAATATCATAGCTTAGCCTAGCCTACCTTAAATGTGCTCAGAACACTTAAACAATACCCTATAGTTGGACAAAATCATCTAACAGAAAGCCCATTTTACAACAAAGTGCTGAATATCTCATGTAATTTATTGAATACTATACTGGAAGTGAAAAGCTGGATGCTTATAAGTGGTACTTATCATTTACCCTTGTGGTCTTGTGGCTGAACAGAAGCTGCAGCTCACTGCCACTGCCCAGAATCACTACAGGAGTATCATACCACATAGTGCTAGGCAGAGAAAAGGTCATTATTCAACATTTCAAGTACAGTTTCTACTGAAAGCAAAGCACTTTCACACCATCACAAAGTCAAAAACTCAAACCATCACAAGTCAGGATTATCTGTACTACCTTGAAGTATGTGCTTCTCATTCCCCAAAATATTTTCTTATTTCTATTACAAATGCACATATCTAGACATTTACACAATGTTGTTTTTATATGTTCATAAGCTTTATGAAAATGGTTGTATACAAATCTCTCTGCCACTGCTTTTTTGTTCTCTACTGTATGACTTTGAGAACTAAACACATCACACGTGCAGCTCCGGTTCCTTTATTTTCAGTGGAGTATGTTATCCCTTTGTATAAATTACCATCGTAACAGCCAATTGTTTATTAATTTTCACCGTTATAAAACAGGCTGTAATTAATATAGATACCTCCCTATGCACATATGTTAAGAGTCTCTGACTTGGAACCAGACATAAGTATTATATCTTAGCCTGAGTCCTTTAGAAAACAGAAGGATTAAGATACTGCTACTTTATTTTGAAAGTACAAACCTTCACCAGGGAGAAAAGGAAAAAGGGAAATAAAGCAAGGAAAGATATGAAGCAATATAATGTAATTCATTACCATGCTCACTCCTGCTATCACAAGAAGCCACGAAAAGATAGTGGATCACGTGGCAGATGAGTTCACACAGCATATGAATCCCTTTTCTGAACATTTGAAAGAGAAAGTGCATCATAGCATAATCTACAAAACAAAAAAGGGAGAGAGCATTTCTCTGACCAGCTTTCTCCTTCTTCTTCCCATAGGTCAAGTTTCACCTCGCAAGGAGCTGCCTGCCTTTCCTACCCAGGCATTTCAGAGTTGCATCATCCAGCTTGTTGGCAGACCCTCAGAAAGCCAAATGCTATCACCTGTGTATGGTATTGCATCCACATCTGGAAATTGAGACAATTCATTGTGAATAGGGTTTGGCATAAGCAGTATGAGAGCTATGAAAGTCTGGACTTTCAACTCTGACTCCAGCCATCTTGTATGTGATGTGTTTAGTTCTCAGAGTCATACAGTAGAGCACAAAAAGCAGTGGCAGAGAAACTTGTATACAACCATTTTTATAAAGCTTATGAACATATAAAAACAACATTGTGTAAATGTCTAGATATGTGCATTTGTTTTTGTTTTTTTAAGATTGTATTTATTTATTCATGAGAGACAGAGAGAGAGGGGCAGAGACACAGGCAGAGGCAGAAGCAGGCTCCACACAGGGAGCCTGACGTGGGACTCGAACCCGGGTCTCCAGGATCGCGCCCTGGGCTGAAGGCAGCACTAAACCGCTGAGCCACCTGGGTTGACCTAGATATGTGTATTTGTAATAGAAATAATAAAATATTTTTGGGAATGGGAAGCACATACTTCAGGGATGTGGTCACAAGAACCTGAGGAACTGCACAAGGTTTGTGCCCAACATAGAATGCACATTTTTAGCTGTATCTGGTATAACAAAATTGTTCTCCAAAGAGTCTGTACCAATTTATACTGCCACCAGCAGTCTGTAAGAATTGTAGTTGTTCTAACCCTTGTCAACGCTTAGTATTATCAAGCTTCAGAAATTTATCTAATCTGATGGAGATGCAATGGTATTTAATATTGTTCTGATCTGCAATTAATTTATTCACAATGAGACTGAGTATCTTTTCATTCAGTGAATTATCTGTTCAAATCTTTTTCCAGGGCAGCCCGGGTGGCTCAGCGGTTTAGTGCCGCCTTCGGCCCAGGGCGCGATCCTGGAGACCCGGGTTCGAGTCCCACGTCAGGCTCACTGCACGGAATGGAGCCTGCTTCTCCCTCTGCCTATGTCAGTGCTTCTGTCTCTCTCTACGTCTCTCGTGAATAAATAAATAAAATCTTTAAAAAAAAAATCTTTTTCCATTTTTTCTTTCAGGTTGTCTTTTACATACTGATCTGTAGAAGCTCTTTAAATCTTCTGAGTAAGAATTCTTTTTCATATTAAGACTTTTTGTCCCAGTCTATATATTACATTTTTATGTGGTATCTTTTGATGAAGAAAAGTTTCCATGTTAATATAGTCAGATATACCAATCCTTTCCTTTACTTTAGGATTTTTTTAGGAATTGCTACTGAAATTTATCAATTATCTCTTTTAAACCTATTGATATCAATAGATATCATTTCTTAAAATTGATCAATATACAGTTGACCCTTGAACAACATGAGTTGGAACTCTATGGGTCCACTTACTTATGGAATTTTTTTATAAATGCAATATTGTACTGTAAATGCATTTTCTTTCTTATGATTTTCTTAAAAACTTTTTTCTCTAGCCTACCATGTTGTAATACATAATGTATAATACACATAACACATTAAGTATGTGTTAATTGACTGTTACAAGTAAGGCTTCTGGTCAACAGTAGGCTCTTAGTAGTCAAGTGTGAGGGACTCTAAAACACAAGTTTTCAACTGCACAGGGGGTTGGTACCTCTAACTCCTGCATTGTTCAAGGGTCAACTATAACTGTACTGACAGTTTTCCTGATATGAGCTATCTTTTCATTCCTACAATAAATTGTGAGTATTCTTTATTACTGACAGAATATACTGTTATATTCTATTAAAAATTTATTTTGTACAATTTTTATATCCATATGCATAAGAAATAAATTCCCTAATTTTGTTTTTTGTATTATCATTATTAGATATTGATATTAAAATCAGCTGGATTTATAGAATAATTCAAGAGATTACCAACTTTTCCATGTCTGCCTAATGCCAAAGGCCTTAAGTATAATTATATAAACCTGTCTTCCTAGAATTCTCCCTTTTCTGTAAATTTACTTCATATCCCTTGAAATTCCTCAGCTCCAAAAAATATTCTGCCTAGAACACACTTTAAAAACATTCCTTTTTTAGAGCTCTTGCAAAATACAATCTAGTTAAAATATACTCTAGTAAAAAGATATCTCTTCAAAAGTAACCTAAGCAGTGGTGTGGGACTATATGTTTAACTGGGCCTCAAAACCAAAAATTATTTTTTATATATATATATTTTATTTATTTATTCATGAGAGACACAGAAAGAGGCAGAGACACAGGCAGAGGGAGAAGCAGACTTCCTCCAAGGAGCCTGATGTAGAACTCGATCCCAGACCCCAGGATCACACCCTGAGCTGAAGGCAGACATTCAACCGCTGAGCCACTCAGGCGTCCCAAAACCAAAAATTCTAAAAACATGATTGTAGCTCTTGCTAATAAGGCACTATGACAAATTTCAAGCTACCAAAGTGACATCACTGAACATGGAATTAGAAAGAAATGCACACAGTTAGCTCTTGGCAGCCAGTGAGAACCACTAAATTAAGGTGCTTTCTTCACACCTGCTAGAGAACTATGCCAGACTGTGGAGGGATTAAAACATTAAACAAAGAAAGTTGGACTTTACCTTGTAGATAACAGGGAGACCAGTACCACCCTTTGGCCCCAGCAAGTAGAGCTCCTTTCCTGGGTCCTAAGCCTCAGAGTCACCCTCCCCACTCTCCACACTTTAGAGTATCTTTTCAAAATATTCCAAGTCTCTCTTTATTCAGTGCCTAGGATCAACTAAGCCTGCAGGGCCCCCATGGCCATTCCTTCACAGCACTGTCTAACACCTATTTCCCTCCTCTGCCCCTTCCCTAAATTGACTTGCCCAGACATCTAAAGGAGTTCCAGGACTCTTGTTTATAGAATTATAGAGGGGGCTCCATCACTGTGCCCATAGCCAGCTCAGTCCCAAAAAGATGTCTGTTGAGAGCAGTATTATTTTGCGAGATCCCACAAAATTGAACTACCCAAGCAGGATGGACATGCTGATTTTAGGTAACTCAGAATTGTTTATAAGGACAGGGACTCCTGCATTAAAAAAAAATTCTTGCTTTTCACAGTTAAGCCTGGTATCAAGCCATTGGGTTAGTGCTCGAATGGTGTAAAAGAGAGGAAGGAAAATGATTTAAATAAAATATAGGGCTTAAGGCTCTAACTAATAACTGAGCGTTAGGGTGGGATGGGGGAAGGAACACTGCTTTAAACCTTCTACCTAGAAGTAACATAAGAAGCCCACATAGCAAACAAACCTCTAATGGAGCCAATGTAGAAAAAGAAAAGCAGAGGAGTAAGGTTCAACCTTAAAGTTTAAATACACTGGGAAATGGAAGAAAAAGAGAAATTGGGAAAGAATAAAGAATAGAGAGTCAAAAGGTTAAGACTCTTAAGGATATGGGGGCACCTGGGTGTCCCAGTGATTGAGCGTCTGCCTTTGACTCCGATTGTGATCCCGGGGTCCTGGGATGGAGTTCCGCATCAGGCATCCTGTAGGTATCCTGCTTCTCCCTCTGCCTATGTCTCTGCCTCTCTTTGTGTCGTTCATGAATAAATAAATAAAATCTTTATTTAAAAAAAAAAAGACTGTTAAGGCTGTAGAGCAATCTTAAGTACTATTTCTTTTGGGTTTTGTTTTGGGTTTTTTTTTAAAGATTTTATTTATTTGACAAAGAGAGAGAAAGAGAGCACAAGTAGGGATGCAGCAGAGGAGAGAGAGGAGAGGGAGAAGAGCAGGAGAGGGAGAAGCAGGCTCTCCATCGAGCAGGAAGCCCAATGCAGAGCTCGATCCCAGGACCCCAGGATCATGACCTGAGCTAAAGGCAGAAGTTTAGCTGACTAAGCCACCCAGGCACTTCACTCTTTTGTTTTATTTTGTGTTAACTAAGTCATGCTCATGGTAAAAAATAATAATTATTATTATTATGAATATACATAAGTTTATAAAAGATAAAATGATGAAAAACCTTTTCTAGGAACATTGCTTATAAAAACGAAACACTGGAAACATGGAAAAAATAAATTGTGGTTACAATACAAAACTATACAGCAACGAACATATGAGTCTATGCAATAAAATACATCTTTTCTTACAAATAGAATGTCGAGTGGAAAATACCAGATACAAAGAATAAAATTCACATAGAGCTCCCAAATAGCAAATTAATCTATACTTTTAACATTCAGAATAGTTCAAATGCTATTCAGCAGTAAAAAGTCACGAAGCCCTGACACATGCTGTGTCATGAATGAACCTTGCAGACATGATGTTCCGTGAAAGAAGCCAGACACAAAGGGCTCATATTGTACAATTCCATTTATATGAAATATCCAAACTAAGCAAATTCATAGAGAGGAAAAGTAGATCAGTAGTTACCAAAGGCTGGGGAAAGACAGGGGAGGTAGAGAGTGACTGCCAATGGGTATGGGGCTAATTCTAGAATGAAGAAAATGTTCTAAACTTGATTGTAGTGATGATTGCACAACTCTGAAAATATATTAAAACCATGGAGTTATACACTTTATAAACAAGTGACTCGTATTGTATGTGAATTATATCTCAATAAAGCTGTCACATAAAATAAGTGGTAGAGACTGGGAAAAAAAACAGTCAAGATATTTGTTGCCTTTGGGAGGAGGGAGTATGATTGGGAGGAGAACAAGAAGAGCTTGTAATGTCATTGTTGCTGTCGTATTTTGTGGCTTGGGGTGGTCAAAGAAGTGTGTTCCCATGGTAAAAATTCATAAAATCGTTGTTCTGTAATACTTAAAATGTTTGTACTTTTGTGAATATAAATAATACTTTACGGAAGTTTATTTTTTTAAGTAAAACAGAACACCAACTTTCCAGGCCACCCTGACCTCTAGTCTTAATCCCTAGAGGAAACAGTATTAACTATATATCTCCATTTCTGTTCACAGGGTATTCTAGACAGTGTCATGCCAAATTCCATTTCTGTTCAGTTGAAGTTAATCATGTTAATCATCTTGTAGTACAGATAAAGAAGAATGAAAGAAAAAAAAATAACCCCCAAAATAAGGTTGTAATTCATTCCCTAAAATGTAATTAGGGGTGCATCTCTGGGCAGAATACTTTCCCTTCTTTTTTTTTTTTTTTTGCTCAAGAGACAAACCTCTTATCCCTGGTCTAACAGAGAGGAGAAGAGAAATGCAGTAACCACATATAAATGAACGATAACATTAGAGACTGAATTCACAACTAAGAAAAAGGAGATGTTGCATGAAACTAACTAGTTCACACCAAAGGACAGAAAGTGGAGTATCCTCTGTTTTATAAACATTTGCCAATATGGGACCCTCCATATAACCTAGTCTTCTACATAATACAGACAACTTAAGCGGTAAGAAAAATAACTCTATCCTCATGGGATGGTTCCTGGCTTTTGATAAACACTGGTGACACTGCTACAAACAGCAGGAAAAGGAAAGCACCACGTTATAGGGAATAGTTTTGTAAAACAAAGAAGTAGAATGGCAAATATGCACAGAATTTGTAACACAACACTGGAGTTAAAAAAAGAAGAGATTACCGTTTGAGTAAGTGAGTACAGAGATTTTTTTTTGAAAGACAGAGAAATAGTTATTAATTGACTATTTCTAAATACAGAATATATCAACATCGATATAGTCTAATTAATAAAGAATTTCATTGTTCTTCCGTATGTGAAAATTTGTGTTCTTTTTAGGTGGCCATTTGTATGTTTACAGAATTCTATTTTTATGGCCACCAGCAGAGGACCATCTTAGATAACAAATCTCAGAATGAGGCTCCTTTGCAGTGAAGTTCACCTTTGTATTTCTTAAGATGACAGCTGGTGCTTGGTTCCTATGAGGGTCCAATTTAGCATTTTCAGTAGAGGAAGATACATGAACACTTCTGTGCTTCAAAATTACTTTCATGTTTCCTTTACTCTTCTAAGGCTTGTGGAAAGTACGATGGATTTATAAATTTTTATATAATTTTATAAATAAAGTCATAAAACAATGGATCAGCATGGTTCAAAATACTCAGTGACTCAGGATCAAGTGATAGCACCTTGGCTTTAGAAGAAAATTTAAATGTCATGGAGTAGTATTTATTAGACTTTGCCTGCCATCATCTGTTCCCCATTCTCTTGATAGCAACATCTGAATTTTCCTTTGAAGAAACACCTTCTTCCCTACCCCAGGTTCCTTCGGTTCAAGTTGGAGCACTTCACCTCCATTTTGGGTCTGGGAATGGGCATATGACTCAAGTTTGGACAATCACATATCCTATGGTCCTGGCCCTAGTGATTGTTCCAAGGATATGCAGGTTCCATTCCAGGCCAGTAGGAGGCAACTGCAGAATTCCTTATTAAAATCATTGAGGAAAAGATGTATCTTTCCCCTGGAGTTATTAAATCATAAGAGCATAAAAGAGAGTTGTCAAAGGGCCAGCACATGAAGGCCTGATTGAACATAAAACCAGCAGAGAAGAAAGTAAAGAATCCTGATGATCTCATTTTGGCTCTCAGTCCAAATGCACATGAAAACAGTAGTTATAGACTAAATTGTGTATCATCAAAATTCGTATGTTGAAGCCTTAACCATCAATGTGACTGTATTTGGAGATAGAGCCTTTAAAGAGGTAATTAAGGTTAAATGAGGTCATAAGGGTGGGCCAGAATCCAATACAACTGTTCTTTTAAGAAGAGAAAGAGACACCAGGAATGCATGCACACAGACAAAAGGCCAAGTAAGGACACAGAGAGAAGATGACCATCTGCAAGCCAAGAACAGAGAAACCAAACTGATGACACCTTGATCTTGGGCTCCCAGTCTGCAGAACTGTGAGAAATAAATTTGTTTTTTAAGCTGCCCATTCTGTAATATTTTGTTACTACAGCCATAGCTTACTAAGACAAATGCAGTCCCTGGACTTTTCACTTACAAAGTTAATATATCACCTTCTTGATGTAACACAATTTAAGGTGGAGTTTTGATTCTTATAATAGAGACATAGTTGCTGATTTTATCTTTGGACTCCCCATGTATCAAACAAGCAAAGCTGGATGTTTAGAGACTGGATAGAAAATATGTTCAGGGACCCCACAGAAAATTCACAGGCAGCCGGGGTGGCTCAATGGTTTAGCGCCACCTTCAGCCCAGGGCCTGATCCTGGGGACCAGAGATGGAGTCCCACGTCAGGCTCCCTGCATGGGGCCTGCTTCTCCCTCTGCCTGTGTCTCTGCCTCTCTCTCTCTCTGTGTGTCTCTCATGAATAAAGAAATAAAATCTTAAAAAGAAAAAAAAAAGAAAAAGAAAATTCACTATGTTAGAATGTTTACTTTTTTGGTAAGGTCCAACAAGGAAGAGCCAAGCTGTGTTTGAAGCTAGTCTGTTTAAAAACAGAAAAGATTAAAAATACAGCTTTTCCTATGGTTAATAATCCAAGATGTCTGACAGTCTTGGCTTTCCAGGATTAGAATACCCAAATTCTATACTCTAAACTAAAGCAAATGCTAATGAAGCCAGAATACTCATACCCAGAGACCAATAGCAGTCACTTCCCATTATTCATTCTTTACTTGACAAAGGCAACAATTGTTCTCATTCTAAAGAGGCAGTCACTGGAATGTTGCCAGAAATGAAAGGGTTAACTAGCTCTGTCTCACCCACCTCAGGGCCCTAACAGAGGTCCACAGGCTACAAGCTAATAGGTGGCCAAGCACCAATGTTTGTTTCTAAGAGAGAAGAAAAAAGAACTCTGGTTTTGATCAGAAGCTCAGGGAATACAAATAGAAAAAAAAAATTTATAAAGGAGTCATATTACCTTAGAAAGCCCAGGCCTGGCAAACAAAAGCCTATGATTACTTAATTCCTAAGGCAATTAATACTCAAGTCCCCTGAACCTTCCCCAAAGGAATCTGACTGGCAAGAAATAAATAAACAAATAAATAAATGGAAGAAACTTCCCTAATGACCACCTCAACTGTGACAACATAAGGTAACTCGAAGAGGAAAGGCTTTTCAGATAACAGAGCTCTTGACAAACAGATTAGCTGACCAAGGAAATTCCACCACTGCTAAGGCGAGAATTTCTGCTAATCCTGTTTTTTTTAGGATATTATATATGCCACAGATCAATAGCCATTATAGATTGTCTCCCTTTTTTTCTCTGAAAATGGAAGTTTTGGGGTTTTTTGGTGTTGTTTTGTTTTGGTTTTGAGAGAAAGAGAGAGTGGTGGGGAGAGGCAGCGGAAGAGAGAAAAAATCTTTTTTTTTTTTTTTTTTTAAGATTTTATTTATTTACTCATGAGAGACACAGAGAGAGAGAGGCAGACGGAGAAGCAGGCTCCATGCAGGGAGCCTGACGTGGGACTTGATCCTGGGTCTCCAGGACTGAAGGCAGCACTAAACCGCTGAGCCACCTGGGCTGCCCGAGAGAGAGAAAATCTTAAGCAGGCTCCATGCCCAGTGAAGAGTCCGACAGGGGTCTCCATCCCAGGACCCTGAGATAATGACCTGAAAACAAGAGTCGGATACTGAATTAACTGAGCGGCCCAGGCGCCCACAAAATGATGGCTTTTAATTATGAGACTCCTTTTTTCCTTTCATAATTGTGCAACAGATGTGTCAGAATGGTCAAATATACTATTTTGCTAGATCCCAAAATCACAAGAGACCTCTAAGTCCAAACAAGAAGGAATTTGTGACATCTAGATACCATGAACTTTGAACTGAATAGGTTACTAACTGACTATCTGAGTCATTGGCCTTTGGAGAGGGCTCTATTCCTGTGAACGGCTGCATTATGTTAGATGGACGAACTAGGGTCATCAGGATGCTGAGCAGCCACGGGATTGACTGTTGTGAGCATCAGGTTCTTATTCGCCGGTCTAGGATGTATTCCCCCAGCCCCACTGCGCTTCAGATGAGGCTGCCTCCACTTCCAGTCCTAGCTCACAGCAGGTGTGGGACCCTAAGGTTGACCATGCATATATATCCAACTTCCTAGTCACAGTCGGTTCAAATTCGAGATATGTCTGGATTAGAATCCTCTACCCATATGGAAAATGAAGTCCTTCTTCTGCTGTGTTTGTTGAAGCTGTTAGAATATCTAAGTCTAGAGCTGAGCGGCAAGGGGCCAGGACATGGAAATAACCTACTTCAGAATGCAGCCCCAAAAAGGAAAGCAGAGTCAAGAACTGGAAAGAGAACTTGAGTCCCACTGAAATCATCTCAGCTCAAAACCCCAGCTGTGCTTGAGACAATCCTATTCCTGGACTTTTCAACTATGTTTACCAAAGTATTCTCTTCGTGGGATCCCTGGGTGGCGCAGCGGTTTGGCGCCTGCCTTTGGCCCAGGGCGCGATCCTGGAGACCCGGGATCGAATCCCACATCGGGCTCCCTGCATGGAGCCTGCTTCTCCCTCTGCCTATGTCTCTGCCCCTCTCTCTCTCTCTCTCTGTGTGACTATCATAAATTTAAAAAATAAAATAAATTTTAAAAAAAGTATTCTCTTCGCAAGTCAGTTTGAGGCATTTCCGATACTTACCACTAAAAAGGATTCTGATTCATACAGTCACTTAGGTAAAGCTCCCACCCAAGGGAGAATACTTTGTTTTTATCACATTCTTGCCAGTGCAGCTAACATGAGATGGGTTTGATTTTGTTTCTCAGATGAAAAGATGGATTAAGAAAAAAAAAAAGATAAAACTAGCATAATCTCATGTTTGCTTCTCACTGCCTAGTGCATCTTGGACCCTACAAAAAGTGCTAACAAAATTGAAGCCCTCAGAACTGATTTAAAATAAAATGTTGCTTGAATGCATTTATCAAGATTGTGTACCACAACCTAAGTGGGGTGAGACTGTAATATTGGAGGGATGAGTCCATAGTCTGGTACAAAAAATACATTTTTCTATGTCCAGACACTAGGAAGGTGACATAGTTATGCTTTTTCAAAATCTGGTGCAATTCGTTGTGAAGACAATATTTTATAAGGATGTGAGAAACTGCTGCCACTTGCTTGTCTATTTCCCCTGTCAGAATAATCTGTTTATAACTCAGAGTTTATTTGATACAGTCGGGACAGTGGTGGAGGCTAGAGGGAAAGCTCTGAAGATATGATTTGTGGATCCAGTCTTCTTAAAAATCTAGTTAGAGAAATCAATGTGATGACATGTGAAGAGGGAAAAAAAAACAGTTTGCACAACCTTAACATCCTTCCTCCCATCCCACCTTAAGGCCACCTCCATGCCTGCACTTCCTCCAGTTCGGTTATAGAGACCAATAAAAATCTGTTTTTCTCTTAAGCTGCTTTGATTTGTATTTCTCTGGTTTGCAACCAGAGAATCTTAACTATTAATAAAAATGGCTTTCCATTACTCCTGGGATGAATTCCAGAATCCTTGACTGGCCACAGAATTTTCTTCTGCAGTCTTGCTTCAGGTCCCTCTCTCTTACCTGACTCCACTGCTCAGGCATCTTGTAGCTCTTTGAATACCTGCAACTCTTTCCTATTTCCAGGCCAATACATGCCATTCCTTATTCCAAAAATGAAAATTGTACTTATCCTTCGGATTTCAACTTGAACATCACATTGGAGAAAATGCTTCCCGATCTCCCAATCCTAACAATCTCTCTCTTCTATGTTGATCTTAGTATCTTGTCATTGGGGAAAGGGAGGTGTTTTGTTTTGGTTTCTGCCTTCAAAGCATTCATTCCATTTGTAACATATATTTGATTGCTTACTTTTTCATCATCTGTCTCCCTCCCTAGACTATAATCTCCTCTCCATATCAGTTTTTCATCACTATGTTCTCTGAACCAAGCACAGGCACATAAGGGGCTCAGTAGACATTTATCATATGACTACCATACTCTTCCAGGGAGTACACTTGCTGCTTCCTTTTCCACATCTCTTACTGTATCACCCAGAGTTCAACCAAAAAAGTAAAGCCACACAAGGCATATACTGCATATATACGAATATATATATATGTGGGGGGGATATCTACGTATGTATGTATATGACACATGTACACACACAACACGGATCTCCTATAATTGTGAGATCAAGTGAACATTCTCTGTAAGGGTGTGGGCTTTTGTCTGATGTGGGTGTGTGACAACTGCAGGCCAAGTTGGAAAGAGAAGATGGATACCAAGTGGGGGAGAACAAGGACAAGCTGGAACCCACAAGCACAAACTAGAAGCCTCGTCAGTTCTCACTGCCTCCAGTCTTGGTGATGCGGGTGTCCTGCGGGAGCAGATGACACTCTTCATTACAGAATTAAACACACAGTGGCCCAGGAGTCCAAGAAGCTTAGGGAGGCTTCAGAGGAAGGTGGAACAGGTGCAGGTCTGGCAGCTGCCCCACACCAAGGAGAGAGCCAACAGCCATGAGACAACTTAGGAGAGCTACAAAAGCACTGGTCACTGCCTTCTGAAATTAAAAAAAAAAAAAAAAATGACTGCTCTTTCCCTCCCATCATCAAAGTCTTCCACATTAATATCACTTGTGGCCCACCTGTAAAGTGAAACGTACAAGGAATGAAAGTCTGAGAAATACAGCCAATTTGGCAACATTACAAAGCTACCGCACTCACTTGCTCCAAAGTGCCTTCTGCCTGAAACAGTTCATTAACAACCTTCTAAAATTAGCTCCAGTGACTTTTCCACAGTTCTCATTGTCCTCAGCTTCTACCATATTTGACACTTGGGACCATCCTTTCCTCTGTGAAATCACCTTTCCCACTTTCTTTAATCAAACTATACTCTTCTGGCTTCTCTCTCTCTCCCTGCATCATATGGGATATGGTTCCTTTTTCTCTTCCTATCCCTAAATATCGATATTCACCACTATTCTGTATTTCCCTCTACTTCCCCCACATTTTCATTTGCCTCATCAGTTTTATGGTTCTAAGTAATAGTCTCTCCCTGCCTTCAGGGACATCCCCTTGGATATAATAAATAGGCCTTGGGACGTTGGATTTAGACAGTGCTAGATTTAAATCCCAGTGGTGCAACTTACTGCCACATGACCTTGGGCAAATTAAACTTTCTGAGTTTCAGTGTCTCTGTTAAAAAGACAAGATAAACAGTGTCTAGCAATAATACCAGGGGGCCATGAGGACCCCTCGGAACACAGTATTATCCAATAACTGCTAGATTCCTTGCATTTCTTCCCTTTGCTTCCCCATTCCATCCTCCAAACCACTACTAGTCATTTTCATGCTAGCTGTTACATTCCTGCTTAAAACTAGAGTGACCACGGATGCCTAGATAGCTCAGCAGTTGGGCGCCTGCCTTCAGATCAGGTCATGATCCCAGGATCCGGGATCGAATCCCGCATCAGGCTTCCTGCGGGGAGCCTGCTTCTCCCTCTGCCTATGTCTCTGCCTCTCTCTCTCAGTCTGTGTCTCTCATGAATAAATAAATAAATCTTTATAAATTAATTAATTAATTAATTAATAAAACTAGAGTGACCAACTCATCCAGGAACTCTCCCTTAGTCCTGGGCAAACCCACAATTCTTCAGTGGTTCCGCTTTGCCTATCATAGTTATAGCACTATGTTAATCAAATCTCCAGGGTGCTATGAAGATTCTTCAGTGGCTTCTGTAAATAAAGGTATTGGAATTCTACAAAACGTCCATTTTTTAGAAGGAGTGCTCTGCCAAAAACCCCAGGCCTAAAGGAGTGAGTTCAAATACCATCCCATGGTATCCAAGACCCTTAGCAATCTAGCACGCATGCCTCTCCAACCTCACTTTCCACTACCCTCCCCCTTTTACTCTCTATTTCATTCACATCACTTTTTATATTCCCCAGTACTGTATTTCTTTTGTTTTAAGATTTTATTTATTTATTTACTTATTTATTTATTTGACAGAGAGAGCACAAGCAGGGGGAGCAGCAGGGAGAGGCAGAGCAAAAAGCAGACACCCTGCTGACAGGGAGCCCGACAAGGAGCTCGATCTCAGAACCCCAGGTCATGACCTGAGCTAAACGCAGGTACTTAACCAACTGAGCCACCCCGGTGCCCCTACAACACTGCATTTCAGATCTCTATGCCTATAATATTCCATTCCCTCTGACCAACATGTTCCTCCCCACCAGGTCACTAGTACAAACATCCTATTTCTTCAATACCCAGCTCTAGCAACACTGCCGTTATCTTCCTCAAGATTGCCTGTGCTGGGCAGCCCCGGTGGCTCAGTGGTTTAATGCCGCCTTTGGCTCAGGGTGTGATCCTGGAGACCGGGGATCGAGTCCCATGTTGGGTTCCCTACATGGAGCCTGCTTCTCCCTCTGCCTGTGTCTCTGCCTCTCCCTCTCTCTCACTCATGAATAAATAAATAAAATCTTAAAAAAAAAAAAATTGCCTGTGCTGCCTTCTCAGCTCTTCGTCTGAGATAATCATTCCCTGCATTGAAACACACTACAGTTTGACCCGATCTCTATTATAGACCGGAGAACAAAGAGTTACAATTTTAGGTCTCTTTCTGTCTCTCTTTGTAGACTATGAATTCCTAGAAAGGAACTGTGCCTTCTCTTCAAGGACTCAGGCAAGTTGCCTAGCTTCAGTTTCCCCTTCTTTCAGGTTGAGTGTGATGATTATATTTCATAGCATATGCCAAACAAAACAAAACAAAACCTTTTGCATGATGGAAAAATTCAATAAATTTATTTTTAAGTATATCAGGAACTTCCACTATCTGAACCTAAGCTATTTTTTCAAACTTATTTCTCACTATTAGTCATCATCCAACAGGTAGTCCAGCGAGAAGCTCCCTTTATTGTTTTCTTTACTTCTTCAAGGTCCAATTTGCAGAAAATTACTAAGGGGAAAAGAAGAAGAAGAAGAAGAAAAATCTCAATTTCCTTTTCTGTGATAGCAAAAGCATAAATTTCTTTTGAAATTTATATCCTCTGTGCTTACAGCATAACACTACATATTGTGACCTTTTAAAACAGTGCTGTTCAAAGACTGTAAAGATTTGTTGCACTTTTGCAACTACAGACATATATGTGATACTTAGAAATTTTATTTTAAGCTGAACAAAATAAACCCAAACACTGCGGTCTCCTGAGCCTTAGCACAGCACTTCTTCAGGACCAAGCCAAAATTCCTTGTGAGAAAACAATAGGAAAGAGAGTGTTTTCATAGAAAGGTGAGAAAATTATGGCCATCGCAGGTTAACTAAATCATGGAAAGGCAGGTATTGAGATCGTGGCACAATGAAGACAGGAATTCAGCGTTTTCTCTACTGTTCTCATCCAGGAGAAAAAAAAAGACGAGGCGGCCACTGACAACCTGGCTTACTACTCCTATCTGTGTTCAGGGTTGAATTTATACCAGTGTGGGCACCAGCAGGATTCTGATACTCATAATCCAAGAAAGGGAACAGAGAGCTGGAGCCAGAAACAAGTAGGAAATGGATCAAGAGGCAAGAGACAAAGAGAGAGACAGAGAGAGAGAGAGAACAGAAGAGTGCTGACTAATTTTTCCCTTTCCTGGCTTTGCCAGTGGCAATATCTAGCTCACTCCCTCTGTGTGCTCTGGCAGAGAGGCAGCACATTCTATCTTGTTAAGCTAGGGCAGCATGTGCTCTTTAATTGCAGAAAACAAGGTGGGGGTGGGAGAGAGAGAGATTCATAAAAGGAATTTTTTCCCCCTTTCTTTTCATAAATGGTAAGAGGAAGGAAATAGAACACATTAGTATGGAGAACCATCATTCTCTCCCAGAGGAGTCAGGAGAGCTAAGATCTAGTCCCATCCAGCCACACAGAACAAATATTTCGAGCTCTTTGGGCTTCCATTTCCTTATCTGAAAGAGCAGGGGACTGTCTGGGTCTAAATTTCTACGGTTTTGTACTAACATACTTTGAGAAAGTAATGATCATTTTCATGGAAATAAGGGAGGAGATAGAAAACTAGTATTTAGTAACACTCATCTTGTGCCAGGTTAGTGGGACTATGGTTTTAAAAGCATAGACCCCAAGCAGCCTAGGTTTGTGTACGTGCTCTGCCACCTACTACTGTGTTACCCAGGGCAAGTTACCTAACCTCTCTGTGCCTTCATGGCCTCGACAGTGAAACAGGAAAATGATACTTACCCAAAGGATAGCTGAGATTATACGTGTGTGTACATATATAAAATCCAGCCTCGGGCACCTGGGTGGCTCAGTGGTTGAGCACCTGCCTTTGCCTCAGGTGGTGATTCCAGGGTCCTGGGATGGAGTCCCACATCAGGCTCCCCACAGGGAGCCTCTTCCTATGTCTCTGCCTCTCTCTCTCTGTGTCTCTCATAAATAAAAAATAAAATCTTAAAAAAAAATCCAGGCATATGTATACAGATATAAAAAATCCAGCCACATATAAATATACATGCACACACATATATATATATGCACACACATACACAAAAAAATCCAGCCATATATATACACACACACACACACGCACACACACAATATACACACACACACACGCAGAGTAGTATTATATATATAGAACAGTAACTGGCAAAAAGAATTGCTCTATAAATGCTATTATAATGATTATCACAACTCTGTAAAGTGGGCAGGCCTTTTTTGCATATGAAAACCAAAATGGATGAGAAAACCAAAACTTCAAAGCTTTGAGCTTCTCTGACCTCCATGTTTGGTCTGACAGTTCTCAGAGATTAAAACTGTCCACTTGAAATTCCAGGGTATTTAAATCTCTGCATGGACAAGCCTGTCCCTTCCTCTCCTTGCTTTGCCAGTGGCAAAATCTAGCTCACTCCCACATCAGGAGAAGGAAATTCTTTTGAAGAAAAAATTAGTAGGCCCTTTCCTCCCGATGAGAGAGGAGGGGAACACCATGTGGAAGAAACTCCCAAATCAGAGATCAAAACCCAGGGAAGCCCCACCCCAGGGTAAAATCAAATACTACAGATGAGAAAACACGGACTCTGACAATTTGGATTAGTCCGTTTCTTTTTGGGAGGTGAGGGGCTAAAGTTAAGAAACCATAGAGATTCTATTCCACTCCATAGCTCTCACATTATGGAAAGAGGAACCATAAAATAAATCGGTAGTTACTGAGAGTCCATGAAAGAGAAAGAATACCTGAGGCTTGAAAGAGCTACACGGTCTATAAAAGAATCCAGAAAGTAGCCGACTAAGGCTAGAGGTATGGTGTTTGAATTTAACTTACCTGTTCAACAAGTAGTTACTCCGTGTTACTTTTCTGGCAGGTACTATTCCAAAAGCTGGTTACACCGTTCTGATTGGACATCCATGACCCTGAGGGATTTTACAAAGTAGTGAGGGAGGAACAAGACAACAAATATAACTGTAGGTATGGCAGTGCTAGAACAGGGAAACCAACAAACAAAACCCAACTGTAACAAAAAGACGATATTGAGAAGATAACAGGGTATAAGGAATCTAAAGATAGATTTATTTATTTATTTATTTATGATAGAGAGAGAGAGGCAGAGACACAGGAGGAGGGAGAAGCAGGCTCCATGCCGGGAGCCCGACGCGGGACTCGATCCCGGGACCCCAGGATGACATCCTAAGCTGAAGGCAGGCGCCAAACCACTGAGCCACCCAGGGATCCCCAGGAATCTACTTTTGACTAAGTGTTCATTCAGGAAGAGCGAAGGGAGGGAGAAACATTTGAAGCACATGAAACAAAAGGTGTGAAAATCCCAAGTAAGAGTTAATCTAACCATGAGAAGGCCAACATGGATTCCTTGACCTCCAATAAAGGTCTCCCCACAATAATTACTTACGATTTCTAAATCTCCTAAGAACACATCCAGATGCTGGATTCACTTTTTCTTTTCTTTTCTTTTTTTTTTTTAAACATCTATTTCAAAGGTTACCTTGGCCCCAACCTAAGTCTTTCTCAGAAGAGTGAGTCACAAGACAAAGCCAGCCCTTCCCCCTCTCGCATGTAAAAATAGCTTTTCCAGGGCGGCTGTTAGAATTGGCTTTTTTCCATCACGTTTATGCTCTATTGAAACTAAACACTTAAATGAGCAACTTAACTCGGGTTTGTAGTCTAGGAGAAATGACAATAGGTTTGGTTCTGCCTTGAGAGTCAGGGAGGCATTTGAAATGGCTAATTTACAATTAATACCCGTGACCCCACAGAAGCAAGACCCCTGTGATCCCGGTTCAGTAAAACAGCCCTGAACCGTGCACGTGACTGGGACAAAACGCACAGGGCCCCAGGTCCTGAGAGGTCGCTTCTGAGCCCAGCAGCCTGGTACCCGCGCTTCCACAGGTCATTGACACAGGCCCCAAGGCCTCCCGACATCTTGACCTGTTGCTTAATTTGGCCACCAGAGGGAGACCCGGGAGTCGTCGAGCCCCGAAAGGAAACCACACCCAGATGATGGTCACTTATTATCTAAGTGTTTCTTCTCTGACTTTTCGACAGAAGCAAAAGGAAAATGAAAAATGCTTAAGAGACACTTAACTTTTTTTTTAAGGAGATAAAATTCACGGGACATAAAATTAACCGTTTTAAAAGTGTACGAGTTGCTGGCATTTAGCACAACCAACAATGCGGTGCAACCATCCTCTCTCTCTCTAGTGCTAAACTAGGAGATGCTTGCAGGTGATGGGAAGCCCCTGCGACCTCTCTCTCCCTCTCTGGCCCTGAACCTAGGAGATGCTTGCAGGTGATGGGAAGCCCATGCAACCATTCTCTCTCTCTCTCTCTCCCTCTCTCTCTCTCTGGCCCTGAACCCAGGAGATGCTTGCAGGTGACGGAAAGCCCATGCAACCATTCTCTCTCTTTCTGTCTCTATCCCCCCCCCCCCCCATGGCCCTGAACCCAGGAGATGCTTGCAGGTGACGGAAAGCCCATGCAACCATTCTCTCTCTTTCTGTCTCTACCCACCCCCCCACCCCCCCCCCACCCCCCCGTGGCCCTGCACCTAGGAGATGCTTGCAGGTGATGGGAAGCCCCTGCGACCTCTCTCTCCCTCTCTGGCCCTGAACCTAGGAGATGCTTGCAGGTGACGGAAAGCCCATGCAACCATTCTCTCTCTCTCTTTCTGTCTCTACCCCCCCCCCCCCATGGCCCTGAACCTAGGAGATGCTTGCAGGTGATGGGAAGCCCGTGCAACCATTCTCTCTCTCTCCCTCTCCCCCTCTCTCTCTCTGTGGCCCTGCACCTAGGAGATGCTTGCAGGTGACGGAAAGCCCATGCAACCATTCTCTCTCTCTCCTTCTGTCTCTACCCCCCCCCCCCCCATGGCCCTGAACCTAGGAGATGCTTGCAGGTGATGGGAAGCCCGTGCAACCATTCTCTCTCTCTCTCTCTCCCCCTCTCTCTCTCTGTGGCCCTGCACCTAGGAGATGCTTGCAGGTGATGGGAAGCCCGTGCAACCATTCTCTCTCTCTCTCTCCCCCCCCCCCCTCTCTCTCTGGCCCTGAACCCAGGAGATGCTTGCAGGTGACGGAAAGCCCATGCAACCATTCTCTCTCTCTCTTTCTGTCTCTACCCCCCCCCCCCCAATGGCCCTGAACCTAGGAGATGCTTGCAGGTGATGGGAAGCCCGTGCAACCATTCTCTCTCTCTCTCTCTCTCTCTTTCTCTCTCTCTGTCTCCCTCTCTCTCTCTCTGTGGCCCTGAACCTAGGAGATGCGTGCAGGTGATGGGAAGCCCGTGCAACCATTCTCTCTCTCTCTCCCTCTCTGGCCCTGCACCTAGGAGATGCTTGCAGGTGACGGGAGGCCCAGCCGGTGCCCGGCCGCGTGCGTCTCTGTGTGCCTCCACCCGCGCCACCTTAGGAAGGTGTCCCCGCGCATTCCCCCAACGACCTCCTCCACTCGGGTCACAGACTGGGATCCAGGGTTAAGATCACACGTTCGAGAACCAAAAACCCGTCCCGGGCCTTCAGCTCTTTGCTCGGGGTAGTGGCGCGCTTGCAGGAGGGCACGCCGGTGTGGGGGCTTCGTTCTCGGAATCCCACACCTGACGAGTCGCATCATTCCTCGGCCCCGAAATGAAGAAGGCGGGAAGTGGCAAGGCGCGCGGCAGCCTCGGCGGCGGGCACGGCGGGCACGGCGGGCACAGCGGGCACAGCGGGCACAGCGGGCGGGCCGGGCCGCGGCTCCTGCGGGTCCGGGGACGTGGGCCCGGGTCAGGCGGTCGGGAAACATCATTTGGGGGGAAAAGCAGAACTGAACAATTCATGGATGGAAGCTGAGGATTTGCAGCCGGAATCCACTATTTTATTAAAGAATTTAATCGACCTCGTGGGGCCTGGGCCCAGGGAAGGGTAAAAAAAAAAAAAAAAAAAAAAAGAAGATAAAAGAAAGAAAATGCCCAACTGGAGAGGCGAGGGGGAGGGGAAGGGCTGTCGGTGACTCCGGGAAAGCAGGAGGGAGGGAAACCGAAGAGCGAAGGAGGCCGGATCCGCCCTAACAAAGAGGCAGAAACTGTGTCTCAACAGCCACCAAATCCAGTTCAGGGCGGTTTGAGCCAGTTTCTGAGCTGGATTGAGAACAACAGCCTCGGCCGAGACGTGTCTAGGGTGAGATGGAAAACACAAAATGGATTTCTTAGAAAGAAGTGGATTTGGCCTGGACTCGCCTGAGCCTCAAGCTGTTTCCCGGAGTAGCAGAGTCGGACAAAATACCAGGCCCGGAGCCGGAACAGGGGTCTGGAGCCGGAGGACGGGTTGCGGAGCCCCGCCTCTGTGCCAGGATCCGGTCCGCGTTTTCTCTCTTACTGCCCCTGATTGTGGCTGGTGAGGGAAAAGGGCCTCAGGGTATCAGTTTTCAGAGAAAGCTGGCTGCACTGTTGGGGGAGGGGAGGATGAGGCGTCTTGGGTAGTTGAAAGTGTGTGCTAGGTGGGGGGCGGGTGTGTGAGAGGGTCTGAAGGAGAGAGAACAACACTTCACACCCCGCAGTTCACACCATCCCTGCGCACCTTTACTGCATTACTGCACAACCTCAAAATGCACCGCATAGAGGTGTGGTGGGAGCATCCTACGTACAACTGGCACTTACCCGTGCAACGACCGGGCTTCTCCGGCCCCACGCGATAATGACAACGAACCCACTCAGTACTGTCCATGTGCCCTTTTCATTCGTGTCCTAAAATACGAACAAGCTGTACATACCTTCTCAACCAAGAGATGCAGCAGTATTAGGTAACAGTGCAACGATAATCCTGCCCTCGCCTCTCCTCCGCAGGTGCCAGAACCTCAGGGACGGGACGTAGGATCAGTCCCACCCTGAAGTGGCTCTTCTGAGAGGCTAATAGTCTGCGAGGTGGTCTGCAGCTGTTTGAGGGTGTGCACATCCTGCGGCCAGGTTTGGCTCAGAGCCTTCCCGGACCAGTTACATCTCCTGACAACCCCCCCAGACTCCAAAAGCTGACCTAGGAATTCTAGACAAAGTCTGGGCCTGCCTTGGGAGGGAGAGGAGAGCAGAGGAAATTTGGGGGGGAAGGGGGAAGGTGCTAAATTCACTCTCCCTTGAGCGTCCAAAGAGGTTAAGAATCTCCCTGGAGCACCAGGTGTAAGTGCCTCCAGACCCCAGGGCTTCTGTGACTTGGAAGGCAGCCCTGGTATAGGCGGCTTGTTGGGGACCCCTATGGAGTTTAAAGATTTCAAATACACACATTCAATTGCAAGCTGGTCTGTAGGTTTCAGAAATCCCCTAAGAGGTTGGGGGAGGGGAGAGGGAGAAGGTCAAGCTGAAAGATGTCACGATCCTTTCACTGTAGATATACAGTGGGAACACACTCACTTTGCATTACTTGCGTGCAACAACCTACCAGAAATCAAACTTGTTACTAGCATCTTCTATTTGATGCTTAATACACAAATAACTAATATGTTGCTCCCATATGTTCATTTATTAAACTTTTAGACCTGGTGCTACACATTTTGCTAGAAGGCTTGTTCTGTTATTTTAAGGGGTTTTGTTTTATTTAGTAGGGGACAGTGTTTCTCCCCACAGGACCATGAAGACGTCTACAGAAAACAGAATAGTAACCATCATAATACTGAGAGCTCGTGATAAGCCGGACATGGCACCAAATGTTTCATATATTAAATTATCTCCTTCAACGCTCACCATATATCTCTGAGTTAGATAGTATCACCCCCATTTCAGAGATGAGGAAAATGAAGCTTGCAGCCAAGAGTAGTCTTTCACCCATGGAAGTGGCTGGCCAGCATTCTGGCTTTAGAGTCCGTGTTAAACTGCAAACTCACTGGCTCACGGCTATGAAGTTTTTTCTAGATCCTACTATGCATCGACCTACTTTGGGCTGGGGAGGAAGATGGTCATAGTGAAGAAGGAAGGGAATTGGCTCAGCGATGAGAACATGGTTCCTGCCTTCAATGAGCTTTCAATCTAACAGCTGTTTTTTTCAAGGACAATTCAGGACTGCCTGACGGGGGATTATTTTTTTCTGCCTCTGGGCCTCAGAGGCCATCTGGGGGAAAAGGGTTGGAATTTCCCTACCACTTCCGTGCTGTGGGGAGGAATATTTGAAGCGAGGACGGCCCTAGTACGCGCAGGCAGCACTGGCAGGCGGGGTGGAAAGGGGCAGGGCGAGGCCGCTGGGGAGCCGTAGCCATGGCAACCCAGCCTGCTTTCCAGAACAATGTCTCTAACCAGGAAAACAGCTCGGGAGAGCTTTCTCCTCATAATCCCCATGGCCAGTCCGGCCAGGGAATGCACAAAGGGGATTCTTTTTTTGTAGAGAAATGACTCTTTACAAGGCCCAGAACAAAGGAAAACATTTGTTGTATAGGATCCGTCTTTGTATTGGGCTGGAATAAAATCAACAAAGCGCAGTTACTTAGTTCCTCTTTACCATTCACAGGAAATGAACACAGCTTTGTTACACAAGCTTCCTATTTTTGGAAAACATTTAAGTTTTATGTTGTCCCCATTTTACAGATGAGAGATCAGTAGGCATGAATGGACATTCGGTCTCTAAAACTGTAATTAAAACACCTGGGTGTCCTTTTCACAAGGTTCTGTGAAGCTAGTCCTGCCTTTTGCTACAGATAATGTGCAATGTCCACGTGCTGGGGAGGGGGAGAGCCCTGCGTGCTACCAGGGCCCTAGACTCGGGCCCTCCCACTCTGTTTCCAGCCACTCACCCCTCCTCCGTACCAGCACCCCTTAGCCTAGAGGAAGAGGCAGACAGAAGAAAGGGAGCAGGGTTGGGGGGCGGGGGGGAGGCGGGGAAGACCGAGGAGGTGGAAGGAGAAGGGAGTGAGCTGAGGGGCGGAAGGATGAGTGGGGGAGGGGGGGAGGAGGCATGCGGAAGACATTCCAGCCCCACCCCTGCAAGTCTCCACTCCAGCGAGTTTGGAAACTCCTGCTCAGAGGTCTAAAAGGCGGCAGTGTGCGCTGAATGGCTGCAGCCTCCAGGCTTTCAAGTGATCTACGGCCAGACTACACCCTGCACCTTGAAGGCTATCTCTATCTCTGCTAGAGCTAGGGTATGACCTCCCTAAAGAGGTGAACGGGGATGCGGTTGGCAGTCCCCACCCACAAGACCGAGAACAAAGGCCGTTACTATAAGTTTAATAACAGATCTTCCATAAATACCCACACCTATAAATAATGTAACTCTTTAACAGATGGATGAACCAGAAAGAGTAAGAGCTCAGCTACCTCATAGTAATAAAAGCCCTGCTCCCAGTGTCTCTGCGGCCTGGGGGAGCCCAGTCCCTCGGGAATCGACAAGACCAAAATCAACTTGGCCTATACTTCAACATCAGTCCCATTGTGCAGTGATAAGGGAGGAAGGGAAATCTCATTCTCCTGGGGGTGGATTTATAGGCATTGCCTGCAGGGCTTCTTCAAACTACATTTTCCACCTCATCCCCCGAGAACCTGTTGCCATAGGATTACTTAATGAGAGGAAGTGTCAACCCCCCAAACCCAAACAAAGTTGAGACTGCCAGTGTCACCCTTAGGAGTTAATTGGATGAAGTGTTAATATTATATTAAGGCCTAAATTTATTGTGCTTCTCATAGTTCTACATATTTCAGTAGATATTGTTAGCTTACTCTGCTTTAGGAAGTGAAAACATTGGGTCTTTATACCGAATTTTTTTTTAAAATGTATTTATTATTTAAGAGAGAGAGAGGAGCAGGATGGAAGGAGGGAGAGAATCTCAAGCAGACTCCCCACTGAGCATGGAGCCTGACACCCGACTCAATCTCAGGACCTTGAGATCATGACCTGAGCAGAAATCAAGAGCCTGACACTCAACCAGCTGAGCCACCCAGGTGCCCCTAATAGTGAATTTCTAAAGACTCTCTTAGGGTTTGGGGAATTCCTACAATGCAGGGGTATATAATCCCTCTACCAGAGTTTGAACTTTATAATATTCAATATTCATTTTATGTTCATTGAACACTCCCTAGAAATCAGACACTGTGGTAATATTTACTACAGTAGACCTGTGAGTTTTGAAAATCCCATTAAACATGGAACTTACTTTCAAAGAGCTTACAGGTTGGGAAGGAAGTTCCTCAGGAAATCAGCTATTGCCAAGTGGTATGATATATACTTTATAAAGAGAGGAACAGGAAGGGGAGCTGTGACAGAAGAAAAGAAAGAAATGAAAAACAGAGTAAGGATGGGTAGAGCAGTGAGATAGAGAGCTCCATGGAAAGAGCTGGAAAATGAAATGGAGTTAGCTAAATGACACCAGAACCAAGAGTCAGAAAAAACTGAGTTTTAGTTCCAGATTTATCTATCAGATCAGCTACTACGCAAATGTGAAAGAACTCAATACCTTTTGAGGCAAAGCAGGGAACCTGAAGTCTAGTAAGTCAGGAGCTTTGCAGGACCAAAACTGGAGAAATAGCCTAGCAAAAGAATTGATGTTTCCTTGGCCTGGAGATTTCCATGAATCCTTTTAGAATTATACCCACTCCACAAGTGTGAAGACTCCTTAACAAAGGTGACCTATTGGTACAGATATCAACACCGAAGCACTTTAAAATTTCAGCATGTTATTTGTCACTTTAGGGTTGTTAGCAAATTACACATTATTGGACCTTTTCTCAGACTGAGATGGAATACCTGATGCTGAGTCAAAACTGCTTTCACTGAAATCTTCAAGTAGACAGTCTGCTAAGACCTGTTCACACATGCTAGGCTAAGATCTAGCACTAGCAATTAAGCTAGGGTCTCTCCCTATGCCATATGCCTAACATTTAATCTGTTTAAGCACTTTCGCACTTTTTTTTAAAGATATTATTTATTCATGAGAGACACACAGAGGCAGAGACATAGGCAGAGAGAAAAACAGGCTTCATGCAGGGAGCCAGATGTAGAACTCGATCCCGGGACCCCAGGATCACACCCTGGGCTGAAGGCAGATGCTCAACCTCTGAGCCACCCAGGCATCCCAAGCACTTCCCTTCTTAAAGACAAGGACGAGAAGAGGAATTCTTTGGGAGGTTTAGGGAATTGAAGGGCTGGAGTGTGAAAAGTCTGTTTTCATACTACAAGCCCAATTTCTGTTCCCTCAGCAAAGAGGTATTACAGACCAAACTTTTCTGCTGGTAACTCAGCAGTGAGTTCACCAAATATTTCTGTGTCTCTAGTTTCTGAGGGCAATGTAAGATTCCATTATCTGAACTCTTTGCAATTAAGTAGACTCACTTTAGTCAATGAGATAGCAGAGAAAGTGTTATGTGTCACTTCCAAGGAAAGGGTTTAGGACCTGGTAAACAATTTGCTACTTTCCTATACCACCTTTGGAGAGACCATAGAAGCAAGCGTGAAACCCCTTTCAGGCAGGGTCTCCTTGCCAAACCATAATAGACAGGTAGTATGAGAGAGAGAGAAATTTTTGGTGTGTTACACCATTGAGAATTGGTGGATATTGGATACATAGCACAATCTGGACTATCTTAAGTTGCTTTAATATCCATTCTTCTACTCTACTTCCTGTCCAACAGAAGTCACCATTCCCTACACTGTCTTCCGTTTCTGAGAAGCTGACTCCAGCTCTGGCTCTGGGATGGATCTTGTTCAATGATAGCCAATCATGGTAATATTCTCTTACCAGTATTGATTAAGAAATTGGAATGTGACCCAGCAAAATATGAAAAAGTCTACTGGGAAATCTGCAGAAAGTTGCTCAGGGGGAAACTAGAAAGAGAGAGAGAAAGAGATGGAGAGGAGTTACTACCTTCCTTCCCTAGCTGTTGTTATATATAGATGTTACACTAGTTAGCTAGTGCTGTGTTGTAATTTACATTTATTGTCTCAACAAATATGTATCATCCAGTTTCTGTGAGTTAGAAATTCAGGAGCAGCTTAGCTGGGTGGTTCTGTCTCAGGGTCTCTAATGAACTTGTAGTTGAGACATTTGCTAGAGCTGCAGTCATCTGAATGCTTGGCCAGGGTTACAGGATTTGCTTCAAAGATGGCTCCTTCTCATGGTAATTGGCAGAAAGTCTCAGTTCGTTGCTGGCTCTTGGGAGAAGGCTTTGTTCAGTTATTTGCAGTGTGGACCTCTCCATAGTATTAATTGAATGTCCTCTTGACATGGTAACTGGCTTTCCCTAGAATGAGTGATCAAAGAGAAAGTGTAAGGGGGAAACCACAATGCCTTTGTGTCCTAATTTCAGGAATAACACTGTAATTTCTACTGCATTTTATCCATTACAAGTGAATCATTTAATACACCCCACATTTAAGAAGAGGGGAATTAGACTCTACGTTTGCAGGGAGGACTATTAAAGAATTTGTGGGGATATTTTAAACCCACACAGATGTGACAGCAGGAAGTACTGTGGCCATATTGAGATTATGAGGGGCCCCAACCCAAAGGTCCCCTCACATTGAGGAAAACGAAAAGATAAGGAAAGGACCTTGATGACAATACCAAGCCAACAACCTACCCTAGACTAGTATTAAGTGCAGAAAAATATTTTTATTTAGTTAGTTTAATTTAGGTGTTTTTTTGTTGTTGTTTGTTCTTACCATTTCAGTCTAAGATGTCGCTGATTGATATTTACAGCCAGGGTTGATATTCAACATATTTGATCATCAATATGTGTTATAAATTAACAAATAACCTAAATATGAATATATAAATGTAAGAACTTTAAAATATATTCTCCTTAATTTCTGAGTTATGAAAGTTGTATACATGTATAAAGCTGTTTATTTAATTATATATGTACATATGCAAGTATATATGTATATATGGGTATAGAACTGCTTACCATATGATAAAAAAATTGATACACATTGTTCTTCAAGTTATTTTAATAATTTCAAATAATTTAGGATTTTTAGAAGTATTTGGCATTACTTTTTGATGCAGCCCTCCCTGGATAAATGATGCTCCAGTATGAGCTGTGATTTCCTGGAAAGAACTGCATAAAACTAATAACATTTCAATTGAATTGATTGTGCTTTTTTTTTTTTTAAGATTTTATTTATTTATTCATGAGAGACACAGAAAGAGGCAGAGACATAGGCAGAGGGAGAAGCAGGCTCCCCTAGGGAGCCTGATGCAGGACTCATCCCAGTGTTGTGCCCAAGATTGCGAATCCGAGAAACCACCAAAGGAGCCAACACCGATGCAAACACGAGGGTTTATTTACAAGCTCGAGCCTGGGTCCAAGTATACCCGACACAGCGGAGCAGGGACTTGGACCCCGAGACGAAGAGGCTTAGCAACTTTATAGGGCCAGTGGCCAATGGGATACGCAGAAAGTTGCACAGTCATGCTGGTCCACTCCCAGGTGGCCGATTGAATTACATTTTACCTTAAAGTATCCATTTGAGCTGGCCTATCACTGAGCCGGATTTCCGGTTAGGGTGTGCCCTGGGCTTGACTAGGGTAGGGCAGTGCCCTAAGTAATAAGCAGGTCAGCACAAGGCGGGTGCAGCCCAAAATAGAGTCAGTCCTGCTCTGCTTGTCCAGGGGTAAGGGGATTTTAGTTAAATTTCCTGGGTCCCACACCCAGGAACCCTGGATCATGCTCTGAGCTGAAGACAGAGTCTCAACCACTGAGACATCCAGGTGTCCCTGAGTTGATAGCCATATTAAGTGGCTTGTGATCTAGATAAGTTTTCAATATGTCTTAACACCAGCAGTGTTATTCATGGTACTGATTTCTCAGCTCCCGCTGAACTGAATGATTCCACTCAAAATTTTTCTAGTAAAATTTTTAAAATAATAGATTTTTATTTGATCTCTCTATATTTTAACAATCAAAAAATATCATTTAAAAAATAAGACCAAGATCATCCTTCAATTAATATGTCCTCATGTGCCAGGCTCCCTGGGTCCAAATACTGACTTGCAGGATAAATTTTAAGTAATTTTCTGTACTGAGCTCCTTTTTCTCATTTGTAAAATATGATTGATGATGATATCTTAAATGAGTAATAGATTTTTAAAATAAAACCTGACACAGAGAAAATGCTAAGTATTAGTATTTTTATTACTAAAATAAATGTCAATATCCTTGATCAATGAGAACTCAGTAAGTTTTTTCTTTTGAAGTGTAGTTGACATACAGTACTATATTAGTTTCAGGTGTACGGTAGTGATTCAACATTTATATACATTAATAAATTTATATACAACAATAAATACATTTATATACAACAATAAATCTAGCTACCATACAAAGTTTGTCACCATACAAAGTTGTTACATATTAACTCTATTCCCTGTGCTGTATCCCCCTGTCTTGTTTTATAACTGGAGGTTTCTACCTTTTAATCCCCTTCCCCCTTTTTGTCCATTGTGCCAGATTTTTTTTTTTTTGTAAGATTTATTTTTCATTCATGAGAGACACAGACACAGAGCAGAGACATAGGCAGAGGGAGAAGCAGGCTCCCCACAGTGAATCCGGTGTGCGACTTGATTCTGGATGCCAGGATCATGCCCCTAGCCCAAGGCAGACACTCAACCGCTGAGCCACCCAGGCATCCTGTCCATTGTGCCAGATTACTCTCTGTATCTATGAGTTAGTTTCTGTTTTGTTTTGTGTGTGTATGTTTATTTGTTTTGTCCTTTTTAAAATTATTTTTTTAAAGATTGTATTTATTTAAGAGAGCAAGCACTAGCAGGAGGAGAGGCAGAGACAGAAGCAGACTCCCCTATGTTGTCTTTTAGATTCCACATACAAGGGAAATCACATTGTATCTGTCTTTCTCTGACTTAGTGCACTTAAACATAATTCCCTCTAGGTCCATACATGTTGTCACGAATGGCAAGATGTCATTCATTTTGATGGCTGAGTAATATTCAGTTGTATATGTACACCACATCTTCTTTATCCATGCTTCCATATTTTGACTTTTGTGAATAATGTTCCAATGGAACATAGGGGTGCATATAGCTTTTCAAAGTGTGTTCATTTTCTTCGGATATATACTCTCAGTGAGTTTTAATGCATTCATCACATTAAATGGAGGGGAAATTCAACAAGGGTGTTAAAGTGGTATCTATGCTTCAGGTAACCCGTGGCCCAAACTGCCCCCAAAAGCCTTGCATTTTCCTAGAACCTCTCTTCTGTTTTGGGAGTGCCTGCAATGCCAGCAGAGAGTACAGAGCTCTGTCTATCCATGACTGCATTTGCCTTTACTATGACCTGCTTGCATTTTTCTCTCCCTGTTTTGCTCAGAGCCAAAATTCTACAGAGACTACAGCTCCCATAAGCAGTCATGTGAGGGTCACTCAGTGGGACCATCCATCAGCAAGGCTTCCTTAGGTTCCTCATCAAAGGCCCTGTCTTCTCCTCTGGGCTTCTGATCCAACTCACATGAAGCCTGGGGCCCTCTAGGGAAAATGGGCTAAACAATGGGTGCCGGAAGTAGGCCCAGTAGTGACTGGTATGGATATAAACCAATCAGAAAGGACACTGGTCACAGTTCTGAAGCAAGGTCATTGACCATTTAGTTGCTTGACCTTAGGAAACTCTGGAAGGTTCCAGGGAAGGGGCCAGGATAAGGTTCTAGGGCTGCAAGGATAAGGAGAGACTCATGAGCTTGGGGCCAGTGATTCTTTACTTATTTCCAAGGAAGCATTTAAAAAACGAATAGGGGCACCTGGGTGGCTCAGGTGGTTAAGCACCTGACTCGATATCAGCTCAGGTCTAGATCTCATGGTCATGAGTTCAAGCCCTGCCTTGGCTCCGTACTGGGCATGGTGCTTACTTAAAAAACAAAACCAAACAAAAAAGCAAATAACAACAGGGACATATGGCTGGTTGAGTCAACAGAGCATGCCACTCTTGATCTCTCCCGGTTATGAGTTCAAGCCCCATGTTGGTCATAGAGTTTACTTTAAAAAAAATTAAAATTAAAAAAAAAAAAGAAACCACCAACAAAAGACAACCAAAAATCAACCAGTGCTTCCACATCAGTGCATAATTGGGCTTCATCCAGGGGGGAACTTGTGTTTGAAGATGACAGATATATTAATTTACCTTCACAAGACATACTTCACATTGCTGCTTGGGAAAAACCTAAATCATGGGAGATATTCTGGAAGATCCCCACATGAGGTTAGGCCTGGGCATTACATGATTCTACAAATATTTACACTATATTATTTACTTGTGTTTTTTAAATTTATAAGCAAAGAATACTAAAATATGACTTATTCTTAAGTAAGGTAGCCCAAGGTCACAGAGTCCTTTCTTGGAATATATTTGCATATCTGCACTGAGAGTGAATGAATAATCTATGCAAATCCACTGCCTGAGGTTCTTTCTCTATTCCTAAAGAGATAAGACAGAAATTTGTCTGTTTAATTCTCCAAACAGAATACATAGGAGATGCACTGAGATTTCACGATGGGTAGAATTCTAATTGGATATCACCACTGAGGATCTGTATCATTCAGTATGCAATTAGAAGACAAAAGCCACTCTAGTCATTTCAACTAGAAGAGGTTTAAGTAAAGGAATTGGTTAATCCTGTTGGGAAGTCTGGCAAAGAAGGGAAGGTTACTCAATGAGGAATAATGACAACCATTCCTAGGTTGAGGGAGCAAAATCATTAAGCCAAAGGCGTGAGTGTGTGCAGTGAAGGCTTCTATTACTGGAGCCCTGCTCCCTGAGCTTCAGCCCGGGAGAATGCAAGCCTGGACTGCGATGGGAGTCACTGTTAGCTTCCCTGGCTCAGACAAGGCTACTATTGTTGCCTCCGCCACCAATGCTATTGCCACCTTCATTCTGTCATCATTGTTATACAGTCTTTGTTGTTTTAACTGCTACTGGAAACTGGAAAAAGCAAGTCACATCTCCCCTTCTCTTGTCTTATAATTTCCATTGGCAGAATCTGGCTCAAAACCAGCTAGTAAATGTAGATTATGGAATCTAAACACCTTATAGAGGGACAGTTGAAAACAAATAAGCAAATTACCAGCCTGAGATGTTGTAAGGCAGTTACATTGCAAGGCCCCTAACAAAGTTGAGACACTCCCTTACCTCCCTTGAAGGTTTTCTGCAGGTGCTCAACAGTAAAACGGTCAGTACTCACTCAAGAATCTTAAACTTTCAGATGCTGAGGGTACAGGACTACATTAGGGGACTAAGAAACTTCAGATAATTTAAGATTCTCACCTTCAGGCAAAGAGTACCATACTGGTAATATCTAAATATTGTGTCTGTGAGTGAATTTGATAGAGGGAAAAAGAGAAGTGAAATCCTATGGCTTTTATCTCTGGGTATCCTAAAATTTGTCCCACTGAGATTAAAGTACAATATTATCCAAAAATGAAAAGCATCATTGTATTTGGAACTCTGTAACAGCATGCTACTCACATTAGGACAGCGTAGATAGGGACGCCTGGGTGGCTCAGTGGTTGAGCATCTGCCTTTTGTTCTGGGCCTGGTCCCAGGGTCCCCGGGTCCCGGGATCGGGTCCCGCATTGGGCTCCCTGCATGGAGCCTGGTTTTCCCTCTGCCTATGTCTCTGCCTCTCTCTCTGTCTCTCGTAAACAAATAAAAATATTAAAAAAAAAAAAAAAGGACAGCGTAGACACAATAAGGTAGACTTTCAAATACTAGCCCCCAGTAGAAGTTACAAGGGCAGACACTGTGGAAATAAACAAAGATCGTCCAAATGAAGACAAGCAGAAGCTATTTATTCAGAGTTTGTTATAGCAAAGAAGTCAGCTACTTATATTTTGGCACTTATATTTTGGCAAAGACTCAAAGGCATGCAGAGGATTGGGAAAGCATCATAGTAGAGAAAAGGGAAGTCTTTAAATATTTCTTTAATAAAGGGTGTTATATAGAGAAACTATAGGTGAGCTAACTTAGGAAGTGAAGTATCTTAAGTGATTCGTCAGGAGTGCAAATATTGCTTTCTCTACTTGATCTTAAGTTGGAAGTAGAAAGTTATTAATCAAGTCTTGGCCCTTGGGGGTGGTTGTCACAGGGGTTACTGTTTGGTTTCCTGGACTATCCCTAGAGGATAGCAGTCTGACTTCCTAAAAGTCTGACTTAAGAGCATGCTGGTTTTCTGTGCTGTGCTGGTTATTGTAAATAATAGATTGATTTCCCAGATAGGTTGTTTCAGATTGTAGTTGTAGGGAAGGAAAAACTTTTCCCTACTCTCTTAGGTTTAGTGGGAATTAAGCTGATAAAAGGCTGATTAAGAGAAGGAAAACAGGGGCACCTGGCTGGCTCAGTTGGGAGAGCATGTGACTCTTTATCTCAGGGATCTCAGGGTTGTGAGTCTGAGCCCCACAGTGTGGGTAGAGATTACATAAATAAAAAAACTTAAAAAGAGAGAGAGAGAGAAAAAAAAGCATATAAATCTTACTTAATGTTATGTTTTAACATGGTGTTGGGGGTGGGTGGTGGGATGCTTCTTAGAGAAGAAGTGAAACCCCAAAGAAGTGGTTAGACTCCAAGACTAATCTGAATTTTAACCAATGGCTATACATTGTGGTGAAATGACTCGACAAAGAAAACGGGTTTGGGCTCTTATGGGGCAGTAAATTGTGGGAAAGTGACTGCAAAATACATGGGGGAAACTAATGAAAGATAAGGGTTATTTTAGTAAAATTTGTTTGAGCAAACTCATCTTGGAGTCAACTCACTGTCTCTGTTGAAAAGAATGTTCTTTTCTTCCTGGCACCAGGAAGACACCTTTCTCCTGGGAAATTTGTGACCTGCTTCTAGGCCGATAGAGGAGGTCAGAGAGTCCTTCCTGCATCTGCTGATTCTCAATTGCCTTCAATTCAAATTTATCAATATGCCAAAATGGCATATTTTAGGTGTCATGTTCTGATCCCCTTCATGGGTCAGAATTCTATTTTTATATATGATCTGGCCATTGTCCACTTGTATATTTAGTCTCTCAATCCCAAATTGCAGATGCAGAGTTGAGATTGTACTCCTTTGGACATAGACAACTCTATTTAGCCTGCTCCAGTTTCAGGTTGTAGGAATTTATACTTCATGATGGTTAATGATTCTTCTGAGCTAATAATAAGGCCAAGTTGAATTTTAATGTGAGGAAAGCAATATAACCAATGAATTTCCCCTAAAATATGAAAAAAGGTAGCTACTTTTTAATACTGCAAGGGATATTTGAACTTCCCAAGTTAATACCTGACACTCCATATGCATCGCTAAGGGGTAGAGTTACAAGCTCAATAAAATGGAGGATTTTAGCCAGTTGTTTTGGGACAGCCCTGTAACTGAGTATAGGGCACATTCTTTAGAATCAGACCCTAAACTGAAATATTTCAATCCAAGTAGTCTGAAAAGTGATTCTAAGAAGTATTGGTAGGGGAGTGAGGAAGTAAGATGAGGGAGGGAGAAAGCCTAGACCAGGTACGTTAATCAGCAATTGCCCTGGGTCAATAGAGTCTCAGTCAGGCTGGGAGCCTCTGGGAGTTGTCCCACCCAGGAGAGAGGAAGCTAGGGTAATTATCTTCTAATTCTTATCAGTCATTAGCTGAGGGTGGCTCCCAGAGTTATTAACTCATCAGCACTTAGAACCTACTCTGCACCTGGGCTGAGAGAAGACCCTCTGGCAGAGTCATATGCTGGCAGTAGGACAACTGTATTGAAACACTAAGTATTGTAGGGATATGAGCACAGAACTGACGGTTTCTTCACATTGGCCAAGAAAACGATGACTGCTCTCTACAAAGTAAGGATCTAAGATAATGCAAAAGTACTTTATAGCAACTTTCCATGTTGCTAACATTCCTTCTTCCTTCCCTGTAAATCCCCAAAATGTGCCATAAGTCTCACCTCATTTTTATTTACACCCCAGTATTAGGCTCTGACCTGTTATTTTGTTCTTTTAGAATTGACTGTGGCTAGGTTGTTTATATGTGCCATCATGGAAAAAAACAAAAACAAAACCAAGCAAATTATTGTAATAACTTTGTAATGGTGACAGATGGTAATTACACTTATTGTGGTGAGCATTGTGTAATGTACATAATTGCTAAATTGCTGTGCTGTACCCCTGAAGCTAATATAATATTGTATGTCAACTATATTTCATATATAAAAGTGGATCACAAAAATTTAGTAGACTTAAATTCAAACCTGGTATTTGTAAGTAAGGCATATAAATTTAAGAAAAAACTTGGTTTTTAAAATATGTAACTTTAGGGGTGCCTGGATGGTTCAGTCAGCTAAATGTCTGTCATTGGCTCAGATCAGGATCCCAGAGTCCCGGGATCTCCCTCTGACTCTCCCCCCTCTTATGTTCTCTCTCTCTCTCTCTCAAATACTTTTTTTTTTTTTTTTTTAAAGAAGAGATTAAAGAAATAGGACAACTAAATGCAACATGTGATCCTGGACGCTACTCTTGAAGAAAAAAATTACCATAAAGGAATTAAGAGAGATAAAATAGAATATGATTAATAAAATGAAGTATCAATATTACATTTTTGAATTGGGTAACTGTACAGAGGTTATATAAGAGTATAATCTTGTTCCTAGGAAATACTCACTAAAATGTTGAGACAAAAGGCCATAATGTATGCAAATATGTCTATTCTCAAAAGTGTCTTCTTTCTTTCTTTTTATTTATTTAAAGATTTATTTATTTTAGAGAAAGAGAATGAGTGGGAGGGACAGAGGGAGAGGGAGAGAGAATCTGAGCAGACTCCACATTGAGCATGGAGCCTGACATGGGGCAATCTCATGACCCTGAGATTACAACCTGAGCCAAAACCAAAAGTTGAATGCCCAATTGACTGTACCACCCAGGTGCCCTACAAATGTGTCTTCTTCAAAGAGTTGTTTTGAAACTCTAGAACTCAGGATGATTTTATAAACATTTTGAGAATTAATGCCTCTTTATGTAATGCACACATATACCCATACAAGAATTGATTGTGGCAAATTAGCCTAAGGTTTCTGTTTTTTTTTTTTTTTTTTTTTTTTTTTTTTAGGTTTCTGTTTTAGTAGGCAGTATGCTGTGGATATAGTATTAATCTTTCCTCAGTTTTTGAAGAGTAGACAAAACCATAAAATGGATCCTAGCCCTTGCCTGGAATGGAGCTCTACTTATTCAGGGATTTTGTTTTTCTAGGAAACTGCAGTGAAAATAAACAAATAGACTTTCAATAAAAATGATTCTTTCCCAAGCCTTTTACTAAACCCTGATGATGTATTGGCAATCTTTATTGATTATTGCTCTTAAATGTCTGGTCAGGTAGCATGACAACTCTCACCATAAAAACCTAAAGCCAGAAGGGCTAAGAATCAGAGTAGAACTCTTGGGGCAGTAGTGTATGTGTATTAAGGTGTAGTGGTTTAGCTCTTGGGCTCTAGCTGGTAGATTGGGTTACAAACTTGTCTTTATCAGTTAGTCACTACATGACAATGAAAATTTAACTTCTCTAAACCTCTTTCCACATCTGTAAAATAGAGACAACAGTGCTACCTTCCTATGGTTCTTAGGAAGATTTAATGAGTTCCTAGATGTGACTCCCTTGGGATAAAAGTTGTTTACATATTTTTTTTTTTTTTAACATTTTACTTCTTTGTTTGAGAGAGAGTGAGTGAGTGAATGAGATGGAGAAGGAGAGAGAATCTGAAGCAAACTCTGCACTGAGCACAGAGCCTGACACAGGGCTCAATCCTACAACCATGAGATCATGACCTGAGCCAAAATGAAGAGCCAAATGCTTAGCCACTGAGCCACCCAGGCACCCCCAGAAGTTGTCTATGTATGTCTTAAAACCTAATCTATCAGTGAGGGTTCAGTGAGGGAATAGAGGCACTATGTGTTATTAGTCAAAGGACTTATTACAGGGATTAGAGCTTACACACTTTGGGAGGAACTGAAGAAGTAAAGATCTGGAAGGAGAAGTTGGAAGAATAGTCACCAAGCAATCCTCCCAAAGCCCTGGGGTCACCGGGCAAGTTGAAGCTTGCAAGGAAATCAGAGAAGCCAAGCACATCTGTCAGACAAAGTGGGACTGGGAAAGAGGTGCTCACTGAGCACTTTGTGGGAAGCTATATTTCTCTGTAGATACAACCTCTGTGTGTCTATTGCTAAGTGTCTGTGGTGGACCTGCAGCTGTTACTGATTGGCTGGCCCAGCAGTTAGAAAGAAGAGCCTGGTGTAGAACAGAGGAGAGTGGACAAGCTGAACTCACTGAGCACCTTGATATTAGCTCATTGCCATGTGGGATGATGAAGACCTTCAGAGAGACATGGCTTCTATTTCACTTCTACCTCTGAAATCATGAGCAAATTATTCTTGTGGTGAATTCAAATCTGGAATCATACAGGGGAAGGGATTCTGGGTAACATACTTCAGAGATTAGCCAAACTGACAGCAGAACAATCCAGCATACCCCAAATACCACTGGCTTTAAAAGTATAATTTATTTCTGTCTCATGTAAAAGAAGCCTAGAGGTAGTCATTCCACAATGACAAGGATCTAGCTCTTTTAGATCTTTTTTCACTGTTATTCATAGCAGGCAGCTTTACTCCACAGTCTAAGAGGGGTAATGAAGCTCATGTCCTTACTCCAGTCAGAAGGAAGGAGAAAAAAGTAAAATACTTTTTTTAAAGCACTTCCCAGAAAAGTCACACATCTGAAAGGGATGCTGGGAAATATATTCTTCATTTCAAGAACTCTTAATATCTAGATAAAACTTGAGAGAGGGAGAAAATAAGTATTAGGAGACAAATAGCTGTTTTTTACCACAATCCAGTCATCAACCTGCTCCTTTCCACACAGAGACTCTGGTCTCTTTGAGACATAGCATCAAAGTACCATCTGGTCACTGCATTAAGCTCAAAACCAGAAATTCTGAGTAACATTCAGTCATCTTCATCATATCAGGACATAGCTGCTCACAGTCCAGAAATCCATAAACTAAAAGTTATTTGCTCTGCTCCCTCACTCAAGCTCAATATATAATGATAAAACAGGTATAGGAATAACCTTAATTAAAATAAGGGATAAGGGAAAGATGGGAAACTTTCACACAACATTCTATTTGTACTGGTCTATAGAAGTTATTAAATTCTACTGGGCAGGAATTACAAAAACTCCCTACCCTAGAAATAGTGTTCCTTCACTAGCTTACCAGGCATCCCTTGGTTCTGCTCTCTGTAATAAACTCCTTCACTTACTGAGTTTGCTATGGACTGAACTGTATCTCCCCAAAATTCATGCATTAATGCCCCAACATGACTGTATTTGAAGACAGGAGCTTTAAGGAGGCAATTAAGGCTAAATTAGTCACTAATTTAGGGTGGTCCCTAATCCGATACAACTGGTGTTCTTAAAAGAAAAGAGAGAGTCCAGAGGAAAGGCTATGAGGACACAAAGAACTGTGGATGTTCTAAGGAGTGATGCCTCAGGAAAAGCTACACACCTTGATCCTGGACTTCCAGCCTCCAGAACTTGGAGAACATAAATTTCTGTTGTCTAAGCCAACCAGTCAGTTGTATTTTGTTATGACAGCCCAATGGTCCCTAGCTTTGCAAAGCTCAGAAGTTCCTTTTTGCAGGCAATATAATTCTTTCAAATAGGAATAGGAATTTCTTTTTATTTACTTTCAGTTATTCCACATCCTTATAATCATAGCTCAAGACTTACCTAGGTTTTTTTTTGTTTTGTTTTGTTTCTTAAGCCTGAAGGCTGGTCTTTTACTCACTGGTTACAGAATTCTGCCCACCCATTTCTCCCTCAATTTAATTCAACAACCTTAAATTCATTTAAAACAGACTTGATGGGCAGCCCAGGTAGCTCAGCAGTTTAACGCTGCCTTCAGCCCAGGGCGTGATCCTGGAGACCGGGAATCGAGTCCCACATTGGGCTCCCTGCATGGAGCCTGCTTCTCCCTCTGCCTGTGTCTCTGCCTCTATGTCTCTCATGAATAAATAAATAAAATCTTTAAAAAATAAAACAGACTTGAATGGGAGGAAGGAAACTTTGATCTACTCTTTGCCACCTGGTTGATGCTTTTGTACAGTGAGGCCCCAGTTTTATGTCCTGCTAAAGCTGCAGGTTTTTAGCCATTGCTGATAATAGGTTCAGTATGGGGTGCAGAAGCAGTTGCCCTTTTCATCCCTGCAAAGGCCCAAATTATCAACTTAGATTGCAGGCCTCGGGCAGATAGCAGTTCTTTTAACAATCTTAGAGTCCCTTCTATCACTGGTTCTATACTGTCTCTAGCCTGTAAGGCTTTGCTAAAATTATCAAGAAGCTGTCAATACATACAAAAATCATGAGTCTTTCCTATCATTTCCCCTAAAGCTACAGTCTCAGTCAGCACATGGTGTCCTTTTCAAGCGAAATCAGGGAGATGTTTACCACCAATTGATTATCTTGCAATACTGAGTCTATGCCATCTGCTGCCCAACTTCTAAGTCAGTACCATACTATATTTTCAGTTTTTTTTTTTAAAGATTTTATTTATTCATTCATGAGAGACACAGAGAGAGAGGGGCAGAGGCACAGGCAGAGGGAGGAGAAGCAGGCTCAAGGAAGGGAGCCCGATGCGGGAATTGATCCTGGGACTCCAGGATCATGCCCTGGGCCAAAGGCAGGCGCTAAACCGCTGAGCCACCCAGGGATCCCTATATTTTCAGTTTTTGTTAGGCACAGTATCCCACTTCCAAATAATTAATCCTATGTCTCTTGGAAATCCATTTAGCATGAAACAGAAAACTGAACACAACATAGCTCAATCAGATGGAAGTTTCTTCTCTTTTATGTATATTATGGTGGAAGTAAGTGGGGCAGGGCATGAAAATAGTGCCAAACCCTCAAGGACTCATTCTTTTATCTTGTTACTCTTCAATCCTCAAAACTTTTCAAAACCTGAAGCTTCTAGCTCGTGGAAAGAAGAAAGATTTGAAGACCATGCTTTCTCCCTTTGGAGATGATTTTCCAGAAGCATCCACGATACTGCTTTTCCTTATTGGTTAGAACTCAGTTCTATGGCAACACCTAGCTAAACACATTCCTTTCAGCTAGTAGTGGGAATACACTGAATTGCCAAGCTATACTGCCTAGGAAAAGTACTCACCGATTTCAGTATGCCCTGTGGGTAGAAAGGTAGTTATTTGGCATACTACCTGCAAGGGCAGCTAGAAAATAAATGAATTTTATTACTAAGGGGAAGACAAAAATAGTTATCTGGTGACAAACAGCAGTCTTGGCTATGGCATGTGAATCATATAGCACAGAGACAATAATAAAGTTAAGAACTGGATAAATTTTATCTATTATGTGTGTCAAAATGTAACCCATGCAAGACCTTATACAGGTATCTTGTTTCACTCCTACTCCGATAACTTCTTTTTTTAACAAGCTTTTTTTAGAGCTGTTTTAGGTTTGCAGCAAAACTGAGTGGAAAGTACAGAGAGTTCCCATGTATCTCCTGCCTCCATACATGCATAGCTTCCCTCACCTTCAATGAATAATCTTTTATGTTTAGTATATAGAAGTGAAAGCTAACCATACACTCTTCGATTCTCATCATCAGCACAAAAAACTCAGCTGACATTGTGAGTATGAAGCTACTTCACAACAACTTGAAGAAATCTTAGGGTACAAATTATATCTATAAAGACAACTAGAGTGGAATTAAAAAAAATATTTTATTTATTTATTCATGAGAGACACAGAGAAAGAGAGGCAAAGACATAGGCAGTGGGAGAAGCAGGCTCCATGCAGGGAGCCCAATGTGGGACTTGATTCCAGGACTCCAGGATCACGCCCTGGGCCAAAGGCAGGCACTAAACCGCTGAGCCACCCAGGTGTCCCTAGAGTGGAATTTTAAGGAAGAAAGCACATATTCTCTATAAATTCTTGTTTATATTATTAGCATATTTCATGAATGTTAAATACTGAATGTAAAGCAAAGATCAATGATAGATTTATTGTACCTCTGAGGATATAATGTTCAGTTTGAATAAGTGTATTCCACGGTATAATTTTCTATTTAGAGAGCAAATAAAAATTAATATTGCTTTAATAACACAAAGAGCAGCATTTTAAATTCGACCAATTCTTTGCTAATGGTAAAATGGAAGATTTGGTGATTCTCAACTGGGTACAATCATAGGGTCAAATAAGTAACATAACATTTCAGGGGCCATAGAAAGGTTACCCTACTCACTAATTCCACTCCTCAAATACTCTTCTCTCACCCTTGATACCTGAAATTCCTTTGAAAAGAGATAAAGCCTTGTATTTCACAAAGGTTTTAAAGAAATAAAAAATTCAAAGACTAAAAATTGAGAACTTAGTGAAAAAGTGTTACTGCCAAGTAGAGAACCCATTTGGGCACTCTAAGTGGGCTCCTGGAAAAATCTGTACTTCAAATTTCAACAGCAACTGAGATTTTTTTCTTCCATTCTTTCCAAAGGGAGATTATATTCTTTCCATTTTGCAAATGGATCCTGCCTGGGCAAGGAAAAGTTCCAGGGGTTCTAAAAAAATGTAAATTGCCACTTGCACCAGGATTTTATCATCAAGTCTCATTTATATCTGAATTGGAGTAAGAAGGCAGAGGAGAATTCCACCCTCCCTGCTCTCCTCACCCTCACTGGAGAAACAGAAGTAGAGGGAAAGAAATCTTAATTGTTTTCCACTTGTCATTTATTAAGTTTGAAACTAGTCTACTGTAGGAACATTGTAGCTTCCCTTTTTTTCTGTCTTGGTTTTTTTATGCTAATTTAGTTGCGGGTAGTGATTAACAATAAAACTCCTGAAGAGGAAAATCCCGTCTTAGGTTTGTCGTCAGAGCCTGACAAAAAAAGTGAGACATGACAGCATCGGAATGTGAGAAAAAAAAGGCTACATACAGTCTACTTAGCAAAAAAGAAAACACAGGCTGGCATTGAGATAGGGCCTTGTGGCTGAGCAGTCCCTACAACCCATGTGTGGGTTCTCCACTAGCTGTCATAACATTCTGAATTGATTGCCTATGATCGTTAGTCTTACATTAGTTTTTTTCTCATCAGTTCACTCAGTTCTATGTAGATCTTGTTCCATAAGATCTTGGGTTAGTAGGTTTTCACAAAGTCATGGCTTCCAATCTAAAAATAATCTGAAAATCATGGTTTGGTCCTCGAGTACAGTCTGACAGGGTGTAAACAATGTTAACTCAGAAGTGAGTCTATTCACTGCAGTATTAATAGAGTACCTGGTACAATCATATTTATGAGTCTCTGAAGCTGTCTTTGTTAAAGACCCAATTTGTACTTGGAGCATATGGCAAAGCCCTTAGGCAAGCATGAGAGGAAAGCAGAAACCACCATGTTGATGATAAGACTGAATGGCTCTGATTAGTTGATAATATTAGTCAATAATATCAGAATGGAGAATAAAATTCTTTATAAGACAAATTACATAACAATTTCATTAAGTAATGATCAATGTTTTTCTGAAGGCAAGAACATATTACAAGCAGTGAGAACATTGACAAATCTTCTTCCAGATAAAGTGTACATAGTGTCTGAAAGATAGTTATATTAATAACATTTTACTTCAAAATTAATCAAAGAAAAGGTGCTCAACATCACTCTTCATCAGGGAAATGCAAACCAAAACTGCAATGATAACAAAAAGTTCACAAGTGTTGGCAAGGATGTGGAGAAAATACAACCCTTGTACATTGTTGGTGGGAATGTAACTTGAGACAGCCATTTAAAAAAACAGTATGGAGGTTCCTAAAATAAAATAAAATTAAATTAAATTAAAATTAAAATATAACTACCACATGATCTAGCAATCTTTCTTCTGGGTATATATATATAAAGGAAATATAATTAGTATCTCAAAGAGATATCTGTGCCCCCATGTTCATTGCAGCATTATCCACCAAAGCCAATATATGGAAACAACCTAAGTGTCCATCAACAGATGAATGGATAAAGAAATATACACAATGATTATTATTCAGCTTTTAAAAAGAAGGAAATCCTGCCATTTCCACAGTATTGTGACAACATGGATGAACCTGGAGGTCATTATGCTAAGACACAGAAGGAAGCCAGACACAGAGAGAAAAATACTGCATGATCTCACTTAAATGTAGAATCTTAAAGTCAAAATCATAGAAGCAGTGAAGAGAATTTTCCTCCCCCCAGGGGAGGAAATGGGGAGATGTTGGTCAAAAGGTACAAATTTTGGTTATGTAAGATGAATTAGTTCTAAACAGATGTAATGTATTACTGGTGACTATAATTAATAATACTATACTGTATACTTGAAGTTTGCTAGGAAAGTAGATCTCAGGTTTTCTTAACATACATACACACAAAAAAGTTAACTGTGGAAGCGATTAATATGTTAATTAGATTGACTGTTCTAATTATTTTATTATGTATATGCATATCAAACATCATGTTGTACATCTTAAATATGCATATTATTTTTATCTAAAAAATTAAAAATAAAAAAAAATAATAAAAAAATAAAATAAAATAAAAATTAAAAATTAAAAATAAAGTTAAGAGAAAGTTACACTTTATCATTGGGAAGTTCTTCCTATGCATTTCTTAAAAGTGTTGAAATAATTACAAAATAAAGCTACAAAACTTCATTTTTAGCTTTCTCTTTTAACAAGGTAAAAGAACAAATCTTTGTGCTTGCCAAGGAACCCTTTGGGAAATCCCTAATACAATGTAAAAGTAAAAGACATATTGAATTTCTTTCCCTGAATCTGAGCTCTAATCTTGGAAGAAAAAAAAAACTATTAGAGAAGATGTGGTCACTTGATTAAGATAAGATCATAGGTGCCACAAAACAGTGGATGATTATAGCTATTAATTAAACCATCAGTAAGGTAATTTAGAATAAATTAGCGGAAGGTAACACAATTGCATGCAACCTTAGCTTTTCCAGAAGTGAGACACTAAAAAATAATTAAATACAGCATAAAGTAAAGAACATTATTTCGAAGAAATAACAAATCTTTTCTATCTGGCAGAAGGTAAAAAATAACATTTTATTTTTGTAGAAATAGAAAAATGCATCTGAAAATTCACATGGAATTTTAAAGGACCTCAAATAGCTAAAACAATTTTTTAAAAAGATTTATTTATTTATTCATGATAGACATAGACAGAGAGAGAGAGAGGCAGAGACACAGGAGGAGGGAGAAGCAGGCTCCATGCAGGGAGCCTGACGCGGGACTCGATCCTGCGACTCCAGGATCGCGCCCTGGGCCAACAGGTGCTAAACTGCTGAGCCACCCAGGGATCCCCCCTAAAACAATTTTGAAAAAGAAGAACAAAGTTGGAGGACTCATAATTCCTGATTTAAAAACTTATTACAAAGCTATAGTAATCAAAAGAGTATTGCACTGGCATAAAGACAGTCACATAGACCAAAGGAATGGATAGAGATCCTAGAAATAAACCCTTACACATATGCTCAAATGATTTTTTAGCAAAGATACCAAGCTATTCAATAGGGAAAGGACAATCTTTTCCACAAATGTGTTGAAAAAAAATGCTTATTCACATGCAAAAGAATGAAGTTGGACCCTTACCTTACACATACAGAAAAAACTCAAAAAGGATCAAAGATCAGAGAGCTAAAACTATAAAACTCTTAGAAGAAAATATAGGAAAAAAGTTTCATGACATTGGATTTGGTACAGATAACAAAAGCAAAAATAAAGTGTACTACATCAAAATTTAGCACTCTTGTGTATCAAAGGAAACTCTTGTGTATCAAAGAATGAAAAGGCAGCCAATGGAATGGGAGAAGATATTTACCAATCATATTATGTAATAAGGGGTAAATATCCAGAATATATAAAAAATACCTACAATTCAAGAGCAACAAAACAAACAACCCAATTAAAAAATGGGCAAATGATTTCTTTTTCCAAAGAAGATGTACAAATGGCCAATAAGTATATAAAGAAATGTTCAACATCACTAATCATTAGAAAAATGTAAAAAAAAATGAAAACCACTGAAATATCATTTCAGAACCATTAAGGTGGTTGCTATTAAAGACAAACAAAAATAAAAAAAAAATCAGCCTTGGCAAGGATTTGAAGATAAGCTGCACCATTTTACATGTGTACTGTTGGTGGGACTGTAAAATGGTGCAAATGCAATGGAAAACAATATAATGGTTCCTTAAAAAAATAAAATAGAGTTGCTATGTAACCAGCAATACCAATTCTAGTTATATATCCAAAAGAATTGAAAGTAGGATCTCAAAGAGACATTTGTTCATAGCAGCATTATTCACAATAGCCAAAACGTGGAAGCAACCTAAATGTTTGTCAATGGAGGAATTAATAAAATGTGGTATATAGAATATATTTAGAATGTATGTATAGAATATATATATTATTATTTTTATTATTATATATATACACAAATACACATGTATATATAATAAAATATTACTCAGTTTGAAAAAGGAAGGGAATTCTGGCATATGCTACAACATGGATGAATCTTGAGAACATTATGTTAAGTGGAATAACCCAGTCACAAAAAGACAAAAACTTATATGAGGTATCTGTAGGGGCCAAACTCATGGAAACAGTAATTATAATGTTGGTTGCCAGGACCTAGAGAGAGAGAGGAATGGGAGATTTTTTTAATGGATGTGTAGATTTTCAGTTTTGCATAATGAAAAACTTTTGGAGATTGTGAATATGAATATATTTAACACTATTGAATTATATACATTTATAAATGGTTAAATTTTATGTATAATTTGTCACAATTAAAAAATATTTTAATTTATGGGGCAGCTGACTCAGTCAGCAGAGCCTGCAACTCTTGATCTTGGGGTTGTAAGTTCGACTCATACTTAAAATCTTTCAGGGGAAAAAAAAAAAAAATCTTTCAGGGGAGCTTCAGTAGCTAAGTTGGCTGAACATCTGAGTATTTTTTTAAAATTAATTAATTAATTAATTAGAGAGAGAGAGTGTGTGAGCAGGGGGAGGGGCACAGGGAGAATATCTTTAAGCAGACTCTTTGCTGAGTGTGGTACCTGATGTGGGGCTCCATCCCAGGACCCATGATTTCATGGCCTGAGCAGAAACCAAGAGTCAGAGGCTTAATGACTGAGCCACCCAAGCACCCCAAATGCTCAAGACCTGACACTTGATCTTGGCTCAGGTCTTGATCTCATAGATGTGAGTTGGAGCCTTGAGTTGGGCTCTGTGCTGGGCATGGAGCCTACGTAAGAAAATCAAATCAAATCAAGTCTTAATTTTTAAAAAAATTTAAATAACATCTTCCAATGCTAAACTTTGTCATTTTAATAGAAAGCCAAATTCGATTTTCATTAATATTTGGCAAGAAGTGATTAACAAGCTCCTTTTAAAATTTTGTTTATAAGTTGATCAAAACTGAGCAAACTTTTCTGAGCCTCTTTATCAATATATTTATTACTATTTTTCAGACACATTACTCAATTTTAGATATTGCAGTTTTAGAAACCACACCAAATAAAGTTCCTATTCTGCATATAATTTACCATTTTTTCTAATCATATAAGTTTTATTGCTAGATCTCCTTTCACATTCTTGATCAACCAGAGACATTAGGGCAAAACTGTTATCAATTTCCAGTGATAAATAGAACATATCCCATTACCTTGAATATCTGGTTATATTTCTTTGCCACTATTGCTCCTTGAATAGTTTGCAGTTACTAAGTTACTGTATTCCAGCCCCAAATCTTTCTATATTTTGCTTTGTGATACTAAAGCCAGGATTCTTCAAACAACATTTCTGCCTTGCCAGATGGCTTCATTTTAGGCTCAGTTAATAGAGGATGTTAGAGGGAAACTGAAAGTTTAGAGGAAAAAGAAAGGATTTGCCCCTTCCTGTCTGCTTCCTGTCTAATTGTGGTTCCTGTATCATCCCAGCAATGCTTCTTCATTCTGGCAACAGCAGTTCCTTCTGACAGCAGCAACTGAATCTAGTGTGCAGTTTTCCCAACAGTGGCAGAATGAATTTTAATGTGCTTCCAATATCCTCAGAGACATTAACACAAACTGAGTGGCACCCTTTCAGCAACTCTTCCACAGAAGTCTAAATTTTAGCTCCATAGGATCTCTCCTCTAAATTTCTTGGCTTTATTAATTCCAACCCCTTCCCTTTGTTGCTTTAGTACTAGGGGTGTTAGCTACTTACCACAATTGCTACTTCCATGATATGCATGCTGACTAGTTGCCAACAGACTTTGGAAGAAATGACATGACAGGTTACTACTGATTATTAATGTATATCTGCTATTTACCTAATGATTTCTTTTATTTATTTATTTTTAAGATTTTATTTATTTATTCATAGAGACACAGAGAGAGGGAGAGAGGCAGAGACACAGACAGAGGGAGAAGCAGGCTCCAAGCGGGGAGCCCGATGTGGGACTGGATCCTGGGTCTCCAGGATCACACTCTGGGCTGCAGGCGGCACTAAACTGCTGTGCCACCGGGGCTGCCCTACCTAGTGATTTCTGTACTGAAAACTATTAAAAGATAAACTGAGGCATTTTCTAAACTTTGAGTTTATTTGAGCAAAAATCAATTCATATTGGGTGGCACTCAATCTAGCAGATAGAAAGGAGCTCCAAGGAGCTGTACAAAAATGAAAGACTTTTATCGATAGAAGAGAGCAGGAATAAGGAAGTTATACCAGGCAAAAAAGTGGGTTGGTTATGATACAGTTACTTTCCTTTGGGGGATAGTAGGAGTCAATCCAGGCAGATTACTGAACTAGTGTTAATCAGGTCCTTCCTGATTTCTGGTTTAAAATTTCATTTCTGAGAGAGCTGAAAACTGTAATTAATTTTCAGTTTGGTGACCTGGGGCTTAGCATAAGTGACTCCATCTTGGACCTGTTGTCTTGTTTTTAACAAGACCTATCAGCAAAGTTTTTAGTGTATGCAATTATTCACAGTTAATATACCACAGTAAGTGAAATTAGAGACATGTTGTTGGGAAACTGGTGTTATTTAATTAACCCATGGTGTTTGGGGTTGAATGGTGACCCTGAAAAACAATTTGAAGTCAACCCCTCATATCTTAGAATGTGACCTTGTTTGGAAATAGAGTTATTATAGACATAATTAGTTAAGAAGAGGTCATACTGGAATAGAGTGGGCCATTAATTCAATATGACTGTTTTTTTTTTTTTTCTTAAGATTTTATTTATTTATTTGAGGAGAGAGAGAAAGCATGCAAGCACATTAGGGTCAGGGGAAGGGCAGAGGGAAAGGGAGCCCTGATGCAGGCTCCATCGCAGGATCCTGGGATCATGACCTGAGCCAAAGCCAGACACTTAACCAACTGAGCCACCCAGTCACCAATATGACTGGTGTTCTTATAAGAAGACAATGAAGAAAAAAAAAAAGAAGACAATGAAGATGTGATAGGAACAACATGTGAAATGGAAGCAGAGGCTGGAGTTATATAGCTATAAGCCAAGGAACACCTGGCTACCAGAAGCAGGAAGAGACAAGGAACTCCTGCCAACACCAGATTTCTAACCTCCAGAATTCTGAGAAAGTAAATTTCTGTTGTTTTAAATTACTTAGCTTATAGTTCTTTTTATAGCAGACCTAGGACACCAATACATATAATAACTATTGGAAAAATCTATAGTTTTCCTGTGTCTCTCTCCTTTACTTTCGCAGAGAACACTTCTGGTCACCAGATGTGTGAGTTTTTTTTCCCATACTAAGCAAATTTGCAACATCAGCTAGCTGTCCTATAATTTAATTCATTTCTGACACTATCTGCCTGGAGATGGCATAATATCCCACAGGTTAAGGGCTGAGTCCCACAAGACTGCTCCCAATTTCAGATGCTAATAGCGAGTAGTAGGTCTGTAGTTTATCCACAACTTCTGTCTGACTTGGCTACAATCAGAGGTTTCCATGACCTCCTTCCCCTTTGATTTACACGTTTACCAGTATTAAAGGACATGATAAAATATACAGATAAACAGCCAGATGAAAAGATATATATGGCAAGGTCTGAGAGAGTTGGGAGCACAGTAGCTTCTATCCCTAGGAAGTTGGGGTGTGTTACCCTTCTAGTATATGGATAAGTTTGCTAACCCGAAGCTCTCCATCATACTACTGTGATTTTTATGGAGGCTTCATCACATGGGCAGGATCAATCACTAACTCTATTTTCAATCCTTTTCCATTCTCAAGAATATGGGAGGAGAGGGAGCAAGGTTGAGGATTCCAAACTTCTAATCATAGCTTTGTCTTTCCAATGACCAGCCTTTATCCGGGGACCATTCAGGAGCCCATCCAAATTCACCTCATTAGGACAAAAGACATTTCTCTTACCCAGGAAATTACAACAGTTTCAGAAGGCCTATTCTAGGAACTGGGAGGCATGGACCAATATACATTTTCTGTTATCTTACAGTAAGAAGAACTGTAAAATGATACATATGATAAAATGCAATAACTAAAATTCATGCATGTCAGAATTGTTTCAAGTAAGGACCATCTGTAGTCTTAATTACCCATATTATAGATGCATTTTAAACAAATTTACTAACTGCTATTTCAGAGAGAACTGAGAGGTAGGATATTAATACCTGTTATATGTAAGCATTTTAGCACACCAGTGAAGTATATCTATAATGACCCTCATAACTACATACACACATTATTTTAGCACTTTCTGAAGGTGGCAAAAATGAACTTTTCCAGCTGTTTAATTACATATAAACATAAGAAGCAGAAGTATAGATTATATTTAATGACCAATGCTTCAGTATTCTATTATATTTAGGAATTATTCAGGTAATCAAGGATGAACCATTGATTAATATAATAGTAAGTTAACTAAGGATCTTGGGGATTTTGTTTAAGTTGACATGCTATGAAATAAAATTACTGTTGATATGAAAAAGTTTGTCAGAATTATAATTCAATTTAGTTGAATATATAATTTTACATATTTCATAATCTTAAATGCTTATATTATGCTCTCTACTGACTAAACCAAGAAAGCATAGTTCATTTAAAACTGAAACTATTAGGGTGACTGGATGGCTAAGTGGTTGAGTGCCTTTGGCTTGGGTGGTGATACCAGGGTCCTGGGATCAAGTCCCGCATCAGGCTTCCCATAGGGAGCCTGCTTTGCCCTCTGCCTGTTTCTGCTTCTTTCCGTGTGTCTCTCATGAATACATAAGTAAAATCTTAAAAAAAAAATCCTGAAACTGTCAGGAGCCTGGGGGGTTCAGTCAATTGGGCATCCAACTCCTGATTTCAGCTCAGGTCATGATCTCAGGATCCTGGGATTGAGCCCCATGGTGTGCTCCCCACTCAGTGGGGAGTCTGCTTGTCTCCTTCTCCTTCTGCCCCTTCTTCTGCTCACTCTCTGTTTCTCTCTCTTAAATTAATAAATAAATCTGGGGGATACCTGGGTGGCTCAGCAGTTGAGCGTCTTCATCTTCCTTCAGCTCAGGCTGTGATCCTGGGGTTCTGAGATAGAGTCCCACATCGGGCTCCCCATAGGGAGCCTGCTTCTCCCTTTGCCTATATCTCTGCCTCTCTCTGTATGTCTCTCATGAATAAATAAATAAAATCTTTCAAAATAAATAAACTTCAAAATAAATAAATCTTAAAAAAAAAAAAACTTCAACTAAAACTGTCAAATTGGTCCAATTTGTCCTTGGATTCACTATAGTTCCATGGACTTGGACTTTTTTTTTATTTAAATTCAATTAGCCAACGTAAAGTAAATCATTAGTTTCAGAAGTGGAGTTCAACAGTTCTTCAGCTGCATATAATACCCATCATTTCACGTGCCCTCCTTAATGCCCATCACACATTTAGCCCATCCCCCCACTCACCGTCCCTCTGGCAACCCTCAGTTTGTATTCTATAGTTAAAAGTCTCTCATAGTTTATATAAAAGTGCATCTGAGCCAGGAGTTTTATGAGAAGATTTGTTTCTTCTTAAAAGGTCAGCACATTGAGAGTACTAGAAATTCAGGGGTTTTCCCCTAGAATTCTTGGATTTCTTTATGGATTGTAAGCTTTTATTGGTCTCTATAAGCCAACCAAATTGGAACTCCCTCACCTTGAGAGACTTTAATCCAATTTTTAATCCAATTTATTCATATACTCTGAAGGTAGGATATTATTTCATACTCAGGCAGTGGGATGTATAGGCTATTTTAAATATTTTTTTTAAATTTTTATTTATTTATGATAGTCACAGAGAGAGAGTGAGAGAGAGAGAGAGAGAGAGAGAGGCAGAGACACAGGCAGAGGGAGAAGCAGGCTCCATGCACCCGGAGCCCGACGTGGGATTCGATCCCGGGTCTCCAGGATCGCGCCCTGGGCCAAAGGCAGGCGCCAAACCGCTGCGCCACCCAGGGATCCCTAGGCTATTTTAAATTATAGACACAAAGTTACATTGAGAGCTTGCAGATTTAGTTCTATAACCTTACTTATGGGTAAAAAGTAAACCCAGAACATAAAAACTCACCATTCCAAAGACAAGTTTTCTTTCCAATGGACACAGTATATTTGATTAATTCATTTGAATTTGAATTCACAAATTGTTAGATAAATGAGTAAAGGGAAAAAAGATCAATAAACCACATTGTCTGCGACATCTAATTCAACAGAGAATAGATTCCTATCAAGTCAATAGAGATCACCAAATGGTCAGATCATAAAACCGGATTTCCAATCATTGCTGCTACCAAAGGGAAATAAATTTATCAGCTGTATGTATGCAAACCAGAACTGAAACCAAACTTGGCTGAGAACCAGAAACGAAAACAAATCACAGAGTAAGAGAAAAAAGAAAAAACAGAGGGAGATATAGGTGAGTCAGTGAAGGTAAAATTATATCGCTGCTTGGAATTCACTCTAAAGGTCAAAAAGGGAAAAGCCTTAAATAACCCATGAGGTATGCTTCTTAAAGAGCAACATAGTTTCACTGGTTCTAGTGTGTGAGTCCACTTTGGCATGTATGTAGGTGGAACAATTTTCATAACAAAGTATAATTTTATTTCTAAAACCTTAAAAATGACTCAAACACACATAGAATGATACCACTGACAATTTGTTTGTGTCATCAATGAGGGAAATAGCAGAACTATAAAGTTAATGTAGAGGAGATTAGAGAAATTAAGGACTATATAATAAAATCGGGAAAGACATACTGAAATAAATTTGAGACAAAAGTCACTAAAAAATCTTACTGGTCAGTAAAACTATAATCTATGATGGTATCTTTTCTGTGGAACATTATTTGCATTTCTTCCAGAACAAAAAAATCTAAAAGGCGATATATACCTGCATAGTCAATAGTCTTAAACTGTAGTAGTTAAAAAATCCTGGAAATAGAGAGATCCTGTTAACAGGATGAAGTATAACACTGAAAGGACATGCAATCATCCTTTTGCTTTAGTTCCAAATTTGGAACTTTTCTTAACAGGAAACAAAATCAAAGTGGAGTGTGACCAAAAATTAGTTCAAATTTAGTTCTTTTGTAGATTTTTTGTTTATTCTTAGTAACTTCTGCCACATTTTTGCAGGTTGCTGAGATCCCAAGCCAGGTGAAGCCGGCAGGTCATCTAAAATTACTTTCACTGACAATTTTCCCTTCATTTATTTTTCAAAAAGATTTTATTTATTTATTTATTTATTTATTTATTTATTTATTTATTTATTTAGAGTGTGCAAGCTGGGGAGTGGGTGGATGGGGGAGAGGGAGAGAGAATCTCAAGCAGATTCTGTGCTGAATATGGAGCCTGATGCAGAGCTCAATCTTATGAACCTGAGATCATGACTTGAGCCAAAATCAAGAGTCTGACACTTAACTGACTGAAAGGGCATCCAAGTGCCCTTTCCCCTTAATTTATTAGCAAAGACAAAAATTCTAGTACCTTTAACTTCTTTTTAAGCAGATAAATGATAATATTTCTTCAATAGAAGCACTTTTAGCTAAGTTTCTAAAAATAGAAAAACTGGAATTTAAAGCAGATCAGTTTGTAATACAACTCCCACACTTAATGCCTCTCCACAAATAAATATGAATAATTTTTTACATCTACTTATACCTGTATCATATGCAAGACTTACTGTTGGCTCCTTCACTCAATTACATCTTAGTTACAGGTCTTGAGGTATTTATTCTCCTTTCTATCCCAAGACCCTATGTCTTTCAGCATAGAGTAGCACAGCTCCTTCTAACTCTATGATCTTGTACATTAACCTTTATTGCCTCACTTTCTTTACTTGGTTTTAAGGCCATCCAGGCAGTGGTTGTTATTTTATATAAGCCTTACTCAAGAAACTTATTAAAATGAAGATTCCTGGATTTGTACTCAGATACTCTGAACTAGTCTATAGAACTGAGATTAGCTCAGGAATCTGAACTTTTACCTACACTTCTCAGGGAATTCTTATGCATGTGGCCATTAGCACACATTTTGAGAATAGGGATTGAAAGCTAGTTTTCCATACCAATTGGTATAAAAGGAGAAACCAAAATAGAATTATTGGTAACTCTAGTATTGAAAGGGTATGGGGTTGGACTAGCCCAAGTGGCAACTATTAAGAGAATAAAATGGGTGTGGTGATCCATGCACAGCAGATGCAGAGATTAAAAGAATAGCAGCAGATAATTAGGCATTGTAATGTGTGCTGCCTAGAGATGCCTCATTCTGGATATCAATGGTTTTAGCTTCAGAACAGTGGGATTTATAAGAAAAATTCAACAACCAGCTTACTAAAATGTTGCTTAACATATATTTCAGAAAAGCAATGGACCTAACAGGGAATGGTTTAAACCACCATAACAGAATAACAGACTCTTAGGCATTTCTCGGACTTAAATAAATTCATAGAAGTAGATTATCTGAATGAATGAGGGATGAGAAATCCCATAGAAAGGATAACATGACATCACAAATAGCAAAACTTTTTGTGGACAATTTGATACTGACAGTGACATAAGCCCTTAGGATCCAGAAAACAACTAATGGCACTGATAAGAATATGTGCTCAGAGATATCATATGAGAGTTGGAATTCTGCTATGAATTTATCCATGCTTGGCCCAATCTGACTCTGAATTCATCCTGAAGTTCATATAGTCTTTGCTTAAAACATTATTAGTTGGATGGTATGACCCATATTATGGTTGTCAATCATTCTTGGGCTTTTTCTTTCTCAATGGACCCATGAGCAAAGCAGCAATGGTGGCAGTGAAGGAGGCCATCATGAGTTTGTCATCTGGACTTTGCTTCACCAAGACTAACTCATTTACTAACATTACTAGATTCTAACTGGCAACCATAATGATTATTGACAAGAGAAAAACAGAGAGAGAACCCATTCATACTACAAGGAGAAAGCTATCTACCTGATTGTAGATGAACTTCACTGAGCTCTTTCTGACATGTAGATGACAATGTTTTATTCCTGACAATGTTTTATTCTTATCTAGACTCCTTCTTGTTGTATATTCGTTTTGATGGTTATAGTGCCATAATCTTTAAACTTATTGGATGCATTAGACATTATTATGACATTCTGTCCACATTACCTCAGACTGTTCTTCATAGGTAAAGAAATGAGGCTGAAGCCTAGAGTATTTGTCATTATCATACTTTCCTGTGCCCACAAGTTGGCCTTTAAAAAGTGGAATATTTTAATGAAAATCCAAACAGGGTATCAGACTGGGAACCTCATTTTGCAAAGTTAGAGTCCTGTCTTGCAGACTGTGATACATGTTCTAAACTAGTTACCAACAATGATACTTTCTCTCCCACAATAAAGAATAAGATTCTAGGAAAACCAGCAGTATACTTGAGAGTGGCACTGCTCATGATCACGCCTGATAATCCACTTTCAGAATTTTTGTATCCTGAACTGTAAACCATAGACTTTTCAGCCTCAAGTCTTTGAAACCAAGGAGAAGAAGGGATATGATAATAGTGAAATTAAGTTTGAAGTGGAAAGCCTCCTGCCATCAAAGAGGCAGGAAAGAAAGTAATTAATTACTTTAGCTGGGTGATGGATCATGATTATAAAGAAATGAAGATTACATCAAGAGTCCTAGAGAACTCCTTTCACTATTATCTAGAGGTACCAGAGTACCAGAGACATGTACAGGAAGGATCACAAATGATTCTTTGCCCTCAAAATCGAAGGTTTGGGTGCTCCACTGAGGGTTGGATGACTAGGCAAGGGAGGGGAGGGAAGGAAGGAGTAGAATTGTAGAAGCATAAGTGTTGCCAAAGGCCAGGAACACAGTCTAGGTAAAGGAATAGGTAAGTCATATATCGTAAATACTAGCTCTGCCTGGTCTGCCTCATGACCAGTTGCAGACATGATGGCTTTAGCCATAGTCTCTACATTAAATTTATTATTATTGCTATTTTGGTTCTTTATTAATTGTCATAGAAGTTACTGATTGTCCTTCATCATCTCTTTTTCCCTTCTTCCTTTGTATTAGAATACTATTTTTTTCTAAACACATGACTACTCAAAATAAAGACTGCTTTTCCTTATCCTCTTTTCAAGCGAGATATGTTTGTGTGACTAAATTCTTTTATTTATTTATTTATTTATTTATTTAATTTTTTTATTATTTATTTATTATTTTTTATTTATTTATTTTAATTTTTTATTTTATTTATTTATTTTTTATTTTTTAAAAATTTTTTTTTTTGTGTGACTAAATTCTGACAAGTGGAAGAGAAACAGAAACATTGGATCTGTGAACATCCTTAAGGGGGGGGTACATAATATTTTCACTTCCTCCTCTTTCTTGCTAACTGCAATAATGTTATGCTCACTGAATTATTTGAGAATATTCAATTCTTCTGTACAGGATAAAACATATGAATGAAATATTTGAAACTCATAAGAAGTAGTAAGCCTAGATACCAGGTGAGGTAGTAGCTTATGAAATATGAATGAAACTTATAGAATGTGTTAACTATAGATTAGGTGTAAGCAAATAGCTTGTGAGGCACAGGCACAATTCATGCAGTATGGATTTTAAGTAAGTTAGTAACTTCTAAGACATGTCAAAGTTATATATAATAAATGGAGTATATGACAAGACAAACAAAAATGTTATTTATAGGTAGAAAGGGGTGGAAATATCAAGTCACAAGGTACAGATCCTTCTCTAGGCTGACAGCTATGCCATTCCCAAGTTGGCTAATGTGGTAGGCAGAGATATAAAATGGCCCCCCAGATTTTCGGCCTCTAGTATATACACATTTTCTTTTAGTTGTTCATCAAATATTAATTTAGGTATTATTGTGATGGGATTTTACAGACATACTTAAGCTCCCAAATCAACTGACCTTAATACAGGGAGACTATCCAAGTGAGCCTGACCAAACTACAAGAGCCCTTTAAATCTGGGTCTAGAAATCAGAGATTCAAACATGAGGAGTTGATGCTCCATTACTGTCGTGAATATGGAGGAGGCCACATGGCAAGGAACATGAGCAACCTTTAGAAGCCAAGAGCAGTTCTAGCTGATAACCAGTGAGGGAATGGGCACCTTGTCGTGCAGTCTTAAGGAACTGAATTCTGTCAAGAAGAATGAAGCTAGAAGTGGATTTTTCCATGAAGCCTCAAACAAGAATTCAACCCTGCTGAATGTTGACGTCAACCTTGTGATACCCTGGGCAGAGTCAAGCCATACCAGACTTCAAACCTCCAGAACTATGAGTAGTAAATGGGTATTGTTTATGCTGTTAAATTTGTGGTAATTTGGAATGCAGCAATAGGGAACTAACATAACTACTCCGTGGTGATACTCATCTTGGTCCCATTCTGGCCTCACACATGTTCTATCCTGAAAACAGACAATACCCATAGTTGTTCAGCAGGCTAATTAAGGAGCTACATTTGTAGCCAGGCATACTCACCCTTGCCTTTTGCTAATAGTGCAAATGAGTGTGTTGGTTCTGTCTGCTATGCTTCCTTCCTCAAATCCTAGTTTCACTCTGAATAATCACATCATCAAAGAGGAAGACATGTGGCAGAGAGAAAGAAAGGTTATATGAATACTGCATAACTGAGGATGGTAGGTAGTGTGGTCTTTCCATCCCACTTGCATTCTATTTCAAATGTGTTAACATGTTATCCCATCTCTTTTCCTTGTTTCTCATTCTGTGTTTTAATTTTTTTGTAAATATTTTATTTATTTATTTGAGAGTGAGCGAGAGAGCACACACAGAGGGAAAGGGAGAAGCAGATCGAGATGCAGGGCTCGATCCCAGGACTCTGGGATCATGACCTGAGCCGAAGACAGATGCTTAACAGATTGAGCCACCCATGCACTCCATCATGGGTGGATAAACTGACTTACTAAACCATATAAATTAAGTGTCTTATTTGGTCTGCAGGTCTCTTTGTTCTATGACCTCTGTGATAGCTTACATAGTAGCATACGTACAAGTTATTGTTGCATCAAGGTAATTTCCTCCAAGAAGAATGTGAATCTAATGGCTAGCATTCAAGCAGCCATCTTAGACTCACAAGGATAGAGCAGCAATAAGATAGGAGAAACAATTTAGAAGGAGCCTGAATTCTTACATAATGGAGGGCTGTGATAGCCTTGGATTGCCTACCTCTGATTAGTTTTATGAGAGAAATAAACTTCTAACTTTTAAAAGGGATCTATATTAGTGATTTTCTGTCCATCACAGCTAAATCTAACTCTACTTGGTGCACAAATGTTTCATGTTTCCTCCTCTATTATATATAATTGGTTTTCAAAATGTAGACTAAGGCCCACGAAAATGATCTGAGCTACTTGTCAAAATTTAGCTTTTTAGATGCTACCCTAATTTCGTTTGTGGAACCTAAGAAACTGTACCAGTTATAAAGCCTCTTTGTGTATTCGGCCACCGATGCTTTAAACCATTGATCAGAAGGGAATGTTTGTGGTATTCACAATTAGAATTTAGTACAGATGCTAAAGAATGGTAAGGAGTAAGACCTGGATAGGTCCCCAAGGGACGAAAGGCTAAATGAAATATCTGGAGATTTTTGAACTGAAAGGAAAAAACAAATTTGAAAATTACCTCTTACATTAATTTAGTGTGGCTGCTGTAACAAATCACCATGACTTTAGTAGCTTAAAACAATATACATATAGTCTCTCAAAAGTTCTGGGATCAGAAGTGCAAAATCAAGGTGTTGGCAGGGTCACACTCCCTCCAGAGGCTCTAGGGAACTGATTCTTTGTCTCTTTTAGCTTTTGGTGGCTGCCTGTCCTTCCTTGGCTGGTAGCCACATCACTCCAAACTGCCTCTCTCTTCAAACTGCCTTCTCCTCTGTGTGTTTTTCTAATCTTCCTCTGCCTCTCCCTCATAAGAATACATACTATTGTATTTAGGGCCCATTCAGATAATACAGGATTAAACTCTTCCTCTGAAGATCCTTAACTTAATCATATCTTTTGCCATACAAGGTAATATTCATTCTTTAGTCATGTAAAGTAGTATTTACAGGTTCTGGGAATTAGAAAGTAAATATATCTTTTGCAGGGTAGGAGGCATTTTTTCTTCTACTAAACACTTAATACACTTTTGGATAGAGTATTCATATCTTCTAAGGACAGTTTGACTACATTTATAGTTTTTCATGTGATAGATCTTCTTTGGAATTATAAGGAGATGTTTCATGCACGGCACCCAAGAGGTGAAATATATTAGACATAAAGTCATACTAGCTGCTATACCTGCTTGTCCTCCTTTAACTGAAGCCCTGCTCAGAGAAGTGGCTTTGAATTACATTCTAGTATTACCGATCAGATCAGGGTAGGTACATAATTCAAAGGAAGCTGGCTATGAGATTACCTGTAGAAGTGATTGTAAATATCTAAGACAAACCTAGCTTCCACTGTAATTTGGACTATGGAATTTGAAATGTGGAGAAGACTGAGAATTAGTAGAGAGATTTAGATTTAATAGATCCTACGGTAAGACCTAAGTTCTCTCTCCTTTTTAAAGCAGCTTTTCACTAGTTGGATGCACTCCATAGATCTCTGTGGCATTGAGAAAGATTATGGCATATTGAATCAAGTATTTAAATCTTGTCCTTACCACTTAGTTGTTCTGTGACTGTCAATCTATCTCATCTTTAATTTCCTCCAAGATGAAGACTATGTATACTTAACAGGATTATGAAGATTACATGACACAATATATTTATAACACCTACTACATGTTCTAGGCACACTGAAAACCTTCAGTAAGTGGAATATAGTAAGGGTTTTACTGCCATTTCCAAGATACACAGATCAGGTGAGGAAAACTGCAAGCATAGACAAATCACGAAGTTTAAGAAGTTTGACAAGGTTCTTACAATCTTTTTTTTTTAATATTTTATTTATTTATTCATGATATACAGAGAGAGAAGAGAGAGAGAGAGGCAGAGGGAGAAGCAGGCTCCAGGCAGGGAGCCCGACGTGGGACTCGATCCCGGGTCTCCAGGATCACGCCGTGGGCTGAAGGCGGCGCTAAACCGCTGCGCCACCCAGGGATCCCTCTTACAATCTTTCTGTACCTCTTTTTAGTAAATGTTATACATTGGATTCTTGTTCTTCAGATTCAGTCTAGTTCAACACACGCAATTTTATTAAAATTTCTTTATCAGGTGTGATTGTACCATAATAAGGGAAAACTAACTTTTGTTAAGGAACTTCCTTATTTCTGGTTAGAAATTTGCATTTCTGAAAAAAAAAAAAAAGAAAAAGAAATTTGCATTTCTGACCATCTGTAGATGGCCTTTTGTAACCATGTCCCGGTTCTAATGGGGCCTTCCGTGGTTTTATATGGTAGTGATATGACACTTTAGCCCTAATTGATATTAACAAGATTATTTTCATGTAGTGGAAGAGGGTATTCATATGAGTCTAGTATCTAGTAACCCTTCAAAGACAGGCAGAGTTAATCTGTATCAGGAGGCTCTGGATTAGTCCTTACTGCCTACCTAAAACTACACTTGGATTTCTGCTACAACTACATCCATCCATTTTTGAAAAACTCGTTTTACAAAATCATGCACTAAAAATGCTCAAAACTTGTGCAACATTTTAAGGAAAACATTAGCAAAAAAGCTAACGAAAATAATAGCACAAACTGATCTGCTAAATTCTTCTTCTTCTTCTTAAGATTTTATTTATCTATTCATGATAGACACAGAGAGAGCGAGAGAGGCAGAGACACAGGCAGAGGGAGAAGCAGGCCCCATGCCGGGAGCCCGACGCGGGACTCGATCCGGGGACCCCAGGATCGCTCCCGGGCCAAAGGCAGACGCCAAACCGCTGAGCTACCCAAGGATCCCCGATATGCTAAATTCTTAATGAATAAATAAATAAATACTACAGAAGAATAAGGGGGGAAAACATAAGAGAGCAGGAAAAAAGCAGCTAAAAAGAAGGACACATAAGAATTTAAATTATGAAAAAAAAAAAAAAAGAATTTAAATTATGGTGATACAGGCAGAGTTATATTGTCATCCGAACTTTCAGGTGGAGAAGCTATTACAGACTTTGCACAAAACGTAGTGATGCCAGAGACTTTGGCTTCTTTTATTGTTTGTTTATTTGTACAGACCCTGGGTACATACCAAGCACTTGTGAGACAGAGTCTGGGCCACACAGACTTGTGAGGTATGGACATCTTGCACTCTATTCTTCCCCAGTGGGTTGCTGTGTTCCACTAAGTTAGTGTACTATGCATCCAGCTATTACCTGATTGTCCAAAGTTGGGGTTGAATCAAACTCTACTCATGAAAATTGAGAGCCAGCCTGGAAAAAATGCCTCTCTCCCCTTCATACACAAGTAGTAATTGAAGAGAAATACAAATTGGAAGCAATTTAAAGTTATACCAACATTTAGAGAAATCACTTTTCAATCACCACAGAACTTCATTCCAGTACCTTGAAACCCAACTTTATTTTATTTTATTTTATTTTATTTTATTTTATTTTATTTTATTTATTCATGAGAGACCCAGAGAGACAGGCATAGATATAGGCAGAGGGAGAAGCAGGCTTCTCGAGGGGAGCCTGATGTGGCACTCAATTCCAGGACTCTGGGATCATGCCCTGAGCCAAACAAAGGCAGATGCTCAACTACTGAGCCATCCCAGCATCCGGAAACCTAACATTTTAACCCTAATTTCTCTTTTATGAACTGCTTTAAATCTCTCTTCACCTATTTGTTCTCAAAACCTTTTCCTTAAGTAATTTACCACCTCAGTTCTAAGTGTCTCTAATGATAGGCTTATTCATCTTTTTGTACACAGTGATATATTTTACACAGGTATGGTTCATGAAACATAATAAATATCCATATACACATTACTTTCTTTATATTTGATACAGTTGAAATGTGATAAAATCTCAAAGTAATTAGTTTATTTTAAACTCTACGCTGGAAGTGGTTTTAGTATTGATGATATCTTTCCAGCTAGCAACTTTTCTTTACCTCAGTTTACTTTCCTTCCCTCTAGAAAACTGATGTAAGCTATACTGCAAAAGAGTTATTTTGCTAATATACCCATTCTTTAGTCAGCTATTTGGTTAGATTCCAGAAAAAAAATTGAATACAAGTAAAAAACATTGCAAAAAAAAAAAAAGTAAAAAACAATTTATCTTGGAAAAATGTTTGCATCCTTTTTCTTTTTTTAATCATATTAAAACAAATTTAAAGGCATTATGGAAATAAGTAAAAATATAGTTTTAAATTTACCAAACCAATAAATTCTTTTTTAAAAAAGTTTATTTATTTATTCATGAGAGAGAGAGAGAGAGAGAGAGAGAGAGACAGGCAGAGGAAGAAGCAGGCTCTGTGTAGGAAGCCTGACGTGGGACTTGATCCCTGGTCTCCAGGATCACACCCTGGGCTGAAGGTGGCACTAAACCGCTGGGCCACCGTGCTGCCCAAACTAATAAATTCTGATGTTAGTCAAGGCTCTAAAAATTTAAGCTATAAACACTGTCTATATTATTTTCCCTTTCCTTCCATTATCAAAATATTTGCAGAATTTTTTTTTTTTGTCAAATTTCTAAGGGGACATATGTGGCTTATGTCAAGGATCTCTTCTCTTCTCTTTTTACAATTGGCATATGATCTCTGTTTGACTCCAGTGGAAATAATAGCTTATTTCTTAATCTGTGAGCCTCACTTTGACATTAATTGAATTTTTCTGGTTTTTATTTCACTTCACACACACACACACACACACACACACACACACACTACTCCAGAAATGTGTGAGCTCTAAACTCAGACACACAGCAGCTAGAAAGTTGAATGAATGCTTCTACAAAGCTCCTTTTAGTGGGAGACCAAAGAATTTGGTCAGAAATATCAAATCAAAACTTTTCCAAAATCAATAGTTTTTACATGGTTGTGTTACTTCAGTCATCATTTTATGTATGTATGTATGGTAAAAAACAAATTTAACAATTTTAAAGCATCTTAACAATTTTTAAGTGCACAGTTCTGTGATGTTTATTCACATTGTTGTAAAACAGATCTCTAGAATTTTTCATCCATCCTGCAAAACTAAAACTATATACTCACTGAACAATTCCCCATTTTCTCCTCCAGTCTCTGACAATTACCACTCTACTTTCTGTTTCTATGAGTTTGCTTGTTTTATGTACCTCATATAAGTGAGATCATCATATAGTATTTGTCTTTTTTGTAACTTTTTTTTACTTACTGTCATATTCTCAAGATGCATCCATGCTATAGCATGTGACAAGATCTCCTTCTTTTTATTTTTTATTTTTTTATTTTTATTTTTTTGATCTCCTTCTTTTTAAAGGCTGAATAGCATTCCATCCATATATATACCACATTTCTTTATTCATTTATCTGTCAATGAACATTTGGGTTGCTTCTACCTCTTGGCTACTGTGAATAATGCTGCAATGAACATGTTTGTGCAAGTATGTCCTTGAGGTCCTTTTTTCAGTTCTTTTGGATATATACCCAGAAAGAGAGATTGCTGGATCATATAGGCATTCTATTTTTATTTTTTGAGGAATCTCCCATACTGTGGAGCAGCCATACTATTTTACATTCCCAACCATTGCAGTGCCCAACCATTGCAATTTCTTCAAATTCTTGCTAACACGTATTTTTCACTGTTTTGATAGTGGCCATCCTAATGGGTATGAAGTGGTTTTGATTTACATTTCTCAGGCGATTAATGGTGTTGCATGTCTTTTCATATGCTTGTTGGCTCTTCATCATCTTATTTTAAAAATCAGTAAAATATGTGTAAGCCAAAAAGTGAGTATTCCCTAACTTCCTTTGTCCTCTCTGTGTGTCACTTGGCAAAAACCTGCAAGAACTCTCTACCCCATTCTCTGCACCTTGCACAAACAATTGTTGAAGAAAAAGCATGCAGTCAGAAACATTGTTTTGCTCCAAATTAATGGTTACTTGCCTCACTTGTGCCTTCAATATAGCTCAGCAATCTTACAATATTTTTCTAGTCAACTTCCACACCCTGAGTTGTTACCATACTTCCACAGTTCTCTAAGACATCATCATTGATGTTCCTTCCAATAATAAAATATTTAGAAGAGAAAACATAATCATACTAAACAATTCTCCAAATTTCATCAATATTAATTTTTTAAAAAAGTATATCAGAATTCAAGAAATATATTCCAAACCTTCTCCCATCTCCTCAACCCTCATACTCCACCACCATTCTCTCCCCTCATGCCTAATTTAGCATCTATTACACAGTCAAAATAGAAAATAAGGTATGGAAGTCTTTGCATTTCTTGCCACCAAATCAACAAACCTACTAAAATGGTCTTCTTCCTTTACATAATTGAGGAGGCAGGATTGGGATTAGGGTGCACACTTAAGGAGGCACTCATTCCCCTTGCTGGTCCTGAATTTGCATCACCCTGAGAGGGAGTGTCTACTTAAATTTTGTACCCTAGGGCTCCTGCTTGTCTTGTTCTAGTTCTGGCCCTGGGAAGAGTTATCTCTTCTTTTATCCAAAGCTAATTCTTACTCTGGCTTCCAATTCTATCATCCATCTCCTCAGGAATGTGATCCCACTCTTTCCTCTCTCCTGAATTCTTGCTCTATTCAGAAATCCTTCCCTTTAGCATCCTCCCATTTTTGAAAAAACAAACAAAAAAGCTTCCTCTGACCATCCCTCCATACAATTACCATTCTTAACATTTCCCATTCTCTTTTTGCCAATTGTTTACTACAAGCATTGATTTTAAAAATCTCAAAGTTTTGTATGCTTGCCATCAATTTCTTAAGCATTTGATTTCTATCTACTCCTACCCCCACCTTTTAACTAAATCTGCTATTGCTTAGATCAGCGGTTCCTGAAGTGCGGTCTGGAAACTGGTGGACTTTCCTACGTTAAGACTCTTTCAGGGGTTGCATGAGGTCAAAACTATTCTATAAAATTAAGATTCTATTTGCCTTTTTCACTCTGATTCTCTCACAAATGGACAGAAAATCTCTCCAGAGATTACATGATGTGTTAAATCACAACAGATGGAATGTGGAAGCAGATATGAGAATCCAGCTCTTGTTTGTTAAACCAAATAGTCAAGAGATTTTCAAAAATGTAAAATAATGCTATTTCTCTCACTCATTCTATTTGTTGGTTTGTTGGTTGTTTGTTTTGGAAAATATAGTTATTTATCCTACTTGGTCATAAAGTATTATTCATTTTATATATTGCTAGATTTGATTTGGTAATTTTCATTAAGGAATTTTTCTATCTATATTTAATTTGTCCAATTTTTTAATTTTTATTTTTTGCAATGTCTTTAGCAGGCTTTGGTATTAAGGTTATTCTGACCTCATAAAAATAATTAGAAAATGTTCCTTTTTCTCTTGCTTTATGAAAGAATTTATGTAATATTGGTATTATTTCCTTAAGTGTATAAAAGAATTCATCTCTGGTACCCTCTGGGTTTAGAGTTCTCTAAATTGTGGCCTCTTCAGATTTTCCATTTAAAAAAATGTATTTTTCTGATTATTAGTGATGTAGAACATTTCTTCTGTGTTTATATCCTTTACCCATTTGGTCAGTGGGTTTCTGTCATTTTTTCACTGATTACTAGAAGTTTCTTGTGTATCCTAAATATTAATCTTTATCAGTTGTAATCAGTGATAAACACCTTATCCATCTGCCCAGGACCTAACATCCTTTTGAGTATCCTTTGTCACGTAATTTTGATATTTAAAAACTCATCATTTCCTCCTTTCAAAATGTATGCTTTTGGGGGTCTTAAGAATCCTCTCCTCCCCATCAGTACCCTCAATATCATGTAGTCTTTCTCCAACATTGGTTTATTCTGATAGTTTTAAATATTTTAACTATCATGATTTTATTTTTTAAATGAAATAAGATATTTTTCTAGCTTTATTAAAATATAATTGACATATAACACTGTTTAAGTGTGTTGATTCAATTCTCTTACATATTGTGAAATAATTACCATGATAGTATTAGCTAATACTTCACGTGACATAAACCCATTTCTTTTTTATGATGAAAACATATAAGATCTACTCACTTTCTTTTTTGAGATGAGAACATATAAGATCTACTCACTCAGTGAACATATAAGATCACTCATTATTAATCATAATCACAGTGGTATACATTAGATCCCTCCAAATTATTCATCTTCTAACTAAAAGTTTGTACCCTTTAACCAACACCCACCCCTCAGGCTATTGTAACCACCATTCTACTTTGTTTTTATGAATTTGGTTTTTATAGATTATACATAAGAAAGATATCATACAGTATTTGTAATGACAAAGCTGTTGATTAAACTTTTTAAATCTTTATAATGAGTCATTTACATAAAAATATATATTAAAATCTCCTCCCTCCCTCCACCAGTGAGTCATGATCCAGTCTTTATTACATACGAATTCCTCTTTTATACAATGATCTGTTTCTGGACTCTTTATTTTGAACTATAGATATAGAAGTCTGTTTCTGCGTTAGTACAGCACTGTTTTTATTACTCTGACTTTGTGGTACATCTTAATATCTGGGAAGGCTGTCTCCTTTCTTTGCTATTCTTTTTCAAAATTGACTTAGCTCATTTTAGATATGATTTATTTTCCTATATTTATCTTATAATTACTTTATTCAAAATCCTTAATCTTGATTGTTTTTACATTTTATCAAGGAAAATTTTAAACATATATCAAAGCAGGGAGAATGGGAAAATAGTCTAGTGAACTTCCATGGATTTTATCATCAAACTTCAAAAAATTATCAACATATGGCCATTTTTGTCTTATATATTGTCCTTCCATTTTTTACTCCACCAGACTACCTTAAATTACATAGTATCATGTCTTTGTATTAATAAATGTTAAATCACTATTCAAATTTTCCAGTGTCACCTTTTTGAGATGGAATGCCTTTTTTTTTCAACTCAAGTGTAATTGACATAAGCATTATACAAATTTCAGGTGTACAGCATGATTCAATATTTGTATTTTTGCAAAATGATCACAGTAAGTCTAGATAACATCTGTCACTCTGTGTAGTTACAAAAATTATTTTTCTTTATGAGAACTTTAAAGATCTTAGAGACTTAGAGACTTTTAAATAGATTTTACAGTACTATTAACTATAGTCACCATACTATGTATTACATCCCATGACTTATTTATTTTATAATTGTAGTTTGTACTTCTTGACCCCCTTAACCCATTTTGCCCACCCCCTAACCTCCACCTCTAGCAACCATCTCTTTGTTCTCTGTATCTGTAAGCTTAATTTTTCAAGATACCACATATGAAATCATACAGTATTTATCTTTCTCTGTCTGACGTACTTCACTTAGTATAGTGCCCTCAGGTTTATCCATGTTGTCACAAATGACACAATTTCATTCCTTTATTATGGCCAAATAATATTCCACTGTATATACCCACCACATTTTCTTTATCCATTCATCCATTGATTGATACTCAGTTTGCTTTCATGTCTTGGCTATTTTAAATGATGTGGCAATGAACATGGGGGTGCATGTATCTTTTTGACTTAGTGTTTTGTTTTCTTTGTATAAATACCTGAAAGTGGAATTCCTGGACCATATGGCAGTTCTATTTCTAATTTTTTGAGGAATGTCCATAGTGTTTTCCATAGTGGCTGTACCAACTCCCCCCCACGATTAATATTAAATTTTAATTAATAGAAAAGTGAGACAATATCTAAACTAAATTATCATGACAGTTATCACAAAAACTGAAAATTACTTTATATAACTATAAAAGACAGTCATCTGCCTTTGATAAGTTGTTTAAATCATGAGTAATTATTATAAATTAAGTACTTGACTTCACAATGTCAAACGCAAAAAACAGTTCTGAGGCTTCATAATTTAAAAACATTTTTTAAAGCTAAGTATGGCTAACTCTAAATCTAAATCTATGCAGTAACAGTCTGAAAAGACTTAAATATATATATACACATATATATAATTGTCTTACTTAAGCTAATGAAAATAATGTAATATAATGAAAAACTCAAACTATAGTTTGACATGCAACATCCAGTAATAATAGCATATCTTTTCTTTCTGTTTCTTGTTCAGGGACAGAAGATGCCGGTGTAGGTAGTTCTGATAAAGTAGATGCTCCATTAACATCAGATTTATTTGGCTGGTGTTCAGACTGTAGTGTAAATAGATTAGAAGGAAGAATGCTTGGGGTAGCAGTTGCATGAACCACCGGTTTGATGAGGTGCTGTACTGGTGTAGAACTACTATAAATCTCTGCTCTTGGCAGTCTGTAGTCTATGTAACTGTGTCTGCTTGTTTGAGACAAAACATTTCTGTGGGAGCATATTACTGGCATCACTGGAATACTTGTCTTCTATTCCATTGGCAAACCCACTAGTGATTTTTGCTTGCATTGCCTCCCTTCTGTAATTCCCACCTTTTGGGAATCTATTAATTGCCATCTTCTCTGCTCCTTTTGTCTTTTCTTTTCCAAGCCATTCTTTTTTTTTTTTTTTTTTCCATTGTGAGACTTCTGTTCCATAATTATAGTCACATTTTTTTTCCCAAAAGAGCTAATATATCTCGGACCAGTTATCTTCTTAATTATAAGATGCATCTGAAGTTTTGTTTGGATTATTGCTTGGATTAGAAGAATGTGAATTTTGGGGCACCTGGGTAGCTCAGTGGTTGAGCATCTGCCTTTGGCTCAGGTCATGGTCCTGGGGTCCTGGGATCCAGTCCTGCATCGGGCTCCCCACAGGGAGCCTGCTTCTCCTTCTGTCTATGCCTCTGTCTCTATGTTTCTAATGAATGAATAAATAAATAAAATCATAAAAAAATAAGGATATGAATTTGAACTATGAATAGCAATGTGGTGTGTGAGGTATCTTGTAGAGAGTACCAAGTCCCACCATCCCTCTCTCCAATTCCAAATATGCACATTTTTTTTGCATTACTGTGACCTGTTCTGTTACTATATTTACTTTCAAGACTTAGATCTCTGCAATGTTTTATTTGGTGGTGAAAGACTTTCAGTGTCTTGTATTTTTTCATGTCTCTAATCACTGTTCACGGGGTGACTCTTCAATGAGCATTTAAGTGCCTGGTAAAGAAGGCTGCTAGTACCCTGCCTCTGCTGTGACAGCTTGGCTTGCCCAAGCTTTCCTCTTCCTGTGAGGCCTGGTTTGCTCTCTTTGAATGTGTCAGCTCTTTCCAGTTGCTGCTTTTTTCCCTCATGCGCAAGTCTGGCCATCATCCTTCCAGTAGGGATAGTCCTTCCTCAGGACCTGCTGGATGCTGGTCCCAGGGGCCCTGGAAGTATTCAGGAAAGAGCCACCTTCCAGAGGAGGATGGTGTGGCCCCACCAACTTAGAGAAAAAAAATTAGAGTTGGTTTGCTTAAAACAGAATTGATCCAAATAAAACTCACAGGTTTCCTGTGGTTTATATGATCATAATTTTTAAAAGAGAAGGAAAACAGCAATCCTTGTCTCCTTTTTTCTCCTCCTGCCATTTACTTGTTTAAAAAGTTGGTTTGTCTGTAGAATTTCCCATATTATGAATTTTGTTAATTTCAAACATGTTCTTTTATTCCTTGTATTTCCTGTACTTGTTAAATCTAGAGATTTGATTAAAGTTCAATTTTTCTTTGGCAAGAACGTTTCCAGAAATGATGCTGTATACTTCATGTATTACATTATGAATCAAATAATTGACTTTATTTTTGTATGGACAAGATTGACTTTGAGTTCAAGGTATGTTGTCATGTTCATTCTCAAGTTTCCTAACAATGTTTCAGCTAATGCCATAGTTTTCAAACTGTAGCCCATGACCATGGGGGTCTCTGAATTCTTCCAGAGTCTGCAAGACCCCAAATACTTCAAAGTAGTAATAGATGTTATTTGCCTTTCTCTTCATTTTCTCATGAGTATACAGCAGAACTTTTCAGAGATTATGTGACATTTTTGTTTTAAATTTTTGTTGGTTTTAATTTCTAATATGATATTCAGAGATATACTCTCCATAATCAAAACCTCTTTGCAGTCCTGAATAATTTCAAAATATGAAGCATTCCTGAGAACAAAAACTTAGAGAACTGAGCTAATGGAATTAGGAGCCAGTGATGATTATTCTCTGAATTTATTATTTCATTAGGGGTTATAAATATTAATATTAATATTTTAAATATTTATTTATTTGTTTTAGAGAAAGAGCATGGCCGCACAAGTGGTGTGGAGGGGAAGAGGGAAAGAATCTTCAAGCAGACTTCCTGTTGAGCAGGAGATCATGACCCAATTTGAAACTGCTCAATCAGCTAGAGGTGCTCTAATAGTAATATTAACATTAAAGTGTAAAACTGATCTTGTCACTCTTTTGCTTAAATAGCTTTCTAGTTTTCTTATCTTGGGATTGTGCAATATCTAAAGAACATGATAGAATATCCTATGATAGATAGTGATTCCTATTGATGCTTTTGTGCTGAGGGAATTTTCTATTTCTGGTAAAAGGAAGAGGTTGATATTCTGGAATTTACCCAGAGTTATTGCTGGGGAAACAAAGAAACTACAGAAAAGAGCATAAGAGAAATGAAAAATACAAAAAAGCATAAAGGAAATGTTAGCACAATGAAAAAATCTTACATACATCTTAAAGGTATCCTAATGCATCCTTTCTTCAGAAGGAGAGGAGAAAAAGTATGTGGCAGAAGAAACATTTGAAGGGATCCCTGGGTGGCACAGTGGTTTAGTGCCTGCCTTTGGCCCAGGGTGCCATCCTGGAGACCCGGGATCGAATCCCATATCGGGCTCCTGGTGCATGGAGCCTGCTTCTGCCTCTCTCTCTCTGTGACTATCATAAAAAATTAAAAAAAAAAAAAAAAAAAAAAAGAAGAAACATTTGAAGAGAAAAATGGCAAAGTTACTAAAATTCTCTCAATTGCTCTCTTCCTACCATCCCATCTCTTTTTTCTTGTTCTTTTCCCTGTGTTTCAGTTTAGATAATATGTATATTGACTTTTCTTCACTGATCCTTTTTCTTATGCCATCTTGCTGTTAAGTCTATACAATGAATTCTTAATTTCAATTATTGTATCTCTCAGTTCTAGAATATCTATTTGCTTTAATTGTTTTATTATTATTGTTTTTGGTGAATTCTATGCCCAATATGGGGCTTGAACTCATGACTCTGAAATCAAGAGTTGAATGCTTTACCAACTGAGCCAGCCAGGCACCCCTATTTGCTCTTTTTTAGAGATTCTTTTTTTGTTTGTTTAAGTTGTATATATTTTCACCTGTTTTATATATCTTTTCCTTAACACATTCATAATACTAATTTAAAAGTCCTTGTCTGCCAATTCCAATATCTGGTTCACTCTATGGGTCTGCTTCTAATGGCTGTATTTTCTCTTGATTACAAGTCACATTTTCTTCATATCTGATGTCTTGTATTTTTTTATTATATGTTGAGCATTGTATATCCAAAAGCTTATGGGAACTGAAATATTATGCTGTCCTAAAGAGTGCATGTCTTTTCCATTTTCAGGAAGCTAGAATGAGAGACATTGTTCTGATCTGATCAGGCATTATGCTCTGTTAGATTTGGATTGCAAATTAATTTTGTTTGAGTTCACCTCATGTTTCAAACATCTTGAGGGTGAGATTCGGAGTTCTCTGCTGTGTGTATAAATACTTATTCTTCTAGCAGGACTTTGAGACTTGGCATTGTGAGACTGACCATGTCCTAGAAGCATAACTGCTGCAATCAACAAATTTATAATGTGTTCATGAAAGACAAGTTGAAAAATAATCCCAAATAAAAAAAAGAAAAAGATCAGTCAAAATGCTACCATTTTAATAAAGCAACATCATAATTTTAATGTATTTTGTTATAGAAGATGTCCTGGGATTAGATGGTTGATATTTGCTTCATTATTTAATTGAAATTTTGAAATTAAATATATACCTTAATTAAATATATACTTCTTGAGAAGCTATTCTCAAGAAACATTTTCTGCAAAATCCTAAAGGAAAATAATATTCATAATGAGACTGCTTATTTTTAAATTTTGTCCAAATTCCACTAGTAAGGAAGTATCTATATTTTTGCATTCTTGCAAGATGACTAGTGTGGTAATGTCAATCTGATGTGGCTTCTTGAATTAATATTTTCATAATTCTCATTGGGACTTGTGTGCTATGCCTACTAATAGTTCTTTTAATGAAGTCTTTTAAAAATTTCTAATTCTGGAGGTATTAATTTTGGTTAATCTTTTAGGTAAGTATGTCTAAAGCTATCAGTGGCTTTTCTATAAGGATAAATAAGTCCTATATATTCCAAACCTTTGAGTATCTAGAATAAATTACTTTTCTACATGAAAGAGAATTTAAACATAAATTCTAATATCCCATCTTTTCCCCTTCAAAACTCTAACGATATTGCTTCATTAAATAGTTGGTATTTAATATAACAGAGGAGAAGTCTGATGTCAATGTGATTTTTGTTTCTTCAAATACAGCATGTTGTGCCTCCATCCTTCACCCACCCACCAAATATCTACCCATGGCATATCTCTTAACTGAATCCCCAGCTAAAGCTTGTAGAACTTTTCTTTATGTTTCTTATTACTCAAACATGCTACTAAAAATATTTTCAGATCTAGGTCTCTTTTGGGGGCACTTGGGTGGCTCAGTTGGTTAAGCATCTGAGATCTCATCTCAGGACTTGGTCCCAGAGTTGTGAGTTCAAGCCCCACACTGGGCTTCAAGCTGGGCATGGAGCCTACTTAAAGAAATAAAAATAAAAATAAAACAAAACAAAGGTCTCTTTTTTATTATTTGAAATGTATTTCAGAAGGCTGAAGTGAAGCACTGGCCATTGCTTTTTGAGGATCATCCTAGTCAGATGTGGTGATGAAAAATGAGCTTGGTGAGTTCCAGATTGTCCTGACTCTCTTCTTCTTCTTCTTCTTTTTTTTTTGAGATTTTATTTATTGATGAGAGACAGAGAGAGGGAGAGAGAGAGGGGCAGAGACACAGGCAGAGGGAGAAGCATGCAGGGAGCCAGATGTGGGACTCAATTCCAGAACCCCAGGATTACCCCTGGGCCAAAGGCAGGTGCTAAACTGCTGAGCCACCCAGGGATCCCCTACTCTCTTCTATTTCACTTCCACCTTTTCCTATATGCTAAACTTCATGATGAGAAACAAACACTTGATTTGGCTCCACAGTGGAGCCATAATAATGACACAGGAGCAATAGCTTTCCTTTTGCAATCCCACTTAGGCAACTATACATGATTGACTTTTCACATTAATTAGTTGGTGACTCCTCTGTTCCTCTAACTACTTCTCCTGAATTGTTACTTCTCCAGCTCCTAATCCAGGTATAGAAGGTTTAAATCCTATAATAAATCTCTTATTCCATAAGACTCATTAGGGTCTCTGCCTCTTTTACTAAACTGTAGTTGATACTGTTATTGGTACTGGAAATTGGTCCAGAGGAACAGAAATATGATGATGGAACTTTAGAATTGACTCTCTGATTTGCCTAAATTTAGAATTAATGATGCAGTTGGCAGTAGTAAAATGGTAGCCCGTCACATGAAGAGGCAAAAAAATTACTTAAATTATTAATCAAGGTCACCACCAGCAATGAAGTGCTTATAGACAAAGCTCCTGCCACAGAATACGTTAGGGGGAAAATAATATTGTTGACTGCTTGCTTCTAGGTACACTATAGAACTTCAAGAAAAAAAAAAATGAGTTCAGAGTGTTAAATGTCTAGCTCTAGATCCAGATAAGGAACCAAATGGCTCCTATTACTGCCCTAAAACAAAACTTTATCTCTTTTAGTTGCAGAGTAACAAGATCCCTGACCAAACCCAAAGTCTAATCATGTGGATGGCTAAAGGTAAAATGCAAAATGAATTTATAACATCATACAGTGTCTTATAGTAATGCTAGAGTATTGATTGGAAAGAAATGGGAGAATTGGGATGGGAACATAGGGAAGATTACAATGATGTTAAGGACCCAAATTTTGCCAAACATCTTTTTGCATTAGAAAGACTTTTGTGTTCTATGTAAATTAGTCTTTGTCTGAACAAACAGTAATGACCTTTGCTGATTTGGTTACTTTATAGGGTCCAGTATCCAGTGTATGGACTTGGAAGGTTTCTCTTCCAAGATAAAGGACAAGTAGCTCCATCTGATTCCACCTACCAGGAAGAAAGAGACACAGTGCCTATTGGGCCTCTTTGGATTTTAGAGGCAACATCAACTATAGTTATATATACTACTCTGATCCATTTAATGGGTAACTCAAAAGGTTGCTAGTTTGATGTGGATCCTGGAGGAAACTCAGCATCAGATGTAGGCTGCTGCACAATCTGCTCTGTAATTTGAGCCATATAACCCAGAAGGTATGATTGTGCTTGTGCTATTTATTGTAGATATGGACACTGTATAGAGTCTTTGGCAGATTTCTACAGGATTTTTTAAAAAAAGATTTTATTTATTTATTCGTAAGAGACACACACAGAGAGGTAGAGACATAGGCAGAGGAAAAAGCAGGCTTCCCGCAGGGAGCCCGATGCGGGACTTGATCCTGGCACCCTGGGATAACACCCTGAGCTAAAGGCAGACTCTCAAGCACTGAGCCACCCAGGCATTCCTTTATAGGATTTTGTAGCAAAGCTACACTGCAGATGACTACTGTCCTTTTGAGAAAAGATTTTTGTCCTATTATTGGCTCTAATACAGACTGCTAACTTGACCACAAACCACCAAGTTACCATGTGACCCAAGCTGCCCATCATGAGCTGAGTGTTGTATGACTTATCAACCATAAAATAAAGTATGTACAACAACACTCTATCATCAATCTAGATTGGCCTTGCGAAACTCCTACAGGAATTTTTAACTTGTATGAGTCCCATCTCCGTCTCCTAATACACTGCCTCCTTTCTTTCAATTTGTACCTATGGATGCATTGGGAATTCCTATAGTTAAGGAAAAAATTGGGCCTGGTTTAAAGTTGATTCTGAAGTATATGTTGCACCACCTGGAATTGCATTACTATAGTATTGCAACACTACTTTAGGGTGGACTTGAAGAATACTGGTGAAGGAACATCCTCTCATTGGGCAGATTTTCAAGTGGTACATTTAGGTGTCCACTGTATCTAGGCCAGAGTTCACCTCAAGTATGGGATCTATATTAATTCATTGACAATTGCTAATATATGGCTGGATGGCCAGGGACAAAGAAAAAAAGTGGAAGATTGGTGACATGGCAGTCTGGGGTAGAGGTAGTGGATAGATATTTACAAATGAGCAGAGTGTGGAGATATTTGTGTACCATTTGAATATTACCAAAGAGCAACCTCACAAAAAAGGATATTCACAGTAAGGTAGAAAAGATGACCCACTCTGTAGATATCAGGCATCACTGATATCATGTAGATATTCCTCAGGTGTTCCTGTCCCTACCAAATGGGCTTTTGCTCAAAGTGGTCATGTGACATGGACTTAGCAACTTGAATCTTCATTGACCAAAACCATTGCAATAAACTCCAGCTGCAACAGCAGAGACCAAAAATGAACCCTTGATTTAGGACCATTCCCTGGAGGAAAAAGTTAACCTTGGTAGCAGGTTGATTACACTAGATCAATTCCATCAAAGTGTGTATACTTCATTCTCACTAGAAGAGACTTTACTTTGGAAGCATATTTACCTTTTTTGCCTGTGACACTTCAGCCCAAACCACCACAGCCCATCGATTTACAGAATGCCTTACTCATAATATTTCAAAATTCTTTTGAATGTATTGTTTCCAACCAAAAATTCATTTTATAGGTTATGAAGTGTGGTGATAAGCACATCTCATAAGATTCATTAGTCTTACTATGTCCCTATTATTTAATACAACTGTCCTCATGGAATGGTAGACTGGCTTTTTGCTTTAAACACTAAGTTATCTTTTAGAGCAATTAAAAATATTTTATTTTACTTTATTTCTGACACTCTTAATTTCTTCATTTTGATCTATGTTTCTGACCTATATAATGCTTTTTCTCTCTGTAGAATGTTCTTTAACTTTCTTGCAGTTTTATTGGCAATGGAGTCCTTCAGTTTTGATTTGTCTGAGAACATTTTGATTTCATCCTCATTTTTTTAGATTATTAGTATTTCTTATTTTCATTTTTTAAAGATTTTATTTATTCACAGAAGACAGAGAGAGAGAGAGACAGAGACAGAGACAGAGACATAGGCAGGCGGAGAAGCAGGCTTCCTGCAAGGAGTCTGATCCTGGACCCTGGGATCACATCCTGAGCCAAAAGCAGATGCTCAACCGCTGAGCCACCCAGGTGTCCCTACTATTTATTTATTTATTTGTTTGTTTATTTATATTTATTTGTTTGTTTTTTAAAGATTTTATTTATTTATTCATGGCACACACACACACACACAGAGGCAGAGACACAGGCAGAGGGAGAAGCAGGCTCCATGCAGGGAGCCCGACATGGGACTTGATCCCGGGTCTCCAAGAACACGTCCCGGGCTGAAAGTGGCACTAAACCACTGACCACCCAGGCTGCCCAATTTTTAATTTTTAAAGTAATCTCTACACCCAATATGGGGCTCGAACTCACAATCTTGAGATCAAGAATTACATGCTCCACTGACTGAGACTGCCAGGCGCAGTCATCTTCATTTCTTTTTAATAAATTATTTTATTTGTTTATATTTTAAGATTTTTATTTACTTATTTGATAGAGAGAGAGAGTGACTGAGCACAAGCAGGGGAAGCAACAGAGGGAGAGGCAGACTCCCCGCTGAGCAGGGAACCAAGGCAGGGCTCAATCCTAAAACCTTGGGATCCTGATCTGAGCTGAAGTCAGATGCTTAACTGACTGAGCCACTCAGGCACCCCCATCTTCTTCATTTTTAAGGATACTTTTGCTGAGCATAGGATTATGAGTTGGGTTTTCAGCACTTAAAAGATGTCACTTTATTGTCTTCTTGCTTGCATGTTTGGTGAGACATGTGTTTTAATTCTAGCCTTGTTTCTCTATAAGTAATGCATCTTTTTCTTTGGATGTTTTTAAGACTTTTGTTGTTTGTCTTTGGTTTGCTACTATTTGAATATGACATGCCTAAAAATTGGGGTTTTGGTATTTATCCTATTTGGTGTTCTCTGAGCTCTGTGACTTACTGTTTGTGTAATTCTAGAAAAATTTTGGCTCTTATTTATTTGAATATTCTGCCCTGTTCTTTCTTCTCTTTGGGATTCTAATTATGCATATATCAGACCATTTGATACTGTCTCACATCTCTTGGATAGTCTGTTTTGCTTTTTGTTTGTTTGTTTGTTTTTGCATTTCAGGTTGGGTAATTTTATTGATTTATCTTCAAGTTTATTGATTCTTTGCTTCCCTGTGTTGAGTCTACTGATGAGTTCATCTAAACATTCTTCATCTCCATTACTGGGTTTTTATTTAGATCATATGGGTCTTCCTTTGCACTGCTCCCCAGGGATAATCTGTCTCTTATATCTCTCTCAGTATTGTACTATTGCTTTAAAAATCAAATTATTTTGGCACGAGGTGGTGGGTAAAGGAGGGAGCATTCTATGATGTTCAGATTAATAGCTGTAAATAGGCACTGTAAACTTAGATCTTGGGGAATGGAATTCATAAGTATTTCAGTCTCTCTTGAAGATGTAAGGTCTAGCATGTCTTCCTACTTCTCCTCCAAGGATAGAGCATTCTTTTTGCCTACAGTTTTTGGTGCCTTTTTCACTCTGAATTAAGTTCCATAGAAGAGATAGAAAAGATGTGTTTCAGTAGGGGCTGTTTTTCATCTCTCACATCTAGCACGATGAAGGAATCTTTCTCAGGATTCTTCTCACTCTTCTTTGTGAAAGCCTAGTTTGATTTCAGAAGGAAAATTCTGTTAGAGTGTGCAATCTCCTGTATGTCTTTTGGTAGGAAATCCCAAAAAAATCTCTAAGATGGACGTCAAGAAGCTTACTGCCTATGTTTTCTTCTAGTAGTTTCATGGTTTCAGCTCTTACATTCAAATATTTAATCCATTTTGAGTTAATTTTTGTGTATGGTAGAAGACAATGGTCCAATTTCATTTCTTTGCACATAGCTAGTTCAGATTTCCCAACACTCTTTATTTTATTATTATTTTTTTATTTTATTTTATTTTTTTTATTTTTATTTTTTCCAACACTCTTTATTGAAGATATTGTCCTTTTCTCATTGTTTATTCTTGGATCCTATGTCATAAATTTATTGTTCACACATGTGTAGGTATTTCTGGGCTCTCTTCTGTTCCATTGATCTATGTGTCTGTTTTTACGCCAATACCACACTGTTTTGATTACTATAGCTTAGTAATATAGTTTGAAATCAGGGTGCATGATTCTTTCAGTTTTGTTCTTCTTTCTCAAGACTGCTTTGGCTATTTGGGTTTTTTGATGGTTCCATAAAAATTTTAGGAATTTTGTTCTATTTCTGTGAAAAATTCCATTGAAATTTTGATAGGGAGTATGTTAAATCTATAGATTATTTCAGGTTGTCTGGATATTTTAATGATATCAAGTCTTCCAATCCATGAACATGGAATATTTTCCATTTATTAGTATCTTCTTTAATTTTTTCATCAATGTCTTCTAGGTTTTAGTGTAAAATCTTTCACCTCCTTGGTTGAATTACTCCTTGGTATCTTATCTTTTTTGATGCAATTTAAACGAGATTATTTTTAAATTTCTCATTATAATAGTTTGTTACTAGGGTATAGAAACAACATTTTATATACTGATTTTGTATCCTACAACTTTACTGAATTCATTTATTCTAACAGTTTTTTGGAGGAGTCTTTAGGGTTTTCTATATATAATATGTCATTTGCAAATAGTGACAGTTTTATTTCCTTCCTGATTTAGATGACTTTATTTCTTTTTCTTACCTAACTGTTCTGACTAGGACTACCAATACTATGTTGAATAAAAGTGGCAAAAGTGGGCATCTTTGTCTTGTTCTTAATCTTAAAGGAAAAGCTTTCAGCTGTTCACTGTTGAGAATGATGTTAACTGTGGACTTATAGATGGCCATTATTATGTTAAGGTAAATTTCCTATCTACTTTATTGAGAGTTTTTATCATAAATGGATATTTTATCATAAATGGATGCTTTTTCTTCATCTATTGAGATGGTAATATGATTTTTGTCCATTTTAATGTGTTATATTTCACTGATGGACTTACAGATATTGAATCATCCTTGCCTCCCTGGAATAAATCCCATTCAATCATGGTATTTGATCCTTTTAATGTATTATTGAATTTGGTTTGCTAAGATTTTGTTGAGGACTTTTCCATTTTTGTTCATTAGGGGTATTGGCTTGATAATTTTTTTTTTTCTTGGTGGTGTCTTTCTTTGGTTTTGTTATCAAGATAATGTTAGCCTTGTAAAATGAGTTTGGAAGTGTTCCCTCTTGTTTTTTGGAAGATTTGACTGATATTAATTCATTTTTATTTATTTATTTTCTAAAGATTTATTTATTTTTGAGAGAGAGAGATAATGAATGCATGGGAGTGAGGGGAAGGACAAAAGGAAAAGGAGAGGGCCAGAATCTCAAGCAGACTCCCTGCTGAGTATGGAGCCTGATGCAGGACTTGATCTCATGACCCTGAGATTTTGACCTGAGCTGAAATCAAGAGTAAGATGCTTAACTGACTGAGCCACCCAGGCAGTCCATAATTCATTTTTAATGTTTGGTAGAATTTATCAGTAAAGCTGTTTGGTCCTGGGCTTTGTTGTCAGATGGCTTTTTATTACTAATTCTCCTTACTAGTAATCAGCGTGTTCAGATTTTCTATTTCCTCATGCTTCATTCTTAATAGATAGCATACTTGTAGGAATTTATCCATTTCTTCAAGGTTGTACAACTTCTTAGTGTTTATTTATTTATTTATTTATTTATTTATTTAAATATTTTATTTATTAATTAATGAGAGACACAGAGAGAGAGAGGAGTGAGAGAGAGCACCAGAGACACAGGCAGAGGGAGAAGCAGGCTCCATGCAGGGGGCCCGACGTGGGACTCGATCCTGGGTCTCCAGGAACAAACCTTGGGCTGAAGGTGGTGCTAGACCACTGAGCCACTAGGGCTGCCCTAACTTCTTAGTGTTTAGTTGTTCATAGTAGTGTCTTATGATCCTTTGTATTTCTGTGGCATTAATTGTAACATCTCCTCTTTCTGATATTGAGTCTTTTCCTTTTTTTCTTAGTGAGTCCAGATAAAGGTTTGTCAATTCTTTTTATCTTCCCCAAACCAGCTCTTGGTTTCCTTAATGTTTCTGTTATGTTTTCAATCTCTATTTATTTCCACTCTGATCTTTGCTATTTCCTTCTTTCTGTTAACTTTGGGCTTTGTTTATTCAACTTTTTTGAGTTCCTTGACATGTAAATTTAGGTTGTTTGAGATTTTTCTTGTTTCTTGATGTAGACATTCATTGCTGTGCACTTCCCTCTTAAAACTGCTTTTGCTGCATCACATAAGTTTTGGTATATTGTAGTTTTGTTTGTCTCAAGGTATTTTTTTCTCTTTTGATTTCATCTTTCACCCATTGGTTGTTCAGGATCAAAATATTTTTATTAAAATGAAATCATTTATAGTTCTAGAACTCACTGTAAGTTAGCTGCTAATTTAAAAATTGAATATCATGTTTCATGTATATACATCAACATCTACATGCATAGTATACAAATATAAGATTAATATGGATTATTTGATATTTCAAAAAGTTTTTCAGAAGCCAAGTATAAATGTTGGGAATATTGCCCTAAGTTCTGAGTACCTACAGAATCAAAAACTGTAACATGAAAAAAAAAAACAAGAAAATGGAGGCTTGACACTACTGGCAAATGACTGTTAAGGAAAAATTGATTGAATCTCTACTAACAGAGGAAGGATCTGAAGAATTAATTTAAAAAAATTATCTTACTGCTCAAATCTTTACATACTCTGACGTTGTGTGTGTATCTCAATCTACTGACCTCCATAGTATTCTTATACTTGCCTTTTGTTTTGAGGACACAGAGCAAAAAATATGGAGAAGCATTCCCCTGAGAACTTTAGTTATATTAGGAGAGCAGATGGCTTTTGTTTTTTGGTTTTATAAAAAGATTTATTTATTTATTTAAAGATTTACTTATTTGTTTATTTATTTATCAGAAATAGAAAGAGAGAGGGAGAGTAAAGCTGGAGGAGTGGTAGGCAGAAGGAGAAGCAGGCTCCCTGTTGAGCGGGGAGCCCGATGCATGACTGGATCCCAAGACCCTGGGATCAAGACCTGAGCCACAGGCAGATGCTTAACTGACTGAGCTACCCAGGCATCCCAGGAAAGCAGATGTTTTAAGGTCACAGTTATCAGATGATATTGCTGAGTATCAGATTCTGAGTGACAAAGGCATCCATATGTTCTTATAAATCTGTGTGTATGTTTATGATATATAGGGGCCCTCTAAAATATGGGGGTCAGAAAAGTGGATATAACTGTAGTACTGGTTCTATCTGTTTTATTAAGTGCAAATTAGTTATTTTCTAATGGAACCCATTTCATTCATTTAGATCGCCTATATACCTTGGAAAATGGTTTAGATACCCCTTTCCTTTTCTGATGACTTCTTGTATTAGTTTTCTATTGCCAAAAAACAAATTGCCACACATTTAGTAATGTAAAGAAATATGTATTATCTTGGTTTCTATAGGTCAGGATTTTGGGCATAACTTTGATGGATCTTCTGCTCATAGTCTTGCAAGGCAAAATCAAGGTATTATTTGAGCTATATTTTCATCTGAGTGCTTAGCTGGTAAAGAACCTGTTTTCAAGCTCATTTGGCTTATTTATAGAGTTTATTTCCTTATGGCTGTATGATTGAGGGTTCTGGCTTTTTGGTTCTGTTGGCTGAAGCCCACTCTCAGGCTACTCACAGGTTCTGGCTAACTTTCTGTGTTGGTTTCTTCAACATAGTTGCTTACTGCATCAAGCCAGCAAAAAGAAACTCTTCGCAGGGAAGGCCAACCTCCTTTTAAAAGAGCTTTTTCCAGATTAAGTCAGTTCTATCCATGATAATCTCCCTTTTGGTTGGTTAACTCAAAATCAATTTATTTATTTTATTATTTTTAAAAGATTTTATTTATTTATTCATGAAAGACACACAGAGAGAGAGAGAGAGAGAGAGAGAGAGGGAGGGAGGGTGGGGGGGCAGAGACATGGCCAGAGGGAGAAACAGGCTCCACGCAAGGAGCCTGACGTGGGACTCGATCCCGGGACTCCAGGATCATACCCTCGGCCCAAGGCAGGCGCTAAACTGCTGGCCACCCAGGGATTCCCAACTCAAAATCAATTTATTTGAGACATTAATTACATCTGCAAAATTCATGCATCTTTGCCATATGCTAGTATTGGCTAGAAGTCAGTCATGGGTTCTGCCCATACTTAAGGGGAGAGGATTATATACATAGTATGAACAAAAAGGGTGGAGATCATCTTAGAATTCTGATTCCCACATTTTCTATTTCCAAAAGTTGGTTTTTGAGTTTTACTAGGGTTGTCTACTTGACACTTCAGTAAACTTCTCTGCAAATGGGAGGATAATAATAAAAAGTATCAGGTTAATTCATATTTCTTCTTAATGGTAGTGTAGAATGTGCAGATAGAAACTGCTCAAGCTTAACTATGTCTGCACTTTTACCATGCTGAAAAGTACTACTACTACTATTGTTACTACTACCACTACCATAATTACTATTAGCTGACCACTTATTGAGATATTACTATACATTCAGTATTGCTTGAAGTGTTTTACCAGAATTTAATCTTCAGAAAAACCTTAGCTGACAGAGGCTATTTTTTGTCATCCCCATTTCATATTTCAGGAACCATTTGTATAGAGAAGTTTAGAATGTGCAGCAATAAAGAAGTAGAGACATTCCAATTCAGGTAGTAAGCTTTCAAAGCTAATTTTTGTAATCACTACATCAGGTAGTCTCATTTTGTAGTACTTAGAAACTTCAGTCTTCCTCTTTAGTTGTTCATTTTTCAAGTTTATGCTGTTTTTCAAACGTTCTATTTTCCTTGTTCAATTGCTCAATTTTCGTGTTTTAAAAAAATTTTTGCTTATTATTTTAGTTTTTTCTGCTTTTGGATTTTTTTTTTGTGTGAGAAGTTCTGTGATTGAGCTTTACTACAGCATTTGTGTGTGTGTTTAAACTTTATTTTTACTGCAGCATTTTTAAAAGAAGAATATTCAGTCTGTTTGTATAAATAAGGCCAAAATGACAGATAAAATATGGAAATCCTTTAGTTCTGATTATAAGTAGCTGCCCCACCTCTGAATATTCCTCTTACCATCCAGTCTGCTTAGGTCCCCAGCTGAAGAACCCTTAGACCTCTTTATAATCCTACAACTTAAGGATTAACATCTGACAAAGTAGGAGGTCTTCAAGTCTACATCCATTCTGATTGGCCAGTGTCTAGTGCCATAGGAAATGAGAAGTATTTTGCATTTCTGTTTTGCCTAACTTGAATATTATTCTGACAGCCACTTTAAGCTCTTCATTATGAGTCAGGTCAAGTATCACACTTAATACAAGAAACCAGCAAGAAATTTCCCTGTATTCTATGAGGAAGATTTAGGTCCTCTTGTTCTGTACTTCTTCTTCTTCTTCTTCTTCTTTTTTTTTTTTTTTTTAAGATTTATTTATTTATTTATTCATGAGAAATAGAGAGAGAGAGAGAAAGGCAGGCTCCATGCAGGGAGCCTGACACGGGACTCAATCTCGGGACTTCAGGATCACACCCTGGACCAAAGGCAGGCGCCAAACCACTGAGCCACCCAGGGATCCCCTCTGTACTTCTTTTATACTTAGCATTCTATTTAGCATTAACCTTATGATAGTAATAATTTTATAATGTTTATTTGCATATATGTCTCTTACCCTATTAGAGGCAGTGTCATTTCCTCTGATCATTTTCAGTGTTTGAGTGCATAATAAATACTGAAGCTGTTGAATGAAATAATCAATTATTGTTTGGATCAGCCAGCAAGTGGAATAGCTGAAGAAACTGTAAGTATGTGGTTGAGTATATCTGGGGAGATTCAACTACAATAAAACTGTCTAGTTAGAGTCTTAGGAAGGCAAATCTAGAATATGAGCATACCTATGAAAATTGATCAACTCATGAGTCAATGCTGAATTATTTTTTCCTTTATCATTAATCTAAACAATTGAGAGTGAACTATTGTAAACATGATTCTTTATTGTTCATAGAAAACATACAGGGAACCCTGCCTGGGTGGCTCAGTGGTTTAGTGCCTGCCTTTGGCCCAGGGCGTGATCCTGGAGTCCTGGAATCGAGTCCCACATCCAGCTCCCTGCCTGGAGTCTGCTTCTCTCTCTGCCTGTGTCTCTGTCTCTCTCTCTGTCTTTCATGAATATATAAATAAAAATCTTAAAAAAAAAATACAAAGAGAAACCTGATGGGCTATTATTCCAATCTTATGATTTTAGAGTGAAGCTTTTAATATTGATATTAATATTTACAATATGTTGAGTATTTTATAATTGAGCAACTATGTACTAAATAATTTGTTATAATTGAACCTCTATAATTTTTTTGAACAATCATATATTATATTCTTTGTTAAATTCTTTACAAAGGCTAGCAATAAAGGGATGCAAATCTAATTGTGTTATTTTCTGACTTATTACCTTCTCAGTGATCCCTCATTGCTCTACAATAAAATTCAGCTTTTACACAAAAGAATCTTTTAAATCAGTTCTCATGTAGAGTTCAGCTTTTCTAGGAAGGCATTTTTGATTCTCCAAGTCTGGATTAGGTGATTCTCCTAAATCCACTCAGTGTTTCAACTAAGTGGAAAGATCCAAATCATAAAAATAAGTATTAACCACCCTCCACTAATTTCTTATGACTTACAAAAATTTCTTGTTTACTTTTCTGTATCTTATAGTATAGATTTTTTTTTTTTTTTTTTTTGGTCAGGCGCCTAATATAGTTCTAGAATAATGACTGCTAAATAAAAACTGAATGAATAGATACATTTAAGGGAAAATCACATTAAAAAACAAGATAACTGGGCAGCCCCGGTGGCCTAGTGGTTTAGTGCCTGCCTTCGGCCCAGGGCGTGATCCTGGGGTCCCAGGATCGAGTCCCACATCAGGCTCCCTGCACGGAGCATGCTTCTCCCTCTGCCTATGTCTCTGCCTCTCTCTCTCTCTGTGTCTGTCGTGAATAAATAAATAAAATCTTAAAAAAAAAAAAAAAAAGAGAGAGAGAGAGAGAGATAACCAAAGCTTACGGTCTATTTGTTACGCTCTCGTTGCTCTGGAAAACACCTTTACCTTTTTCCTGTCATTGAGCTCTCTTCACCGATTTGAATCACAGGCATTATCACCATCTTAGAGATGACAAAACTGTGTCAACACAAGTGTTCCAAGAAGCAGGCAAGAAGGCAGGAGTACTTGGGTGAGCGCAGATCGCCCCACAAACTGAGTAGCACCTTCTCCACTCCATCCCGTGACCTTTACTGAGGACTGGCTCCCAATATAAAACTGAATAGAAAGGGATGCAACTTCTGGTGGAAGGGTAGGATTATTGCAAGTGCTAGCTCTGGCACAAAACTGAAAGAAAAGATGTGCTTTCGCCTTTCTCTCATTATTTACACTTTAAAGTATACTTTGTGAATTTTCAACGTGAATGATGAACAAATACACCCCAGGCTTTTTGGAAAATCTTCCTCTCAGTTCTTTAACTCTCTCACCTACCTATTTCCTGGATTTCCTTCCTTCTTTCCTAAGGCTCATAGAGGGCGCTCACAAAGTGCTACTCCCTGGTTGAGCGAAGCTCCACTCAAAACGCACCTCACACTGCAACGAAAGGCGCAGCGCCACCACCTCAGACATCCTCCTCCGCTCCAAGGCAGGAGGCGTGGCCAATTCCCCTCATTCAAATAAAAAACCAGGAGATTTGCATAGGGAACGGCTTATCCTCGAGCCTATTGGCTGTTAGCACCGTGGGCGTGGCCAATATTACGACCGTGGAGCCCCGCCTACATTAATTTGCATAACGGCCCCGACGCGTGCAAGGGAGAAGCGGGTTTGTTTTTGAATCTGCGGAGGCGGCGGCGGCGGCAGCGGCGGCGCGGCGACTGAAGCGCGCGATACTGAAGCGGCCGCGTTGAGGACGGTTGCGCGGAACGGCTCTGTAGGAAGGAACTTGGTTCCCCCTCCCTCATCTCCCGCCCCGGAAGGTATAGGTGACTCCTAGGGGCTGTTGTAACCACATTTTCTTAAATTACTATTGTATTTATGAAGAGTTAAGACCGCATTATGGCGGCTGCGGGAGTTGTGTGTGCGCCTGCGCGGTTGCGGAGCTGCGGGCGGGCGCTGCATGGGAGCACGTGATCTTGCGGGGTCGGGCTCTAGCTGCAGTTGTGCAGCTGGCGGGGCGGTGGCTGCGCAAGCGCAATATTCATTTTCGAGATCTAATGTTCTTGTTGGACGCCATTTGGGTTCTAGATTTAATTTTCCTCATTCTTGAGGAGTTTCATTTTCTTATCCTCCTATTCTCACATTTTTCAGGGAAAACGTTTGTCTTGTGTTGGTCTCTTATACTGACCCCAAACTCTTTCTATATTTTTCCGTTTCTCTGAGAAGCAAGCTGTGACCTTAATTTTCTGTAAAAATGATTGTCACTTGTGGTTCTCGATTATAATTTCACTTTTAGGATGTTGCTGGGTTCAAGTTTCTATTTAGGGAGACGAAGATCAGCACCTAGTGGTGGTCTCAGGGGAAGTACATTTAATTGAACTACATGTTTGCAAATAACATTTTTAACCCTATTTTTTACCAGTTCTGTTATCAGGGAATTTTACAAAATAGAAACAATTTGACTTTTGGAAATATGAGGGGACAGGGGCAATGGGAAGATCTGAATACTGTTGTTTAGAAAGAAATCTCAATCTAAGTCTTGATTTTAACAGTTTGTGTGCTTCTGGTCATACTTGTATTTGAGTTTTAGTTTTTTTTTTTTTTTTCAGTCTCTGATCACTTGTCCTTTACTGTTTCAGTTTGATCATTTTTGCTCTTCTGACTTTTAAGGTTAAGTCATTTTTTTTTTTAGCATTTTATTTGTTATGATATGTGAAATAAAAATTGGTTGGTAAGTGTTTCTTCTAAAGAATTCTGCAAGGAACTAACTACACTGAGGCCTTTATGAGGAAATAGAGTCAACCATCAATGAAAAAAAATCAGTTGATTCTTTAAAAAAAATGTCCCATCTACATGTGTGTGAGTTACAGTTGTGTTTGATTTCTTAAAATTGTGTTCCTAGTTTTCGTTTTTCAAAGGAGGTAGTTGTAAGCATGCTGCTGATTATTTTAGTTTACAATGATTGTGTCACTATATTTAAATCTTATATAACACCCCTAGGAGAGGTGTTATACAATTTGATAAAATTCTATCATTGTGCAAATTGTTTGTTACTGAACTAAAAACTTGTAACTGCTTTTCATGAACTTCACCTGTGGTTTGTGTGTACAATAATTGGTTTCTTGGTCATTGTATAAAACTAAGTTTAAATCAGTCATCTGTCAAATGAAGAAGTGGCTAGTGCTTTATAATGGTTGGTTAGGGACGTTTTTCTTGCCCACAGCAAGTACCGTTTAGTGCTAAGTAGATGTAATTGAAAGGAATAGTTTTGGTTGGTGGATTTTTAAAAAGTGACGTCACAGGTGAGAGTGAATGGGGTGATAGGAAAGGTAATTCTTTTTTCCTCAACAGGAAATTCGCCGTTCATATAATTCCTGGACCTCTGGACTCTTCTACACAGAAATATATTTAGAGGGCAGTTGTGTAATCTCATCCCCTTTTATATTTCTGGGGCGATTACCCAGCACACCCCTCCCCCACCTCCTGGGACATGATTTCACATGTTGAGAGTGGAAAATATGTTGTATTTTCTGTCTCTGGGTTTGTATATTAATATACATACTTAGGTTAAAAAAAGTGAAATATTTTGGTTTGTATATTTAAGCTTATGTTTTTATTTGAATATTCAAATGATTGCCTCTTAGGTTAATGCTGAAGATTGTAAGAGGTACTTGAAAACAGTGAGGAGCATGACGTATAATGTAAATATTAGATAATTTTGCTGTATGTTAGAAAGGCAACTATACTTCTATAAACTTAAAACTAAGACTAATGAATTGTCTGAACTCGTCCACTGTTTGCTATTATTCTTTCAATAACAAGCATGTTTTGCAATTTTAGTTTGGTAGTTATGATGCCACAAATTTTGGCACATATGCAACACATATAATATTAAGACTAGATTACTTAAGGAATGAATACTAAGTTACTGGGGTAATTTAAAACCTTTTTAGTTTTGTAGATTTTAAACATCACAAAATGTAGTTTAGACAAAAAAATTTTGATAATTAAGCCGCAAACCATTTTAAAATTGTCTTTTTTCTTTAAACTATGATTTGAGGGGCAGCCCGGGTGGCTCAGTGGTTTAAAGTCTGCCTTTGGCCCAGGGCGTGATCCTGGAGTCCCGAGATCGAGTCCCACGTCGGGCTCCCTGCATGGAGCCTGCTTCTCCCTCTGCCTGTGTCTCTGCCTCTCTCTCTCTCTCTCTCTCTGTCTCTCATGAATAAATAAATAAAATCTTAAGAAAACTATGATTGGAATATGTGATACATATATTTAAATACCTTTTTTTACTTATAGCAGATTTGAAAAGTGTTTAGAATTAGCAGCATTTAGAAAAAAACTAAATGTTTTGGTGATTTTTTTTTTTGTTATTTTTCTATGGTTGATCTGTTGACCAATAAGTATTGATTGTTCAATAAATATTGATCAGTTAGTTTTTCGCTTGGGCCATAAAATCAGTCCTGTTTCTTTAGTATTACACTGTGGACATTTTCCTATATCCTTATTCTTATAAAAATACTCTAGTGCTTTTTAAATGTATAATATTCTTTTAAAAATGTTGTTTAATGGTTACATGATATTATGTTATAAAAATATCCCAAATCATCAAATATTCTTCAAATGTTTTTAAATGGCTGCATAATATTGTTATTTCTAATAAGAATATAGTTTGACCTACTAAACATTTCTTTTATTGACCATTTGTTGCCCATTTTTTTGTTCTAAATAATGCTACGGTGAACATCCTTCCACATGAGTCATGAACTGCATCTCATGATATTTCTTTGAAATTACTGCTTCAAAAGGCTTTGAAATTATTTTAAAATAATTTACAAAATTAATAAAAATTTAGTTTTTTTGAAAAGCATTTCCCATACCACTATCAATTTGGTGGCTGAAAAATAGTAGCTCATAACTTTTTTTTCTTTTTGATAACTAGTGAAGTTGAACTATTTAATGTCTATATATGCAATTTTGTGCATTAGCTCATTTTTGTGAATTAGCTGTTTGAGGCTTTTTGATGTATTTTTCTGTGGTGGATGTTAACATTTTTCTTATTGGTAACAGCTATTTAGATACAGCCCTTTGCTTTTCATATTTTTGGTAGCTTTTTAAAAGTTTATTACTAAAATTGCTTATGGTTTTATATATTCAAAAGTTTCCCATTTTATGTAGCATAATGCATTATTTTTTCTCATTTGTGATTTCTTCTAAGACTTATTTGCTTAGAAAATATGACTTTCTCTGAGATGAACTAAATATTCACCTGTTTTATTTTTCTACATATTATAATGATCTTTAAAACTATGTGTTTTAATCTGTATGGGGTCTATTTTGCCATATTGTATGAAGATGGGTTGCTAGTTTCCAGTTTTTCCAAATACCTGGTTTTCTTAGAATTTTATGTTGGGGATCTTTTTTCCTACTGGAGTTGCTAATTTTGATTATCAGTTAGTAGATTTGAGCTATAATTCTGGTTCCTCTACTAGGGATATTTAACCTGGGATCCATTGGCCTCAGGAGTTTCTATAGATAGGCTTTAAGAGCCTTCTTTGTTAGATCCTTCCATGGATTTCTTGACATATACAACTTTATGTGAATGTGCATATGTGCATTTTTCTGGGGAGAGAGTTACAGTTTTCATCAACTTTTGACAAGAATATGTAATATAAAATTTAAAAGCAAGTTAATAAGCACTGTATTTGGGCCTTATTCATATAGCAGTAGTGCATTGTTTCATTTGCTGTAGTGCTCTAGACTATATACATATATGGAGGGGCAAGGCGCATAATTCCTTTTCACAATTTGTTAACTAGCCTTCCCTTGTTCTTGCAGATAAACTTTAGATTAATTTGGTTAAGTTTTTAAAAAGTCAGTTATTTGAAGTTTTGCTTAGAATTGCATTAAATCAAAATTGGGATAAGTTTACATCTTTATACTGTTTTTCTATTTGTTTTACTCACGAATAGAATACACTTTCTGCAGATTCCATGAAATGTCCTTTTTAAAGGAAGAGTGGGAGAATTTGCAATACCTGTTACTTTTCATTAAAGTGTTATTTTTACTTGTTTCCTAGTGCTGATATAATGTTAATAGGGATAAGTTGTTATAGGGTATAAAACTGCATTTCTATTTTTAATCTGCCTTAGGACATGGTGATATGAAAATAGTGCAAATATGAAGCTAGAAGTGGGAAAATATGTTGGCAAGTTAAAGTGTTCTACAATATTTGAAACCAAAATTTTTCTTTAACATAGGTTTCTTTTTGTTGTTGTTTTGTTTTTTTTAATGGAAGAATGTTAAAAAGTTCTCTAAGTCATTTTTCTGACCGGGATGGAGCCTAATGCTATAATAAAGTTTAAAAAGTTTTTATTTTTAGTCTCTGATTTCATGTTTATTTTTAGTCTCATAAGGATATTTTCCTAATTGTTAGTATATATTCATTGTCCATTAAATCTATTTTTTGTGCCAATTGACTTCATGAAAATAAATCTAGAAAATAGGTAGAAATCAGTTGTTAAGGTATTATTGGCTTTTATGAAACTTTATTTATTTATTTTTTTAAATGAAACTTTTGAAATGAAGAATCCCCATCTTTGGGTCTTTTTCAAGCAAAACCATTCATAAAAAATTTGCATATTTTACTTTTTTATGTGACCTTTGCTCTTGAATCCTTTTTCTAGTTATGACAATTTATGATACTTAGTTTTTCAGACTATAGTAGATGAGAAATAGCAAAATTGGGACAGGAGAAGTGTTACTAGAGAAACACAAATGGATAGGAGCTGGAAGTGATGGCTAGCATCTTGATAGTGAAGAGGGGTCAGATTTCAAGTGTTAGAAACAAGAATTTAAAAACAGTTTTAAGGTCATATAGTTTGGGAATTAATATTCCTAGAGCTGAGTCAGTATTTATAACATGTTCAGCATGGTAATTGATGATCTTATTAGTGATTCTGGATCATAGAGAATATTTAACTTGTTCAGGAAGGCAAAGAAGTGTATGATTTAGTTTAGAAAGGCTTATGTTATAATTTTTAAGTTTTGAGGTATATGGAAAATTCATACATGGGCATATGTACTTTCTCAAGGGAGTCCCATGTGGGCTGTATTGTGGATAAAAGTTAGGTGATGTTTTAACATAATGTAAATGATAGAGTGTAAAAAAGCGATAGTCTCTGTAGCTTCCCTAGGGCATCTAGAAATTATCTGTCCATTAGTGGAATTTCTCTTTTGAAATTCTTGCCCATTTGACTTTGTTCTGTTCTTTACAGAGCCCAAGACTTTAAAAATGATTTTGCACTGTTCTTTCTCAGATTGTCCTGAAATCTAGAGCAAATAAGTGGTTTATCCTGTCCTTTTAGCTTATTTAAAATAGAAAAGCAAATTCCAAAAAATTAAGCTTTGTTTATATATGCTTCAAGTTACATGGTGGAGACCCATTTCGTGTTGGAGACAGTATGAGAGCTGGGCAGCATTTTCATTTTTTTTTAATGCCTGAAAAATGAGAATACCAGGGTACTAGTGCTTGTTTGTACAATGTGAATGTCTTCAGTTTTGAATTTTAATCATTTGCATTTTTGAGTTTTAAGAGAATGATTCAGGCATCTCCTTGGCCACTTTCCAAAAAATGTGATAGGCCTAAGGGTACAGTTCACAGTACCTTGTGAGAGACCTTATAATTGGATCTCTGTAAACATGAAAGTCTGAGAAATGAAGATAACCTATTAACTTTATCATGGAAAATATTCATGTATTCATGTCTGCAGTTTTTCATCACTCAGAATATTATAAAAATATTTTATTATTTTTTTAATCTAATGACTAGGAATAATGAACTATATACTTTTTAATTTAGGAGAGAGGGCCCCTTTGTTTGATGTGAGGTAGTAGTGTAATAATGTCATACTATACAGTTCATTGTCCCTTTATTATTTGTATAGCCTTGTGCTACTTTGGGGGAATTATTGTCTTGTGGGTACCTAGGAAATATTTGTCCAGTACTCTGTGGCATTTTTACATTCTAATGAGAGATTTGACTTGAATGTTAGAGTAGTGATTCTCAGAACTGACAGAGCTTTTAAAGGAATTCTCCTTGAGTCAGTAGTTCTCAAAGATAGTACCTTTCAATTTTGTAGAAAGGTAAACCTAGAAGATGAGACTACAATCTGCCATTTTGAGAACCAGAACGTTTGGTGAAACAGTCAATGATGTGACTACTTCAGCACATTCTCAACTAAGGTTTAGAAGTTTAATAGGAGTGTATCTGCCTTGTTACTACCCTTATTAGGGTAAGTGTCTTAAAAAGAAGTTGTAGTGAAAAATACCAAAGAGAAAAGAGGCTATTGTTGACATTTCCTTTTAGGTGGTAAATGTCAGGAGCTAATAAAGGCTTAACTGCTCTGTGAAAATACTACCGTGTTTAAGGATGCTTAATGTTTATTTCTCTCTTATAATAAAACAAAAGGTTGTTTAGGGGGTGGCTTTGACTTAACATGGTTTCCAGGTCGAACATGACTACTCCACAGTTTCCACCAACCAGGGGCAAGAGAGAAAGGGCAATGAGAGTGAGTTCATACCTCATTCTTTTGAAAACATGATCTGGAAGTGGCATGTATTGCTTTGACTCATGTTTTATGGGTGAGAGTTTAGTCATTGGAACATACATAGTTGGGAAAGGAAGGCTGGTTAATATATCTAGCTGGACAGCCATGTGCTCAGCTAAAATTAAGGAATTTTATAAAAAGAAAGAAATGAGTGTTAGGGAATAACTAGCCCTTTCTGCTATAAAAGAAGCTGGAAAAGTCTCTCAAAGTAGTTCATAATTTGATATTGAAAACTGGTTTTCTGTCTTCCTTTTTTTTTTTTTTTTTTTTTTTTTAAAGAGAGACACAGAAAGAATCAGGAGAGGGACAGAGGGTGAGGAAGAGTGAGAATTCTAATCAGGCTCCATGCCCAGTGTGGAGCCTGACGTGGCGCTTGATCTTACATCCCTGAGATCATGACCTGAGCTAAAATCAAGAGTTAGATGCTTAGCTGACTGAGTTACCCAGGCACTCCTCTATATCTTCCTTTGAAGTGGAATATTGAGAGCTTTGGAGTCATGATTTGTGGTTGAGAGCTGTTATTTATCTTATTTGGTGAAATACTTAGCCTTTCTGCTTGCCTTTGCAAACATATTAAATCATGTTTAGCTTTGCAAGATTGGAATTTTAATTTAATATTAAAATCTCAGTGTGATATTTTTGTTATTTATTCAGTGTAATATTTTTTAAAAAGATTTTATTTATTCATTAAAGACACAGAGAGAAAGGCAGAGACATAGGCAGAGGGAGAAGCAGGCTCTCTGCAGGGAGCCTGATGTGGGACTCAATCCCAGGACCCTGGGATCACAGTCTGAGCCAAAGGCAGACATTTAATCACTGAGCCTCCCAAGTACCCCTCAGTGTTAATATTTTTAAACTTTACCAGATAACTTGTTTATTTTAAAAGGATGAAAGTCTGTGACTGAGGACTGCGGGTAGTGACAATTGTGAATGACGATTGTTTGAACTACTTGTTTTAGTCTCAAAGTTGAGTTTATGTTTAAAAAGCTTTTTTTTTTTTTTTTTTTTATTAAATTTTTAAGTAATCTCTACACCCAATTTGGGGTTCAAACTGATGACCTTGACATCAAGAGTCTCATGCTAAACTGACTGAGCCAGCCAAGTACCTCGAATTTATGTTTTTATTATTTTTTCCAGATCCTTTTTTTCTTCAGTAAAGTGTGAAATATACATCTTGAAGATGGAAAATGTGATTTTTGAGGATTTTGTAATTTACACAAGTAAAAAGATCGTGGTTGTAAATTCTTTGCACATAGATAAAGCTTATCTGATTAATAAATAAGTAATTAAAAACAGCTTTCTATGTAAGTAAAAAAAAACCCAGTAGATATTCATGTAAGGCCCAGAAAGTGAAGCTGTAATGGGGGAGATGAAGGAAATCTTAGGGGAGTTGTATTTTAAGGGATGAATTAGAAAGCTATTTTCAGTAAATGGGATAAATAGGGTTTTCAGAGTATCAGAAATGAGAAAGAAGGTAGTGTGTTAGGAGAACTCTGAATAGCTCCCTGGTATATGATATAAGATTCATGATTTTTGTTAAGTAAGAGTCATTGCTGCCATGGTGCCTACATATTATAAATAATAAAGGATGTTGTTATTCTCAGTTGTAAGTCTAATTTTGTTTTTAAGATTATTTATTTATTTATGAGAGACACACACAGAGAGAGAGAGAGAGAGAGAAAGAGAGGCAGAGACATAGGCAGAGGCAGAAGCAGGCTCCATGCAGGGAGCTCGATATGAGACTCGATCCCAGGACTCCAGGTCATGCCCTGAACAGAAGACAGACACTCAACCAGTGAGCCACCCAGGCATCCCATAATTTTTTTTTTTAATTTTTTAAAAAAATTTATTTATGATAGTCTCAAGTCACAGAGAGAGTGAGAGAGAGGCAGAGACATAGGCAGAGGGAGAAGCAGGCTCCATGCACGGGGAGCCCGACGTGGGATTCGATCCCGGGTCTCCAGGATCACGCCCTGGGCCAAAGGCAGGCGCCAAACTGCTGCGCCACCCAGGGATCCCTAATTTTTTTTTTTAAACTCTGTTTTACTTCCTATCTTGCTTAAAGGCATTTATTCCTTTTGACTTCTGTGTTTATAGTTGTGTAGTGCTTCATAAGCTATCTGCTGTTAGGAATTATATCTTATTGATGTGGCTGACAAATGTCACATTTTAAAGAAAAATCCATTTAATTAGGAGTGATAAGGCCACTATTAAAAGTATAAGATTGCTTTCCATATTGCCTTAGTATTCAATAAGTATTTTCTTATTGAAATACTAGAACCCTTTTGTTTTAGGTGGAGGTGCAAAAAAAGGGAAGTAAGATATACTAGTTCCTTTTTTTCATATAACTCATAATTATCCACTGATGTCAGGCTTTTCTTTTTAATAATTGAACACATAATTTATTTAAGCACCCACTGGATAAATTGTCAAAAGATTTGACAGGCACTTTGCATATGAAAAATTATAAATTGTGAGTCAAGTTTTAGCAAAAAATTCTTTCATCTCATTCATTAAAAAAAATTGAAGAAAACAAGGAGATACCATTGTTTACCATTAAGTAATTTCTAAGATATAACTCTTAAGGAGGTAGTATATGCAAATTAATAAGGTTTTGGTGAGATGATGAAATGCCATAATTATTTAGCATTTCAAGTTTGTGTAATTCCTTCCTTTTTCACCAAACTTAAGTGATTTGAAAGTTGGAAGATGGCAGAAATGAAGAACGAAAAAGACAGAGGATTTTCCTAAAATCAGTAATATAGTGAAGTGGAAAGAACAGTTAATTTTATATTGGGATCAGGGCATTTAGAATCTCCCAGCTGTATTAACATAAAATGGTGGTATCACCTACCTGGTAGGGTAGTTGTGAGAGTTAAATGAGATTAGATATAAAAAATGGTTAGCGGTTTTTCCTGGCATATTTTTCTTTTCTGTTTTCAATCAACTGATGGATCAGTTAGGCTTGAATATTTAAGAGGCAGCTAGGTGCAGCTATAAGGAGTCCTTCAATGCAGGAGCTATACAGAAAATGACAGTATTCTTGATTACTGGAACTAGAATTTAAATTCATTTAAAAAATAATTTAGAAAAGTAGTTTTATGATACCACTCACTAAAAGGGAAAAATAAGCATTTAAAAAAATAGTGTATTTGCAAAGGTTTGTGAAGGAATCTAGATTTAGGACTGTTTTATTTTAGAAGGTATTTAACAAATAAAAGCCCTGGAAAATTACTAAGTTTACAGTAAGCTTCTTTGTGGTAAAAAGCAGTCATTTTCTCACATTAATTATATATCTTCAGAGTTCATTATTGCCAGAGTTAGAGATGAGATGATTTATTTTGAGGACGAAATCCACATAGGCCCTTTTAAAAATTAAAAAAAAAAATTTTTTTTTTAAATTTAAGGGTGTAAAGTGCTCTGTTCTGTTTTATTTACCATCCAGGTATGAAACTTGTGGATATGCTCGCTCAAAATTGTAGCAAAACAAAGTGTCAGTTTTCTCCCATAACCATTCCTGTGGCCAGATTCCTGCCCCTTAAGACACAAATTTGACCACATAAATTTGTTTAATCTTCTGATTTGTTTTTTTTTTTTTGGATAATTTTCACAGGTCTAATGAGAAGTTGATTAATACAGACTTTCCTATTGTCTGGTTAGCAAAACTGCATACATTTGGCATGAGGTTTAAGAGTCTAGATATTTTGTAAAGTGTAGTAACTTATTTACTTGCTTAATTACGAGATCAGGAACCAAAGCTGTCTAATTTATCTCAGCGAATTTTCACTGCAGTATTTAAAACTAGGGTCTTCTGGTTCTGAGGTTTCCATATTTTTCAATATTCTAGTCTATTGGGAAGTGATATTCTTTATTCCTATTAAACCTGGGAACCCAGAAATATAGAAGACATACTAAATTAGTTTCTGGGAGGACTTACTAGGCATCATTTCTACATTTGAGGTGCAGTCCTTGTTCCCTATCATACGTAATTATAAGTTATCTTTTTTTATATGTTACATTTCTCTTGTAGTCATGATTACCAATTTGTTTATCCAATTTTATCCTGATAGGAGGGAAACATTCTTTTTTTTTTTTTTAGCAATAATAGGTGCTTTATTTTATTTATTTATTTTTTTTATTGGTGTTCAATTTACCAACATACAGAATAACACCCAGTGCTCATCCCGTCAAGTGCCCCCCTCAGTGCCCGTCACCCATTCACCCCCACCCCCCAACCTCCTCCCCTTCCACCATCCCTAGTTCGTTTCCCAGAGTTAGGAGTCTTTATGTTCCGTCTCCCTTTCTGATATTTCCCACACATTTCTTCTCGGAGGGAAACATTCTTATCTGGTTTATAAAAAGGTAAAAACAAAATCAGTTTAGATAAGGCCCAATTAATATATTTAGTATTTTCCTACAGAATTGCTCTTTAATTGTTCTGGTGGCTTATTAATTATAACTAGTATTAAGATCTTTCACAGAATATTTTTCCCTTGGAATTTTGAGGATACTGAATCAAGATACTATTTAAATTATTACTTACACAAAGTATATTTTAAATTGAAGTTTAAAGATAGATTAAGAAGAAAATATTTTCTCTCTGTAACCATTAAAGATAATATTAACCATAGTTAAATCAGTTTATTTAATCCTAAGTAATTCTTGTTTTACCTATCTGGGTTTAAGTAATCTATTTATACAAAATGTCTTCACTGGACTAACAGAATCACAGAAATCCTGACCCCCATTCTGTTGATAGAGTTATGACTGATGTTGATTCATTAAGGTAATGTCAACTTAAACCAGGAGGCGTATCCCAGAGTCTCTTCTACCTATGAATAATAGGATGATTTGGTACAGTTCTTTACTAAGGATCTTTTGATGTTTATTTCAAGTAAATAGATATCTTCCCTCAGGTACATTGGCAGCAAGGGTTTGACTCATTTTTTTTTTTTTTTGAGTCTTACTGTAGAGGCTTCATTGCCCTCTACATGTGGTACACTGCTCTGATCAGAATTTTACTTACCACGTAGGGAATTCCTTTATCCCTTGGCCATGTAGCACCTTTGTTTTCCACATGTCATGCCTTTTTATTGATTTATTCTGTCATTGGGGGAAGGAGACCCTATTCTTTAGTAGCTTTTTGAGAAAGAGTAAATAGGAAGTATGTTCTTTGAAATCAGGAGTGTGTGAAAATTGTCACTATATTTTTAGATACTTGATTGATAGTTTGGCTAGGTATAGAAATCTAGGTTGGAAAATACTTTTCTTTAGAATTTTAAAGACACTGTTTTATTATCTTCTTGCTTCAGTTAACTGCTGAGAAATCTGAAGCCATTCATGTTTCTGATTTTTCCCTCACTGAAAGCTGTTAATCTGTCAATAGTCTCTAGTGTTTTGAAATTCCACTGTAATTCTTTGATGTGGATCTCTTTATCTTTGTTTGCTGGCATTCATCAGGCCCTTTCAGTTTGGCAACTCTTGTTTTTCAGTTTTGGAACTTTGTCCTAAATGATTTCATTGTGATGCCTTATGCTATTTTATCATTCCAATGAGAATTTTTGGAGAATTTTTGGAAAATTTCTAAGAATTTTCTTAGATTTTTTTTTCCCTCCTGCTTACAACTTTGTCTTTTTGTTCAGTTAGATTTCTTCAACTTTATCATCTAGTTCTTCTGTTGAGTTTTTCATTTTTTTTATTTATCATGTTCATAGTTTCTATTTTTGGTCCTTGACTATAGTATTCTATTTTTTTTTTTTTTAAAGTAAACTCTATGCCCAATGTGGGTCTCAAACTCATGACCCTGAGATCAAGTCTCATGCTCTACTGACTGAATCGTCCAGGTTCCCCTGGTATTCTATTCTTGACATATGATTGCAACATTTTTTTCTTATCTGTGGATATTAATTTTTCTTGAAGTTTTTTTCTTAAATAGTTTTCATGTTTTTTGTTTTAGTTTGTTTTTGGTCTCTGTCTTCCATGGTAGACTTTTCAGTTGCCCTTTTCTGCCTTGCCTGACTGTATTACATGTTGTGGAAGATTAAAAAGTTGATTAGAGGGGGCCTAGGCAGCTCAGTTGATTAAGCATCTGACTTGTGATTTCAGCTCAGGTCATGATCTCAGGGTCGTGAGATCAAGCCCCACATGGGGCTCTGTGCTATGTGTGGAGCCTGCTTAAGGTACTTTCTCTCTCCTCCTGCAGCCTCCCACCCCTACTTGCACACGTTCTCTCTCAAAAAATTTTTTTAAAGTTGATGAAAATATTTACACTTGTCAGCTTTCAATGTCTCTTTGGCTTATTTGGGTTGGCTTTGTTTGTTTGCTTGTTTATTTATTTATTTTTTTAAGATTTTATTTGAGAGAGAGAGCACCCAAGAGAGAGCACAAGCAGCGGGAGCAGAGGGAGGAGGAGAACTCCCTGCTGAGCAGGGAGCCCAATGTGGGTCTTGATCCCAGGACTCTGGGATCATGACCTGAGCCAAAGGCAGAGGCTTACATGGCTGAGCCACCCAGGTGCTTCTGGGTTGACGGTCTTTTGAGAGCCCTAGACCTTAAGATCTTGTGTCTTGTGCTTTTCAGGTACCCTCAGAGAATAGTTCTCCATTTTTATACATGAGGAATAAAGATTTGATTGCCAGCATTCTGAAAGATTAATGGAGAAAGAGGACTAGGGGTCTCTGCAGTAAGAACTCAGTCCCTTTCTCTTTGGTATGCTAATCATTTTTTTTAAAGATTTTTTTTATTATTTATTTATGATAGACACAGATAAGAGAGAGAGAGAGGCAGAGACACAGGCTAATCATTTTTAACTATGGATGTTGTCTTTATATTTTTGCTAGGATTGTGGAGAGGAGGTATTTTGTGGAATGTGATAAGGATATGTAGTTTATCTTATTGATTCAAAAATAGCTTTCACTAGTATTCCCTTTTTTAGTCACACCATCCTATTTGCTCCGCTCACCTCCATTGGCCTAGTTCTTTTACTTGCTGTGTCTTTTGAAGTTGCTGTCGTGTAACTTAAAATTGATTCCTGTCCCCAATGAAGCATGGAATATGATGTGTGGGGAAGTCCTAAGTTAGTTACCAGTGGTTCTGCTTATTTTCCAGCTCCCAAAATCATCTTAGCTATATTTTCTCTTTTACTTTTCTGCTCATTCTTGAGGATTTATGCTTTCAAAAAATACCTTTACAGTAGTTTTGGTGAGAATTGAGGGAGTGAAATTATGTGTTTTCATTTCATTATCTTAACACCCTTTTAATGTTTGTTTTCTTTGGATGTGTAAGGCTGCTAATAATATGCAACTAAAGTGTATTAACTAAAGTAATTTTCTATATATGAGAGTGATAGAATTTCTGTTTAGGTTCTGTGAATTTTTAATATTTTGTATATGCAAAATATTGGGCTTAATCCCAAGACCCTGGAATTATGACTTGAGCCAAAGGCAAATGCTTAACTGACTGAGCCACTCAGGCACCCCTCCATCTTGGATTTTAAAGTACAGAGGTTGTTTTAGGCCAGTGCTAAAAACTTAATTGAGTCTTTAGCTGACTATTTCTTCTTAGAAAGTAAGAGTTGAGATCTTAAAAATGAAGGTTCTTAAAGATATAGAATTTTCTGAGGTTTTTGTGGTAGAAATTAAAACACTGGGAATTAATTAGGACTCATCATCTATTGAGCAAATAAATGCTGTGTTTTGTACTATGAAAATGAATGGAAGATGAATTAAGATGTGATTTCTGTTCTTTAGGGACTAATATATAAAAACACAAGTGAATGATAGATATGTGGTGAATATATTGATGATATGCACAAAAGATCTTGAAAGCTAAATTATACTTGGTTTGGGGGAGTATAGTAAAGGGAAAGACAGAGTAAGGAAAATATTGTTATTCATGAGAGAATTTAGGTTGAGTCCGGAATATGATTTATCTGGTGAAGTAGAATTGTTTCTTTGGGCTAGAGAGTGAAACATGTTGTTGACAGTGGCCCCAGTTATCTGAATAACAGCCTAACATTTTCCTTTTCTAAACCATTTTCATAATGCATAGAAACAGAACCTGTGTGGGAAGAGATGGGTGAAGGAAGCTCCATGGGCTCAGACTGAGTATAGTCTAGCATATATTGCAGCTCCTGACACTTTTGTGAAGTTATTTAATCTTTGAGTCTGTTTTCTTCACTTATGAGTTGGAAATAATAACTACCTTGTGGATTAGTGTGAGAATCAATTGAAATAATGCATGTAAAACTTACCTGAAGGCTTGATATATATTAATGTATCTCTGTACTCCTTTGTCCTCTAAGTGCTATGTTGTAAAGTACACAATCAGTGTAGTTACTGTTTTCTCATGTGCCTTTGGATAATAGAGGAAACCTGGTAAATTACTCTAAGTTTATTTAATAAAATGATTCCAGTGGCTGGAGGAGAATTGGTACAATGAGGGAAATTCTGCTTACTTTGAGATCTAGATTGGGTTAAAAGTAGTTCTTGGGGTGGCTCAGCAGTTTAGCACCTGCCTTCGGCCCAGGGCGTGATCCTGGAGTCCCAGGATCAAGTCCCACATTGGGCTTCCTGCATGGAGCCTGCTTTTCCCTGTGCCTGTGTGTCTGCCTCTCTCTTTATTTCTGTGTCTCTCATGAAAAAATAAATAAAATCTTAAAAAAAAAAAAAAAGTAGTTCTTATAGCCAGTTAGTAATAGCTAGCAGCTTAGTTTGCTCAGGAAAGTAGTCAGGATTTACATTGGAAAGGTATTTGAGGATATGGGAGGCTTGGGTTGTGGATGGGGGATTGGACGGGGTACATTTGAAGGTGTGTTACGTAATTTAAATTTTTGTAGAACAGACTTCCAAAAGAATCTCCTATCCTAAATATCAGAAGCTGCTCGCTTGGCAGCTTTAAAAATTTTTGTTATTTGTCTTCCCATTAATCTTAATCCCATTTCAGTGCTACAGTAATGTCTATCTTGTTTGAATCTTCTGCAGTTTACCAACCTCTTGCTTTTGACAAATAGATTTGAGTGACCCTCAGAGTGATCTTCAAAAAACAATTCTTTTTTGAAGAATTAATGTGGCTTGGTTAAGCATAATATATATATATATTTTTATCTAATGTAGTACTTAAGTCTTTACATACATTATACAGTTTGCCCCTTGGAGAATATGTAAGGATCTTTTAAGAAGCTGAGTTAGTTAATTGAATTTAAAATAAAAAACGTTGAGTTACGTTTGTCTTATTTTTGAATTTTATTATGTTAAATTTTAAATATATACAGAAATAGAATGAAATAACTCCATGTGCCCATCACTCAGCTTGAACAGTTATCAATTTGTGCTAATCTCCTTTAAGCTGTATGCCTACCACTTTCCTATACCCTTAATGAATTTTAGTAAATATCTATATCATGTGATGGATAGACTCAAAATCACATAGGGCAGCTAGATCTTAAGAAGGGTAAACCAAGGAAAAAAGGAGAAGGTAGATTTCTTAGATGATATGAGCTACCAAGCAAACAGTTCCTTTCTGTGCTCTTGTCTTTCTCTTCTCTTGATGGGTAGGTTACTTCCAAGACCAGATATGTTGGGATCTCTCTCAAATTTGTCTTGTTAGTATACTCACTTTCATATTGAATTTTAGTCTACTGTTCTCCCTTTTTGGTTTTTATCCCCCGGGGTGCCTACATTCCTTGTTTTCCCCTCATATTAAAATGTTGGGAGGTCTGAAGCAGGGAATGAAATTTAATTTGCCCTGGGACCAAACACTCACCTGGAGTTATCTTTGTGGCTATCTGGACTACAAAAGCGAAGAAATTATTTTATCTTTAGGGCAGATTCCTCAAAATAAGCTTTGTTGCCAGTATAGCTGTAATGACTCTAGTCTCTTCCCTGCAGTTATTTAAAATTATTGTCAAGATTCAAAAATTTGACTGCAAGCTTTAACCATTCTGCTAGATTTCAGTACTTGGGGGCTTAGACTCTGTGGTGGAAAAAAAATCTTTAATTAGCCTTCTATAAGTAGAAATTGACTATCAGGATTTAAACAATTTAATTTTCCAGAAACTATAAAAATTGGCACTCTTTTCATGATAAAAGTACTATAAAAGACAAAAAAAAAAAGGCCTTGAGCAGACTTTTTTTTTTTTTTTTTTTTCTGGACTGAAATGGAGGCTTTCTTTCAAGCGTATTCCCTGATGTTTGCTGTGTGTGATTTGGCTCTATCTCTGTAACTGCTAATATGTGGCATGGATTTCAGGCTGTCTGGGATCTGGATGTGCCCAAAGTCTGTATTGCAAGTCCGGATTCACAGGCATTGTGTTACAAAACTGGCTTGCTGCCTTCTCTGTTTTCTGTGTCCTAGGCAGCTGCATTGTTTGTTGCAGTATATGCATTAGCTGTTGTCAGTGTTCAGTTTCCTGCAGACTGACAAAGTGGGAGGGGCTTTGTTTGATACATAGCTGAGTTTTCACTGTGTGAGTTCTTGAGTGCACATTGCAGCCATCTTAATTACACTTTAGTGCAACTGAGACAGTGCAGCTGTCTCAAAATGGCTGCTGACCTGGTCTTTGTAGCTGCTTAGGCAGCAACTATGCCAGTGAGGAGACTTGGCACATGCATCAGGACCAGAGGTAAGAACCAATTACTCTTTATCTTTGACCATTTTAATTAAAGAATACTTGAATTTTACTGAGTTTACATAGCAAGGTGAACTTAGAGCTTGCTTGCTAGGAAGTTGAAATGTTTGCTTTAAGCTTCTTTTAGGGAAACAGTACTTAGGATGGTGAGGTCAAAGGTTAAATTCCTGTAATTTCTCACCATTTTATGTTCTGTCATTGTCAGAACATTTGATCACCACAATAGTGTTTTCTGACCTTAAATAACTTAATATTTTTTTTGTGTTGGATATTTTAGTTTGTTTGATATATTTTTTTTTTTTTTGTAGAAATTGAAAACAATGTATTTGCTGAATAGATTTTTTTTGGGAAAGAAGCCATAAATAAGCCTTGTTTCGCATGAAGAGTGAGATTTCTGTGTGTGTGTGTGTGTGTGTGTGTGTGTGTGTTGGAGCTATTGTTTGGTAGCTTTCTGGGAAGAATGTTAATTCTCTGAATATAAGTCATAGCACAGAAAGAAAAAAAAATTTTAACAGATTTTTTTTGTACTCTGGGTTCTAATTCTTTCTCATTATGCTGCCTCCTCTTGGCCATTTAATTCTTTCACATTTTTAAGGGTCCTAACTTTTTATTCTAATTACTTTTTCCTTAAATTGTCATTCAGATTTTTTTTAAATAATAAATTTATTTTTCTGTCATTCAGATTTTGAATTAGAAACAAGTTCATATGTAGGTCTGCATACTCCTTTTCTTTCTAGCTAATGTATTCTAGTGCAAGAGAGCTTAAATAAATACTCAGTTGTTTTAGGTTAATATTAATTGTTGATATCCACTTTAGTCTTAGTTAAAACCTGTGGTATATTTAAAAATAATGTAATTCAATGATTTTGTAAATTTAGTTTCACAGTTTTCAAAAGACTTTAACATTCTTCTGAAGTGGAAACATTTATTGAGATATGGTAAGTCAATAGTGACCCAGAGGGTAAGAAGAATGAAATTTTTATTTACATAATATTTCAGATAGCAGAAATTTTAAACTCTAGTGTTTAAATTGTGGTACTTACTAAAATTTTTAAATAAATGGTATAGTACAATTCTTTAGTTTTGTCAAGGGATATATGAATATATCCCTGACTAATATGACATAGAACAGTAAGTTTTGAACTTTCTAAGTACTGCAACTTTAGAAAACAACTTCTTGCACATTAAATTCTTGTGATTGACCCCTGTATTTAAAAGTGATACATATGATATTTTATTGGTTTGTATTTATTTTCCAATTTAAAAGTATAGTATTACTCTAAGTTTATTTTATAAAAGAACAATTAGGCTTTTACAATGAAAACAAAAGTTTGAAACCAGATTATCTATCACAATTATAATCTTTCATTAGTGTCAGGAGGTTGCTTATTTATTAGGTTGCTTATTTGTAGAACTTTAGTTGCTAAGAGACTGTAGAATTCATTTTGAGAAGTATTCTAGAACCTATATTCTGTATGTTCTTTTTAAATTTCATGACGGTAAAATATAAGATCTATATTTACACAAGTTAACAGTTTGAAATTGCTGTCTTGCCACAAAATTGCATTTATATTTTTTCTTTTTTTGACAAATTTTTTTCTTAATCATTGGTCATTTATTCTTTGGCTTCAAATATATTTGGGGTCACTGATTCAGTTTCATCAACAAATTTAGTATATTTCACTTCATTTACTTACTACTCTTTGAAATTGTTAGGAGTCTTTTATGTGATATAATAGATTATAATAATATGAACATTACATTATATAAATCCAGTAATATGAGGTTGCCCCCAAAAGAATAGAACAACAAATTTAGTGTTGTGAGAGAGATTTTATCCATCATGCCTTTCAGTAAGGTTTTGCCCTAGAGTGAATATGACATAGGAAGTGAATGTGCTATGTCCTTAATCATGGTCATTTTCATACCTCTCATAGTTTGAACCGCTCACTGTATTCAGATATTTTATACAATTCAAGCCAGATATTCAGTTTGTTCTTCATTACTGGAGAAAAACTGGTTAGGTTGAAATTATCAAAGCAGTTTATGTTGATCTTCAAAGTAGGACCTTGGGGAAATTTTAATGATCTGCTCTTTTTGCCTTCTATCCTGGATTATAAAATTTACCTTCAACGTCCACAAGATGACTCCATTGATTATTGCTTATACATGGGAAAATACAAAGTGGTTACTTAGGTTATTATTGCTAATTCTTTCAGGGCTGTGTTGCATTTTTGCAACTATAAGCATAAACTAGACCTCACTGGGATTATTACTTTTGGGACTGATGACAGTTTTCAATTTGTCTGTGCTGAATTCCAGATTAGCTATTATGCTGCATAATTGAAGGCATAATAAATCTGGGAGCTGGATAATTAAGGTTTAATGTTACTGTTTTGTCGCTATTTGTACTCCCTATTTGTCCTTTTTTTCTGAGCCATTTCTTTAAGCATGAACCTTAAAGAAAATGTTGAAGTTAGTGGAGAGAAACCAACTGAGTTCAAATCTAAATTTGAATTGCTTTTACTACTTCTTATATTGGTGAACTCATTCTATGTTCTGACTTTTGCTTTCTAATCCTTAAAATGGGAAAAAATTGCCGTTTCTTTGGCAAGGATATGCTGAGAATCAGCTTACATCATGTTTCTGAAAAGAACCATGAAATACTCCACATGCTAATTTTCTAGTAATATTTGTATGTATGTATTTATTTATTTATTTTTGTTTTTATCTAATGTAATTGGATTAGGGAATATGGTATATTTAAACAGTATGGGAAATTTCTCATATAACTCATGCTCAGAAGCAAGAAGTGCTGACTAATGTTAGGACATCCACATCTGGTTGGTAATATGTTGTATTTATGTTAATACTACTGATTTCATTCTGTTACATAGATTAGCCACCTTGTGCTGTATGTGGATAGTGGCAGATGTGTTTATTAAGTAAAGTCAATATAGAATGTTGGCATTACAGAATTAGGGGAGTAAGTGGGAGATTGTTTTGATTCTAGTTTGGCTGAGTCCTCCAAATATTCAGTGAGAAAATAATATCTCTAAAGGGATGACTTGAATTCGGGGCCTAGAGTTTTCTGTGTTTCAATACAAATGAGAATTTTAAGAACAGTGTTTTCTTTTAGTAGCCACAAATTGGCAGCCAACAGACTATCCTTTAGCTGCTGCCTTATTACTCTAGCTGTTAAAGTCCTATTTTACACAAAAATCAGGGTGTCTTATCTCTGAAAAACAAAAGATAGGCAGTGCTAAGAATTTATTTTTTGCATCAGAAAAATAATCTTGAGTGGAGTAGCTGCTCTCCTCTTCAGATAGGGCCTATACAGTTTATAACTGTTCCTGTTCACTAATTACATTACCTACTGGGCCCCGGTAAACTTCCTTTTAAATCCCTATTCTATTTACTTGAGATTGTTGGGAGCCTTTTTCTGTTTAGGATATAGCTTCTAACCTAGAAGGAAGTAAGCACAAGTAAAGTCTAGCCTACTTTGCCTGGTAGGAGAGACTGCATGTGTAGAGACCGTTTACTGTTTAGAAGATATGGCACCTTTACTAATTTTAAGCTATATTATTAGATATATTAGAGTACTCTATATTAGAGTGCCATGGTGTTGATTGAAGGAGATCCAGTGACGTCAGCAAAAATTGACAATAGAATGAAAGTGAAGAGATTAAAGAAATACTAATTAGAATTGTGAATACCATAAGGTCTTTTAATGTGATAACAGGTCCTTTTTTCTTTAAATATTATCACAGTGTTAAAGACATCACTGTTTATCATTTGGATATTATTAATGGTGATATCGAACAAGAAAAAACTAAAGTATATTCAAAACATAGTTGACTGAACAGTTAAGTGAAATACCTTTTATAAAAGATTTCTGTCTAAATTGGTTGAGAAGTCTTAGCACTAAAAATGAGAAATTTGCTAGTAGAAAATTTTCTTAACTGCACTAGAATAACTTTAGAGGCCATTAGCCATTATAAACTTATTTTTGTTAAAAGTTTGCTTCTGTTTATGTAACATTCACTGTTTCAACTATGTTGAGACTACTTTGATGATCCAGAAAACATGGTAGTTTATGATCATGAAGTTATTTGATTTTGAATTCACATTTTCCAGAGTGAACGCCAGCTTCTTAGCATTCATGTAATACCATGACATTGTTAACTCCAGGGAAATGTTACTCATTTTTGGACGATGGCTTTAAGTTAGAGAGGAAACTTCAGTGAAAATTGAAAAAGCATTTAACTTGTACAGGAAACACTGATTCTCCTCCTTTCTGAACTTCTCACACTCCCAAAAGAGATAGTGATTTGGAAGAAAGTTTGAAGTCCATTCAAACGAGATTTTTTTTTTTTTTTAACCACTGAAGTTAGAACTTTCACAGAATTCGCTATTAGTAATTTGTAGCAGTCAGTTCTTAGTCATTAATGTGTGTAAATATGGAAACGATGAAAGCAGTGCTTATTCAATGAATCCTTTGAGTTTAATGAAGATGGAATTTAACACCATGTCTCAGGAATTGCTTCTGTTCTGCCTAAGTATTTCTGCCCTTTTTGTAGTAAATCAGGTGCTACTATCCAGGATAGTCATGTGACCGGTTGCTTTCCTTTACTGACATGAAAGTATCATGGCATTAGTTGTGGAAACTATTAGTATAGAAGTCGTCAGAAAAGGATTGTTTTTGTCTGGTACTACTATTAAGTAATTGTATAGTTTTGGATAAATTAAAGTTGTTTTTTTTTTTTAATTTTAAGCTCTTCATGCCATTCTGCAACTATTAAAAGAGATACGTGGTTGGATTTGGATTAGATAAGGAGTCAGGAAAGAACAGGAACTTTGGAATCTGAGTCAAGGTGAACTCATTTTCTTTCACTGACTAGTTCGAAGTTTATATGAGAAATGTATATATGATGCTGAAAGTCTTACACATTATTTTTTTATGGGATGAAGCTAGTTGCTTATTTTCAGACTCCAGTTTTTTTATCTAAAATGGGAATAAAGTCTACCATACTGAGTTGATAATTGGGACTTAAATGAGCACAGCATATTTGAAGCATTAGTGCAGTGTGTGGCACAAATTAAATATTAGTAAATATTGGTTGATTTTTCTGCACAAATTTCCCTCTGACACCATTTTTTTTTTTTCAATCATTATGGAATCTGGGCTACTTGGATATTGTAGAAAAGGATCTTTAGGGCAAGGGGTTGTTAGGGACCTGGCTGATTTGCAGGAAAAAAATCCCAGAAAGCAAGATGTTTCAATCTCAAAGTGAAGACTTTATAAAGAGTTTGAAGGGGACACAATAAGAATTCTTACTGGTGCTAAGGCAGCATGATAGAGTGAAAACAAAAATAGATTGTGAATTGATCAATTGATTCAACAACTTTAGCAAACATTATGCACCTATTGTTTGCCAGGCACTGTTTTGATATCTGGCATACAAGATCCCTGCCCTCAAGGAATTTACACTGGGGCAGGGGGAATGAGAGGATAGATACTAAATATGAGAAGGTTAAAATACCAGGAGATTGAGAATCCTGGGGATAGAATAGAAAAATGCATAGTGAATAGCTAGGTGAACCCTCCCAAAATGTGGTCTGTGGATCAGTTCAAGGTCAATTTGGATTAGTTTTGTCTACTTATTCCTGGTCTTCCATGAGATAAGAACTGAAATTTAGAGTGTTTAGAAATTTTTACATCAATCTGATAAAGTAACTTTATGTCAGTTGGGTCAAATAATAAAAATAATTGAGGCATACATTTCATATGCTTTCTTTTTATTTTACTTTCTAAGTAATTCATTTTTGTTGTATTTACAAAAGTGTTGATCTTTGATGGATTAGAGATAAGACATTGGTTATTTACCATTATTAGTTTGCAAAGCACTGAGCTAGATTACTAACTAATATTGTTGGCACTTCAGTAAGCAGGTTGAAGAGAATTTAAGCTTCTTATAATTAACTCACTTTCAGGTGATGGTTTAACTTAGCTTAAAAAAATTATAATTTTATACATTATATATATATATATATTTAAAGATTTTATTTATTTATTCATAGAGACACAGAGAGAAAGAGAGAGGCAGAGACACAGGCAGAGGGAGAAGCAGGCTCTATGCAGGGAGCCCGATGTGGGACTCAATCCTGGGTCTCCGGGATCATGCCCTGGATGGAAGACAGCACTAAACCGCTGAGCCATCTGGGCTGCCCAATTTTATACATTATATTATATGCAGGATTAAATAGTTTTAGGTCCTTTGATTTTCAAGCACTTTTATTCAAAGAGTTGGATGCATAAAGTAGGAAGAGAGAGGGAGGACATATCCAACAAAATTAAAACTGGAAGGAGTACAATACTTGGGTGATTTCCAACTCTAGGATTTTATGATCAATAGTCAAATGTTACATAAACAGTGTATACACTGTGTGAAATTTCACTATATTATATATATTCCTGTTTCTCCTCCTGCTGCTGGTGGAGCACAGATTCCGAAAAAAAATATGTAGTTGTTTGAAGAAATCCACTATTACTTAACAAAGAAAACTGAGGTAACAGGATTATCATGTATTAAAAGTCTACTAATTACTATTGATGTGTGATAACTTTATTTTCCCCCTAATTTAGAGCCCTGTTGTCTTTATTGTATAATAGGGATAGTTTGAGAATGATGTTTTAAAGTAACTGAACATAAAATTAAAAATGAGGAACAGAAGCACCTGGGTGCTCAGTTAGTTAGGGGTCCAATCTTGATTCCCCCGTTGGTTGAGGGTTCAACTCTTTTTTTATTTTTATTTTTTTTATTTTTATTTTTTGAGGGTCCAACTCTTGATCTCAGTTCTTGATCTAGGGGTCATGAGATTGAGCCCTGCATTGGGCTCCATGCTGGATGTGGAGCCTATTTTAAGAAAATAAGGAACACATTTTGGATAACCCCTAGTTAGCATATTAAGTACTTCTTTTCATTTTATTATTTTAGATGTGGCACTAATCTAGTTTCTAGCTTACTTGAAAATGAAATTTAGTATATTTAGGCTCACTAAAATAAGTGGAAAAATAGAAGTGAAGAGAGTTATTTAGTAGGTGATAAAGTAATTATTGAAAAAAATGTAAACAAAGGACTTCATAGACAATGACTCAACTCTTGCTGGCCAGTCAGATCTGGCCATTTAAAACAACACAGGAATTTAATACATTGTTCTATACTACAGAAAAAACAAAGGTTTTTGAGTATCTCTGGTGTTAAACATATTTTTGGTGTGGTGGGGGAAAATGTCAGTTACATAAGATTATAAGTTGATTGTTTTTCTAACTAGCCGACAGTTAACATGGACAGTGATTTGACTCTTGCTCCATCAGATCTGGCCAATTAAAACAGCACAAGAATGGTTTAGGTTAAACAAGAATGTGACACTGACAAAATATATTCTTGTATAGGTATTTGTAACTTAACATGCCTAAGTTCATAAAAAAAGTTTAGTGATAGTAACTAGTGGTAAATATTTTGAATTACTTAATTATCACACTAGTGATACTTGAATATGCATGAAGTCTTAGTGTTTGGTCAAAAGTGGTGTGGTTTTAAGACCAAATCTGTTTAATAATCATTTACTATTTAAGTGATTAATAAAATTTGAAAGGTGGATGTAGAGTTGAATGAAGACAGCTTTTAGCTAATGTGAATTGTAATTTATATTTTTAATGATTGTTTAAAAAAACAGTTACTGGATTTATATGGTATATTGGTCTATATCACAAAAAAATAAGTCGTTGAATATCTCTGGGTATTAAACATATTTTTGGTCTAGTAGGGGTAAAATGTCAGTTACATAAGAATTATAAATTGATTTTCTCTTATTACCTGGGTTTGAATCATTGGTAAATAGATAAGTAGATATATTCTAGAACCAGTCAGTGCCTGTTGGGGAACAAATGGGGGAGAGTTTACTCAGCAGTATTCTCCTTTAGTTTGGTCATGAAATGAGGACTGCTTTATGTAAATTGTTCTTACTGGTGCCAGCTAGCTGTAACTGCAGTCTGGCTGTGCTAGGGCAGCAAATAATATGTGTCATGGATTTTCTGTTTGGAACGTATAAGAATTCAGCCTTTTGGACTGAAAGAACAGAGTTGATGCTTTAGAATAAGAGTACTCAGTCCTCCACAACTGACAATATGTGGAATAATGAGAAACTATAAGCCTTTGAAGCTTTAAGTTCTGTTTTTATAGCTTTATGCCTATTGATACTATTGGGTAATATGTGGGAGGTACTTAACTGCACACAGTTGCTGCAGTCCTAATAGTTGGCAGAATAGAAAGCAGTACAAAAGAATTCTGATTCTAGGCATCTTCACTTGCAACAGTCCTTTGGAGGATGTACTTTGTGTGTTCTGTGAGCTTCATTGGCATACTGTCTGACGTTTTTTGGCTTTTGTGGTTAATGGGATGTTTGCTGCACAAACTACACAACAGATGTGAATCACTGTTTGAAAGGAATTTTAATATGTAGCCAATCTACTGTATTTCTGTTTTTTTTAATGAATATGAACCAAGAAAGGAATTTAGTCTCAAGAAGGCTGTTCTAGAAGCCTGCATTAGCTTTTACTGTTTATACAAATGTACTAAGTTGCAGTGGTTTACAGAAGAGGAAGTCCTTTTCACAATATCAAGCTACCCACAGGTAAGACATTCAGGTCCTTTTTTTTTTTGTGACCACCGCCATCTCCCACCCCCAGCCCCCAGGCCTTCTACCAGCTGTCACCTTTGGGAAGTTTTTTTGTTTGGTTTTAATTTTAGTCATACCAGGATTGGTAGATTGTTTAATGTAAATTTTCAGGAGATTTTGAATACCATATTTGGATTTTGTCTTTTAAAACATGATTTTCACTTTTTATAATTTTCCTCAGGTTTGTTTAAATGAACTAACAGTGGGCTTCATATATGAACATTACTCATGCACATAATATATTCATATTACATAGAAATTAGTTTTAGACCTCTGTTCATTATAGTCCTGTTACTGTATTTTCAGTTGTAGTGACACCAACTGGTATATGCAGAGAAATGATGTTTTGTAACCTTACTAAACTATAAAGTTTTAGAGTAAATGTACCACTTTGAATTCATCATCAACATCTGACTGCTTCTGTTTTCACAAATGGTTCACTGACATACATTAGATAATGTATATTTATATATGTATATATATCATGTATATACATTACATATAACATGGTCAAGTTTTCCAGTTTCAGTTACCCTTTCCATTTCTACATATTTAAATGTATCACCATCTTAACAAAGTGAACTTAAGTCTAAAACTAAAATGAATATTAGAAATTTTATTTTAATATTTTATGTCTTAAGTTAGGTGAAATTTGCTAAAGACACTTGTTATATTATTTTTTTTGTATGCTTGAAAAATTGGATGCAGAAAACCATAATCTCATTGAAATAAAAAGTATACAATATAAAGAATATATAACCATACTATAAAGGTGTGAAGATTTATACTTATAAAGAAATGCAAGTATATGTGTCTTAGCTAATAACAGTATAAATAAATATATAAAATATATTACTGATGGATACAATTTTGGAGGATGAATGTGAGTAGGTAACAAAGCAAGGCTAGTTTAGAGAAATAGAGGAGGAAAGGAATGGTATTAGGCAGTTCTTGGCTCTTTGCCTCCTTTTCTAGATGCTGAAGAGCAGGATCTTTCTGCAACCTAAAAGTGTTAGTTTTAGATGGGATTTTTAGTTCTCTAGACTCTGAAAGGGCATTGGTCATTTATTACTACATGGTTGGATACTTAAAAACTAGAGCCCAGCTAGATTGAAAGTGGTAGAAGCCACACTCATGTTTCAGGGGTACAAACTGTTTTCTGTCTTTTTGACAGTTTTGCTAAGGCTTTTGAAAATTATTGTTCTGATATATATTTTATTAAAGTAAAAAAACTTATGTTTGTGGATGTGTGTTTCATTTGATTAAACAACTTCAGTAGGATTAGAGAAATGGTGATAGTAGAAAGAGAGCAATTTTGATTAATTTGCTAAAGGTTGGATTGCGTGAGGCATGCTTCTCAGTGTGGAGAACACAGATGTTTAAAGCAGTTCGTGAAGTTTTCACACTTCTCCAGAGCAGTAATTGTTAGGGAGAATGTTAGATTGAGAAGATAGTTGAGGTCCAGAAGATAGCTGAGGCTGACTTGGGGTTTTATTTATAGGTAAAGAGGCAAGGAGGTAGGCAAAACAGTATTCAGTAAATAATCAGTTGGGAGTCATAGCAAAGAAAGAAGAGGGAAAGTTGCACAGAGGGAAAGTTAGACCAAGAAGCCTAAAGGGAATCCTGTTAGACAAAGATAAATGTCTTGAGGATAAAGCTGTATAATTTTTGATACTATTGAAGTTGAGTGTGAATGATCCCAAAATCTGAGGTATAAATTTTGAGTTTTTAGTTTTTGTGTTCCTCTCAGGCAACAAAATTTATTAGCAAGCAATGTTGAATAACAATATCTTTTAAGTGGAGTAGACCTAGGTGGTCAAGTAGTTGTAACGTCACACTTCTTACAGAAATCTGTTTATTATTCCTGACAGATAATTATCTAGTTTAAGTTTCAACATTTCTAATGACAGAAAAGAGAGTCTCTAATTTCATAAGGCATTTGCTTTTTTTTTTTTTTTTTTTGGACATCTGAGCAAATGAACAGTTGTTGATTTTTCATTGTTTCACTTCTGCACTCATCTGTCTGGCTGCCTGTTTTTTTCTGTGTTTGTATCTGTTTTACACATATGATAGATCTACACTATTTAAAGAAAGCCATTAAAATTCTCTTGTGTTGGGAAGCCCCAGTGACCCAGTGGTTTAGCACCGCCTTCAGCCCAGGGCATGATCCTGGAGACCCTGAATGGAGTCCCACGTTGGGCTCCCTGCATGGAGCCTGCTTCTCCCTCTGCCTGTCTCTGCCTCTCTCTCTCTCTGTCTCTCTCTCTCTCTGTCTCTTATGAATAAATAAATTTTAAAAATCTTAAAAAAAATTCCCCTGTGTTTTCTAGGCTAAATATCCTCCATTTCCCCAACTATTCTTCGTATAACATGTTGTTCTAGGTCATTCTTTAGCCTGGTCATCCTATTTGTCTTTTTTTTTTTTTTTTTGTTGAGTCTTTCTTTATCTGGGCCACTCAGAACTAAATCTAATACTAATAAATGTCTCCTTTCCTTTAGACTGAGTGCTTCTGGTCTGCAGTTCAACTTTGTGTTGACATTTCTAGCACTGTTGCATTTTATTGATTTTGCAATGAGTTCAAATCCTTTAGTATTTTTCACACATACCATTGATACCCTTTAATAGGCTTGAATATTTGAAGCAAGTGTATTGCTTTATATTTGTAGTTATGTCTTCTTTTTAATTTCTAATGTTGTTTATTATGCTTTCTTTCAATTTTCCTTGATAACGTTTTCTACTTGTTAATAGTTTTTTCAAAGAACTTGCTATTGCTTTTATTGTTGCTTGCTGTTTTATTGAGTTTTCTCTCATAAATTTTTGCTTTTATTCCAATTCCTTGCTTTAGGGTTGTACTTTTCCTCCTTCACTGCATTTTTGAGTTTGTGTTTCTTTTATTAATATGTACAGTTTAAGGCTATCGAGTTTATTAATATGTACAGTTTAAGGCCTGAGTTATTATTTCACCACTGATTTCCTCCTTAATCCAATTTTTTTTTTCGTTTACAAGGAGATCCTTTTCCTCTTGTTTCATATTTACTCATCTAACTTTGTTATCCTATGGACAGAGGATGTGACTGTGTGATTTTTTTTTTTTGTCTTTGAATTGATTATTTCCTTATCACATATGTGATCAATATTATTATTATTATTATTTTAAAACATTTATTTATTCATGAGAGACAGAGAGAGAGAGAGGCAGAGACATAGGCAGAGGGAGAAGCAGGTTCCATGCAGGAAGCCCGATGTGGGACTCGATCCCAGGGCTCTGGGATCATGCCCTGAGCCAAAGGCAAATGCTCAGCTGCTGAGCCACGCAGGCGTCCTTGTAGTCAGTATTAATGTATGTTGAATGTGTTCATGAAAAACGCATATTCCGGGTTTGTTGGATATATAATTCTATTTTTCTATTAAGAAATAGATGCATTATTTATATTTCATTTTCTTCATCTGTAGATTTTATAAAGAGATCTGATTATGGATTTATTAGTTTCTTCCTGAATTTTTTAAACCTGTTTTTGTTTCATGTGATTTGAAGCGAAATAATTTGGTGGATTTTACCTTTTATCTATAGGAAATATATTTTCTTTTTGTCCAATTACTTGATTTTCAATTTGAATTCTTTTTTCCATGATATATATAGGTTTTATGTGTATACTTACCTTTTTTTTGTTAGCATTTCCTTATTGTATCATTTTCTATCCTTTATATTTTTAACCATCCTATACTATTTTAGTAGAAGGCATGTCTCTTGTTTATAATAATGCACATCTGATATTTTTGTTACTTTACCCAGTTTGAAACCTGATATGTTATTTTTAGATTGACAGTTCATTATTTTTGCCCCACAGTTCACAGCCCCTAAGTCTTTTAACTCCCATCTTATATTATCTGAGATTTTAATTCCAGCATACTTATTTTAGTTGATGGATTCTGTTATGTCAGCCAGCTCATGAGTTTTACTTGTTCCTTGGAGCTTTGATGTTTTCTTTTGGAGCATTATTTGAGTTCCCTAATTTGAGTTCCTCCCCCATTTCTTAGGTTCTTTTTCTGTCTGACTTTGTACTCTATTTTTTATGTAATTGTTTTAACAAAGGTCTGTTTCCTCAGTCTTTGCTCAGAAATAATATCTTTACTTCTTTATCCTATTGATAACTAGTTTTTCTGGCAATAGAATAATATGCTAAAAAATAACTTTTCCCCTGAACTTAGAGGATGTTGTTGTTTATTTTACCATTCAGTATTGCTGATGACAAGTCTGATGTCAGTTTAATTCTTATTCCTTTATAGTTAAGTGATATTTTTACTCTAAGTTATTAATATTCCTCATTGGTTTTCTGAAGTTTTAGTGCAAATATGTCTAGGTGTTAGGTTTTGTGCTTGCTTTAATTTAGTCTGTTTTGGTAATTAGCAGGCCTGTTCTATGGAATACGTAGATATATTTTTAAATTTAACTCTGTGAATTGTTTTTCTTATTTTCTTTTCTCCTCAGTTCTTTTTTCTAAAACTCCTCATCACTGAAAGTTGTTGCTTCTGGGTATGTTCTTAGCTTTTCTGTTTTTCCTTTGTATAATATTTTGAGAGGACATCTGGTCTTGATTAAGTGTTTCTTACTTCAGCTGTGTCCATGCAGCTCTTTTTGTAAATTTCTAAGATTTTAGATTGATTTCTTTTCATATCTACTTGTTCTTGTGGTTACAGTACCTCTTCAAAATATTTAATGTACTGTTTTAAAATGTTTTCTGTTCATTCTTCTAAGTAACTAGTTCTTTTGTTTGTGGAGTTTGGCATCTATTTTGTGATTATACTCTTTTTTTGTATTTGAGATTTCCTGTTTTACTTTGGGTCAGTGCTGACTGAAATGATTGCAAGGGGTTGGGAAGTGGTACTTGTACTTGCTCATGAGGAATGCTGGAAATTTATCCTTTGGGTGGTAGCCTTCCTTCCTTATCTCTTCTGTAGTTTAGTGTCTGGGTGGGGCAACTAATACATTTCTAAATGTCACTGCTACTCTGGCTTAGCATTAGCATGGAAGAGATTGGGAAAAGTGGAACGAGTTTAACTGTTAAGATACAAATTACATGAGTGGGTCTTCATTGTGAAAATTCAAACTGGCACATCTAAATGAAACTTGGCATTTATATTCCCTTGTCTTTCCCCATGTGAATTTCTATAAACTAGTCAGGCATTTATCCTTCCAGACTTTAAAATATCACTTGCATGCCTATATTAATGTTAAGAAATAAATTATTTTTGTGTGTTTTAATAAATTACTTTTATAAAATGACTTTATAAAACCTGGAAACAATTTATCTACTACTTATATGTTTAAGTACTTTCTATTTTATTATCCCATTTAACCTGTGTAACATTTTTATGAGGAGATGCATTGTTAGAATTTTAGTTTCATAGTTGAGGATACTGAGACAAAGAATGGATATATTATCCTAAACAGGTAACTTAGCTAGGAAATGATAATGCCAGTATTCAAAAAGATATATCTGGCTCCAGCTTTTGCGTTAGTATTAAGAATTCTGCATTTACTTTGTTGTATGCTTTACATTCATGCCCATGAAAGAAATCTACAACTTCTTAACTTTTAGTGTTAAGTCAGGATTCTCCACAGTATTTTTTAAAAAAAGATTTTATTAATTTATTAATTAGAGACACAGAGAGAGGAGCAAAGACATAGGCAGAGGAAGAAGCAGACTTCTTGGAGGGAGCGTGATGCGGGACTCGATCCCAGGACCCTGGGATCATGCTGTGAGCCAAAGGCAGATGCTCAACCACTGAGCCACCCAGACACCCCTCCACAGTATTTTTTATATGCTGTTTTCTTAGCAATGGATGTTATATTTGTTTGTATTTTTTAATTTAAAGTCAATAAATTGTTGTTTAAGGAGTTTTGCATGTGACTCCTTCCACTGTCAGTCACCCTAGTTCCTCTGTAGTCAGAATCATAATCTTCAAAATAGCCCTTTTAAAAAGAACTTTTTGTTCAGTTCACAGTTGTCACTGCCATTCAGTCAATAGTTCTTTTTGGATGGGTCTCTTTGATCTCTACTTGTGTATGGACATTCTGCTATTGCACTTGTAATTTTTGGGATCCAGTTTATTTAAGCAGTTTATTTAGGGTCATGTTTAGGATCTGCCTGGTTCTCAATGTCAGACACTCTCTAAACATGAGTAAGTTCAAATCATATTTACCACTAAATTATCACACCCTAGAATTGTATAGATTGTTGGGATATGCCAATAGTTTTAAGTCCAGATGTTATGTTCTCAATTAAAACCTAAAGAGAAAGAAGACATCTTTGTTTCAAGTCAACATTAAAATTAGAATACTAATTCGGTAGAGCTGAGATTTCCATTATATCCTATGCTTTTAATAATTTTATAGTCTTGGAGCCAACCTTCATGTTTATTAGTGCCCTATCACTTTAGCCTCTTTTAGGTATCATATTTTTTCTTATCTGTATCATAATTCATATTTGAACAATGAGTTCTGGATAATAAATGGGGATTTATTTTTCCCACTTGTATAAAACTTTGTCCACAAACTAAACAAAAACAATATGTATTTTTGTTATTTTGGTAGAGGAGTAGGTATCCTGATACATTCCTTTAAAAAAAAATGTTAGTGTATCTTTTCTTTTGAACTTATTTTTATTTTTTTAGAGCAGAGGGGAGTGACAGAAATAATCTTAATTTTTTTTAAAGATTGTATTTATTCATGAGAGACACACACACACACACACACACACACACACACACACACAGAGACAGAGACACAGGCAGAAGGAGAAGCAGGCTTCTTCCCACAAGGAGCCCAATGTGGGACTTGAACCCAGGTTGTGGGATCGTGCCCTGAGCCAAAGGCAGACACTCCACTACTGAGCCACCCAGGAGTCCCTAGGGAGATAATCTGAAGCAGGTTCTCTGAAGCAGGCTCCATGCCCAGTGAGGAGCCTGATGAGGGGCTTGATCTTAACGACCTTGAGATCATGACCCAAGCCAAAATCAAGAGTTAGGATGCTTAACCAATTCAGCCACCCAAGTGCCCCCAGTATGTTAGAATATCTTAAGAAATCCCATAATGTCTTTGGTGTGTCAAAATGGTGCAGTTTTTGCCTATTTTTCTTTAAAAATGGTTATGACAATGATGTCTCACTGCTATATATTATTTTATTGCTAATTATAGATAGTTGCCAGTCAGGTGTGAAAAACTATCTTTTTGTTTAGTCTTTTTGTGATTATTAGTGAAGTTGAACATCTTTTATGTTTGTTTTATGATTCCCTGTTTATGATTTTTAATTTTTATTTTGAATTGATTATCTTTTTCATTCACTAATAAGTATTCTTTTTTATTCTGGATACTAATTCCATATCACTATGCTTTTTAGTTTTCAAGTATTTCTCAAAATTTGTGGTAACTTGTAGTGCTTTCTGTGCCTTTGAAAATTTGTGTTATTTCATATCTAGTCTGTTTGCTATTGTACTGGTATGCTCAACTGCTATTTTGATTCATTTTCAACCATTTATTTCAAGATCTACTTAATTCTTATTAATTTGTGATGCTATCTCTATCAGATATTATATTGCTTGTGTCTGTCTTCTGGATAATTTATTGCACTCATCTCTTAATACCTTCTTTTTAAAGATTTATTTATTTATTTATTTATTTATTTATTTATTTATTTATTTATTTATTTATTTATGATAGACACACACACACACACACAGAGAGAGAGAGAGAGGCAGAGACACAGGCAGAGGGAGAAGCAGGCTCCATGCCAGGAGCCCGATGCGGGACTCTATCCCAGGATCCAGGATCGTGCCCTGGGCCAAAAGGCAGGCGCCAAACCGCTGAGCCAAGGATCCCCTCATCTCTTAATACTTATACTTCTTTGTCATATCCTCACATCTGAAAGGGAAAGCATCATTCTTTTTCTTTTGACTTTCAATTTTCTTCCTATTTTGCCATTTTTTAATAGATTAATTTCCACAGTTTGTTATAATATAAAATAATATAATATAAAACATAACTTTTTTTTTGGCTAAACATTGTACCTAGAATTACTTCTAAAAAGTTTCATCTGGGAAGAAATTTATATTTATTTATTTATTTATATTTATTTTTTTCTACATTAAGCCTTGTGTCCAACATAACTTTAATATTTTCCATTTTGGGGGACACCTGGCTAGCTTAGTGGCTGGGCGTCTGCCTTTGGCTCATTGTGATCCTGGGGTCATGATCCTTGGGTCCTGGGATCGTGATCCTCGGGTCCTAGGATTTAGTTCCACATTGGGCTCCCCACAAGGAGCCTGTGTCTCCCTCTGCCTATGTCTTTGCCCCTCTCTCTGGGTCTCATGAATAAATAAATAAAATCTTTAAAAAAAAGTTTTACATTTTTATTGTATACCTTTGTGAAGTTTTTCATATATGTCAGTGTTTCTAGATACCTTTTCTTGCCATTCTGGAATAAATGTTTTCTTCTTGTATCTTCTGTGTTTGAGCTCTTACTGCCTTGGTAGGATTTCTAGAACAATATTGAGTATATTATCACACTTTCTGTTTTTGCCTTGAATGGAAATACCTATGGTGTCTTACCACTAAGTGTAGTTTCCCATTGGTTTGAAGTAGCTTGTATCAGCGTAAGGAGCATTCTTTATGTTCTTAATTTTTATTTTTATCAGTGAACGAATGTTGAAACATATGCCAGTGCCTTTTCAATATCTGTTGAAAGTTGACAGTTAATTTTTTTAACCATTTTGACTTGTAAATATATTTTTAGATGTGCTTAATTATTAGAGACCCTTTCAATTAGAAACAGTGCAGTTTGGAGTAAAAAAAAAATATCTCTTCTTTTAGTAGTTAACCAGGCATAAGAGGACAAAGGAATTTGAAGAAAATGTATAGTTTCTTGTCTCTTGTCCTCTCACAGTCCCAACATAGAAAGTCTCAGGCCTGTCCCACAGACTGTTCTCCTAGTTTCTTCAAGGGCTGTTCTTGCACAATATAGTTATCAAGTCAATTGTTACGCCTTCAACGGTGATTCGACGAATCATATTTCTTCTCTTTCCCGAGAGAATAACTTCAGAGTCTTAATTTAAACATTAAAAAGATGACAAAAAAATTTAGGAGAGAAATATAATAAATATTTGAAAATACCAAAATGAAGTCCTTGATCTGAATTTGGGAATCTTTTAAAATAAGAGTTTGGCAACTTACTCTATTTATTATTGTATCTCTTTGTAATTTTTATTTCATTTTCTTCTTCATTTTGTAAATTCTGGAGGCTCTAGGCTCTGTTAAATATTTTCATGTGGCAGTGAGCCAGATTTCAGTGGCTCTGAGCTCCGCATGTTCCTGTTGCTTAGCAACTACTTGTGAAGTCTTGTGGATGTAACTGAATTATAAATAGGGTTATGAGCAGAAGTGAAGTTGAAATTGTAAAGAAAGGCATACTCTTTCCCCCCTCTTAGCTGAATTTGAGTGATTCTTTATGCAGAATCAGTTTTCAGAGATCTGGCTTATAAAAATTAGTACTAACTCTATCAGGAAGATGTTATAAGGGTTCTGTAGAAGTTTTGTTTATAATGACACATTCAAAAGCATGATTTTGATTATTAAAAACAAATTGTTTTGGAGAGATGATGGTTAATGGAAAATAGAGAACTTCTAATTTTCATGGTCACTCATATAGAAAGATTTTATTGCCTGCATTTCTCTTCCACTTTTATATTAAAATCTACATGCAATAACACTTAAATCTTACAGGATTTTTTTGTACTTTTAATCACATTGTGTTTTTAGAGTATCCTAAAAATTGACCCATAATAGTGACCATGTAGGTATTTGGTAAAGATTGAATACATGAAAAACCCAGCCTACTTTTATAATTTTTCAGTTGAACAGTGGATTTGGGGGTAGATATTATTAAAATTTTATTTAATAAACAAAACTTAAAGGATCCTAAACAGTCTTCTAATTTAATTTGTTTATTCCAAATGGAAAACTTTAGACTTAAACGTGTTATTTAATGATTTATCTAAGCCAACAGTCCCCTGCACATCTAGGTTTTTTCTCTCTTAGTCTCTCTTGCTGATGCATATCTAGCAGCTCTTTTTTTTTGCACTCATATTTCATTAGTCTGCACAAAATTTAATTGTATTCTATAACTTATAATAAAAATGTACAACTGAATTCAGTAACAAGCACAACGAATATGAACAGATTTAGATGAGAACAGAAGAACATGAGATCTCAGTGTATTTGTGGTTATCAGTCAATATGTGTATTGAATGGGTAGAGAACATTGGTTCATTTACTGTGGTGGTTATAGAAGGAGAGTGGTTAAGAGAATTTCCAAAGTATAGTGTTTTTGGTCCAATCTCTGCAGATTTTTTTTTTTTTTTTTTTTTTAGGTTTTAAAAGATGAAATACAGGGATAATTCATGGTATGGGATGAAGGGACTCCCTATTTTCTTAGATTGCATCGTGAACTGTTGATAATAGCTTCTGACAGTTCAACCTGTGAAAATAAGCTTCTTAGGATTATTTGCCAGAAACAAGTAGATTGTATTTTTATTCATCATTAGTGAGAAAATATTAGATTCGGAATGTAATTTTTCTTTGTTTGCTTCCTGTGGGAGTGCTGGTCCATTCTGAGTTGTATGCCCAGGAGAGATCTTGCCATCAAAAGCATAGCGTTTTTCCTAAGTTTTAACTGAAGGAAAGATTTATTTGTGAAGAGTTACGGTAAATATAATTCTAATTAGATCTGCAAGGAGGGATAACATACCAACAATATTGCCTTGCTATAGAAAAGAAAAATAATAGGTACAAAGAGGAATTTGAGTTTGCCCCAGGATATGAAAGAAGGTTAAGGTTCTTCCTTTAGTTATGTTTGTTATTAAAACTACGCTTTTGTACACATAGGCTAGGGTCCCAGAACATCTGGCTCTCAGCTGGCATTTTAAACTCCTGTGAGTTCTTGAGGTAGAGGGCCAAGAGAGGGAGAAGAGAATGGAGAAATGAAAGGGTAAAGTTTCTCAAACTGTCTAAACTTCTCCAGGGCATTTTAGTTGCTGAACTAATTAACACCGAGGTGTCATTGATAATTCAGTGAATGGTATGAATTTTTGGTATGAATTTTTGATAATTCATACCAAAAATTCAGATTGGTATGTCATAAGATGCATGGCTGTTCCACATAATTTTCTGCAAGCATCATGCCTTTTCTGTTTTCTTAAAATAAAACTGGCTAGTATAAGTGAATTTTTAAAAAAAAAAGTATTATAGCGGTTTTAAGTAATATTTAAGAGAATATGAAGTGCTGAGGTTTACATTTAAAATGATAATTTGATGTATATATCTAGGGTTATAAAGTAATTTTCCCAAACCTGTAGTGCCTTGATACAAAATTTGACCCATTTGTTATGTTCTCCCATGCTAATTGCAACTCATTTTGCTTTCCTTTGTGATGAGGGTTATAGTTTATTCAGATAAGTAAATAAGATCTATGTACATAGAAGATTTAAATTATACAGAACACAGTATCTTGAATACAGTCGTAGTTAGATTTTGGATATCCAAGTCACATACAACAGTAAGAAAAATAAATAAGACAGTATGCTCAGTTTCTTTTTACTCAGACCAGTGTTTAAAATAACAGTATTTATGCTTTTAAAAGTTTGGTTAAACTTTATTTTAAAATGTAGCTATCTCTAAATGTTTAGATGAAAAGGATATATTACTCAATTTGCTCATTTCATTATATATTGCTCATGTTTCTCCATCCCTCACTGGAATTTTTCTTGTTACTTAAAACTGTTCACGTTCCGATTGTTTCTAAGCTTTATTTATGATTATAGTAAGTTCTTTACATATAATTTTCAAAATTAAACTTTTAGTATAATATAAACTAAGTTTTCTGGTTAAAATATACTAATAATTCACTTTGCATTTTGGATAACAAATAGTGCTCAAAGAGAACATTTAAAAATTTAACTTGCAATCTTATTAAAATACATTGATGGAAAATTTGATATAAGAAATGCATAAAACACAGACTTTGATAAATAGTATTTGTTTTATTTTTTTTTTATTTTTTTATTTTTAAATTTTTATTTATTTATGATAGTCACAGAGAGAGAGAGAGAGAGACAGAGACATAGGCAGAGGGAGAAGCAGGCTCCATGCACCGGGAGCCCGATGTGGGATTCGATCCCGGGTCTCCAGGATCGCGCCCTGGGCCAAAGGCAGGCGCCAAACCGCTGCGCCACCCAGGGATCCCAATAGTATTTGTTTTAATGTGAGTGTCTGACCAGCCTTTTATTTCAGCAAGTATAATTTTAATTTCTTGAAGTTTAAAAAAAATTTTTTTTTTCCTTTTCTTCTTCCCTCCTTTTTTATGACTTGGGTGATTTCTTACTAGCTGATAGTCTTTGTAGTTACTACATTAGACTGCATATTATGATCTTTAGGAATTAACATGTACTACATAATCTGTAATGTACAAGAACCATTTACGTTAAGCACAATTAGGTTGGAAAATTACAATGATGAAATAGGTTCTGTTATCTGGAATAACAAGAAATGTTAGGCATTGTCAACTTTAGCATTATTGCACTTGGCAAAATTGAAAAATCAAAAATAGTATTATAGATTATAATTTTATATGTTAATTAACTTTTATTTGACATGAACAAAGGCATAACCTTTACTTTATTTAGAGGTCTGCTTTGATAAATTATTTAATCTTTGTCTTTTTAGTATACGGTAAATGGTCTTTTACCCATAACTCAGATTCCTAAATAATTTCAAAGACAAAGTGATAGGGAAAAGTGCAGTGCTATTCAGACTTTGAGAGATTTTTATAGAGCCTTGAATGTTTTAGAGCTGTGATTAAGATGCCTCATCATTTTCTTGAAAAAGAAAAATGCTTAAATATGTATGTACATATATACACACATATACCTATATATAAGTAAATAATGTGAACAATGACACATGACTTGGAGGGGACCTTAGTTTAGTGTTCATTTTTTCTTTAATTGCCATCTAGTAAGAAAAGATGCCAAGTTAGTATTTTAGATGATGAAATGAAAGACACATCTTTTCCCCTAAGAAAATAAAGTTTTTGCTGGTAGTTTTGCCCTTATAGTCACATCTATTCTGGGATTTATACTAGTGTATTCTATTTTTAGGCTGTTACCAGGCAGATTTAAAATTTCTCCTTTTATGGTTGTCTAATTTCTAGCTTTCTGACTGGTTACATGAACCTGCTTTCTTTAGCCAACCACAGTGACTATGCAAACTGTATTTCAGTTTCTGTTGCTATGAGAGAACTGATAAGATGGCTGCAGGGGGCTCCCTTTGGGTATGTTTATAATTGTAGAGAAGCTTGTCATCATTATATAATAATAAGCAAAAGGAGATTTTTTTCAAAAGGAGATTTTATTTTTTGAAATATGAAATCAAACTAAGTAAATTTTATAAGGCTTAAAAAATTCCTCTCATGTCAGGTTTGATTAATTTTAATGGTGCTATGTATTGCACTTTTTCTGAGGCAGCATTGTGTGTAAGTGGGTATATTGTTACTTTTTGTTAGTAAATAAGCATCCTGAGTCCCTATAAAGAAAGATTGTCCTCATGTACTCGTGCTGTATGTGAATTTGCTAACATGTTAAAGTTCTGTCAAAAATATTATAGATTACTATCTTTGTTTTGTAAAAGGGTAATTTAATTTTTAAAACAATTTTATTTACTTATTTGAGAGTGAGAGAGAACGTGAGAGAGAAAACACTAGCAAGGAGAGGGCAAGAGCACACACCCTGCTGAGCAGGGAGCCCAACAACGAGGGACTCTATCCCAGGACTCTGGGCTCATGACCTGAGCCGAAGGCAGATGCTTAACCAACTGAGCCACCCAGGCACCCTGTAATTTAGTTTTTAATTTAAGAGTAATTTTAGATACTAGTTATATGTGTATAGTTCATCATTCTTTCAGCCAATATATACTGAGTGTGTACTATGTGCCTGACACTATATACTTAATATATCAGAATACTTATTTTTCATTCTTTTGTTAAATTACCTCTGAAGCACATTATGATTCCAGCAGATTTTAAAATGTTTTCTGACAACAAAGTTATAGTCACTTAAAATGTTTTAAACTAGATTCATGATGAGATATGCCAAAGTGTTTTGTTAAACAATGCATATAGACATTAAAGTCCATTTTAATAATTATTTCTAAAAAGGTGCATTTAAATTATTGGCAAATGCAGTAAAAGGTGGCAAAACCATTATTTTGTGTAAAGACAGTGCTGATAAAATATGACCAAACTTTATGTAATTCCAGAACGTTCACTAAATATACCTCACTTTAAAACAAATCTATCAACCTTAATTACATAGAAGGTCTTTTGGTTATAGTGCCAGTTTGTAATAGAAGCAAAGGCTTCTGTTTTATTTAAGATTTTCTAGTTCTTTTGTTAGTTTTGCATGTGTAGATTTTATTAATATACATATATGGAGTGTTTATCTGTACTATGCTCAGTAGTATTCTTTGATTTTTTATGATAGATTTTTATTTATTAATTATTATTATTTTTTTTTACCACATATGAGCATCTCATGCCCATAGTTACCATTCTGTGAGATAAGCATACTAAGGAATTGTTCCATTTAATACAGGGAAAAAAAAAATAACTAGTTTATTTAAGCTTAGTACAGGTGAATAAGGCTGCCATTATTTTATGTATATTGCCTCTCATCTCTTGTATGATTATAGATCTACTTCTTGGCCCAGAAATGTAAACTGCTTAAAGTATAACCCAACATTCAGTTCCCTTGGTATAGTTGTTTTATGTGTGTTGAAGTGTGACCTAGTAAAGGGGGATTAGGTAAAACAAAACAAAACAAAAATTCACTGTAATTCTATTTTTTTTTTAAAGAACAATTTGAGATATAATTCATATACCATACAATTCACTTGTTTAAAGTGTATAACCTAGCGGTTTAAAAAATATTTACACAGTTGGGGCACCTGGATGGCTCAGTTGGTTGGGCATTGGACTCTTGATTTTGGCTCAGGTCATGGTCTCAGCATCATGGGGTGGAGTGCTCTGCACTTGGTGTGGAGACTGCTTGAGATTTTCTTTCTCTCTCTATCCCTCCCCTCACTTGCCCATGTGCTCTCTTTCTCTTTCTCAGATAAATAAAATCTTAGAAAGATATTCACAGCGTTTACAACTATTAGCACAATTAATTTTAGAACATTTTTGTCCTATAAAGAAACTCCTTACTCTTTAGCAGCCATTTTGTGTTTCCCCAATTCCTCAACCTTAGGCAACCACCGGGGTGCTCTCTGTCTTTATAGATTTGCCTATTCTGGACATATCACATAAATGGAATCATTCAACATGTAGCCTTTTGTGACAGGCTTTTATTCAGCACTGTTTTCAAGGTTTATTCACATTGTAACATTTATCAGTACTTCATTTCTTTTTATAGCCAAATAATGTTCCTTTGGATATAACACATTTTGTCAGTTGTTGGACTTTTGGGTTATTTTGGCTATCATGAATAGTCACTTTTTGGCTGTCACGGATAGGGTTTCTATGAACATTTGTGTACAGGTTTTTGTGTGGACATATGTTATTATTTCTTTTGAGTATATAGGTAGGAGTGGAATTGCTAGATCTTACGCCAACTCTATGTTTAACATGTTGAGGAACTACCAGACTGTTTTCCAAAGCAGCTGCTTCATTTTACAGTTCTACCAGCATTGTATGAGGTTTCCAGTTTCTCTACATCCTTGCTAACACTTGTTATTTTCTCTCTTTGATCTTAGCCATCTTGATGTGTATATATAGTGATATTTCATTGCTTTGATTTGCATTTCTCTTATGACTAATGATACTGAGCATCTTTTCATGTTTATTGTTTATTGATACATCGTTGGGAGAAATATCAAGTCCTTGTTCAATGTTAAATTGGGTTATTTGTTTTTTTATTATTGAGTTATAAGTTTAGTTTTTGTATGTTCTAGTAGATACAAGTCTTTTATAAGTTACATTGTTTGCAGATATTTCCTCCTATTACTGTGAGTTGTTTCACTTCCTTGATGTGTCATTTGCATCATAAAAGTTTTTAAAGTTTGATGGAAGTCCAGTTAATCTGTTGTTTTTTTTTTTTTCCTTTCATTGCTTGTTCTCTTTGGGTCATATATAAGAAGATATTGCCTATTCTAAGATGTATATTTATGCTTTCCTTTAAGATTTAAAACTTCTAGCTCTTAAATTTAGGTCTTTGAGACACTTGAAGTTAATTTTTATATATGGTATGAGGAGTCCAAATTCATCTTTTTGCAAATGGCTATGCACATGTAGTCCCCACACTATTTGTTGAAAATACTATTCTTCATTGAATTGTCTTGGCACCCTTGTCAAATATTAGTTGACCGTAAATAAATATGAGGATTTATTTCTTGAGTGAGTGATCTATTCCATTGATTTATATGTCCGTCCTTTTTTTTTTTTTAAGATTTTATTTATTTTTTTATTTATTTATGAGAGTGAGAGAGAGAGAGAGGCAGAGACACAGGCAGAGGGAGAAGCAGGGTCCATGCTGGGAGCCTGACACGGGACTCGATCCCGGGGCTCCAGGATCGGGCCCTGGGCCGAAGGCGGGCACCAAACCGCTGAGCCACCCAGGGATCCCCTATGTCCGTCCTTTTTGCTAGTAGTACCACCACACTGATAGGATTACTGTAACTTTGTAGCAAGTTTTGAAAATATGAAGAGTGAGTTTTTCAATGTTGTTTTTCTTTTTCAAGATTATTTTTCCTATTTTGGGTCCCTTGCATTTCCATATGTATTTAAGGATCAGCTTGTCAGTTTCTGCAAAAAAGAAAACTAGAATTTTAATAGGGATTACCAGTAGATTAATTTTGAATGTTGACCTCTTAATATTAAGCTTTTTGATTCAGGAGTATGCATTGTCTTTGTGTTTATTTAGCTCTTCTTTAACTTCCTCAATGTTTTATAGTTTTCAGAGGATGAAGCTTTGTACTTCTTTTTATTATTATTTTTGATGCTATTGTAAATAGAATTGTTTTTTAATTTCATTTTTTAGAAGATTTTATTTATTTATTCATGAGAGACAGAGAGAGAGAGAGAGAGAGAGAGAGGTAGAGACATAAGCAGAGGGAGAAGCAAGCTCCATGCAGGAAGCCTAATGTGGGATTCGATCCCGGACCTCTGGGAACACACCCTGAGCCAAAGGCAGATGCTCAACCACTGAGCCACCCAGGCATCCCTAACTTCACTTTTGAATTGTTCATTGTAACTGTATAGAAATACAGTAGATTTTATATATTGATCTTGTGTCTTGCAACCTTCTAAGGTCATTTACTAGTTTTAATGATTTTCTTGGTGGATTTTTTACAATTTTCTGTATATAAGATTTTGTCATTGAACATAGAGAAAGCTTTACTTTGTTCAAGTTAGATACCTTTATTTCTTTTTTTTTTTTTTGTCTTAATTGCCCAGGCTAGAACCTCTAATCGATGCTGAATAGGAGTGGTAAGAGCAAGCATTTTGTCTGTCTAATTCGTGATCTTAGGGTAAAAGCTTTCTTTAACTATTAAGTATGTGAGTTGTGGGCTTTTCCTAAATTCCCTTTATAGGGTTGAGGAAATTGCCTTATATTTTGTTTAGTGAATTCTGTTATTTGCTGAGATGACTTATGGCTAAGTTACTTTTAAAAGATAATCGAGTATATAGGATCCTGGTAGTAGTATTAATGTAGCTAATATATGAACTAGTCTGCAGGTTGCATTTACTCTGTGGATAGTCTTTAGGAATTATATTGAATGACTTCTCCATTTTCAAAGTGATAGAGAAGGAAGTTATGGCAAATACCATAATACAGTTTACTCTTGAACAATATGGTTGATAGGGTGACAATTCCTAATGCAGTAAAAAATTTGCATATAACTTTGACTTCCCTAAAACTTAACTAATAGTCTACTATTTACTGGAAGCTTTTCTGATAACATTAGCAGTCAGTTAGGACATATTTTATATGTTGCATGTATCATATACTTTATTTTTATAGTAAAGCTAGAGAAAAGGAAATATTAAGAAAATAAGGGAAAAAATTTACAGTACTGTACTGTAAAAATTTTGCATATAAATCGACCCATGCAGTTCACACCTGTACTAATCAAGGATTATCTGTTGTTTATTGCTTAACATTCTAGAACACTCTGTGGTAACAAAATTTAAAGGATAAAATGTATAAGAAGGGCATATATACTAATAAAAACAACTTGGTACTGAATTGGGTGTCTGGTTGACCCTACCATGTTAAAATTACTGTGTAAAGAAATGTGTGTTAGCAGCATGGTTATTGGTGTATTCATTCAGATCATATGTAGATGTGAATGTATGTAAGTTGTCAAATAAATGAGAAAAGACTATGACTTGGTATAGTGTCTGACATGTATTTGCCCCTGGATAAATATCAGTGTCTTTTTTACCTTTAAGATATATTGTTTAGTTAACAAAAAGAGGAATTTATAATATAGAAAAAGTGTAAGTCATGCCTAAATATAATAAGCATCGAATTCAAGATTATGTTTAACTTGTGTTAAGGAGTTAGGGATGGAGAAGGAGGAGCATGCTGTCTGGTAGTGTTATATAGAGGGCTTTGTTTTTTTTCCCTAATTGTTTTGTGTCTTACCTGGGTGATGGGTACACACATAGTTGTTATATCAGAATTTTGCATGTTCACACTATTTTATAATGAAAAATTAATTACAAAAAGAGCAGTATAACTAGACGTTTGTAAAGTTATATAAACTTTGAGCTAGAATGGAATTTAGCAAGCATTTGGTCTGATCTCAGTTTTACACTTGAGCAACCTGAAATCTAGACGGTTAGGGTGATATATCCTATTTCAACTGTTATGCTAATGTTAGAACAGACATTGAGTAGATCCAGTTTTGTTAGTTTAGAAATCCTTGGTAGAAAAAAAAATCCTTGGTAGGCCAAGCTTTGTATAATTACGTATTTTTAAAACGTGGTAGATTATATGATATTTCACTATTATTATTTCTTCCTGTAAGATCTTAGATTATATATTTATGCCTTTTGCCATGAGACATGAAGTGTTTTCCAGTGGTTGCTTTTTACTTCTCCACCCCCTTAATGTCTACTGTGGTTTTAACCAACAGACTATGAATGAAAGTGGCATATACTGTGTCTAAGAGATAGCTTTAAAACCCTGGTATATTGTATGGGTCTGTCATTGGGGTCTTTTCCCTTTGCCACAAGACCTAGTGTGTGAGGGTGCTGCTCTTTCAGCCTATTACCTAGAAAGAAGAATGTTCTGAGCCAGTAAGATTTTTCAGGGCGGGTATTGTTGCCCCAAAATTATTTCCTGGAAGCTGGCTAATAAACAAAGTAAGCTTTTATTCTTTCTCCTTAGGTTAGGTTGATAAGAAAAGTTAGAGCTGTTTCCTGGCATTTGAAGGATTATACATCTTTAAACTTCTCATAAATCATTCTGGGAGTTTTTTAATTCACCCAAGCAAACTATGAAAATTACATTTGGACTTGTTTAAATTCCTGAATTTTAACTGAAGTTACTTCTGTAACTTCACTGTTACCTGCATAGTTGGTAGAGTTTGGGAGTGGGCCAAGCTGGTGGATAGGAACCTGATGGGTAACTGGCTAATTTTCTAAGGGGGTGTAATTTGATAAATGTATTCCAAAATTGGATTTGTTAGATCAGGTCGATTAGTTTTAATTTGCCTATATAACAGAATGGTCCCAGAAATATACTTGGAGAAGTGATTTTAGGGCATCTTGCATTTTTTCATGTAGACTACCCTAGAATTTCTCAAAACATGGCAGTGAATGTAACAAGTTAGACTCCAGTGACCATTCTAGTTTTATTGTAACCAAAATTGCAAGAGCATGATTTGATCTTATTTTGTCCAAGAAATTGATGGTACAGAAATTCCCTGTTTCTTTTGTTGTTGATCATCTTCTAAAAATTTAGTGTGGGGATATTTCATTCCACATTTTGATACTCCAGCTGATATTTGTAGGGTTGATGACAGGCAGAAGGGATTCTTTGTTGAGGTGTCAAATATTATGATCACTTAATACTTTACTGAATAAGTGTTAGAGTTCACCGATCGATATTTTTTAAAAGACGGTAAGATAGCTAATGAAGGTATTTTTATGCAATTGAGAGAAGAACAATAGCATTAGTAGAACTGAAGAATTGTGAACCACAGAGGATTCTGGGTCCTTAAGTAAATATTGCCAGTGCTTTGTGAGTGACTGGGGGAGAAAACCTATAGAAAGCAAGGGAATGTGGAAACATGATGAAAATCTTTATAGGATTTTAAATGGAAGTAGGGAGAGTAGTGCTTATGTTTAAAGTTTTAGGAAAATTATTAACAGAGATGTTATCCAGTTTTTAAGATAAAAATGTAGGAAGTCTTTATACTAAATTTGTGCAGATATGTATCAAAGTGGATGGATCATTGCATTATCAGGTTTACTGGTCTCATTAAGGGGTAGTAAACAGTAAAGCAGAGTTAAATACTTATTTTGCAACATACTGCATATTCTTCATGATTTTATTTTCAGGACTGTTACAGAATTCTCAAGTAAAATACGAGTGTGTGAAATAAAATCACACACTTCTCAATGGAGAATGGGTTCTTAAAGAATCAAGTAGCAGAGCTATGTTTCTAAAGAGGCTAGGAGTCATGAGCATAAAGTGATTAAGAGTAAGCTATTATTAGTCCTATTGACCAATATTTATTTAAGCCATTTAATGAAAACTCAAATTTGAATAAAAATTATTTCCAGCATCCCATTATTTGGAATAATGTTACACTAATGCCATTTAACAGCCAGAGTGTCCTTGGAGTGCTTATGTCAAAGCTAAAAATGTCAAGTCCACTTAAATGGCTTTGCTTCACGTTTTGCAAGTTTGTGCTAAGTTTTATTTTTAAGTACACTTCATCGGGTATCCATAACTTTGAATGAGGATAGTGTTTGTGTGTGACTGCGTGTGTTTTAACAATCCAGGTACTTCCTATTGTTTTGTTAACTGTTCTTGGAAAGCGGTAGTACAGATCCTTGTTTATTCATCAAAGAAACCCTCCTGTAGACTTATTACTTAACCTGTAAATCTTGGAGTATCTTATGAATATGTTTCAGTTTCATCAAAAAGTTTCAATATAAACGTTCACCTTTATTTTCATACCGTTTGGATTCTTAGTAGAGTACTTGCCCTCATCTGCTTCCCTTGTTGCTGGGCAAGGTTTGTGATGCTGATGTCTGATTGGTTTTAGACAACTACGGCTTTGAGCCAATCAGACGGTGAATTTCAGTTCTCTCACAGGACGAAGTACTGAAGCAGCTGCTGATTTATTTTTCCTATGGGGAGATTATATAAACTAAGAGTATGGCTGCAGCAAGCTCCCTCTTGGGTATGTTTGAAAAATTACAGGGTTCATCTGTAACTGAAGGAGAAAAGAATGAGGTTTATTTTTAAAACTTGTTTACTAAGAAAATCTGATAGGTAGTGAATTTGAGAAAAAAATATATTCAGATGACAGATTTCCTATTTTTATTTTATAATTTTATGTTTAAAGGACTGTAGAATATGTAGTGTAGGAAAAATTTCCATTCAATTTACATGAATATTTACTGTTGTAATCCACACATTTGCTTTATTGCTTCAAAAGGGGAGAGCTCATAACCTGCTGTGAAAGGCAAGGCAGTTAAGGAGAAAAAGATATAGTAGCTGTACTTACAACACTTAATATAAATTGTCAAGAGTCAGACATTTTAATCTCATTAGATGAATCAAACGAAGTCAGTTCGGTGCAGTAGACAACAAAACACTTTATGATGCTGTATGTAGTAAACCTTTGGGTCCAGAATACTATTAATTTTTGGAATCAGAAACCTGTAACAACAGTGATAGGTGGGTATGAAAATAATCTTATTATTTGCATTTAAGGTATTGCTGAATTTTTAGTTACAAATGTTTTATAAATGTTAAACTGTGGATTTTTTAAAAAAGAAATTTACATTGGAATTTTGCAGATTCTTATCCATGGGGTGAGAAGTGTATTCTTATTATGTATTGTCCATGTTTGACTTATTTCTCCAGTTAGGGAGTTGATTTATATTTCTGGAAACACTCATGGATATTTAAAGGAAGATAAATTGAAATAGCATAAAAGTTGTAAATTTTTATTTATTTATTTATGTGATATATTAAATGTGTATCATATGGATTTAGATTTTATGCTTATATGTTCTAGATTACTTATATTAGACAAAGAACCTCACTAACGTATTTCGGATCCAGGTTTTAACTATGTTTCTCTGACCTTATTGTCTGTCTCCTGTTGCTGGGCAGGAATCAGGATGCTGGCTACTGATTGGCTGAGTTTGTGAGCAGCTCTTGAACAGCCACTTAAATTCTTGAGCTTTTTGAGCAGGCAGATTGTAGGCTAAGACATTACAGCTTTTGGTAATACTTCCCTTTGTTGTTTCATAGCTATGATCTCTTTGCTAGAAAAAAGAATAAAAGTTTTAGGTGGAAGAGGGATGAAGCAGAGAAGAAAATGTTTTCACTTAAAAAAAGAAGAGGCTCATTGGGCTTTCCTTAAAAAATAATTTACCCAAAATCTGAAAAAAATTCCAAGCTATAGGTACTTATTTACAGATAACATACCCTTCTTGGGTATTTCAATATAAATTCCTTTGGTAAAGGTGAAAAACCCTTTATAATGCTGTAGAAAAAGATTTTATTAGTGCTGATATTATCTCAGAGCTCTTGAATCTGAATACACAGAATAGGGACCTAAAAACAGTTTTTTGATTATCTTCTTCATGAAAAAATATTTTCTAGAGAAAGCTTATGTTTTACACATTTACTTCTAGATATGGCAGACATTTTCTATATGAACTATATGATTATATGAATTATAGTCATGAAAACTTCATCATTTTAGTGTTGCAACCTAAAAAAGTAGTTTTTCTTTTGTAGAATAGTTTTGTGAATGGCATCTCAGTTCCAGATGACGTATTAAAATGATCCTTAGAAATGTATTGTTCCAGTAGTACAGCCATGGAGACTTGTTTGCAGGTAACATACCCTTTTCTAATGTGTATCTTTCCTAAATATACTTTCTTTATGCAAAATAGATTTTTAAAAAAGTTACTGCTGATTGGTTTGTACAGATATGGCTGAACTAGTTTGAACTGGTTGTTCATGCTACTTCCTTATGCTTTGTCTGTTTTTCATTATACTTAGAACCCATAAAAGATGTGGTAAATGGCTGTAGTGTGCTCCCTTGTGGGTATAGATGGTAGTTATTTTGTAATTCTTTGTACAGTACTTTGTTATTACTGAATTGAATGGCGATTTAATTCGTAAAACCAGCTTGCTTGAATGATATTTATTTTTATTAAGTGTTATTTCATGGTGGCAATTTTTTAAAGTCATGTTTGCATGTTAAATTATCTAACTTCTCTACAAAATACCAGAAATATTTAAGAGAAATTTGTCTCAGATTCTCTAATTTATGTCTGAAAATATTCTTATACATAGACAATCATGATAACATTATTGAGTGTTCGCTGGTTTCTAAGTGCTTAATGTATAGAATCTCATTTAATCATGACTACAACTTCTGTGGCAGGTACTGTTAGTGATATTCCCTCTCTAAGATAGCTGAACTAAAATTAGGAAACTTGCCTGGTGCCATAGTAAATACATGGGAGAGCTGGAATTGAAATCCATATTTCTTTCTGCTGAATTTATGTTCTTAAAGGAGTTGCTAAAAATTATGAAAATAGACTTACTTTTTTTTTTTTTTAAAGAGGAAATGCTTTCTATTAATGTACCTGTCAGTAACTGTCAGCTTCCATATAACAGCTGAGCAATGGGACTATTATGAGATCAGAGGCCAAAAGAATTGCAGTTCAGTATTTAAAATATTTAAAAGGTAGTCATACTCCTTATGCTATAAATTTAATTATTTCTATCTTTGGAGTCAGCAAGAAAAAGTGACTACAAAATTTGCATTGCATCTTCTTTGTAGAAAAATTTTCAGTGAGTATAAGTTTGGAATGGATGGTGGGTGGGAAAAAACTTGAAGTTTAAATGGTATACTATAATGAATAGCCCTTAAAATAGTGCCTATGATAATTTTGCATTGAAGTTTCTGTTCAATTGAAAGATAATTTTTCTGAATAGTTTTACTGAGTTCCATAATTAAAATACTAGGAAGACTAAGAAATATATTGTAAGTAATTAGCTTAAAGTGAGCAAATGAATGCAGATTGTACCACATTCTAGAAGTACTGTAACAAAGTGATAGGTTCTTAGGCTGTATTGGCCTCTAACAAATAGGCTAGGCTTTGTTTTATGCCTTTCAGCCAAAGAGAACAATGGAACACCAGAATCAGATGTGTAATTGAACATGTTGGATTTATTATTTGTTGCAGTGAGGAAGAATGCTTATCATGGGGGAAACTGAGGCACATCAGTCAATAAGAGGATATTAGAAACAAGGCTATGGGTTTAATATAGTAGAGATCGGGTTATTTGGGGGAGAGTTTGAGGAAATAGAGCTTTACTTTGGATTGGGGGCTATCAGAAAGTAGGAGCAATTCTATGCTTGGTTATCTCAATAAATCTTACCTGTAAGGGAGGACAGAAATAAAGCTGTAACTGACTAAAAACAAAGTAGCCATGCTTATTTAGTCAGAGAGAGAGAGGTTTGATATTTTATAGGTTGCACATTGAACTTGTCTAATGTGAACATTGAGGTGATGTTATGTTCAAAAGGAGAACCACATGGCTTCAAGTCAATTTTGTAACAATGAGGTCTAGCTGTGAGCCTTAGATTAAGTTCCCAGATGTCAGAGGCTGCTTCTCCGAGCCCTCCCCCCACCCCCCGCAGCCAGAGCAAGTGTATGCAACCATCATTCCTACAGGTAAATATCCAGTGTGAAAGCAATATCCTTGCTTCCTGTATATCTGAGTGCATAAAAGACTTCCGTTTTATTCCATTATAGACTAGTGACGTTGTTTTCTCCAGGATGAAACCCTTGCATCTTTTGCTTGCCTTACTGCACTGGCTAGATGTTAACATAGAAATGGTATTAGGGAATATCCTTGTCTTGGTTCTGATCTTGATTTACCATTAAGTATTATATCTGTAGTTTTCTTTTTGTAGATAACTTTATTACATTTGTTTTCTTCTATTAGTTTCCTGAGAGTTTTAATTATGAGTCAGTGTTGAATTTTGTCAAATGAATGTACTGTATCTTTAGATATGATCTTGTGTTTATTTTCATCCTCTGTTCTGTTTATGCAATGAATTTTGAATTCATTGCTTGAAATTTATTTATTTATTTATTTATTTACTTACTTACTTACTTATTTTACTTAAGTAGGGAATTTACTGTCTCATAGTTCTAGATGCTAAAAGTTTGAAATGAAGGCAATCCAGGGCCATGCAGGGATTAAGGAAGGACCTATTTCAGACCTGTCTCTTAGCTGTGACTTGGCGATAGCCAAACTCCAGTTTTTCCATGGCTCTCTGTGTGCATATCTATATCCAGATTTCCCCCTTTTTATAAGGATACCAACCATAGTGGATTAGGGCCCACCCTAATGATGTTACTTTATCTTGTTTACCTTTGCAAAGATTCTGTCTAAATAAGATTACATTCCGAGACATTGTAATATGAAAATAATATATTTTATCAGATGGACACCTTGGTTGGGCCTGAAAGAAAGCCATAATGCTTCATGACTCACTTATAATCTACATTGCTTCATTTTTTAAAAAATGAAACCAACCTTGTATTTTTTTTAATGAGCTTCACATACTCATAATATATGCCTTTTTAAAGCAACTTTTAAATAACATGTGAAAGAATAAATCACAAGAGAAATTAGAAAATATTTTAGCAGAGCAACAATGAAGATGTAACACATCAAAATATGCAATGCAGCTAAAGCAACATTAAAAGGGAAATTTATAGCTTTATGTGTATTGCAAAAGAGGAAATATAGAAAATTAATGGTTAACGTTTAGCATGATGCAGAACTCCCAGACTTTTCCAGAGCAGCTGTACCATTTTATAATCCCACAAGCATTGTGTGAGGGTTCCAGTTTGCCTGTGTCTTTACCAATACTCATTATTCTCTTTGATTATAGCCATTCTGGTGTATATGAAGTGTTATTTCATTGCAGTTTGATTTATATTTCTCTGATGACTAGTAATGTTGAGCATCTTTTCATTTTTTAGTGTTTTATTAGCATTGGTTTATTGGCAATTGGTATATCTTTTAGAGAAACGTCTATTCAATTACTTGGTCTGTTTAAAAAAAAATTGAGAGAGCATGCACACACGTGCACGGATCTGTGTTCCCTTGAGCACAGGTGGGTGGGGAGAAGCAGAGGAAAGGGAAAGGGAGAGAGAACCTCAAGCAGACTTTTCATGTAGACTCCCTGCTTGATTCCACACCCCTGATATGACCTGAGTTGAAATTAAGAGTCAGGTGCTTAATGACTGAGCCACCCAGGCACCCCAGTTACTTTGTCCATTTAAAGTTGGGTTATTTTTGTTGTTATTCAGTTGTAATAGTATTTTATATTTTTTAGATGCAAGTCTCTTAGATACATTATTTGCAAATATATGATATGTGAATGTTTCCTGTTGAGAATTATCTTAGCAATTTTTGGATGGTAATCTTTTGTAAATATATTTATAGTACTGTTAATTTAGATATGCCTGATTGCAAATGCCATCTTTCCTTAATTTTCCTTTCTTTTTTTCCTTATTTGTATATCTCTTTCCCATTCCTCTACTGCTTTTGGTCTCTCATACTTTTATTTTTCTTTCTCCATCTACTTTTTTACTGCATTTACTTTTTTTATGCTACTATATCCTCTAGATTCTGAATTCATTAGCTTACTGAGAAAACTAGAAACTAGTCACTTTTTCCTTTCTCTCTCTTTCTTCTTTCTTTCTTTCTTTCTTTCTTTCTTTCTTTCTTTCTTTCTTTTCCTTTCTTGTCTTGTTTTTTCTTTTCTTTTCTTTTTTAATGGGATGAATGGCCTTAATTGTTTGCAAAATGGGAAGTGGAGGAAGAGGGGACGTTACAATTCGGCTCCAAGAGTGGCTCTAAAGACTGACTCTTGCTGTCCTCCCAAAAAAGCTAGTCATTTTTTTTTTTTTTTTTTTTTTTAGTACTTCATGATGATTGATCTTCTATGTATGGTTCATACCTGTCATCAATTTTACATTACATAAGCCCAATTAATATGAAAATTAACACATAGCAAGGATTATTATGCTTTCTATATGTCATTATTTCAAAATTACATTAAGGCCTACTTGCTTGTTAAGATCAGTTTGCAGTTCATCTATGATTAGGTGGCTTCTGTTTCAATTATTAAACTCTCTCTCTTTCTCTTTTTAAAGATTCAAAATGGATAGTATAGAAGAACCTCAGAAAAAAGTCTTTAAGGCTCGAAAAACAATGAGAGTGAGTGATCGTCAGCAACTTGAAGCAGTGTACAAGGTCAAAGAAGAACTGTTGAAAGCTGATGTTAAGCTGTTAAATGGCAACCATGAAAATGGAGATTTGGACCCAACCTCACCTTTGGAAAATATGGATTATATTAATGACAAAGAAGAGGTGAATGGCATTGAAGAGCTTTGTTTTGACCCTGAAAAAAGTAAATCAGAATGGAAAGAAACGTCCTGTACCTTAAATGTTAATGTAAAAAACAAGCAGGATGATGATTTAAAGCATGAACCTTTGTCTACTAATAATATAGCTCCTGAACTAGTTTGTAAACTGACTGCTGAACCAGCTTCTGATGAGCCAGCCTCTGTTGATCTGGCTATGGGAGATCCAGCATCTGGAGATTCAACCCCTGAAGATCTGGCTTCTGAAGTATTAACCTTTGGTGATGCCACCTCTAGTGATCTTGCCTCTGGTGATCCCACCTCTGGCGATCCCACCTCTGGTGATATCACCTCTGGTGAAATAGTCTCTGGTGAAACAGTTTCCAGTGAGCCATTCTCTGGTGAATTGGTGTCTGGTGAGTCAGTCCCTGATGAATCAGTCTCTGGTGAACCGATCTCCAGTGATCCAGCCTCTGGTGATTCAGCCTCTGGTGATCTGTCCTCTGGAGCATTGGCCTCTGATGATCCACCCTCTGGTGATCTGGCTTCTGGTGATCTAGCCTCTGGTGATCCAACCTCTGGTGATCTGGCCTCTAATGAACCCACTTCTGATGAACTAACCTCTGATCCCACCTTTGAACCAGCTTCTGTACCAGTTTGTGAACCTGTTCCTGAAACTGACAGTACAGAGCTTAGTAGCAATAAAGGTGATGATTTTCTTGAAAAAAATGGGGATGATGAAAAGTTAGACCAAATTTTCTCATTGGATGAGAAAAATAAAGCTGATAGTAATATTGATGCTGATGAAGAAACCCTAGAAACAGATGATACAGTTATTTGTTCAGATCTACCTCCTGAGAATGAAAAGAAGGTAAAAGAAGATGCTGTCACAGAACCTGCTCTTAGAGAGGAGGCTATCTCCAGCAGTATGGAAATTGACCAAAGTGAAAAGAATGAAGATGAAAATTCTGCAGACCTTGTAGAAACCATTAGTGAAAATATTATAAAAGATGACAAAAATGAAATTATCTTGGAAAATACAGATTCTATGGAGACAGATGAAATTATTCCTATTTTGGAAAAGCTTGCACCTGCTGAAGATGAACTTACTTGCTTTTCTAAAACTTCTCTCCTTCCAATTGATGAGACCAATCCAGATTTGGAAGAGAAGATGGAAGGTTCTTTTGGTTCACCATCTAAACAAGAAAGCAGTGAGAGTTTGCCAAAAGAAGCCTTTTTGGTCCTCTCTGATGAAGAGGATCTTTCTGGTGAAAAAGATGAGTCTGAAGTTATATCACAAAATGAAACATGCTCTCCAGGTTAGCATTATTACTTAAGTTTTAAATATTTTGATTAGGTTTAATAAATTGCTTAATATAGCATTCTTATGAATTTTTAAATTTTTTTAGCTGCAGAGAAAGTTGAGAACGATGGTGACTAGAATGATCTCTTGATCTCTAAACTTCATATATTCCTTTTTTTAGATTTTATTTATTCATGATATATATATATATATATATATAGAGAGAGAGAGAGAGAGAGAGAGAGAGAGAGGGGTGGGGGTGGGGCAGAGACACAGGCAGAGGGAGAAGCAGGCTCCATGCAGGGAGCCTGACATGGGACTTGATCCCAGGACTCCAGGATCAGGCCCTGGGCCAAAGGCAGGCACTAAACCGCTGAGCTACCCAGGGATCCCCAACTTCATAGATTCTTAACAGAATTTAGATTTATACCCACTCTGTGAGCAATATTATGTGAATGGATAAGAAGGGAGGTAAAATAATAGGAAAATATGGCCCTTGACCTTAAGGGACTTCTAGTCTAGGATAGAGATAAGATAGACCCAACATAACACATGAGATAACAATTTCAAGTCAGTACATAATTGATCAAAGTTCTAACAGTTGTTCTTGCTATTACTTAGCATCCAAGCAATTTACAATGTAAAAGCCTACTGGTTTAAATTATTTGCTTCAAGTGTAACATCACATTTTACAATTAATTTTTTCTCGTGAAATATGATTCCTCTAATATTCCTTGTCTACAGAATGACACAACCATTGCTAGAATCCAGAAACCTTGAAGACTGATAATCTATTTCATAAAGACTTCATCCATTTGCTTCCTCAGTCTTCTTGATTCTACCCAGATTCTACCCAACCTACTCTCTTCCTCTGCATCTTCTGAATGATTTCTCTGTAACTTAGTTCTGTTTTATTCGATTGTGTTCTTCTCTTTTGTTGGATCCCTATTACTTTGATTTAATTCCAAACCCTTTTATATCAAAGGTATATAAACTTCATATTGGTTCAAAAGCCTATCTTTCCAAGGAATGAGAAAAATTGTATTTTGCTTTTGTGATCAAACTCAAACATGAAATCTATTTGAAATTTCCTCAACTCTTTTGAGAGTGGCATTAATACCTTTATGTTCTTATTGTATCACCAGACTCTTAGCCTTAGAACTCTGTGAGAAGAGTGACCTTGTGTAGCATGAAACACAGCATTTGATTTCTAGTTTGTTCAGAAGAAATAAGAGACAGGCCTAGGAGACTCAGGGATGTTTTTCCCCCCAATATATCATTACCAGTTTTTGGAAGTAAAGATTTTTTCTTCTTAAAAGATGTCTTCATTTCCAAAGATCATTTATTCATTTATTGAAGCGTTATAGAGAGACAAACCAGGCTGTTCTTGGTTTTGGGGGTTTAAACAATAGTCTTTTTTTTTTAAATTTTTTTTTTCTTTTATTTATTATTTATGATAGTCACAGAGAGAGAGAGAGAGAGAGAGAGGCAGAGACATAGGCAGAGGGAGAAGCAGGCTCCAAGCACCGGGAGCCCGATGTGGAATTCGATCCCGGGTCTCCAGGATCGCGCCCTGGGCCAAAGGCAGGCGCCAAACCGCTGCGCCACCCAGGGATCCCGGTTTTGGGGGTTTAAAGATAAAATTTAGTACTTGCCCTTAGAATGCAGACAAGAATTCAATCGCAGGACATTAAATACAAGGCTGTGAATACAGTAATAATGGTAAATTGGTATTCTGGGAGTTTAGAAAAGGGTAACTTTATAAAAACATAGATGCATTTAGGAAAGCGCTTTCTTTTCACTATATGTATAATACAGGGTTTTAGTGAAGAATAATCCCTCTTAATTGTAGCTTCATCCTACTTGCTTAGGCCAAAAATCTTGGAAGCATTATTTTTTTCTTGTGTTTCATATCTCATCAGTCTATCAGGAAATCTCATTGGCTCTGCCTTCAGAGTAGCTTTAGAATTCAGTCTGTTTTATCATCTACTATCATCACACTTGCTCTGAGCCATCATCTTAAGGCTAAAATAATGCTTGTCTTATAATCAGTGCTCAGTAAATATTTGTGGAGTGAGTGAATAATCAATAATGTGAGAGAAGTGTATCATGGAGAACCTTGGTTACAATGCTAAAGCGTTCTGATAGTACTTGGGAGCCATTAGATGATTTCAGGCAGAGGAGAATGACATAATGAAGTTAGATTTTGGAAAGATAATAAGTAACCATATGTAAGATGACCTTAACTCTTTCATTTAATAAGTATTTATAGAGAGAGTGGTATTGGGATAAGTACTTAGAAAACCTTTTAATACTCATAGCAAATTGCAGATTGTCATTTAATGAGTTTATACATTTTACCTTTATGCCAGGGTTTTGATATTAGAGACCATCCCACTCAATGCTGTTAAATGCCAAGAGATGACTATTAAGCCACCCATCCATGTTGCATACTTTGAAAATTCAAACTTGCATTTATTTTTGGTTACTTTTTTTTTTTTAATTTAAAAGATTATTTGAGAGAGAGAGAATAACGTGAGAAAGAAATTACAAGTGGGGTGTGGTGGAGGGGTAGTGGGAAAGGGAGCAGCAGCAGACTCTGCTGAGCAAGGAGCCCAAGGCACAAGGCTGAATCTCAGGACTCCACAATCTTGACCTGAGCTGAAGACAGATGCTTAAGCAACTGAGCCACCCAGGTGCCCCGGTTACTTTTAGACTTTTATCTTGATTGTATGCTAGTAGCAGAGTAAGTGTAGTGATAGATTTAATTTCTTAGATGGTAACTAAACTTTTATTTCCTGCCCCCCCCCCCCCCCCCGCTCCCCCCCAAGGAAGTTTTGTGTATAATGCATTGTGGTGTAGTTTCTTCATGGGTCTTAAAAGTGTACTCTGTACACGGGAGTGGAATCTGTTACACTAGTCCCTTTTTATCAGTGATTTCAGTTTCTGCAGTTTGTTATCCACAGTCAACCATGGTTTGAAAGCAGGTTATTCTTCTCTGACTTTTTCTTAGTAGTAGTAACTTTCTAGGTCAGTAGTAGCTTAATGGTGCATCACAATGCCTATGTCATTCATCTTACTTCATTTCATCACATGTGCATTTTAACACTTCACATCATCATAAGATCTATGAGTATAGTACAATAAAATTTTGAGAGACCGTATTTATATAACTTATCGCAGTATACTTTTTATAATTATTGAATTATTGTTCATCTGTGCCTAATTTATAAATTAAACTATATCGTAAGTATATATGTATAGGAAAAAACATAGAGGCTTCAGTACTATCCATGGTTTCAGGCATCCACTAGGGTTCTTGGAACATAGTCCCTGCAGATAAGGGGGGACTATAGTACATGCGTACCTTCTGAGTTATTACTTTCTTTTTTTTTTTTAATTTATTTTTTATTGGTGTTCAATTTACTAACATACAGAATAACCCCCAGTGCCCGTCACCCATTCACTCCCACCCCCCGCCCTCCTCCCCTTCCACCACCCCTAGTTCGTTTCCCAGAGTTAGCAGTCTTTACGTTCTGTCTTCCTTTCTGATATTTCCCACACATTTCTTCCCCCTTCCCTTATATTCCCTTTCACTATTATTTATATTCCCCAAATGAATGAGAACATATAATGTTTGTCCTTCTCCGACTGGCTTACTTCACTCAGCATAATACCCTCCAGTGAGTTATTACTTTCATAATTTTTTTGGGGGGGGTTTTATTTATGTATTTGAGAGAGCGCTCAAAGGGGCTGAAGGGACAGGGAGAAGAAACAGACTTCCTGCTGAGCAGAGAGTCCAATGCGGGGCTTTATCCCAGGACCCCTAGTATTCTTGACTAATTTTTAATGTTTTCAGAGCACAGAATTATAAACTGAAGTACTGGGGACTACCTCTTTCCTATAGCTACTAACATTTATGTGCTGTACTAATAGGAAAACATAAACCTCTGTCATTTCAGGTACTTCTTTAGCCAATTTGTTTTAAATATAACAGTTATGATAGCTTTGAGCAGCAATAAGAAATAATGAAAGATAACAGCAAATAAAAAAGCCATTTTAATTTTATAGTACTAAAAGAAAGACCTAAGAAAGTATTGCAGATAAACTGAGTAGGCCTAAAGATACTGTCATGTTGTTACATAGTACTGTATGATAACTGATACTCATTAGATGATTAAGATGATAATATGTTTATTAAGAAGGCCAGGAAAATAAAGATATCTCTCTGGACAAGTTTAAACAGCAGTACAAGAGGTACATGCCTTAGTTTATCTTCCATTCACTTTCCATGCCGTGTATTCTTTCTCTAGCTTCTGTTCCATCTCATTCCTCTCTTTCATAGTCATTCTTCAAGGTCTGTTAATAGGCTAGCGCTGTTTTTTTCCTCCTACTTATTCTTCAATTTAATTGAATTTTGATTTTCACCTTGCCAGTCCCCCATCCTTATTCTCAGTGAAGTGACATTGATGTTCATATTGTTAAATCCAGGGATTTAAATCCAAAATTTTGTCTATTCTCTCACACTTGGATAGTCTCTTTTAATAGTCCCTCCCTCTTGAGACACTTCTTTAGCTTTTGGGCTACAGCATTCTCCATTTTTTCATCCTTCTTGGCCTTTCTCATTCTATTTCTTTTCTTTCTTTTCTTTTCTTTTCTTTTCTTTTCTTTTCTTTTCTTTTCTTTTCTTTTTTCTTTTCTTTTCTTTTCTTTTCTTTTCTTTTCTTTTCTTTTCTTTTCTTTTCTTTTCTTTTCTTTTCTTTTCTTTTCTTCTTTTTCCTTTTCTTCTTTCTTCAGATTTTATTTATTCATGAGAGGCCCAGAGAGACGTAGAGACATAGGCAGAGGGAGAAGCAGGCTCTCCCTTGGGAGCCTGATGTGGCACTTGATTCCAGAAGCCTGGGATCACAACATGAGCCAGAGGCAGATGCTCAACCACTGAACCATCCAGGCTTCCCTCTCATTCTATTTCTTAATAGAGAAATAGGAGGGAGAGCTCTTCCCCAACTACTTTTTAATTGTATAAACATTGCTATTTCTTAACATTTAAAATCTGTTTTAGATTAAGCTATATTTTACACTAAATTTTGATTACAGTTTCCCTCCAAATTTTATTTCAAATGAAAAATGTATCTGGTTGATTTGTTTTTCCCTATTCATTGGCTCTTTAAGATAAATATAAGTGCTTATGAGGGTAATTGCACAGGAATAGAATTTCATGGGGTTTGTCTGTTTTTAGTTTAGGTTAGTAGTTATAGAATTACTGTGGTTTAGTTAATTAAAATTTATTGATAATTTATTGCCAATGTTTATTGTGTTCAGCTGAAGTTCTTTATTATTTCAATCCACTTACATTCATTTGTTTCTTATTGTATTTAACTTTTCTGTGTGGAACCTCATATTCCTGTATATTGGTGTAGAAATTGCAGGTTTTTCTTTTCAAAGTTGAGGAAGATCAAAGAAGCAGATTTTGGAAAGGGAAGTATAGGAAGAACATCAGTTACAAATGACTATTGCTGCCCAAGTTAGATATGGGTATTTCAGAACAGAGACTTGGACTATCTAGAAAAATTTAGGAGTAGATAGCATATAGACCTTAGTTGAAGTTGAATGACAAGATGAGATCACCTCAGGGAGTATAAATGGAGATAAGAATAGGTACAAGAACTGAGCTTTTGAAATTCCAGTGTTTAGAGGTTGGGAGATGAAGAAGAAAAACCAGCAAAGGAGACCAAGAAAGAGTAGCTCTTACATCAACTATACTTCAATAATAATAAAAACAAATGAGTATATTAACCAAAAAGAAAAGGAAGAGCAGCTTTTCTGGTAGAAAGAAAAATAAGAAATTCTGATATCTTAGATGTCAAATAAAGAGGAAGTTGCAAGGAGGAAGGAATAATCAACCCAACTCTGTTTATGTATCAAATGCTACTGTTTGTTCCAGTAGGATGGAAGACAAATATTTAATAACCTGAAGATCCATATGTGACCTTGACACGAGGTGGTGGAATTGAAAACCTAATTGAGATTGGGTTTCAGAGAGAATGGGAAGAAAATTGGAATTAGTAAAATATAATTTTTCCCCCCAAGTTTTGCTTTAAAAGGGTTCGCAAAAATCCACTGTAGGAGATATTATTTGGAAGTTTGTATTGGTTAAATAAAACTTAAAAACATAAAAAAAAAAAGATTTTATTTATTTATTCATGAGAGAGAGAGAGAGAGAGACAGAGGCAGAACTAGGCTCCATGCAGGGAGCCCGATGTGGGACTTGATCCCAGGACTCCAGGATCACGCCCTGGGCCAAAAGCAGGTGCTAAACCACCGAGCCACCCAGGCGTCCCAACTCAAAAATTTATTGCCACATTTTTCTGATATGTCTTGTAAGGTTGAAAATTTTTATATGTTTATTATTGACCATTTGTATTTCCTTATCTATAAATTGCCTGTTCATGTACTTTGTCCATTTTGCTAAAGTATATATTATCTTTAATTAATCCATAGGAATTTTTTGTTTTGTTTTAAATATTCTCAAAGAGTTTCAGACAGATTGACAAACCATAGCCTATAGGCTCTGTTTCTGTCAATAAATTTTTTTTGCAATATAACCATGCTCATGTGTTCATATATTACATATTGTTTATCACTGCTTCCTGCTACATGGACAGAGTTAAGTAGTTGCATCAGAGACCATATGGTCGGTCCACAAGACTGAAAATATTTATTTTTTCAGTGGAAAAATGGAAAAAGTACATTTTTTCCACCTTTATTTTATGAAGTCTTATTTAAGATAATGGTTATCATATAGGTATTAAACATCTGCTTTGTCTCAGCTCTTTCCCAAAGTTTTTAGGGTTACCAAAAATAAAAGATACAGTACCTGCTCTTAGTTAGCTTACTATTGTCTAGTCTAGCTGAAAGGAAAGAATGCCACGCGTAGAACTATATATGAAAATGGTCTAATTTGCAATAAATCTGTACTCAGTACTATAGGAATTATAGCAGAAACTATGAATGAGGACAGATTCTAAAAAAAGACAGTCTTAACCTACGTCTTTGGATGAGTTTCAGGCATCTCTTGAAGTACTTGAGATTATGTAAAAGATGTCTATGTACATGGGCCTTTGATTATTATTCTGGGTTAAAGCAGATCCACTCTCAGATTTTATAGAGGCTTTGTGAACAAAAAATTAAACATAGGGGCCTTGTTCCTTTCTGTAGAACCATTTTTCTTATCCCAAGTTCTTTCCACTAAATAAAACTCACGTATAAATTTTAATTCTATTTTAAAATTCCAATAACTGCTTTAAAGTGTTGAAAATCTAGCCATTTCTTCCAAGCATATCTGGAAAATGGGAATTGGGTAATACGGGGTTGTTGAGAAAATGGAAGAAGTTCAAGCTAAGTTTGATCTATTTATAAGAGGAGAGGGAGCTAACATACACATAAAAGAGATCAAATTGGCAGGCCAGTTGCTCTGCTGTGTTATGGCTGATCTGGCTTGTAGTTACTCTGATTGGAGCCATAATTATGTTTTTTGAGTGGAGCAATAATTTTTCAAATAAAAAGCAACCCAGTAATTCAATGTCTCTGGATACTCTGGGGACTAGGAAGCTCAGGAGTCACCATCCTCAGTATTCCAATCAAGAGGATTTGGAAAACTATATAGAAAAAATTGCTTTATAATGAGTTTGGAATCCACAAGGAAGCAAAAGAAATTTTCATTTCATTGAAACTGGAGTTGGAGGGATGAAATCCTAAAATATTTCTAATGAGTATAATTAAATGGAAAGTTAATTTTATAATATTTATTTTATATATTTTCCATTTATTTATTTTTAATACTTTATTTTAAAGTTTAAAAATAGTTTTAGTAGGGGTGCCTGGCTTCTAGAGAAGAAATGCCATTTCAGAATCTTTGTATAATGTTATATTCCTTGTGATTATGTATTTAATTTTGGTTGCAGAATATGATGAAACAGCATGCTTTATTGAAACCCCTGGGGAGCGAGCCAGTTGCAGTGGGGAAGTTGAACTTTTGTTATCTTTATAATAGCTTATCCATTTCTATTTTACGAACTATCTTACAACTATTAAAGTAACTTAGTGATTTAATGTGCCTGGTTAAAATGTTAGATGTTTTGAATTTGGCAGTACTTTGTAATTTTTTTTTTGAAATTATCACTCTTGTATTGCAGTTTTAATAGTTCAATGTAATGGAATCTAAATGTTTTACAATAGATTTTAGTTATCTACTATTGACAGTAAATTACTAAGTAAGATTCTTTTAAAATTTATACTGTTAGTTTTTCCATGTTTAAGAGCTTTTTATGAATTTGTAGGAGCATTTTTTAAAAAAGATTTTATTTACTTATTTGACAGAGAGCCAGAGAGCACAAGCTGGGAGAATGGCAGAGGGAGAGGGAGAAGCAGGCTCCTCACTGAGAAGGAAGTCCAATAACACAGGGCTTGATTCCAGAACACTGGGATCATGACCTGAATTGAAGGCAGACACTTAACTGCCTGAGCCACCCAGATGTCTCTGTAATGTCATTTGAAAGTGGACTTGGTCATTCATTTCTACCAATCCATGCCATGCTCCCTTTTTAGTCCTAAAATTTCATATTTTGAGACTGATTTTGTAGAAGTTTATTGACTGGATAGATAACACTAAAATTATAAATTAGAATGAGCTGCTGTGAATTCTAATGGAAGTAAGATTTCCTTTTCCATTTTTTTGTTATAGCAGAAGTAGAAACTAATGAAAAGGACAGCAAACCTGAGGAAGAAGAGCAAGTAATAAATGAAGATGAAAGACCTTCTGAGAAAAGTAAGCATGTACAAAAAACCTGAACTAGTTTAGAAAAATAGTAATTCATTGTTTCTTTTTTTAAGGCTGTGTAATATATTTCCTTTCTATGAGATGATTTAAAAAGTTTGTGGTTTTAGTAAACATAATTAAATCATTTTGTTATTGCTAACCCAAGGATTTTTAAAATTACTATTTTATATACTTTAGTATTTTATTTTTTTATACTTTTCATTATTCTATAAGAAAGATGTTTAATATTTAATAAAGTACTACCTTAATGTATTGAGGTAGATTGTTTTAGATTTATGTTTAGAGCGTGAGACTATAAAAATTTTGTCAGGGGTGATAGAAGTCAATGACAATCCGTGTCTGTCTCCTTAAGTTTCCTAAGTTTCACAGGAAGGAGGACTTGATGGGACTGGGTGTCGTTAGGTTTATAAGATTATCATTGGACTAGAAGTCAGTAAACCTAGGTTCTGTGTCTCCTTGTCATTCTGGTTTCCATGTCTGACTATATAAGTTATGATTGTAAGAGAAGTCCTAGAGTAGAACTGGATTTAAAAGTAGGCATATAGATACATGGATATAGAGAAAAGCGAAGAGGGATACTTATGGTCACATAAGGATGTTTCCCTTTAATAAGTAGAGATTTTAGTATTTTTATTTTTTATATATTGAAAAAAAAACAGATGATCTCATGAATGTTATCAGTATTTGAAATATAAATTTTCTAAGTGAAGATCTTTGAATATCTTTACCAAATTTACTTTTATAATGATAGAAATTTTATTATTTTTATTTACTTGGAATTCATTATGATATGTTAAGAATAACTAGCCTTGAGTGCCTGGGTGCTCAGTTAATTAAGTGTTTGACTTGTGATTTTGGCTCTAGTCAAATTCTGAGAGTCTTAATTTGAGGGTCCTGGGATTCAGCCCTCTGTTGGCTCCCTGCTCAGCAGGGAGTCGGCTTGAAATTCTCTTCTCTCCCTCTGCCCCTCCCCCTTTGCAAGTATATGAGTTTTTTTCTCTCTCTCAAATAAATAAATCTTCAAAAAGAAAAAAGAATAACTAGTCTTATGTTATTTTCCTAAGGCTAATAATTAAGAATTTTTTTTCTAAATTTACTGAGAAAAAAATGTATTGAAGAGGAAGAATTAAATAATTAAATCTTTGTACAGTTAGAAATCTATGACATGAGAATGAGTATTACATTTTATCAGAGGACTCATGTTCACTATTTACCTAAGGGAATGAATATGAGATTATTTCTTCTAATCTCATATTGATATATTAGGTGATTCTCCATCTTAATATACTTCCAAGGAAAGAATGTTTTATGTTTATGTTATACATTGCTTAGTCATGAGGGAGTTCTTGTGTAGCATATTGAAAATCATTTCAAGTTCAGAGTTTAAAAGTTACCTATCCACTTTTCTAATTTCAAAAATAATTCATAAAATAACTGATTGAAATAATATTATGATAGTTAGAAATAATATTTTGTTGAGAACAGAAAAGAGGCATTAGGGTCTATAATGCAAACCTGACTAATCATTATACTTTTTGTTCTGAGGTGAATTTTCTAGAAGAAAACGTTCTAAATCAGAGGACATGGACAATGTACAGTCTAAACGTCGTCGATATATGGAAGAAGAATATGAAGCAGAATTTCAAGTGAAGATTACAGCTAAAGGAGATATTAATCAGAAGCTACAAAAGGTATTACAGATTATAAGTTAAAAACCATATTAAATAAAAAGCATGACTGTTTTTATTCTTTTAGGTTTTTGATATTATTTTGTATTTTACTGACATTTAGGTTTTTCATAGAACTTGAAGAAAGTGGTTGATCTTATTATTCTTAATTTAATTTTAAAAACTTTCTGATTCTTAAAGAGTTCATATTTTTTTCTTTTATATTGAACTTTATTTTTTTAAAAGATTTTATTTATTTATTCATGAGAGACACACAGAGACAGAGAGAGGCAGAGACACAGGCAGAGGGAGAAGCAGGCTTCATGCAGAGAGCCTGACATGGGACTTGATCCCAGGTCTCCAGGATCATGCCCCGGGCCGAAGGCAGGCGCCAAACCGCTGAGCCACCCAGGGATCCCCTATATTGAACTTTAGTGGAAATATTAGAGTCTTATATTTTAATCTTCTTCATAATCTTTTTTACTTAATCTTTATTATAAGCTGATTTCATGGTTGTAAGTTCCTACTTTGTAAATCTTTGTTATGTTCTTTAGGCTCACTGTTAAAAAAAGTAGAGACAGAGCTTTAGAATGACTAGGGAGGGATCCCTGGGTGGCGCAGCGGTTTGGCGCCTGCCTTTGGCCCAGGGCGCGATCCTGCAGACCTGGGATCGAATCCCACGTCGGGCTCCCGGTGCATGGAGCCTGCTTTTCCCTCTGCCTGTGTCTCTGCCCCTCTCTCTCTCTCTCTCTCTCTGTGACTATCATAAATAAGTAATAATAATAAAAAAATTAGAATGCCTAGGGAAAGGAAGAATTTAAAATACAGACTTTGAAAACATCTGCCTATATCTATTAGACTAGAGTTAGATAGAAATAAAAAAAAATATATATATATTTTTTTTTTCCCAGAATGTGTTAACAGGTGTTTATGACAAATGCTTTTTAAGAGGAATATGAAAGTTGAGTGAAATTAATTTTTTATAGTCTTAAAGATTTAATGATAAAATTATAAATAACAGGTTTTAGACCAGTGTCCTTCTTCCACTGATATACAGTATATTCACATGAGAAAAAGGCAATTAATTTGTGAGGCAATAAAAAGGTGCTGTTTTGGGATCCCTGGGTGGCGCAGCGGTTTGGTGCCTGCCTTTGGCCCAGGGCGCAATCCGGGGACCCGGGATCGAATCCCACGTCAGGCTCCCGGTGCATGGAGCCTGCTTCTCCCTCTGCCTGTGTCTCTGCCTCATTCTCTCTCTCTCTCTGTGACTATCACAAATAAATAAAAATTAAAAATAAATAAATAAATAAAAAAAAGGTGCTGTTTTTCTTTAAAAGTTTGCTTTTAAAATTTGTCATGTGGAAGTAACAGTGCTTATTTAGTCCTTTTTTTTTAAGATTTTAATTTTTTTTGTTATAGATCCATAAGATTATGTAAATTGTAAGGTATTTAAAAGTATTTTATAGAAATTTCATAGTGCAGTGATATTCTTAGTGTCTCACCAAAATATCTGCAACAGATTAGAAATTTTAAAAACTGGTCCTTTAACTGACCTCCTTTGAATCACAGTAGAAGGTGTTAGAAATAAATATTAAAACTTCAATTTAAAATTATTCATAAAATTTCACCTTCTGGAAATTATAATCTCACCCTCTGGAAATAAAAAGATTTTATTTATTTATTTGACAGAGAGTGAGAGAGTATAAGCAGGGGGAGCAGCAGGCAGAGGGCAAGGAAGAAGCAGGCTCCCTGCTGATTAGGGAACCTGATGGGGGCTTGATCCTAGGACCCTGGGATCAGGATCTGAGCCGTAAGGCAGACGCTTAACTGATACTGAGCCACCCAGGTCCCTGGAAATTTTGTTTTTATGTAATTCTATCATAGTAGATATATATGTAGAAGTAGAGGCTTTCAGCAGATAACATTGTGTTCTGAATGCTGGCATGTTTTCACATTAAGCTAATCAATACATTAGTACTGTCTTATTAGTCCTTAAGAATGTTTACTGTTTACTGCTTGCTAAAATGTCTTCCTTGCTGTAAAAAAGAAAAATATTTCTCTTTAGGTTGTACAGTGGTTGCTGGAAGAAAAATTGTGTGCGCTACAGTGTGCTGTATTTGATAAGACTTTGGCGGAATTAAAAACACGAGTTGAAAAGATTGAATGTAACAAGAGGCATAAAACAGTTATTACTGAACTACAGGTTTGTATACTGATTTGAATTGTATACCCATGTGTCATTATTTTTATAACTTATTTTTGGAGGTACATTTTCAAAGTTAATTACAGTTAAATTACATTTAACTGCTAAATATTAGAAGTAAAAGGAGTCACCACTAGTTTGCTGGGACTGCCATAAAAACAGTACCATAAACTGGCTGCTTAAACAACAGAGAAGTACTGTCTCTTAGTTCTGGAGGCTAAAAGTCTAAGATCAAGGTGTTAGAAGGATTGGTTCTATTTGAAGGCTATAAGAAAGAATCTCTTCCATGTGTCTCCTAGCTTCCGATGGTTTACTGATGGTTTTGAGCATTCCTTGCCTTATAGAAGCATCACCCATGACTGGTTGTCTTCATATGGCACTGTACTTGTGTTTGTGCCTAAATTTCCCCTTTATATGAGGATACGAGTTATATTGTATTGGGCCCACTCTACTCCAGTATAACCTCATCATTACTAATTATCTTTGTAAAGACCTCTCTTCCAAATTGAGTAATATTTTGAGATACTTGGGATTCAAACTTCAATATATGAACTTTTCAGATATATGATTCAACCCATAAGAGAGCCTTCGTCACTGAAGAAAGGCTGATATTTTTTAGCATAAGTAGCAAAAATATTTATCGTGATTATTTTTATATTAACCCTTTTTCTGCCATGGATCTTGGGTTGTATTAGTTTATATTTGTTTTCATTTTTTATTAAATATAACTCCACATATTCATATAGTGTCTGAACTTCTAAATAACTGAAATGAACATGATAACATGCTGTAGTAATTCATTTTATTCCAAGACTAAGAAACTGGAAGTTTTTCTCACTACATTCATACTGTCATAAGTAAATGTGTGGTTTCTACTAGGCTGTCTTAAATACGAACATAGTCTATAGATGCTGAGTTTGCAAACCACTTATAGAGCCTTACTTTATATGGAAGGAAAAGTGGTCCATGAAAACAAAGTCACTGTATTCTGGTTATAAAATAAATTGCAACCAAACGTGACTAGAATTTATGTATTATATTTCTTAGCCTAAAAGTTATTTTCTTGGTTTCATATTTTTAATTTTGTTTGAAGTGTGACTTTTTATTTTTTTATTTTTTTTGAAGTGTGACTTTTTAAATAAGATCTTTGTAGTAATTTTGTAATGTACCATTTAGGACATTACTAGTCATGTTTCTTTTATTTTAGATCTAATAATGAAAGTATTGTTTAATTTTTAAACTTTATTTTACTCATTTGTTGAGAGTTTTGAATTAGAATTTTAAAATGTTTGAAGACTTAAAAGTGATTTTGTTGTTTCTCATTTTGTGCTTTTAAGATCTGAGACTTTGACTTCCGTATTCGCATGTCACATGCAAGTCCAGATCTCATAACACTCAATAAACTTTTCACTTTGATATTTCTTGGTAGTCTCAGAATCTGAATCCTTTAAATCCTAAACCAGTCTTTTCTCCACAAATAAATCCCCATGCCATTGTTCCTCTTACTTGTAATTCTTGAATTCTTAGAACAATCTTCAAGGAATATCTTCCCATTTTTCTTCTCATTGATAATTTTTTAGTTCTTGGAAATTGATTTCTCTCAATCATTTCACATATACAGTGGGATGCCAAATTAACTTGTTAAATTTCTTACTAAAGTCTATCTTTTGCTTGCTTTCACTTTTCACAAGGCCCAGGTCCACTTACGGGTGGATTTTTTCTGTAAAGATTAAGTATAGTACTGTAAATATATTTCCTTTGTTCAATTCCTTGATTATAGCAACAGCCTTTTGCATGATTACTCTGGTTCTACAGGCCTTGCTGGTCCTTCCCAACCATTGTGTTCACCTTTTTAAAACACTGTTTCATTCTTCTCCATATAGTCCAGATTCCTCAAATCTTATTTATTTTTGTATTTTTAGTTTTTTTGGATCTCCTTTTTTGGATCCACTTTTCCTAATACCTACCAGTTGCTACACTACTCTACAGAATATCAATGTTCATAGTATTTTTATTTTAGGCTTTCAGTTTCATATTGTTTCTCCCATTACTTAGCTATAAGGATCTGCCCTTACTATGCCATTTACTTAAATTTTACTGAGCTCAATTTAGTCCTCTCTTTTTGTGTTGTTCTAATATTTAGTATTTTATGGAAATAAAATTCCAATAACAAAATAACCATTCGAGTTTACAATTCAGTGGCATTCAGTTCATTCACATTGTTGTGTGATTGTCATCTCTATCTAGTATAAAACATTTTCATCAAGCCAAAAGAAAACCTTATGTTACTCCCTGTTTTTCTTTCCCCTAGTCCTTGGCAACCACTAATTGACTTTCTGTCTCTGCTGATTTACCTGTTCTACACATTTCTTATGAACAGAGTCCTACAATATGTGACTTTTTGTGTCTGGCCTCTTTCTCTTAGCATAATGTTTTCAAGGTTCATATACAATGTAGCATGTATCAGTACTGCATTCCTTTTTATGGTTAAGTAGTATTTAATTATATCTGTATGCTATTGAAAATATTTGTGTGCTATTGAAAATAAGTAGGTATTCAAGATGTTAAGTGTAATCTCCAGAGTAATCACTAAGGAAGAACTAAAATATATATAGCTGTGTAATATTATGGGTATGTATTATATAAATAGTTGACTCAAATAATACAGGGATTGTGGTGCTGATCCCCTCCCCTGGTGTAGTTGAAAGCCTATTTGTAACTCTTTCTCTCTTTTTGGTTTTTTTAAAGAGAAGTAGGAGAGATGCAGTAGTGGGGAGCTAGAGAGAATCTTAAGCAGGCTCCATGCTCAGGAGATCATCTCACAACCCTGAGATCATGACCTGAGCTGAAATCAAGAGTTGAATGTTTAACCTGCTGAGCCACCCACATGCCCTGTCCATGTATAACTTTTGACTCCTCCAAAACTCAGCTACTAATACCCAATTTTTAATGCATTCTTTATTGATGGGCATTTGAGTTGTTTCTAACTTTTAAGCATTGTGAATAGCCCTGCTATGATCATTTGTGTACAAGTAATTTTTGAAGACCAGTTTTCAAATCTTTCAGGCATATACGTAGATGTGGGTGGCTTTGTGGGTCATGTGGTAATTTGTTTCACTTTTTGAAGAACTAACTAATCAGCTGTCTTCTGGAGTAGCTACATCATTTTACATTTCCAATAGCAAATTGTGAGAGTTCCTTGCTAACACTTGTTATTTTCTCTTTGTTACTGTTTTTATTATATTTGACTGAGTGTGAAGGTGGTATTTCATTGTGGTTTTGGATTGCATTTTCCTAATGATTATTAATGTTGAACATCTTTTCATGTGTCTGTAGAACATTTGTGTATCTTCTTTAGAGAAATATTTATTTGTCCTTTGCCCATTTTTTTCTAATGCTTTTATTTATTTTGTATATATTTTTTTATTGGAGTTTGATTTGCCAACATATAGCATAACACCCAGTGCTCATTCCATCAAGTGCCCTCCTCAGTGCCCATCACCGAGTTACCCCAATGCCCAGCCCACCTCCCTTTCCACTACCACTTGTTCGTTTCCCAGAGTTAGGTGTTTCTCATGTTCTGTGACCCTCACTGATATTTCCCACTCATTTTCTCTCCTTTCCCTATTTTTTATATTCCCCAAATGAATGAGACCATATAGTGTTTGTCCTTCTCCAACTGACTTATAATACCCTTCAGTTTCATCCACGTTGAAGTAAATGGTGGGTATTTGTCGTTTCTAATGGCTGAGTATATTCCATTGTATACATGCACCACATCTTCTTTATCCATTCATCTTTCGATGGATACCGAGGCTCCTTCCACAGTTTGGCTCTTGTGAACATTGCTGCTATAAACATTCCTTTACCCATTTTTAATTTGGGTTTTTTGCCTCTTTGTTGTTGAGTTATAAGAATTCTTTACATATTTCAGGTATTGAACACTTAAGATATATGATTTATAAATATGTTCTCCTATTCTCTAAGTTTTCTTTTTGCTTTATTGATAACGTAATGTACCTTAATGCATAAAAGTTTTAAATTTTGATGAAGCCTATAGACAGCATATAGTTGGATCATGGTTTATTATCCACTCCTGCTGAAGTCTGGCTTTGGATTGGAAGGTTTCATCTACTTACTTTTATTCGAAGTAGCTATTGATAAGGAAAGACTTCTGTTTTTTCTTCTAGTCTTTTTGTTTTTTAATTCCTCATTACTGCCATCTTTTGTCATTGATACATATTTTTTTCCTCTAGTGTACCATTTTGTTTCCTTACATGTTTTCTTTTTGTGTATTTACTTAATTTTTTCCTTAGTGATTACTCTGGAGATTGCACTTAACTTCCTTTTTTTTTTTTAAAGATTTTATTTTTATTTATTCATGAGAGGCACAGAGAGAGAGAGAGGGAGAGGGAGAGGGAGAGGGAGGCAGAGACACAGGCAGAGGGAGAAGCAGGCTCCTTGCAGGGAGCCCAACATGGGACTCAGTCCTGGGTCTCTAGGATCAGGCCCTGGGCTGAAGGTGGCACTAAACCACCGAGCCACCCGGGCTGACCTGCACTTAACTTCCTAAATTTATACCTACTTATTTTCACTAAGTATACAAAACTCTTTTTTCTCTACAGCTCGGTCCTGCTCATATTTGCTGTTAACTCTCACTGCTGGATTTTTTTTTTTGATACATCTATCAATATCTATATCTATATCTATATATCTATATCTGTATCTATATCTATATCTATCTATATATCTGTATGTATATTATATATCTGTAACAAACAAAAGATATATATGTATGTGTATGCGTATATATATCTATATATATATATAGAGAGAGAGAGAGAGAGAGAGACCATGTATACAAGGGGAGGGTTAGAGGGAGAAGCAGAGAGAATCTCAAGCAGGCTCCACACCCAGCACGGAGCCTGATGCAGGGCTGGATTTCACTATCCTCAGATTATGACCTGAGCCAAAATCAAGAGTCGGATATTTTTTTTTTTTAATGATTTTATTTATTCATAGAGACAGAGGGAGATATAGGGGTAGAGACACAGGCAGAGGGAGAAGCAGGCTCCATACAGAAAGTCCGACGTGGGTCTCCATCCCAGGTCTCCAGGATCACATCCAGCTGCAGGCGGCGCTAAACCACTGTGCCACCAGGGCCGCCCAAGAGGTCGGACATTTTAACTGACTGAGCCACCCAGGCACCCTACTGCTGAATTTTTTATTTCACTTATTATACTTTCTGCTCTAGAATTCTGTGCTTTCTTTCTGGCTCTTTGATATTCTGTTTGGTGAGACATTGTTTTCCTGGTTTTCGTGTGTGTGTGTGTGAGTATGTGTGTGTGTTTTTAAGTTTAGCTCTTTGAACAGATCTTCAATTCATTTAAAGCCTTTGTCTAGTGAGTCTAATACCTGAACTGTCTTTCTTTTCATTATTTTTTCTGCCAATGGCCAATACTTTCTTATTTCTTGTTTCTTTGTATGCCTCCTAATTTTTTGTTGTTGAAAATTGCATATTTTGAATTATTGTAATGTGTTAGTTCTGGGAGTCAGGATTTTTCCCCCCATTACCCAGAGTTTGTTGTTTGTTGTTTTGATGACTTTTCTAGACTATTTTTGGTAAGTATAGATTCTTTGTTTTATGTGGACACTGAAGTTTGTATTTCATTAGCTGAGTGTTCAGGTGATGTTCTGACAGTTACCTTAAATGCTTGGAGTAGAATAAAGAAAAAAGAAAGAAGAAAAAGAATGCTTTCCCAATCTTTGCAGATTTACTCCTTCAGTACAATTTACTCTATTCAACTTGGCCTTATCCTCACTTCCTGCTGGCTTAAGTGAAAGTTTAGGGTCTTTTCAGGCCATTTTAGGCTTTTCTTTCCTGGGCATTTGCATAGTCTTCTTGATTTAAGAGCTTTTAGAGTCGTTTTATGCCATGTGTCACCTTTACCAACCTTTTTTCCTCAGGCTTTTCTATCTATTGCTTATCCAAATTGTTGTCCTTTGCCCCAGGCTGCTCTGCCAATACCTTTGCCTTTAAATCTTTTTAGGGAGAGCTGTCTGAGATGCTGCTCCAGCCTTTAGAATTATTCCAATTGGGGGAAACAAAGGCTGTCCTTTGTGTTTGGTCCTTAAGGGAGTTGCCAGTGAAGATAAGGTCCATATGCTTCCTGTGGCACTAGAGCCTGAAGCAGGCATTCTGTTATCTTCACAGCTGCTGCTGCTCTGGGTGTGGGGAATAATGAATCCACAATCTAAAAGACAACACTGTTCTCTTACTGCAAAGTAGCAGCTTTATTTTCCCCCAAGTGTTTCCTTGGCTATTCTGAGTTTTTTGAAGTAGATCCCACTTCCACGCCCAGTGTAGAGCCCATCATGGGGCTTTAACTAATGACCTTGAGATCAAGACCTGAGCTGAAATTAAGAGTTATATACCAACTGAGCCACGCAGGTGCTCCACTGTTCTGAGATTTTGAGTAGATTCTAGAGTTGTGCAAACATTGATTCTAACAATGCTTGTCAACTCTTTAGTTGCTTTTAGGAAGGGACTGAACCCTGAGATAACCTACTCAGTCATTTTTGGTGATGCCGCTCTGTTCCAGTATTTTTATTATTACTTCTGAGTTCTCCAGTGTCTAAAGCTTATATATCACATACTCCACCAAGTAATTATATAGTTTGCTTAATTATTTACTGTTTCTTGGTTACACTTGACAACAAACGTTTTGAAAATCCAACTTTATTTATTTATTTTTTTTTGAAAATCCAACTTTATATATATTCTGTATCATTCCACAGCAGTTGATGAATACATCTTCCTGATTTGCATATATATATTCATTTATTATATTTGACTGACTTTGGCAAAATCTAGTATGAGTTTTATAAAATTCAGAATTAAAACATTTGAAAATAAACAAATTGGGTTTAGATATTTTGCTGTCAGGAATAATATAATTACTAATTTTAGTATTAGTGTCCTTTTTTTTAAAGACAGCATTTATTAAAAGAATACATTTTTAAGAGACTCATGATCCTTTTGCAATACTGTAAAACTTTACTATATATTGAAAAATTTGGTGAGAGTAGAATTGTGTTAGGTAGAATTTAGAAGAAAGTTCAGAAGTTCTCTTTCCTGATAAAATTTTTAAAGTATAAATTTCTCTAGATACAGGAAAGTAGATTTTTATTGATTTTCATAGTTATTCTTTTTCAAAATGGGCTAGTTTGGAATTATTGAAGATCATTTTTAAGGTCTTAATAATTGTGATATGACTTTTATCCATATCCTTTTATTAAAGCGTATTTTAAATTATTGGCTCCTTTTATGTGTACTAAACATATTTTACAGTAGCTGAAAATAATTTTCAGCATTGGAATATCTTATATATTACTGTAAGGGATTGGATTGGTTGCTTCCTGAATCATGAAAAAGTTTTGTGAATTTTTACTTTTTCAGAGATGTTAAATTGTTAAGTAAATCTCAAGTTATTTCCATGATTTTAATTATTTTTTAAGTAAAAGGTTGTATAATTTTTAGATTGTATATTTCTGATGCATTGTCAAGATGAGAATTATAGTAACTTCTAAGAAAGTCTTAAAATGCAGAAAGTTGTCATTTGCTGTGGAGTCAGTTGCAAATGTGTAATAAAAATCGAAGTTATCAACAAATATTTAGCTTTTCTACCCCCTCTGAGACCGTAGCTCCCCTAAAACATATTTCCGGGTAATTTGAGACAGGAAGTAAAAATGGAAATTCTCCACTTTCTAGATAAACAGTGTAATTAAAGTACTGCATATCAAAACTGTAAGTTAAAGCCACAGCAATATTCAAAGGGAAATTCACAAATTAATTAATTAATTAATTAATTAATTGATGGAAATTTACAATTTTAAATTCATTACTACTAAATAGGAAATTAAAAGAATATTATATGTTCATCTCCAGTACTAGGAAAAAACAATTGTAAACTAAGCCCCCACAAGGAAGAAAGAGTTAAATAACAAAAAGCCTAGCCCTTTTTGAATGTTGAGCAATGAGGATAAAACTTTATTTTTTCATGAAGATTTAAAAGTAGATTAATTTTTGAAATATAAATAGTTAGTACAAATAAACTACATAAGGATTCAAAAAGGAGACAGCGGTCCAGAGGAGATTCTTTAAGGTAAGAGAACTTTATTATATATAACTTTATACCTATGAAGTCCATTTTATTTAGTAAGGAAGTAGAAAGCCGAAGTTATATGGAACTCTGTTCAAATTATAACTCATATCATATTTAGTAGTTGTAGAAGTATTTACATTGAAATTGAGACCAGGGTAAAGACGTCTATTATCTATGCTGCTATTTAGAGTTTTGTTGGCAGTCTGCACAATAAAATAATGACAGGAGAAAGAAATTAAGAGTAATGATGGGAATGCAATAGAATTAACTTGGCAAACTGATGAAAAAGATTTAGAAACTACCTGATTGAAGAAAAACATTACAGTAGGTTTTCTATACATCAACAAAGAACAATGAGAACATTTGAGAAAAAGGTTTCATATATGGTAGATATTTAAAATGAATAAGTAAAGAATAAACCAAAAAGAAAATTTCAACACCATAAGACAGAAAAAGAAAATTTGAGTTAATAGTAATGTACTATGTTCCTAGATAGGAAGACTAGATTTCTCTTAAATTGTACAGATTCAGAATACTCAAAATTTTGGGTGGACTGTTTTTTTTTTTTTTTATGGAAGTGGGAAAGCTGTTAGCATACCCTGGGATACAATATTTCATTGGTTATGATTTATAAAATGCTATTTTAAATAGTTTTAACTGAAAATAACTTTTTGAACCCCTGCCCCCTCCCTGCAATAAGTAAATCTGTAGCTGCTGAATGCAAGAAACAGTTTTGAGTAATGGATATATGTGTCCATTTATTCGTTAGCTTTTTTTGAGTTGATGATTAACTTTTTTTTGATGATTAACTTTTTTTCCCTGGTGATTATTTCCTAAGAAGTTCCTTGGTATGTAAAGCAAGGAAATCCCTAGTTTGCCTAGTTGGCTGAAATAAGGCTCTTTGTGGGTTTCTTGTAATATATGAATGAGTTCCTTTTTAGTACCATGATATTACTTGATTTCTATTTCATTTTTGCTTTTTCTTTTTAGGCCAAGATAGCCAGGTTAACCAAACGCTTTGGAGCAGCCAAAGAAGATCTTAAGAAAAGACAAGAAGTAAGAATTTCTATTTTTGCCTAATTAATAATTAGCTCTAAGTGGTAATCTTAGGAAATGGTCAAAGTCTTAGGAAAGTCTTTCTTTATTATAGGTCTGAAATTTGCTTTCATACTGTGCACTTCCTGTATGTTCTTTCTGGAGCTATAGCTCTAGCACTTTAACTCTTTTCTAATCCTGAGTTACTGTTTTCATATATCAACACTTATATTAATCTATTTTTGGCATTTTAGAAGTTAAATTTTCATTTCATTTTTAAAATTATCTTTTTGGGATCCGTCTTACCATATTTTTTTCTTTTTACATTCTTGCTAGCGTCCTAGTCTAGTTTCTTATTTCCTCCGAAGTATGTTAGTGTTCCATTACCTGGAGTAGCCCTCTTCTCTTCTTTCTTCCTCCACACAGTTAGGTCCAAACATCATGGCATAACATAAACTCCAATATATAGTCTACCTTTAGCTTTTGGTTATTTCCTCAGTTCTGTAATACATATCTTTAATATATTGCTAATGTATTGCATTATAGTTTTTAGTTTAATTTCTTTCTTTTCCTCTGGATTTTTTTTTTCTCTTTGGGCAAATTACATTTCTTTATGTTAAGAGCTCCATTGCCTGGCACTTACTAATTGCCAATAACAATTATTTCAGTAGTAATCATTATTACTGTAGGATTTTTCTGTCTTCATTTATTTTGACATCTTCTTTACTTAACTTTAAAGTTATTTTGAAATAATTATAGATGTACAGAAAGTTGCAACAGTAGTACATACACTCCTGTGAAGTTTTCACCTAATTTCCCCCAGTAGTGAAATCTTACATAACTGCAGTATAATATCAAAACCAAAATACTGATAACAATTCTATTAAGTAGTCTATGGACCTTATCATTTCTCACCAGTTTTTACATGGATTCATGATGTGTGTGTGTGTGTGTGCGCACACATGCATGCATAATTCTGTGCAATTTTATCATATATATAGGTTTATGTAATCTTTACCACAGTCAAGATCTACAACTGTTCATATTACAGTCCCTGAAAGGTTTGTCATGGAGAGCTCTAAGTATTATGGAAACAACAAGTACTGTATTAATTCCCAAAGATTAGAAATATTAATTTGAATAATTAGGGTGTGTGATGCTTGAAGGAAAGTATTGAGGTGGTCTTCAGTCTTTCAAATTCTTTTCCTTTCTTAATTAGCTTTTGAGTAAGGCCAGTTTTACATGCCCAAAGTGGAACATCTATCTACTCATTCTTGTTAATATTTTCTTTTTGTGAGAGACATTTCTAGAAATCTCAAGAATTTGTTCTTTCCTGTCCTAATTCTCTTTAATTATGGTATCCATTATAATTTTACATCTGTGTCATGCTAAGTTTTAAAAACAGAGATAAGAATGAAAATTTAAAACTTTAGTTGTCTCCCATATTAAAATAAGTAAAGAAACAATAGTACTTTAAGTGCTTTTCTTCTATTTAGATTTGCTCTTTGGTCCTGTCTTATTAACCAGTTAAAAGCAAACCCCACCATGCAGGTTTGTATTGAAATATATTCTATTTTAATTTTTAAAAGAGCAGAAAATCCTCAACGCAGTTTGCTATTAAGTCCACATTTATAATCTAATCTGTTACTGTCTTATGACTGATATCTCTAACTTATATGCTTTCTAGTTCTTACTATAAAATAAATGTAAAGGGATCCCTGGGTGGCTCAGCAGTTTGGCACCTGCATTTGGCCCGGGGCATGGTCCTGGGATCCTGGGATCAAGTTCTGCGTCGGGCTCCCTGCATGGAGCCTGTTTCTCCCTCTGCCGTGTCTCTGCCCCCCACCCTCTCTCTCTGTCTTTCATGTGTCTTTCATGAATGAATGAATGAATGAATGAATGAATAAATAAATAAATAAATAAATAAATAAAATCTTTAAAAAAAGTAGAGATATTCTCATCTTTTATGAAAAATCAATGATGTAATTGATTAAATTTTTAGATTAAATCTAAATTCTATATTTTAATTTTTTACTGAATTTTAAAGATTGTTTTAATTGTGCTTTAAACACATAACCTAAAATGTATCATTTTTAACTTCACAGTTCAGAAGTATTAACTATATTAACATTGTGTAAAGATCTTTAGATATTTTTCATCTTGCAAAATTGAAACTCCATACTATAGAACATCTCCCATTTCCTTTCCCCTCAGCACTTGATACTTTTTGTTTCTATGATTTGACTACTCTAGATGTCTCATAAGTGAAATCATATAGTATTTGGGGTTTATTTGTTTGTTTTTTGGTGAGTGTTTCATCTGTATAATAGCATGTAATAAGATTTCCTTTTTAAAGGCTGAATAATACTCTACTTTATGTATATAATATATACCACGTTTTCTTTATTCATGCATTTAATGATGGATATTTGGGCTGCTCTCATCTCCTAGCTTTTGTAAATAATGCTACAGTGAACATTTGTGTGCAGGTAACTCTTTGAGATCCTAGTTTCAAATCTTTTGAAAATCTACCCAAAAGTGAAATTGCTGGATCATGTGGTAATTCTGGTTTTAGTTTTTTGAGGAGCTTCCATACTGTTTTCCAAAGAGGTCACACCATTTTACATTCTTACTAACAAGGCACAGGGTTCCAATTTCTCCACATTCTTGCTAACGGTTATTTTCTGTTTTGTAATAGTGGCCCTGCTAATGGATGTGAAGTGGCATTTCATTTGAGTTTTGATTTGAATTTCTCTAATGATTAGTGATGTTGAGCATCTTTTCAGATGCTTGTTGGGCATTTTGCATATCTTTGGTCAAGTGTTTAGGTCCTTTGGCCCCACCTTTTTTAAAAAAGATTTTATTTATTTATTAATGAGAGACACAGGCAGAGACATAGGCAGAGGGAGAAGCAGGATCCCTATGGGGAGCCTCATGTGGGACTCAGGAGCCTGATGTGGGACTGGATACCAGGACCCCAGGATTACAACCTGAGCCAAAGGCAGATGCTCAATTGCTGAGCTACCCAGGTGCCCTGGTCCTTTGCCCATTTTTAAATCAGGTTACTTGTTCTTAATTGTTAAGTTGTAGGACTTCTTTATATATTCTGGATGGATATTAACCCCTTACCAGATACATGATTTGCAATTAATTTCTCCTGTTCATTGGTTTCCTTTTCACTCTGTTCATTGTTTCCTTTGATGTGTAGAAGCTTCTAAGTTTGTTGTAACTTCCTTTGTTTTGCTTTAATAGCCTGTCCTTTTGATGTCATATCCAAGAAATCATTGCAAAATTCAACATCATGAAACTTTTCCCCTATATTTTCTTGGAATTTTTAGTTTTGGTCGTATATTTAGGCTTTTGATTTATTTTGAATTAATTTTTGTATATGGTATAATGATCCAGCTTCATTCTCTTGTGTTTGGATATCTAGTTTTCATATCTTTAGTTGAAAGACTTTCTTTTCCTCATTGTGTAACCTTGACATCCTTGTTGAAGACCAGTTGACCATGTAAGTGAGAAGTTTATTCCTGGGATATTTATTTTGTTCTGGTGTGCCTGTCTTTATGCCTGCACCACTGTGTTTTGATTACTGTAGCTTTGTAACATGTTTTGAAATCAGGAAGTATGAAGCCTCCAACTTTGTTCTTCTGTTCCAGGATTGTTTTGGCAATTCAAATCCCTGGAGATTCCATACAGATTTTAGAATGCTTTTTTTCTATTTCTGCAAAAAATGACGTTGGATTTTGATAGAGATTACATGGAAACTTTTAATCACTTTGGATAGTATGGACATTTGAACAATATTAAGTGGTCAAGTCCATGAACATGGGATATCTCCATTTATTTGTATCTTTTATTTCATTCCACAGTGTTTGTAGTTTTCATTTGAAAGGTCTTTTGCCTTCTTGGTTAAGTTTACTACTAAACATTTTATTCTCTTTCATGATATGTTATTTTCTTAATTTCTTTCTCAGATTTTTCATTGTTAATATATAGAAATAGATTTTTTGCTCGACTATAATTTTTTATAACTTAATTATGTAACTTAACAGTAATAGTTATTATGTAATTATAACAATTATATAGCACATATTTTAATATTTATTATTATTATTATTCCTATTATTATCCTGCACCATTACTGAATTCATTTGAACTTTATTTAATGGATTCGTTAGTGTTTTCTGCTATAAGATCATGTAATCTGAAGCAGAGAAAACTTCACTTCTTCCTTTCTAGTATGGTTGCCTTTTATATTTTTTTCTTGTTTAACTGCTCTGGTGAGATCTTTCCAATATCATGTTGAATAGAAGTTGGTGAGCATGGGCAACCTGCCCTTGTTCTTGATCTTAGGAGGGAGAGCTTTAATTGATTCACTGTTGAGTATGATGTTAGCTATGGACTTTTGACATACAGTCTTTTGATATTGGAGTAGTCTCCTTCCATTCCTAATTTGTTGAATGTTTTTATTTTATGATGAAAGGGTGTTGAATTATATGAAATGCTTTTTCTACAACAGTTGAGAAGATCATGTAGTTTTTTCCCCTTCATTTTGTTAATGTGGTGTTCAGTTGATTGATTTATACATTGATTTTTCATGTCAATCTCTCCTTGCATTCCAGTGATAAATCTTAACCTGGTCATGTTAATACGCTGGTGAATTTGGTTTGCTAGTATTTTGTTGAGAATTTTTACATCTATGTTCATCAGGGATATTAGGCTATAGTTTTTTTTTTTTTATTGTGGTATCTGGTTTTGGTATCTGGCTATACTGGCTTCATAAAATGGGTTTGGAAGTTTTCTCATCAGTTCTTTGGAAGACTGCTGTTAATTCTTTAAGTGTCTGGTAGAATTCTGCACTGAAGTCATCTAGTCCTTGGTATTTTTTGTTATTAGAATGTTTTTGATTACTGATTCAGTCTCACTACTTGTATAGATCTTGTTCAAAATTTTAATTTCTTTTTGATTGAGTCTTGGTTGTGTATTTCCAGAAAGCTGCCAGTTTCTTCTAGGTTACCCAGTTTGTTGCCGTATAATTGTTCATCGTAGTTTTTTGTGATCCTTTTTTATTCTGTGGATCAGTTGTTGCCTTGTCTTTCATTTATGATTTTATTTATTTATGTCTTCTTTCTTTTTTTCATAGGTAATGTAGGTAAAGTTTTGCCAATTTGTTGATACTTTAAAATGCCAACTCTTAGTTGATTTTTTTTTCCTATTGACTTTGTGTTCTCTGTTTTGTTTATTTCTGCTATAATCTTTATCATTTCCTTCCTTCTCCTGAGTTTAGTTTGTTTTTCTTTTTCTAGTTTTTTGAAGTGTTAAGTTAGGTTGTTGATTTGAGATCTTTCTTCCTTTTTGGTAGAAACGTTTACCACTATCAGTTTTCCTCTTAGTACTACGTTTGCTGCATAAATTGTTCCATAAATTTGGTATGTTGTATTTTTGTCTTAAGATATTTTCTAATACTTCTTATGATTTCTTCTTTAATTCATTAGATTTTTAAGTGTGTTTTAATTTCTACATATTTGTGACTTTTCCATTTTTCATTCTGCTATAGTTTTCTTTTGTTCCATTGTGGTTAGAAAAGATTTTTTTTTTTTTTTTTTTTTTAGAAAAGATATTTGATATGATTTTCATCTTTATAAATTTGGTAAGGTCATTTTATGACCTAATATATGATCTGTACTAGAGAATGTTGTGTGTGCACTTGAGAAAAATTTGTGTTTTTCAACTGTTGGGTGAAAATTTCTGCAAATGTCTGGTCCATTTGGTCTTTGGTATTGGTTCAGTTTTGCTATTTCCTTATTGAATCTTTCTCTGGATCATCTACCCATTATATAGAATGATATACTAAAGATTCCTACTATTATTGTGTTGCTGTCTGTTTCCTTTTCAATTCTGTCAATGTATATATCATTTGGAGGTTTTGATGTTATGTGCACAAATGTGTATAAATATTGTATTTGGTCAACTGATGCTTTTACCGTTATATAATGTCCTTTTTGTCTCTTGTGACAATTTCTTACTTCGGCTCTCTTTTGTATTATGTAAGATATTATATATGTATAATTTCTTATCTGAAGAGTCTTGGCTCTTTCTACTCAGAAGCTCTCCACTGACTTCGGTCTTCTGTATTACAGTTTTGGTTTTGTAAGGCATAATTTTGGACATCTCTCTACTGTCTGTGCTAGTGTGATTTTTCTGATGTTGTACCAAACCAATAGGCTCACTTTATTTCTCATGTAGCCCCCAATCATCCAACATATGCCTCTTCCTCCAAGTCAGGTAGAACAGAAACCAGTGCCTTGGACAGTCTACTGAAAAGCAAGAATATTGCATGAAAGTTTCATTCTTCTCTCCTTTTTAAAGGAGAAGCCACAGTGAGGAGTTTTGATTGTGCTGCACTGTATCTGGGGTGTTTGGGGTATGATGGGTAAATGAAACAGACTTTCCTGCACACTACAATGCACCTTTTCTTTGCCTTGCTACTTCTTGGGGGTCCTATAACCTCTTAGACTAGTTTCTTGAATTCTGACAAAGGAAATTTGGTCTATCCTGTGGAAAGAGGGTGTTGGTCTTCCTATTCTGCCATCTGCTGATGTCACTACAGTGTAGAACTTAAGGTCTTCCATCCAGTGACCATACAGTATCCTAAGTCAGTTGTATTTAGTTTATTTATTATGCTTTTTAACACCTTTTTCTATTTTTCTCTCTGAAATGTTCTTTATCTTCATCTTAACTGTTTTGGATGTAATGATTATTCAAAGACCTATTTGAAGATGCATTTTCCTCAAAAACTTTTTTTTAAAACTTTTTCCATTGGTACTGCACTGTTAACTTTAACTTGCTTTTCTATTTGTTTAATATGTTTTTGTCCACAGGAAGATTTTAAGCACCTGTAGAGCAATTCATTGTAATTTTATCTCTTATTTTCTCTATACATATAACTATAATGCTATAGCTGCTGGTTAAAATTATTCTTTTATCCTATAAAAAGCATCAGGATTTGTTGATTGAAAAGAATAATTAGTGGCATCTGCTGATATGATCAGAATTTATCACATTTGTTTTAATATTTATTAATGTTATTACACTTAATCAAGTCTTGAGCAGTTATTTATATTTCTTAATTTAAGAAATATATGATGATAGTGTAATTACTGATGGAGGCCCAAGTAATGGTAATTAATGTGTATAAGAATTCCATTTCTATATTCCTTGTGTTTTGGAGGAAAAGGCTGAAGTTAGTTGATACTTAAGTTTAGTATTGAGATACCTTTTTATGAAGTTATAACACATAGTGGCAAGTAGTTTTTATAAGTAATAGTTGTAAAAATTATTTTAATTTGAGAAATTTGATTTGTGACCCTAGGCACCACTTAATTGGTAATCAACTATTTCTGGGTAAGAATAAATATGTACTTTGTTGAGTTTCTTTTGGTAATTTGGTGTCAGTAATGCGTAGTATGTAGGAGGCATTCACTAGATATTGAATGACTATGTATAGTTATTCTTTAGATTCAAATTATTAATATTTACTGAACTCTTACAGCATGTGAACCATTTTCACATTCTTTATTTGCTTATCTTAAAAAACGAGGCATAGGAATTATTATATTAATCTTTCATACAATAAGCAGTTGTTTCAGTGGATTAAGTAATTTAAGTGGCAATGCCAAGATTCAAATTCTTGTCTCATCTAGTAATATTTTCAGGAAGTAACAGATAATATATTGAGAAAGCATATAAGGTTTTTTTTTTAATATTGTATTGGTTTTAGGTGCACAACATAGTAATTCAACATTCATATATGTTATGAAATCACAATAAGTCAAGTTAAGATCTGGTGTATTGGGTTTTATTTTACCTGGGTATTTTTCTTCCCCAGAATCCACCAAACCCACCGGTATCACCAGGAAAGTCTGTAGTTGACATCAACAGCAATAACAATGTGCCGTACAGGTGAGAATTGTAAACAGTCTGTCAAATTTATAATTATAGGAAAATTTTAGAATGTATTCTTATTTATTTTTGTAGAGATATGTATTTGGAGTATACTGGATTTAGATTTTCTTCTTTTTTGTTATATTGTTCATTTGTTGTTACTGGCTTTGCTAATTTATTATAAGGCTTTCTTTGGTCGTTGAAGATTTCTTTAACCACTTATACTAAATAGTATTCTTTCATAGTAATTGAGAAATGCTTTGATCAAGGGTGTTAAAAGCTAATGTCTGCAGATGTACATAAAAAGTAAAAGTGTTGAGAACATTAGAATATAAGAGACAGACTCTTCCTTAATTCCATAGACCCCAGCATGCTGAAGTCTATGTGCTGTCTTTACCTTTGTATTCATTGGCACTTTCATGCCACCATACTCAAGTCTTGCCAGCCTTTCTCCTATCAGCCACCGCTTTCAGTATTCATAAATTGAGGTGCTCCTGAATGACATTTTCATGACTATTTGTGTGTATATATGTTGTAGAAATGCAGGCACAGTGAGACAGATGCTGGAGTCCAAGAGGAATGTAAGTGAGAGTGCACCACCATCCTTTCCAACCCCTGTGAATACAGGTAATATTTTTTAATACAAAAATGACATTTTCTTAGTAATCGAAGGTTTTGGTTGTCTTTTCTTACGTCTTTTTGCGATTGATATGATCTAAGGAAATGAGCGTATTTATCTAAAATTAAATAATTACAAAATTTTATCAAAAAAACCAGGAATACAGATATACATGAAAATACAGAAAGTCAAATCTCTAGTGTTTCTCAAATTTTCTAATTTCTGTATCCCTGTGTAATCTTAAAATAATATAAAGAATCCCAAAGAGCTTTTGTTTTTGTGGCTTATGTTGATATTTACTGTAGTAGAAATAAAACAAGTTTTTAAATGTTTACTTAAAAATAACAGACCTGTATCATGTAACACAAATAACCTATTTAAATGAAAAATAACTTTTTCAAGCTTAAAACAATTAGAAGAGTTATTTAGGTAGTGAGCGGTACTACCTTGAGTAGTGTGAGCTACCTTGAGTTTTGTACTGAGGCATCAGAAGTTTTACTCACCATCAGTGCAAATATTTACACGTTGAGAAAAATCAAGTAATATCTTATTATTTTTATAAAACAATTTTGACATTGCCACCTCCCTGAAAGGGTCACAGTTATCCCAGGTGTCCCCCTGGATAACACTGAGGATTGCTGTTCTAGTGTGCCTATGATTTTGGAAAGAGGACAGAACAATAAGAAAGAAATTTGGTCATCAATTTGAAACCTCTTCAAATGAGAATAAACAAATAGTGGAACCAAAATTACTATAAAACTTCCAGGGCAGCCTGGGTGGCTCAGTGGTTTAGCGATGCCTTCAGCCCAGGGCGTGAACCTGGAGACCCGGGATGAGTCCCACGTCAGGCTCCCTGCATGGAGCCTGCTTCTCCCTCTGCTTGTGTCTCTGCCTCTCTCTCTCTCTTTCTTTCTCTCTCTCTGTACCCGCCCCCCTCCAGTTCTCTCACAAAAAAAAAAAAAAAAAAAAAATCTGAAAAAAAAAAAAAAACCCAAAAAAACAAAACAAAAAATTTCTAGTGGCTAGCATTTTTGTTTCTCTGGTGTTTGGTATCAATTCCCTTATTTCTTAATTCATCACCCCTCTTTACCCAAATCATATATATAATGTCACTAGAGTGTCAGTAGAAGCAGCTTCTCCATACTAGCTCCTGTCAGGTAATTTAGTAAAACTTGATTCACAGAGGTTTCACACATGGTTCAAGTGATAAAATACCACATCCAAGCTTACTTCATTCATTAATAGTGATGACTCTTTCTAGATTGTCTGTTTGAGTTTATATTTTGTCAGTGTCCTAAGGCATTTGTGTTTTTAGGGTAGTTTCAAAAATGTTTGTACAGTTTTACCAAGTTTTCAGTCATTTTTCCGTTAATCTGAAGTGATGATAGTAATTTTCAGATACTGTTTTGACACTGAGATAGCAGTCTTCCATAATAATCATAAGCCATGTGCCAAACATAGGTGCAAAAATACTTCTATCAATTTAATTCCAGGAATTTCCAAAACTTCAATCTGGAAGAAATTTTATTATGAAAGATTTGGCTATATCTACTGTAGTAGATATAGTCATTAAATTTTATCTTGTTGAATTATGCTTGCTGATAAATGAAGACAGCCATTTAAACTGATACTTCTTTTTTCTTTTTGTAGTTTCTTCAACCAGTCTTGTCACTCCTCCAACTGTTGTCAGTAGTCAACCTAAATTGCAGACTCCAGTGACTTCTGGTTCTTTGACAGCAACATCAGTTCTTCCTGCACCCAACACAGCTACAGTAGTTGCTACTACTCAGGTGCCTAGTGGAAATCCCCAACCTACAATCTCTTTACAACCTTTACCAGTGATTTTGCATGTACCTGTTGCGGTATCCTCCCAGCCTCAACTCCTGCAGAGCCATCCAGGGACTTTAGTGACTAATCAACCATCTGGCAACGTTGAGTTCATTTCTGTACAAAGCCCACCTACAGTGAGTGGTCTTACCAAAAATCCGGTATCCTTGCCAGCCTTGCCAAACCCCACTAAACCAAACAATGTTCCTTCCGTGGCCAGTCCCAGTATTCAAAGGAACTCTCCTGCCAGTGCTGCACCATTAGGGACAACGCTTGCTGTACAGGCTGTTCCAACAGCACACTCTATTGTACAAGCCACAAGGACTTCTTTACCTACAGTAGGCCCATCAGGACTCTATAGTCCATCAAATAATCGAGGTCCCATACAGATGAAAATTCCAATTTCTGCTTTTAGTACTTCATCTCCTGCAGAACAGAGCACTACTACCCCAAGAATTGGTAAGTCACTGTGTAGGCTTAAGAATAGAAATGCAGGCATGTTAATGGCCTATTTTAGATAATTGAACATTTGTGTGTATTTTTGGAAGTGGCTATCTTTATTTGAAGAAGAAAATAAGTAGAATATCCTAGAAATTAATTTTAGTATATTTTTAGTTACCTAAGAAATAATATTACGATGATATTTGAAAATTTATTTTGAATGAAAAGTTAGAATTTTAATTTAGCTTTTAGTAATTTTTCGTAATGTAGGTGAAATTTTTCATTCAGGCTTTCAGGCAAACATTATGAATTACTTTTATAATATGTTTGGCAGAAGAATCTGAATAGAACACATTTATTTTAAAGTATATAATTTACATAATATATGCTTACATGGGCAAATGACAAACCACATATCTTCCCTACCATTTGTTAAAATCCTTTGTGCATTCATCACTCACATCTTACAAATTTGAACAATTTAAAAATAGGTTCTTCCCTCTCTAATTTCCTATAAAGTGATTGCTTTTTGTTTTCTCTATAAAAGAAAAATATAAAATATTTCCCCCGTGACATATTACATGATTTATGTTTGCATATGTCTGTATATTTTCCAGTATTGCAAAAAGGAGAAATTGATTGTACCTGTATTTAAAATCTGTAAAATTCTGTCTTCCTTGTTCTTAAGAAGCATACATTTTGTATGCATTCTTGAATTTTTTTATTCTTTATTTCTGGCTTCACACTTAACTCCCAATTGAAAGATCGGCAAAAATGTGTAATGTGTAATAGTGAAATTGCTGCTAGTATCTCTTTTACTGACATAGTAACTATGAAATATAAGAAACATTCAAATAAGAAACATTCTAAAGTACAAAATTTGATAAGTGAGATATACAAGCATTTTGGTGTTTTAAATTTCTCATGTAGGCATTAGTAGTATACTTGCCCTCTGAGTATATTTTCTTATATAAAACAGTGATTATAGTATTTCATAAGGTTGTTGATAGTAAATGAGTGGATGATCAAAATTAATATCAGACAGGAGCTAAATATTAACCTCATACAAATTTACATCTGGGATATAAGAGGAAATCTGAAATTTTATATAAAAATGAAATTATTAATATTTAAAATGTAAATACTTGCATGGTACAACAACAATATTTGTTAGTCCTATCTGCTACCACATTACTCTATAGTAGACACTCCTATTCATGTTTGCAGCAGTGAAGATGGTTACTTTTAACCGAGGTCAATGAATGAGCAAGATTTTGGGGGGTTACTTCATTTTTATCTAATTTCTTTTTCTTCTAATCCTTAGTATTTTTTAATATGTCAGGTAGAAATTGATTTCTCATAGACATGTGATTTTGGAGTTTTTTATCCTTATGTAATATTGAGTCTAAGTTGAAACAATTTTTAATTCATGGTCACAAGATAAGATATATCCTTAAGCATAAAACTTGGCCTGAAAGACCATGGCTTGAAAAGAAATAAATAACTTAAAAGATTTTGCTAAGTTTTGTGAATGCTCATACCCTAAACACTTCTATGGATATCAGAGTTATATATCGATTATTCTGTTTTCTTAAAATTTTTATGACCATTTGTTGACATAGAGGGTATATTTTCCCCAAAATTGATTAGCTCTAATGTACTCTATTAGTCATAGTGTCAGTCTGTTTTGTATTTATTTATCTGACTGTTCTTAATTGTGTTTGTATGTAAAACTAATAGTTTTCACAATCATTCTTCATCTGTATATCATTATACTTTTGCGATGATATATACTTAAACTTTTGTATTTTACCATATATTTACTTAACATATTTTATGTACTCTATTGTATAAATTAAGGAGATCTATATTTCAAGTTCTATTTAGATTGCTTACCTATATTTGAAAGTAAATTATTGGATACTAACCATAAATGTGACTGATAAACTTTTTTGTATATTGTTCATCATGTTAATTAGAATGAGATCTGATGAAATGATGTATTCTGTACTCATGCATAATTTTAGAGGAACCAAAAATGACATTAAAGTAGGCATTTAGCTATTTAGGCTTCCCAAAACCTAAGCTGAAGCCATATGGCAAATTTTGGCTGAAAATGAAGGTTAAAGCCAACTGTTAATACATTCATAATATGATATATCAATTAGTTGTATAATTAAAACTTTTTAAGTCTTATACTTAATGTAGATATTATTGACTTAACGAGAACATAGCCTAACTAACTAGAATGCATGTGTTTTGTATGTATTTTTTCATAGTTCATGTGTCCTCATACAGTAAGTCAGCATTTTCTGTATATAATAAAAGTAAGAATCCTTCTAGAGACTGCTAGGAGATTTAGGGCTTAAATTATAATTAATTTTATTCATTTATAGGGTGGAGTTAAGACACTAGAAGAGTAGAGGGACCCTAAGTTTGCCTCATCTCTCAAGTGCATTAGTAGTATCATACAGCTGGGTAAATATCAAATAATTTTAAACACCTAAGAAGTCAGTTTGAGGTCTGAGAGCAAGCTACACAACTAGGGTAGAGAAACAGCTACATCTCGGAACCACGTAGAAGCTGCAGAGAGTTGATTTGTTTGAGAAAAGAACTGCAGGAGGAGAGGGACCCCTGATTACAGAGAAAGGAGGGAGTGGGGGGGAGAGAGAAAGAGAGAAGAAAAGCAGTGCACAGCAGATTGCACAAGAGAAACTTTTCCCCAAAACCATCGACTGGGTAAAGGAGAGGGACTGATTACTGCAAGTTACTATAAGTGGTGGATTGCAAAGTCTGAAGTTTTAAAAGGCCTTGCCATCACCATGATTTTGCCTGGCAGGCTTAGTCGTATTCCTGTGGGGAAAGAGGACAGAGAAACCTGGGAGTGGGCAGTGTGGTCTGAGGATCCCCTGGAGAACGGAGAAATCGTTCTCTTTTTAGAGTGCATTTGGTAGTGGATGGCGTGGCCTCTCTGGGACAAAAGAACTGGTGGCACTAATGTGCTGCCTTGTTCCCTAGCAAGGAATAAAAGACAGTGGCTGAAAGAAGCAGACCTTGGTGCTGGCTTTTTGCTTCATTTTACCATAAACTCTGAATTGCTGCCCTTTCATGCAACTGCTTTTCTGGGATGAAACAGCAAAAGTGTGGTGAGACCTTCCCCCCAGAGGATCAGCCTGGGTCCCTAAAACTTGGAGTTTTGAAACCCAGCTGCATGCCTGCGACGAAATACAGGAGTGCTGTGCTGCCTGGCAGGCATACAGCTCGAACACAGGGTGAAGGCAAGGATCTGACAGAGAACCGGGGAGGCAAGAAAGGTGATTGTTTGCTCTCTATGAGGGCTTCCTGAAGAGTGGCAGGGGTGAACTCTCCCACCCCGTCCCCCCAATCCCTACTCCAGGTCCAGGAGAACAGTGATGCCATTCCTATCCCCTTTCAGTCCTGACTGACTAGAGTGAGCAAATCAGCACCACCCAGTGGAGACCAGAGCTGCTTACCCCAAGCCCCGCCTTATGCACCCTGTAGGTGTTCAGAGTGCTTTGAAACTTCAGCTCTAGGGGAAATAGGATCTGGCTTTTTTGGGGGGAAGGAGGGGACCTCCTCTTAATATAGACGTTCTTCTCAGGATCAGGAATATAACAGGCTTTACTAACAATCACAAAGAAACAGTGATATAAAAAGAAGAGAGAATGAAAGATACTAGATCCCAAATGTAGACTTAAGGAACTCATCAACTCTTTAAAGCATAGTAGCATTTGTATCATAAAAGTCCCAAAAGAAGAGTGAGAAAAAGGGACAGAAGGCTTATTTGAGCACATTATAGCTGAAAACTTCCCTAATCTGGGGAAGGAAACAGACCTCAAAATCCAAGAAACAGAGAACTCCCATTAAATCCAACAAAGCACTAACACCATTACCACTTACAGCAATGGACAGATCATTTAAACATAAAATCAGTAAGGAAACAATGACTTTGAATGATACACTGGATCAGATAGACTTAACATATATTCAGAACATTTCATCCTAAAACAGCAGAATACACATTCTTTTTTTTCTTTTTAAGATTTTATTTATATTTGTGAGAGAGAGCAAGAAAGAGAAAGAATGAGCATGAGTAGGGGGAAGGACAGAGGGAGAAGCAGATTCCCTGCTGAGCAGGGAGTCTGACAAGGGACTTGATCCCAGGACTCTGGGATCATGACCTGAGGTGAAGGCAGATGCTTAACCAGTTGAGCCACTCAGGTGCCCAGAATACACATTCTTTTTGAGTGCACATGGAACATTTTCCAGAATAGATCACATAGTGGGTCACAAATCAGCCCTCAACATGTACAACAAGATTGAAATCAGGGATCCCTGGGTGTCTCCGTGGTTTAGCACCTGCCTTTGGTCCAGGGCATGGTCCTGGAGTCCCGGGATCGAGTCCCACATCAAGCTCCTTTCGTGGAGCCTGCTTCTCCCTCTGCCTGTGTCTCTGCCTCTCTCTCTCTCTCTCTCTCTCTCTCTCTGGGTCTTTCATGAATAAATAAATAAAATCTTTAAAAAAAATAACCATGAATATTTTCAGACCACAGTGCTATGAAATTTGAACTCAACCACAAGAAATAGGAAGGCCACAAATACATGGAGGTTAAAGAACATTTTTTTTTAAAGATTTCATTTATTTATTAATGAGAGACACACCGAGAGAGGCAGAGACATAGGCAAAGGGAGAAGCAGGCTCCTTGCAGGGAGCCTGATGTGGGACTTGATCCCCAGATCCCGGATCAGGACCTGAGCCGAAGGCATATGCTCAACTGCTGAGCCACCCAGGCGTCCTGAGGTTAAAGAGCATTCTAAAGGATGAATGACTTAACCAGGAAATTAAAGAAAAATAAAAAAAAATACATGGATGCAAATGAAAATACAGCATTCCAAAGTCTTTGGAATCCAGCAAAGGCAGTCCTAAGAGGGAAGTGTATTGCGGGCCTACCTCAAGAAGCAAGAAAAGGCTCAAATATACAAACCAACTTATCATGTAAAGGAGCTAGAAAAAGAACAGCAAATAAAGCCTTAGGCCAGCAGAAGGAAAATAATAAAGATTAGAGCAGAAATAGATGATATAGAAACAAAAAAAAAAAACCCAGTAGAATAGGTCAGTGGAACCAAGAGTTGGTTCTTTGAAAGAATTAATAAAATTGATTTACCCCTATCCAGACGTATCACAAAGAAAAGTGAAAGGACTGGAATAAAATCGCAAATGATAGAGGAAAGATCACAACTGACACCACAGTATGTAGAAAACCTGAAAGACTCCACCAAAAATTTGCTGGAACTAACACATCATCAGTTCAGCAAAGTTGCAAGCTATAAAATCAATGTACAGAAATCTGTTGTTTTTCTGTACACCAGTAGTGAAGCAGCAGAGAAAGAAAGGTATCCATCCCATTTACAGTTGCAACAAAAACCATAAGATGTGTAGGAAGAAACCTTACCAAAGAGGTAAAAGATCTGTACTCTGAAAACTATAGAACACTTGAAGAAAAAAATTGAAGAGGACACAAGGAAATGGAAAAACATTCCATGCTCATGGATTGGAAGCACAAACATTGTTAAAATGTCCATTCTACCCAAAGCATCTACACATTAATGCCATCCATATCAAAATACCACCAGAATTTTTCACAGAGCTAGAACAAACAATCCTGAAATTTGTGTGAAACCACAAAAGATGCTGAGTAGCCAAAGCAGTCCTGAAAAACAAAACCAAAGATAGAGGCATCACAATTCCAGTCGCCAAGCTGTATTACAAAGCTGTAATCATCAAGACAGTATGGTACTGGCACAAAAGCAGACACATAGATCAATGGAACAGAATAGAGAATCTAGAAATGGATCCACAACTAAAAGCAGGAAAGAAAATATCCAATGGACAAAAGACAGTCTCTTCACAAATGGTGTTGAGAAAACTGGACAGCCACATTGCAGAAGAATGAAACTGGACCACTTTCTTACACCGTACGCAAAAATAAATTCAAAATGGATGAAAGACCTCAGTGTGGGACAGGAAATCACCAAAATTCCAGAGAACACAGGCAGTAACCTTGTTCACCTCAGCTGTAGCAACTTCTTACTGGACACATTGCTGGAGGCAAAGGAAACAAAAGCAGAAATGAACTATTGGCACTTCATGAAGATAAAAAGCTTCTACACAATGAAGGAAATAATAAAACAAAAAGGCAGACTATGAAATGGGAGAAGATAAGACATATGATATTGACAAATGATATTTGATGAAGCAGTATTATCGAAAATATAACATCAGATTCAGTGCTCAAGAAACAAGTAATCCAATTAAGAAATGGGCAGAAGACATGAATAGATATTTTTCCAAAGAAGACATGAGGAGGATGGCTAACATGCACATGAAATAATGCTCAGCTTCACCCATCATCAGGGAAATGCAAATCAAAGACACACTTTCTAAGGATTTGGGACAATGAGTTGACTTAGGTCAGATTGGATGTCAGTTAATAGTATATAGCACACTATATCTTATCTTACTATACCATCTTTTTGGGGGGGAAACATAGATTTAGATTATTTTATATAACTTAATTCTAGCTTTGAAGTTGCCTTTGGTGTTTTGGTGAATTAATATTGATAATTTAATGTAGAATTGGTCAACATTTTAAATGCTGGAGAATGAATGGTGTTTGTGCTTTTTATTAAGTAGTATTTCAGAAGCTTCACAGTCCAGAACAGATGTTGATTCATTATAAATGAAGTAATTTTAAGATACTTTTTAGAAAGCAAAGATTACATTAATATATTCTTCCTGCAAGAAAACTTAAGATAATTCAAAAAGGGAGACATTACAAGGGCCTCCTTTTTTACTTTGCTAGCTTACGAAAACCTGTTTTAGTAGGTGGATATTTATCCAAATTTTCTTGATGTGCAGGCAGTTGTGTGTGTGTGTATTTTATATATAATGAAATGCATAGTTCTACCTCTGTTTTTAAGCATAATTTAATCTATATGTGTTCTGAAGATTTGAAATGAAAGAAATGCCATATTTTGACCAAGAATGTTATTATCTACAGAAAGCAAGGATAGGATGTTTCGACATTGGAAATTCACTACCTTACCAAAGAGGAACAGTTACATAATCACCTCAGTAGATGCTAAAGACATTTGATAAAATTTAATACCTTCTCTATGGAAGTTGAGGCAGAAAAACCTACTTGATTTATTTTCTTTGCTGTTCTGGAAGTAACTTTTGTGTGTCTATGTGTATCATAAACTCAATACAAGTTAATTGAAAAATTAATAAAGAAAAATCATCTGTGATTGAACTACTGAGATTATGCATGTATATTTTCTCAGAATCACTGTGTAGTTTGCTAATGAATTCATTATATCTTTGCCATGTCATTACATCTTTTTCTCCAAAGGCATATAGTATGGAGCAATTATATGTTAGGACATTTAAGTTATGCATATTCTATATTTCTCTGAAGATATTTCTTAGGATATAGTTAAATAATCTGGGCAATGGGTAAATGAAAATTTTTTCTTTTATGAATTTACCCATCTGAAAGTTAAAATAGCAATGGTGTATGAGAAAATTCATTTACATATGTGACATGTTGACAGAAAACCAGAAAATTACATCAATTGTTGTATATAAAACAACCAAACCTTTCACATTTTGTTGGTGCTTTTAGAAATGGCTCTCTTTTTTGACTCCTCAGAAAACCAGACAAACAAAACAATAGATGCTTCCGTTAATAAGAAAGCAGCTGATAGCACATCACAGGTAAGAGTTTTTCCTTCTGTTTCAAAGTAAAATTCTAATTACAATGCACAGGGTAATGGATTTCGATCAGTATTCTTTAATACAATGAAAATTAAGTTAGTAATCAAACTTTTTAGACCTAGAGTTTCTGTTTTTGTTTTTCAGTTTCTACTACTGAGATTTCTTGCCTGTACATTCATTAATATAATACTTTCCTTTATTTTTTTTAACATATTCTTAAAAGCTGCTTTGGAGTCTTTGCTGAATTCAACTTCTAGTTCTACTTGGAGTCATTTTCTCTTGACTGTCTTTTGTCTTTAGTTGGGTTCTATTTTATTGGGTTTTGCATATTTGTCTGGTAATTTTTGATAAATGTAAAGTTTAGTAAATTTTGAAAATTGGACCTTGTAAATATGTTGTAGCAGGTGAATTTTGTTACATTCTTTAAGGATTTGTTAAGAACTTCTAGTTTTGGATTTTAAGATTGTTGTAGTGTTAGTTAACAAATCATTTTCTATGAAGTCATTATTAGAGAAAGATTTATAGTTGTAAGATTTAGAATTAAATCATTATCTTTGGATTTGGCCTGAGTTTCTTAATGTCAAGGAATTATATTCTTTAATTATTTGTAAAGTCTGAATTCTGCAGTTAAAAACTTTAGTCATTTGGAGCTGATCTCAGTATAATATATTAATTATGATTAGCATTTTTTACACAGCACATGTCATGCCTGCACATGTCATGCCTGGTGTTAGGCTCTTTGTATGCATATTTGGATTATTGCTCATAACAGCAGAGTTTGGAAATTGAGGATATTATCTTTTAATATAAATTCACATTGCTGATATGTGCTGGAACTAAAAGATGCCCTCAGTCTTTTTGACTCAGATTACTGGTTCCTTACATCTATATTGTACTACTTTCCTTCTTTGTTGCTGTATGTAGTTAAAATTATATTTCTAATTTTTAAAAATTAACATTTCTAATGATTTGGGACAATAAGTTGACTTAGGTCAAATTGGATGTCAGTTAATAGCATAGCACACCATATCTTATCATACCATACCTTCTTTTGGGGGAAAAACATAGATTTAGATTATTTTATATAACTATTTATATAAGTATTTTATACAACTTAATTCTAGCTTTGAAATTGCTTTTGGTGAATTAATATTAATATAGTGTAGGATTGGTCAACATTTTAAGTGCGGGAAAATGAATGGTGTTTATATACTTATCAGTTAAAGCACTAAATCACTTAATAACCCTATGCAATCATCAAATTAAAAAATTTCTATAATTGTAAAAAAAAATTCAAAATTACTTTCTCTATGACAGATGTATAGCTCATGAGTATTCGGGATCATTTGTCTGACAAACACTGTGTTTTCAGGTAAAGCCATTTAGTGGTCCAGATTGAAACAGGCTACTCATTATCCTTGTTGCCCCTAAGTATTATTTCATTCTTCTTTATGTCTGCCAGAGTTTCCTTTGCAAAATGCAGAAGTTTTGTTTTTCAGAGTGGAAAAGCCACAGGCAGTGATTCGGGTGGTGTCATTGATCTCACAATGGATGATGAAGAGAGTGGAGCTTCACAAGGTACTCATAAGTAATAGTACTACTACAAAGGAATGCTTTGATAACATTTTTCCTGTTTAACCGAGTAATCAGTGAAGACAGATCTCTACAGCATTATGCTTGATGTATTTGCATCTATTTTAGAATGAGAATTTTTTATATTAGAATTAAAAAATCGAAATCTAATTTTGAATGAATATGAACAAAGCTTAGAGGAAAACAGAGCAGTTAGGAGATTAACTTATGGAGCATCCCTCTTTTTATATATTTTATTTCACTTGATCTTTGTAATAGCCTTGTAATGCCCATTTTAGAGTTGATAATTGATTCAGAGAGTGCAAGTCAGAGTCAGTAAAGGAGCTGGGAATCAAACCCAGGTCTTTTGACTCTAAATTAAATGTTCTTTCTGTGTGTGTTCATGTGTCTGTGTGCACCCATGCCCTTTAATGTAGGTACTTTCCAGTGTGTATACATTTAAATTTGGTTATTTGAATTAATTTTCTTTATTTAAGATTATATAAACAAAAATGAAGGTGATGTTAAAAAGCCTGCACATCCAAAATGCTCAGTACTATTCTGAGTTAATTACAATATTTATAAATTAAATTGGATAGATGTTAACTAATATTCTCAATAATTCTTCTGCAGTGTTAATAGACAGTGTGAATAAAAAGTTCCATGGTTAAATATGCTGGGGAAATGCTGAATTAAATAAAAATTATATGGGTTTTTCCCCCCCTTTAGTAGACTTCTCTGAGCCTTTACTATGCTAATTAATAATGTAATTTCTCTAAGAATGATTCAAGATACATAAAATATTTCTCAAACTTGGCTGCACAACTATTTACAGATATATGTGTGAAACTGTGGTGATAATTACATAATGTATGTGGAAAATTTAGTAAGATAAGTTAATAGGTTAATTATTACCTTAACATTAAATTTAAAAATAACCTATAGATTTAAAAACATATTTTAGAGAATAGGATCGTTAATTGGTTTTAGGGAAACAAGTAGCTATACAATTGATTATGTGACAGTAAACTCAAGTTTTTTGGTATAAATCTGATGTAAAATTGGAAGATTTATCCAATCATTTGTCCGAATTTAATTCATGCCAGTATATTATTATTAAAAAGTTTAAAATCATCTGCATTGATTTTTCTTTTTTTTTTTTTTATAGACAAGTCCAAATATAATGAATCCCTAGAAGATAAAATAAATACAGGTTATTTTTGAGAGGACACAGGTAGGGCTGATTCTGAATAAAAAAGTCAAGTAAGCAAAGTTATCAGTGCCCTTGCCATTCCTTTTCTAGCATCCCTGCTTTGTGGGGCTTTTTCCCATGGCCCCACCTTTGAGTATACCTTAAATTTTCCATTCCAAAGTTCATTGTTTTCCATCAGCACTCAGTTAAAGCAGCTAACGCTTTAATTTTTTTACAGTATAGTGAAGAATTCTTTAGAATTCAGAAATCAGTGGGGATCATTTTGGATAGAAGGGCTTTTGTTATAGTCTTTACATTATGCCATATAGTGGTTACCTTTTTTTAAGGGCTTCTTCTGAGATGTGAACATTTATTCCATAGGTTGTCCAAGACCTTTTTTGAGATCAGACACTCTATTCTATTTTAAAGACTGGGTAGTGTAAATAAGCAACCACCTATTCTATCAAACAAAAGAGCCTAAACATTTGTAGAGTAGAGTTCAAGATAACTCGTAAAAAACTCATCAATTTATAGATATTTGTTTAGATGGATGTCCTTGATATAGATACATACATGTATGAATATAGGAAATGAAATAATTCTGATTGATATGATATTGTATTGAGTTCGGAAATAGGATTCTTTCATAAAAAACAATGTAAAACTATATAAATGTGAATTAGAATATGTATTAGAACCAATGGTGAATTGTTTAAGGCCATGATGTAATGTTTTACCCTGGCAGATGTGCACGATTAAAATAGAAATAAATTGCTCTCTTAGTGGTAAATGTGACTGAGTGGCAAGCAAATGTAAAATTCACAAATAAAAGGAAAACCTGTATTTCTAATTTTTGTCTATCAATAATCAAAATGTCTGTCTTTTAATTAATAGAACCTAAAAAGCTAAACCATACTCCTGTGTCAACCATGGGTTCTTCTCAACCTGTGTCTCGACCATTGCAACCCATCCAGCCAGCACCACCTCTTCAGCCATCTGGGGTGCCAACAAGTGGACCATCTCAGACAACCATACATTTACTACCTACAGGTAACTTGCCGAATCATTGAATTGAAGCTTTTAGTTTTGCCTAAAATGAAATAGGACTATGGAAGTAAGTGGAAAAATTAGATTGAAAATTAAGGATAATTCTTTTATTTTGGGACAGTACAACTTTTTGAATGTAATATAGCTTAGATTTGCTGACCATCTTCAATAGCAGCACAGATACAGAGTGGTTATAAAGAAGAGAAATTTATAGGTCTCTGTCATGTGTCACTATAAGCAGCAGAAATGAATATGGTTTCTCTTAAGGGGATGAGTGGAATGATTCACTCTGATTATGACCACAAAGTAATAATTGACTGATGAAGAAATAAATCTTAAATGATTCTTAATGTGAACTAGTTTTAACTGGCCTAACCCTACCATTTGGAGATATGTACTGATATTTTTACTCACTGCCTCTCAAGAAGTTATTAAATCCTACCTACATTTTCAAAATGTAGTATAGATCTCCTAAACTGTTGGGAAGCCAATCTAGACAATTTGTCTTTTCTTTTCCCTTTTTTTTTTCTCTTTTTAAGATTGAATTTATGTATTTATTTGAGAGGGAAAGTGCACACATGCACTAGCAGAGGGACAGATGGTGGGGTGTATGGTAGAGGGGAAGGGAGAGGGATAGAATCTCAATCTGACTCTGTGTTGGATGTGGAGCCCAACATGGGGCTCACTCACACAACCCCAGAACCGAGAGTCAGACAAAACTGACTGAGCCACCCAGGTGCCCCAAGACAATTTGTCTTTTTTTATAAAATAGCCCATCATTAGAGATTTATCTGCAAAGTATATATGGACTTTTCTCATTAAGGAAAATGTTGAATTCACATGGAATTGTATCTAGTGAAATCAAAGTTTAAGTCACCAATTTAGATAATTTAGAAGGAAATATCATTAAGCAAACCATGTACAGTATAAATAATAAAATGGGTAATAAAGAGATGAAGAGGTGTAAGGATTCCTCCTTGTATACTTTTTTTCCCTTTCTAAAGGCTCACATTGAAAGTTTGGATATGTAAAGATTAAGTAAAGATGTTAGTAAGTAAGCCATTAGTAAAGAAACCTTTTTATTTATGTCATAGTATTTACCTCCAAATTTGTTTTATTACGAAATCTGTTTTTCCATGTGAAAGTAGATTTATTATTATTTTTTATTATATATTTAATATGTGGTTACTTGTGAAATGTGATGATAATTCAGAGAGTTATTAACAAGAATGTGTTAACCCCTAAAATAATTATTGTAGTTCCATGCTGCCAGTGAACATTTAGGACTTTTTGAGAAATATATGTTAATATAATCATAATATACATGATGTTAACATCACTCAAGGCATGAATGTTTTCTAGAATATAGATTAGGAGGAATGCTGGAGTAGAGAAGGAAGAATTCTGTATTTTAATTAATGTTTTATTGTTTTGAATTAGGAGATGGTTTGGGTCACCTAAAGAAAATACCAGTTACATTAGCTAGCCAGTTTGTTGAACTGTGGGAATATAGTTATTCTTGGATTTGCCATTAGTAGAAGGCCTAGAAGACCCCAAATCCTTCTGTATTAAGAATAATTAAACATTGAGAAGTGAGGAGTGAAAATTTGCTGTTTTAAATCACTCCCTTAAGATCATACTCTCAAGTCTTTATCTTCACAGGCTTAAGTCAAAACTAAAGAGTGGGAAGGGCATTGGACATGGTTGAAGTGTTCTTTTTTTTTTTGAAGTTTGGTTTGTAATAATAGTATTGTTAGTTTTGGTTAGCCATATTAGTCTTCTCTTTCAAGATTACAAAAGGAGACTGTTGTCTGTATTTCTCTCTTTATTGTAGTTAGATTTTGTGCAAAATTACTTACCATTAATAACTGTTTACTTAAAACTGCATTTCAATATGTTTTTCTGCTTTTCGTTAGCTCCAACCACCGTGAATGTAACACATCGTCCAGTAACTCAGGTGACCACAAGACTCCCTGTACCAAGAGCTCCTGCAAACCACCAAGTAGTTTATACAACTCTCCCAGCACCACCAGCTCAGGCTCCCCTACGAGGAACGGTTATGCAGGCTCCTGCTGTTCGGCAGGTCAATCCCCAAAATAGTAAGAGACTCTTCTTGTGTGTGGCCTCAAGTTACATGTAGTTCTTCAACATTTAGTGGGCTTATATTGACATTAGATTTAGCAAAAAATGCTTATAATATCATATTAAAACTATTACTAATTTTTTTCTTCTCTAAAGAGTTAACCAGAAAAATTGGACATGTGTAATATATGATTTGTGCTTCATGTATTGTCTTCAATTTAATTTTATTTATGGCCTGTATTCTCACAATGCTCTGTTTGATGGTGATCTGCCCTCTTTAAGAGATACCTTGCCTAATTAAAGTACGAATGATCAATTGTGGCATAGCCCAAATGATGGCAATAATGGTTAAGCTGAGAATAGAAGACAGGAAAATATTAAAGGAAATCTTTTGTTTCTACACACATACACGTGCATCACGTGCATACACACACACACACACAATTTTATGTATATATTATATTCAGTAGTAAAATATAGTTTGTTTAAAAAGCATATGAAAGTTTAAAGACGACTAACAAAATGAACCACCTATGAAATCTTCACCATTCTAAAAAATAGAGCTTTATCAGTGTCCTACAAACTTATTATAGTATGTCCACCCTTAATTGTTTCCCTCTCCCTTTTCATCAGAGGTAACCACCGTCTTTACTTTCTGCTTTTCTGTCTGATTTTGCCACCTAAGTAAATATCACTAAAAATATTTAGTTTTGCCAAATTTAATAGCAAAGGCAAATCTAGCTATTTAAAGAAACTGCCATTGTTAGGTGATGATTTCAAGAAGAAAATAAACTAAGCAGAGTTTCTGGTTCACAATCTGACTTAACTTTTCTGAAGTTTATAAGAATGTTTTCCGGGAAATCAGTAAGGTCTCGCCATAGTCAGGTACACACTATTGTATGGGCCAGGAACTGAATTTATGGCAGGAATATGGTCCAGGCAGTAGATGACTTTAAACTGTCTGCTTATGTTGCCCTAATATATGTCAAAATAGTTTTCTGTTCAGTGAAATGAGTATCGTTAGTTAGTTGTTCACGGCGTGGAGAGAAAGTGAGGAGCCTCATTAACACAAACCAAGGATAACTTATAGTCAAGATTTCTGTTCTAGTTGGAAGGATGAGACAGCAGAGATATTTTTGAGGACGGCTTCAGTTTGTCTACCTTTAGAGTTATACTGCTCTGTTCTGGTCTGTTTGCCTTCTACATATGGTATGCCACTGTGTTCTGTTGTAGGATTTTTGCTTAGAGTTCTTTTGATAGGGATTCCATTTATTTCTCTCCGGGGCTGGATCTCCTGTTTCTTGTATCTCATATTTTCCTCTTTATTGATTTTCTGTCTCATAGTTGGTGGCACACATCCTCCAAGGGCTTCTTGGAAAGGGTTCATGGAAATAAGATTTTTTTTTTTGATTGCTTGCATTTTGGTTGCATGCATACAGGAAAATTTCTTTTTTCTCATGCTCAATTATTTGGTTGAGTGTAGACTTCCAGGTTAGAAATGGTTTTCCTTCCAAATTTTAAAAACATCACTTTGCTGGCTTCAAGTGTTTAATCGGTGTTCTACCAAATTTACAGTAGAAATCTAGGGGATTTTGTTTGTGTTTTTTTTAAGAGAGGGAAAGAGATGGGAGGGGGGCAGAGGAAGAGAGGGACACTTAAGCATCGAGATGTAGGGCTTGATCTCTCAACCCTGAGACCATGACATGAGCCGAAATCAAGAGTCAGATGCTTAACTGACTGAACCACCCAGGTGTCCTAGAATTCTAGTTTTATGCCTTAACTTTCTTTTGTAGGTGTCACAGTTCGAGTGCCTCAAGCAACTACATATGTTGTAAATAATGGACTAGCCCTGGGATCAACAGGACCTCAGCTCACAGTGCATCACCGACCACCACAAGTGCATACTGTAAGTATTGTTTGGATTTCCAAAATTCTCAGCTGTAGGGCTGTCAAATATTATTATAGTTAGCATTTATCCTTCAAGCTGGTTGTATCAAGAGGAAAAGACACGTCTTCTGTTTTTCTGACAGAAGTTTATTCAGGAGAATATATCTTAACTGTTATAAACATCCTTGATGACCATCATCCCTAAGAACATGCTTGTGGGTGGTATACAGTGTTCAAGAAGAGTCCACAGCTGGGGCATGTAAAGTGAAATAGACCATTTTTAATTTATGGTTACATTAAAAAGATGTGTTTTTTGAGTATTAAAAAGAGTATTTTAAGAAGTATTTTTTCATGTTCTAGCTTTACTCTTTTCCTCAAAGCCTTATATGGCAGTTCTAATTGGTGCATTGCCATCACTATTTTTTTTAATAATCCACTGGCATTGGGAATTCATTTGTTAAGAGATAACAGAGAAGATCAAAGATTTCCCCTTAGATTTAGGCTCCAAAACAATGTCCCAATATTCTGTGACATGATTTTTAACAGTGTTTGGTATGCTATACCATGTATATGGAAATACTGGCTTTTTGAGAAGGGAGGGAATTGAAATTTCATATCACTTTTTGTCAAGCAAAATGTCCCTTTTAAAGTATGCATAATAATTGCTAGCATTTCTTGAGCACTTATTGTGTGCCAGGCGCTGTTAATACTTGGTCCTCACTCAGGAATCCTTTAGGACTCTTGCTTTCCTTTTTTATTCTTTATTATAGATAGAGCAGCTGATGCACAGAGAGGTTGAGTAACCAGCCCAAGATCATATCTCATAAAAACCCATACATTCCACCTTTCTAGTCTATCCTCTTAACAGCTGTTATTTTTATTACTCCACTACAATGAAAAAAATTAATGTTACTGGAGCATTAATTGTATACCAGGCACTCTATCAAGTACATGTGTTATTTAATTTAATTCTTACAACCCTATGAGGATTATTCTCCTTTTGATAGAAAAAAGATAATGTGTCACAGAGACGTTAAGTGGTTACTCAGGTTACTCACTGTCATTACCCAAACTAATATCAAAGCCATTTTAACTTAGGTGTTCTGATCCCAGCATCCTTAGTGTTTTTGTTGTTTCAAAACTGACCCTGTTAGAATATGTGGTGAATGTGCCATTACTGTTGTTTGCAGCTACAGATAATTTCTTTCATTCCCTATTCCTTAAAAAAATATAGAGTAAAAATCTCTAATACCATAGTTTTACAAATTTGATGACCTATCAAGAGCTTTATTTAAAAAACCAGGGATCCCTGGGTGGCGCAGCGGTTTGTCGCCTGCCTTTGGCCCAGGGCGCGATCCTGGAGACCCGGGATCGAATCCCACGTCGGGCTCCCTGTGCATGGAGCCTGCTTCTCCCTCTGCCTGTGTCTCTGCCTCTCTCTCTCTCTCTGTGACTATCATAAATAAATAAATAAGAAAATAAAAAATAAATAAATAAAAAATTAAAAAAAAATAAAAAACCAGAGCCCATGTGTATTGTCTTAGAATAAACTATGTATCTCAGGAGGAACATTTTTAAAATTTTAATTGATTTAAAACATGCTTTTAATAAGAATTTCAAAATCTATAAAAAATAGAGAGTATGCAATGATGATTCCCACTTACCTATCACTAATCTTCCAGCACTTAATCAGTATATGGCTAATCTTTTTCATATCTAATGCCACCCAGTTATTCTGACAACCCATGTATACATAAGGTTATTTTATTTTATTTTTTTAAAGATTTTATTTATTTATTCATGAGATACACACACACACACACATACACACAGAGGCAGAGACATAGGCAGAGGGAGAAGCAGGCTCCATGCAGGGAGCCTGACGTGGGACTCGATCCCGGGACTCCAGGATCATGCCCTGGGCCGAAGGCAGGCGCTAAACTGCTGACCCACCCAGGGATCCCCTACATAGGGTTATTTTAAAGGAGATTCCTATTATTTTATTTGTAAAATCTGAATAAAAGCCTCCATTGCAATGGCAAAAATGAAAAAGCAAAAGTTTTTCCAGATACATATTTATGATTTTTTCTATGCACATTACTGCTACTAAGTTTTGACAAGGCATGGAGATTAAAATGATATCATGAGGGATCCCTGGGTGGCGCAGCGGTTTAGCGCCTGCCTTTGGCCCAGGGCGCGATCCTGGAGACCCGGGATCGAATCCCACGTCAGGCTCCCGGTGCATGGAGCCTGCTTCTCCCTCTGCCTGTGTCTCTGCCTCTGTGTGTGTGTGTGTGTGTGTGTGACTATCATAAATAAATAAAAATTAAAAAAAAAAATAAAATGATATCATGAGACCTTTACAGAGTTCATTATTTAGTGTATGTAAATTATCCTTTTTAGGAAATGCATATTTAAAACATAGTTTTTGTTAAATGAATTTTAGTTAAGGAAATCTTATTATTTCATGACTTTCAGTCTGAAGTCAGTGAGCAAATGGTATCTTTCACTTGGAAAAAAAACGTCACTCATATCCCTTTTTCCTGGCTCACATGTGAATCTTTTTTTTTTTAATTATCACTATAATCATTATTAAAACCTAGATATAATAATAGTCCAGTGTTAGAAACAAGTCAGTTTTAATTCATACACTTATTCATGCTTTTTCATCATATGGCCTTAACCTACCTTTCCAAATTTCTTATTCATATGTCCTATGTCTAAGTAATTGTGAATGCTTGATTTTGCCCATAAATCCCCTTACTTTCTTATACCCATGCCCTTTTCATGCTTCACCTCTTGACAGAAAGGTACACACTATTTCTCTATTTTTTAAATCTCACCTTTCATAGTCTAAATGCCACAATTTTTGTGCAGACTGACCAAGAACATAATATACATTCAGTATTAAGTGTATTTATTTAAGATATGCTTCTGTCCTTAGGTGGGAAAAATGGCTTAAAAATGAAAGTAGAGTTGAATAGTCAAATTAAATACATATAGGAGACTGCCGCACATGATATTTAAAAATGTTACATTATTCTAAAATGAGAATCTATGGCATAAATAATTAATTATTTATTAGAAATAGATGATTATTTTAGTTTCTATCAAAATGATGTTCCATCAGCAAAGGCTTTTATTTCCTGAGGAAAGCTCAATATTTTGGAAGTCCAAAGTCTATAGGAATAAACTTCAGCACTGTTATTTATGGCATGATTGATCACAAATCAAATAGGACTAGCCAAATGTGGTATAGTATTTGGTATTTCTTGGTATTCTTGATGTAAAATGATCTCTCTCTAAATGATCTCTTAGATGTTTTAGTTCTAGCATTCAGAAATAATCTTCTCTGTGATCATTATTAAATCAACATGACTCTTGTTTTGTTAGGAGCCCCCACGCCCTGTGCACCCAGCCCCCTTGCCAGAAGCCCCACAGCCACAGCGTCTGCCCCCAGAAGCTGCCAGCACATCTCTGCCTCAGAAGCCACACTTGAAGTTAGCACGAGTTCAGAGTCAAAATGGCATTGTACTATCATGGAGTGTCCTGGAGGTAGATCGAAGCTGTGCCACTGTTGACAGCTACCATCTCTATGCTTACCATGAGGAACCCAGTGCCACTGTGCCCTCACAGTGGAAAAAGATTGGAGAAGTAAAGGCACTTCCCTTGCCCATGGCATGCACTCTCACCCAGTTTGTATCTGGCAGCAAATACTACTTTGCAGTACGAGCCAAGGATATTTATGGACGTTTTGGACCTTTCTGTGATCCTCAGTCAACAGATGTGATCTCTTCTTCCCAGAGCAGTTAAACCTTGGAGCCTTTATCTCTTCCTCTTTCCAAGTTCCACTTTTTGGTCTTGTTTTAATCTTGTGCATGATATTCATTGTAAAATCCACATTGTGCAAGATTTCTTCGACAGATGTGTATATACACTACATTTGTTTATAACCAGAAGTAAAATAAACAGCCCATAAAGCAAGAGTCTTTTCCTGGACAATTGAAACTTCAAGGTTTTGAAATGTAAATGTGCACCTTGCTTTAGTTCTAAGGCTGGGGAATATGTGTGGGTGTTTATGTATGTTTTTCCCTATTTATATGTTTACTGCAGTGAAATCTCCCATTTCCATTCTCAAATTTACCTCTCTTCAAGGTGTAAAGTAAGTAGATCAAGGGATCCGAGGTATGGTATGTAACTGGCATGATTCTGCTTCTAAGGGATCTGTAGGTTCATAGTTAAATGATTTAAGCTGAATCTAAACAAGACCCAAAGAAAGAAATAAAAAGCAAAATGGTTAAATAGTTGAAAATGGGTTAATTTGAACATAGGAAAGGATCTATTAATCTTGTTTTTTTTTTCATTGTTAATTAGGTGAAAAAGATTTGCATTGGCCCCTCTTTACTAATCTGGCTCTTACATTTATTTTGTGCCTTAAAGATTAACTGCAAAAATAAACGTGACCATTTGTCCATTGTTTGATCTTCTCTTTCAGCCTTTTGCCCTTCATTCCTCCTTCTTCTCCACTAAATATAGAATGTTCCCCTCAAGTCAATTTTAAACCAAGGCTTTTAGATATATTCTTATCGATGGCATCACTACATTGAACTCCCAAAAATTTGACTTACTCTTCTCTAAGAACATAAGTGCTTTTGTCTGTGGTCACTGTTTAAATTAACTGTGTAAAATGGACCAAGAGAAGAAAGACCATATTGTCTAAGAAAATTGTCCTTCAAACATATTTTAAGACTTACGTTGCATATTGTGTTAGAGATTATGAAAGCAGTGCTAGTTCCTTTATTACCCAAAGCATAGTATTCTGTCATAGGTAGTAAATAATAAAATTCAGAAAATATAGTAAGCTAAAATATCAAGGGGGAAAGCTTTATTTCCTTATTAATCTCGTATCATTTTTTCTGTTTTAACCTTTTAACTTTGTTTTGATGGTGCCAAGTTTTGTCTGATTTACCCTCTGTCAGCTTTGGACAGAATTTAAAGTATATCCTTTGGGGTTATCTTATGTAACATTAGATACAACTTTCTGTGCATCTCTGGTCCTCTTCAGAGTTGATCAAATTCCATTTCAGTCATGGAGTATGAGTGCCAGCTTTACTGGTATCAGATAGGTATTCAAGTGTAGGTAATTTAGGGCAGGAGACATGGGGTGAGTTTGGGGACGAAGAGTATGGTTGGGACTAGTTTGAAAGAAATTCATGGAGTTTGTGAAACAATTTTTCAAGTCATCTTCCCTTACCATATTTGAATCCGTATCTCTACTTTCTCAAAGTGACTTCATTTTTAATTTTTCTTAGAATTATAGGAGGGAGCTATCCCTTCTATTAATGCTGCTTTGTTTGCAACTTTGATAGCTTGTAATGGGAAGCATTCTAGTTGTAAAGAAACTCTCATTAGAGACTTCACTGGCCAGTGTACTGCCACATTATGTGTGAAGTTTGATGCAGAAGAAAGCCTACAGATTGCCAAAATGTAAGTGCTCTAAAACCTTCCTTTCACTTTCAGAAAATGAGACAATGAGAAGTAAAGTTTTCATGAATCAAATTTGCCAACCAGCTCTGTAGATGTTACTCATTCTAGGACTAATGATGATAAAAGAAGTTGTCGATGTCATGCCAATGAAAATTGTAAACGGGAGAAAATTGATGATCTTCTAGATGTGTATGAACACCTATCTGTATCTGCATGTGTATATGTTTTTACCTGCAGTGGTTGCATTGTTGATTATGTGTTCAAGATCATTCCTGTCTACAGAATGGAAAACCCATGTTCAAAATTGTTCTTTATTGGCCGGTTTTATGGTCCTGTGATGACAATTTGCTTACCTAGCCTAGAAAAGCTTCTCTTGGTGAATATTTTTATTTATATTCACTTATCTTTTTTTTTTTAAAGCTTTCATAGCATTATATAATCAGGTAAAGAAAGCCCAGTAGAATGAAAATATTATTTTAGCCTATATTGTATGTCTTCTGTCAAAGAAAAATATAATAAATTCTCAAATAGTAACCCTAAAAATACATTTACTACAGCAAAATTAAACTTTTTATTCCAGATGGTGGAAGGAAGGTACAAAGAGAGACTGTAATTATTTGAGGAAAGCGTATATTATGAGATACTTTCCTCAAATTAGCATGCCAAGGGATTTATAGGCAACAGCTGTATTGAATTTACTGAAAAGTGCTAGGCTAGAACTATAGGCTTTTATTTTGGGCAGGTTTTAATGTTGATAAGCTCTGACTTTCGGTTTGTTTTGTTTCTTTTGGGAGAGAGAATGGAGGACTCAACTAGAAATAGCTACTGATTACAGACTATATTGTAGCAGTTCACACTCCATGGTACTTTTTCACAAAGTATTACAAATAAGTTTGATTATCCCATTTTGGGAATGCAAGTTTGCCACAGTTTTAGCCTGACAGTACTTGTGTAAGTATTGCCTTATTGGAAATCCTGGCAACTTCTCATATTTTGACCTGAAATATAGGATGTTCATATGGCATTTGAAGGTAATGGTGATGTTTGTTACTCTCTGTTTTGCACTTTGTCAGTAATTTTCACCCTGTTTTAAGTGTGAGTAAGCCTCTTTTTAAAATTATGTTCTTGCCAGTAAATTTATAAATTACAAAGACAACATCTGTTGTTAACTTTATGAGGTAATTATATCCCTATTTCTCTAGACTCACTTTGAAATATGCAGAATATTGTGTGTACTGTTTAATACAATATATGCTCATGAGAGAAGGGAAGAGTACAGCTTTCTTCCCTGAAAAGTGAGTATTTATTGGGATGCCATTTGCCTCATAGAGAGTGTTCCCCACTCGTCCCACCCCCATTGCTAGATTAAAGATTTAATTGGGAAACATGACCTAAAGCAAGGAGCTTAGAATATTTGGTACATCTGTCTGCAAAATTCCTTACGCAGGCTGCACTGTACAGTTCTCTCACTGTATTGAGCAAGTGTTAACTTAGTTTTTGTCGTTTGCTCTTTTGCTTACATTTTCCAAATTATTTATGCAGCAAGGTGAATGTTAATATTGCATGATAGGCATTTATCTTGTTCCAAGAATTTTCCAGTACTGTACAAGATTAACAAAATAATACCTGTGGTATCCTCTTCTCTTTCTTTGATACACTGTGATTTTAGCACATTGGAGTACTGAAAAGACCTTCCAAGTGTTCTCCCCAGCTTTCCTCCTTGGGCTATTTCAGTGTAGTATGATTTGTTATTTTAATTTTGTCATTAACTAGACATTGGCCTGTTTTATAAAATTTCCAGAAAAGCCATGCCCCAGTATTGTACTATTGGAAATAATTACCTAAGAACAATGTAGGATTCTGCATTCCTTACTCTTTACTGAGTGATGACCCTCTCCCACTTCTTAAAATTTTTGGACAAAAAGAATGAGCTCATGAGGTGTTTTTGTTAGTGTGACAGACTTAGATCTAATTCCTAAAACGCATTCCCCTTGGACCATCCAATGGGGAGGGACACATGTTTTGTCTTCTCTTTTTCAAATAGTTTTATCATGCTACATAAGTTTATTTTTATTTGTAGAATCAGCTAAGTACCCATCATTTATATTTAAATGCTAGGGGTTTTTGTTTTTTTCTAGTTTTGTTTGTAAATAAGGTAACTGGGCAATCAAACACCTTTTGGGGATCCTGGCTTTATTATTTTCTCAGCCATTTCAAAATTAAATATAAAAATAAATCCTTTGTAGTAAACTTGCATCCTGATTTTTCTTTATTGCAGTTGAAAATGTAAATAATAAGACAATGTAAGACCTTCCTAATGTCTAATATAAACTGGGCTATATCAAGTTGCCCAATTTTTATTAGGTTTTGAAGGTTTTTGTGGGTTTTTTTTTCTTTTTTAAATGTACAGTAGAGTGGTGTCTGTATAAGTGTTAACTGTAGTGGGATTTTGTCCAGCAAGCCTGAAATTTATACTTTGAAATAAACTACTGGGTTTTTAACATTCTGAGTATTCGGATTCATTCTAGTTATTCTCAGCTCTTGTGTTGCTTTTGGAACGTCTCTCACCTTGTTAAGAATCACCCATCATACTGTATAATACGGTTTATTTAACCATATTAAGTAGTTAATGTGGCTAACGAGCGCTCAAGCCACATACAGTTCTCTAGCTTTGAAAGAGAAGTTGTTAGGTAGAGGTGCTCCCAGATTAGATATGCTGCCTTTAACTAATGGGAGACCTAAGGTTTTATTGTGCCGAGTCTGCACCACAAAAAGATTTGGTGCTTGTTAATGACCAGAAGAATCACTAACTGTATTTCTGTTAGAAGTTCCTTTGAAAACGAAGCTCCAGCATTCCCCAGGGCTTTGTCATTACACATATTCAGCCAAAGGAAGGAGAAAAAGCGTTGGAAGAGTACAAGTTCTTAGGGACCAGGCCTGGAAGTGACACTAATCTCAGAGTCCTTTGGCAAGAACCCTATCATGGCACAACCATCTGGGAAAACCTGAGAGATGTGGGCTATATGGCCAGGCATGAAAGGAGAATGTGGATCTGGATGAGCAGTTTCTGCCATACTCTCTTGTACATACCCTTGTATTCTAAAGCCAGGTATTGTTCTTTGTCTTCTAGAATGTATCTTCCAGAGTGTGTCACCCTATGTAGTGAATGTTTGTTGTAAAAAACTATAAAATCAGAAAATGAAAGTGACAGACTGAATTTAATATATTTTATTAAGATTAATTCTGAATGGAAAAACATAGCTAAAATCGCACCTTTGGAATCTTCTCTGCAACCTTCTATTCCCTCAACTCCCTCCTTCATTTTCTGTCATGTTTCAAAATTGGTTTCATGGTCATAAAATCAAAGTTGTAGATCTCTGGCATGCCCTTGTGGAGAGTTTTGTTGAAACGGTTCCAGTGAAAAACAGGAAGTCCACCTTGTGTGGTGGGACCACTAATGGCATAGGCTGTGTACTCCGATGCGAGGTAGATATCTGCCACCTGGGAAGAGAGAGGAGAGGGACGTTTTAGAAAGCCATTTGGAAAAAAACTAAATTCCTGTTTTTCCTTCTGGGTTTGTTTTTTGTTTTTTGTTTTTGTTTGTTTTTGTTTTTTTGTCCTGCTCTTTCTCCAAAGTCACAGTATTAGTCCTCTTTTAAAATAAAATCTTTCAAGCTTCCACAACATGCTCTTCCATAGCCATTTAGCATTCAGATATGAATTGAGTAGAAGTGCATTAATGTAGCCAAAAGGGTGAGGTCTGGAGTCAGAATGCTCACATGCAGAATTCTAGCTTCAAAACTTGTTTAAAAAATAACCCCTCTGACTCCATGTTCTCATTTCTAAAAGGGCTTTAATAACCCTACTTCAAAAAAAAAAATAACCCTACTTCATAGAAGAGTTGTCATGAGGATTAATGAGAGCAAATACTTGGAGCAGCATCTAGAATATATTCCTCAGTAAAAGTTGTTATTATCAAGGTAGTAACAGAGTTTTAAAGTAGAAGGAACTCAGTATCCAAAAACGAGGTCCATGGTTCTCCAAAGCACCTAAATACTGGAGAGCAGCAGATCTTAGCCTTAGATGAACAAAGAAAGTGTCTCATGACTTCTGATTTTCCACATATTCAAAATGGCTCAAAGAAAATGATAATAAATTAAGTATATCCTTCAACAGAGACTCTTCTGATGAAAAATTGGCAGACTCCTCTCTCCAGAAGAAAGTAAAATGGCAGGTGGAAGGTTTGCTTGGGTTCTCTCAGGCAAGACAGCAGAGGTAATTCTCTGTGTATTTGGGAATGGCTATAACACTTCTTGCATACTTTACTGAATGTTTGCAAATCCTATTAAAAAGAAACATGCACTCATTGGGGTTTCATGTGTACCAAGCTGTCTACATCCACTATTTTTTTTTTTTTTTAAATACAGCATATTGGGTGGGAGTCTGTAAAGCTAGAGCTTTGTTCTCTTCCTATAGCTAAAAAGTAACTTGAGTAGGGACTAGATTACTTTAAAGCATCTTCTGTTTAGGCATTAGGCTGATAGAAAAAAGATGGGTAGGAGGACCAGCATTCTTAACAGTTAATTCCACTTCTAACATTTCTTCTAGAATTCAGACTGGAAGTGCAAACAGAAAGACATGCCCAACCAGGAGTGCAAAAAGAACATGGTAGAATGATGCTTTTACACCAACCACGTGGCTTATAACCTTGGACACCCCAAATCAGTAGTGTGCAGGAAAGTTTTTAACGACCAGCTCTCTGAGGAAAAAGACCTTGACTTTAAGTGCTTGCTGATTTCCATTGTGTAAATACTCAATCCCCCATGGCTGATTTCAGGTTGTCATTGATGTCAACTGATTTTATTTTATTTTATTTATTTATTTATTTTTTGTCAACTGATTTTAACAGTTGGTTCTCACAAGCCCTTATGAGCTGACTTCAGCCCACCACTGCAAATAAATAATACCTATTTATTACCTGTATTATGAGATATATTACAGCACTTAATTCTTATATGGTGAAAACCCTTTAGTGCTTGTCCAATAAACTTGTTCTTTCAGCTAAATTCAATTCCTGTTTAATGTGAAATCAAACCACTCCCAATAATAGGTTCTTAATTGATAACTTAAGACAACATTATCATCATCATCATGATGGTGTACATTTACAAATAAGTATTCTAAGCATCGATATTAAATGTTTATTCTTCACAACAATCCTATAAGGCAAGTACTGTTATGTCCATCTTACAGATAAGGAAACAAATATCACAAGATTATGGAATTTACTATTAAGTGGCAGAGCAGGGTGTTGAAGTTAGGCAATGGGACCTACCACCAGAAACTACAAAAGCTGGTTCCTGAATTGAATTTATGGTCAGAGACAATATTGTGCTTTATGCCACGAAAATCTCTCAGCTTTGGCTCTGAATGGGTCTACGTGCAGATGAAAATTAAATTCAAAAGCCAATTTGCATGTTACCTTCGTGTCATAGCAACCTCCAGGACTTGGGTTAAGTGAGTTCAGGTCTTCACGGCAGCAGATGGTATTACAGGGATCGCCCTTAGTGTAAGGATCCTTCTTATAATCTAGGAAGAAACAGTAATGGAGAAGAGGGTGAGTACGGGCTGTTCTGAGATCTACCTGCCCACAGTAAGCTTTTTGGACCTCTTGGAGTCTAGATAATCAGAGAGTCCACCCCAGCAGCCTCACTGACCCAGCCGCTCTCAAGAACTTCGCACACTGAGGAGTTGGATGAAGAAAGATAATAAAGGATAAATGTGCATCACTGTTTTTCAACAGATAAGTACAAATTTGATACTGTTCATAATTTATGAAGTATTTAGGAATAATTTTTGTTTTATTAGCTGCTTTTTTCCTGGGAAGAAATCCTGTGTTAGGGTTGAGGAGGAGTGGTAAAACGAAAGTACTCTGGGTTATTATTTCTTCTCTGTTTTACATTTTTTTTTCAGTTAAACCTGTAGAATCTTCCCTGTCATTTTATAAAAGAAGACAAAATTCTATATGTTGAGTATAAAATATTTATAGTATTGATTGAATACTAAATATTTAATTCAGTAACTTCTTAAAATTCCTTCTAGTACAGAGATGGATTCTTTACTTGGGGAAACTTACATAGATTCTTTATCCATGGGGAAGAAAAGGAGTTTTGAAGAATGATTCTTGAGAAATGTGCTACGTACTGTTGTATCGCATGATATATTTCATGGATGCCATATCAATCACTTTCCCTTGGTCACGCCGGAAGATTTTGGCTCGTGAAGCCATATCATAGGAGTACTCCAAACCCAGCTTCTGAACTAGCATTGGATAGCCACTCCAGCTGTAGATTTTTTCATGGAAAGGAATGTTGTAGGAGGGCCAATATCCTGATTTGGGATGGGAAGGAAGGGTGACATTGACAGGGAGATGGAAAAGAGAGACGGAATGAAAGAAATGTTATTCATGATAGTTTCTTTTGAAAATTGGCACAATGTGATTGCAAAATGATATTATTGAAGGAAATAAAGCTTTGAATGTAAACACTGGCCTGACTGAGGGGGGCACTTGACAGGATGAGCACTGGGTGTTATTCTGTATGTTGGCAAATTGAACACCAATAAAAAATAAATTTATTATTAAAAAAATTCTAGAAACAAAAAGAAAATAAAAATAAACACTGGTCTGCAAACTGATCCTTTTAAATTTACAGAATCAATATATCTCTAGATTATTCCATTGGGGAAAGAAGAGCATCAGACTTCTTTGGTTTTCACCCAAAATTCTTAAAGCAATCTATTAAGCAGAAAATAACCTTATTATCTGTACAGCAAAATGAAGCATAACACAGAGTAGTCTGGGGAGCTGGTTTAAGTGAACTTGGTTATTGAAATGCCAAAAGATAGTTTCACAATGTGGCCCTAACAGGGAATGGACCAGGTGCTAATCATGGGATAGCAGAAGAACACAATACCTAACGTTCAGAAAACCTGAATTCTGGGCTCAGGGCTGAATGACCAAGCCTTAGGCAGTTAGCCTCATTTTATTATCTTGTTTTGACAGGAGAGGGAAGGAAGAATCCATAATTTGAAGAGATTGGAGATGATCTTTAAGGTTCCAGCAGGCTTTAACTTCTTTGTAAGCATTCCTTAAGGCTTAGCTTCATCCCAAGCTTCATTATGTGCCAGGGTCATAGAGCCCATTCATCACTAAGCATCAAATGTGTGACACAGCTCTAGTATGATCAATATTTCAAGAACATCCCAGATTACAGTGGCCTGGGCTATAACTGATTGTCATCACAGGGGCTCCTCAACCATTCTGGGTTTGATTTCCCAACCCCATATTGTCTTGGCCTTTGTCTGCCTCTCTCCTTTTTTACTGTTTTATAGGATCCCCTACTCAGGGGTGAAGATACAGAGATTTAAAGCCATAAGAGGGCAGCCCCAGTGGCGCAGTGGTTTAGCGCCGCCTGCAGCCTAGGGCGTGATCCTGGAGACCCTGGATCGAGTCCTGCATCGGGCTCTCTGCATGGAGCCTGCTTCTCTCTCTGCCTCTCTCTTTCTCTCTCTCTCTGTCTGTCTCTATGAATAAATAAATAAATAAAAAAGCGCCGCCTTTGGCCCAGGGCGTGATCCTGGAGTCCTCGGATCGAATCCCGCATCAGGCTCCCTGCACGGAGCCTGCTTCTCCCTCTGCCTGTGTCTCTGCCTCTCTCTCTCCCTCTCTGTCTCTCATGAATAAATAAATAAAATCTTAAAAAAAAAATAAAACCATAAGATACTCGATCTTGCTGATTCTGGGACACACACCAGCATCAGGAAGAACTGAGAGAAGGATCACATTAAACTGACAGGCTAAAATCATGTTTATTACTATAGTTTATTTAGGTTATATATAGACTTAGGGGTCAGACTACCTGGATCTGAAGCCTGGTTCTGCCATCATTAGGTACGTGACCTTAGACAAATCATTCAACTTGTCTATGCTTCAGTTTCTTCATCTATAAAATGTGAACGATGAAAGTACTTACCTTATAAGGATTATGATGCGCATGAAATGAGTTCAAACAGATGGAATGCTTATAATAGTGTCTGATACTGGGTAAAGATTAGATGGATAGTAACTAATATATTTCTCTTTATGTGAACAAATGAATAATCCAAATGGCTGCTTTACACTTCACCTTTTCATCAAGCTTTATGATTTACAAAGATATTTAAAATAGAGTATCTTGTATACTCTCACAACAACCTAATGATGCATAAGCATTACCATCCCTCTTTATAAAGAAAGAGATGGAGGTTCAGAGATGTCCAATGCCTCCCTTCTGACCATGGCCTTCCAGCAATATACCAGAGTTGCTTCCAAATTCTAGGAGGTTTATGGAACTTTTTGTCTTTTATTATGACTGCTAGATGATATCACTTAAGTATTTTGGCAAATCAGGTTTCTTTCCTTTCTTTCCTAAAATGGTAATGATGCTACTTATCTGGAAGAATGCTAATGAAGATCAACCAACAGAACATAAGTAAAAGGCCCAAAAGAGTGCCTGGCATATAGTTAGACAATGAATTTAACTCTTTTCTTCCCACCTCTGGCAAAATGACTACAGACAGATCAACATTAGATGTTTTTTGGTTTTTTGTTTTGTTTTGTTTTGTTTTGTTTTGTTTTGGTATCAGGGTAGATTTTCTCCATGGGACCTAGGAACAAGATTGCAAAGAACCTGAATCTGCCTTTTTTTTTTTTAAGATTTTATTTATTTATACATGAGAGACACAGGCAGAGGGAGAAGCAGGCTCCATGCAGGGAGCCTAATATGGGACTCGATACTAGGTCTCCAGGATCAGGCCCTGGGCCTAAGGCGGCACTGAACTGCTCAGCCACCCGGGCTGCCCTGAATCTACCCTTCTAAAAATCAGCAGCAGTCCAAGGAAGAAAAGGCCTTGAATCATCTGTTCTCTTAAGCATACATCTCCCTCTTGAGGCATGCTAGTTTTATCAGGCTCTTATGAGCTGGATGGATGAGGCTTCAAGGTCAGACAACTGACTTCTCAGTTTTGAATTGCCATCCTAACCAAGTGACCCCTGATGATCTGACGTCTCTGTAGACTTGGTGGTATAACTGATCTGCTTTGCAATCGAAGTCTCCACATTAACTATTTTATGTAGACTATGAGCATTTGGTTGGTGTTACTATATAAAATCTCTTGGGGACCTGGGAGTCTGAGGACCAAGCCCTGTCTCCCAGGGTCCATACCTTCCCAGGATTCTAGTCCTCATCTATCAGCTGATCTATTATTGCAATAGCTTCCTACTTGGTCTCCTGCCTTCTCTTTGACTTCCAGGCTATTCTCCCTTTTCAAACACGTTGATATTTTCCATCACCACCATCCTTCCCCTTCATAGCCCCTCCTCTAGCTCTCTCGAGCTAACCGTCTCCAAATCACAGTTTTCATGCCACCATTTGTTTGACCTTGTCCCCTTGTCAAATTGGTGAACTCTTTCTTGACCTTTAACAGTCACTCAGACATCATCTTCACTCTCATTCCTTCAACAACTATGCATGTATGTTGTGTGTGCCAAACTCTATGTTTGATGCAAGATAAGAGTGCTTGCTTGGTATTGTGCTCGAGAATTTACAAGAATTATCTCAATTCATTCTCATGACAACTTTGTGAGATTACAAAGGTCCACACTCCCACATTCAAATACTGTTGGGGGCCAGATAATTCAGAGTTCAGGGTCTTTGCAGATTTTAGAACAGCAACGGAGTGTGCATATTATATATGACATGGCAGTTTCCGTGGGCAACATCTCATAATCAAAGGCATTGAGATTTCTGTAGCCTAATGTATAGGCTCCCTGGAGGAGAGGAAATAAGGTCTAAATAGATCAAGTTTACCAAACTCCCAAACAGGTAGTTTTTGTACCAAAATGAGGTCAGTTCAAGTCATATTGCTACTAAGTTTGCTAGTTAAAAATAGAACAAAACAAATTTTGAGCTTTCAAAATTACAGATAAGTGATTGTGGACCTGTACCACTTGTTACAGATGGAGAAAGTGAGGCTTGGAGAGAGTAGATAATTTGCCTGAGATTTTGAGGAGCAGAGATTCATTCAAATCAAGGTGGTATCACTCTAAGACCCATGCTTCAAAATGTCTAGGCTCTGGTCTTGCCCTCCAGACCTGCCTTCTCTGATCCCCTGACAGTGGCTCCCACTGGGCGTGGTGCAGCCCACATTATGACTGCTCTTCCCTTTGTGTGCTCTAACGGCTGTTTTACGTGCTTCACTTCCTCATTAGACTGAGCTTCTAAAGGTCAGGGATTTTGTGCGTGCAGCCATACTTTTCCAGGGGCCTGGGCCAAGGTAGCACTTCTATAAATATCTGCTAAATTTGACTAAAAGCTTTACTCAGGAACCAAGGAGAGAAGGTAATATTAGAGCTATGAGAAGTTGTAAGACTATAAATGCCTGGCTTTGTCCCAAATTATACAGTGGCATATAAGAGCTTGAGGTGCAGATTTTACATGTTGTGCTGACGCTGGTTAATTATTTCCCAGTGTAACTAGCAATGGCATTCCCATCCTTCCTTCCCCACCACACCCACACCCCCATCATACAGTCCCATACCACACATTCCTCACCATATACACATGCACACTCACATACTCATCAGACTTTCTAGACTTCTAGCATGAAGAAAGTACCTTTCCGTAGAACTTCAGTTTGGTCAGAATATTCTACATATGTAGGAATTTGCTCCACAATGTACAGGGTGCCCGTGTCAAGGCTGTACTTCGGCTTTACCTTCTTCAGGTCCAGGACCATGTACTGATTGTTATACGTGCCTGAAACATTGGGGGACATGAAGCAGGTCATGGGTATGGCTCTGCTGGTTAACTCGTAATCCAAACATACGTACATGCTGAAAAGCTACTTCTGCCGGTCACTTACCAGAGTTGTGGCTTGAAAAGATCTCTGCCCACTGCCTGCCATCATTTGCCATCATATTGGCCACACGGACTCTTTGCCATGCGAGGAGAGACTGGGGTACCACAAGCTTTAGTAGGGTTTTATTATACACGCTGTTTGTGGTCTGTAGCAATATCAAACCACTGCTAAGAATGTAAAAGTCATCCAGAGACTCCAAAAATCCTATGGGAGAGACAAATATACAAATCAGCATACATTTAGCTGGTATATTCAACCGACATTATTGGTATAGAGCTTTGCATACACAATGCATTTTGCAGAGTATGGGTTATTATGATCCTTGATCTGCAGTAGCCTCTCCTAGTTTGGGCTCACCTCTGTGGTGGTTACTTAAAAGCTACTTATAAAGATGCCAGTGGACTTCTGACCCTAGATTCTTTATTGATATTTTTTGATTTTATAATTTGGACAATAAAAATATATTAAATCAGGATGATTCTAATTTTTCAAAATGATAAACAGCAACAGATCCCCACTAGCTAGGATTTTGCAGGAGAACTTATAATTAGGGAGGGGTATTAACAGAGTTCATTGTTGGATATAAGATTATGGATATCTTCTTTCTTCTCTATTTTTCTGTACTTTGCAAATTTTACATAGTGAGTCTACATGGTTTTTATGAATAAGAAAACCATCTATACTTGCATAAGTAAACATGGTTTTGAAACTAGGATCTTGACATTCTGGGTCATTCAATGTTTTTTATACATGTTGGCAGCAATACAGGAATATCAGTAAAGCCACAAGTCTTTTTTAAAGGCCTATTTTGTGCTTTATGTGTGATGACTGTGGTAGAAATCAAAGTACATCAGATACAGCTATACCAACGAGAGAGGATACACTGACACCAACAACGAGTTGTGATGGATGAATCGTCAGTGGTGAACAAGCATCAGAGAAGGGCCCAGTGAGAGAGTTAGAAATGACCAAGGTAAAAACCTCCTTTGGAGCTTCCCAAACTGCCACCATTTTAATTAATACAGCTTATGATTTCTGCCATATCTGATTACTTGTACTATTATTTACTTCCTATTTTTCCTTAAATTAACTCTCTTTTTAAACTTAAAATACTTAACTTGTCACATACAATAATATTTGAGGGACTGTGGAATTAATGTTTTTGCCTTTTTTCTCCTCAGAAAACACATTAAAATAAACACATTTCTACTAACATGCAAAATTGCTTGTCCATGAACCACCTACTACCACCTCACCAGCACTATTCAGGCCACACATGGAGGAACACCAATGTATCTGATGCTTTTGCAATCAGGAAGAACAAGATGAGGCTCAGAGAGGTGAGGGCATCTTTGAGGACCAGACAGCCAGCTCCTGACAGACCTGGGCTTAGAATGCAGGTCCTTGAACCAGTCCAGTGCTCTTTCCAACAAGTGTGAACACCTACACTCAGCCTTTATGGCTCTCCTTCTTCTAGCTTAGTGAAGGCTGGAGTAGGAAAGCTTCATGGAGGAAGTAGATCTGGAACTGAGTCTTGAAGCTTGTATAAGAGTTGACTATGGGGCTTGACTATGGGGCACCTAGGGCCTCAGTCCATTAAGAATCTGACTCTTGGATTTGGCTCAGGTCGTGATCTCATGGTTGTGAGGTCAAGCCTGCATGGAGCTCTGTGCTCACGCAGACTCTGCAGGAGGTTCTTCCCCTCTCTCTCCCTCCCCATCTGCTCCTCCCCAAACTCATGCTCTCTGTCTCTAAAATAAATAAATAGGATGCCTAGATGGTTCAGTGGTTGAGCATCTGCCTTTGGCTCAGGGTGTGATCCCGGGGTCCTGGGATCCAGTCCCACATCAGGCTCCCTGCAGGGAGCCTGCTTCCCCCTCTGCCTGTGCCTCTGCCTCTCTGTGTCTCTCATGAATAAAAGTAAATAAAATATTTAAAAATAAATAAACACATACATACATACATACATAAATACATAAATAAAATCTTTAAAAAAAGGGAGTCAACTAGGTAGAGAGCAGTGACCATCACAGGTATGAACAAAGATGTACAGCAGGAATAGATATGGCCTAGGAGATTGGAAGTTTGGGAGGTTGAGACCAAGAATCATTAGAAAATACAGTTGGCCAAAGAATACATACAGATGGCCAACAGACACATGAAAAGATGCTCAACATCACTCATCACCAGGGGAATGCAAATCAAAACTACAACGAAATATCACCTCACACCAGTCAGAATGGCTAAAATAAAACACTCAAGGAACAAGTGTTAGCAAAGATGTAGAGAAAAAGGAGCCCTTCTTTGTGCACTGTAGGTGGGAATGCATACTGGTGTAGTTCCTATGGAAGACATCATGGTTCCTCAAAAAATTAAAAATAGAATTACCCTATGATCCAGGAATTGCACAGAATATTTACCCAAAGAATATGAAAACACTAATTCTAAGGGATACATGCATCTCTATGTTTACTGCAGCATTATCTACAATAATCAAATTATGGAAGCAGCCCAAGTGTCCATTGATAGAAGAATGGGCAAAGAAGAAGTGGTATATACATAGAATGGAATATTACTCAGCCATCAAAAAGAACGAAATTGCCATTTGCAATGACATACATGGAACTAGAGAGCATTATGCTAAGTGAAATAAGTCAGAGAAAGACAAATACCATATGATTTCACTCATGTGAAATTTAAGAAACAAAACAAAAGAACAAAGGGAAAAGATAGATAAACCAAAAAACCAGACTCTTAATCACAGAAAACAAACAGATGGTTACCAGAGGGGAGGTAGGTGGGTGGGGAGATGGGTGAAATAGGTGATGAGGATTAAGAAGGGTGCTTGTGATGAGCATAAGAGGATGTATGGAAGTGTTGAATCACTATATTATATACCTGAAACTAATATAACACTTCATGCTAACTACACTGGAATTAAAATAAAAAAAAGAAAATATATTTGAAAATTCATTCATTCATTCATTCATTCATTCATTCTGCATCTCTTCTAGGCCTGGTAGGGATAGGTAGGGTGCAAACAAATAATAGGAACACCTGAAGCTAAAGATAAGCACTTAGAGCTGCAATGGGAGTCAGAAAGCCTGCATTTTAGTTCCCTGCATTGCAACTAATAACTTTGGCACTTCATACTTCACTTCTGTTCCTTATTCCCTTCCTCTGATAACCTGGGACTAAGTGATGTCATTCAGTGCTAATGGAGTAATTTTAATTTCTAGAGATTTCTGAGTCAGAAGGGTACATGATGAAAGCAGTGTCCAACCAGCTCATAATGAACCTCCACAAGGCTGTCACCGGCCCATCAGAAGTTTGCATAAATGACAGAAAGTTGCACACTTCACGTGGGATAAGGCTTGATGAGTGGATGGCTCCCTTGAATGAAATTTTAATAGGCAACTCCTCTTGGAAGATACAGCCAGGACACTGGATGCATGGCTTCACAAGCAAAGTGTGGGTTGGATTTCAATGACCATTCACCTCTCAGGCTGTGGTTGTTTTGCAGTGTTCAAACTGCACAACCATACTTGGCAGCCTTGGGCAAGCTCTCTGGTAGAAAATCTCCATGAAGTGGAATGTCGTATTTCTGGCATAATAAACTTGCTAATTCACGCCTTGTAGCAACCTCTATGAACACCAGAGGGCAGGCGTTCTTTGATATGTGTGAATAATACTAACATGGAAGGCGCCGTGGTTCCTTCAAGAGCAAGATTATTTACTAAAGATGGAAAAATGTAGGCCACCCAGAACTCTGGAACAATGACAGTGAATTGGCCTGCAAAACAAATCAAGAAGGTTAATTCTATAGTTTAGAGTTTAAGATGAAAAAAGGAAAAGGCTGAGTGGGAGGACAAAGTCCTGAAACATTACATAGAAAAAAATACTCTTTGGTAGCATCTTGCTTCTATCTATCATTAGCAGTTTTGAAAGGCAGACTGTTTTAGATCAGGAGAAAGTGACACAGTCAAGAATGAAAGCCAGCCTGCAAATAACATTTCATGTTAAGTTCATTGCTGAATTTATTAAGAAATAAAAGGGAACCCTGACGGTTAATAAATCTCAAGACTTAAAACACTTGAATCATAAAAAAAGTGATCACCACCCTCTGATGCTATTTAGACCCATTGTTTTATTTATTTATTTATTTATTTATTTTTTTAGACCCATTGTTTTAGCACAATAATGTACCTTTGGTATCCTATCAGGGGCGTTTACAATGTGCAATTTCCCATATTGCATTAATTAGCTTCTCTAAAGCTCCAAAGACCAAACACACTAATTTCCCCCCCAAAGAATAGAATCAGTGTTGACCAAGAACATAAGTAACATACAACTCAGTGTCAGTAGTATGGATTGTGATTATAAAAATAGCTATGCTGCATTTCTTCACACACACACACACACACACACACACACCCCTCCATATTCTCTGCAGTGTGACTTTGCAGCATCTCCCATCCAAAGATGTCTGTTTCTGTATCTCCTAAATCTGGGCTGGATTTGGATCTGGCTTTGGCTAACAGAATGTGCGAATTCTGAGGCTAGGCCTCAAGAAACCTTGCACATTGCTGCTTACTCTCCTGGGACCTTGTTATTGTCTTGTAGACAAGTCCAGTCGAGTCTGGTTTCTATGTGAGAGACTGTGTGGAGGAGGACCAACCATTTTAGCCAAGGTCAAATTCTAGCCCACCAACCTCCAAACATGCAAGGGAGTTCTTCCAAAATCAGCAAGGCTGCACACCCACTCCACAGACAACCACAGATGCATGAACACGAGCAGCTGAGGTGTCTAGAAAGAGCCACTTAGCTGACCTGTGGACTCAAAAGCATTAATAGTCACATATTGTTTCAAGCCACAAAGGTTTGGAGATTGTTTTTTTATGTGGGAAAAGCAAAGTGATACAATTTATTAATAATCCAATTATATAACACAGTTTGTTTTAAAAGGTCTTACTGCCATTTGATTTAACACATCTGACCTTTGGGGACTCTCTTTTCTTTCCTCTTTTAAGGGAAAACAAAATAATTTTGTACCATGCTCTCAGTCTTTCCACTTAACTTCTTCCCACTACTGAAGAGGGACAGTATCATTTCTCTGCCCTATGGAGAGCACCAACCTGTGCTAGGCTGTCTGCCTGAGTCTCTAAGCCAGCATGATAACCAGTGAATAAGCATGTATGACACACAGAGTATGTCCCCAGCACTACACAGTAATTCCCAATTCAGAGACTATATCAGAATTCCTTCAGGAGATTTTTCCCGAAGGCTCATGCCCAGACCACCCTCCGGGCTTCTCTCGGCTCCCCTCCAAGCTCTACCAGAACCTCTGCTTTACAGTGGCAGCTGGAGGCTCTTCTGCTTCCTCACTCTTAGGAAGGGAAGCCCTATTATCCCAGGACATAAAATCCTACAGCCATTTATTTTGCCTGCTTAACAAAGGACTCAGTCTTCCCACCTTCCCGAATGGCATTTATTTGCTTGTCTTCCTGCTAAGATTCCTAACTGGTAGCAGTCAATCTCCACTTCTCCTTCCAGTGATTATTCTTCAATCAAGGAAGTATTTATTAAGCACATTTCTGCCTAATCTTGCAGTAGGAATGTGATCAATGAAGGATTCATACTATTGTGCATTCAAGCACACAAAGCCTGTACTGTAAAGTCTGAATATCCTGCAGTGGTCCACATAAAGGAATTAGTAGGTCTCTTAAAAATTACTTAGAGTGACTATAAAGAAGTTAGCTTTATATTTAATCCATAGTCTGTTATCATTCACATCAAAACGAAATCTGTTTTTCTTCAATAATGAATTATCTTATTTACTTTATGTTAATTTGTTTACTGTTTTCTTTTCCATCTATCCCATAGCATGTAAGCTCCATCGGGGCAAGGACTTTTTCTGTGTTGTTCACTCCAGCACCAAAAAGAGGATTTGACACAGAGTAGGTGCTCAATAAATAACTGTTAAATCTAAGGAAGAAAGAGGAGATAGTGGTGACTAACATTGACTGTGTACCTACCATACACCGAACACCTTGCTTTAGAAGGAGGAACACCATCTGATCGTCACCAAAATGGCACTTCAATGAGCCACTTTTTAAAATGCTCAGCCATTTAAAGCTAATAAACAGCATTTTCAGGAATAAACCAAAGACTTAACTGTCAACACATGCCTTTACCACTATACTGAATACTTGACAGACATGATGGGAACAAATATGTAGTCTTGCAGATGGCAACAACTCTTAACACACACAATGGAGGAAATACAGTAGAAACAATGAAAAAGAGAGTGAGTCATGGGGAGCTGCATGTTTAAACAGGGTAGAGTGGAGAGAGATAGGTATGGCCTGGGCAAAGGAAGGCCTCAGTTCCCTGGGTGGTGCCAGAGAATGAAAGAATGGCACTTAAGAAAACAGAAATGAAGTGCTATAAAATCTATCTGCAATTCTTTGAAAGAGGTACCCTTGTTCTACTTTTATTTCTTTTCCTCCCTTGGTTCTATGTTTTAAAAAGCAGAAGACATAAATCTTGGTGTGTATGAACTTTCAAAGTGTATATATTTCAGCTTTAGGATGAAAGTATCTGAGATAAAAGAGGTAACATGAAATCAGTAAAAGTAATTATTGTATACTAAGTAGGCAATTTTGTAATTTAGGCAGGTAATAACATTATGGATTATGAGAGAGGCAGCTACATTTTCTTGGAGGTTTGAGACTCTTCTTTCTTCTTCCTGTGCACTCACTTTAAAGTATTTGAACTTAATACAAGAGAAGACTGAGCAAAATCTTTGCTACAGACCAATAGAATTGCCAGAGTCTCAGTGGATGGGCTTGGATCCAGTGTTTTAGAATCACCTGGTATGTTTGTTACAAATGCTCCAGCGCAGACCAACTCAGTAAGAATTTCTATGGATGACTCTTTGGAATTTGCATTTTTAGCAATCTCCCCTGAGAATTTTAAATCCAAGGGTGTGTGTATGTGTGCGAGGGAGGTGATGGGATGCCTGGATGTTATGCAAAGTAGCAATGCTTGCAGTCTTGATGAGACACACTAAGCGCATTCCAGAGAACCTCACTTACAGATAATTAAACCTGAAGACCCAGCCTCTTAGGAATCATTATTACTGGAATCCTCAATTAAAACACTTTGAATATATTCCAGCTTTGTTCCCTGTGCAAAAGCTCCACCCCATGGCGTGCCTGGGAGGTCTTGAGCTCATGGCTCTTTTTTAGTTTTAACCCTTTAACTTAAAAGCAAAATGAATTGTTTCTGAAAGAACAACACCAACAAACAATGGATATTTTATAGTCAGATATATGATAAAGATAAGAATGGAAATCAACAAGGAGGATGAATGAACAAACAATAGGAAACAAATCAATGAAAATAAAATCTGGGTATTGGAAAATACAGTAAAACTGACACATCTCAAGCTAGACTAAATAACAAAAAAGAAGATATAGTACCATGAATGATTAAAAGGACCTAACTACAGATACAGACATTAAAGGGCTCATAGAAACTACTATAAATAGCTTTAGGTCATTTTACTTTACTCATTTTCCTCATTTTACAAACATGATAACAGTCCCCAACCACTGAATCTAGTGATTTTGAGCATGTTATTTTTTTCTGAACCTGTTTTTTTTATTTTTTTTTTCTGAAAATGCAGATACAATATCCTCCTTGTTAGGTTTTCATGAAAACTAAATGACATCACACACACCAAATATTTAGCATAGCACCAGTCACAATGGCAGGCACATAAGTAGGAAGTAAACAAATACTGTTTTTTCTTTTTATTTCAATAACAAGTTGAGTACACACAAGTTTATATCAATTTACTTAAAACTTGAGGACTACCTAAATCCCATAAAACTAGTTAGGTCCTACTCCAGTCATTGTAACCAAGTAGCTACCAAGAAGTAGCTTCAAGGTTCAACCTCTAGGCTGAACATACAGGATTGCATCTGAAATGCCTTGACAACAATTCCTGCACATCTTGGACTCCTGGTTTCAAATGAAAGTTGTGAGAGAGAGCAGTACGTAGAGAAAAGATCATGTCTCTGGCAGCCCTCACCTCCACCTTTTCCTTTGTTTACCCTTCTATCCCCCTTGTTCACACTGGAGTGCATCATCAATTATCTGTCTCCCTTCTGTTCTTTTTTTCTTTCTATTCCCCCTTTTTCCTTCCTTTTTTTTTCCTTCTTTCTTCTTTCTTTGCTTCCATAAATATTTATTCAATGATTACAAAGGGCAAGGCTATGTGCTGGCTCTGGGGGTGCAGGTTAAATGTGGACTAAATGAATATGGAATATGAATATGGGCTCTGAAGAAATTATGCATTGGGTATCAGGAAGCTCAAAGGAAAGCCAGCCTACTTATAACAAAATTAAATAAGAAGGAAAAGGCAAAGATATCTGGAAAGTCTCCAAATTTTTGGAAATTAAACTGTACACTTCCAAGTGAGTCACAGATCAAAGAAATCATGTGAGAAATTATAAAATATTCTAAATCGAATGAAAATGCAAATAGAACATATCAAAATTTGTCAGATGCACTGAAAGGAGTGCTTAGAAGGAAATTTATAGTTTTATTTTCTTCTAGTAGAAAGCAAGAAAGATAATTATGTAGGATTCTACCTTGTTGGAAAAAAAAGTTGATTAAGCACAAAGTACAAGAGAGAAAATGATAAAGATAAGAATGGAAATCAACAAGGAGGATGAATGAACAAACAATAGGAAACAAATCAATGAAAATAAAATCTGGGTATTGGAAAATACAGTAAAACTGACACATCTCAAGCTAGACTAAATAACAAAAAAGAAGATATAGTACCATGAATGATTAAAAGGACCTAACTACAGATACAGACATTAAAGGGCTCATAGAAACTACTATAAATAGCTTTAGGTCATTTTACTTTACTCATTTTCCTCATTTTACAAACATGATAACTTTGAAGAAATGAACAAATTCCTTGAAGAATTTTTAACAGTGGCACAAGAAGAATTAGAATAGTGCTGTATCAATAAAAGAAATTGTATTCATAGTTAAAACCTTTCCAACAAAAAACCCCATGTCTAGATAGCTTAATTGATGAATTCTATTAAACATTTAAGAAAAAAAATTAGCAGTCCTACACAAACTCTTTCAGAAAACACAGAATAAAAAAAAAAAAAATTCCAAACTCAGATTATAAGGACAGGCTTACCAGGACACCAAAACTATTACAAGAAACCACAGACCAATATCTCTCACAAATACAAATGAAAAAATTCTTAACAAAATATTAGTAAGTTGATTAAAGAATAAATAAAAGAATACTATGGCTAAATGGGGTTAATCCCAGGAATGCCAGGTTGGTTTCACATCTGAAAGTCAACCAATGGAACTCACCATGTTAGTAAAGGAGAAATATATGGTCATTTTAATAGAAGCTGAGAATTTCACAAAACCACATTAAACAAAATGGAGGGGTGTTCTTCTTTAAGCTTACAAAGGGTATTTTCCATAAACCTACAACTAACATTATTCTTTATGGTGAAAGACTGAATACTTCTCCCCTAAGATCAGGAATCAGGAAAGGATTTTTATGCCACTTCTAGTCTACATTGTCCTGGAGGTCCTACCAGTGCAATTGTGCAAGAAAACAGAGACATATAAGGGAAGGAAGAAGTAAAACTGTCTTTACACAGAGATGGCATGGTTATGTATACAGAAAAAGCCCAAGAAATCTACAAAATGGTTGTTAGAACCAAGTGCACTTAGAAAAGTCTCAAGGTACACAGTAAATACACAAAAAAAATCATATTTCTATATTGTGATGGTTTCAAATTTTTCATATATTCTTTGACATTCTTCCCTTGAAAAAATAGATTCTAATTTCCTTTCCTTGTATGTGGGCTGGTCATAATAATGTGCTTCTAATGAATAGAATGTGGTGGAAGTGACCATGTATGACTTCTGAGACTAGGTCATAATAGGCATTGCTGCTTCTGCTTGTTCTTTTGGATCACTTGGTCTGGGTGAAGCCAGACACCTTGCCATGAGGTTACTTGAGCTGTCCTGTGGAGAGGCCCATGTAGAGGGGAACCGATTCGCCAGCACCATCTTGTCAACCATGTAAGTGAGTCACCTCGGGAGTATATCCTCCTCTACCTTCAGTTAAGCTCTTGTAGATTTCAGCCCCTCCGTCTTTGCGTCTGCAGCTAAATACCCAGATACAGAGAAGTACAGACAAGCCATCCTCACTGTGTCCGAATCTAAATTCCTGGTCCATAGAAACCATGAGATACGGATTATTGTTATTTTGAGCCTCTAATTTTTGAAGAGGCTTGTTATGAAGCAATAAACTATAAAAGCAATGAACAACTGGAAAAGGAATAAAATATCATTTTTGATTATAGTAGCATCAGAAATTATTTAGATATAAAAATAACTAAAAGCATGCAAGACCCTTTATAATGCATTGTTCAAATTAAAGAAGACCTAAATAAATGCAGATACAATATTTGTGGATTGAAAGACTCAGTATTACTGATATGTTGATTTACTTTGAATTTATTCAAAGATTCAATGTCAAAATCAGTAGACCTTTTGGCAGTGAAGTCTTCATACAGTAGTATCAACTACCTTTTTTAGTGCTGCCATTCCCTATGGGATTTCTATGTCTTACTTCTTTGGCTCTTGACTGCATAACCAAAATCAATAGTTGGTTTATCCTGGAGGAGGATAAACGGGGCTTTTATCTTCCTCAGTTGTCAGGTAAAACAGACCATGGCAATTCAAAACCGGATGGGATGCTTCTAGAACAAGGTTATCCAGGGCTACCTTCTTTAGAGCTTCCAGAGCCCCAGGTGAATTATTTTTTGCAGGGCTCAATTTGATGAAAAGGCAGATTGCAAAATTCATAGGCCCATAGGAGGTATAGAGACTTATAAATGAAGATTTGGAATAATGGGTAGAGAAAGATACCAATATACTTGTCTATTGTCTGATCAGCACACATAAAGATTCTTTAAAGTGTCCAGGTACTAACTCTCTACATTCTTTATTATTAAGTGCATTGTTCCTGAATAATTTTATATTGCCCACTATGGAAAAAGGTAGCAATATTGTTATAATTAATAAAGCCAAGACTCTTTGTAACCTGTTTGTACTGAAACAACATAGATTTCTTTGCCTCTGCAGTTCCCTAACACCATTTACTTAATGACTCTGCAAGTCTGCAGTCTATCATGCCACCTGTGAACACTTGCTTCTAAGGACTCTCTCAAAAAGCATTACTGTACTTATTAATGATGACCACAGATGCAAATCTTACCAAGAATGTCCAGAAAAGAGTGAATGAGAACTCCCTTTCTGGTCATTAAAGCGCCATTCAGAATTTTATAGCATAAACGTACATCAACAGATTTTCCGTCTGTGTCTGTCTTCTCTTGGACTTCTTATGCTGTAATCATTGCATTCCTAGAATGTGCTTTCTTTCCATACTGACTAAACCCTACCTTCCACACACCCCCACCAATGGGCAGGATAGGTGAGAAGCCTGTGGGCGGAGCCAGAAGAGCAGTCCCAATCCCACAAGGAATGTCCATCCAGCTGAAGACTGACCTGAGAGAATAGGAAATTGCCTTGTGGGGCATGACATCTGCTGCAAAGGTCTGTTTGTGTCGTGGAGCAAAATTCTCAAGAGCCTTTAAAAGGGCCAGGCCTAACGCTCCCCAGAGGACCACTGAACACATGATTCAGAGCCAGTGGGGGTGGGGGTGGGGTGACCGTCCCGAGAGACCCGCACTGGAGCACAGGGTAACTTTCACTCATTGCCTCCTCTGCCACCCTCCAGTGCTGTTGAAAGGACGTGGTACATCAGTGACAACCAGGTCCACATACATGCTTAAGCCCAAGGGTAAGAGCAATCTCTGTAGCCTAGAGCTCTGAACACAGGTTGTGTCTGATATGAGGGCCACTCAAATCATCATGTCACCAACACTGTCAGCGCAATCATGCAGAAAATACACTGTGATGGCAGCAGAAAGGATCTGCTCACCAGGGCCATCCTGGAGGCTGGAGTCCCAGAGCCCCTTATGTTGATGAGCAATATCTTGTTGCTTGGGTAGGGATGGAGGGGAAGAGCTCACATGGGTTCCTGTCTCAGCTTAGCCTCACCTTGATGGCTCTGCTATCCTTCCTGGTCCTGGGCACTAGGAGGGCATTTTGAAAATTTCTGTAAAAGTGCTTCCCTACATAAGACACACATGGGCTGGGGACTTTTTTTTTTTTTTTTTTAAAGAGGGCTCCAACCCTGAGATCAAGACCTGAGCTGAGATCAAGAATTGGACACTTAACTGCCTAAGCTACCCAGGCACCCCCTAAATAAGGCACACATGGGACACAGGCCAGTGCCAGGATGCCCTAGTACTGCCAACCTGGCTGGTCTCGAGGTTCTGGAGGGGGCACTTAGGAAATTTTGAGGAATGCACTTCAAAGAAGAACCATCACTCACCTGGGCCTGAGGGTAGTCCTGAGGTTTATCAGCCCCTGGCCTACTTGTAATCTACTTTTGACTTTCTCAGGACATATCATGTTAGTATCTTCAGGTGAAATAATTTCCCCAAGGATAAAGGAAATTCTTTACCACTTTTTAAAAAAAACAATCTGGAAAGGATGGAGACTATTAAGCTACCACGTCACCTTACCTCATCTAGATTAAGAGAGGGGTTATTACATTAGTTTCCTTGACAGAACCACCTCCATTTTTATTATGGAGTCACCTAGGGCTCTGGTGAACACAGAGCATGAGATTTAGATAAGTCTGGGTGTGCTAGATTACTATTGTTTCTTCTATTCTCTTATGCGGGAGTATGAAATTCATGAATTGCTAGAGTAATTCAGCAGTCATTGTTGATATTTTTCTCTTCTTGATGATGGATCACAATCTTCCATCCACGTACTGACTGACCATCTACAAAACCTTACGTGGCTTGATGCACCTGGATTATTGCCTCAGGCTTCTAAATTGCCAAGGCTTCTCTTGCCAGCTTCTCTTGTCCTCCTCCTCTCATGGGCCAGGTAATTCTAAAATGCAAATCTATTAATGTCTCTTCTATCACTTGCCACTTTCGTGGTCTTGCATTATCCTCCATTTCCTCATTCGGGCCTTCTCCACATTTTTTTTTTCTTGCCTACAGGCCTTTACACTCACTGTTTGGCCCACGTAGAACATTTTATCATCCCATTGTTCCCATTTGTGGGCCAATTTATACTTGTTTTTGTGTCTCAACTTGAATTTTACTTTCTCTTGGAAACTATCTCAACATCCCCAAAGTAGTCTTTCCCTATTATTACACAAATTATGCTTTAATCATTGCTTTTTTGTCTCTTTCACCAGAATACAAATTTTATTAGAATAGTGAATATGTCTGTCCTATTTCCCATCATAAATACTTTGCCTAACACAACAACTTCATAGAAAATTGTAGATGAATAAGTAAATTGCATAATGTTTACAGCTTTGTGAAGTAAGCCTTTATATTAGTTTCATTCCAAAGATGAGAAAACTGAGGCTTGCCAAAATAAAATCATTGGATTTTGTCCATGGAGGAACAGTTTATAGCTGTCCAAGCTCTACCATTCTCCTTTTTGACAACCTCAGAACAAAAAAATGTCTTTGTGTCTTGAAGCCTTTGTGTTTTTCATGGCAATCATCTTGATGGTCACTTCCACAGAATCGGGTGGGGTGGGGTCTCATGATGTATTGTAAAAGTATGGACAGGTGCATTTGAAATAGTCAAAGTTATTTTTATCTTTAGTATAATGGTTTCTGTATCAGCCCAGTTATTGTCATCTTAAACACGTACCTCTCAGCCAAGTCACAAATATTTCATGACTTGTTATAGCTTCTGTTCTGACTCAGTAATTCTTAATACCCTTGCTCATGTCACGAACAGCCTCTGGGTCCTGATACCACACTCCTAATCCACTCCATCTATGATGGCACTCCTCCTCCTCCACCACCACCCCCACCACCCCCACCACACAAACAAGCCATCCAGCTTTGTTCTGGAATCAACAGCACACATGGAATTAAGTTCTTGGCAAAGTTTAGCCCCACATGTATTGGATGAATCCAAAGTGGCTGATCCTTTAATCAAACAATTCTTCGTCATAGAAATAAGATCCTACATGTTTTTCATGTTTGCTACTGAGAACAAAACTGTCCAATTAAAATATGAATCACATTGCTATACAAGCTCCTATAAAAACACTTTGGGGTTAGAAAAAGTGTTTTCTCTCAGTTTAAATGCTCAAAAAATCTCTATTATCTATGTGTCTATGTATTCTGAAAATATATATACATATGTGCAGATGTTAAGTGTTATACCTTTCATAGGAACTTCCTCCGTGTCCTTCCCCATCACTACCTTTGGGATCCAGGTTTGTTAAGACTATGGAAGAACATCATTCTGCAGAGATTTCAAAGCAGTATAGGTAACATCTGAACATTGCATTTTATTACAAATAAGAGGAAGAATATGACTATTAGACTAGCCTCAGTCTTCTGTAGTTCTTAAATTTCATTCTAAAGGAATACAAAGAATCAAAACACGGTCTAACTCTGAGAGACGAGTGCCCAGTCCCCCTCAATACTAAAACAGTTAAGCAAGCACCAAGAAAGATGAAATCAAAGTGTTTTGAAAGGAAGGATCAGGTCACAAGCACAGAAAAATATCAAGTTATGCCACTGGTCAGAAGTCCTAATGCGATGGTATCAATTCTATTAGGAACAATAATACCAGGAGTGGGGGATAATACTCTGACAAAGGTCCATAGATACAACAGATGGTTGTTACAACCACCCTGTAAGTTACACATATGTAATTAAAGGTCAGAAGTGTCCACCTTGTCTCCATGTTGGACTTTCAGATATTTAGTAAGAATTTTTTCCTTCCCTTTACCCATGATGTTCCCTGAAGAGGTTGCAAACCTACAATTGAGGGGGTGATTCCAGCTAGCAGACATGTTTTGTTGGGTTCACCCAGTGGGTTTTCTTAAATCCATATTTCTATCTTCAGCAGTTGGAGGATCTAGCAACACTGATTTCCATACTGCTGAGTGCCAACAGACAGTGGGAGCTGAGCACCTGGAGCCCTTTCAGTGGGTCATATGTTTGCTACAACTGTTTGAACTTTTATTTTCTTATACCAGCCCCCCTTGATCCGTTTTACATCATCTGCCTGGCTCCTCTAAGAATAGGGGATTGCAACTCCTATTCCACAGAGTCTGTCCTTCCCACCCATTTCTACCTGTTCCAATTCTAGTCATCATTCATGATTCATCTCAAGTGTCAATCTCTCTCTCCTTTCCTTGACAATCCGATGTGAGCTGACCCTCTTTTGAGTACTCATAACATTCCTTACGTTCCTGCTGTAGCACACAAAGTACCCGGCAATAATACTATTTTTATCTGTATTGTACTTATCTTGCTAGTGTGAGATTTATAAGCTTACATATTCACTCATCCATTCATCCAGCAAAAATGGATTAAGTACAAGGTGCCACACACAAGGTTAAGTTCTGTGGATACTGTGATGAATAAGAGAAACAGGCCCTTGAGGAGATACTGAGAGCAGGATCTCTGTCGCCGATCCTGGCTTCCACCGCCGAGCCCAGTAAAGTGCCTTGTACCTCACTCGGAATTTGTTGAAGTGAATTTTTGGCAGCTATTAACTTTGTCCACACCATCCCATTAAATAAAAGCACTAGCGCTGTATTCCATCAAGAGGCATTCTGAAAATCAATTTTCATTCATGCATACTGACCTCTTAAAGATTTCTTCTCCCATTCCAGTTACTTTGAATCACCAAGGTTGCATTCTGAAATAATACTCAGAGTACTTGGATGTCCCTCTAAATTTATTTACCTGGGTAACTGCTGAAAGAGAGGCGATTACTGCTGGTGTCTTTATCTTTGATGTTGAAGTCCCAGTGTTTATATATCCTGAGCATGGCTGCGTATGTATACCAGCTTGAGTGAGCAAAAAAGATGTTCTCAAATCCAGGAAGAACCTATAGCCAGAATCATAGTGAATGACGCAGATGTATATAGATCACTGACTACAAGTGTAGGAAGTATCCAGGGATTGTGTCAATTTGGGTTTTCATTGCTATATTATCTGAAAATATGGCCATGGGACAAAACATTAACCTGTAATGTGTCCTTTAAGTATCTAAAATGGAAGACTGTGGGAGGTGGGAGCAGGAGATTCAAAACGCATGGGAAGAATGGTGGAAGAAACATAGGTAACATCCTGTACTTACAACTCCCTCTATCAGCTCCTTCCAGTTCTTAACTTCTAGATAGAGGAACCAGGAGCTGATAGATGGCTCGAGCCAGAGGCGTGGAGTGTGGATACACACTTGGGGAGACATATAGAAAAAGCCTGTGTGGACCAGAGCAAGGAAAAAAGAGAGAGGCTGCTATGTGTCTCACCTTAATAAGAGCAGAGCAATGTCCCATGTCCCATCTCTTAAAAACCTTCAGGCTGGAATTTTTTGTGGGAGAAACCGAGGGAATTAGATCCAACAGATCTCCAACAGCATTCAGGAACTGAATCTGGAACAGGGTCATGGGCTGGAAAAAGACAAAGACTGGTCTTAAAGGTGATTTGTGGCAGTTGGATGTCATTTTTCTAGTTCTCCTGTTGTCAGAGATCCATTCAGTTATTCCTTTGGCAGGGTCCCTAATGGAACAAATGCACTAGATTCTACTGTGGCTTATAAAATAATTATTACTTTATGGTTTGTAAGAGATGTGTTAACAGATTTTGATACCCAAAACACTAGTGATTATTTTGGGCCAAATAATTCTTTCTTGTGGGGGTTGTGCACTATAAAATATTTAGCAGCATCCGCAGCCTCTCCCCATTAGTATCAGTAACACCCTCCTGGTTTTGATTACCAACAGTGTCTTCCAAGGCATTGCCAGCCATGTCTGGAGGGAGATTGCCCATAGTTGAGAATCACTGATTTATAGCAAAATATTCAACTAAGATTTAAAAAAAAATTATTGTGTGTTTAATGTAGGAGTCACTAGCTTAACAGCATTTACCCCAAAGCAATGGTCAGACTTGAATATGTAATTTGAGCTAACTAGAGAGCACAGCTTGACAAGAGTCAATCCACCAGAGTAGCCTGGGGCTGAGATCTACAAATTGGTCTTTGGGCAGAGTTGGTGAAAAGACAAACACAAATGGCATTTTAACCTAGAAAACAAAAGCAAAAAAGCAAAAACCAGAACCTGATTTTTTATAGAAGTATTCTCTTTGTGTTGTTTTTTGAATAAGTAATACTGTCATTATTCAAGATTTTAAAAATTATGATGGGGGTGGGGCGCCTGGGTGGTTCAGTCGGTTGAGCATCAGACTCTTGATTTCAGCTTAGGTCATGATCTCAAGGTGGTGGGCGTGGGGCAGGAAGTCTGCTTGAGATTCTCTCCCTTCTCCCTCTAGCCTCAATAAATAAATCTTAAAAAAAATTATGTTCAGATCTACAGTACAAATTCTCCTTACTCCTATCCTCCATTTGCTCAGGTGCCACTTTGTTTCCAGTCTGCCACTTTTATTGGTTTCTGTGTCTATCTTTAGATGTTTTAATGTGTCTTATAAACACATTTTTTAAACAAATGGTAGTGATTATACACACGACTCCTTTTTCTTTTTAAAAAAGATTTTATGTATTTATTCATGAGAGACACAGAGAGAAAGGTAGAGACGTGGGTAGAGGGAGAAGCAGGCTCTCTGCGAGGAGCCTGATCTCAATCCCAGGACCCCGGGATCATGACCTGAGCCAAAGGCGGATGCTCAACCACTGAGCCATCCAGGTGCCCCTGTAAGCACTACTCTTCACCTTGATTCCTTTTCCCTTAATATTTTTCACTTGTTTTGGTGACCTTTCCGTTTCAGATGTAAAAATCTTCCTCATTCTCTTAAACACTATATATATATATATATTATATATAACTTTAAATTCAATTAGCCAACATATAGTCATCATTAGTTTCAAATGCAGAGTTCAGTTATCATCAGTTGCATATGACACCCAGTGCTCATTACTTCATGTTGCCCTCCTTAAATCCCATCATCCTGTTACTAGATACATTATATTTTAACCAGTATTGTACTGATAGACTTTTAGGTGCTTTCTAGTCTTTTGCTGTTACAACATGTTACAATAATCAATCTTGGACACATTACTTTGTATGTGGTGAGGATAGATACCTAGAAGTGATTTAGATTTTAATAAATATTGCCAAATTGTCTTCGTTGGGCTTATTTTAATAGACACTCTTACAGCCTCAACAACATATTAAACACTGAGTTTATTTCCATTTGGATAGGTGAAAAACAGTATCTCATTGTAGTTTATATTGGTAATTCTTTTATCCGGAGTAAGGCTGAGCATGTTTAAAAACCTTCGGATTTGTTTTTTTGTAAACTGTTCATATGCCTTATTTATTTTTCTTATTCTTTCTCTTATCAACTTTTAAGAGTTCTTTAAATATTAAGGAAATTAGTTCATTGTCTGATATAAAGTGAAAACATTATTTTTCAGTTTGTAATTTGCCTTTAATTTTTTTGCCTTTATTTTTAAAATTAAGAATGGTACCATACATATGAAAGAATAAAATGTATATGCACAATTTAAGAAGAAATAGAAAAAAAATACCACTTATGAACCCACCTCACAGATTAGGAAATAGAACATTAGCTGTGCCTTGGAAGCCTCCAATCTCATCCTCCTCCTTACCAAGAGTAAGCATCTGCTAAATTCTGTGTGGCTGTTTACCCACTTTTCTTAAATTTTTTTTATTTATTTATGATAGTCACAGAGAGAGAGAGAGAGAGAGAGAGAGAGGCAGAGGGAGAAGCAGGCTCCATGCACCGGGAGCCCGACGTGGGATTCGATCCCGGGTCTCCAGGATCGCGCCCTGGGCCAAAGGCAGGCGCCAAACCGCTGCGCCACCCAGGGATCCCTACCCACTTTTCTATTACATTGTCATCTGTGTATACATCCCCAGACAATGTATTTTTAAATCTGCCTGCTTTTGACTTTATTCAAATAGAATTATATTATGTACATTCTTCTCCTAAAATTATTTTTTTTGACATTTATCAATGTTGATAGTGTAGAAATAGCTTATTCATTTTCATTGCTATAAAGTATTCAATTACCTGAATATATAGTATCACAATATGATGAACATTTGGAGTATTTCCAGTTTGCAGCAAAGCAACGGTACTCTGATTTTTTTGTATAGGGACCTTCTACATCCAAGAATGTTTTTAACCTCTGATGTATTTACTAGGTTGTAGAACACGTGTTATCTTTAAATGTTTCAAGTAACATCTAATCCCTTTCCAAAGCAGTTGGAACAATTTACTCAATTCAGCAGTGGTTAAGATTTCCCACTTCTGGTGTGTAATATAATCTCATTGAGGCATTTTTTTAAAAAGACTATTTATTTATTTATTTATTTATTTATTTATTTATTTGAAAGCGAGCGAGCAAGCAAGCGAGAGAGAGCATGAACAGAACAGCAGCAGAAGGATAGGGAGAAGCTGACTCCCCACTCATTGAGGAGTTCCACACAGGGCTAGATCTCAGGACCCCAAGATCATGACCTGAGCTGAAGGCAGATGCTGAACTGACTGAGCCACCCAGGCATCCCCTTGTTGACCTTTTAATCTGTATGTCTTTGAAATTAAGCATTTCTCCACGTTTATAGGTCATTTTTTGTTTCCTTTTCTGTGAAATTCCTATTGATATTTTTGCCTACTGCCCTTTTTTACATTGGGTATTTTCTTTCTTTAAATTTATTTGTTGTTTTTTTATGTATTTCCAATACAAACCCTTTGTTAAATTATTGCAAATATTTACTCTTGATTTGCAGCATATCTTTTCACTTTCTGTATATATAGTGTCTTCTGATGAAAAAAAATTTATTTAAATTAGCAGATTTTATATTTTTCTTCATGGCTAGTACTTTTTTTGGTCTTATTTGAGATATTGATGCTTACCTTAAATCATAGTCTCCTAGGGGATGCTCAGTGCTACTGGATCAATGCTATTCTCATTATTTCTAAGCCTTCTCAAGGGGCAAAGCAATTTCTTTTAAAAATATGACTTTTTTAAAGGAAGTCAAATAGTGACTTCCTACTTAGATAACAACTTTATAAACTACACTGTCTTTACTTCACTGATTTTTCTTATGCTGAAAATCTTGACATTCAATTTATTTATTTGCTTTATCTCACCACATCTATTTTTTTTAAAGATTTATTTATTCATGAGAGACAGAGAGAGAGACAGAGAGAGAGAGAGAGAGAGGCAGAGACACAGGCAGAGGGAGAAACAGGCTCCATGTAGGGAGCCTGATGTGGGATTCTATCCTGGGACTCCAGGATCATGCCCTGGGCCAAAGGCAGGCACTAAACCACTGAGCCACCTGAGGATCCCCTCACCATATCTATTAAATTTTAAAATAACAACACTAATATTATTGCTAAGGTGAGATTACTGAATCACAGTTTAAGGTAATTTTGTTTTTATTTTTATGGTGGTTGTGGTTTTTCTTGTCCTTAGGATCTATCCCATGAAGAATGTACAGTGGTAACTGTGTTAAGGTCACTGGAAATAACTGCTCTCCATGTGGTTATGCCATGAACTTGATATATAGTTAGATATATTCATGCCGTGAACTTGATATATAGTTAGATATATTCATACTAATGCATTTTAAGGTTTTAGGAACTGTTTTTCTTCTATATAATTCCATTTTGTTTTATAATTATGAACAGCATTTACAAAGTTCCAAAGTCAAATGTATATAAAGACACATTCAGAGAAATGTAGCCTTCATTCCTGTCTTCTCCCTTTTCTTTTGTTCCTTTTTTGGTATGTAATCTTTTTTTAATAGTTTTTTTTATAGTTTATTCTTTCATTGTTGTTTATTCTTGGAAAGTTAAGCAAATCTGTCTATCCATCCATCCATGCATCCATGCATCCATCTTATTTCCATTTCTTATATAAAAGGCAGTAAACAATTCCCACCGGTCTTCACCTTAGTTTTTTACACTTCATAACAAATCCTGAACATCTCTCCATTAACAGTATTTGGTATGTAATGGCATATTTGGCTATCTACCTCATTCCTGTCGTACATCATTTATGCAGTGAGTCTTCTATGTATTTGGCTATTTTTCAGTCTTTTGCTATTATAAATTATCCTCAATGAGGAGGCCAGCACATAAGCCATATTGAATTTTTGCATGTGAAACTTTGTGATAATCCTAGAAGTGGGATTCCTTGAACAAAGAGTAAATGAGTAGGTGATTTGGGTACTGAGTTTTCTGTCCATAGCAAATATACCATTTTGTATTACCATCAGTATTTTGGGAGAGTGATTTTTTTTCCCCCTTAGCCTTCCCAGCAGACTAGCCTTTCATATTTTGGAATTTCTGCCAAATTGACAAGTGAGAAAGTATGTCTCAGTATGGTTTTAATTTTGTATTTCTAAACTTAAGGCTTGGTTCATATGATTTAAGAATGTTTTGCAACACTTTTCTATATACATATATATACATATAGTGTGTGTGTGTGTGTGTGTGTGTGTGTATGCGCGCTTGTGTGTGTATTACCCCCAGGAAACAAAATCTTCATAACTTTTGGAAGTATATTATTATTATTATTTTAAAGATTTTATTTTTTATTCATGAGAGACACACAGAGAGAGGGGCAGAGACATAGGCAGAGGGAGAAGCAGGCTCTGTGCAGGGAGCTCAACGTGGGACTCAATCCCAGGACCCTGGGATCACGACCTGAGGCAGAGCAGACCAGGCGTCCCTGGAAGTATATTAAATGGTACCTTTGGATCTTCAGTGATTTAGTAAGGCTTTTGAAAATATTATGATGAGGGCATGTGTGTGTGTATGTGTGTATGTGTTATAGGTGGTGGGAAGTATAGAACTTGTACATTTAGACATTTTGCCTTAACAATTATATCACCTAAAATACTAGCTTTATTAGGTTAGTTAAATAGCTGGTACATTCATCCAGTACATTCCTTAACCTACTCCACAGCACAGTATTATGAAAGAGATTAAGAGATAAAGAGATTGTGCGTTACCCTTGAATTTTGTGTCAGACGCTGAGTCAGGTGCTAGCAATATAACAAGACAGTGTTTGTGTGCAAGAAATTTATAAGCTAGTCCTAATTTGATCTGCTTCTAGGTTGCAATGTTATTTTAAAGATAATTTCCAATATACTTGCCATACCAAATGAATTCCAAGCAGCCTTTTAAAAATCTTACCTTTGTCTTTTCTAACATAGCCCTCCTCATTGCTCCTACATACAGCCCGTCCATTTGTGTCATAACATAGCCTACATGTCTCCAAAATGGGTCATCCTTGTATTCTTTCATGTTTTTCCGGGTCCACTCATCTTGCTTCCTGCAACAGAAATCAGATTTGCCCTAGAGATCTCCATGGTTGCTCATCCAAAGCTAAATTATACCCAAGCATTTAGAGATTATATGTTCAGATATTTATGCTAGTGTAATTTACATTCTGGATCTTGTAAAGTTCCAATCACCTTGAAAGGCTATCAGGGAAAATCCTAAATGATTTTTAATTTCTTTCTGGGACTATGGTTCTTCCTTGATAGCTTTCTGCATGCTCTACCTAGGTGTAACATTTAGCCTCTTGTGATATTGAAATCTATGAAAGTCAAGGACAGGCCATCTGAATGCATTTCATATAAAACCATAATATCTTATTAAATCAGTAAGGATAAGTTATTAACTTTTTTTTTGGTATGTGGAAGTGGTAAATTTCATCAACAACAACAAAACCTCCTTAAGCACAGGGTGGTTTATATATATTTATATTTCTTTCCAATCATTTTCATAGCTTATGGTTCATTCTACTTCTGTTGTTGCTGGTAACTACCTCAACACCTCTGTCCTAGCATGCTTAGCAAGAGTCTCTTATCTTTTATAGTCCTTCCATTCTGCTTCTCCTCTTTTAGTTCTCTGCACTTTATAGGGAATGATTTGACAAAACTTTGTATACTGAAAGCTATTTCTGATTTTTTCATGCTATTTCCAGATGTGTCTTAGAATACAAGGTCATTGTTTCATGGGATCTAGCCCAATAATTTTTAATGATGCTTTGTAGGACATTAGCATTCGATGGAGAGACTGCTCTGTGTATGATCTGGAGGGCCAAACCAGGAGCCCTTTTGTCCTCAAATTGATCACAACCACAAATATAAAACAAATCCTAGATATAAAACAAATAGAAAACAACTCTTCTGAATATTGAGAATTATTAGTCCTCAGAAAACTTGATTACATTGGCAGTGTTCTCCGAGGAAGCTAAGGATAAGGACTGGATAACAGCTAGCACTCCAGCTAGGGTGAGCAACCAGGCCTGTGACACAGAGGCACCTCAGAGAGAGGATGAGGAGGGATCTCTGGAGTAGAGGGGCCCTCAGGTGGAAGCAGCCCAGGCATTTCACTTTGCCTTCTGTACATTGATGGTGTCTTCCTCCAGATGTGTCACAAGCAAACAATAATGACATCCAACCTGACTTTTTAAAGAGTCCAACTTAGAGGACATGTCTGTAAGCAGTTTTCATGTCATTACCAAAAACTGCTATACCTCACTACAAGACCAGCTCTGGAGTCCTGCCGAACAGGTAGAAAAACAAATTGGTGAAGGAAAAATTGCCCTGCAGTCCCAATTCAGGCCCTGCAGTCTCCAAGAGGAAAGAGGACAGAGGAAAGCTATTATACATACTCCATAAAATCTTGTACTTTATCCACGATGGAAGGTTTCTTAATCAGTTGTGGGTAGAGGTTAACAAAGTGGTCATACATGTGTCTGAAACAACAGAAGAAAATGGTTACATTTCTATTTTTCTTCTTAGAATAGGCAAATGACAATTTTTTGAGTAACTAAAAGGTTCCCTTCTTGCAAACCTTCCCCAGCTTTTTAAAAAAAATCAAATGCACAATTTAAAATTGAGAAATATTTCCAAAATATAGAAAAGCATATGATAAAACAAGCACCCCAAGTATCTCTACCCAACTTTATTAAAGTCATATTTTGCCATGTTCGTGCATATAGTTTATTATTTATATTTCTAAAAGATTTTATTTATTCATGAGAGACACAGAGAGAGAGGCAGAGACATAGGCAGAGGGAGAAGCAGGCTCCCTGAAGGGAGCCTGGTTCAGGACTTGATCCCAGGACTCTAGGATCATGACCTGAGTCAAAGGCAGACAGTCAATCACTGAGCCACCCAGGCGCCCTGAGCATATAGTTTTAAATAGAAATAAAACATCAGAGAGGTGCCTGGCTGATTCAGTCAATTGAGCCTGTGACTCTTGATCTTGGGGTTGTGAGTTCGAGTTCCATGCGGAGTGTAGACAGTACTTAAAAATAAATCTTTTAAAAAATATATTAGATAGAGCTGAAGCCCCTGTGTGCAGTTCTCTGACACTAATTCCACACTCTTCTCCACAGTGGTAACTCCAATCTTGAATGGCTGATTTATTACCTTTATGCATGTTTCTATGCCACCACTGGATATAGATTTAATGATAAATACTGTACAGTACTACTTAAGCTTATGGACAAAATATAAACAAGATCATATTATCACTCTACAATTTAATTCTCTTGACATGACATTTTTAAAGAAATGTATTATCTGCAGGTTAAATTTATTATTTTCATCTGCTGATAGTATTCCATAGTATCACTGTATAAGAATTCATGTATGCAACCAGCTTTTCACTGTCCTAATGCAACTTCAAACACTGTTGTAAATGTCTCTTCTTACATATTTGCATGTTCTTCTAGAATATATATAGCATATATAAAATTGCAATTGCTGGGGTGAATGCTCTATATAATTATAGTTACTAGGTATTGCCAAGTTGTTCTCTATACTGATTGCACCCATTTACATTCCCACTAGTTATTGCTTAGACTTCTCCCTTGCTCCACAGTTTCACCAACACTTGGTGTAGTCAGAACTCTTCATTTTTGACAGTTTAGATGGGATTTACATGGTTTCTCATTGTTTTAATTTTCATTCTCCCTCCCCCTCAGGATTATTGGCTATTTGGGATTCTTTATTTTAAAACTTAGTTTAGAAAATTAAAAATAAATTAAAAATTAATAAATAAAATGTACTTAAAAAATTAAATGTCCAGGCACCTGGATGGCTCATTAGGTTGGGTATCTAACTCTTGATTTTGGCTCAGATCATGATCTCAGGCTTGTCATGAGGTCAAGCCCCACAACAAGCTCTTTGCTGAGCGTGGAGCCTGCTTGAGATTCTCTCTCTCCTCCTACCCCTCTCCTGACTCCTGTGCACTGTCTCTCTCTCAAAAAAATAATAAAATAAGTAGATAAATAAGTAAATGCATCTCATATGCTATAAACATTTTAATTGATATAATTAACATAACATTGTGTAAATTTAAGGTGTGCAGTGTGTTGATTTGATACATTTACAGATTGCAATGTGATTACCATGGTAGCATTACCTCACACTTCAATCACATCACAAAATTATTTCCGTTTTGTGGTGAAAATAATATCTAGTCTTCTAATAATCTTGACCCTTGTAATACAGTATTGTTGACTATAATCACTATGTTGTGCAATAGAGCTCCAGTGCTTATTTATCTACTAGTTAAAAGTTTGTACTTTTAAACAACATCTCCCCAATTAATTGATGAAAATAATCCATTTATATTTATTTTCATTTAATATACTTGGAAGTATTTGTACAATCTTTTCTGTTTTCCATTTACCGTTGTTTTCTATTGTCCCTTTTTATGTGTTCCTTGTTTAGATAACATTTTCATTATCCTTCTTTTTACTTCTCCTAATTTAAAAGCTATAAAATCTATTTCTATTCTTTTAGAAATAGATCATCATTAAAATTTTTAGAAACATTCATAACTGAATTTCCTTGTACTCTCAATGAATTTTGTCTTTCTCTTGTCCTCCAAACATGATTCATATTTTAGCAAGTTTTAACTGCCCATGGACATCCCTATCATGTTATTGTCCAAAGATTTAGTTTTAATTTTTTAATGAAAACATTTCTATGAAAATTTTTTTTAACTTTTGCAATCACATTTTATTAAATTCTTTGTTTCTTGTATTAACAATTGCTCCTTATATCCCAGACGTTCCCTCCTGTTATTCTTGTTAGTGTATAACTTACTATAGTTTAACAGAAGTCTGCGGGTGGTAAAACAGTTTATGTATCTGAAAATATCCTTATTTTGCCCTTGCTCTTGGATGAACTTAAATGGTTTTAAGATTTGAGTTTAGTTATTTTCCTGTAGTACTTTTAAGATCTTGTTTTCACATCATCTGGTTTTATTGTTGCTGATGAGAAAAATGCTATCAATCTAGCTGAGATTCCTTTGTAATCAATGTCTTTTCTTTCTAATAGCTTTTAAGATTATTTATCCCTGGGGTGCCTGGGTGGCTCAATTGGTTAAGTATCTGATTCTTGATTTCAGCCCAGGTCATGATCCCAGGGTTGTGGGATTGAGCCCCGTGTTGGGCTCCATACTGGGTGTGAAGCCTGCTTGAGATTCTATCTCTCTGTCTCTGTCTCTCTCTGCCCTTGCCCCCCTTCTCTAAAAAAAATTTTTTTTAAATTTAAGATTATTTATTTATTTATTTATTTATTTATTTATTTATTTATGAGAGACAGAGAGAGAGAGGCAGAGACATAGGCAGAGAGAAGCAGGCTCCCTGCGGGGAGCCCGATGTGGGATTTGATCCCAGGACTCCAGGGTCATGACCTGAGCCGAAGGCAGATGCTCAACCACTGAGCCACCCAGGTGTCCCTAAAAATATATTTTTTAAATTACTTATTTCCAGTTTTCTGTAGTTTCACCCACTGTGCTATAGCAATTTAATAGATGTGTCTTCCAACTGAGGACTCTTTTATCTTTTAAAATTTTGATAAATCCTCAGCTATTAACCTGCCAACTATTTATCTGTAATTCCCTAAAGTCTCTTTTTTGGGGGGGCTCCTCACAGATGTATGTTGGAGTTTCTTAATCAAACCGCTCTAATAGCAGGTCTCTCATTATATTTACCCTTTATCTCTTTGGGAAATGGTCTATGCAAACGCCTCAATACTAATTTGATTCAGATTTTTTTTTCTCTGATTGTGTCCAGTGCAGAGTTTGCCCATTTATCATTTTTTAAATTTTTGTAACTTTCATGTATACATTTCATTAAAAATGAAGTTTCATTAAAAATATCCATTCATCTTCTTATTTATTCCTTTTTTTTTTGTTTCATAAATTATTCAAGCTTTACATTGTTTATAACTAAGAGTGCCTCAGGCATATTTAAAGCCTCTATTAAACCATTCTATAAAATTAATCTGAAGTGTGTTCATGATACTATTGTTGATTTTGTTGACTGTTTTTCTTAGCACTCAATTTCTTTGTATATTTTGGAACTTTAGGGTGCAAGCATTTCAAGTTGTTTGCTTATATGCTCATATTCTCTTTCTCCCCACCTCCACCACCTCCCTCTCCCTTTTCCCTAAGTGCCTCCATCTGACTCTGTGAAAACCAGGTCTTATGGTGGCTTTGGGACTTCCTTCCTATGGAATATTGCTGATGCATCTGTAATTGAGCCAGCCTGTGGATGATTTGGTGTCTGTTGCTTTGCTCCCTTACCCCCCAATCCCAAACTCATGGTTTCTTATACCTGTACACTAGGATGCACATCAGTATAAATTAGGTCTCTTAATTTTATCAGTCAAAAGCAGTAAGGAAAAAAAAAAAAAAAGCAGTAAGGTTACTTTGTTTCAGCCTCGACTCTGCCCACTCAAACCCTGAGGCCTTTACCCATCAGCAGGGACAGCTGTCTCTGCTTGTTTCATGCTAAGTACCCAGTGGATCCAAGCTTCATCATTGTTTTCTTTTCCATTTCTGGCTAAGAAGATGTTTCATCTTGTTTTGGGGCCTACTGCATTACTATAATGCTTTATACATTATCTACCTTTTGCTATGGTGCAAAGTGGGTAACTTGTGACTCCCTTGTGCTCTCTGGACTGGAAATTTATCTAAGGTCCTGGTTTTCATTTAATGCTTTTTACTGACCGAGGAAGGTTGGCATTGTAAACAGGAGGTGACTCAGATTCTGCAAATAGGAATTTGGCTGGTTATGCTTTGAAACTTTAGATTTCCTTTATTTAGTAATTTCCAGAACCGAAACGGATAAAATGAGATCCGTTCTATTGCCATTTAGCTAAACAACATTAAAATCCTTTGAAATCTTTTATTTTGTGATCCTTGAATTCAATATGTTCACTTCATGGAAGCTTTTTCTTCAAATTACTTCTAAATTTTTTAAAAAACTGAGTTATCACATTTAACTTTTGTTCCCCATTTTTTATGGTTCCACATTTATATTATTAAGTTCATCACTTTTCTCTATCCACCGCCCCTAAAACTGAGGGAGGAAACAGTGATAAAGCTAGATAGGTATGTGGGTGACAAGAAAAGGACCCTCTGCATTGGCTCATACTCCAGGTGACTGGAATACTGAAACTCCCTTTGAGTTTGATGGCTTGATCTAGTTGCTTGGTGAAGAAACAACCTCATAGTTTGCTACCCCAGGACTTCATGAGGAAGTGGAGATGGCTGCCTGGGCTGTCTGGGCTCATGAGCCTTGCATACCTCAGTGAGCTCTGGGGAGCAAACCTTTTTTTCTATGGCCTGAGGTGGAATAAGTGGACATTGGACCATATGGGAGCAGAAGACTACTGACATTTGTGGTGACTACTGCAAACTCAGGTGCCACTGATTACACAGCTGGAGACCAGGGACAACATAGAAACCTCATCAGATGTCACATAGGGAAACATCCAAGCTAAAGACTAAACAAGATTGTTTCAATTCGGTGGATGCTGGAGAAAGACAAAGGACGACCATTGATTGAACATCTCCCCTTCCTCCAAGATGCCTCAGTAATACCAATGGATCAGTAATACTAATTACTCCAAGATGGATCAATAATACTCACCCATGCTGACATAAAGTGTTTGGAAGAGGAGTGAAACATTCTGAATGGACTCGGTTTAAAAAATGTTATTTCGTTTGTACAGAAATGGCTATGGTAACATTTTCTGCCATCAGAAGGAATGGGTTCTTAAAACTAAAATGATTCATATGAAAATAAAGTGCTATTTTGGAAAAAATAATTTGGGGGCCATTGACCTACAAGGCTCACTCAGGTAAAGAAGCAAAAACTTCATACTTTTTACCCTGAGTCTTCATCACTACACCCCGCTTACTCTCCCTCTTGAGTTCTAGATCCTCTCTCATTTTTCAGTCTGTTTCAAAATAGTGCTAGGTTTCCTAACTGGCGTGATTTTTCCCTCCACAGGGCACTTGACAATGTCTATAGACATTTCTGATTGTCACCTTAAGGGGTGGGGGAGAAGGTGCTACTGTTATCTAGCAGATAATGCTATTAAACATACTACAGTGCACAGGACAGCCCCCACAAAGAATTATTCAACCCAAAATGCCAATGGTGCCAAGGTTAAGAAACTTTGAAAGAGAGGAACATGAATATTGACTTGGGGGTGGTTGCTGAAGACGTCCACATAACAGTAGATAGGACAGATGGAGGTATAGATGGTTAACTGGGCTAGAATTGTGGAACAGTCCTCTTTTTTTGTTGGGAGTGATGGGACCAAGATTTTCCAATTCTGACATTCAGAGCAGGGGAAGAGAAACCTCCACCTTGAGATCAGAAGAGGAGGCCTCAACTGATTCTGGAGCCCAGAGGAATACAGTCCACTTGCAATTTCCTCGTGTTGAGGTCCTTCTCTAATCCTGGGTCTGTGATCCTACACTTTTGTGTGCTACAGCAATAATAAAGTATAGCCGTTGAGGGCAGAGACTTTGAATTCTGAGTTTGAAGGCTGACTTCACTACTTCTAAGCTATATGACTGTAAGCAAGCTTCCCAATTTCTCCAGGCTTCTAAATTCTCATCAAGCGGAGCTAACACTAGTATCTACCTCATGGATGTGTTATATTAATTTCAGCTCTGTGGTGTGCAAAGTCAGTAACTTTACTCCTAAGTCAGCCGAGACTTTGCTTACCTTTCCATGTCTCACATGCATGCTTATGTGAGGATCATAAAGACATAAGTACCCCCACTTGCACCCTAGCCTGAGTATCTTTGCATTACATAAATACCATATCATTTTGCACTTGTCAGGTACTGTCTTCTACTCTTTTCTATTTGCTTCAATTTTCTGGGTCTGAGGCCATAAAAAGCTCCTTTAGTATTTCCTAGAGCAATTAATCCATTTGCATGTGTGCATGCATATGCATGCTCAAACTCTGTAGCTAGACAACCTGGTCCCTGCTTATTAGCTCTGTGACTTTCGGCTCATTACTTAACTGCTCTGTGCTCAAATTTTCAGGTCAATAATAATGGGAATAATAATATGTCCATCATAGCGTTGTGGATTAAGTAATTTAGCTTGTAAAATGTTTTGAACAGTGTCTGCACATTTTACATGCTATATAAGGGCTAGTCATCATCTTTGCCGCTGTCATCAGAAGCAGCAGTACTTTATGCTTCATGTTAAGTTCCCAATAATTACTAGTTGATGGTCCATTCTATATTTCTGAGGGTGGGAATGTGTCTCACTTATCTTTGCTTTGTCTACAGTCTGGGATGGGAAGTGTATTGAGTTGCTAACATCCAGGAACTGAGTTGGGGACATGGAGATTTCTGAGGTGTTTCTTGGTAGTAGGCCAGAAACAAAAAAGGGACCACTTGTGACTACTTTCTTTGCTTGTGCCATAATCTTTTTTTTTTAAAGATTTTATTTATTTATTCATGAGACACACACACACAGAGAGAGAATGAGAGAGAGAGAGAGAGGCAGAGACACAGGCAGAGAGAGAAGCAGGCTCCATGCAGGAGCCCGATGTGGGACTCGATCCCAGGATTCCAGGATCACACCCTGGGCCAAAGGCAGACACTCAATCACTAAGCCACCCAGATGCCCCTACTTGTGCCATAATCTTACTAGAACCTCTTTTCATCATAGTTTTAGCAACCTTGTGTCAACATATTAACTTAAATAGAGTTCTCTTTGAAGAATGTGCTCAGGAGCTAACTCGCCCCTACCTCTTTTCCCCCTCTCAGAGCCTGGCACAAGGCAGTATAACATGTTTGTTGCAGCGAATTGGCTCACTCCAACTAGATAATTCCATTGGAGATACTTCAGCTGTTGCCTTAGCCATACACACACACACACACACACACACACACACACACACACGGTCTCAGCCACTTTATTATAAACTGGAGCAGACCTGGTACCCACACCCTCATCATCATTCTTTCCAGAAAGGTTTCATGACTCATTTTATTAAAACCAATCTAGGACTATTTATCAGCTTTTACATCATTAATGAGACATGAGACACTCTGATTAGGGAGCCACCCCATCAAGTTAAAAAATGAAGGAAGAAACTCCATTTGGCTGCTAGACACTGCATTACATGGAAATACGTACCTCACACTTCTGGGTCATCTCTAAAGAACTGGAACAATACAGGATTCAATTAAACCTAATCAGCATGTTGTTAAGCAACTGCTAGGGGCAGAAGCACTGTGGGACCTGCCCCTAAATCATGAGCAGATGGTGGAGGGGAGAGATGGAACTCATACCAGTGGGAATGGAATCAGAAAACACTTTGAGAAGATAGCACGTGAGATGGGTCCTGGGAGTCTTAAGCAATATTTCAATTGGTGGAGATGGGAGAGGCACCATCTGGTTCTCAGAGAACACAGTGCTAAGAGTTGCTGGAAAGGGATGTGTGACAGGCTGATGGGGCAGCATGGGACAGCTCAGGAATCCCATGGTGAATGAATGAATGGTGAATGGTGAATATTGCGTGGTAATGGCAATATTCCACGGGGAGCGACTCCTCAGGAGATGGGGGTATGTGGGAGAGTGTGAGGAATGGCAAGACAGTGAGAGAAGCCCCTGGAAATGTTTGCTAGATCTGCTGCTACCACTGTACGTGGTGGGATGATTGTGTGGCAGCAACACAATAAGCTTGGAGCTTCGCGATAAAGTGCAGAGGGCTGGACTATTCTCTGGGGAGTGTTGTGAGAGTTCACAGAAACAACAAATTTTTGAACACATCAAATGAAATGATGGAGGATTTGAGGATATTTCTTTGTAGGTTTTCATTCGGCCTCTCAAGTACGTCATAAGTCGGAAAGAGCAAATTATTTCCTCCTAAGTACTTAAATCAAGCTCTTTATCAGTGTTTCACTGTTCATCCCACAATGCTCAACCTCTCACATACCTCTTCCCCTCAATGTTCTGGAGACTATAAGGTATGTTGCTCCATTTTAAATGTGGTGATGTGGGAAGAACATGGCGGCCCTAAACTTCCCATTGTTCTTGGCTGCTGCCCGAGCAACTCTGAAAGCTGGAAGGAAAACCTGGGGGGTGCCTAAGTGGCTCAGTTGGTGAAGCATGGGACTCTTGGTTTCAGCTCAGCTCATGATCTCAGGGTCATGAGATGGAGTCCTATTTGGGGCTCTGCACTCAATACGGAGTCTGCTTGAGATTCTTTCCCTCTGCTCCTCCCCCTGCTTGCTCATGTGCATACACACACACACTCCCTCTTTCTCAGATAAATAAATAAATCTTAAAAAATAAAATAAAAACAAGAAAAGGTGGCTCTTTCTTTTGGCCTTTGGCATAAATTCACTTTCTCAGTCCAGGCTCAGATGCTCTTGCTCCAAGGCTGTGTTTTGGTAAGTGGACTCATACCTTGCAAACACCCCCAATTAACAGTCCCCTGGAGTATAGGTTTTTAAAATTTATTATTATTTTTTTAAAAAAGAGAGAGATGTGCAGGTGTGCCATGGGGGAGGGGTGCAGGGAGGGAGAGAGAGTGAGAGAATCTTAAGCAGGCCCCACACCGAGCACAGAGCCCAACAGAGGACTTGATCTCACAACCTTGAGATCATGACCTGAGCCAAAACCAAGAGTTTGGACATTCAACCGACTGAGCCACCCAGGTGCCTCAGGAAGTTGTTTTCATCTTAAAAGACTCACACATGTCAAATTTTCCTTGAAAGGACATGGCAAAAATGCAGAATAAACAAAAAAAGTCCCAGTTACTGAATAATAGCTAAATGTTTTTCTTTTAAGAAATAAAATTTTTACTCTAATACAGAAGTATTTAAAAGGTTACTAATAGAATCTATATTAACCCATATTTCTATGGATCTTCTTCATCAATGGATAGAGGTACTCAAGGATAGGTCAATGCTTTAAATTAGTAATAAGGGTAAAAAGATAAAGTCACCCCTAGAAGTGAGATGTTAAAATTTATGTTTTCCTGTGACATAAGAATTCCACTTTTGTCAAAAGCCTCTGGCAAACTCCCCAAAGTTCCTGCTTTAGTACCCGTACCTAAGGAAGGCGTGCTCATCCTTACAGCAGTCTCATATTAGAACTGCTCCCTCAAATCAGTTTCCCATAAAGGCCCATTATGTACAGTACTCATGACAACTTAATGCATTTACAATCACACAACTTCAGCTCAGACTACTTCTCTAAACTTGCAACTCAATTTAAATAATGCAATCAGAACTAGAGGATACATAGTAAATACAGATTTGGAGAGAAGGATGACAATTTAAGATATGTAATATATATATATATACAGATATATAATGTATAGTTATATCTATACATAAACAGATTTATAGTGTATAGTTTTGAATATGTTTTTATGTTTTTATTTTATTTTACTTTTTTAGGGTGAGGAGGGGTAGAGGGAGAGGAAGAGAGAATCTTAAGCAGGCTCCATGCCCAGAGCGGAGCCCTATGTGACACTTGATCTCAGAAACCTGAGATCATGATCTGAACCAAAATCAAGAATTAGATGTTTAATCGACTGAGCCACCCAGGCATCCCTACACATGTTTTAAAAATCTTAATCAATTTATAAAGTTTTATACATCCCTGAGTAGTATACCATTAAGGGGACTTATATGGTAGAGTAACAAAAATTTGGTATAGAAAGAAAACCAGGAATTTCTAGTTCATTAAAAAAGAGCTATCAGAGTGCAATAATTAGTTATTCAACATTTGATATAATCACCAGTACACAGAAACAAGATCAGCAATGCACCTACTAAGCTGCCTTACTAAGGTGGTAACAGCACAAAATAGGATTTGGTTAAACTGCCCTCAATAGTCTAGGTCACAGAGAAGAAAAGAAGAGAGCCAAATCATCAAGACAGTTTTTATATTAAAGAAAGGATGAGACTTGATTAAATGAGTTGCAACCTTCTTTTCCTTAAAGAGCTTCTCCCTGAAAAGGATATATCCTGATTGCATTATTATTAACTACATCCTTGTTATTTTCAGGAGACAAGGGAAAGGCTTAAGAATTAAGTAACAACAGAACTAGAAGGAATATTTATATTAGACATCAGGATTTCAATTTAAAATCTTTGCCCTCTTGAAAATATTGTTTTAAGACCATTGGAAAAAAATGCTCTTACATTTTTAAACTTAATGAATCCTCTGTGTTTTGTGTTTCCTGATCACTCCACTTATCATAGTCTTTCTACCAGACAATAAATGACTCATGGGATAAAATGGCTTAGCTGTATTTGAAAACAGTTTCACAAAAAGGAAAGATTTTATGGGCCATGAGAATGGAAGAATGCCACAGTTGGGGGCTTTGTTCCTTCCAAGGCAGGCACTGATGACACGTGCAAATGTGGTTCTGATCATGGTTCTATCACATGAGGAGGACCTCAGCTACATTTCTAATGTCCAGTGTCAGTCAGGAAGACAAGAGCCACCGGTGGACAAAGAAAGGAACAGAAGTTGCCAGGTAGTTCTCCACCATGACTGAAGTACTTACGGGGCAGTGAGGTAACCCTCCAAAAAGCCAGCCACAAACATGGTGATCTCATTGCTCAGGATCTGAGAACCATATCCCGCTCTGATCTCCAGGATGCCCCAGCCTGTGGTTTTCACGGAGTCATTGTAAAAGCCATAGGCATCCCCATTTCTGTCCAGTACGTTTTTGACTTGTATTGTCTTTTCATCAGGTATCCAGTATGCGGTTGCATAGTAGACTTCTGGAAGAAAAGAAGCAATAATAATCGGATGCTGTTCAACTGCTTTGCCCAATGCATTTTTCCCCCATGTAACCAGCAATTCCAACACATTTGCTTTTAAAGAATTCCGTTCTATTAGAATTGGGAAATCTACCACTGTAATTTGTCCTTGTTAGAAGTGGGAGAAAAACCAGAGCCTGATCAAAGGAGGATGAGCTCAGAGCACAGTGAACTAGGTCAAATGTAGAGAGGAAGTAATTAGAGCATCATAGAGGTTGGTCTAAATGCTTCATCCTTAGAGATGGAATTCTGGAAAGGCCAGAGCTGGAGCCCTTGTTCAGCCCCTACTTCAGCCAAAGATAGGGTTCAGGTACCCACTTTGCAACATTTTTGATCCCCAAGGCAGTTGGACCAAAGCATCCATATTCTTAGGCTTCTTATCCTCTCTTGCCTAATTCTTCACACATGACATTGATTTCCGTTTTGCAGGGAAAAAAAAAACCCATCAACCGTGAGCCTCTCAAGTTTGCAATAATTTTGTGAATTTAGCCTTACAAATCCTATAGCCATCTCTCTCTCCTGGTTCACCTCAATCCCTCTACCCATTCTATGGATCGGCTCCTCTCACTTTCTTTGGGAACTTTGTTCATCCCGCGTCTTCTTGTTCCTATACCCTAATGCTTTCTTCCTGCAGTGGCTCCTCCTGCTTTAGTGTCCTGACATGCTCCATTGTCTCATGGCTAAGGGCAAACCAATCACGGAAGCTCTCTTTGGATCCTGAGACCAGATTTGGCCATTGCCAGAACATCTCATGCCTTTCTTGAAATTATTACGAATATTACAGGGGACACTATGTCAGGGGCTATGCGAAGTACTGGTGAGAGAGCTGTGAATGTGGCTGGCCCGTTTCCAGACCTCATCTTTTAGAAAGAGGAACACACACACACACACACACCACTTCCTCATGTTCCTTCCATCAGCCTACTGCAGCTAGCATCCATGCTATTGGCACTGCTCTGGCTTGGGTCACTGATAACACTCTTGAATCCTAATGCCACATGAATGCTTTCTATGCCGAAAGCATTTGACCCTGATGACCATTGATTCTTAAAACTCTTGCTTCTTGTGCATCTGGAACAACATGAATCTCCTGAATCTCCTCTTCCCCTGCCTGCTTTTCTCCTCACTCTACCCATGGGTTCTTCTTTATCTTGTCCACTCAACAGCACACTTGTTAATACCACCTGGATGATTCCATGAGCAAAAGAAATTCAAAATATCCAAAAGAGAACTCATATTCTCTCCCACCCTTCCTCCTCCTCCTGCTTTCTAGCTCTGTGATCTTTCCACCTGAGACCCAAGGCCATCGAGGCCTCCTCTCTCTCCTGCAAACTCACATTGGATCAAAGCCTCCTATGTATCTCTCCCTCCAGGCTCTACCTCTGTAGCTCCACCTTTCTATGCTACTTGAGGTATCATAAGCCTTAACTATGATAAAGTCCTTTTTCAAGGTTCCTCTGACCTGTAATTCACTCTTCATAATCTGCCAGAGTGACCTTTCTAAAATGCCAAGCTGATTTGTTTACTTGCGTACCAAATCTTTAATGACTTCCATTTCCTAGAAATAAAATTCTTTAGCTTACACCCTTGGCCTTTACTATCTGCGTTCTGCCTACCAATGCAGCTTTTATCCACTACCCCATGTATCTGGCGATCTGGAAGCCATTATATACCACTGTTCCACCTGCCATGAGCTGGTTCAACACCTCTGACTTTGCGTATGCTATTTCCTCTGCCCAAGAGTTTCTCTCTTGTTAACTGCATGGCAATCTCAAAATTTCTACTTAAGACTAGGGAAGCAGGGATGCCTGGGTGGCTCAGTGGTTGAACATCTGCCTTTGGCTCATGTCGTGAACCTATTTCTGTTTATGAATGTCATTATTTCCACTTAGCCCTTTTTAGAGAAAGTCCACCATTATGGTCATGACTTTACTCAGAAGGAGTCCTGGGATTGAGTCCCGCATTGGGCTCCACATGGGGAGCCTACTTCTCCCTCTGTTTATGTCTCTGCCTCTCTGTGTGTGTGTCTCATGAATAAATAAAATGTTAAAAAAATAAGACTTGAGAAGCAGGACCCCCCCCCTTTGTGGGGGCTGACTTGCTATGAGCTCAATGTAACTTGCTTTTAGGACTTCTTTGGGCCTATCACACTGTACTGTAACTCAAACAGCTGCTCCTAACCTATGAACTCCTGGAGGCCATAGACTCAGCACTATACTAGTATAGCAATATAGTGCTGAGTCTATAATAGATACTTGGTAAGTATCTGTGAAAGGAAGGGAGACAGGAAAAAATAAATGGTGAAAGAAAATGGTATGTGATTCATTTGTTTCTTGGCCTAAGAAACTATTGCACAGTTGCTTAGGTTAAAGACTAAATTTACATTCAGGTCATCAAAGAGATGGGAAGAGGTCAGAATGACTCTCAGGTTCTAGATTCAGACTCAGTGAATGGATGTTAGTGTATCATTCATTCCCTCATTGAGAGAGGGAGCAGATGGGATATAGGTCTGGGAGGGAATATGAATGTGTTTCGGACATATGGTGTTTTCAATGGTTAAAATAACAGAAAGTTCAGACTAAATTTTATGTGGGGTTATCTACGGTCAACATTAAAAGTTGACTGAACTTTTTTTTTTTTTTTTGGTGCCAACATTGTCTATTGAATGCTAGAATAGCATAGCACCTTGTCCCAAGGGGCCTGGGTAATTGGCTGGGTCTTGGTCAGGCTTAAAAACTAATGTTAATTACATTCATGCTAATGCTAACGCTATGGCCCTTAAAGAATGATCCTGAGTAGCAAAGCTAATTTACCTCTGAGTAAAGTCATGACCATAATGGTGGACTTTCTCTAAAAAGGGCTAAGTGGAAATAATGACATTCATAAACAGAAATAGGTTCACAAAAGTTTAACAGACTTCTGGGGACAAGTAACAGTCTAATTGATAATAAAGTCAACTGGCCACAATTTGACAATTGTGGGTGGCACTCAAAGAAACTTTCCTTCTTCCAAATACAATAAGTGTGTTTTCCAAATTGATTTGGGATCACAGTGCCATAGCCTCAACCTTTCCCTAGCTTTCTGCACACTTTCTCTTCCACCCTCACCTCCAGGGAGTCTTGTAGGGAAATGAAGAAAGCATGTCTGACCAGAAACATAGCAGCCACAAGCTGCTACAGCAGGGGCAGAGTCATAAACAGAAACTGTAAAGGGAAGAAGGAAGGTGAACCAGCCTTGGCCTCTTCCCTTTCAGTTCTATCCACATGGCACGATTTTAGCTCTGTTCCCTTCTCCAAATTCTTGGCATTTCTCATTGAATACCATGGTCTTCCCTAACTTCACCTTCCATTCCAATGGCCCCTTTTGCCATAAACCTTGACTTGCTCTCCATCCAAGCAATCAAGGACTGTGTTTTCACTGCTGCTGGCACTACCTAATTTCCTCACCACAAATAATACACTTCTGCAAATCGGTGCTTTTTTTGACAGTAGTGCACCTCCAAGCATTAAAAAAACCTTTTCCCTTAAGGGAATTCAATGATAAAAACGTACTGTTAACAAACTGGCCAATTTAGCAAGTGCTTGGTGAAGTAAGCCAAAATCTGAAGAGATTTCTTACCCCATCCCTAACTCATGTCCTCCCTTCCTCAATGTTTTCTCTATGCATTGAATCTTTTGGTTTTCCTGGTACCATGGTACCATGCCACTTTCTGATTTTCTTAAATCCTTTAATAGTTTAAACCATTTTACTTTCTCTCTCTCTCTCTCTCTCTCTCTCTCTTTTAGATTTTATTTATTTATTTGAGAGAGAGAGAGAAAGAAAGTGTGAGAGAGAACATGAGCTGGGGGAGAGGCAGAGAGGCAGAGATTCCTGCTGAGCAGGGAGCCTGATGTGAGGTTCCATCCCAGGGCCCCGGGATCATGACCTGAGCCAAAGGCAGACATCAACTGCCTGAGCCACCCAGGTGCCCCACTTCTCTATTTTTATTTATTTTTTTACAACATCTCCGTGTTCGGAGACAGATGTCATGAAAAGATGAACAGCAAAAAAGGTAGAACAGTATCGCATACTTCAAATCCCAGTCTAGACTCTATACACACTCTGAAGGCAGAGCCGGGTCCTGCTTACTGCTGGGTATCCTTGGAGTGCTGTACCCGGCACAATACTGTTTCTGTGATGAGTCTATTTAATTGTGTGTGTTCTAATGAAAACAAAATATATCAGAACATCCACAGAAGTTAATATAAAAGAACTCAAGTCATTATGTCCTCAAACTCAGGGAAGGGGCTTACGGAATGACGCCCCTTCAGATGCCCAAGGGCAAATGCCATGTGTTGGTATTTCCCCCAAGGGGAAATGAGATTTAAGATCTTCAACAGCAACATCTTCAAAATCAACATACTTGGTAAATATCTGTTGAATCAATGGGAATGTTACTTTATAAAAACAGATGGAGGAAGCCTCATTTTTATACTTATATTTATATTACTCTCTACATAAAAATCCAAACACCCAAAGTAAATTTATTTACTTGCATATTCTAGTTTTTTTCTAGGAGTTTTTTCCATTTGGAAAAAAAAAAAATCCTAACCCTGTCTTAGAATTTGTAAAATAGCCATAAGTGGCCTACATCACTCTTTCCCATATTTGGAATCTATTTTTCCAGGCACTTGGTTAATGATAGAGTGAGTGGTTTTTAACCTGGAGCAATGCAATTTTACCTAATTTATTCAGTAAGTTAGGTAGAGAAAAAGAGGAAGAAGCATAAGAGAGCAGATGCAGAATATGTGAGAGGAAATATTTAAAAAATTAAGACGGCGATTTAATCTATTTAGATTGAGTTTAGCTGACAGTTTTGATTCTGATCCTTGAATGGCTTTTCTCATTTATGTCCATGGAACATAATCTCTTTGTATCTCTCAGTGTACCTTGGCATTCCACGTCCCTTCTTTGAAAGGGCTCAGTAAATTGATAGCTGGTTTTTAGATTTGCTTTGACTCTTCTTCAGAGTCACTAGGAAAATAACTGATTCATGATAAACAATCTCCAGGCAGCAAAATTCTAAGTGTTTCAGTTCTCACTTCCAATGGAAATCAGAGCCTAGGACTCTTGCTGAAAGGGGAATTATTCTGGGAAGTGCTCCTAGGAACAGGGTTGGGGAATGGGGAGAGTGAGACAGGGAAGGAGGGAAAGCTAATTCAAAGGTGTAATCTGAAAGGGAGATAGAACATGAGAGACTCCTAACTCTGGAAAACGGACTAGGGGTGGGGGAAGGGGAGGAGGGCGGGGGGGTGCAGGTGACTGGGTAACGGGCACTGAGGGGGCGCACTTGATGGGATGAGCACTGGGTGTTATTTTATATGTTGGCAAATTGAACACCAATAAAAAGTAAATTTACAAAAAAAAAAAAAAAAAGTGTAATCTGAGATGGCCCAAAGGAGGGTGTAGGTAAGCCCCCTGGAGGCCCCATCCAGGGATGGAAGGATGAGCATTTAACTACCCTTGCCCATCCTGTGCTGATCAAAAGTTACCCTATGGAGGCGTTAAATCCCTCTTCTCAGGTTTGCAAGTGCTCCAGTGCTAAATGGTTATGGTGCCAGAGAAGCCACAGAGAGCAAGGCATGCCTGCAGGGTGGCAAGGGTGAGGCACCTCACATTTCAGCTGCTGAAGTAAGGATCAAAGGCAGGGAGAGGATGTGAGGTGGAAGGCATACTGTAGAAGGTAAGTAGAAAGGGATACTGCTTTAAAAAAAAATGGTGTCAAAGAAACAAAACACTAATCCAAAAAAGTGCTGAAGATTTGCTTGGATCTGGAACAATTCTTTTCCTTCATCCCTTTGGAACGTACCTACTCTGAACTGCTAGCTTCAGTCAGAGTTCTTGCTAAAAGTCCTCTCAACAGAAAGTCAGCTTTGTTCCCTTCTGACTCGGCACTCTTAGCTCACCATTCATCTAGATCACTCTTTAGTTATACGTACTTGTATGTATTGGGTTTAAGAATTTGCTTACAAGCTCTTCGAGAATCAGAGATCTGATCTTTCATTGTACTGATTCCATTGGGCCTAACACACCATTTTCTTGGTTGTGTGGCTGTCTCCATCCTACACTTCCCCACCAGCTGGGAACGAGACAGATTGGTATTGAGTCTCTGTGTATTTGTTCTTGATCTCTAGTTGTGGATTTGAATTTTGGTATTGGGGGTTTGCTAATGCTGGCGTGAATAACTCCCCACTACCTGGTATGCTGAGACTATACCATTTGCAAGGCTAACACTCATTTCAGAGCAAGCTCTGGATGAGGGGCCTTTCACAATTTCCCACTGGAAGATTGTAACATGATATTTGTTGTTTGTGCAGACACAGAGTTGCAAGTTTTAGATTAAAATTTCCTCATATTTTCACTACCTTAGTTTCATCTTTTACCCCATTGAGTAAGTTCCTGTTTTGCAGTAATGCAAAGAAACAAATAAGAACATTGATAAATTCTCTAGCCACATCTTCAAGTGCAATTTTTTTTAAAGATGTTATCTATTTATTCATGAGAGACATACACAGAGAGAGAGAGAGCTGGGTAAAAGTGGTGTCCTGGAGTCAAGGGCCAGCTGTGCCAGGGGAGCACTGTCCAGTCAATGAGCACCCAGAGGCCAACTGAAGCATCAGTACTCCTGGGAAGCAAATGAATCAGGCCTCCAGACTGAGAACCCCTGATATTCTCTATCTTGTGTAATTTGATTACAAGAAAGTGGCCGGGGCAGGTTACACAAATGTCCAGTCTGCTAAAAAGTAATTATTGGTGTTTTGGTGACTAGACTTCTGTGTCTATCAGGGTGAATCAGCTTCTTTGTATCTGATTGGCTCTGGAGCAGGGGAAAGAATGCATTTCTCGAGTCTAGCCCTGCAAGTCCAGGGGGCCAGATTTGGAACCAGTTTTACCAAGGCACATGCCACCTTGTAAGTCTCTTGGTAACCAACCCATGTCTTTCCCTAGTGATGTGACTTCACTACACACATCACTAAGAAAAATTATAGAAGACATCCTAAAAACAAATATGAGGCTTTTCAGTCCGGAAGGATAAAGGCAATGCTATGCTATTTGAAGCCTATGCTAGTTTGAAAGGCAGGCTAGGATGAATGTGCGATTGTTGGCCAGTATTTCTGGAACAATGAAACTACAAAGTAACTTTTACAACTTATTTGCTTTTAGATTAATAGGTGCACATTGGTAGATATAAAGATCATTCCAGGGAGATGAAAATGCAATCCTCTTAGTGTGTGTTGGTACCCGTTAAATTCAGAGTACTGCGCTGGGCACTTCAGAGAAAACATGACAAACAAGAGGTAGCAAAGGCCCCATTCTCTGCCTGCAAGTCGCTACTAGACTTAGTAGAAACGTGAGACAAACCGCCAAAAGCTGTACTGGAAAACAGGTTACTATGGGTTGGACAAAGGGAACAGACCACATCTGTTCCTAACAGTTGGGGGAGGCTTCACCAGTTGTTCCTCAAGGGCATGAAAAGAAGTCTTTTCTGGATTGCCAGGCACAGTGCTGTCAAACATCACTGGCCCCAGAAATGCCCTCAGTCTTCGACCAAACTGGCACAGCGTCAGCTGATTATCTGGGGGACTCAGTTTAAGCAGCTGTTTCTGGCCAGGTTTTGTCATCTTGAATCAACAGCGTCTCATCTGTAGGAAACCAGTATCTCCACCTCACTCCTCAGGCTGTCCCTGCCATCCAACAAACATTTCAAACAATCCAAATGATCCAAAAGAACAGAAAAGTTAGAAGGGTTTCCCTCAACATTCCAGACACAAAAAGCCATTTCCATTTCTGGAGCCCTTTCTAGCCTGTCCCAGCTATGTCTGAAAGGAGCAGTTTCCTGGGGCTGAAAGGGTGGTGGCATGAATGCCAGGTCCGCAGCGCAGGCAAGGCACAGGATGTGCAGGTAAGTCAAGAGTCAGGAGCCTAGGGGTGCACGGCTTCTGGTCCTAAAGCCCCAGGCAGTTTAAAAGACTGGAAAGATTTATGAGTGGTAAGGGAGCAAGTTGCGAAAGCAAAGGCCTTGAAATCTGCTAACTGCGGTCACTTGTTGATAGGAGGTGGTGTAATAAGAATCAGTACATTCATTTGGGAAGGAATTCACTCTCCCGAACCCCACCTTATTCTTGCACTAGGTCAGCACAGAAAAGGGCCTAGGAAAGAAAACAAATGTAATCCTCTCTTAATATTATTGTTGAAGCCTTTCAAGTTTCTACAGTTAATCTTGGTCTTCTTATCCATTAGGAAGAAAACTGACAAATCCAGTTTTGTTTGTTTGTTTGTTTGTTTGTTTGGCAAAGGGTACAGATTGCTGTCAATACCTGCAGAGAGAAAACCTGTTTCACTAAGAGAGGAGTAGTTAAGTAAATACCGCTTGGCATTTCAGCTCTGCTTTCACCTGCTGTGCCTCTTTACCGAAGCTACTGAATTTTCCTCAATTTCAGATGTTCTGCAGAATGGGGATCACAACCCTCTTTAGGGTTTATGGTAAGCACTGCGCGAAAAGCCCTTTAGCCCGGTGCCCGGCACAGAGCAGGCTGACAATACCGGGCTGCCCTCAACTTTAAACCAAAGTCACTGGCAGTTAAGAAAAGAAACCAAAACTGGCGGCCGGAGTCCTACCTCTGTGATGTGAGTACATATATTTGGACGTCCTTGGGCTGCGCTTTTCGGGCCGGTGGAGGCTCCGCCAGCCGCGGCCCGCCGGGAGGGAGCGAGCGGACTTGCCCGCCCAGGGTTCTGGCCCGCACCTCCCAAGTTGGCACGGCCCCTGCCCTTCCCCGGCAGCCCCCGAGCCCCCCCCGCGCCCCCGCGCCCCGCAGAAGCGCGCCCCGTGGGGTCCACCCTCGGAGCCGGGGCGCGCCCCTCCCGCGGTGCCGGGCCCGGGGTCTGGGGCGCGGCTCACCTGCCCGGCCCTGCGGCACGGCGGCGGCCAGCAGGAGCAGGAGCAGCAGCGGCAGCAGCGGCGGGCAGGGCCCCAGGCGCGCGTCCCGGGCGCGGCGGGGCATCGCGGGGCGGACGGGGCGGACCGCGGACCGGGCGGCTGTCGCGGGAGCGGCTCCGGGGCCGGCGTCTCCGAGGTCCGGGCGTCCTTACTCTTCCATCGGCCCTGCCGGTTTGGGGCTTTTAGGGGCGAGGCAGCCTCACGTGGCCTTGGGAAGGACCTTGGCCCCACTGGGCAAGGCCGGTCCTTCGTGCCCCGCTGGCCCCCTGTGGGCCGCGCCGAGAACGTTCCCAGCCGCTCTCCTGGGCCCTGGCGACGCCACCTGCCACTGTCTCTGCGGCCCGGCCCGGCCCGGGGCTGGGGCTTGGGCTTGGGCTTGGGCTTGGGCGAGGCGGTGCACCTCAACCCGCTCGCCTCTGCCGCCGGGGTCGGCCACGCGTCTGCGGCGGGGACCAGGCGCCCTGCGCAGCGGTGACCTGCATGCCCCTGCTCTCCTCCCCGGCCCTGGGCCTCGGCGCCCGGCGCTCCTCCGTCTCCGGCTCTTTCACCCCAATCCACCTGCCGCAGCCCAACACCTTGGGTCCCCTGCTTCTCTCTTCATTGGCTGGAGCCACCGCTGGAATGTGGATCCGACCAGGCTGCAACGCGATCTATTTCTGAGCCCCCCGTGAAGTCCCCATTTCTGTGCTGGGTAGGTTTGACATTGTGAAGTAGGCGACACCATGCCTTGGGTGACATTGTGAAGTTGGCAAAGGGTGCCCTAGGTGACATTGTGAAGTAGGTGAAAGGCGTTTTATTATTATTTTTTTCTTCAAGAAGTGTTTATTGAACCCATCTTGTGTGCCAGGTGCCAGGGATATAAATAAAGACCGTCAGGAGCATGACCTGCCACAGGCGAGGAGGGACAAACTGTACAAATAACAGGTGCTCGGAAGTGGCCATTAGTGCTGCAATAGACCTAGGGTTGGGGTATGGTTGTGGGATCCCAGGATGGACTCCCTCCTACTACAGAGCTGGCCTTCCCCCGTGGCCTTTCTTCCAAACTTCACTGAGCTGCCGAGGGGAGAAGGGAGGACAAGAAGCACTTGTCCTAGAGGGGGAAATACATTTATAATTGATAGGAAAGATCTCGAACAATTACATCACATCTCTGTGCACTTGGTTGAACACAAGTCCTAAGTCATCGTGTGGTTCTGTGACAGCACCTACGATGGTGCCTGGATGATAATATCACTCAACGAATGGAAGAATTGAGGACATTGTAAAAACTGCCCGTATTTCTCAAACTCCAAAATTAAAGTGGAGGAAAATTATGAGCATTTTAGTTAGCCATCGTGGGAAGTGAGCTACATTAGGACATTCAAAGAAGTTGTGCCACCCCAGATATTTTAGTCATGCTACCTTCTACCACCCTCCTTCACCTTACTAACCTTTCCAATCCAAGGAGCCAAGTGTTTGGATGTGATCATGTGTATAAAAATACTTAATGTGCCCTATGAGGCACTCATTCATCTCTTAGGAAGTCATCAAATATTTGTTGACTTCCTTGTTCCAGACATAGAATAACAAATCCGATGGACAAAGCCCCTGCTCTCACAAAGCTTGCATTCTAGTGGGGGAAGCAGATTATGCAAATAAATTAATTCCATCAGGATTTCTCAACCTCAGCATGGTGACATTCTGGATCATATAATAATTTGTTGAGGGGGTTGTCCTGTGCATCCCCTGGCCTGTATCCACTAAATGCCAATATCGTGCCTCCGAGTTGTGACTATTCCAAATGACTTCAGATAGTGCCAAATGTTCCCTTAAGGGGCAAAATTGTCATCAGTTGAGAATCACTGGATTGGATGATGATAAATTGGCTGTGTTTACATATCTAGGAGGGAAATGAGCAGCAAAACTCACACCAAAGCTGAGGGGGGAGGACCACGGAAGATGTTTGACTATGAGGTGTTTTCATCACTTTTCTAGTAGACATGTGTGGTTTGGGGTAGGTTGCTATCCATTATCTTATTCCTGGTACTACTTTTTCATGGGTCTGGACTCCACTGATTTAGAAGTTTCAGTGAGCAAGGGAGGAGGCATGTTTCCACCAAGAGACACAGTAATAGTTATATCGAAGTGGAATTCAAAGTTGCTGCCTGGTCTTCATTGGGCTTCTCTGGAAAAAAAAAGGAGGGGCACAAATAGGATTATAGTGTTGGTTAAAGTGATTAAGCCTGACAGTGGAGTGGAAATATGGCTACACAGTAGTAGGAGGGAGTGGTAGAAGGTGTTCAGGGGAGTTCCTGGACTTGTCATGTCCTACCAAAGGACTAATGAATGTACTGTGACCTCACCTAGGCAGCACCACCAGGGACTAAGGCTCTTTACCCCAATGGACACACAACCCCAACCAGCTGAGATGGTGGCCCCAGTCTGTAGCTGGGTGACCCAGTTATAGAAACAGAGACAGTGACCTCTGTATTTCTTTCCTTGGTACAACATATATACGATGGATTCAAATTTTACAGTTCCAGAATGAAATGTACATAATGTGAATTTATTTCTTTTTCAACGTATACTTAGCATTCAAACACCCACTCATCAAATTTTAGGTTGCTCAGTCTCACTTGGGCTAAGGTCTTTAGTATCCTTCACCTTCTCCTTATCCTTCCCCCATTTCCTTGTCATTGATCTTAGTTTCAGGGGGCTTATGTATTGGCATCAATAAGAGGCATCTACTCTGTGAGTCATCCTCTTGGCTTGGTGGTCTCCATTGACATGTGGTTTCTCTCTTCTGATCCTTTATCTGCGGTTCTTGGCCTTGTATCTAGATTCTTAAACATTCTGTGTATTATTTAGGGTAATACTAGCCACTGTGACAAATAAACTCTAAAAGTTCAGTGGGCTAATACATCAGAAGTTAATGTCTGGCTCATATCCCCGTTTGATGTGGGAATTTTTTTTTTTTTATGTGGGAGTTCTTAATATGTATGTGGCTTTCCCTCATTTAGAAATTTAGAAACCCAGCCTCCTTTCTTGTGGTACCACCATTCCTTAAGGCAGACTTAGAAAGTTCCCAAACCTTCTTGGTTCACAGTGTCCTTAGAGTCTCAGTAACATATTCTTAGGGCTGCAGATCAAAAGAAATATATAATGGTCCTTTTATATAGTAGTGAGCACCAAACAATTTAATAATAATAGTTTGCTCAATGTCCTGGGACAGTACTATGTTTTCTTTAAAAATCTATGATATCCCATATACACCTTCAAAGTTCATTATGGTGTGTTCTACTGATAGCACTATTTCCTGTGAATATTTAATATATTCTAGGTATGCCTTGTGAATTCATTATGGTTGGCAAACTGGGTGCAGAAACAATGACCCTAGGGCCTTGGATCCTTTTCTTCTAGCTAGAAGAAGAGGAAAGAGTATGGGGAATGCACTCCTGCTTTTTAATCACTTTTGCTCATATTCCATTGGCAATATTAGACATATTGCCATACTTACATGTCAAAAATGCTGAGAAATGCAGCCTGCAGCTGGAACATTACCTCTCAGTAAGGAAACAAGATTTTTAGTAGGCAGCTAGCTGATACCTGATACCATTGGCAACCTTTCCATCCAGACTTGGATTCTATTGGGTCTCTCTGATCCCTGGGGTATGGTAGTAGGGACTCAAAAATACTATAGTCTAGTGTGTCAATCAGCAAGCCTATCCACAGGGTCACTTCCCCAGACCCTTCCCCCAGTCATTGCTACTCTACAACTCAGATGCCGAGTAGGACATGTAGCTCCATTATAAGGTTTGCAAGTTCATGAACTATATTCTGGAAAGTTTAAACAGAATAAGTTTAAAGTTCCTCTCCTCTGGTAATTCTAGACCTGTCTTGAGTTTCTATTACCAAATATTTCCACATGCTGCCCCACCCATCAAATAGGCGACTCACCTCCTGGAGGAAGGGAGGTCCTGGCCATCAACCCACTATGCATTTCTCTTACCAGCTCTTCAAACTTTTTACTTCTTTGGATAGGAACTAATTCAACATTATTATAATTCTTATTCCAATATGTGGTTCTTGAATATGCTGTATGACCTTTTATTTCAATCTATGTCTTTCAACTTTCCAAACCAAGTTTTTGAATATTTTAAATTATTTTCCTCTCCCAGACACATAGATCTTACAACTTTATAACTTTGAAGACTGTGGTCTATGTCTACTCAAGACCTCAAAAGCCACAAATTTTACTCTTTGATCTTTCAGTTTTTTTCATTTTTCCTCCCTTGAGCCTTGCCTTAGATTCTTGGAATAAATAGAGTGATGGAAGATTTGCTAGATTAAACAGTTTCTCAGAAGAAAAATGTGTAGGGTAATGTTTTAGACCACTATCCAACAATTCTATATTATTGTCTGTAACTAATTTTTCTTTTCTTTTATATTCTTTCTCTCCATCATTATGTGTGGGTTGTTTTCGTGGTTAAACTTACCATTGATCTATAGGTGTCAAAATACAGAGTTTAAATTGCTACAGAACCAAAGACAGGGTGGACATTGCCCAGAAATCCTGGGCTTGGGATTGATGCTTGTAGAGCTCATTTTGATTACTTATAACACAGTTCTGTATTGTTTGCCCATCCTTTCTTCTACGTACTTGCCTGCCCTTTCTATAAACTGCCACCCATTGTAATTTCCAGACTGCAGGTATCTTGTAAATTGGGTACAAAAAGAAGAGGGGCTGTCACACATCAGTAATTGTAAGGTCACTGACATATTTTGGCTTTAGGGTCATGGCATAGGGGTGAGATGTACATCAGGAATAGTTTACTGTAGCAGAGATGAGAAATTAAAAGAGTTGAATAGTGATTCAGTGGTATATTATTATTTTTTCTACAGATGACAAACATGAACTTTTTACTCTGCTGATAGGCATTTTATCCTCTACCTTTCCCTCCAAAGAGGCTAAGAAAGTCACCTCTAAATACTTTCAGGATACAGAGCATTTTCTGCATTGTATAAAGACGCTATTTGGTGCCTGACAGGTCTTTTTTCAAAATGTTTCTAAACCTCCTTTTCTCTTTCCTAAATTAAGTTGCTACATCCTGGAGTAGCTATCACAGGCTTCCTCTATTTATTTTTTCTCTACTGTTGATATTTTAGCATCATCTCTTCATTCTAAAGACAGAAGTACAAATGCCAAATAAAAACCATTTCAAACAGAACCATTTCTTAGTGGCACCTAACCTTGGCTGTAGATGTGAACTATTCCTGTGATAAGTGTCCCTGCTTTTCTTTCAGGTTATAAGAAAGAATTTAAACCCGATGGATATGTAACAGTACATAAATGAAAAATACTTGATAAATCTGGCTACTATTGATCTTTTTAAACAAAGATAATAAGAAGAAGATTTTAGGCAGTTAAAATGGCTAGGAATTAACATTATTAACCCAGGTCAAAACTCCAGAAACTCCAGAAAATGTAACTATGGAAAGATCCTATTTCAGTTCAGTTGAGTAAATTAGATGAGCATCTCCTGGATTCAGGAAATTGAGTTATAAATTGTGCATATTAATTTTCCAGACAACTGTGGGCTGGGAAGGGAGTTCTGAGGGAGTGGTGCCAAGAGAAATTTGAATACTCTCTCTGTTGAGAAACACATACTGTCTGCTCTTCACTGACTTCTGTTAAATAATAAAAATTCAATTGAGTAAATATAAAGATCAAACTGGCTTTATGCAACAATTCATGAATCAAACAGCATCCCATCTAGCAAACAGAAAAGAGCTCCACTGAGCTGTAGAAAAAGAGAGGTTCTTAAAGGCAAAAAGGGAATGGAAAAAGGAAATTATTCTGCACAGAGTGCATTGTTTTGGGAAAGGTTGCCTTCCTAAGGGAAGGAGAAGTGGGATTGCCTCACTAGTACTGACCTAGTAATTCCAGGTTAACTGGTTAAAAACCACCATCTCTGGAAAGGTAGGAGCCACAGTTATGTTAGATATTAAGCTAAGGTTCACCGATGTGGGGCTTAGCATAAGTGACTCCATTTGGAGGTGGTTATCTCCCTTTCTCTTTTTTAAACCCTTCCTAGCTGGTTTATATCTACAGAATCTCCTTTTCCATGCTACCACCAATACCTAAACTCTGGGTACCCCTTCCCTGCCCTCTCTCAGCAGCCCTCTGATTCCTTCTCTTAAAACAGATTCTCTCCAGCCTTAATCCATCAGTCTACTGCTCCTGAGGCTAGACCATATATCAGGCTTATAAAAGCTTTCTCTTAAAAAAGGTGGTTCTCTCATCCCCATGGAAAACTGTGTGGAGGTTCCTCAAACAGTTAAAAATATACCTGCCCTACGACCCAGCAATTGCACTGCTGGGGATTTACCCCAAAGATACAGATGCAATGAAACGCCGGGACACCTGCACCCCGATGTTTATAGCAGCAATGGCCACGATAGCCAAACTGTGGAAGGAGCCTCGGTGTCCAACGAAAGATGAATGGATAAAGAAGATGTGGTCTATGTATACAATGGAATATTACTCAGCTATTAGAAATGACAAATACCCACCATTTGCTTCAACGTGGATGGAACTGGAGGGTATTATGCTGAGTGAAGTAAGTCAGTCGGTGAAGGACAAACATTATATGTTCTCATTCATTTGGGGAATATAAATAATAGTGAAAGGGAATATAAGGGAAGGGAGAAGAAATGTGTGGGAAATATCAGAAAGGGAGACAGAACGTAAAGACTGCTAACTCTGGGAAACGAACTAGGGGTGGTGGAAGGGGAGAAGGGCGGGGGGGGGGAGTGAATGGGTGACGGGCACTGGGGGTTATTCTGTATGTTAGTAAATTGAACACCAATAAAAAATAAATTAAAAAAAAAAGGTGGTTCTCTCCCTGGGTGTAACTACACACCACCTACTAAGAAAATAGTAGCTTCCGAATTTGCACATAAGCAAAAACAAAAACAAAACCGTGGACATTCTATGATGAGGGAGGGTGAATGTTACTTACTGAGCATTAAAAATCAGATTAATTTTGCCACTGAAGAATCATCTACATGCTTTTGAAAAGAGAAAGGGTTATGGCTATGAAGTTTTACACCGTATTAATTTTAGTTCAGGTATTATGGTAACAAATTTTCAAGGATTCAGACAATAGAACTTTTAGGAACCATTTTTGAAAAATTATTTTGATATACTTAAACTGACAGACAAGTCAAAACTAAGGCCTGAAGAATGGGGAAGACATTATGTAATAATTGAGAGGGGAATCTTTCACACAGTTTGGTAACTCAAGACCCCAAATTCAGGGATCAAATTGCTGTGTTCTCAGTTGGGTTGTGTAACCCAGGGGTGGCTTGGCCTCAGTGCTTTCACTGGCAGGACTGTATTTTCTGAGGTGAAGAACAAAGGCAAGAGAAAAAAAAATTAAATTTCCTTTGCAGCCCATTGATAAGTACTTAAGACAGGCAGGTAACTATCTCCAGAACTCAACTGCCTGGATTGCTAATACTTCTCTAAGTGCAGCAAATGCAACCTTAGCTTGACATTAGCAAGACATCCAGGATCCTGTACATCTTCTTTAACATATAAAAATCCCTTTGGAAGCTTCCTTTGTTTAGACCTGTCTGCCCCTGCCAATGCCAAGATGTATGTTAGCAATCATCCTGCAAGCATATGGCCCACTGATAGACCTCTAAAGGGTCTCATGACTCATGGCTTACTAGACAGTTGTAAGTGACCTTAACCTGATGACAGCTAGCCCCTCAAGGTCCTGGAAACCTTGCTTCCAAATTTCTGAGAGATTTAAGTTATCCCTAACCCCCTCCCAACTTGAAATTTTATAATCAGTCATTCCTCACAACCCCAGGATAGTTCTTTCTGCTTTAATAAAACCACCTTTTTGCACTGAAGATGTCTCAAGAATTCTTAATTATTGGCTCCTGAACCCCAACATTTTACATCATTTTCTTCCTGCTTCATCTCCTTGCTCTGGGACACAAATGCACTTCTCAAGCTGCATGCTTCATAATACAGGGCAGATGGATTCCTTGCTGTGGTTGACAACCATTTAAAGCACTTGTAGGTGCTTTTCTGTTCAGCACCTGTTACCCAGCAACTTGGTTGGTACACTATGTCAACAGGAATTACACAACAGAAGTAAAGTTGCGTAAAAAACCATAATGGGCATATTCATTGCCAAATACATTGAGCAATGGTTTTCTACATCCTGATAACTCCTCTTGAATAACGAGTCGTACTTTTAAAAATTGGCTATGAAAACAAATGACTCAGGGGTAATCTATTAACAGTCCCAGAGCCCATCCTCTTATTGTTTACCTTTTAGGGAATGATCTTCCTAACTATGCTTAGGTAGTGTAGGATCTTGGGCTGGGCTAAACCAGAATTCATGTTTGGATGTGTATGATGCATGCACGAGCCTGTATGTAGCCATCTACCTGAGTTGGTTTGTACTGAGGAAGGAAACCAAGAGGAGTAGTAGGTTTACAGGTTCATGTGTGGGCACTTGGGAGAAAGCAAGGTGGTGGAAGAAGGAAGAGGGAGAAAAGCGTGGTATCTCTGCCATAACTTGCCTACCTCGTTAACTTGATTTGAGCTCTTGGAAGAGAAAGGGCTTTAGACCGAGGCAGAAGAAGCTAATTTCAGAAGGTATTTGTGAGACTTGGGGCCATTCAACCATTGTTTTGATGTCCAGATGACAGCAGGAGCCATGGAGAATGGGAGAGACTACTTTCTTGGTCAGCATGGCTTCCCCTAGGTAAACACTGCAGGGAGGGCCAAGTTGCATTGACACTGTTAAGATAAAATGCATCATATGGTAAAATCCCATCATCATGCTATAAGCAGAGCCCAAAAATGAAATGGTTTAATACAAAGGACATGCTTTTGCAAGTTTAATGAAAGGGCAGTGTGGCTGGAAGAAGGATGGGCCTCAATTGCCCATTGTATCCAAACTGAATTTGTTTCACTACATGCATGTACATATGAAGTTATATGTCCAAATGGATACATTTTTTAATGGGGGAAGGGGTAGCAGGCTAAGCAAAGGAAAGAATTATATGAGTGTATTATAATGGTTGTTTCTGTATTGTAGGATTTGGTTTTTTTTTTTTTTTTTTTTTTTTTTTTTTTAATTAATTTATTTGTGATAGTCACAGAGAGAGGGAGAGAGAGAGGCAGAGACACAGGCAGAGGGAGAAGCAGGCTCCATGCACCGGGAGCCCGACATGGGATTCGATCCCGGGTCTCCAGGATCGCGCCCTGGGCCAAAGGCAGGCGCCAAACTGCTGCGCCACCCAGGGATCCCTGTATTGTAGGATTTGGAGTGATTTTTTTCTTCCATGTCGGTATTTTCGAAAATTTTTATGACAATCTTGTAATCAGAATCCAGAGTTTTAAATTGGCTCTTGTATACTTCAAGACATAAAGCATATTTTAGATCAAGCTTTCTCACTTTATTTTTTATTTTTTTTAAAGATTTATTTATTTATTTATGATAGACATAGAAAAAAAGAGAGGCAGAGATACAGGAGGAAGAAGAAGCAGGCTCCATGCCGGGAGCCTGACGCGGGACTCCAGGATCGTGCCCTGGGCCAAAGGCAGGTGCCAAACCGCTGAGCCACCCAGGGATCCCCGCTTTCTCACTTTAAATGAACATATTGATTAACAGTTCCATTCATGTTATTTTCGGACCTATTGTTACACTTTTTTTTCAAATCCTCTTCCATGCCAAAAACACCAGTTGGGTGTATAAATCATCTAGGAAGCATTTTCAAATGCTCATGGTTGCTTGACACCCCTCCTATCAATCTGATCTTCTCTGGACTGGGATTTTATAAACTTCCCAGAAGATTCAAACTCCCCCTAGCCTGTGTTGTTGAAAGCCACCAGCATATGTTAGGAAGTTCCAATTTCATTGTTTGATCTTCACAATATGACTCCATGCCTTTCTGTCTCATCTCATCTCTCCTGTGTGAGCCTTCTTCTGGTCTGCCATGAGTCTGAAATATCTTGCTCTTTCTTTCCATTTTTGATGAGCTTGTTGTCTTAGCTTATTCCTTTCTTCCCTTACTTTCCAAACCAATCTGTCATTTAAGGCTCAGCCCGATGCCCACATCAGCTATGTTCAATAAACACTTTGGAGAGCTTAGCAAAAAATAAGTCACTATGCCAGATACTATCAGAATCTCTATTAGAAGGCTTGTAGCCACTTCCCTGGAAGAAGAACTCACTATCTGGTAGTGGGATTTGCATAAGTACACAGATTACTGCAATGAACAAGTCAGAACAATACCAAGTGCCACACAGGTAGCAGTTGTAGGAGTTCAAAGAGGGAAGAATGTGCTCTAATCCTGAAGCTGCTTTGAGCCATGTTGACCTTTTCCTTCCTGAAATTATTCTTTTTATTTTTTAAGACTTTATTTATTTATTTGAAAGACAGTGAGTGAGAGGATGGGAGAACCCATCAGAGGGAGAAGGAGACTCCTCACTCAGCAGTGAGCCTGATATGGGGCTTGACCCTGGAACTCCAGGATCATGACCTGAGCTGAAGGTGGATACTTAACTGACTGAACCACCCAGGCAAACCCTGAAATTATTCTTTATAGCACACAGTTTGGTCCTTATTTTCTATTTTATATATGTTTACTCTTCTTAAATAACCTTGAAACCAAAAGCAAATCTTAAATGAATTTTGCTTTCCTTCAGAGTAGCCCCAAATACTGGGTTGCATGGAATTGAATTCCAGTGTAGATGGATTATCTAACAGTATGAATTATGGGAATTTGATGGCTCCAACAGGAGAGTGACTTTAAATGCCCTTCACTCTAAAAAAGAGACTCCACTAAGCCTTTCCAGATAAACAGGAAGTTGAGTACAAGTAGAAAGATTGCTCTTTAATCTCCAAATCTGGTCCCTGGGTCTTCCTTTCAACCAAATTGCTTCACTAGCTTTACATGCAAAAAATCTGATGCTCTTAAGAGAATGAGTTTCCTTTCCATCCATTATGCTTTCCACAAAACACCTCTTTGACTCAGGAATTGGTAGCTTGAGGACATCACTTATGTTTACTTCCCACCTGATCTCCCTCCCTTATTCTGGTCAGTGAAACATAGTGATTGACTTATGTGGCTTCTAGAGCCAAATCATATGGCTTCAAATCTTCACTTTGTCTCTAACTAACTTCTCTTTGAACTTCATCTCTGTGCCTTTGTTTTCTCATAAGTGTAATGGGAATAATAATGCTACTACCTACCTAATGCTAAACCTCATAGATGTTTTATGAGTTCAAGGGGTAAAGAGATTTGACAATATTTGCATAACATACTATTTCACATGTGCTCTCCTGGTTCAGTTTTGAAGTGAGAGCTACAAACTTTCCATTCCCCTTGCAGGTGGTTTGCTAAACCCTTGCCCCGATTACTTTCCACATCAGGCTCTAGCACCCTTGGATTGTGGTATCCAGTACCCAACCATCAGAGGTCCCCCAGATACCTCATGCCCAGGGATGGCCTGTTCTTCTTTGGGTCCTTGGAATTAATCAAAATACCCAATCCCTAGGAAGGTGCATAACCGAGCTGACACCACCCAGCCCTTTCAGCTCTGCTTCCTGACCTGTCCTGGGCACAAGCTGTATGGCCTTGCATGGCAACTGGCTCTAGTTTGGAGTTGAAAGTAACAAAAGTTCTGCCTTTTGTCCAAATGTCACCATGCTATGTCTATCATCCAAAGAACATATCATCATTCTTAGTATCATATACTTATGAAATTAATTGGTACATTTGTTAAGCACTTAATAAACATTACCTTTTTTTTAAATAAAAAGGAGCTTTCTATTCCCAATTTCTGCAAAATCTATGTACACAAAATCTTGCCAGACTGTTCCTTTTAAGAATTTAAAACTTTTAAACTATTAAACTTTTAAAAGTTTTAAACTATTTAACCTTTAGATTGGAGCTAATCTCAGTAGAAAAATATCTTTTCAGTTTTATTTTTTAAAAGATTTATTTATTTATTCATGAGAGACAGAGAGAGAGGCAGAGACATAGGCAAAGGGAGAAGCAGGCTCCCTGTGGGGAGTCTGATACAGGACTCTATCCCGGGATCCCGGGATCAGGCCCTGAGCCAAAGGCAGACACTCAGGTGTTCCATCTTTTCAGTTTTAATTTATTTTAAAAATCTATGGTATTCCAATATACAAACTGAAATATACTGAAGGAAACCAGAATGCTGCCCTCATATAGGCCTCTTTGAAATAAAAGTTATTTGAGCTGAAGGCAATTAAGAAGCAATAAACGCAGAAAAGTGGCTTTTTCTGCATGAAAGCAGGAAATAGATTCATTTACTGGAGACAGACTTTTATCAGCCCAGAGAGAACACCAGAAGAATCTGAAAACGAACCTTGTTAAATGAACTTTTATTTAAGAAAGATAAGGATCTTTCCTAGTCCTAGTTCTAAACCCCTTTGTCTTGTCACTTCTTCACAAATGTATTGTTTCTTTGCCCAAAAGATATAAAAACTTCCTGTTCTGGTCACTTGTTTCCATTTTCATTCTCTTGTGAAGAATTCTGTGTACATAATTCAATAAAATTTGTATGCTTTGCTCCTGTTAATCTGTCTTTGTCACTGTCATTCTCAGATCCACACAGGGATCACAGGTCAAAGAAAAGTTTTTCCTCCTCTACAGTATCACCACGGGAAAATACAATTTATACATTTGAAATGCAGCTTAGAGGCGCCTGTGTGGCTCAGTCAGGTCAGCAACCAACTGCTGGTTTTGGCTCAGGTCATCATCTCAGGGTTATGAGATCAAGCCCTGCATTAGGTTCCGCGCTGAGCAGAGTCTGTTTGAGTTTTTCTCTCTCCCTCTCCCTCTGCCCCCTCCTCCTGCTCATGCTCTTTCTCTCTCTTAAATAAATAAAATCTTAAAAAAAATGGCAAGAGTGAGTATCCTTGTCTTGTTCCTGACCTTAGAGGGAGTTTCAGTTTTTCATTGTTGAGTATGAAGTTAGCTGGGAGTTTTTCATATAGAGCCTTTGTTATGTTGAGGTAATTTCCTTCTATTTCCACTTTGTTGCAAGTTTTTTCTTTTAAAGATTTTATTTATTCATTTACCTGAGAGAGAGTACAAGCAGGGGGAGCAGCAGGAAGAGGGAGAAACAGGGTCCCCACTGAGCAGGGTAGCCAATGAGGGCTCAATCCCAGGACCCTGGGATCATGACCAGAGCTGAAGGTAGATGCTTAACCTACTGAGCCACCTAGATGCCCCTACTCTGTTGCAAGTTTTTAATCATGGGAGTATATTGAATTTTGTCAAAGGCTTTTTCTGCATATTTTGAGATGATCAGATTTTTTTTCCCTTTATTCTGTTACTGTAATATATTACACTGATTGATTTACTTACATTCAACTGACCTTGCATCCTAGCGAAAATTCCCACTTGGTCATGTATAAGATCCTCACAATATGCTGTTGAAGTTTATTTGCTCCTATTTTGCTCTGTATTTTTGCCATCCCTTCCTTTCAGTCTCTGTGTGCCCTTAAATCTAGAGTAGGCCCATAAATATAGTTGGCTCTTAAAATTTTTTTAAGCATATAGTTGGATCTTAAAAATTTTTTTTTGTCCTTTCAACCACTGTATGTATTTTGATTGGGGAGTTTAATGCATTTACATTTAAAGTAATTATTGAGAGAGAAGGTCTTCCTATTGCCATTTTATTAATTGTTTGATATCTCTTTTGTAGCTCTTTTGTCCCTTTTCTCTCTTGCTGTCTTCCTTTGTGGTTTATTGATTTTTTTTAAAAAAAATTTATCATCTTTTTGAGTAGCATGCTTTGATTGTTTTCTCATTTCCTCACTTTCTCTTGTGTCCTTTCTTTTTAGAGTGCGCACAAGGAGGAGGAGGGGCAGAGAGAGAGAGAGAGAGAGAGAGAGAGAATCTTAAGTAGGCTCCACATCCAGCATGGAGACTGACATGGAGCTCAATCCCACCACCCCAAGATCATGACCCAAGGCAAAATCAAGAATTGGACCCTCAATTGACTGAGTCACTCAGGCACCCCTTCTTTTGTGCATTTCTATAGGTATTTTCTTTGTAATTATCATGGTTCTTACATAAAACTTCTTATACTTTTAACACCCTGCTTTAAGTTGACAAAAACTCTTTAGTCACAAGACTCTTTACTTTTATGTCTCCCCCACAAACACTTTATGTTATTGATGCCAAATTTTACATCTTTTTTTTTAAGATTTTATTTATTTATTCATGAGAGAGAGAGAGGCAGAAACACAGGCAGAGGGAGAAGCAGACTCCATGTAGGGAGCCCGACGTGGGACTCAATTCCGGGTCTCCAGGATCATGTCCTGGGCTGAAGGCAGCACTAAACCACTGAGCTGCCCAAATTTTACATCTTTTTTTATTGTGTATCCACTTCATGTAAGATTTTTATAGCTTTTACTTATAGTTTTTTTTTGTACTTTTGTATTTTAACTTCTACACTTGAACTAAAAGTGATTTGCACATCACTGTTGGAGTATTACAGTATTCTGCATTTCTCTCTATATTTACCTTTACCAGCAAGTTTTATGGTTTGTATGCTTTTGTATTGCTTTTTAGAATCCTTTTGTTTCAAGTTGAAGAACTGCCTTTAGCATTTCTTGTAAGTCTGCTATAGAAATTTTCTCTTTGAGGCACCTGGGTGGCTCAGTGGTTGAGTGTCTGTCTTTGGCTCAGGTCGTGATCCTGGGGTTCTGGGATCCAGTGCTGCATCAGGCTTCTCGCAGAGAGCCTGCTTCTCTGTCTTCCTACGTCTTTGCCTCTCTCTGTGTGTCTCTCATGAATGAATAAATAAAATTTTTTAAAAAAAATTTTTAAGAGGCAGAGACACAGGCAGAGGGAGAAGCAGGCTCCATGCAGGGAGCCTGATGTGGGACTTGATTCCAGGACTCCAGATCACGCCCTGAGCCCAAGGCAGATGCTTAACCACAAAGCCATTCAGGTGTCCCTAAAATCTTCTTTTTAAAGAAATTTTCTCCTTGTCTTTAGCTTTTGACAGTTTGATTATTATATTGTGGTCAGTGTGGACTTCTTTAGATTCATCCTTTCTTTGGAGACTGTTGGCATTCTTGGAGCTGGATGTCCATTTCTTTCCTGAAATTTGAAGGTTTTTGACCATTAGTTTTTAAAATAGCTTTCTTCTCCTTCTGCACGCCCCTTCTGAGATTCCCATACTATTGGTCTATTTGATGGCCTACCTTAAGTCCCTCGAATTTTTCATTCTTCTTTTTGTTCTTCCAGCTGGATAATTTCAAATGACATTTCTTTGCGTTCACTCATTTTTTTCTTATGCTTGCTAATCTGCTGTTAAACCCCTCTAGTCAATTTTTCAGTTCAGCTGTTGTATTGAAGCTTCAGCTCCAAGTTTTTAGTTTGGTTATTTTCTATACCTCTCTTTGTTGAGATTCTCATTTTGTTATGCATTGTTACCATGAACTCACTGAATATTTTTATGATAGTTACTTGGAATTCTCTGTGTGATAATTCTTAAACCTACATTTCATTAGTGTCAGTTTCTGGACATTTAGCTTGTTCCTTTTCTGGGGCTATGTTTCCCTGTTTTTTTTGTTTTTCTTCACTCTTTGTATTGGGATCTGTGCATTGGAAAAAACACCTCCTCTCCCAATATTCCTGGACTGGCTTCATACAGAAGGAGACTCTTACCAATCAGCCCTGCCAGAGAAATGTGGGGGGTGGGGCTCTCAAATTTTCTTTATCTGTATGTCTTCCCTGGTCTTGTTTGTATAAATTCCCAATCAGAAGGATCTGCTGGTTTCTTATTTCAGGATTTTATAATCCCTTCCTCCCTCTGGTATCTGTCTGCTATATCATAGATCTTCCAGAGCAGCAGCTCTGATCTTTTTGTTCTCAGAGATCACCAGATGTCTAGAGTATGTCAGGTTCCATCTGTGCTCTGAGACAGGCAAGACTGGAACCAGTTCTCAGGCAGCCACCTCAAAATCTGAATGTTGTATGTATGTTTCAGTCTCTTGTCTTCCTCTTCAGGGATTACCTAGGAGCTGGGAATCTTCCTGATTGGGCTGTGCTGAGTCAAGTGTAGGGGACTCTGGTGGGTGAGTAAATGCTGGTCCAAATGTTTGCCTTTATTCTCATAAGCCTCCAGGCATCTAGAGTATGCTTGGTATCTTATCAACATTCTAAGAAGCGTTCAGGTTAAGATACAAGCCAGTCCTTCAGACAGTTTCCCAATAGTTGGATTGTGGGATGCAAGGTCCACTTCCTTCCTTCCCCAGGGAGAGAAGCGAGGCTATGAGGGTTTCCATTTTTTTCACTGTACACTGAACTCGGAAGAGGATCTGTGGGAGATGTGTATATGTAGTCCTGACTGCTACCTCTGTTCTCAGTGTTTCCCAATGTGGGGCCTCTGTTCTCAGTGCTCAAACTCAAGCAAGACAGAAACCAGTCCCTTGGGAAGTCCTCAGAAAGGTGAGAATGTTGGGTACATCATTCAGTCCTTTTCTTCCCTCCCTAGAAACAAGCTAGGGACTGAGGGCTTCCTCTCAGTTAGGTGGTGCTGTGCCAGAGGGGAGGGATTATGATGAGAGGGTCCTTGAGTTCTCTTACTGGCTTTCATATGGATGTTTTTGCACTTGCACACAGTGTGGGAACCTCTTATCTGGTTTCTGGATTTCTCACAAATGGAATTGGTCTGTGTATTACTGTTGAATTGATGGGTCTGTGGGAGGAAGGAGGGTGCCAAGCTTTCTATTCTGCCATCTTGCTGATGTCTCTCAGGTATTGATCCTTCTTAATGAGTTTTAAGGGTTCTTTATATATTATAGATATAAGACTTTTACTAGATATCTCATCTGCAGATATTATCTTGCAGTCCATTGTTTATCTTTCCATTCTCTCAACAGTGTCTTGAAAGAGCAAAAACTCAATAAAAAGAGAAAAAAGGGGGCACCTGGGTGGCTCAGTGGTTGAGCATCTGCTTTTGGCTCAGCTGGTGATCCCAGGGTCTGGGATCGAGTCCCGCATCGAGCTTCCTGCAGGGAGCATGCTTCTCTCTCTGCCTGTGTCTCTGCCTCTCTCTCTGTGTCTCTCATGAATAAATACATAAGATCTTTAAAAAAAAGAGCAGAAACTCTTAATTTTTATGAATTCCAATGTTTTCATCTAGAAATGCTATACATTTCGGTCTATGATCCTTTTTGAATTAATTTTTGTACATTATACAACATATTGGTTGAATATGGTGAATATTTTTGCTTCCCTGCCCTGCCATTTACCCCTCCCTCATTTGTTCATTTTTTTCTTTCTCAATCCCTTCAGTGTACTTATGGCTTTCATTTATAATACATTTAAGCGGTTTTATTATTGTTGTCATTCCAGTTTTAGTGTGTCCTTCCTTCTCAATCCTGGTTGATTTAGATTATTTATAATCTGAGTAGATGAACCACTAGCATGGTTCTAAAATTCATAACACAGAAAGTTACACCGAGGGAAGTATCACAACTTCCTTCCCATCCCTTCTACCTTGCTCCAATTCTCACATTTTTTATGTCCCATTCCCATACACTTCCTATAGAGAATCAATTTTGTAGGGTTTTGGTTTATCCTTCCTCATTTATTTTTCCACAAATGATACATGTATATTTTATTTTCCCTTTTTAGTTGAAAGGTATCATAATAAATACTCTTTTACACGTTGCTCTTTTCACTTAAAAAAATATAACACAGCCGTTCATGGAGACCATTATTTCCTACAGCATTTTTTTGGATTACCAGTTTATTGAACAGCTATGAATGTATGGGCATTTACATTGTTCCCAATATTTTGCAGTTACAAACAACCCTGCAATGTGCATATATATTTTCATACTGTTGGAAGGTGTATCTTCATGGTAAATTCCTAGAAGTGGGATAGCTGGGTCAAAAAGTATTGACATATGTACTTTTGTTATACTGACTCGTTTGCTGAGTCCTCCTCCACAAGGGTGTACTAGTTTGTATTTCCACCACCAAATAAGAGAATGCCTGCTTCCACAAAATCTTATCAACAGAATATGTGCCAGTCTGATAGCATTTTTTTTTTTTGCCGCACAAAATTTTGTATCTTTGCATAGTCACATTTATAAATATTTGATTTATTTCCTCAGGATTTGGATACTTGAGTAATTTTTATAATTTCAAAACTTTTCCTTATACTTTTCCTTATACTAATGTTTAAGAAGAATTCAGTTGTGCTTTATTCTAATCCTCGTATAGCTTCCTTTTTTACTTTTACTTTCCTGATGCATTTGAAGTTTACTCATATACAATGTTAGTCATGGATATATTTTCTCCCAAATGGCCAAGCAGTTGTCTCAACATCATTTATTACCAAAGTCCGTCTTCATCCCAAATTATTCGAGATGCCGTCTTTATCATACACTAATTTCCATGTCTACCTAAGGTTTATTCTATTTCATTGGTTCATCTATCTATTTATGTCCCCATTGCCACATTGTTTTAATTATAGAGGCTTTACAATATATTTTAATACTTGGTTGCGCTGGGCAGCCCTGGTGGCTTAGCTGTTTAGCACCACCTTCAGCCCAGGAGCCTTCAGCCCAGGGCCTGATGCCGGGAGACCCAGGATCGAGTCCCATGTTGGGCTCCCTGCATGTAGCCTGCTTCTCCCTCTGCCTGTGTCTCTGCCTCTCTCTGTGTCTCTCATGAATAAATAAATACAATCTTTAAAAAAAAATATTTGGTTGAGCTAGTCCCCTTTGTTTTTCTTTTTGTATTTTCCTATCTATTCTTGCATGTTTATTTTTTATAGGAACTTTATTAAAAACTTACCTAATTCCACAAAACTTTTGTTGATATTTTATTGAAATTGTGTTAATCTTATGTTAGTTTTGGGAGAACTAATATCCTTGGTGAGTCACCTTATCCAAGACTATGGTTTCCAAGAATACTTTTTACCATCTCTGTAGCAAGTCATACTGAAACTAACATTCGTTAAACACTTACTGTACATTGACATGTGTCAGGTACTGTGCTGGACATTGGAGATGTGGTGAGGAAAATAGTTTTAGATTTCACATAAATACATAAATTAAAGCACATTAGAGTCTCCATTAGAGTTAAACTACACATGTCAAAGTAGCTAAGTCTTTAGGTCTGTGATGTTTAATCTGGTGAGGGTTTCCTATGGTTCTACTTTATATCATACATTTCTAAGCCAACCTCTTTGCTTTGAAATGAAAAGGACTGAACTGGCATCATTGGGTTACTGAAGCTTTAAGAGGACCACCTTGCATCACGGTGGGCCTACTTAGGCATTCTTAATGGCATCACAGTTACCAGTTCAACCTAGTTGACTAAATATCTTCACGAATCCAACTGTCTGTTTTGTCTGTGCCTCCACTCCACTAGCTGAGTTCTCATGGAGAAAACTAATCAGCAGGAAAATTGCCATTAGGCACTCAGAAATCTCAACCTGGAATGGCCTTCCAACTCTGCCTAGGCATGCTATTGTTTCTTTGGTCACTTTGCTTTCTCTCTTCCACAAAGACTACCTCAAACTCTCTTCACTCTCTTCAAATTTCTCCTATAATTTTCCTTGTTCTGAGAAGATGACCCATCTACTGCAAAGAGAAAGTCAAAATCCTAAGGTGGGAACTCTCTCGTCTTCCCTCCAGCAACAATACCTAAGTATCTGGATTTCCAGCCATCTCCATTCCAGTCGCTATGGTAATGGAGGAGCACTTCTCTGATTATTTAAGATCCATCTCTCTGACTTGTCTGATCCTCCTGTTGTCTTTCCCCTTTTCATTCCTAATTCAACCTAATGCTATCAACTCTTTATTCTCTCTTCTCTATCCTCTCTCTTTATTCTTTCATTTTGCAAAACATATAAACCTGCTGAAACCTATCATTAAAAACAAGCCAAACAAATTTCTTCATTTCCCCTTCTAGCAATGGCCATTGTCTCCTATCGCCTTTGCAGCCTAATATTTTAAGTCATATGATTTTGTAAGCCTAACTGGAGATGCTCCTCATGGATGCAGAAGTATATAGTCAGTGAGAAGTGGAGGAGCTTGAAGAAAATATGGAGACAGCTATAGACCACCACAGTATACCTTGCTTTGTGGCTAGATTTAATCTGAGGGCAGGGGCCATAGGTGACACATGAGATCTGCTTGCCTGTGGTGAACTGGATAATATGAGCAATATGCTGTAAGTGTGGGCTTGGAGTCAGTTTCTTTGTCTGAAAAATTTAAATGACAACACTTACTTTGCAGCATTGTTTTGGGGATTAAATGACCTAATGGGTGTAAAGCTACTTATCATGCATGGTACATGCCCAATAAATTTGACCTATTCTTATTTTTGCAATTGTAATTACGTTGTCAGATGGGCAGATCTGCCTAACCAAGTATGAAAGCTTACATATTCAATACGAAATAAATATAAAGTAATACAGTTGCCTTTGAACTACATGTTGACTAGTGCTTTAGATGTTCATTCATTCCTCATTCATTCATCAAGAGACATGTATCTGAAACTCTGCTAGGCATTTGGGATTAGGAAGAGGAAGACAAAATCTGCTCTCAACGATCTCTTAGTTTTAGGGCAGTCAAGGCATAAGCATGTCATTATAATGTAGTGTAGTAAGCACAGTAATTGATCAACCCAGGATATTTTGGGAGTTCAAAGAAGGAAGCATCCAGCTTAGGGTGAAGTACATCCTGGAACTGGTTCTTAAAGTGAGTTGATAGATGTTAGCAGAAGAGAGGAGGCAGGCAGGGAAAAGATTTTAAAGTCCCTCTGTTCATGCAGTTCAACTCAAAGACTCTGGAATCTCATACTTTGTTTAATTTTTAAGAATTGTACTACTAAAAAATTGTTTGAAACTCATCAGCCTATTTGAATGATATGCAAAGAACAAGGTGTATTACATGATAATAGGAGGATGAGTCAAGACTTTGTTGCATTGGGAGTGGAACATACCAGGATTGCTGTAGGCAGAGTGACACAATGTATTTTAAGGAACCTGGTGGCTGGGAGCCCAGAGAAGCTACTACCACATGAAATTGCCTAGGTGATGCCACCCGGTTCTCAGCTTTAATGGTGCAGGAAGCTAATTGTCAGCTAACAGGAGGTGACTGGCCTCTTGAGGACTGGTTCAATTTAAAAATAAGAGATAAATTTAGAAGCAATAATGCATTCACTAATAATCAGCAATATGAAATTTGCACAAACTGGGTTCTCTGGGTGGCTCAGCGGTTTAGCGCCTGCCTTTGGCCCAGGGCGCGATCCTGGAGACCGGGGATGGAATCCCACGTCGGGTTCCCGGTGCGTGGAGCCTGCTTCTCCCTCTGCCTGTGTCTCTGCCTCTCTCTCTCTGTGTGACTATCATAAATAAATAAAAATAAAAAAAAACATTAAAAGAAAAGAAATTTGCGCAAACTGAAATTCTCAGCTTGTTATGACTGGTACATTTGCTCCATACAGGCATGCTAAATACTAGTCTCTTGAGATCCTCAAATCAGAACAAATGGAATTAGCTAGAGTGGGCTGCCTGGTTCACACAAGGGTCTGAGCAACATGGGCTGAATTTCCTGTCCTGATTCTTCAAAAACTTAATCTATTTGATTTCCTAGTCACAAATTCTCATTGTTGAGGGTTATTTAACAGATGAAATCTGGAGACAGGGGCAGGTCTTAGGCTGATGAGCATCTAACGAGAATGCATTTTGGAATAGGCATAAAGAGCATATGCTCAGGAGGTGTCATGAACTAAAATCATGTTAAGACTTCAGGAGAAAGAAATTTGCATGGGAGCATATACCTGCCATATAATTAGTGCAATATTGGCTATGAGAGTGGAGTATCTTTGAATCTGTGAGAGCTAGATACATTATATTAACATTATATTAACATAATATATTATTATCGTGTTATATTAACATATAATAAATTAACATAAATTAATGTAAATCAACATAAATTAACATAATCACAAGGTATTATTCATATTATCTATTTATGTAAATTTTATGTAAAATAATTAGATACTGTGCATGGAAAAAAGGTATGGAAGTATACATAAAATATAATGGGTGGTTTTCCTATGTAAAGAAACACATATGGAAGCTTGAGTGGCCTTCATTTTCTTTTTTTATCTGTGATTTCACAATATTCTAAAAGAAAGATGTGCTATTTATGCAATAAAGAATCATAAAGTTAGAAAAAATTAGCATAAGAGGAAAAAGACAGAATGTCTTCCACACTCACTGAAACAACTACTATAATGTGGCATGGATGACATGAGACACAAGCAAGTTAAGACCATGAGAAACACTCTAGAAGAGAGTGGAAAGGGAGATGGTTCAAAAGAATATAGGAAGGGCAGTGGTGCTACAGAGAAAGAGATTTCTTTTCAGTCTGGACTAAAAACTGGAAGGGACTATTTTTAGTAGAGAAATTTGAAATACTCCTCCCATTGGCACAGCTGGCACCAAAAATACTCATCTTGCATAGGATAATAATAATGTGGGTATGCATGGTCAGAGCAGCAAGTGCCAATATAATCAATTTGCCAATATAATGAATTTGCCTATCACCGATTGGGAACTCCAGTGGATGGTCCTAGACTCCTTTGGCAGTTGCCTGGGGGCACTATTTAGAACACACGAGACATGCTGTTACTGCATTAACCAACTCGCTGTATTTCAAGGGCAGTCTAGTATCCTTGGCAATATTCCATCCCACCCAGATGCAATGGTGGCCACTCTGTCTGTGTGCTCAATCTGCTGTATCTCCTGAAGGGTAAATTGCTAGGGCTCTATGGGGGTAAATTGGGTTTCTACCCCCCTCCAGAGCTAGGACCAAAACCCTAGGGGCACTCTCACCTTCTGTTGTCTCTGTCACAGTGCCTGACCCATCTAATTCAAATGCTAGCCCTGCTGGGGAGATGCTCAGAGCTTTCATCTGCTTCAGTAGTACTTTTGCTTCCTCAAAGGTGCTTGCTGCTTTGATTCCCAGTCCCTTACATGCTCTTTCTTTACTTGGCAGTATAAGGGATGGAGACACTGTGCCAGGTGGAGAACAAAAGTCCTCAAAAACCCCCAAATCCCTACAAAGGCTTGCACCTCTTTCACACCCATAGGGGTTGAATAGGCTTGCAACATATTCATCATAGCTTCTGAGATAACTTGTGTCTTGCCTGATTAGATGACTCCCAACACCTTATGGTGGTGCCAGGGCCTTGAATTTTCTGTGGGTTCACTGCCCATCCTCTCCCTCACAAATGTCCCAGCAAAGCCTGTGATGTGTCCTGCAACAGAAGCAAATCCTCACTTTAGCAGTAGGCCATCGATGTACTGGGCCCATTGTACTAATGTGAGGAAGGAGTACAGGGACAGATCTTGGGCTGTCATCACATGACATATGATGGGGCTGTGCAGGTAACCTTGGGGAAGCCTACTGTTGCTCCTCCCATGTGAAGGCAAATTGCTCTTGTGACTTGGGTGCCAAGGATTTTCTGAAAAAGGCATTTACTGAGTCCAGCACAGCATGGTGCACTCCTAGGACCCTGGGCAAGGTATCTAAGATGGTGGCCATGTTGGACACAGCTGCATGGATGGGGAGGGGAATATCGTGTTCACTTCTCAGGTGTCCACGGTCGTCTGCCATGAAGCTTATTTACAGGTCACACTGGGCTATAGAAGCACTCGGAGCAGGAAGTACAGTGCCCACAGGGCAGTTCCTGCATAGTTTCTCCTATCTCCTTATGCTCCAGGGAATTTATATTGTTTGACAGTGACCACCCCTCATGGGGGCAGCAGACTTACCAGTTGGCATTTCCTCTCAGCACTGGCTTGATTACTCTAGCCTAGAGGTGGAATTCACCGATACAGGTTGGCAGAGTCTGATTTTGGAGGATTTCAATGCCCAATACATTCTCTGGTATTGGAGAGATAAAAAATATCATGTTCTTGGGCAGGGGTGGGGAACACTGAATTTGAAGTGTCAAAAGGAGCTTTCTGACCCTAACTATTGGCCCTCCATAATCATTGATGACACTGAGGGGGGCCCGGAAACTTCAGAGGATTACCATGTATTAGAGGACATTTGGCTCCAGTGTCCACCAGAGCTGTCACCCTGTGTTTATTTCTGGAGGACCAGTGAATGGTGAGCTCTGCATGAGGCTTCTGGTCACCTCTAATGACCTTCACATGGAGGTAATCTTGGCTTGCGTCCTATACCTGGAGCATGGGAGGCACCCATCCCTAAATAAGACTGTATCCCTGGGGCCTCTGCAGGAGCAGTGCAGGGGACTGTATCCCTCAGGGCTGGCAGAGGCAAACGGGGCTGGTCTGAACTGTTCTGGCTTTAAGGCTTTCCACAGGACAACCAACGCAGTTTTGGGTTGTTGGCCCATGTGTTCAGATGGGATCCCCTCAGCCATAAGGTCAAACCACACTTGTTTCTGGGTTATTTTCATTGGACCCTTTACAGCCTTTTGGCTTTTCCCGCTCCCTTTCCATTTTGGATCTTTTTCACAGCCCACACTGGTCTCTGGTATTTGTCAGTCTCCCCCAGATCAGCAATGGATCAGCCAACATCATAAATGTCTGTCTCACAATAGGCTCAGCAGGAATATCAGCGTCCCACATTGGGGTGGACTGGAGATGCTGGGGTGGACTGGAGCATCTTAGTCTTCACTCCTGCAGTGAATGTGGCCTCATCAGGGCCTTCAAAGACAGGGATGCAGGTGGTCTCTCTCATTTCCAACCCTCTAAGAATTTTCTTTTCCTTTTTTTTTTCTTTTTTGACACATCCTGCCTTAGGTTTATTTATACAGTTAGCACAGGAGGATGCCAGTCTGCAGAAAGAAGCCCAGGGGTCACAGCCGTCCTCCTGTCCTACATCGGCAGATAGAAGCCTCTACATTGGAGCCTTCTTTTTTGGGCCTGAGCCACCTTTGAGAGAATGAGCTGTGGCTGCAGCTGGAGCCAGAGCCACAACATGTTCTGGGCCTTGGTTTGAGCCTTGGCCTTGGAATTTGGCCAACAGGGCCTGAGACCCTTGACAATATGGGCATAAGCACATTTCTAGAGCGTGGGGTGAGTGATGTAAGCTCAAGTTGATTGAGCTTGTGACTGCTGCCCTTTGGGGTCTTGGACTTTACCAGGGCCTTGACAGCCTCGGCACATACACTCATGATCTTGGTGTTGTTGGCTTCCATCTCCTTTAGGCCCTTCTTGCTGTGCTTCTTGGCAAAGCGCATGTTTCTCAGGAACTTGGGGTCCACCCTCCTAAGAGATTCATATCTTTGTGATGCAGTTTCTTGATGTCATTTCTGTGCCATTTTCGTGGCTGGTTGTAGGCAGTGTGGTTCTTGGATCAGGTAATGTCTGCACTGAAGCCCCTGACTCCTAAATCACCAGGGACTGGAAGAGGAGGAGGAAGCTCCAAGAATTTCTTATATCTCCTCTAAAGATGTCCAGGGTACCAGATGCCCAAAGAGGTCCTCCTCATGGGGCTGAGCCTCCCTGCCAGCTAGAATAATCCAGTGTATAAAGGAGTGAGGACCTCAAACCTCTGAGTGCTAAGCAGGTGCTGCCTGAGGGCAGTGTCTGTGGTTGATGTTGCTCATTTTCTCTGCCTCCTGCCTGGTCAGAGAAATGCCGGGACCCCTGCATCTCCTAGCTGCACTAACCACACTTGGATCCCTTTCTAGGCCTTTTGCGGGAATTTGGCAGCTCTATCAATAAGCTCAGTGGGAGTATATTCTCTGGTCATGAACATTTCCTGAACTGGGGGCTCCCCACTAGCTGGGGTTGCTGTTGCCGGGCTGGCGCTTTCCTTTGTGTTTGGTGTCGGATGGCAGGGGCGCTTCATTGGCTGCACTGTCACTTGGCACAACACCTCCTCTTCACTCTGCTTACCTGCTCAGGGATGCTCTGCCCAGGATGCCATATGCAGTTTCTTAAACAAGTGTATTAAAGCAGCCAGTGTTTTCAGTGTGTTCCCCTACTCACATTCAGTCTACAGGCCATTATCTAACCTAAGGGACCCTTTTCCCACAAAGAAGGGAACCTCCCCCCGCCCCCACAAATGCCTCTTTTCTGAGGCCAGTTTCTTCAGTCTCCTGGCTGGTCCAGCAATCGCCAGTTCACAAACCCCTGGGGAGCTTTTCAGGTGAAATCTGAAACTGGCCCTGCTAGCAGAAAGCAGAGAGAGATGGAAGAAAGAAGCAGGCTGGTAGGTGGCATGGAGGTTTATTTTTTTTATTATTATTCTTTTAATCTATATAAAGGTTCTTAATGAGCTATTTTAGGCATGCAGTTTTTTTTAAAATTTTTTATTTATTTATTTATTTGTGATAGTCACAGAGAGAGAGAGAGAGAATGAGGCAGAGACACAGGCAGAGGGAGAAGCAGGCTCCATGCACCGGGAGCCCGACGTGGGATTGGATCCCGGGTCTCCAGGATCGCGCCCTGGGCCAAAGGCAGGCGCCAAACTGCTGCGCCACCCAGGGATCCCAGGCATGCAGTTTTAATAAGCAAGAGAGCTTACATATGAGGCTTGTCATGAGGGGCAAATGAATCCCAGCACCCACCCACCAAATCTTAAAAGTTTATATGAAGGTCTTATCTGGGTTCAGTCCTGTACACCATGCAGGTGTTCTCATCACCGTATCAGTATCTCAAGGCCATGTCCTTGGGCAGCCTCTGGAAGTGGGGAAGGCGAGCGGAATGCATGTTTCAGGGACAGGATTGGAGGTGAGGAAACTCCAATTGCTGATTGCCTGGTCCAGCTCATAAGTCAACCTGTGGTCACATCTTCTTGATGACCTCCGTCAACATCTTCCAGAGAATTCCATTTTATAGCGATAGAATGGAATTAAATGAGAATCAGTGACAAAAAGGTAATGACAACCTCCCCCAAATATTAAAAAATCCTAAAATACACATTTAAATAACATTAAATAACTCATGGATGATGGAAGAAATAATAAGCAAACTGAAAATACTCAGAACTCAATGATACTGAAAATACTACATCTCATGGCTCGTGGGATTCAGCCATTGATTGTTTATATGTATGTTTCCCTCAGGGAAGCAGGGGGGTTGGGGCTTCCAGTGGGCATGAGGCATTTTACTTAGGCCATATCTTATCTATTTTCTAGCTAAGTGTGTTCCTTTATGAAATAAAATCTAGTAGCTATTACTCTGTCAAGTGAAAAATGAATTTTGAAGGGCCAGTTCAGCTAGAAGTTGTGCGACAATGTATGACTGTTGTAGTTTACCACTTGGAGTTGAGGTTGGAGGAGTGCTGATTTAGGACTCACTTTGAAGGAGAAGTACCAGTGAATAGGGTTGTATCTAGACAGTTTCCAGCCTTTCTTAATTAGACTCCTTGAGAAATCTGAGCCCTAAAGGCCAAAGACATTCTTTGTATGTAATGAGTTAACCTCTCTTATACATCTGGAATGGATTTTAGTTATGAACCATTTGGGGAGAATTAAGGAAGGAGTCACTTAAATAACTTTCCACATTCCATGGTTCAGATGAGGAACCTTGGTTGGAAAAGGCTGCGAGACCCTGCCCTGACAATGAAGTAAACCCTGTGCTGGCCCCCTGGGCCCTGGGCTCTCATACTTGGGCTCAGCTCAGGGAATCCTAGTCTTGGGGAAGAAGTAGGTGACCAATGATCAAGTAGAGCTGTATGAAAGGCCCAGACCCTAGACTGATGGAGTGCATGCTTGAGATATACTTGAGCTCATGCTGAAGATTTTCCCTTGGCCTTAGGGCTACCCTATTCTCCCTCCAAGTCCTCTCCTTGACTTTGGAGCCAAGTGAAAACAATTCAGTTCTTTTGTATAGAAGAAGATGGCTGTACAGGACACAGTAAAGCGTGATCACTGGACTAAGATTGAAACTAGAGTAAGAAAACAGAGACATGATTCTTAGGTATCATTTTAAAAATGATAAACAGTTCTAACAACCCCCTGCATCAGAATTACCCAGAGTCCTCATTTAAAATGGAGATTCCTTTTTGAATCAGTGGGGCTTAGAAGTCTAATTCAAGTTAAAGAACTGCTGGCTTAGGCAGATTTGTGGGCATGTGGTGAAAGCCTTTACCCAACCCATGTTACATCTTAATTATGATGTAATTAATGTCTCCTTTGATACACATACGATCTCTGCCATGTGTGGACTCAGTAACTATAATTTAAATCGTCAGAGTGAGGTTCCAAATACCCATGACATATAGCCATTGGGGGCTTCTCTGAGGTGCTAAGTATAAATCAAGTGGTGTGAGGTCAGCTGATGGCCAACAGTCCCAGCATCTCAGCACAACTTTGTAGCTCTCTGGGTGGCTTTGCATTTTGCAGGAAGAATTATTTGCTAAAATTGAATTTAGTGATTGTAAGGATTCATAAGATCTCAGGGCAGGCAGGAATTTCCTCTGATCTGATTCTTTCCATCTCTCACTCTCTAGAAAATTCTCAGAGTTCCTAAGTCTACTCCTAATTGCCATACCATTGAAATTTTCAATTAAGTCTGGATTCTTTTTGTCCTCTGTAGTATTTGGCTCAGTTGAGCAGTTTCCCATTTTCCCATCTCTTTTTTTTTTTTTTTTGGATTTATGATGTCACCCTTGTGTTCTTTCACTCGTTTTCATTGATTTTTCTTCTGCTTTCTGTGTCCTACAGGCAGGCAACCTCACTTTACTCAGATCTCATCAAGGAGGCTGTGCCTGGCCACCTTCTCCAAAATGACACTCCTCCAGGACATGTCAGCCCTTTTCCCTGTTATGTTTTTTGTTTGTTTGTTTGTTTGTTTCTTTCTTTCTTTCTTTCTTTCTTTCTTTCTTTCTTTCTTTCTTTCTTTCTTTCTTTCAAGGCTTATTTGAGAGAGAGAGAGAGAGAGAAAGAGAGAGAGAGAGTGCTTGAGCACAGGGGAGGGGCTGAAGGAGAGAGAGAATCTCAAGCCCACTCCATGGAGCAGGATGTGGGATTCCATCTCAGCATCTTCCATCACGACCTGAGCCAAAACCAAGAGGTGGGCAATTAACTGACTGAGCCACTCAGGTGCCCTCCCTGCTTTATTTTCTCAACAGTACTTACCACCATCTGATCTATCATTTATATAGGCATGTATGTATTTTTTATCTCCTTCATCTTTCTCTGCAGAATATAAATTCCTACAGAGAAGGAAAGTGGTCTTGTTCATTTGTTTGTTTTGTGTTTTATTTCTTCTTCTGTATCTCCAGAGCCTGTAACAATGCTTGACTTAAAATAAATGCTCAGGAAATACTTCTTGAATATATAAAATAATGTATTTTCTCTCTTTATTGTCAGGCGTCTGGAAGGAAAGTAAGATACACACAAATCAAAGAGATTATTGAAGATGTACGCATGGTGTAAGGCAAGATAAAGTACCCCAGTGTTAATAATAGCAAAGGCTCCATGATCATCCCATATCTGAAGGAGTGAGAGGAAAAAACTGTGTGGAAAGGACACAGAAGCTGCAGTCTTGCACTCCAAAGTTTCTCCTCTAGGATTGGCTACATAATTTCAAGACCCAATACAAAGTGAAAAAACACGGCTCCTTGTTCAAAATTATTAAGGATTTCAAGACAGCGACAGCAGAACATTAAACCAAGCATGAGGCCCTGCTAACATGGGACCCTGTGTGTGATAACACAAGTCACATGGCCATGAAGTTGCATCTAATCTCTTCCCTCTTTCCAATCTTCCATTGGCTAAATCCAACTGGTAACCAGAACTCAAAGAAGCTTATTTGCTGAATGCCTGATTCCTGGGGACACAGAACTGAGTAAAAAGGATGAAGTTTGGATCTGTACCAGTACCAGTGAATAGGGTTGTATCTAGACAGTTTCCAGCCTTTCCAGCAGAAAAAAGATAGCCAGCCCAGATAAGTGTAGAAAATATTTATCTCTATGACCTTCTATGTCTGAGTGACAGAGGGTGAAGAAGGTATAAGACACTTTAGTATTAGTCAATAATGATTAAGTATAGGCACATTTCCAAAATGATTAAAGAACAAACACAAATATCAAATAAGTAGTATTGAGAAGAGAAAGTAAGTAATAACCCCAGGGTTTCAACTGCATCATTGGCTCTGGGGTCTGGCCAACCTCTGCCCCAGTACTGGCCTTGACTTTTGGTAGCTGTGTAATGATAGGAAAATTGCTCATTTTTATCGCTAGAGTCTGTAAAGCACAGATAATTATTTCAGAGGTTGTTGTGGGTTAAATTAAAGGATGTCCCTAGCCACCAGTGGGTGTTCAATAAATGTTGGACAATAGAAGAAAGCTGGGATCACAGATGGAAATAGATGAGTTGGGAAAAGGTCTTTCTAGTTCTATGGATTTCTGGGAAAGGGGAAATGTTTGTTCTACAGTTTTAGAGCTCCGGTGGTTAGGAAGTTTTCTCTAAAGCCATCATAGATGGCTACTTCTGAAGAATATAGCCATTTTTCAGAGAATGCTATTTGATTTTCCTGCTGGGCTTGACAGAAAGGATAGAGACTACAGGCAGGCAGACATGGTTACAAATCCTGTCTCCACCAGTGAGTAGTGGCAAGTTGTCTTAAGTCCTTTGGCACAAATGTCAATAGTGTGCCAAAGAAATGCTCAAATTTCTACCTAATCTGCCACTCTTTTTTACTTTTTCAGTTGAGCTGGATTTAGGAATCATTTCTTTTGCCCTTCTTCCCTAAAGCTTAAGCAGTTGCCATCTCCAGCAGTCAGCTGTGCTTCTTTTCTGTGGGTTTCACCCTTGTTCCCTGGGCCTTCCTGGTCACAGAAGTCTCAGCGAGAGAGTTGAGAGGGGAAGAAAAGAACAAGAATCTGTGTTCACTTCTGCAGGAAAGTTCTAGTTCCTCATTGGCTTTTATCCAGACCTGGTTTAAATTTCTCTGCCTTGGGAAAGAAGAAAGCAAAAGAGGAAGCTTTGTGCCTCCCTTCAGGAAGTATATGAGTTGAGTAAAATGTGTCTCTAGCAGGTTGAATAGTGCCCCCCCCCTCCCCGCCCCAGATATCTCCATGGTCTGCGAATGTTACCTTATTTGGCAAATGAAATCTTTGCAGATGTACTTAAATTAAAGATCTCCAAATGAGATCATTCTAGATACTCTGGGTGGGCCCTATATCTGATAACAAGTGTCTTCATAAGACACACAATAGGGATAGTCATGGAGAGAAGAGAGGGCCATGTACATATGGAGGCAGGAATTGGAACCCTGGAATCCACCAGAAGCTAGAAGAGATAAGGAAGGATTTAGAAGGCACACAACCTGACACCACCTTGATTTCATAGTTCTGGACTCGAGAACTATGAAAGAACAGATTTCTATTGTTTTAAGCCACAGAGTTTGTGGATATCTGTTACAAGCAGCTCCAGGAATCAATGCAATATCCAATCAACACCAATCATAATGAGTATACGCACTACTACTAATAGCTGCTCTGTATTGAGCATGAATGGAAGATAGCAGTCTCTCGAAGCTGCAAGAGAGGAGCTGGCTCCTCATGTTATTCCCAACCTGTCCATCTCCAGCAAGCTGGATTGTGTTATGATAAAAATGTATTTTGTGGGATCCCTGGGTGGCGCAGCGGTTTGGCGCCTGCCTTTGGCCCAGGGCGCGATCCTGGAGACCCGGGATCGAATCCCACGTCAGGCTCCCGGTGCGTGGAGCCTGCTTCTCCCTCTGCCTGTGTTTCTGCCTCTCTCCTCTCTCTCTCTGTGTGCCTATCATAAATAAATAAAAATTAAAAAAAAAAAAAAAAAAAAAATGTATTTTGTTTTTGGTCCTGTTCCTGGCTTGAGAATTTCCTGAGAAACCCTGAGAATTTCCTGAGTGGTAAGAGTGTTTTTTGTATGCTAATGAGATGATCCCTAGATAGTGTCAGGATGAGGGCCTGAATGCCAGAAAAACTGACCATGGGATTAGAGGGTTAGAACTTTTGACCTGCCACCCACCCTCTCACTGCTGAGAGATTAGTCCAATAGCTAATGATTTAATCAACCATGTTTACATAATGGAACCTCCACAAAAATCTCTAACCAAGGTGGTTTTTGAGAGTTTCTGAGCTGGTGAAGCCATCAACATGCTGTGAGGATGGCACATCACGGAAGCTCTACACATACCACCACCTTGGCCCCCACATCTTCTTCCATCGGGCTGTTCCTGAGGTGTATCCTGTATAATAAACTGATAATCATTAAGTGAAGCATCTTCCTGAGTTCTGTGGGTTATTCTAGCAAATTATGGAAACTGAAGAAGGGGTTGTGGGAGCCCTGATTTATGGTGTGTCTGTCAGAAATATGGGTGGGTCTCTGGTACACGTGACTGGTGGCTGGAGTGGTGACAGTCCCGTGAGACTGAGCCCTTAACCTATTGGGTCAGTGCTAACCTTGGGTAGCTGGAATCAAAACTGAATTAAATTTTTTTTTTAAGATTTTATTTATTTATTCATGAGAGACACACACAGAGAGAGAGAGAGAGAGAGAGAGAGAGAGGGGCAGAGAACAGGCAGAGGGAGAAGCAGGCTCCATATGGGGAGCCTGATGTGGAACTCGATCCCAGGACCTCAGGATAATGACCTGAGTCGAAGGCAGGTGCTCAACACCAAGCCCCCCAGGTGCCCCCTGAATTGAATTATTGGTTACCTAGTTGGTGTCAGAGGATTGGCTGTTGGTGTCAGAAAAGACATCATATACACATCACATGTGGGGAAGACAAAACTCCCATGTTGATTTTTGTTTTATTGCTTTTAACAAAAGAACTGCACCAATTTTTTCAGGGTATAGATAACTACTAGATCACAGTTTACTGATTTACTAGAAGAGTGTGCATTCCTGCTTCATGTTAGCTGATCCCAAGGTTTGGACTCTTAGGAATCTGCCCCTGGAGGGATGTCAGCTCTCCATGCCTCCCTCGGAAAACCAGGCAGGTAGCATTGCTGCCCTTTCTAGTGCATTCTTTCTGCGTTTTGGCTTTTAATATTGAGGAGGTCGGGTCTTGGTGAAACACACAGGTGTGGCCTTTTTCAGGCCTGACCGGAGGCCGTGGCACCGGCTCCCACAGAAAGCTGCCCTCTCCATGCCAGCCTCGGTGCCCGGCCCCCGTGCCGCAGCCTCTGGAGGGAGGTCCTGCTCTCTGCCTACTATCAGTCCAGCCCTGGGGCCTTCATTCCCAGGCCTCTTACCTAGGCCTTGGCCAGAAGTCCTCTTCCAGTGCCCATAGGGAAACTAAGCAGAGTGTTTAGGGAGACTTCTCCACCCTGAATTCCCTATCTCTGATGATAAAAATGTCTCTCTTTCTACCTCCTGGGGCAGGGAGGAGATGCCTTTCTCAGGAGAAATTTATTTCCTATTTTCAAGGGGACAGAGAAGGGGGAGTCCTTCTTGCACTGGCTATTTCTCAAGTAACTTTCCTTCTTGCACTAGCTATTTCTCAAGTAATTTTCTTCTTGCACTGGCTATTTCTCAAGTAATTTTCATTCAAAATAATATGCCCACGTGACATATTCTGGCCTGGACTGCCCTGAACCCCAAAACATGGAAGTGAAGGGGAAGGTCGAGGGGTCCTACAAGAGGAGGTAGTGTCTGAGGTGAATCTCAAAGTGTAAGTGAAGCATGTGGGAGAGATGTGAGAGCAGAAGACCCCACTAATTAGATAGCAACAGCTAACAGACAAGAGGGGTTCCCTCATGTCAAGAGAGAAAAACTAGAATTTTAATCAGACTGAATGACGGTGAGGAACGAAACCAGTCAGCACAGCCTATGGTGACAGATTTCACAAAATTCAGCAAAATCCCCGTAAAGACCCCTGAAGCATGTCTTATCACACTCCTCAGGGACTGCCACATCCTGAAACTGGGACCAGAAATAGCAGGCTGTATCCTGCCTGTCACTGTGCCCTGAAGTTTGGCACCTGAGTCCGACAATCTGGAGAGAGGGCGCAGAATTTGTGGGTTTTGCCTATTTAACCCTGAGCCTAAACCTTCCCCTCTGGAGAGTACTACTCTTTGGTTTGTAGCCAAAGGCTGCATCTCCCCACATTGGAAAACTAGTGTGGCAATAAAGCCCTCCCTTACTTCTGACCAAATTAGCATTTCAGGAATTTTTGCTGACAGATTCCTACGCAGTGGAATCAGCACAAGCAAAGTCATGATCATTACCAGCAGTGAAGTCATCGACCTGTGTTATTGGTTGCCTCCTATATATCAGCCATGGAATGGGTTTTCTGTTTGGGTTTAGTTTTCTGTTTTTGCTCATTTTTCTTAGAAATGCTACAGCTCCCTTCTCACTGGGATGCTCCCAGACCCGTTGGTGGTGGCCTCTGGCACATACACAGGAAAATGAAGCAGATAATCTTGGAGAACTTGTGAAAAGTGAAGACGCAGCTATGTTTGGAGAGACATCGTTTTGATGTGCACGTGGCAGGGGCATCTGGTCTGTCAGGGCAACTGGACAAACAGTCCTTAATGGCTTAGGTGCCGGACAACAGGGCACTGTGGTGTTTTGCTGAAACAGGTGTCTGTTGTGACAATCCAGGTGTATCATTCCTGTAGTCTCCTGGTTTTGTGGCCTGTAAACCCATTTCTCGTGCTTTTCCAGAGACTGAGGAAGCCTCCTGATAAGCTCCTTTCTTTTTCACTAGCTTGAGTAGACTTTCTTCCCTGTAACTGAGAACGTGACTGGTCAAGAGGCTCTTCTAAGTGGGGAAGAGGTTTACAGGCAACAAGGCAGGAAATTTCTCCTGGGGTGGGGAGCTGAAAGGCATCACTCAAAAGCTTGGGTGGGGAGATGTGAGGCTCCTTGCTCCCATGGAAAGGGTGAGTCATGTGCCCAACTTGCTGGTTGGTACTCACTTTCTCCTCCAAGTGGGACCTGTACATGTCCAATAGTATCCTTTGTTCTGCTGTCTTCCTGTCAGTCACCACAGGCCTCAGGGAGAGCAGCCACAGATGATGAGACAGGCCGGGCCAGGCACCCTCCCCTCTGTGCCCTGTTCCTCGGAAGCCTATTAGTGCTACACTGTAGGGACCCACGGTCCACTCTCTTTCTTTATTTGAACAAGTGTGTCAGCAGACAGAATCATTCAAGTTTAAAGTACTGCTGTAATAGCACTCCAAGCAGTCTCAGGGGCTAACTTGCTTCAAGCCCCTTGCTTGCTGACCTAAGTCTAGCTGAACTCACTATCCTTGAAGTTTATAGAAGGCTGGCCTTGAGTGAGGGACCAAACTTTCCCAGAAATCAAGGCCTGATGACACTAGAAAATGATGCTAGCAAGTCTGTTCAGGGTCATGCTGTCATGGGATTAATCACCTGGGCACCTCCTCACCTCTTTTCCTCCCCACACCTTCTCCTTTAAAACTCTCTGGCTTCACCTGGACAGGGAAGGAAGATGGTCTCTGAGACATTTGTCCACCACGTCCCCAGGTTCCCGGCTTCCTGAATGAAGCAATCATTCCTTTCCTACCCTCACTTGTCTCTCAACTGTTGTTTTTCAAGCAATGAGCGGCTGAACCTGAGTCTGGAACCAGTTCTCTTTCCAATAACCCTCTAATGACCACCTCATTCAACTTTCTCTAAGTCAGATTGAAACTGAGGGTTGAAGAGGTTAAGAACAATAACTACTCTGAATATAGTTCTCCTCTGTTTACAAAGGTCTTATCTCTAAAAACTTCTTTGGTCCTCACAGCAACCCAGTGAGGTTAAGCAACTGGCCCAAGCTTGGCTCTTTGCTTCACTTGTAGCAAAGCAGAGACAGAGATGTGCATTTCTGGGTGTGTGATCCTGTGTACTAATGCTCAGAGGCTCTGCACACTGATTCTGGTCTGCTAACACTGTCACCAGTTCCCATAAAGTACAAGATTGAGAGTGTTTAGAAACTTTGATGGCAGCAGGACATTGCCCCAATATTCAAGTGTGTGATTTTTCTGTTCTATAGAAGTATCATTCTGAGATCGATTTGAAATGAAAAAACAAAAGAGTCCATTACATGAGAAACTCTGCTCTACACTGCTTTCATTCCTGAGGTGAACAGGTGACTGGGTAGTCTAGGGTCTCTTTAGAAGCTGCAGAAGGCTTTTGCACAATTCCTACTCTCAAAGAACATCCATTTGCTCACAAATCACGAGATCTGATTTATTCATTTTCAAAGAAATATAGAACTTAAAGTGATAACTCATGTTTTTGGTAACACATGTAAATTGTGAGTCATGCCAAACAAGATAGGAGCATGTCACTGGTTTCTCGGCCATGAACTCTATCTACCCTGGGGTTGGGTTAATACATCAAACAATTTGATTTTTTTTAAAGATTTTATTTATTTATTCATGAGAGACACAGAGAAAGAGGCAGAGACATAGGTAAAGGGAGAAGCAGGCTCCTTACAGGGACCCCGTTTTGGGACTTGATCCCTGGACCCTGGGATCACGTCCTGAGCTGAAAGGAGACACTAGGCGTCCCCAAACAATTTAATATTGAAATGATCTCCACAAGGTTAAATTGCTACTATTTAAAGGTACAGGATAAATGTATTTTAACTGGGATTGCATTGGATGATATAAGTAAGCACATGCATAAAGCCTTATATTCTTTAAAAGTAGGGAAGAAAGATAATGGCATTTTTAGCAAACGTAAAAACAGTGTGCTGTGACTGCAGATACAAAATCATTTTTCATGAATTCTAGACTGGACATTCTTATCTTTCTGGAATGGCTAACTTATCATCATATAATGGGACAGGGTCATTTTCAGAACACATGTTCTAACATCTGGCTTATCTGCTGGCTGAACAAAAATTCATGGCACTCCAGCACAAAAGGAGCAATTTCCCACACTACTTTTGTTATTGTTCTTTTTTTCAGTCACAAATCTAAAGCGATATGGTACTCTCGGACAGGAATGCTTTAGTACAATAACAGCTTTTTTCTTAAGAGTGAAAATCCTTTTTGAATTTCCTTTGGTTGGTGAAAACAGGTGTGAATATAGGAAGTCTTTTGTAAAAGCAAGTGGAATTAACTCAAACTTTCGGAAAATGGGGATGCCTGTACTCTTGTTCCTTAGCAACTCAATTATTATCTGACTTCCTAGGAAGGCAGATGGAAAGTCAGCTCACCTACAACATCGCCTTGTTCTCTTGCTTCCTCCTATTACTAATGTATCAGTGCCTGTCACGGTCACCACTATCACTTCCAATAAATGCCATTTCTGAGTCCTTCAACCTAAGAAAGAATTTCTTATAAGCTAATTTTCTTAGGGCTTCACCCTTTCCTCTTTCTTTCTAGAACAGATTATATATTTTGTAGAATGTCCCTCGATTTGAATTTGTCTATTTGTCTGATGTTTTCTCATGATCAGGTTGAGGTTATGTTTTAGGGGAGAATACCGTGTGTGATGAGACCCACTCAGTGCATCTTATCATGGGGTAGAGATGATGTTAATGTGTCATATGAATGAAATCATACAATACAGAGTCTTTTGGGTCTGGCTTCTTTCAATTAAGGAAGTTGCATGTAAGATTCATCTATTTTGTCATGTGAAACAGTAGTTCATTATTTTTTATTGCTGCGTAGTATTTCATCAAGTGGCTTTTCCATAGTTCCTTTTTTTTTTTCCCATAGTTCCTTTATCAATCCACCTATTGAAAAAATCTTGGTTATTTCCAGTTTTGGTACTTATGAATAAAGCTAATGTAAACATTCATAAACATGTATTTGTGTGAAGGTAGTTTCATTTCATTTGTATAATTACAAATTAGGAGTGGACTGTTGGACCTGTGGACCTGTGGTAAATGTTTAACTTTATAAAACCTGCCAAACTATTTTCTAAAGTTTCTGTACCATTTTACATTGTTGCCAATGATGTGTGAGAGTTTCATTTGTTCTGCATCCTTGTCTACACTTGATATTGCCAGATTTTTTATTTTAGCCACTTTAATAGTATGTAGTGTTATCTCATTGTAACTTTAGTTACCTTTTACTAATGACTAATGATGTTTTACATCTTTTCATATACTTTTTGCATTTACATATCTCCTTTGGTGGAAAGTCAAAAAGCAAATCAAAATTAAAGCTGCAATTTTTCTAAATCTAAGTTGTCTAACAGGAAACTGAAAACAGGAAGGTAAACACAGAGTGGTTTTAAAAACATTTAAAATTGGAAAAAATTATTTTACTTGTATATGTTTCCAGTACTCCTCATTTCTTTTTGAAGATCCAAGTTTCTATCTGGTACCATATGCATTTAATATGCATTGTAGAGTATATGTACTGGCAACAAATTCTCACTTTTTTTTTTTTTAGAAACACATGTAAATTGTGGTTTTATATTTACTTTTGAATTTTGTTTTTGGCTAGGTATTGAATTCTACGTTTCTTCATTACTTTAAAGATGTCATTTTATTGTCTTTTGGTTTGCATAGTTTCAGAAGAGAAGCTGGCTGTAACTAATATAGTTGTCAAAAATTCCCTATTAAATAGTTTCAACACCTATGTCATGTGTGTATCTGGGTGTCTCTTGAGAAAGTGAATAAATCCTCTTGCTCTCTTAATCTATAATCTCCTTTCCTTTCCCTGAAAAAGAATGTTCCTGTTTTTGGCATTCTAAAGTGGTGACTATGACTAATGATATGTAACTATTAAGCACTCTAAATATGACTAGTTTAAATTGCGATGTTCTGTAACTGTAAAATATACTTTCCAAGACTTATCACAAAAAATGAAAAATATCTAATTAATAATTCTATGTTGATTTAATGCAGAGATGATAGCACTTTGAATATATTGGTTTAATTAAATATTTAAGTAAGTTACCTGTTTCTTTTTAAAATGTGGCTATTAGGTCATTTAAATTGCATATGTAAGAGGAGATCTAAATAAATGGCAAAATATATCATGTTCATAGACTGGAAGACTCAACATAACCAAGATGTAAATTTTCCCCAAATTGACATATTGGTTTGATGCAGGTGATATAAAAAAATCTGGCAAATTTTATTAGAGTTGTATATAAGCTTATTCTGAAATTTATATGGAAAGGAAAAAAAAAAAGAACTATAGTAGCTGAAACAATTTTGCAAAAGAAAGATAAAGTGGGATGAAGCATTCCACTTGATTTTAAGATTTAATATTTAAGCTACAATAATCAAGACTATGGGGGGATCCCTGGGTGGCGCATTGGTTTGGCGCCTGCCTTTGGCCCAGGGCGCGATCCCTGGAGACCCGGAATCGAATCCCACGTCGGGCTCCCGGTGCATGGAGCCTGCTTCTCCCTCTGCCTGTGTCTCTGCCTCTCTCTCTCTGTGTGACTATCATAAATTAAAAAAAGAAAAAAATAATCAAGACTATGTGGCATGGGAGGAGGGATAAATGCATAGATTAATAGCATAAAATAAAAAAACCATAAATAGATCATTCAAGTATGGACAGCTTATTTTGATCAAGTTATAAAGCAGTTTTGTTGACTGGTTAAAGGTTGAAAAATGCTGAATCTGGCTTGCCTTCTTTTGTTGAGTGGAGGGATGTTTCAAATGTTTCTTCCACATTGTTCTAGCTTTAGGATTCTATTTACATATTGGAGGCCACTGGGTATTGTCCCACAGTTCCTAATAGCTTTGTTTTGATTTATTTACTGCTTTTTCTCTTTGGCTAGTTTGCAGAATTTCTTTAGTGCTACATTCGAGTACATCAATTCTTTCTTATTTCCTATTTCCTTTCCTATTTCCAATTTCTCACCCTATTGCAATGTTGTTTTATCAGTCTTGGGGTTCCTAACTAGTCTGTTTTCCTCTTCCCATCCTCCTCGGTTCTCCTTTGCTTGTGTCTTCCATTTTATCATGGATTTACAGTTGTACTGAGAGGGGATGATCAGAGACAAATGAGTCTATGTCATCTTGTCTGAACCAGAGGCCCTCTTGTACTCTTTTTTGCCACTTCCTATGAATCTGTTATTTTTTCAAAATAAAAAGCTAAGAAATATATATGAGGCTGACATATTTCTATTGAGCTGCATTGAGTGGTTCCATTGAGTGTCTAATGTAACTCCTGGCTGAGCCCTTTAAAATTGCTTTGGAAATTATTGCCTTCTCTCCCTTCTTTCTCTGCTTTACTTCTGACATCTCCTTCCAATGGGATATTATGTTGAAGACCTTATGTCAACATAGTTTCTATTTTCTCTGTTATTCTGAGGCTTTCAAAAATATTTACAAGGTCATTTCCTGCTTGATCATGCCCTAGATCTGGTCACCTAATCCATAGATCAGCAGACCAGCCTTTAGGATGTGATATTTATTAACTTTAGAGAAATCTCTTTCCTGCTTGAGGTCTGAGGGAGTAAGAGCTGGCTCAAGGTTTCTCCTTTATTTTGTCACAGATATCAGTTTTGAACAGGTATGCATCTATATGTTATGTATTTAAAAATCACTCACCTTTAATTGAAATTGAAGTTAAAAATCTTGGGTATTTGCCTCTATAATTTGTTATTATCACTGTTTTCTAGGGGATTTAAAAAAAAAAGAGAATAAGGTAAAATTGCCTTTCTCATTTAAACCCTAATTACTTTTTGGATACTGGATATCGGGTACTAAACAGACAAAATGCATAGTTAATTGATTTAGTTGTATTATCACTTCAATATTTTAAATTCAGATCTTGTTTCAAGACAGTATGTATCAAAGGTATAAAAAAATTGATTCTAGGATTTCCTGTATTCCTCCTGAATTTATTCCTTGTTTTTACAGAGTACTTCCTCTTGTACTTTTTTTCACACATAGAATTCATGGGTCACACACTTTCTGAGCTACCTTGCATGTATGAAAATAATTATTGCTTTTTAAGCTTATTTCTTTGGAATTGTGAAGCCACTGAGGTGGAAATGCTGAGGCGTAGATACATTACAAACCTCTAGATTCCAGGTAAGGACTCTTGTTGCACAGTAAGGGCTAAACCGATAAATCAGGAGAGAATTTATTGTATTATTTTGATTTTACACTTTTCTGGGTGATGGATAACTTGCTTCCTGATCTCTGGAGTGGTTTTTGTGGTAGAGGCGGAGGGGGGTGGTTAGGGGGGAAGAGTAATGTGGTTGAAGCAGTTGGTTCAGAAGGTTAGTGACAGAAATGTTAGATACTTGTTCTTGTCTTTCTGATTCTAATCTCCTCCACACCAGCTGCCCTTTGTCATTTCCCCAGAGATTTCAAGCAAATGAGTCATGCCGGTGTGCCATAAGGAGGGGGCCAGAGAAGAGGGCTCCAAATGGCGGAAAGGGGATATTTACAGAGTTTAAAGTACTTCATCTTTAATCGGTAAATAAGATGTGACCTTTATCTCAGACTAGAGACAGATGTAGGCCCTGCCTCCCATGGTAGAAGGCTAGAAATACAATCCCTGTGTGCGTAGCAGGTGATAGCGAACATGGAAGGTCTTAGCTCTGAACAGCAATGCTGGCTTTGCTGGGCCTCAGTGCTGGAGAATGTCATCTGTTTTCGTGCAAGCACTAGACAGTGGCCGGCGCATTTCAGGAAAATGGGTGGAGTGGGTGGAAACACGTAACCAGACCCAATAAAGTTTTAACTTTTATTCCTGCCTAACATATAGCATGTTTTCTGCAAAATTATGAGTTAAATATAATTTAACAGATAAGGTGTTTAAAGTAGACGTGACAATTTAAAAACTCTAATGAAGACAGAAAGAAAAAGAGCCAGTAAACCAAACCAAACAAAAACAAAATAAGTAAAATAAGAATACAATCTCTCCAACTTAGAGATAGTCCATCCATTCCTCTTCTTTCACTCACAGGTGGAAGGTCTCTGGAGCCACCGTATGGATCAGATTCCAGAGTAAAAGGTAATTTTGGCACTGAGAGTGCACATCTGATTCACAGAAGCAAGTCTATGTTCCAGCCAAGGCAGCCGAGGCGAAGCAGAGCGCATCTAAGTCTTCTGTTGCTTTGAGGTCTCCGGGACCCTCGAGGCCGCTGCCTAAGTACAGCTGTGCTTAATTTGCTTGAGGGTTCTCGTTGTCTGTTGTGTTCAGCTGCAGGTATTCCAGAGTGCCTTTTTTGTAGCTGGCCACCCGTGTTGGTTTTCGGCTTCTTATCCCTGCGGCCTGTCTTTTCTGTAAAGAGTTGGCGAGCATGTCAGAAAATTCAGCTTGCAAGCGCTGCTGATTCTCCCTGGAAAGAGAGTGGGAGGGAAAATGAACATCTCAGCGATTCACACAGAATATTCCTCTAGGATGATTAAGTCAGTTTACCAGATACTTATTGAATGCTAATTCTGTGCTAAACACTGGAAGTCCAGAGGATACAGAACATGCTTCACTTCTGATGAGCTTATAAGAGCTGTCATCCCTGCTCTGTGCATTTGTAGAAAAAGCAGGACCCAGGATGCCTGGATGGCTCAGCAGTTGAGCGTCTGCCTTTGGCTCAGGGCGTGATCCTGGGATCGAGTCCTGTATCGGGCTCCCCTTGGGGAGCCTGCTTCTCCCTCTGCCTATGTCTCTGCCTCTTTCTGTGTGTCTCTCATGAGCAAATAAATAAAATCTTAAAATAAAAAAAGGAAAAAGGAAAAGCAGGACCCATTTCAAGTGGAAAATTATATTTCAATTTCAAAGTGGAACAACAACATGCTGCTTGGATTTGGAAACATGGTTAGGTTTACACATGCCACGGCAGGGAGGGCAAAAGAAGCCAGGACAATGCAAGGCTCCTGCAACACAACCCTGAGGACTTGGTCCCACACATTCTGGAGTGTGGATTTGTCTGGGGAGGCCTCAGAAGGGATGGACTGTTTCAAGAGTTTGGAATGGACACGGGTGCTCCAATAAGGGCCAAGCTCCCCGTGGCCTGGGGAAGATCTGGCTTGTTTTGACTTCTCTACAGCCTTGCCACTGATCTGGGTCCAGCATCTAGGAGTCTGCAAGACAGGGTCTCTCTACCATAGCAAAAGCCACCGTAACAGTCATGCAGTTGATTGCAACAACCAAGTGTGCAACTGAGTACCATTTCAGTCACTGTTAGGGGAACTGAAACCTATTTGTTAAACATGAAACCTTGCCTTCCTCATCTCTGGGAGAACATAGACTCCATGCGAAAACCCAGAACCACAGTCCTGGGGCTGGTGCAGGTCCTGTTTCCATTGGGTGGCCTAGTAGAGAGCTGCTGGCAGGGCTAGAGATGTAAGGGGCCTCCTTGCCACCAGCATGCTCTACTCTTGTCTGAATCAGACATGCAGGAGGTGAGCTGTCTCCTCTCCTCCGATCTGAGCGTGCCTGGAACACCCAGTTTCTGGCAGCCAGAGAAGGGAGGTTTCTACACTTCTCATGTGTATAGTCAATGGCCTTGTATTCAATTATGTCATTGCCTCTGGTGAAGCACTTCCAACCATTCAATTGGCTGTAGGTAGCACAACCAACAGAGCCAAGGCTTCCATTCCCCTGTCCGTCCCGCAACACAGAACAGCTTACACAGTAGGCGGGGTTGGCAGGTTGTACTCCTGGCCCTTCACTCCCGTCAGCCAGTAGGTAGTCTCAGTTCCTCTTCCCTAGGAAGATAAGAAAGGTATGAGCCGTAGATGCCAGTGAAGCAGGTCAGTTCCAGCCCAATCATGCTGATTGCGTTCCCAAGAGATATTTCACTTCCATGTTTCTCATCAGGGCCCACTTTTCAGTACAGCACATGTTCCTGATGTGATTTGCATTCATTCTAGACAGATCTTTCTTTCCAAGTGCCTTTTTAAAAACAAGTCTCTCATTCCCCAGACATGTTTTTTATTTTTTCCAAAGTAGAGTTCTCTTTTTTCCCAAAAGACATTTCTAAGTGTCACTATGGCAACACCATAAGAACTCTTAAATTAAAGAAGAAACTCCGTGTCCAATCCTGTTATGCCAAGAAGTCCAACTGGTTTTTTATCACCCACTTTTTCTTCCAGCCCTTTTTTGTGACAAAATTTTGCCACAAAACTTTTGCCATAGTTTCTCCACCTTCAGCATGTAATTATAAACACGTGTACATCCTAAGAAACACTTATGAAATGGCATTTTCTGAGCCCACCTGGAGGCTATAGAGTGAACGGAAACTTACTGGAAATCCCGTTTTTGCTAAAGCTTGTATTTGAAAAGGAGATGGGGTGGTTATATATTTAAAAATCACACATCTTTAAAGGTTTATTTATTAGAGAGAGAGAGAGAGAAAGTACACATGGTAGGGAGAGGCAGAGGGAGAGGGAGAGAGAGTCCCAAGCAGACTACACTGAGCGTGGAGCCCAACTCGACTCAATCCCATAACCCTGAGATCATGACCTGAGCTGAAACCAAGAGTCAGATGCTCAACCAACAGATCCACCCAAGCACCCCTAAAAATCACACATCTTTGACACTGGTAGTTTGCTGGCTCTGTTTGAGCTATAGTAATCCAAATACCACTTCTACTTTGCGGGGGGATGCTCCATGTAGAAAGTGTATTTATGGAGCACTCAGAAAGGGAGTGTGATATTAGGGCACTTCTTCATGAAAGGAGGCTTTTCCAAGTTGCAGTCACAGTGTAAAGGCCAGAAGCACTGTGGCTCCTGGAGACAGATCATCTTATAGTAGATAGTTGGCTTCAGACCAGTTGTGAAAAGACTGAAATGACCTTTGAAAAGCAGCCGAAGTGCCAACTGGAGACATCTGGTGACTCTGGAGGGCAGCTGTTCTGAATGTGAGGACTAGCATGGAGGGGAGAGACTGGTCATTCTCCATCTTTGGCGTGCATCCTGATCACTTAGAATCCTCATTAAAAATATCTATAGAGCATTTTTCTCAGCAGGGCTGGTGGAGAGTCCAGACGTGCTAAGTCAGAAGTCTAGGGCCACAGCTGGCTGTTCGCAGGTCCAGAGCTTCAGAATGATAAAGCACCCCCTACAGAGGTGGTTTTAGGGAGAAACAATGTGTTGAAATGAGAGCAAGGAAGTGAGTGAGAAGATGGGGGCTTTGACTTAAGTTAAATAAGTCCTGGGGTGCCTGGGTGGCGCAGTTGGTTGAGTGTTGAACTCTTGGTTTTGACGCAGGTCAGGATCCCAGCGTTGTGGGATCAAGCCCTGCATTGGGCTCCACAGTACTCTCTACAGAGAGAAGGAATCTCTCTTTCCTTCTCCCTCTGCTCCTCCCCTGGGCCCTCTCTTTCAAACAAACAAACAAACAAACAAACAAACAAACAAACATCTCTTTCTCAAATAAACAAATAAATCCTGTCCCAGATCTTAGCGCTCGGTTTTGCAGGAGGACTTGGAGACAAATCTTGGATGTATATGTAAGAAATGGTGGTGGCATTTTATAACATACTGGTCCTAGTTCAAAATATTAAAAAGGGGGGATCCTGGGTGGCACAGCGGTTTAGCGCCTGCCTTTGGCCCAGGGCGCGATCCTGGAGACCCGGGATCGAATCCCACGTCGGGCTCCCGGTGCATGGAGCCTGCTTCTCCCTCTGCCTGTGTCTCTGCCTCTCTCTCTCTCTCTCTGTGTGTGACTATCATAAATAAATAAAAATTTAAAAAAAAATAAAAAAAATATTAAAAAGGTTCTGAGTTCATATTCTTTGGTGGTGGCTTCTCCTACAGGGGATAATGCGTGGTCGTGGCAGGAAGTGCAGAAAAGGATTCCTGATCTTTATGCTTCTCGACATTATTGACCATGAGATGATGTCCAGTTTCCAAGAAGGTGACCCACAAGTGAGTGCTTTTCCTGGGTCCTCTCTCTGTGGATCCCTTACCTTTAGGTATGTTTCCCCTCTCACTTCGTACAGGAACTGGCATTCAGTTCTCTTCAGGATGGCTATTGTGGAGCCACTCACATGAATTCTCAAGGCTGGAAATGCAAAATAGATCAATGAAAATCTCATCCACTTTGAAGTCTATTATGCAAACGCATTTGTTTCCATTTGATTCAGAAAATTTGTTACAGGTGACCTTGACAGCTGAGATATTTTAGTGAAAGGACACTTAAAAACACAATCAGTGAGATAAATAGTATTACACATGGGATTAAAGAGGGGCTGGCATTGCTTTTTGGGGTCCTGAGTGAAGGGGCTCCCTGGGTTGTGTTCCATAGATTCTCTCTCCAGCACAGAGTGGTGGCCCCTGTGCCATGTTTTAGATTTTGACAGTTGGAATTTGGTTTTGGGTCCCTGTTATGAAAGTTCTAATAAGTAGCTTAAGTGTTGGTAGCAAGGTGGAGATTCAGGAGATAGTTACAGGGTCACAATTTTCTTTAGTTTTACTCTTTTAGGGATACTGTTATCCTTCTGACAAACAGTTGGTGAAGTCATTCCCATTCATGGTCCACCACTGGAACACTACCTTTCCTACTGTGGGTGCCACAATGACAATAGTAAGAATAATGGCAATCCTATATTGTATGCCTGCCACGTATCAGAGGATTACGAAATGCTTAATATACATCACATCAACTCCTTCCAGAGAACCTCCTAGCAATATAGGTACCCCATCCTTAATTTATTTCTTCAACTTTCTGATGCCTAGAAGGATGAGGTAACTTTCCCCCAGCTTATAGAGATAGTGATTGTATGTATTGTTATAATTGTAATCCAAATCTGTCCTTTCCTTTATACTGTGACTTTCTAGTACAAACCAGTATCAGGTTGTCAGTAGACTGCCAAAATACCACTCCGCCACCTGTGTTTTTGTAAGCCCCACCCAGACCTACCAAAGCTTGCTTGCTTTCTTATGTAGATTTCCGTTACTATCACTGTCACCAATGTTCATAAAGCTCACAGTGCCACAATGTTCATGTAGTTCATAGTGCCTGTCAGGCAAATGCAATATAGACTTCTGCATATAATAAATACTTATATTTTTCTTTACTAAAACCAATTCTCAGGAAAATAAAAGAGGGGGAAAAAAGGAAATAAAAGAAGAATAGGAAAGCGAACCAGTATAAGCTCCATATCTGGTCCACTGAATTTTTCTTTAACTTGCAAGGATCTAACCTAAATTTCATGACTATTCCAGGTAGAGAGAGCATGCCTGAATGCATTGCAAAGGAACCAAAACAAATAGTCTGCTATTGAGCTAAAAAGGAAGAATACAATGATTCTCAGTAAATGGCAACAACAAAAGCAAATGTAGTAAGGACTGGATTGACATAGACTCATGTCCAGTCAATGTGAAAGGTCATTCTTCATCTCACTAGCACTTTGTAGCTCCTTATTGTGCATTTTATTTTACAATTCCTCTCTGCTGGAAGACATCTTATCCTAAGAAAAGCAATCTCCTTTCTTACGGAGGCCAGTGGATTCCATCCTAGAGGCTGTATTGACAGTATCTCCAAATAGGCAATAACGAGGCATCTTGATCCCCACAACTCCTGCAGCACAGGGACCTGAAATACACAGAAAGCACGAAGTGAAGGCAGCAGAAATCAGTGTGCAGTTAAGATGGAGTTAAGTCTTTGTTCAGAGTCACAGTGCTGAATCCTTCATTTTATGTAGAACTGGCTGACTGTGAAAAATGAGCTGTGACTTTTGTTAAATGGATGTATTCAAGGAGGAAAGCATTGTTATAGCAAGACAAGCTTCTAGAAAGTATCTTGCTATAGCACAGAAAAGTACATTTGCACAAAACAAGAAGGTATCCAGAGATCCAGCCTGCAAAGGTGGGAAATCCTTTTTAGTATTTTCAATAGAAGGTTCTCAGGAAGGATGAAGACTCTCCCACTGTTTGCTTACTGTGCCACACCACACACACAACCCTGAACTGGTGGAGGCCGTGGCACACTCATAGGCTCAGTAACCAAATTCTGTCTTTAAAAAAAAAAATTACTCAAAGTAGCATTTCTCATACTGATGACACAATAATGGAAGACCCAGAAGATGAGGACTTGGCATAATTATCCCTGGGCACTTCATATACCATATGGATGCGGTGGGATGGAAAAGCCTGTTGCACAAGGACATTCTCACAAGAACACAGAAACCAAAGACTGGACACAGCACCATATTAGGTAGGGAAGAAGGGTTGTTGAAATCAAGTGTTTGTGTGGAATCACTGAACACAAGGAGTTACAGATTGTAGACATTAATGATTAACTCAGAAATTCCAAAACTGGTCTTGGATAAAGGTAACTATTGATTTTCTAGTTGGCTTATTGGGTTGTGATCTATGTGAGCTGCGGATTTATCCTATAGATTCTGTGTGATTATGAACATTGGGGGAAAAAATCAAAATACTGGATCTTCCTTTGAGTGCTGAGCCCTTCTTTGCTAGGTTCAATGCAAAACAACACAAATAGCCAAACAACAGCAACAACAACAAGAAACACCAAACAAAAGCAGAAGTAATCTACAGAAGGGAAGGAGCAGTAGTAGTAGCCACTGAGTCAGAAGATCTCTGATCTGTGCCTGTGGTCTGCTATCTCTAATGACAGGTGACTCTTCAAAACTGGAGTGAAGCTGGGAAGGTCTGGTTAGCAGAAAAATCCTGCAGATATCTAGTCTTGTTTTCAACTATCAGTATTTAACTGCAACCTCTTAATTTTAGAGGGCCAAGCCCCCCAGATATGTGTTCCTTATAATCTATTCTCATTTCAGCCCAATGTGGTGACACGTGGGGCCCTGGCAGTCAGTTCAGGCTTGAGTTGGCCACAGGAGGAAAAGATGGGACCAGGACCCAGAACTCTGTCTTCCCTGACTTGGCTCATCCAGCCATGCTGCTGTCTCTCCCTCCAGGTCTGGCAATCTGTGATGGGCCAGAAAAGGGAGAGCATGCTATTGCTGGCTAAGGAAATGCCCGAGAAGTCCCCTCATGTGTATATGAAAACATCTATGATCTATGGCTATGGATGTGATTGGAGAAGAATGAATGTGGCAGGAATTTTTAACTTCTATTTATTGTTACTTTTGCAACTACCCTGGGTTATTACTAAATCAATAAATGTTTACTGTCAGCCTTTCTGCTAGGAATTGTGGATATAGGATGACTTGCAAGTGCAGTTGTCTGGTCCTTGCACAAAGCCTGGAGTGATCTTGGATTTTCTATGTTTTGAGTCTTCTGTGAGCCTTGGAGGGCAGAAGAAAGAGCAATGACGAAAAAGTATAGAGAGATGTAATTTAATTTAACACAAGGAAAGATTGTCTAATAATGATACATATTTTAAAAACAGTGAGCTTTCAGGGAATTTTGGGATTATTCTAAAAGTAGCTATATTATTACTTGTCTTGGAATGTATAAAAATAAGTTGTTCCCTATAAAGGATTAATCCAGATGACTTCTGAGTTCCTCTCCAATTTAATTTTTCCATAACATTTGTAGTTCACCTTTTCAAATCTCTTCATTCTAGACTGAGTATCTTTCATGGTCTTTGAAGTGATCCATGTACTTTCTGTACCACAGAGGGGGGTGGGGAGGACATAAATGCCCTTTCATTATAGTAATATTAACAGCTATTTTTTCCCCCTGTGGATAATCCAATCCATGAAAGATGCTATACTAATGTGGTGGAAAAGCATCTACATAAGTTGACAATGGGGCAGAGGGAAGGAATGGGAGGGAAATAAATGAAATGGTAAATATGGGGATTTAAACCGCTGAGGGTGGCTCAGCATTTTAGCGCCTGCCTTTGGCCCAGGATGTGATCCTGGAGACCTGGGATCGAGTCCCGCATCGGGTTCCCTGCATGGAGCCTGCTTCTCCCTCTGCCTGTGTCTCTGCCTCTCTCTCTCTCTCTCTCTCTCTCTCTCTCTCTCTCTCTGTGTCTCTAATGAATAAATAAAAATCTTAAAAAAAAAAAAAACAGGAGGAAGTCTGGAGGCTGTCATTTTAGTCCATGGTTAGTGTTTATCATTCCAGGAGTCAAAGGTACTATAAAAGCTGTTGTTCCCTAGAATTCTCAAAGGAGGGTCCAATTATGTCAGTATATGTAATGGGACCTTATAAGGGTTTGGGATTGGGTCTAATTATGTCAGGATATTTGACAGACAGATTCAAGAATAAACTTTATGGGAAAATTGATCACATCCAAAGACCCTTTATCCTTTCTGATTTAGTTGGTGCATAGAGGTTCATATGGTTCCCATATACTACAGTGCTTAACTCCATACCAGAGTGAACTCCAATGCGAATCCATATTGGGAGACCAGGAAGATGCTCCAGCTCAAACGTCCCCATGAAACTAAGGATGTCCAAGGCCATCTTGGCAATGTCTATTGCATGCCTGTTGCCATTCCTCTTGGGTAAACCACTGGCCACCATGTAGGCATCGCCAATGGTTTCCACCTGTGGAAATAGTTGCTTATTAGTGGTCCTACCCCTTCAAAGGCAGAGGAAATTAAAAACAAATAGTTGACTGCATATCAAAACAAAAGCTTTTGAGAACTCAGTGTGAGCATAGCCCCATACTTTTTCTGGGACTAGCTCAAGACCAGGTCTATGCTAATTTCTTCATGGTTTTATATCTAGTTAAATGAATGATAAAACAGCTATGAAAGATTTTGACCATATGAAAGTACTTCATAATCATAGAAATCATCTAGATGTCATAACAATTCTGTAATATTTACATAGTCTGAATGATTGTATATAATTTTAGGAACACCTGTAATTACCAGAAAAGTCACCTTTAGCACTTAACATTTTTTAATATTATATCCTATTTGACAAAAAATAATTGTAGGCTCCTCCAAGATGTAATTCACATTCTTATAGCGTAGTGATTCCAAACACTTTTCTTGTAACAAGTAAATGTGTGTCAACAGTATCCCATAAACATGGGGCACCTGGGTGGCTCAGTGGTTGAGCATCTGCCTTTGGTTCAGGGTGTGATCCCGGTCCTGGGATTGAGTCCCTCATTGGGCTCCCTGCAGGGAGCCTGCTTCTCCCTCTGCCTATGTCTCTGCCTCTCTCTGTGTCTCCCATGAATAAATAAAATCTTAAAAAAAAAACAGTATCCCATAAACATTATTCTTTGATAAATGACATCTCTTTTAATTTTATGTTCATAATCATATAGTTCACATTTGTTGAATAGTTAACTTTTCTTTGCCAACCATCTCTAAAATGCATTAGCCATTTCCTATCCAACAAGAACTATTGTTCATATGGCTTTCTGACCTACACAGAGTGAAGATGGGGCTAGGACAAACCTAAAAGGAACATCTTCTCTGTGGGTAATAACCATTATGACAGACTGTTACATGAGTGACCTCTAAACTTTATTTGAGCAAACTGTATTTCAGGCATATTATTTATCTAAATAGCCTTCATAATAACTCACCGAGTTAGGTGCTGTTATCTTCCCATTTTACAGATAGGCAAACTGAAACTTGACAAAGTTAAATATATTAAATGAGGTCACACAGGTAGGACCAGTTGGGATTCAAACGAAGGGCTCTAATTCTAAGTCACTTGCTTCATAGGCTCTGCAGCTTTTCCAACATGAAAACGTGGGAATTCAATTCTCCTTTACTTTTCTGACCCAGACATTATTATTATTATTATTTTTGACCCAGACATTATTAGCCCAAAACTGGTCAGCACTCTAGTCAGGTCACAGACCTAGTTCTGAAGTTACAGCATGTTTTCCCTGTTCTTCTTTAATCTTCTTTGAATTGTGCTCACTATTTCAGCAATAGATCACTATTCTACTTCTTATAACTCTGGTGTCTTCTCTGCTTCCTTTGCAATCAGTCTACACACTGTCCTTTTTTTTTTTTTTTCAATTTCAATGATTTGAGATTATGCCATTTTCTATAAATTTAGTATCCAGAATTCATTCCTGATGAACTTTATGTTGTTTCTTTCGTACTGCTTCTCAAAAGTCACATGGGCAATTTTGATTTCTGAGCCTTGTTATTCTTTTACTTCCCTTCATTTTCCCAGGTTGAGCTCAGTTTCAACCACAAATTCATTAAATCTTAAATTAGAAAGGTCAAGATCTGAGTAATAATAGGAACCAACCAACTTTGGCTCTGCTGACCAGGGGCTGTACAATCATTTCAGCCTGTTAGGTGAAGTGGTTACCTTGTACACATCATGGTGATCAAGAATGTGGTCAAAACTCTTATAGATGTCATTGAGCATGTCCACCACTTCCATGGGGGTGCTGTATTTGCAGATGGTGGTGAAACCTACAATGTCACTGAAGTAGATTGTAACTTCCTCATATAATTCAGGCTCTACAATGCCTTTCTCCTTCAGAGACTTTACCACTAGCCTAGATGAGAAAGGGGAAAAAAATGTCTTCAACTTAGTAATTATTTTTCTTATCTTGCATACATCTTTAAGATAGTAGTAACTACCCACAAGAAATTCTAGAATTTGGGATTTCCACTGAATGGGGTGACTAGGAAGCAAAGATTGGTTGCACATACTGACCATAGGAATATATTACATACATACACATATGATCCATGCATTTGAACTCATAGGAATATATGCAGATTTAGCATTAACTTAGTACATGATTATTAACCCCAACACACATGTACATATAATTCTAGTGCCTACATAACCCCTTTGTATATATACACACTTGCCCACATTTTACCACTCTATTGATAGTCAACTCCTTCTAGATATAGCTCTACATCCAGATATAGCTCCTCATCCTGAGGAGAGTGTGTCATTAATGCAAGAGCTTGAATTACTACAGCTGTCAGATCTGACTTTTTTCATCAGAGCCAACAGTTTTGCCTCCTAAGCATATTTTACATGGTATTGTTGGATATCAGTATAAAGGAACAATGCACTTAAAAATCAACTTTGAAAAATTCTGAACAGGGATTTATTTGATATATTCTTGAACCAGATGTGGGGCCTTTAAAAAGCAAAATTAGTCACCATGTAAACAAATTAAAATTATGGTAAAACTGCAGAAGTCAAATAAAAGCAACTTATAGTATCTTTGTTGCAGAGACAGAAGGAGTAGTACATCAAACTTAGAATTAGAGAGAACCACAAGAAGGAATTCACACCATACTTCCTTGATGTGCCAAGTCGTTTTTTCACTGAGAAAATAGGTGGGACCAACATGGGGCTAGATGCTCCCTGTCTGCTCTTGGAATCCTTCTGTAAAGAACCTAAGTATGAACCACTAGAATCAGAACATGGCCACTGGGAGGGTGCCTTAGAGATCATTGAGAACACTGAGGCTTAAAAAGAAAGTATGACTTTCACAAGGTCCCACTGCCACTAAGGGAAGAGCCAGTACTCAGCAACATCCCACCTTTTGGTCTTTTTATTGCATGGTATCTCCTCCACAACCCAGACCTTGGATATTCATGAAGATGAGGAAGATCTGGAGGTATGCTATTTGTATCAGAGAAGGAATGTCTGCCATTCTCCCAGAAAACAGTTCGTCAACCACAAGGACATACAACCTTCAAAGCATTGAGGTAAGTCTTTTCAATTGGTGCAATAACAAAGCCTGGGACCTTTGAGAAACACCCCTTTGATGTGGCTGGTTGGATTCTCAGGGGGCACTTCTGGGATGGTGGTTCTTGACCTGTCCAGTATAAGGGTGCAAATTTTTAGAAGGATACATAAATGTAATGATAAAATTGGATATTTTACCATCTTTACTGTTCCTATTACTGCTTATGTCTAAAAGTCATATGAGCTTAGAAACTAATGCATTACCCAGAGAGTGAAATTAATGTTGGTAGATAAATGAAGAGCTGTGACTTCACATGGCAAGCTTTGGTAACAGGTTGTTGCTGACATAGATAGATTAGCAAACACAGTAGATGTTTTGGAAAGGCTTCCCACAAGGAGAAAAAACTTCAACATTAATGTTTCAAAGCCCAAGGGGCACTGTTTAAATAAATGTTTAATATCTGGTTCCTACATTGCAGTCTTAGTTTATTTGCAATTTTGCCATAAATATTCCTTTTGATTCTTGTAGTTACTGTTGGTGTATGGTTTAGTTTTCCTTTAAAAATATAAATACTTTTTACATAAATTATCAAAGTGAGTTGAACCGGAGGCATGGTGTATTGTGTTATATAACCTTTGGCAATACAATAAAAACATCTACCCATGGAGATGAAAAGTAGAGCAACAGCATATATACTGTTGTAATAACATTGTATTGTGACAGATGGTAACTAAACTTATTGTGGTGAACACTGAGTAATGTTTAGAATCATCAAATCACCATGTTGCACACCTGAAACCAACAGAATAGTTTGTCAATAAGACTCAGTAATTAAAACACACAAGACATCTACCATCTAGTGTCGAAGTGGCACATTACACCAAGGGTAAGAAAAATCTGAGGAAGTTATGAGCTGTTTTGAATTGTTTGAGCAAGATTATTGGTTAAAACCACTGATGATGACACCCGGAGAAGGCAGTCAGATTATCTGGATGTTGTTTTTGTCAACATTAAAGGCCAGGCAAAGTATTATGCATCATATAACTAGCATTTATGAAGCTCTGAGTGAAATTGCCATCTCTGATGGGAATATTAAGGGCTCCAGCCTATTTCCAGGATACCATTCCCGGGCTGTTCCTCAGCACTCTGAGGACACACAGATTCTGCTGGAGGCTCCCTTCAGGCACGGGTGACTGAACAGAGCATGTGTGTCACTCCTACCTCTTCACTCAGGTTTGTCAAAAAGAAACTGCCTTTCTATTTAGAAGACCGCTCACCCGGTCTCAAATCATTCCTTATTAATGTAGAGCTCATATTGTAAATAAAGCATGGGTTCAAAATAAAACAATGAACACAAGTTATACATTAATGTCATAGCTACTATGTATAATAATAACAACCATGGATATAGCAGACTCTGTGCTGAGTACTACATATCCTAAGCATTATTTCAGGAAATTCTTAGGGCTGGTGTCTGAGGTAGATGAGAAACTGAGGCTTGGATCATGTAGGTAACTTGTGCAAGTTGGTGGTGGAACTATGTTTTTTTGTCAGGCCTAGCTGACCTCAGCTTCTATGATTTTACTCAAGGCTAGACTACCTAGCTTAGCCTTCATCTCGTAGAACACCTTATTCCACTTTAATGACAGGAGAACCTGACTGCTCACTTGTGGCAGGTTTCTAACTCTTCACATTTTCATTTCTTGGTTCTCTTAACATTGCTTAGTTATTTTCTGAGTACCAACACTCAGAAAACTTTACACTGTTTGAAGATTTCAACCTTACTTCCTTTCTCTTATGTCATGGTTGTGATACTATTTCACAAAACAGAGGTCAGCCCATAGATGCCTCTGTGATGAGGCATCTGATATGTGGTCCCCACCTCCTCCACTAACAACTGCTCCTACTTCTTGTAATTTGGCTTCTACTTTGAGGTAGAAAGGGAAAGGAAAGGAATGAGCATTTAGTGCCTGCAAGTGCGTTGTTGCTCATAGATTCTATAGGAAAACTTTAATCTCCATTTTGAGATTAAGGAGAGACAGTGATTCGCCTAAGATCACAGACTTAGTAAAAGTGGCAGGCAAAGAGGTGTCAGAAACCTGGTCACTCTAACTCTATTCCCTGTGCTCCTCTGAGGGCACGACACAGCCACTTGAAAATAACCTTTTTTTCTCTAGATATTTAAAGTACAAACCAGACTAAGTCTTAGCAAGGTACTTTTTTAACTCAATAATCTGTTGAAGAATGTGCAAAAGGGAATAATCCTCTATAGATACAAAGGAAAAAAAAACAATACTGGACAAAAATGCTGATGCTCTCAGCTAGAAGGAACAAGGCACAGCTGTGGAATTGTGTGAAACCACCCAGCAGGAGGAACTGCCTTACCTTGGAAGCAACATAAAATTAAGTCTGTCGGCTCTGTCCCTTTCTGCCTTATACAGCTGGGTCCTTTCCTCCACCAGGTGTTCCAGATTTCGAGAATACAGCTGTAGACGTCGGATCAAGGTATCCATATAACTTTCACTTTTTTGGTCATGAAATAGGCTGTAGGTGGCAATAGATAAAGAATGGTTACATGTTTTGTTTTTTTTTTAAAACATAAACATCCAGTAAAACAGTGGAAAATATGCAACTGTTAATTAAAGAAAAACATTTTTAAAAAAGGAGAAAATAATAAAAACGACCAACACACATTAAAAAACATAACCTCAGGAAAAATCCAATACAAATAAATAAGATTTTTTTTAAAAGAAAACAAAATGTTAGAACAATGTTAATCAATGGAGGTAAGGAGGAAAAACATATGCTATGACCTGGCAAAATGTGTCAGAAATGTGAAAAGTACACACACTGATCAGTCCACCAGCATTGCTTCTAGATCTATCTAAAGGAAGCAACATGAATGTGCTGAAAAGTAACTACAAAAAAGGTCACAGCATTCTTTGTAATAGCAACCATTAAAAAATAACCCAAATGTGTAACGAAACATAATTAAAATATTATGATGCAATGGAAAATTAATGTATCATTAAATTCAAATTAGAATAGTTAAATATACAGAAAGACCCTACCTCTATATTGTTAAATAAAAAAGTTGGTGCAATGGCAGAAATTATTTTTAATTTTTGAAAACTGATAGTCATCTAACAAAGAGGTGATGTCTTTTCTTTCTTGTTTGCTTATTCCTGTTTCCTGAAATTTTAATAATTTACAATAGAGGGAGAAACTTTTTTTTTTTTAAGGCTCTAGCAGTGATAAATGCAAGGAGAAGGGAAGGACGAAGAAAAGCAAAGCTGAGCCTCCTATTATCTCCTTAGAACAGAGAGCTGAGCTCCTAAAGCAAAAAACCTAATTCTGGATGATTTGTTAGGCCGAGGAGACTTAGACAAGATACCAGCTTTCTGCAACACTGAGAGGCAGGGCAAGCCTTGGTGCAGAACTTGGTCAGGGGTATACTGAGTGCCCGTAGGGTCGTTCAGGATCGAGATAATGATTATAATGTCTATGGTGCCATTGAAGGGGTTGAATAAATCCTACCATTTATTATTGCAACAGCAATTATAAATTACCACTTCCGGGCTCAAGAAGATGGCCTCTGTCATAATGCCCTGGGGTGGGGAGGGATGTTTGTTAAACATTCGATACATTTCTGAGTCCAACTGCAGACTGAAATAACTAGAAACCACTAAGCTTGGGATTATGAAACAGTGTTTTTTAACAAGTTCCCCAGGGGGTTCTTACTTGAAGACACTAGCATAGAATCTGGTTGGGTGAGGGAGCAGGTGTAAGGAATGAAGATAGATTATCTCCTTTTGTGATAAATTGATTCAATTAAAACAGTTTTCTCAACCTTGACTGCATATTTTAATCACCCGAGGAGCTACTAAAACTCCTGATGCCAGCCTGCACCCCAGAGCAATTACATCAGACTCTGGGGCAGGATTCTGGCACTGGTCTTTTCAACATCTCCCCCGCTGACCCCCAGGTGATCTCAGTGCAGGCAAGTTTGAGAACCACCCTATAAAAGGCTAAGTATCGGAGGCCCAGTTTATCTTCATGAGTTTACATTTTCATCTGTCACACATACAGTTTCATCTGATCTTAGTAAAAGGTCTGTGAAGGAATGAAAAATGGGCAAGAATTACATCGTTTATTATTTTCTGCTCCTTTCACACAAATGACAGATTAGATGTACCAATCAATGACCACACTTTCGTGATTTCACTTGACCTCATCTCAGCCCTGGGCTTTTAGGCTCATTAAGTATCTGAATCTTTGACTTAATGAGAACTATGGAAAATTAGAGCCGGAAGGAATTGCAGAAATCATCCCATTTAAATCCAGTTTTACTAAAAAGAAAATTGACATCCAGTTAGGGTAAGCATTTTGCCCAATGTCCCACAGCAAGCTATTGCTAGATCTTGGTTTTGAAATTGGATCTCTTAACTCTTAGTTCACGGTTATTTTTCTTACTGCACTGTATGTAACTGAAACATGGAAAATATACAGTTCAACCTTACTGGGTAATTGTGTGCTTTTTTGTTTTGCTTGTTTTGCTTTTTTTTTTATGTGTGTGTGTGTGTGTGTGGCTTTTTTTGGACACTGAATTATAATCTGATTCATGGCACAAGTCTTAAGTATCTAGGGCCAAAGTTGCTAAATTTAAGATTTTAAAAACTTCTTGATTGTAAGAATTATCCAGTAGCTTTGCAGATTCATAGGACTCATGCTAGACTTCTAAATCCTAGTTATCTGCAGAAGGGTCAGGGAACTATACATACATATATATATATATATATATATATATATATATATAGTTCATATATATATAGTTTTATATATATTTTATATATAAATATATATAATCTTTATATATATATATATAAAGATTTTATTTATGAGAGAGTGAGCGCATGAGTGTACAAGTGTGGGAAGAGGCAGAGGGGGAAGGAGAACAGACTCCCCATTGAGCAGGGAGCCAGATGGGGAAGTGGGGTTCTATCCCAAAACCTGGGATCATGACCTGAGGTTGAAGGCTGGCACTTAACCGACTGAGTGACTCAGTTGTCCCAGGGAACTATATTTTCAACAGACATATTTATGATAAATCAGAATTTATTTTTTAATCAGGCAAGTGTTGTCTTTGAGTATTTAAGTTTTCAAGTGATTATTCCCTGAGAAAATAATCTGTTGGGCTCTATCTCCTTGTAATTTTTTCGAGACAGATGTTGCAGTCTGGGAGTTTTTCATTAGAACAGGCATTCCATTCTGAAGTACCACTGAATTTCAAATATTATTAGAAAAATCTGTAATTAGTGAGGAAAAGTAAAAGTTTCAGCAATACCCAAATATCTTGGCCAGTGTAGACTCAATTTTCTTGAAATCTGGTCTCTTCTCCGGATCTTCCTCCCAGCAGTTTTTTACGAGTAGATAGACCTGAAAGAAAGAAGGGGTGGATTAGCGAAAGGGGCAGTATCCAATCTTACTGTCTTCCCTCCATGGGAATAGTTGAGGCAGGGAATATTTTTTTTAATAAAATAATTTTTATTGGTGTTCAATTTACCAACATACAGAATAACACCCAGTGCTCATCCCGTCAAGTGTCCCCCTCAGTGCCCGTCACCCACTCACCCCCACCCCCCGCCCTCCTCCCCTTCCACCACCCCTAGTTCGTTTCCCAGAGTTAGCAGTCTTTATGTTCTGTCTCCCTTTCTGATATTTCCCACACATTTCTTCTCCCTTCCCCTATATTCCCTTTCACTATTATTTATATTCGAGGCAGGGAATATTTTGAAAACAACTCAACTCCGATGATGAGGATGAGATTGCTGGGTTCCCCCTCAGTCTGTCTCTGCCCTGCCACCTGCACCACCTTGCCACATCCTTTTAACAGAATGAATGGAAGGAAGCATTTCCCTCCTGAGAGGACACGTGACAAAACTATAGATCTTCTTTCAGTAAGAACTACAAAATGCATGTTGTCCCACTAGAGTGCTCTAGTTCAGGTGTTAAACAGACACATGTCCTAAATTAGTGAAAAATGTGACAGTGTTTTGGACAAGACTGGCTTGCTAAGAGAGACAAAATGCTTTATGGAAGTTTGCAGGGTTTCTGTTGCAGAGGACAATAAATCATTGGGGTCAGTGGGTATGAGACAGTAACTCTAAGGGGAGACTCTCCCACAAGGATTTCCAACCACCGCTACCAGTGGAATCACCTGAGGAGGTTTCCGGTTTCTTATGCCCAGTCCCCTCCCCAGGAGATTCTGATTTCCAATAGTCCCTTCTTGTCTGAGTCAACCACGGTTCAGAATCAGACGATCCTCTTTCTGACCTACAGGGGTCAATAGTAACCTAACAACACCCCACAATGCGTGGGGTGTCATTCATTTAGCTTTGTTTCACCACAGGGGCATTTTATCCTCTCATGTCAACACAAGAAGGGTGAAGACAGTATTAAAGGATATTTTTGAGAGACAGAGAGACCACAATCACATGCCTTCTATTACAGTATATTGTTACAATTGTTCTAATTTATTATTAGTTATTGTTGTCAGTCTCTTGCTGTGCCTAATTTATAAATTAAACTTTATCATAGGTATGTAATTACAGGAAAGAAAATCTAGTATATATAGGGCTCTGTATAATCCATGGTGTCAGGCATCCACTGGGGGTCTTGGAATGTGTCCTATACATTTCTGTATTGTTTCTAGATGCTGACACATTCATTTTTAAATCAGTAGATACTATTTATAAGCCTAATAAATGTATCACATGGACACCTTGATCTTTTAGGACCTAAATATTGAGAATGTGATATATACTTCAGGAGCCAGCACTTTCTTATGTTGGGTGAGGTGGAAAAGGACACAGGGAGTGTGGCAGGCTGATAATGGCACCCAAAGAAAATGTCCACGTTCTGGCGTCTGGAGCCTATGAATGTTACCTTATTTGGACTAATGGTTTTTTGCAGATGTGAAAAAGTAAAGGACCTTAAAATAGAAACATTATTGTGGAGTATCTTGGTAGTCCCAACACAGTCACATGAATCCTTATACGGTGGGGAGGTGGAGTGGGATTAGACCGAAGAGGAAACAAGAATGTAAGCATGAAGGCAGAGATGGAGGCAGAGTGTTGTAGTCACAAGCCAAGGAATGTCAGTAGCCACCAGAAGCCCCTGGAAGAAGCAAGGAATGGATTCTCCCTTAGAGCTTCTGGAGGAATTGTGACCGTGCTGACAACTTATTTCAGATTTCTGGCCTCCAGAACTGTAAGGCAATAAATTTCTGTTGTTTTAAATCCACCAAATTGCTGGTAATTTGTTACAGCAACACAGAAACTCATGTAGGGAGATGCACTCACTTCCAGTTCTTTTTCCTCTGCCGTTTCTAGGAATAGATCTGGGCGGAAGGGTTTTACTCCGTTCGCATTCTCCACTCTGAATATCTTCTCTGATGGAATGAGAATAATTCAAATTACAAGAAAGGATGCAGCAGGAAGATATTTCAGTGGCAGCCAGGCCCTGAATTGGTTCACCCTCCCTGGATGGGCGCCCAGTGAAAATGTTGCAGAGCCGAGGCCAGCACTCAACAGGATGAATGTGCCACTAGGTGAAGGGGTCTTATACCCACTTACACCTGGGAGGTTAGCTTAAGTTAAGGTTACTGAGCCTTTAAAACGTAACTCGGATACCACTACCTTTGGTATGCTTCCTTGAAGACCCTAGCCCACACTCCCTACATCCCTTAGACACCCGCCCTCAACTCCAGAGAGCTGAGACCTGGGACATAATAATTGCTCAGTAAGCAAGGATTGGATGAATGGAAGGAAGCATTTCCCCCCCCTTAGAGGACATGTGACAAAAACTACAGATCTTCTCTCAGTAAGAACTACAACATAAATGTCCCACTACAGTGCTGGTCTAGTTCAAGTGTTAAACAGACACACACCTTATATTAGAATCAGAAGGGAAGGGGAGGTGTATTGTAAGGGAAGAATCTTTAACTGACAATAATGCTGCCAGTGACAATACCTGGCATGTTATGTTTTCAGAGCATTATACCATTGATACTGTCAACCCCTCCAATATCCCTGTGGCACGTGCAGTGCAGACATGCCAATACTTTTGCTGACGAGGGGACTGAGCTGGGATCACAGAGATGAGAGGGTGGACGAATGAGTCCAACTCTTACCATTCTGGTCCCGACAGCTCAATGTGTAGAAGGTTTCTCTCCGCAGGATGATCTCCTGGGCAATGATCCCGTAGCTGTAAACATCTCCTTTCTGGGAGATGTTGGCTTGGCGGAGGTGCTCTGGGGCTGTCCACAGGTCTGCGCATTCAGCATTGGGATTGCAAAGTCGAGGGAGATGAGTGGCCCATAGGTCTCCAACCTGCTTTTGTTCTTTAAGGCTCTATACCATGCACCCTGAATATGAGTGGCCTTGAATTTGTATGTCCCAAGCTTTTGAGGAGTTTATGCGAATGCTGGTGACAGGGGGAGAATACACACTTGCTTTTTAAGCTGACTATGTAATGCCAGGATTTGGGTGAGGTCACTTGGCAACATCTTCCCTAAAACTTTCATAGTGCTGAAAACCCTCGAGCCTACCTAGAATAGCACCTGGTGTATGGAAAGTGCTCAGGAAATATTTGTAGAATGAGTGTAGTAGAATAAAAAAGGCTGAGGGTTTAATAGCTTTGGGGACATATTGCATAAATCTACAAAAATTTTCATAAATAAAAAATGTATGGATTACATACAAATTTTATATATCAATATATTAAAATATATTTTATTACATATTTTATGTATTATGTATACATTTATATTTTTTATTATAAAATACAGGTATGTATTTTATGCGATGTAAAATATATTACATTTAATGTATATGTATATATGTTTAAACACATTTAAATAGAGTCAATCACTGATATTTTGCAGGTGGAACATACTGGCATCCTCTAAATCTGCTATTGCTCACAGATGTGTTTTCTTGGGTTCCTACACTATTCTTTAAAAAGTAATGCATACAATTTGCTCACAGTTTTGCTCTGTGCCTGCTACTCACTAATGCTTTCTGTGTAGTCCACTTCACACAAAGTGAAGTGCTCCTGTGCTCTGTTTGGTTCGTACAGGCACTTGGGTTTTGAACCCTATCATGTATCTTATTTAGTAGCCATAAGGGCATACAAATAATTTTCCTTCATCTCATGTAAATTTTCTTTTTTTTTCATGTAAATTTTCTAGTGTCACCTAGCTCCTTCTAAACTTTCTGAGATTTCTGTCTTTAGCAGTTTCAATGAAAAAAAAAATCTATAGATTCATGTTGTGAGATACAGCAGTATGCTTGTGCTGAGGCACGTTTTCCTTGTTTGGTTTGCCATCTAAATGTTCATTACCTTTTTGAATTCATGTCTTAGTAATTTATGTGACTTGTGATTCATATATGATTGATCCTAATGGTTTGGGGTAGTAGAAAAGGTAAGTAGATCTATGCATGCTAAAATTTTGGGTAACCAGCAGCACAGATGGGTATATATAACTGAGTCATGTTCAAGAGGATAGCATTTGATTGGCAATTCATCTAATTTTGTGTCGTGGTGAATCATCTAATGAAAGATATTTGTTTCATCACATGAGGAACTATGCTTGACATGTAGCAGATACTCATCAAGCACTTATTGGATTGAGTCCAAAGTCATTTTATGCTTGATGTGACTGAAGAAGTAGGGGCAGAATTATCATGTGTCTTTTATTTATTTGTTTTATTTAAATTCATTTTTACTTATTTAAGTGGGCTCCATGCCCATTGTGGAGCCCAACACGGAGCTGAAACTGCCCCCCCTGAGATCAAGACCTGAGCTAAAATCAAGAGTTGGATGCTGAACCAAACCGATCCACCCAGGCGCCCCATGATTTTTCTTTTACTACGGGAAAACTGAAGGATTACAAAGTAGAATTAGAAATGGAACTTAGTTTTGGATCTAGATGGTATTTTGAGGCATTATATATGAGTGCTAGATTTCTGAGGCTCTTTGACCCTCAGTTATAATGAAAAATGGATAAACATTCAACCTGAAAAGCCCTTTATACATTGCAAATCACTCTTCTTTGTGTTACTTTTTCATTCTTATCACTACCCAGAATATATTTTACTAATAAGAGGGTTTTTTCCTCTTATCATTATAATTTCTTATTATCACAGATAAATGAATGAGAGTTTGGAAATAGGTCTTCTGCCTTGTATCCTATCTTTCTAGGCAAATCTCTTAGCCTCTCAGAGCCTCAGTTCTGTCTTCTATAAAGGAAGAGGGTTGAAGCAGATGATTTATAAGGTCTCGTATGACTCTAACCTTGTCTTTTTTACCCAGTTCTGCTTCCACAGAACTGAAAGCCAGAAAGTTCTTCACAATTTCCTCACTGATATAAAAAAAAATACACAGATGATAGAAAGCCACAGAGGAGGTTTGTTCCCTTCAAGAAGTATTTGTTGAAAACTGACAAGGGTGAAGTGCTGGCGAATGAGCCAGCTGTTTCCTCTGGTGGCTCCTGGTGTTTATTTTCTGATCAGCATCACCACTCCCTGACTACTTTTCATGGGCTAGTAAGAATTTTTCTTTTTTTAAAAGTGGGAAACCACAAAAAATTTCATTTAATTACAGACCTTTTTTTGGAGGCAAAATGGAATTGCAGCCAAAGTCAGTGATCTTCACCACCATCCTACTGTCCACCACACAGTTGGTGGATTTCAGGCGGCCATGAACTTCCGTCTTACTGGAGTGTAGGTATGACATGCCCTGTAATTTTTTCCGATGACAGGGAAACAAAGAGATATGATACTCTTCAGCTGCTTGATTGTTTTTAAGAAAGAAATGACATTTTGAAACCATTTCAGCATGCAGATAGAATCAATCACACTATCAGGCTTTAAATTTAATTCCATTAATTTTACTTTAAAAATATTGTGAATGCCCTAAAATAATATTTGCCTTGACATTGCATCTTAAAAGGTAATTAATTATCTTAAATAATTATATCTAATATGAAACAAAGTGTGATCCTAATTTAAGTGTTTCTGCTGACCACTTATTCCATCTGTGATCTTGGGTATATCTCTGGTCTTCGGTCTCACTTAAAAAATATGAACAATACAGGCTTGCTTTTCTGAAAGGAGGAGCTAGGCTTGTTATTTCCTAAAATATAATTGGTCTTGTTCTCTTTTGAAAGAGAATGTTTCCTTCAGTTATGAAAAGGGAAGCCCCCACCCCCAGGCCTCCACCCCCGCCACCAGTTTTTGGGCTGCTATGCTTCCCTCTGATGGCCAGAGGTGTCATTGCAGAAATTGGTTTTCAGCCCGGATCAGAGCAGTGAAAAGTGGCAAAGAAGGTAGGTATCCTGTAATATTTTTTATTTTTACTTTTTATTTTTTTTTCTTTACCTGCCCAGAACAGCAAGGTTTTTTTTTTTGAGTCTGGATTTTATTTTATTTATTTTTTTGTATATTTTTTATTGGAGTTCGATTTGCCAACATATAGTATAATCCCGTAATTTTTATAAAACCGATTCTAATCCTAGATGACTTTCAGGTGATTTGAGACTGTATCAAACAGCTCAATCTTGGAACTGACTTTTCTTCATTATTGAATGAGGTCCTGGTCACTGGTATCCACTTCCTTTTCATATCCTATCTGGGAATATACATGTTCAAATTCATTATTGCCTCGCGCCAGAGGTTTGCCTGCCCTATCTTTTCTTGTAAAAAGTTGAAGATGGTTGTCTTGCCTGCAGTTAATATGATTTTGCTTTCCAGCAAGTCTACAAAAATGTGTGCCCCATACTCAGCATAGAGAAAATATAATAATGAAGTTTGTATATCGAACATTTATTTGTACCAAGCATCATATGAAGCACATGCATTATTTACAAAATCCTCACAACAACCCTCTGAACAGGCACTATTTTTATTATCATTTTACAGATGAAGAAACCAATGCTCAGAGAAGTTGAAAGCCTGCTAGATCTGTTTTCCAATGTTTAATTTTCATAAATGCCTTTTGTGTTTGCAGGTCTCTTACCTTAGCAATGTCATACAAGACCGAGATCTTAAACTCCCAATCCATGAATGTACCATCAGGGTAGGAAATGGTGTCATTTAAAACTTCCTGAACAGTAGAAAAAGAAAAGGAAGAAGTTGTTGCGAGGAGGGATACTATGGAGAGATGATTACAGGCCAATAGTGATCTAATGACAGGTCCTAGGGCTCAGAAACAAAATGACACTCTGTTGTCCTGGTTTTCCTGAACATGCATTTCTTTTCTTTCCTATGAAATATCAGGGGGCTCTCACTGCAAAAAAAATGCGCAGGAGATGCCCATAGTCCCTCAAATCCCAGTTCTTCCACCAGCCAGGGGTAAAGGAATGAGCAGACACCTGCCTAGAGCATGAGCTGTCAGCCTGATTCACAGGTGGCTGGGCTGCAGATTCCAGTTCATTGAAATTACACTAGTGTGGGAAGTGCCTGTGTAGCTCACTCAGTTAACTGCCTTCAGCTCAGGTCATGATTCCAGGGTCCTGGGATCAAGCCTGCATTGGGCTCCCTGCTTAGCAGGGAGTCTGCTTCTCCCTCTGTTCCTCCTTCTCCTTTTTCTCCTTCTCTCTCTCTCTTTCTCATAAATAAAATCTTAGAAAAACAAAAGAAATTACACTTGTGTGTTTAAACCAAAATTTGCTATTGGGGAATCCCTTCCTTAGGTTTACGTTTTATGATCAGTTGCATCCATTGACTTACAGCCCTGTTTGCTTTACGTTTACCAAGTCCTCTGTCCAAAAGAGCAAGTTCTTATATTTTGTATGAATTGTATCACCTAGAATTTTGAATTCACCATTTTAATATGATGATGGTTTTATCAAGATACAGGGTTTTAGCTAAGCTAATAATTATTCTTTTTTTTAAAGATTTTATTTATTTATTCATGAGAGATACACACACAGAGAGAGAGAGAGAGAGAGAGAGAGAGAGGCAGAGACACAGGCAGAGGGAGAAGCAGGCTCCATGCAAGGAGCCTGATGTGGGACTCGATTCCGGGTCTCCAGAATCATGCCCTGGGCTGAAGGCGGTGCTAAACTGCTGAGCCACCCAGGCTGCCCTGAGCCACCTGGGCTGCCCGTTAATTATTATTCTTCATAGTAAAACTGTAACAACCTAACAATAGTTTCCTGTTTTGGGAAAAAGCCCCATTTGACCTTTGGTTTTAACTCAGGCTCTGCAATCATGATTTCCAAAGAAGGATCCAAAGTCACCAATCATTTCACATAAGGCTCGCTTGGCTGTGGGTACCAGGCCAGGTTAAGAGAGGGAAATTATGAACAGACGGACTCTAAAGTAATTCTTTCCCTTAGCACCTGGCATGTTTTATATTTTTATTTATTATCTCTTCTTCCTATAAAAATGTAAACCGTGATAGTTTTTGTCATTATCTGCAATATCTAGAACACTGTCTGGCATATATAGATGGCTCATAAATATTTGTTGCATAAATGAATCAATTGTTCCTAATAAGGTTAGCCAACATTTTTGTATATTTATAAGATGAGAAGCATACTGTTTTTATTTGGGGAAAAATTTGTTCATTTGTTTCCTTACAAAAGTAGGTTCCAATGGGATTTACCATGGATTGGAGCCTAAAGGGATTATGTCAGGGAGAGCGCTATAAAGTTTGCACTGGCACAGCCTTTGCTTTGCGATTCAAGACACAAAGGAGTGGTTTGCTTCCAACATGGGTAAGCAATGCCAGAAAGGGGCCCAGGACCACTCTGATAATAGAGGTTTCCTACCTTAGGGCAGAGAGCCAAAACACTATCTACATTGAGCATTTTAGGGGTTAAAAAGCCATGTGAAACCCTTAGAGTATGCCCTGTTAATTGGTATTCTAAAATTTCATGTCACTGAAATCAAATTAATCAGATTTGGTCTAGCTCTCATATGAAAAACATTTCTATAGATGGTCCCTGCCTGACTTATGATGGTCCAGCTTATAAGTTTTTTTACTTTACAATGGCATGAAAGTGAAAGTGATATGTATTTGGTAGAGATAATATTTCGAATTTTGAATCTGGATCTTTTCCCGGGTTGGCAGTTCATGATGCTAGGCAGTGAGCCTCAGCCCCCAGTCAGGCACTCGTTCACAAGGGCAAACAACCAGTACACTTACAACCATCCTGTTTCTTGTTTCTCAGTACAGTGTCAGTATATTATATGAGATATTCAACCCTTTGTTATAAATAGACTTTGTGTTAGAAGATTTTCCCAATTGTAGTCTAACGTAAATGTTCTGAGTATATTTAACATGGGCCAGGCTAAGCTGGGCTGTTTGGTAGGTTAGATGTACTAAATGCACTTTTGACTTAAGATATTTTCAACTTATGATGGCTTTATGGGGATGTAACTCATTGTAGATCAAAGAAGCTCTGTAATTTTGAGAGGCCCCAAATTGTTATTAGGAAACTGTATTTATTTTATATAAGCATCAATTTAAATGATACTTTTCAACACCAATTAAAATGATGATATGAATTTTCTATGATTTTTTGATATGATGCATTATAGTAATATTTTTTCCTTTCACAGAATTAACCATATCTGATTATATTATGCCTTTTATATACAACTGGCTTAGAGCTACTAGTATTTTATTTATAATTTTTTCATCTAATTTTATAAATGTGGTTAGTCTTTAATTATATTTCAGTCTCAACTTTATGCTAGCCTTGTTGAATATTAATTTAGAAGATGCTCATTTTTCATTTAACATTCGAATAGTATTTATGTAGATAATGAGAATTATTTTTTGAAGTTTTAAAGAATTAAACTGAATCTGCCATTCTCTATAATGGAAATTATAATTTCTTGCATTATTATTGTCCTATTTAAGTTTTTACTTTTTGAGTCAAATTTTCATGACTATATTGGTTCTGAAATTTTTCCTTTTAATATTTTATAATTTAATAATCATAAAATATTCTTTCACAACTGAAAATACATTTTTCAGAGCTTTCTTTTTTATTCCCACTTCTGTGTATTTTTGTTTTAAAAATTTTAATTAGAAGTATGAGAGGTTTTTATGATTTTTTTTTCCTTCCAAGTTTTTATTTAAATTCCAGCTAGTTAACATACAGTATAATGTTAGTTTCGGGTGTGGAATTTACTGATTCAACATTTACATACAATACCCAGTGTTCATCAAAACATGTACCCTCCGTAATCCCCATTACCCGTTTAACCCATCCCCTACCCACCTCCCATTTGATAACCATCAGTTGGTTCTCTACAGTTCAGAGTCTGTTTCCTGGTTTTCCTCTCTTTTTTTTTGTCCCTTCCACGTTCATTTGTTTTGTTTTTTAAATTCCACATATGATTGAAATCATGGTATTTGTCTTTCTCTGACTGACTTATTTCACTTAGCATAATAATATGTAGTTCCATCTATGTCATTGCAAATGACAGATTTCATTCTTTTTAATGGCTGAGTAATATTCCAGTGTGTGTGTGTGTGTGTGTGTGTGTGTGCATGTGTGTACCAAACCTTTTTTATCCATTCATCTGTCAATGGACATTTGGGCTCTTTCCATAATTTGGCTATTGTTAGTAATGCTGCTATAAACATCAGGGTGCATATATCTCTTCAAATTAGTATTTTTGTATCCTTTGGGTAAATACCTAGTACTGCAATCGATGGATCATAGGGTAGTTTTATTTTTAACTTTTTGAGGAACTTTCATACTGTTTTCCAGAGTGGCTGCCTCAGTTTGCATTCCCACCAATAGTGAGGATTCCCCTTTCCCTGTATCCTTGCCAGCCCCTGTTGTTTTTTCTGTCGTTCATTTTAACCATTCTGACTGGTGTGAGGTGATAGCTCATTGTAGGTTTTTAAAAAAGATTTTATTTATTTATTCATGAGAGACATGAGAGAGTCAGAGACATAGGCAGAGGGAGAAATCAGCTCCCTGAAGAGAGCCTGATGGGGTACTCGACCTCAGGATCCTGGGATCACAACCCAAGCCCAAGGCAGATGCTCAACCACTGAGCCACCCAGTTTTTAACCCATTTTTTAGCTGGATTATTTGCTTTTGGGTGTTGAGGTTTCTACGTTCTTTATAGATTTTGGATACTAGCCCTTTATCTGATATGTCATTTGCAAATATCTTCTCCTATTCTGTAGGTTGCCTTTCAGTTTTGCTCCTTGTTTCCTTCACTGTGCTGAAACTTTTTATTTTGATGAAGTCCCAATAGTTTACTTTTGTTTTTGTTTCCCTTGCCCCTGGAGATGTGTCTATTAAGAATTTGTTGGGGCCAATGTCAAAGCTTTTATGTTTTATATTAAAAAAGCCTCATGAATGCATTTTAAAATCCTATCTTTTTAATAATAATTAAACTTTATAAGTTTCCTTTCCTTCGGCCATAGTTATTCTTCTAAATTTTGCATTGAATACTTAGATTATTTTTTAATTGAAAATAACATTTAGGGCTATTATTTTTTTCCTTGAGGATAGATTTGAGTGTATGCTATATATTTTGAAAGCTACTATTCTTTTTTTTAAATTGAAACTTATTTAAAAAAATTCTAAGAAGTTAATTTAAATTTTTTATTATTTTAAAATTTTATTGTATTATGAATATTTGGACTTCTTTGAAGTTGCTGCTGCCCCCAATCTTAGTACTTTGGCTTTGTTAGAGGAAGGGCATTGAGGTTATTTTTAAGGAAATTAAGGAACTAGGTCCTAAAGTAGCCCAAAGGCAGGACCATACATTCATTTTTCTTGGATCCAGTTGTAAATTATATCTGTTGTTCCAATATAATTGTTATAGTATCCCTTTCCTTCTCAAAGTATCCTGATAAATTATATGGTCACTCTACCCAAAGGTATGTAAAAGGTGAAAAGCTCTCAAAACATATGCCCAGAAAGTGCTCAAGGTGAGGTGCAAATATTTCAATGCTGTTCAATGCAAGTATCCTGGATTCCTTCCTGCTCCTGCTCATTTCCCCCATTCTAGTCCTGTTTCTGCTTGAAACAGACTTTCTTTCTTGTATGTAAATGGTTCTTATATATACCTGCCCTTCTGAACTACCCAGTGATTTGATATTCCTAGCTTAAAGCTTTGTTCTTTCCAAGAACTTGGCTCAGCCCTGTCTTACTTTCTCTTTCTGCTTCGAACTTGCTCAACCAAAATGCCTGACCGCATCTGGCAACTCTTCGGCCATCCTCAATTTCTCCCAAAAGAGAAAAGGGTAGGAATTTAAAATGTAGCAGAACCAGGACTCATGGACAACTCTCTAATGCTTATTTGGTGCTATCATAATGACGATTATTCTCTTAATACTAAAGTAAGTATGCAAATAAAATGAAATGAAATTAGAGGTAATCACTCACTTTTCCACTTCTGTTCTCTGGTTTTTCAATTCTATACTTTGACTTCCTGACTGTTTTTGGCTTTTTTTTTTTCTTTTTGTAGAGATGTAATAAGACTGACAAAATCTAAGTGATCTAGTTGGTAAGCATATGGATCCACAAATTTTTCCGGATAATTCTCTGATCTTTTACTGGATAAACACTTAAAATTTCTACTAAGTATTTTTTTCCCATACGGTGGCCAGTTAGGACATTGGAAATGATCATGTTTCCTTACCCGGAGGGATCCTCTCTCGCAGTATTCGATCACCCCAAAGATCATGGTATCAAGCTTCACTGTGCCGTAGAACTTGGTTAAGTTGTAATAGTCAATCTGAAGCAACTAAGAAAACATGTTTATTTATAAAGCAAGTCAGGCAGAAAGAAGTGCCACAGTAAAAATTAATACGCTCATAAAACATGTCATGCTTTAGGTCTTGGGGAAGATGTATTGTTCTTGATACATTGAAATGTCAGTACATTTCTTACTGACATTACATCTTCCTTGACAGTTTTTCTTTTATCAGCAAGGAGACTGGAAAATGAACCTTTGACTGCACTCAAATAATATCAGGGTCATTTTCAAGGATATGCTAAGAGATTTCTGATTTGTTCTAACATCACTCTTCAACCCCCGTTTGTAGAATTCTCAACAAACAGAAGTATAGTCACCCACTTCTTGGTCTGAGGGCTTTTTTTGTCTCCATCCCCAATAAAATATGGCTCCACTAGGGACTTCAGTGCTGAGGGAAAATGGAGTGAAGCTATTTCTCATGGAAGGATTTCAAGTAAGAGACACATACCTTGTTCAATTCTATCTTCTGTTTCTCGGTGAAATTCCCATCATTGTGCTTGAGATCCTTTAGAATCACTCGCTGCAAAGATCATTTGAATTAAGGAGAGAATGCTGTAGCATGACCACTTATATGCATATTATAAATTATTTAATTTGTTGTGTGTCTATCTTCCTTGTATACTGTAAAGTTCTCAAGAAGAGTGAAACTATTTTATTTTTATTGGTATTTATACCCTGGGTACCTAGTGCCTGGCATAGGCTCAGGTTTGAATGTTTCTTGAAAAATGACTAAATGAAAAGGGAAGGCCCAGGGAGGAAAGAAGATACAAAACCCCCATACGGCATTGTCGTATTCCCACTGCAGTGAGCCACAATATAATACTTGGGTAGTTTGGACTGTTCCAAATTATTTTATTTCTCCTTTTCCTTCCTATCCTCTACCCCTCTTACAAATTCTATTTGTCCTTCAATTGTCCAGGATTGTGAGTTTTATAACCCTCTGTCCATCCCTGTGAAAAGTTCCAAGAACAGCCCCAGGTCAGCCCGCACCATTGCACTGTCAACATCAAGAGCCAGGGCCACGATGAGCAGAAGGCTTGTAACATGGCCCGAATGAGAGTTCAAAGAGGCAGAGGAGACAAGTCACCTTTTTGTCGTATTTGCATTGTCGGAGTCTCTGAATTGTATCTCGTCTCTTGTCGTCATCGATCTGGCACAAGAAAAGGCTAATTATTAGAGAAAGTTCCTATTGAGTCCCATCTACTGCCGAACGCAGAGACGCTCTGCCAGGTGGGTTATATCTGTTGGCTCACAGCATGCTGGGCAGGCTCCTGGCTAACCTGTGACAATTGGTTTGTATTTCCCCACCACTACTCACCTTCTCTCTCCACCAGGGTCTTCTTTCCAGATTTCTAACCTCTCATGCTTACCTCTGGGTCTTCCTCCCTCTTCCTCCCTTCCTATGGCCTAAATCAGCCAGGCATGTCTTTTGCCTCCTTCTCTCCTGGCCCATTTGCTGGAAATCATTGTAGCTAGAGACAGGTGTTCCAAGGGAATCCTGTTATGCTCTAGAGCTGCAAGCTCGCCCCTCAGGATCTGATTAGCAATGCAAGTGAAGACACTGGGTGGGGTTTCTAAGGGGGCAGCCCCACTAGCTCTGGGTTCAGCTTAGAGTTGCCAGATCATCTGATTTGTCAAAAGAAGCTGGTAATATGGATTTTCCTATGCCATTCCAAAATGTTTATATTTGGCAATTAATTTTAAAAGATGTTAAATATTGAATGAAACACAACACACTCGCACATACATACACATACACATCCCTGCAGGCTACATATGGCTCTTGGTCTGCCAGGGTTATGGTCTCAAGGCAGAAAAAAGATTGAGAACTATTGCATCTTTTAATTTGGTTCTGATAAAAACCTGTGATGTATTATAATATTGGTTAAAACTTACCTCATAGGACCTTTTGAAATGTGAGCAAAATAAACTATATCGAATTCCAAGCATGATGCCTGGCACTATGTGGATTAATAAATGTCAGGTGTCTTCTATCCCTCTTCTCATTTTACAAATGGGCTACATACAGATTAAATGACATTAAGTGTCACATACAGGCATGCCAAAATCTGAGCTTGTTGCCTTGTCTCTCTTTTTACTGAGCCCTCAATCAGGTCATTAAACATTTGAACCTCAGGACTTTATCTGGGAAATTCTGACTGACAGAGATACTGGGCATCAAATGCATAAAGTTTGTGAAATTTTCTCACAAATTTAAGTGTTTTATCCTCAAAAGAGTTATCTGCATCTTCATCATCTTTTTCATCTGTTACTCATCCCTCTGACCTTCCTGATTTCTCTTCTTGTCTGGTTGCTTTGGTCTTCTGCCCCTTTCTGTTCTAGTACGGGGATCTACTCTTTCTCATCCTGTCCCTTGGGCTTGCTTCCTTATCTCTCTGCCTTCAGCTCCTATCTGAGACTTGAACTACTTGTTGTCTGGTGGTGCAGCATCTCCCCCTCTGGCTGGTGCAGCATCTCCCTCTCTGGCTGACCGTGGCTAACCTCCTTGCTTTCTTCCTGCTCCATTGGAGCACTGAAGACCTCTCCTTATACCCAGTTCCTGCCACTGTTTCCCAGACTCCTTGAAACTCAGAGTGACTGTGACTCCCCATGCCCCAAATCACCTCTACAGCCCCTCCTTTAAGCCTATTGTCCCAAAGACTTACTTCTTAGCCAGGTGAGTGGCTAATCTGATGAAATAATGTGTAAACAGCCTATATTATCTGTTGAAGGATGGATAGGTTACATTTCTAGGGATATTTACATTTCAAGAAAGCAGAGACACACTATTTTAGGCTTCATCAAAAAGAATGAATATGAAATGTGGGATTTGAGGTAGTAGAGGAGGTTTGTGAGGAGCGGAGGCATGGCTGGATGTGTGTAGAGGAGAGCCACATGGGAACCCGTCCTGGTGTCATACCAGAGGTGGAGGAGAACTCACTCCTTCTAGAGATGAGCGAAGGAGTCCTCTCTCCTTCCTGGGGTACTGCCAATTAGTCATTTAGGTCCAAACATTCTTCCTTAGGAAGTCCAATAGTCTTATGGTCATTTGCACCTTTCTGTGAATTACTAGAAGATGGATTTTATCCTGACACTTGTCTGAAATAGAGTGGTCTTTGCAAATAGCAGTTTTATGTGTGAGATTCCCAGTTAAACAGGAGGGTCATTTAGAGCAGGAGCATTACTGGAGGCAAAGGAGACCTAGCCCTAGTACAGGGTGAGGGGATCCTAGCTCTTAGAGTGTGACATGCAGGAATTGGGTGGAGTCGTGAGAGCTGGTGGGGTGGCTCTAACGACAAACCTGACCCAGGCTGCAATTTTACTTTTGCTGATTTTAGGCAGGGAGGCATCTCTAGTCACACTAGCCTATTCACTTGGCCCTAGGCTGAGGAACCCCAATAATCCCTTCATGTGGAGGTTCTGGGTCTCCCTCTTCTATTAGTGTTTCTTTGGTATAAAAACTCTTAAGAATATAGTGAGTGCTAGGTTTTAGGATCCTAGACTTCACAGTTAGACAGACTAGGTTCAAACTGGCCATGTTCCTGAAGTTCTAGTCTCTGTTACCTCACAGAGCTAGGGGTAAGATGGAATGGGTCAATGCATCGGGCACATGAGAAGTGCTCAGTAAGTATCAGCTCTTCTTATTTGCAGTAATCCTACTCATAAGCTGTGCATGACCCTGCACTGTTCCCTAACCCCACATCCTTTGGTTTCCTCATCAGTAAAATTATGATAAAGTTTAACTCATGAGTTCCTTGTGAGGAGCACTGCAGATTAGATGATTTGGCTCCTGAAGGGGAGTGATTATTACTGGCTGCCGTTTTATGTCCTGGCTAAGGGAGAATGCATGCAAATGTCAGCAGAGGCTTCTTTCTTCAGAAATGAGCAAGACAAGCCATACATCCTTAGGATGGGCAGAGTCGTAGCCAAGGCTTAGGTAAGCTTAAATGCTCCACACATTTATACACCGCTTTCATGACAAATGCACACCATATGCATTTCCCTTCTGGGTCAGAGGCAAAGAATGAGTAACGCACCAAATCTCAGCCTCCATTGGAGTGTTCATTGATCAACTAGCTGACATTTAGGGCACTGGAGGATCAATGGAAAGATGGGAAGCAGAGAATTAGAAAATGTCTGTCTTAGACTCTCAAGCAAATGATCCCTGCTCTGCCCATTTCTTAACCATGCTACCTGTCTTGTCAAATACCTGGAAAGTTGCATCAGCTCTAGCATTCTTCAACAGGTGACGTTTGCCTTACCTTCAGGCTAATGTGGTTGGTCTCATTGGTCTCCAGAGGAAAGATATTTTCAGGAGGAATGTGGGACCATTTTTTCTGACGAAGTTCATATTCTTTTTTATATTTTCTGTGAAAGGAATAGAAGCAGTCAATACATTTTTATTAACACTCATGTCATTTAGCTTCTGAACACTAAGAGAAATTTAGAACCCTGATATTCTCAGGTAGGTATGTGGTGAGAGATATTAGCCCAATGGTGTGACTCCATGTTTTCCAGACTGATGAATGCTGACCATTAGGTCAGCTTTAAGGATTTCTGATGGTTGTTTATCTTTTCCTTTCTTTCTCTTCTTTCTTTCTTTCCATGTCATTTTTTCAGGTTCTTCACTAAGGCAGCCCTTCACTATTATAGAGAATTTCAACTGATGACATGGAAAGAGTAAGGAAAAAACAGACAATTTAAAATGGATAGTTTTGAAAAGAAAATATATTAAATTTTAAGCCACCAGAGAATACACCAGATTCCTAAACAAGCCAGTTCTACTTATGCATTTGTGGCTTTAAGAAATATGTATATAAAGAAAATAGAAAAGCACAGAGAAAATGCAACATGGTATTTTGGCATTCAAAATGTCAATTTTTTTGTGTTTCCTCCAGATAGTACAGATAAAGCAGAATTCTTGGGTTACAGGAAACACTTAAAAATTTACAGGTACTACCAAGCTCTTCCCAAAATGGTTATACCACTTAAACCTCCCCAACATGAAAAGTCTCATTTCTTCCATACTTAACATTTGGTATTATTAAACTTTTTTTTTATCATTATGATGTATGTGAAATCGTGTTTAGTTATTGTTTTGTGTTTCTTCTTTTTATTACAGAGAGATCCAATATCTTTTCAAATACTTTCAAGCTATTTTATAGAATATATAGTTATATATTCATTCATAGTTTTGCCGATACTTCATAATTTATATGAGTTCCTTTTATATTCTGTAAAACAGATCTTTTGTCCTTTTGAGTTGCAAATACTCTCTTCTAGTTCATTGCTTATTTTAACTTTGTTGTATAGAACATTTCATTTTTGTTATGGCCACATTTATTTAGTTTCTTCTATGACTTATTTTTTTATATTAACTGAGAAGTATATTCCTACTTGAGATAATAAAGTCCTTTTCTACTAATTTCTTCTAAGTTTTGAAGTTTGAATTTCACATTTAAGTCTTTATTCCATTTGTTGTCCATATAGAATGAACTCTATATTTATGTATGATTTCAGGTAGGATTTTAATTTCATTTTTTCCATGCTGCAAGCCTAGTGTGCCACCATCATTTCCCAATTGACTTGTAAATGTCACCTCTAGCATATTTCAAATTCTCATGCTTGCTGTATCTAGTTCTAGAATCTGAATGTTTCCATTGACCTATTTTTTCTTGAGTTTATCTTTGCTTGTGGTTATTTGACAAACTTCTTAGGTCATTTGTGATGCCTTTCTTAATGTCGTCTAAGCAGAAATGACTGTTTTTCTTCCTATGCTTGCATCTAACTCTGACTATTCCTGTATTAAATAAAATATCATATTATTTTTTAGATTTATTTATTTATTTATCATAGACAGAGAGAGAGAGAGAGAGAGGCAGAGACACAGGAGGAGGGAGAAGCAGGCTCCATACCCGGAGCCCAACGCAGGACTCGATCCCGGGACTCCAGGATCACACTCCGGGCCAAAGGCAGGTGCCAAACCGCTGAGCCACCCAGGGATCCCTAAAATATCATATTATTGACCAATGATTATGATCCTAAAACCAGGGGCAAAGAAGGCCTGTAGCCTTATAGGCTTTCCTCTCTGCCTTCCAAAAGACTCTTGGAACACAACAGAGGCAAGTGCCATTCAAAATGAATCATATTGAATCACAAGATACCATAAATCACTCACTACTTTTCTTGTGTAGGCAGTTGTAATAGAAAGCTATAACAATAACATCTGTCTACCAGGTTTCCTTGAAGACACACTGTCGCTCTGGCCATTGAGAAGCCTGTCTCTGCCTGTCTCTACCTGTTATGGTCTCTTACCTTGTGATCGTGAACCAAGGTGGACTTGGTTTCTGAAGGACAACAGCCACATCTGTGTCCTTGCTGTTGACTGGCTTTATTCTCCTCAAATTTTGGTTTCTGGTTACCTTCAACTAAATGGCTATCATACACTGTATATGTGTACATATAGCTCAAATTTGGGGTAACAAAGAGTCACAGGAGTCAAGTTCTGCCTTCAGACTGAACAGAACAATCTACTTCTTTCCTGTAGAAACCTTTAACTGACATACAACAAACTGGACTCTCTCATGAGAAAGGAAAGTGCTATACAGATCAAAGTGTGTGATACAAAGGGATACAAAAATTGTTGTCTGGTTCAGTTAGGAAATGAGGGTGATCCTGACAATATAATAGAATGTCAGGTTGTATGTGTTTAACATACACAGATTAGGGTAGTATGGTATTCTCTCATTCATTTATATATTCAACAAATATTTCTGAGTATAGACATATAGTTATGTCTCTAACATTGTACTGGGCACTTTATCTGTCCAAACTGAGTAGAACAACCATGAAACTGATGGTCAGAAGACTTGAGTGCTAGTTTTGTCCATACAACTACCTGGTGATGTGACTTCAGACAAGCCATTTGGTTTTCTGGGTCTCTTTCCCCATGCTAAAATGGGAGGTTTGAAGTAGATGATTTCTAAAGACTTTTCCAGCCTGAACACTCTATAACATAGAGACTTTGAAATTTCCTAGAAAATACCAATAAAACAGAAGAATAGCTGTTTCTACCTGTAGGATGCCTATTATATGGTACTCACTATATACACTTTATTTCAAGTTCTCAGGACAGTTTGGAAGAGGATACTGAAATTAAGCAGCATGTAATAATACACTAAAACCACACAACTAGTCAGTCACAGAACTGAGATAGATATGAGCTCAGTTGTTTCCAATTGGTCCACTCAATACTATTCTGCCCTTGATGTAGTATTTGATGCAGAATGCCATCATGATCTTAGATCTATCTAAAGTACTTCTTGTGAATGTACATTATCATTGATAACATCAGACTTCTCCTTCTCCCCTCCCTGCTCTCTGGATGATGAGCACAGCAAGACAAAGGTGGTGGTAGGTACCTCAGCACCAGAAGAGCAATGAGCAGAAGAAGAACCACAGCTCCTGTGAGGGTGAAGACTGCAATCAACAGGATTTGAGGGCCTGTGGCAGAACAGACAGTGAAAAATGCATTAGTAAGGATCTTTGAAAAGAAGATAAAACATTTCAGAGATTCTAGTTGTATAATCTAATTTGAAGAAGGGAAAAGGAGAGACCTTTTGAAAACATTTATCTTTTATTAATCTCTTCATTGGTAATATAGGTCCAGTATCTGTGGTCTCTGAAGAAAACTGCCTGGAATGTGCCAGGGGAAGTGGTTTAATTTCAGCTATAGTCTGCATGCTACATTTCTTATGGGAATCACCAACTGTTACAAGAACCTAAGTACATAAATAATTTTGGTGGGAAACCCATCTGATGTCCTTGAAACCAATATAACTAAGGATAATTCACAGAGGAAGAAAGAACCAACTATTAAAAAAAAAGATTTAAGTAATTTATTTATTTGAGAGAGAGAGATCGAGAGAGAAAGAAAGAAAATGCAAGTGGAGGGAGGGAGAAAGATGAGCAGACTCCACTTGCTGAGCGTGGAGCCGGTCGCAGGGCTCGGCCTCACAACCCTGAGATCATGACCTGAGCCCAAAGCAAGAGTTGGTCAATCAACCAACTAAGCCACTCAGGTGCCCCAGAGTCAACTATTTTTTAATACCAAGCACAAATCCGAGGAAAAGTCAGTCGCTGTGGAATATTAAATGATGGTGTTGCCTGATGGTCTTTTCCAAGTGCTGCCAGGTCATTGAGGGAAGTCAATGAAAGATGTAAGTGATTTTATTTATTAAAGTACAAGTATGTAGGTGGATTTGGAAAGATGGAGGGATTTAAGGGACTCGCAGAGGGGTAACTGGAATTCAGAAAAATGTAGATCAGCCTAAGGAAGCATTGAAACAGAAACTGAATATGCAGAGGAACAAACCTAGCCTGAGAAGGACAACCACAATCATAAAACTGTACAAGAAAGTCATGGTTTGTATATGCCACAATGGATTCCTATTAGAATAGGAAGTTGGTGAGTTCAGGAATGAACCTGGAATGCATTCTAAGCAATAGAGTGCTATTTCACTTTTGTAAATAATAATGATGAAAATGTTTATTAATTTACAACTTAGAGAATAACTTGTGGGTAAATAACACAGGGCTTCATATGGCTACCAAATAAATATTATCAGCTATGAAAAATTAAAGAAAAATGAAGGAGAATCTGGGAGGTAGAAATGAGGTGGTAGGAAGGATAGAGACAGTAACATATTCATCTTACCTAGCTGGGAAGCAAAGAGCTTATTGTTTTGTTTTAAGATTTTAAAGAGAAAGAGAGAGAGAGAATGAGTCAGAGGTGGCAAGGTGCAGAGGAAGAGGGAGAAACAGACTCTCTGCTTAGCAGAGAGCCCAACGTAGGGCTCGATCCCAGGACCCGGAGATCATGACCTGAACCGGAAACATACACTTAACCAATTGAGCCACCCAGGTGCCCCAGGAAATTTCCAATGTAGTTGGTAGAACAATACTAGAAACTTATGCATGTTAATTAAAATTACAAAAGCACCCAATAAATGTATTGACAAAAAGATAGGACTATATTGAGAAAAGGCTAGAAAAAAGTAGGGCTGGTGAAGATGAACTAAATCTTCTTTCAATACAAGAAATAAACAGATAACATCCAAAACTTATAAATCAAGAAATATATGGATATTATTTAGAAATATGCAGCAAACTAAAGGCAGAGTGACTGAGAGATCAGAACTGACAGAGACGGGACCAGGCACACTCACGTTCCATTATGAATATTTTTACTATTGGATTTTAAAATTATATGTATGAATTCCCTTCACGAAAAATGTCTCCAGGCTTTCTATAGGGGATGACTTTGAGCAATTTATGCTTTGCTAAAATAGGACTTTGCCTCTGTTTGTTATCTTGTTTTCTTCTATGGGGAAACTGGTAACAGTGAAAATGTGAGCTCTAGATTTCTCTTCTCATCAGGGCAGAAATAGATTAGTACTTGGGTTTGCATGGACATATCCAAATGTGTGAATCCTGTTTATTACTGTGAACATCACTCCTATCACCCCACCACCCTTGCCATTACCATCACTCTCAAAGTCGATATGAGAAATACAATTCTGTTTATTGACTCTACTCATCAGTGTACTGGAATTAAACATCCCTTAGATTAGAGCATGAACTGGAGGGATTAGGGAACCTTCTGGCTGCTGGGTCCTCCCGCATCTCAATTCCTATCTGCCCCCCCCAGCATGCACATCTCACTGCACTAAGTATATTTATGATATTTAAATATACTGTATACTATTTAAGTATAGCAGTTGTTAATTCAACATACTTTTTGGTTTTGCTTGAGTTAATCAAGTCACAATATTACATTGGTTCAAAGGTTAAGCTTCTGCTGCCTTCTGGTGGCTGCTGTGGTTATACATACTACTTATTAGATTTGTAGTGATGGTAGAATGAGTTCATATCATATAATAGTTGGAAAAAATCTTGGAATCAGTTAACAAATCTCCTGATTTGAAGAAGGAAGAAACTCACACTCAGAGAAGTAAATTGACTAAAGTTAACACAGTGTGGATTAGTGCTGAGTAGAAACGGATTTAGAGTTATCTCATATTTTCCTTCCTTCCTTCCTTCCTTCCTTCCTTCCTTCCTTCCTTCCTTCCTTCCTTCCTTCCTTCCTTGGCACTGTGTTGGGCAGATGTGAATAAAGAATAGACCCAAACCCACAATGAGATACCACCTCATACAAGTCAGAATGACTAAAATTAACAAGTCAGGAAACAACAAACGTTGGGAAGGATGCCTCTGTTGGTGGAAATGCAAGCTGGTACAGCCACTCTGGAAAACAGTGGAGGTTCCTCAAGAAGTTAAAAATAAAGTTACCCTACAACCCAGCAATTACATTACTAGGTGTTTACCCCAAAGATACAAATGTAGTGAGCTGAAGGAGCACCTGCACCCCAGTGTTTATAGCAGCAATGTCCTCAATAACCAAACTGTGGAGAGAGCCCAGATGTCCATCAACAGATGAATGGATAAAGGAGATGTGGTATATAGATGAATATTCCTCAGCCATCATAAAGGATGAAATCTTACGATTTACATCGACATAGATGGAACTGGAGGGTATTATGCTAAGGGAAATAAGTGCATCAGGGAAAGATAATTATCATATGGTTTCACTCATGTGGAACATAGGAGACAGCACAGAGGGATCATAGGGGAAGGGAGGGAAAACTGAAATGGAAGACATCAGAGAGACAAACCATGAGAGACTCTTTATTTTATTTTATTTTTATTTTTTGAGAGACTCTTAACTATAGGAAACCAACTGAGGGTTGCTGGAGGGGAGGTGGGAGGGGAGATGGGATAAATGGATGATGGGCATTAACACATAAGATGTGTTATATGCAACTGATGAATTACTGAACTCTATATCTGAAACTAATTACGTACTCTGTTGACTAAGTGAATTTAAATTAAAAAAAGAATAGATTTGGGGATCCCTGGCGGCTCAGCAGTTTAGCGCCTGCCTTCGGCCCAGGGCATGATCCTGGGGTCCTGGGATCGAATCCCACATCAGGCTCCCCTCAGGGACCGTGCTTCTCCCTCTGCCTATGTCTCTGCCCCTCTCTGTGTGAATCTCATGATTAAATAAATAAAATCTTAATATGATATAAATTCTATGCTAGAAGTCTGGTGGGACGTAGGCAAGATCAGTAGCCTTTTGGGATGTTAAGAAAAATGAAATCCAAGTTAAATGTTGAAGATGAGTGGGTGTTTACCAGTCATATGGGGGAGTGATACATTTTCATCAGAGGTAGTATCATCACTAAGGACACGGGGGCATGAATTTGCAAGACCCTCCCTCTTTCTTTTTTAAGGAAGTGGGTGGAAATTGAAGGAATGGGGAAGGGATTTCAGGTAAGAAGAAAGATAAGGCTGGAGAGGTAGGAAGATCATAAGCATTTTGTACTATAATAAGTCATTTGGGGAGATGCCTGGGTGGCTCAGGAGGTTGAGCATTTGCCTTTGGCTCAGAGCATGATCCTGGGGTCCTGGGATCGAGTCCCACATCAGGCTCCCTGCTCCCTCTCTAATGAATAAATAAATTAAATAAAAAATAAGTGATTTGGATGTTACTGGAGTAAAGTGGAACTGCCAAGTGAGTGTTAGGAATAGTGTAATATAACTGGATCCATGTTTTCATTCTGGTGACAATGTTGGTTGGACTGGAGGTGAACAGCAGGCCTGAAGCAGGAAGTCAGGTGGATGTTATTGTAACCCAGGAGGCAGATGATGATGGTGTGGATAAAAGCAGAAACAAATGTGCATTGTCCATTGCTGTGTCCCAGGTGCTTAGAACACTGCCTAAAATTCAGTAAATCTTTGTAGAATGAATGGACAGTGATGATGGTATCTCCAGATGAAACATTCTGTTACTTAGAGGGCAATTGTGTCCCCAGATAAAAGACCATATGAATATCTTATTTGTATGCTATCTGAAAAATTGAGTTAATTTATAAAGGTTACAATTAAGTGTAGTAACAGTTGAAGGACGCCTGGGTGGCTCAGCCATTGGGTGTCTGCCTTCAGCTCAGGTTGTGATCCTGGGGTCCAGGATCGAGTTCCACATCAGGCTCCCCTCAGGGACCCTGCTTCTCCCTCTGCCTATGTCTCTGCTTCTCTCTGTGTGTCTCTCATGATTAAATAAGTAAAATCTTAAAAAAATACATGTAGTAACAGTTGAGTAATGAAAAGCTCTGGCTAACTGAATTCTCTGATTAAATGAGGATGAAGTGAAGTTGCTCAGAATGATAACAACGTCCCTGTAATATGAATAATATAATATAAATATTTAATGTGATCTCTTTTGGGTAAATAATGAGAGCTCTCTCAAAAATTACTTTTTGAGAAGTTGAGCATTTTACAAAGCACAGTACTCTTATTGCATAAAAATAACTAAAAACTCTTAAAGAAATATATTAAAGACGCAAAGTAACATTGTCACTAAGCGCTATAATTAAGGGAAAAGAAAAAAATGTAATTCAAAAAGTTACAAAAAAAAGTAGAGAGTTACAGAAATACATGAGAAAACAGGTATATTTCAAAAGTAAATTTGGTTTAAACCTAGAAAACTTGCAGATGGTTCTAGAGATAATCTTTAAAAAGCTTGCTAATGAAAAGAAATCAAATTTAAAAAGCAATAATAGCAGTAAATCTGAAATCAGTTCAAGATTTCTTATTGTTTAGAAGAATGGGAACTTCACTTCCCACTTCCCTCTCTGCTTTAGTCACCTGCTGATGGTTATTGAGTAAAAACACAGGGATCATTTTTTATTTTTTTTAAGATTTATTTATTTATTCATGAGAGACACACAGAAAGAGGCAGAGACATTAGACAGAGGGAGAAGCAGGCTCCTCACAGGGAGCCCGATATGGGATTCGATCCTGGGATCGGGGTCACACCCTGAGCCAAAGGCAGACGCTCAACCGCTAAGCCACCCAGGCGTCCCCCCACTTTTTTTTTTTAAAGATGGGATAATTTTTAAACCATATTTGACCTATGGAATGTAAGTGGACTGAAAGCATAGTAGGAGCTTTAATATAAGCAAGTACATCAAACCAGAACTTTTTAAGTCATATCAACCTCAGTTTTTGGTGATAGAAGTGCAAGGAAAGAAATATTTCTAGTTTATATTTTAATATTTAAAAATGGTAAATTAATACAGAGTCATTATGGAAAAAATTAAGAAAAAATATAAAATAGCAACAAAACAAAACCCCAATTAAACAAAAAAACCCACTAAAATAAAATTAATACGGAGTCATTATGGAAAAAATTAAGAAAAAATATAAAATAGCAACAAAACAAAACCCCAATTAAACAAAAAAACCCACTCCTACTATCATTACTCAGAGGCAGCTACCACTGTTAACATTTTAGCATATTTCTTTACAATCTATTTCTAATATTGTTTTACAAAGTTAGAATCTCATTAAATAAAAAAGCTGTTTATTTTCCTCTTAATTTACCTCATGAGTTTTCCTACATCATTTAAGATTCTTTGTAAATAATTATTTTAATTGGCTTATGATCCTCCATTTAGGGATTATATCATCATTTGCTAAATAATTTTATTAATGTCACTTCCACTTTTTTTGCATCTTTGGGCATAAATATTTGTTCAAATTTAAACTTTTTTCTCTAGATATAGATTAATAATGTGGAATAACTTACTATTCATTGTTGTAAGCCTTGGCTAAGCCAGATTGTCTTGAGACCTTGTTGCTCAGGAGATACTTGGCTGGCCCTGTCCAGTGATGGCCAATGCTATATGGTTGCATCAGAAGTTGCATGAGTGAAGGCCTGGTCATGTTAGGGCTTTCCATAACATGATAGGACTTCATTGTAAGTAGGTGAGTAGCCATCATATAACCCAAGTATGTATCCTATGAGGAAATGGAGGAGACTTTTGACTCACTAATAACTGATGGCTGATGGCATCTTGTGTTCCTTGCTGAAATATGCATATTTTGAATTTATTGCAATAAAATGGAATACATGGCATTAAGAATACATCTCTCTATGTTCATGTTGCCAATTGTCAAACCTAGTTTTCTATAGGATAGTTTTTCTCAGTGGTCAGGTAAGACACATATTAAAGATAGGTATAGCTAAATTAGAATAGAGGTATCTTCAGCATTTAATCAGAACTGTAATATCGTTCACTGGGCAGGGAAGTAAAGTCCACATTTTACAACCTGGCAAATTCAGGCAACAAACAAAACAAATGAAAACACAGGCTAATTGCATAAACCACAGAATGTACTTATCTTACCTGAAAAGCAACTTCAGGGAAACAAAATTCACTAAAGGACATCTTACCCTGGCCTGGAATATCATTAGGGAGTTTGTGGTTCATCCAGATGAATGTGGGTCTCTTATCCACTCTGGTAGTCTTATTTATATGGGTGTCATAGGTCAAGAGAACCTTGTACTGTGTCAGGGCATGAAAAAGAAGAAGGATGAAAAGAAAAAGACATTTTAGAATGACTTCTGATGAAATTGTCCTGCTCAATGACATTTGAATTTCATAGTAACAATTCTCAGTGAAACAAGGTAATATTTAGCAGCCAGGAGCTTGCTAGTTAGTCTCCATTTATTGGTTCACAGCCTGAAAGTAGACTTAAGCCCCAGGTGGGTCAATTATTTTTGTTTCTTTATGATCATACACTACTTTATGATCATACCAGTAACTCCTACCCAAATAGTGCATAGTACATTTTTCATACTGAGGAGCAATTATGAGGCTGATGTAGGATCTTACCACATATATTTGCTTCTCTCCAAGAGCACCATTCCAAGACCAATAATTTAGAGAGGAGTATAATTATCTTTGTAGTTACTATAATAATTTGAGCACTGATGAAACTTTTTAAAAGGTATTCCTATGAAAATTATGTGAAATATATCATTATATTAAAGGTTTATATAGTAACTGAAAACTGTGGAGTACTTTTCTGAGGTACTGTCTCCAAATTTCTGGTTTAACTTCCTCAATCTGAAATCCTTCCTCTAGATTTCCACATTTTCCATTACAGATATCTTTGAGAAAGTGAATCAATATATATACACTAAATACATGAGGCACCTGGGTAACTCAGTGATTGAGCATCTGCCCTTGGCTCAGGGTGTGATGCCCAGTCAGGGGATCAAGTCCCGCATCAGGCTCCCTGTGAGGAGCCTGCTTCTCTCTCTATGTTTCTGCCTTTCTCTGTGTCTCAAATAAATAAATAAATAAATAAATAAATAAATAAATAAATAAACAAACAAATAAAGTCTCTAAAAAATACACTGAATATATGGCTTAAAGATATCATAATAATCACTTGGGAAAATCATATGAAAAAATGAGTAACCTTTTCTCCTAGATTTCTAGTTATGTCAGGACACAAAATATTAAAGAAAAAAAACTTTCTATAGACCATTTGGTTGGCTATAACAGTGGCTTTTACAGTTTGTGATGGGCACAACTTTGGGTGACATAAAGACAGATGTTTTGTTTTTAAATTAAATGCTTATCAATCAACTTATATGCCATATAAGAAGCTAAGCACTGGAGGCATAGAGAATTAAGACCCACTCTCTTTAAAGAACCTCTGTAGGTAGGTAAGGAGAAAAGAGATATAGAATGTGAATAAAAGCATGAGACTATAGGACTGTTTATATGTGTCAGAAAGATTACACAATGATTTTCATGACCTCAGATTGAGAGAACAGGGAATGTTTCATTGAAATTTTTATCTGTGGAAATGAATAAATAATCCTTATGAGAGAACTGTCATTCTCTCATTGTTATCCCATCAATAGTCTGGTCTTTATATCAATGTATTCTGGGTGGGTATTTTATATATAGTCAAAAGAGTGTGGACATTCTAAATAAGGTATGGGTTAAAATGCTTAAATACAGTCCTAAGTAGGTCATAATTGTGTTTCTGAAATAGATAACTTGCCTATTTTGAAAACAACTTCTCTAATTCCTTTGCTATCACTTCACCCCAAGTTCCTGATAAGAAGTCAGACATACTTTATTGGTATCCACAGAAGTATACAGAAGCATCATAGTGTTGTCAATATCCCCACAGTCGTCCAAAGTCACAGGACCTGCATGCCCTAGGGCAAAATCAGAAAGAGTTGGAGGATATTTTTTACTTTTGATGAAAAAAACAGTTATGTGTTTACAGAGGGTACAAAATAGGTTAAAATTGATCTCTTTTACTGAAAAATTATCTCAATGAACTAATCAGAGAAAATACCCATTGGCTCTTGGCCTTGAAATCTCTGATGGATATTTTAAAGAGAGATGCTATTTAGTATTTAGTTAGAAGGGAAAATGTTTGCATTGCATTTAGGATGAAAATGTAATCACCAGTTGAGTCCTTTTAATTATCAGTGAAAAGTTTTTGCTAAGAATTTTACTAAACTAGTAAAAATTCCCCATTTACGGTGTGATTTCTAGGATTATCACATTATTAGATTCAAATATCCAGTTTTCAACAAATATCACAGAGCAGACAAAGAAACAGGTAAGTGTAGCCAAAGAAAAAATAGATAAATCAACAGAAACAATCCAGGAAAAATACCTAATGGTGCATCTAATAGACAAAGGCTTTAAAACAGTTGTCCTAAAGGTGCTCAAAGAACTAAAGGAAGAGATAGATAATGTCAGAAAAATGATATATGAACAAAATGGAAATATCAATAAAGAGAGAGAAAACCTAGAAAGGAAACCAAGAGGAAATTCTAGCACTGAAAAACACAATAGCTGAAATGTAAAATTCACTAGGAAGATTCAAAGGCAGATCTGAGCAGGCTGAAGAAAGAATCAGTGAACTTGAAGATAGGACAATGGAAATTATCAAGTCTGAGGAACAGAAAAAAAAATTGAAGTGGACGGAGCCTAAGGGACCTGTGTAACACCATAAGCAGACCACCATATGCATTGTGGAGGTCCCAGAAGAAGAATAAATAAGAAGAGAGAAAGCAGTAGAGAGAATATCTAAGGAAATAATGCCCAAAACTTCTCAAATTTGATGAAATACATGAATAAATATCCAAGAAGCTCAATAAACTCCAATAAAACAAATTCAAAGAGAGCCATACTGAGACACATTTTAATCAAACTGTCAAAACCAGACATTAAAAAGAATTAAATTTTGCCGTTTGCAATGACATGGACATAACTAAAAGATATTATGCTAAGAAAAATGAGTCAATCAGAGAAAGACAAATAACATATGATTTCAGTCATATGTAGAATTTAAGAAACAAAACAGATGAACACTGGGGAAGGGAAGGAAAAATAAAATGAGATGAAAATAGAAAAGGAGGCAAACCACAAGAGACTTTTGACGATAGGGAATGAACAGGGTTGCTGGGGGAGAATTGGATGGGGTTATGGGGGTAATTAGGTGATGGGCATTAAGGAGGGCACTTGAAAATAAAAGGAGGGCACTTGAAGTAATGAGCACTGGGTGTTGTATGCAACTGATGAATCACTGATTTCTACCTCTGAAACTAATAATACAATATATGTTAATTAAATTAAATTGGATTTTAAAAAAATTAAAAAAAAACAATTTTAAAAGCAAGAGAGAAGTGCTTTGTCACATGCAAGAGATACTCAATAAGATTTTTAGCAGACTTCTCATTAGAAGTTTTGGAGATCAAAAAAAAAAAGAAATTTTGGAGGTCTGAAGGCAGTGGAATGATATATTCAAAATGCCAAAAGAAAAACTTTCATCCAAGATTTCTTTATCCAATGAATCCTTCTGTCAAAAGTGAGGAGGAAAGTAAGACATTCCAAGATAAACAAAAGCTGAGAGAGTGTAACCACCTGAACTTGCACCACAAGAAATGCTTAAGGTAATCCTACAGGTTGAAATAAAAGGACACTGGACAACAACTTGAAGCCATATGAAGAAATAAAGATCTCAGGAAAGGCGAATATATGGGCAATTATAACATCTAGCATTAATATAAAAATGATGTATAATTCCACTTGTTTTCTACAGGATTTAAGAGATGAATGTGTTTTTAAAAATGGTCTAAAAACTAGCATTATTGTAACTGTGGTTTGTAACTCTACATTTTGCTTTTGACATAATTTAAGAGATTAATGCTTAAAACATCATTAGTTTGTGTTTTTGGACACACACGTATAAAGATGTATTGCCACATCAATGTCTGAAAGAGGTGGGTATGGATGTCTTAAAGGAGTAGAGTTTTTGGATATCAAAGTTAAACTAATGTGAAGTCAAATTAGAATGTAATAACCTTAGGGTTTTAACTATAATATCCATGGTAACTACAAAGAAAATAGTTAAAGAATATGAACAAAAAAATAAGACAGGAATTCAAATGTTTGACTACAAATAAACCAATTACACACAAAAGAAGATGAAACAAAATGAGACAAAAAGTGAGACAAAAAGCTATAAGGCAATAGAGAACAAACAGCAAAACGACAAAAGTAAATCTCCCCTGTCAGTAATTACTTTAAATATAACATAGATTAAATTCTCCAATAGAAGATAGAGATTAGGAGATTGCATTTTTTAAAAAAATGATTCTATATAATATCTATAAGAGACTCACTTTAGATTAAAAAACACAAATAGGTTGAACTATTCTATGCAGATGGGAACTTGAAAGACAGCAGGGTACATATACTAATACCAGACAAAATAGGCTTTATTTTTAAAAAAGCTTTATTTATTTGTGAGAGAGAGAAAGTGCACACACGTGCACAAGCCATAAGTGTGTGTGTGTGTGTGAGTCTTCAAGCAGATTCTCTGCTGATCATGGAGCTCAATGTGGGGCTCGATCTCACAATCCATGAGATCACAACCTGAACTAAGAAACAAGAGTTGGATGCTTAACCAATTGAACCACCCAGAAACCCCCAAAATAGACTTTAAATTAAAAAATTTTATAAGAGTCAAAGGACACTGCATATTAATGAAAGTTTCAACACAGCAAGAATATATAATAATTATCAACATTTATGCACCTAATAATAGACTACCAAAATATATGAAGCAAAAATTGACAGAATTGAACAGAGAAATGGACAGTTCTACAGTAATAGTTAAAATTTTCAATACTTTACTTTAAATAATGGATGAAATAATAAGATGGAAGATAAGTAAGTAAACAGAGGACTTGAACAATACACCAACTAGATCTAACAGACAAATACAGAACATTCTACCCAACAACAAAATACACATAAGACCTTTATTCTCAAGTGCACGTAAGACCTTTTCCAGGATATACCATATGTTAGCCACAGATTAAGTCTGAATAGATTTTAAAAAATAGATAATATACAAAATATCTTCTCTGACCATAACATGAAAATTAAATAACAGAAGTAAAACTGGAAAATTTACCAGTTTGTAGAAATTAAACAGCATACTCTTAAACAGCCAGAGGATCAAAGAAGAATCATAGAGAAATTGGTAAAAGCCTAGAGACAAATAAAAATGAAAACACAAGATACCAAAACTTATGGGACACAGCAAAAGCAGTGCTAAGAGGGAACTTTACAGAAGTGTTTACATTAAAAAATAAGAACAAATCCAAAACAAAAATCTAGGAACCAGAAGAAGAACAAACTAAACCTAAAGCTAGCAGAAGGAAGGAAATTATAAAGATTAGAGCAGAGGTAAATGAAATATAGAACTGAAAAACAACAGAAAAAAATCAATGAAACTGAAAGTTGGTTTTTCAAAAAAGAGCAACAAAATTGGCAAACTTTTAAGGAAGTGGACTAAGAAAAAAAAGTCTCAAATTACTAAAATAAAAAATGAAAGTGGAGATTTTATAATCAATTCTACAGAAATTTAAAAAATTATTAGGAGCATTTCCATACCAAAACAATTGGATAACCAAGATGAAATAGACAAGTTTCTAAAAACATAAGATTTGTTATGATTAAACCATGAAGAAATAGAAAATCTGAATAGACCTATAACTACTAGGGAGATTGAATCAGTAATCAAAAATCTCCTGACCAAAACACAAAGAAAATCTGGATCTGATGGCTTTATTGGTCAATTCTACAAATATTTCTTTTTAAAAAGATTTATTTATTTATTTTAGAGAGAGAGAGCATGATGGAAGAGGGAGGTGGGCAGAGGGAGAAAGAGAAACTTTCACAGATTCCATGCTGAGTGTGGAGCCTAACAAGAGGCTTGATCTAATCACCCTGAGATCACAATCTGAGCCAAAACCAAGAGTTGGATGCTCAACTGACTATGCTACCCAAGCTCCCATCTACAAACATTCCAAGAATATTTAATACCAATCCTTCTTAAACTTTTCAAAAAACCCGAGAAGGAGGAAACATTCCCTAATTCATTCTATATGGCCAGAATTACTCTGATACCAAAGCCAGAAAATGACTCTCAGAAAACTACACACTGATATGAAAGTCCTCAACAAAATGCTGGCAAACAGAATTTATCAGCATATTAAAAGAAGTATACACCATAACCAAGAGAGATTTATTCCTGGAATGCAAAGATAGTTCAACATATAAAAGCTGATAAATATAATATACCACATTAAAGAATGAAGGAAAAAATGCATGATCTTATCAATTTGATGAAGAGAAAGCCTTTTACAAAATTCAATATGCTTTTTTGATAAAACACAATGAACTAGGAAAAGAAGAAAACTACTTCGACACAATAAAATCTGTCTATGAGAAACCCATAGAAAACATCATACTTAATGGTGAAAGACTAAAAGCTTTCCTTCTAAGATCAGGAATAAAGCAAAGATGCCCATCCTTGTCACTTTTATTAGAAATAGTACTGGAATACCTAGGCAGAGCACCTAGGCAAGATAAAAATAAGAGGTATCCAGATTGGAAAGGAAGAAGTAAAAGTCACAGCTGGTATGATTTTACAATGTTGAAAATTCTCAAGATTCTGCCAAAAAACTGTTAGAACTTATAAGAGAGTTCAACAAAGTAGTGTGATACCAAGTCAACACTCAAATATCAGTTTTATTTCTATACAATAATAATGAACATTCAGAATAGGATACCACACTATGCCAGTGGCATTTACAAGTCTCCATTTATGGATTGAATAAGTCATAGGGGTAAAAAGTAGAGGAAATAGAGTCAATGTATAATCAAAGGTGTAGGGAGAAAAAAAGAAGAAGAAAAACAAACAAACAAACAAAAAAAAAAAACAAAGGTGTAGGGAATATAGTCAATGGTACTACAATAGGATTGTATGGTGACAGTTGGTAAGTATACTCACGGCAAGCACAGAATAAAATACAGACTTGTGGAATCACTCTGTTATATAGCTGAAACTGATAACATTGTGTGTCAACTATATTTCAATAAAAATACAATTCCATTTATGATAGCATCAGAAAGAATAAAATACTTAAGAATCGACTTAGCCAAGGTGAAAGACTTGTGCAGAAAAAACTATAAAACATTTCTGCAAGAAATTAGAGAAGATATAAATAAGTGGAAACCTCCCATGTTTATGTATTGGAAGACTTAATATCTTTAAGAAATCTGTATTACCCACACGGTCTATCTATTTAATGCAATTCCTGTCAAAATCTCAATGATTTTTTTTTGGCAGAAATAGGAAAAGTCATCTTGAAATTCAACTGAAATCTCAAAAAATCCTAAATAGCCAAGATAATCTTGAAAAAAGAAGAACAAAGCTGAAGGACTTACTTCTTAATTTCAAAACTTGGTACAAAGCTACAGTAATCAAAACAGTAACCAAAACATAAAGTCAGATATTTAAGCAAATGTAATAGAATAGGATGTCCAGAAATAAACCTGTACATATACAATCAAATGATTTTTCTAAAACTGACAAGACTATTCACTGGGGGAAAAGACAATCTTTAACAAATGGTACTGGAAAAATTGGATATCCACATAGCTCAAAATGCATCTATGACCTAAATGTAAGGCCTAAAATTATAAAACTATAGAAGAAAACACAGAGCAAAAGCTTCATGACATTTGATTTGGCAGTGAATTCTTGGATATGATATTAAAGGTACAGGCAACCAAAGAAAAAAATTAGGCAAATTGGGCTTCATGAAGATTTAAAAACTATGTGCATGAAGACATTACCAACAGAATAAAAAGGTAACATGGAAAATAGGAGAAATATTTGCAAATCATATATCTGATTAGGCATTAATAGCCAGACAACCATTTTGAGTTTATCTTTGTGTATGGTGCAAGAGAGTGGTCTAGTTTCATTCTTCTGCATGTGGATGTCCAATTTTCCCTGCACCATTTATTGAAGAGACTGTCTTTCTTCCAATGGATAGTCTTTCCTCCTTTATTGAATATTAGTTGACCATAAAGTTCAGGGTCCACTTCTGGGTTCTCTATTCTGTTCCATTGATCTATGTGTCTGTTTTTGTGCCAGTACCACACTGTCTTGATGACCACAGCTTTGTAGTACAACCTGAAATCTGGCATTGTGATGCCCCCAGAAATGGTTTTCTTTTTTAAAATTCCCCTGGCTATTCGGGGTCTTTTCTGATTCCACACAAATCTTAAAATAATTTGTTCTAACTCTCTGAAGAAAGTCCATGGTATTTTGATAGGGATTGCATTAAACGTGTATATTGCCCTGGGTAACATTGACATTTTCACAATATTAATTCTGCCAATCCATGAGCATGGAATATTTTTCCATCTCTTTGTGTCTTCCTCAATTTCTTTCAGAAGTGTTCTATAGTTTTGAGGGTATAGATCCTTTACATCTTTGGTTAGGTTTATTCCTAGCAAAGATAAACTCAAAATGGATGAAAGATCTAAATGTGAGACAAGATTCCATCAAAATCCTAGAGAAGAACACAGGCAACACCCTTTTTGAACTCGGCCACAGTAACTTCTTGCAAGATACATCCACGAAGGCAAAAGAAACAAAAGCAAAAATGAACTATTGGGACTTCATCAAGATAAGAAGCTTTTGCACAGCAAAGGATACAGTCAACAAAACTCAAAGACAACCTACAGAATGGGAGAAGAGATTTGCAAATGACGTATCAGATAACGGGCTAGTTTCCAAGATCTATAAAGAACTTCTTAAACTCAACAGCAAAGAAACGAACAATCCAATCATGAAATGGGCAAAAGACATGAAGAGAAATCTCACAGAGGAAGACATAGACATGGCCAACATGCATATGAGAAAATGCTCTGCATCACTTGCCATCAGGGAAATACAAATCAAAACCACAATGAGATACCACCTCACACCGGTGAGAATGGGGCAAATTAACAAGGCAGGAAACAACAAATGTTGGAGGGGATGCGGAGAAAAGGGAACCCTCATACACTGTTGGTGGGAATGTGAACTGGTGCAGCCACTCTGGAAAACTGTGTGGAGGTTCCTCAAAGAGTTAAAAATAGACCTGCCCTACGACCCAGCAATTGCACTATTGGGGATTTACCCCAAAGATACAGATGCAGTGAAACGCCGGGACACCTGCACCCCAATGTTTATAGCAGCAATGGCCACGATAGCCAAACTGTGGAAGGAGCCTCGGTGTCCAACGAAAGATGAATGGATAAAGAAGATGTGGTTTATGTATACAATGGAATATTACTCAGCTATTAGAAATGACAAATACCCACCATTTGCTTCAACGTGGATGGAACTGGAGGGTATTATGCTGAGTGAAGTAAGTCAGTCGGAGAAGGACAAACATTATATGTTCTCATTCATTTGGGGAATATAAATAATAGTGAAAGGGAATATAAGGGAAGGGAGAAGAAATGTGTGGGAAATATCAGAAAGGGAGACAGAACGTAAAGACTGCTAACTCTGGGAAACGAACTAGGGGTGGTAGAAGGGGAGGAGGGCGGGGGGTGGGAGTGAATGGGTGACGGGCACTGGGGGTTATTCTGTATGTTAGTAAATTGAACACCAATAAAAAATTAAAAAAAAATAGCCAGACAAGAAAACCAAACAGTTTGAAAAGGGGCAAGGGACTGAAGAGATATTCTCTAAAGAACATATACCAATGCCTATAAATACATGAAAAGATGCTTCATATTGCTAATCATTAGGGAAATGTAAATCAAAATTACAATAAGATACCAAACTTCCCAGTCAGGAATATGTATTGGGAACTTTGGGATGATATTGTTATGAGAGGTTTGGTTGTGTGAGAGGTAACACAGGGTCCCAGGTCCCTAAAGGATAGGATGGAGATATGGAAGTACCAAAATCAAATGGCAGAGAGTTCTCTTCTTGCTAGTCTCCAAGCACAGTCAGGACATCACTGCCCAAAACACCCTGTGATGAGCTTGTTCATAAGTACAAAGCCCAAGCCATATGCGCTTTCTTTGGTATCAAAAGATTCTGAAATCCTAAAGCATAAACTAGGATACTGATATTGATAATAGTAACCCCCAAACTTAGGCAATAGCATTTGCCTTCAAATAAGTTCAAAGATAACTAGCTGTTCATCTATCTATTGCCAAACCCCCTCTTTGTTTCCCAAAGTCTATCCGCGAAGCCTGAATTTCTTCAGCTTTCTGTAGAAAGTGTTAAGTTTTGTTGCTGTTGTTTGCTCCTAGGAAACCAGTACCTTCAAAAGTGAGGTTCCTGAAGCCCTGAGCAAATTTGGGGGTGGTAATAGCTTCTCCGTTTTCAAGAAATGTCTTCAGCATGTGTCCAAAGAGCAAGACTCCATTCAAGTAGGCAAGAGCAAAGTTATTCTTTGCCTGAATGAGAAAGAAAAACTTTAAAATGAATTCCCACAAAGCGATTCTGGTTTTGAGTCTGGAGCAAAACATTCTTGGGGTCAGCAGAGTAGCTGGAAAGGTAAAGGGATAGTAAGGAGAAGTATGGGTTTTTTTTTTTAAATTTTATTTATTCATGAGAGACACAGAGAGAGAGAGGCAGAGACACAGGCAGAGGGAGGGGCAGGCTCCATGCAGGGAGCCCGATGTGGGACTCCAGGATCACACCCTGGGCTGAAGGCAGGCACTAAACCTCTAAATCACCCAGGGATCCCCCTAGGGATGGTATTAAAGAAGCCCTTTGGAAAATACGTCCTTGAGCCAGGGGTCTTTTATTAACCTGGTATCAAAATTCTGCCTTTCCTTCGGAATCAATAAACCTGGAACACTGCCTTTAGGAAAGGAACTAAAAGCAATTATACCTTCTTCTCAGGATGGCAAAATCTATCATTTCAACTAGGAAGAACAGCATGCAGCATTTTCACAATTCTTGGGTGCTTTTATATAGAAAAAGATGTTGCTTATAGTTTAATGTGTTCACAAAGAATAAAAGAGAACAACAGTAAAAATACTCTCTGCCCCTCAGCACCCTGAATGGTCCAGGGACAGATTTGATTGGGTGGTACAATTAAACTTGCTTTGAAGACAGTTTTCGACAGTTGCATGGTGGTCTTCACAGAGTTGGGATTGTATTAAAAGTCTTATGCCCCCTGAGACCAAGTAAATTCTGTCAACTTGGGCATTTTGTACTTCCTACCTGTGAAGAGTCATACTTCTGCCAAAGCCTAGAAGCTGTGTAAATGATATCTGAATATTACACCCAGAAGTATATTTGCTAGAAATATATATAAAAAGAAAATGCCTCTCATTGGCTTCAGTGTCTTTTGGAGGGTTTAGAACTGCTAACCTAGGAAAAAACTGTGATACTTCCCAAGGCACCCAACTTCCCTTATAGCTCTTTGGATCTGGCAGGGGGCTTGCCATCCCAAGTTTGTTCAGGGTCCTCAGTACTGCTCTTTTCCTCCTCTTCCCAGGAGGGAACTGCTCTCAACTAACTCTGAGGACAGAATACATCTGATGAATTTAGTCACAGTAAGGTGCGGGACTGACAAGGCCCAATGTGCTATAGAGTCGGGGGCCCCTGCATTATAACAAGGTGGCCATGATGTAATGTCCAATTATAGGTTCTTTTTTTCTGGGATAAATGCTAAACTAGATGAGATGCTGGGTAAGAGGAATAAAGCAGGACTCTCTTAGACAAATTTAAACAATGGTCAACTTAATTATAATAGAAGACAATATCTTAACCTAGAAATCTATATCTCTAAAGGTAGAATTTTGATATCAGTGACAGCAGAAAGTTGCTTTAGGATGTAGGAAACTCCACTTTTTTTTTTTTTACATTGTTTAGTTTCAACTTCCCCAAATTAGCAGGGCTTCTTCCTATCTTCCCACATTGTCACCTCCATTCCAGTGTAAGAGTGTGCATTGTTGTGTTGGTGTAGAGCCCAGCAGAGTGACCTCTAGTACGAGTTTAAGTATCAGTAATCTTCCTATTGCACAGAGTTTATCTCAGTTTACATTTGTTAAGTGAATGGGAGTAAAACAAACAAACAAACAAAAAACAATTGCTACTTGAGAATTTGGGTCTTGCATAGGACGATAATATCTTACCCTTGATAAAGGAAAGAGAACATACTCATGAAACTAACCTGTGGTGTGCCTTTGGAGAAAGAGCTGTTGGAGATGGAATACTCAGGAGGCAAGGTGAGGACAAGGACATTTTTCATATAGTCAGGGGCTGTGACATTGTCCACGAAGTAGTCGTTACTGTAATAAAAACCACAAGTTCCTAGTGAAATTAGGTTCTTCTAAAAATCATATGGAGCTTCTACAAATCCCACAAGCTACAATGCCAGCCTTGAAATAGTTATAAACATTTTTTTCCAAAACCTGTAAAACTTTCTACTTTCCCAGATAGGTTTATTGTCTTCTAATATGCTAAGTTGAGTAAGAGGGCTGTGGTTTACACCCACAAGTGGACAGGAAGATCAAAACACAGATACGTCTTTGAGGAAGGTTTTTTTTTTTTTAAAGACTTTATTATCTCTTTTTGAGGGGGGGAGGGAGGGCGAGCACAAGCTGGGGGAGGGGGCCGAGGGAGAGGGAGAAGTAAGCTCCCCTGCTGAGCAGAAAGCCTGATGATGCAAGGCTCAATCCCAGAACTCTGGGATCATGACTTGAACCAAAGGCAGATGCTTAACTGACAGAGCCACCTAGGTGCCCTAAGAGGGAGGTTTTTTTTTTTTGTTTTTTGTTTTTTGTTTTTTTTTGCAGCTGGACATGTGAGCTAGTGCTCGCTTTCAGGGCTTACTGATCTTTGGTTTATATATGGAAACTTTCTTTTCTTTAGGTGTTCATAATAGTTTAGATATATTGGGATAGGATACAGAGGAATTTGATAAATTAAATTTATGGCGAAACATAAGTATGAAGAGACTAAACATTTTCTCTAACACTGTAAGCTCCTTGACTTTAGTGTATTGATCTCATATCCTCAACTCCTCGGGGATAGTAGGTCTATTTTAAATCTTCAAAACTGTCTAAGGTTGTGCTGCAAATCATATAGTTTCCAAGCTTCCAGATCATTTGAGTGTTTTAATATGCAAAGAATCTAACATGTTTGAACTGTTATAACTAGGTTAGCTATAATTTACTATTCAAACAGTAGGTGAACACATCTATGCACCGAGGACTAGACTGAGTATTTTGCTTATAGTATCATACCTAATCCTAAAAGTACTCCTATGAAGTAGGCATCTTTATTCTCATTTTACAAAAGAGAAGTTTTAATTTCAAGATTCTAAGTAATATCCAAAAGTCAAATAAACCAGAAGTGTCAGAATTACAATTTGAAAGCCACTTAGTATCAGCTTTCAAATAAATCTCATGATCTTCCCACAACATGGCCAGGTGTCCTTTGAGTACAGTGACAAAGGAATGCCAACACTTTGGCAGGTGGTTGAGGATTTGCTAAAAGTAAGATTACACCAACCTGGCTACATTGAGGACTCCTTCCAGAGGGCAAAGCAACTATTGAAAGTGGCTGTCAATGTGGTTGTAGGAAGGAACTATTGATAGCTTTGTCTTCTTTCCTGTATTTTGAAGCTAAAAGGCTATTGATTGATTGGATTACCTTAACGAACAACTAGTAGTCAAATAGACCTGCAGTTCCTATGTTTCATTCCTCTTAACACTATGACAAGTACGTATAGTATGGGTGAAGTGACTAGGTAAATATGGGAAATATGTAGTACATTAACAGTATCCAGTCTGAGTAGAGACTGGTATAATGATTAATGATGCAATCAGATAAGTGAGGTCATATGATCTAGCCAATGGGGCAAGGGGCACAGGTGCACCAGTGACACTTTCTATAAGTTCAATCTGACTCAAATACCATCTTGACACAGTTTGTAGGGTCTCCAATCATATTAGAAGATGAGTGGTAAAATATAACACTGTATGTTAATTACATTCCAATTTTTTAAAAAAGATTTTATTTATTTACTCATGAGAGACACAGAAATAGAGAGAGGCAGAGACACAGACAGAGGAGAAGCAGGCTCCATGCAGGGAGCCCGATGTGGGACTCGAGCCCAGGACTCCAGGATCATGCCCCAGGCGGAAGGCAGGCACAAAACCGCTGAGCCACCCAGGGATCCCCGAGGAATGCAGCCCTGGAATTACCTTTATTTTATTTTATGATTTTATTTATTTATTCATGAGAGACACAGAGAACAAGAGAGGCAGAGACACAGGCAGAGGGAGAAGCAGGCTCCATGCAGGGAGACTGACGTGGGGCTCGATCCTGGGTCTCCAGGATCATGCCCTGGGCTGAAGGCAGTGCTAAACCACTGAGCCAACCGGGCTGCCCTTAAAAAATTAAAAATAAATATTGAAATATAAGGAAAGGAAGGATGGAAGGAAGGAAGATGGTTTGTATTCTCCAGAATTTTCTCTCTCTAGTTCTAGAGAATTACAGAGGATAAAATCACTACTGTGACTGGATCACAGAAGTCAGAAAAGCAAACTCATGTAACTGAAACTTTCTTCTTTACCAAAGGTGGCAAAGGAAAAATAATCTAGGATCAAAGGCCATTAGCAATAGAAGGCACAGATAAGGCCCACGTTCTCAAAAATAATGTTTTTGGGTTATTGGTTGATTTACCACTGCCTGGAAAAATATCTTAAAATCAGGCTGGAGACGAGGATCTCTGTAGATGAGTAGACATATGGGGTTAATGGGTCATAAATCTTCTGTTTTAGACATGATAATGACGTCAAAGATATGCATGTCTGCTAAGGCCACAGTTAATTAAATGAAAATGAGGGCATGATGAAAGAATAAAACATTCATTAAAATATTATTATATTTTAATGACTGAACCCCATTCAAGTCTTTGCAAAGCAAGAGAAAAGAGAATGCATCTTTTGGAAATCCTGGGAATCTTTCCTTTCTGAAAAGAGAAGAGTTCTTTCCAATATTACTTTCCAATATTATACCTACTTGAATAGATCCACTAGAATAATCACAATGTCTTCAGCCACTGCCCGGTCTCCCTTGAGGGAGTTGATGGTGCTTGGTGTACCACACGTAACAATCACTGGAGGAGAGAGGGTAAGATAAGGACGGAAATACACAACAGTCTATATACAAACAGTAGGTCCATGATACATTTATGTTTTAAGATTAGCACCAATTCATCAATTACTGTCTTTTGCTTTTTTTGTTTGTTTGTTTGTTCGTTCGTTACAGGTGTAGTGTCAGAGTAAAATTGTATGAGATTTTAAAATCCTCTGGTCCATTCCCTTAATTTCATTGATTTAAGGAGACTGGAAGCCAAGATATCAAAAGGTTAAAAAACAAGTAGATGGCAGAGTTCTTATTTTCAACTTTATGAATCAATTCAGTGTTTATTCTCTTTTACCAGATTGGAGTAGTTATGAAAACTGTTTTCATTGATAAGTGATCTGCACCTCACCAATTGTAAAGTGGTTGAAAAAGATACAGTCAAGGAAATCTGAGAATTTATGTAGTGCTCCTAAGCAACTTCCCTTGAGCTTTGTTTGTAGCTTTTTTTTTTAAAGATTTTATTTATGTATTCATGAGAGAGAGAGAGAGAGAGAGAGAGAGAGAGAGGCAGAGACACAGGCAGAAGAAGAAGCAGGCTCCATGCAGGGAGCCCGATGTGGGACTTGATCCTGGGACTCAGGATCACGCCCTGGGCCAAAGGCAGGCACTGAGCCACCCAGGGATCCCCTGTTTATAGCTTTTTAACTCAGAATTCAGTCTTAGGGATTTCAGTGGCAGAGTCCAATGTCATTCTGTGAGCTTTACTCCTCTTTGCCACCAGATTTCCCAAATGCATGACTATGAGAAAGTGGAGCTGGGGGGACATTTCATTGCATCTTTTTATATACTATTTGTTCAATTGAATTGTAAACACCTTAGGGACATGAATACTTCTTTTAAGGGATATTTATACTCCCCCCCCCCCCCCACATCTTGGCAATGTTTCGTACGTGGAAGTTTCTTAGTATGACAAATGCTTAATAATGCCAGCAGGTGATGATTTGAGTGATACTAGGAATTCCTAGTGAGCAAGCATCTTCCCTTTGTAGGAAAGGTCCACAAGTTATTCCTTTGCTCCTGATATATCTTATTTGTAAAGAGAACTATTGGAAAATGAAACGAATCGCGTCATAACTTAGCAAGGATGATTTTATCCCATACTTGACCTGTTAGCTGAGAGATCACTGGTCATGTGAGATACGGGGACAGATGAAAGTGAGATGGTCTGCTAACCTTGTAATTTTAATTGAAGTCAGATATCAGTAAATAGATCCTCTTGGTCATCACAGGCCCAGGGTTCAGAATGTGTGAAGATTAGTCATAAATCCAATAATAGATGCACTGAGATCAACTTAAAAAGCAGTTTATCAATGGTGAGTCATATCATTTTGGTTTATAAAAGCTAGGTTTTCGTCATTACTTTTATGATGTTTAATGTGTTTATTCAACACTATCTTTCTCCTTTCTCTGATAGGATAGAGTTTTAATCAATAAGAGGAATAATATGATGGAGTTGCATGCAACTCTGCATCTCCGCGAGTGAACAAGATATATGGAGGTAATGAGGATAGCTTTGTGGTAATAGATCTGTCAAAACAACTCATAAAAATGTGGTAGTTGTAAGGAAGAAATTGACAAAAAATTATTTCCATGTCTTCTTACCATTGCTTTTCCTATTCTGGTTCATTAAGATATCCTGAAATTGGTCATCTCGCCTCAACATTTCCTTGAAGCTAAGTTCCTGAGAAAAATAGGAGACTCCAGCCTCCAGAGCATTGAGGTACCTAAAGAAGATAAAAGAGAAACTCTAAGAAACCAGCTTAGTTTCTTCATGGCCTTCCATATTGTTTGCTCATTGCTTACAGATCTGTCTTGGAACTTGTTCATCTAAGATTCATTTCCACTATCAACACAACAGATGGTTCACACCATGGTATCAATAGTCTGGATGGTGGATATCTAGTTTAGTAAAAGTATAGAAGTTTTAGGGAATCTTCGTGTATATAAACAAATGGTAGACATTTGTCAGGTACCTTATAATGGTTTCCTGCTATTAGCAGAAGGAAGGCTGCTCTGTCTATAAACTTCATTATCACAGATAAGTTGAAACCTTTGAGTCTATAGTACAAAAACTCAGAGTTGACAGGAATATTTTATTTACTGGGTGAAATGGAGTATTGTGCTTTCTAAGTTCACCCCAAAGTTTCTAGGAAGAGGTCTTAGGGTTGATTCTTGCATTTCCCTAAATGTGGTACCATTACTCTTTTGCATACTTGGGTGGAGAGTTCATGGCCAGTGCTAGAAGCATATAAGTGGTCCTGCTTACCAGAAACAGTCCTCAGACTCTGTGCTATTCTTGAAAACATATGCAGTTTTCCAGGAATAATCTTTGAATGGCAAATTATTGGCCTTCCAAAAGTCAACCAAGAAGTACATCAGCTTCCTAGCTGGAGACATCAGCCTGGTTAAAGTCTCTTTGTAGTCACATGACAATCCAAAACTCCCAGCTGAAATCATGGGATAGTTCAAGTCTGTGTCAAGGCTAACCATAAGATGAGAAAGAAACCAATGTCAGGATTAACTTAAGTAGAACAAATATGATTCCTCTTTAACCTGTTTCCGCCTGTGGTTGGTTATAAATGGTAAGAATGAAATAGGGTCCTTCAAGTGGGTTTCTAACTTAAATAGGTGTCCCTCCCACACAGGGAAATTTTAGAACAACATTTATTGAGCATATGTTAAGCTTTAAGATACTCTGGGTATTTTCATGTTTATGTGGTGGTGTGGTTCCTTTGATTTATCCTAAAATGAATTGTCATAACATGTAGGCTGGGACATATGCCTTTGGGGGAGTAGGGCTAAGAGAATAGACGATGGCCCCCACAACTACCATAGATGTCAGGGAGCCTGAAAGATATCCTCCATACTTTTCCATCTTTGCATTGCCTTACTTCTGGCTCTTCTACGGATTACTTTAAGATACACATCACCTGATAATTTTACAGTTTTCCTTCCCCGTTTAACACATGAATCTTCTTGTGGTTCCTGAAACATGTCAACTTTCTTCTCTATTAGGGCCTGGACATAAGCCAGAAATGCTGTTCCCCTTGCCTCTTTGCCTGGCTGAATCTTACTGATCCATTGAGTCCTGAATTAAATATCTCTTTATCCTTCAGAACTTTTCCTTGATTCCTGAAGTGGGCATGTGTTTCCTATCTGTCTTTTCCACAAGACTGCAATCTCCATGAAGACAGAGGTCGTATTTGGCTTGTTCACCTCCGTATCTCCAGTCCTTGGAGTCATATGAAGACTTTTCATGTGCACTTGGTAAAGGAAGCAAAGCAACACATCCCTTCCATCTTGAGTACTGCACTGAAGGGTTTCACTAGGTGTTCTGCTTGCATCTCAGACTCCCTGTGTCCATGGTCAAATTTATTTTTTATTTTTTTCTCAAAACTGCTCCTATCCTTATTACCCTATTTATTTTAGTTATTTTTTTTGACTACTTTCCATCCCTCACTCCAACAGTTATCAAATGTTATTGATTCTACCCTTAAGTATCTTTAAAGGCTATCCCTCCTTTCCATGTCAACTGTTTATATGCTAGTTCAGCCCTCTTCTCTTCAGCCCCCCAATGACTTTCCCCACCTGTCTCTCCTGTGTGCTCAGCCTATCCTGTATACCGTTGGAACTTACTCTTCCCAAACTTGAGCTGCTTTGTATGGCACCTCCTTGCATAATCTTATTTGTTTCTGATACAAATCTAATTAAATACACTTCCCTCACTTGGAACTCATGACCTCTCAAATATAGCCCTACTTATTTTTTCTAGTTTTATCTCTATTATTCCCCTGCTCATCTCTTGCACACCAGTTAACTACTGATGTGCAAAAAATCTCTACACTTCTCTACTTCTTTGCTTTCACACATAATGCTCCCTCTGCCTGGTTGGGATGCTTATCCCTTCATTGCTACCCTTTAAAATTTCACCTGTTCTTTAACACTCAACTTATAGACTATCTTCTCCTTGAAACTCTTCCCCTCTTGAGCTTCGCTCTACCAACAAGTTGGGGCTCCTTCCTTCTGAGCACCCCACATCATCCTGTGTTTCTTCAATGGAGGGTATCACGCTCTGCCTTGTACTGGTCCCAGTGCTCCCGTCACCTTCTCTATTTCATCAGGTAGAGGCTGTGTTTTACTTAATGATCTCCACTGCGACAAAGCCAAAATGTGTCTTTGCACATGGAAGGTCCTCAGAAATAGTGAATCAATTTTCCTACTTCTCCTTTCCTTCTGAGCACATTCTACAGCAAATCAATAAGTGTTCAGATAATATGACAGTTGGGAATGAGCACAAGGAAGAGTAAGAGTCCGTATCTGCCCATACTTTGATATGGAAGATGAGCTGAGAAAGTGTTTCTGTGATGTGTCTGTGGCACATAGTGGGTCTGAACATCTGAGTGTGTTTGTAGAGCTGGTAGGAGGTGTCAGAAGCACACTTTGCGATAGAAATTTCAGAAATTTAATTTTACCTTCAGCATAATTTTCTCTATCTAGACAAAGGTGATCCTTGATTCAGGGGAAGACTGAACAGATGAAAGAAAGGCACGGAAGAGGGATTTTGATTTGGGGAAGATGTGATTTGGCACAACAAAATGTTTTGTGGTGATGAGAATTATAAGAATTGCACTGAGTGAAATCAATGGAAGGGATGAGGATGATTTTCCCAAAGGCAGAGAAATATTTTTATTGTGGAATATATTGGAAACTTTACAAATTTCTTATTTTGTTTTTTAAAGATTTTATTTATTTATTTATTTATTTTGAGAAAGAGAGTGAGTGAAAAGAGAAAAAGAGAGAAGGAGCAGGGGAGGGGCAGAAGGAGAGGGAGAAACAGCCTCCCTGCTGAGCGGGGAGCCTAAAGTGGGCTGGATGCCAGGACTCCTGGGATTATGACCTGAGCTAAAGGCAGTCACTTACCTGACTGAGCTACACAAGCACCCTGGAAACTTTTTTTTTTCCCTAAGCTGATAAGGGCACTGTGGAAGGTACTTTATTATGTTAACTATATAATCATCAGTGCTGTGAAATACCTTGCTATTTTCCTTTTTTCTAGGGCCTCAGGAATAGAACAGAGCCCTGCTAGTGCCCTGGGTGCTATACTTTTCCTGTGTCTTTCCATACACTCTGCTCATACTTTAGTGAAGATTTCCTTTATTAAACTCCTCAAATTATCCAAGTTCATTGTCTTCCCTGTCTCCTGCCAGGAATCTCACTTTTTACCTATACCATCTTGCGTCTCAGGCTCAGATGTTAGTAACTGGAGCTGAATAGCTACAGTTATTCACCCCACAGTAAGCAAAGGCAGAGCTACCTGGATAAGACAATGACACTTAGGGAGAAGTAGCAAAATGCAAGGGTTCCAACACCTCTGACTGCATTGCCTCGACTAGACTGCTATTTGATAAATCGTTTAAATAGTGATATCATGCCCTGACTTCAACTTACAGTGGCATTAGAATAACAACAGACCAAACTACTTACTACATCTGGAAGGTGGAATATGTACACGAGGGCCCCATGAGGACACAGCCCATTCGTTTGTTGTTCTGTAGGAAAAAAACAAGAAAGACAAGAAAAACAAATCTCTAAAATGAAAACAATGAATAAATGGACAGGAAAGAAGGGCAAGAGGGGAAGGCACTCCAGAAGGTTTGAAAGAGGCCCTCCTGACAAGGCTCAACCACCTGGGTGGCTCAGTGGTTGAGCCTTGTCTCAGGTTGTGATCTCGGGGTCCTGGGATGGAGTCCTGCATTGGTCTCCCTGCAGGGAGCCTGCTTCTCCCTCTGCCTATGTCTCTGCCCCTCTCTGTGTCTCTAATGAATAAATAAATAAATAAATAAATAAATAAATAAATAAATAAATAAAATCTTTTAAAAAAAGAAAGAAAGAAAGGGGGCCTCCCAAGAAAGGAGCAACATACAGTGCCTTGGGCTGGGCCTCAGGCACTAAGGGAGAAAGAATTCTGAGAAAGTGATGATGCTCCGAGTGGAAGAAGGACATTTGGCCTATAAGTGAACTTAGATTCTTCGTCCAGAGGAAGATTCTGGGTGCAGGGAGAAGGACTGACAAACTGTAACCCAAGCAGTATCTGTGGGCCAGATTGTGGGAAGACTAGGTTTGGAGGTGCTTTGGAGGAAGAGGGCAAGTTGCAGTTTAAGGAAAGCTACAAAACAGAGCTAAAGAGAACAAAATGCAATGTGAACAGTGGGTGATTGTAGATCGTGTCTGGTACTACTTCTCAAGAGGAATGTGATTAGGAACATTCCATCCCTGGCTTTGGAAAACCAAGGCCTACCTCCATCTATAGAGGTTAAGGACAAAGTACATGCCTGGCATCATAAAGGGGAGCATAAACTCCCCATTCTCACTCCTGGCTCCCCCAATTTTGAGACAGATCACTATAATCAGCCACTCCTCCTGACATGAGCGGACCCCTCTGGTCAGGGTGATGCTATTGATCAAAGCTTCTGAACCATGGTTCTACACCCAGTGCTCTGCTTCTAGAAGAGCCCTGTCTTGAGTTTTTGTGGGAAAAAGGCTTCTTGCACAGTTACTTGCCTCTAGAGAGCCTGGAACATTCTTTCACTCCATAAAGCCTTGACTGGGTTTGGGAGTTGGGAGTAAGGAGGAGCAAGAATCTTTCCCTTCTCATTTCTACCCTCTACCATTACAGTTAACTACTTTAAAATTTAGGTTGCAGATTCAGCCCTTCAGCAATTAATCTGTGACCACATATAATGGTGATGACTCAAAACAGAGATCTCTAGCCTAGGGCCTTATCTCATGTACTTCCTGAGGGACATAAAAGAAGACCAGCTAATGCCAACATTTACATTTTTAACAAGTTTTGAAGACAATTTAAAACAAAATAATTCCCCTGTGAAACACTGATAGTGTACAAATAGAACATAGAAGTTTCTCCCCACTTTCCCTGATTCCCAGAGGCCCCTCATCACTTGAGAAATATATGGAAATGAAGTCAGACTATCCTCTCTCCAAAACACTCAGCTCTGTGACTAGAGATGACATAAGAGATGTTCACGGACAGGTGCCGAGCAAGAAGTGTGAGCGATACCTAAACAGCATTTACTTACTGAAATTTCCCTGAGTAGGTCGATGCCTTCACAGGTGCTACTCCGGCAGTCACTTGATTTATAAATGACAGTATTTGAATAGATAAAGGTAGCATTCACAGTTACATTTTTGCCTGTTATCCAGAAATGAGGAAAAAGAGAACAGAGGTGTTATGTTTCAGTAGCTTGTAGTCATTAGATTTACTTTTTGCCAGTCAATGCAGGGAAAAAATGGATATTCATCTTCAGGCCTGGGAATATTTGAGTTCTGAGTTTACATTACTCCCTATCACTTCTTTTCTCTCTCTGTCTTTTTCTCTCTCAACAGCTTTATTGAGGTATAGTTTATCCGCCATAAACATCATCCATTTTAAGTGTATGAGATTCAATGAGTTTTAGCAAGTATATATATTTGTGCAACCATCCCACAGTCCAGTTTGACAACATTTTTATTGTGTTCATGGCTCTCCTCTTTTCACACTTGTAGTCTCAGCAAATTTCTTCTACATGTCTGGAGAGTGTTAGGAAAGCAAAGATACACACATTATGATATCTGTTCTTTCACTTTCCCAAGGTGCTGATTCTGTTTGCTGCCACCATGCATGCTGCCCCCCTGTGGTCTGCCCCCAAGCCACAGTGAACTGTGTCCATCAGAGTCCAGGATCTTTGGATAATGGATCATCTTCAGACGAAGGCAAGAGCATTGATGATAATATCCCTGAGTATTGCTAGATACTACATTCTGGAAGGGAATAAAAAGACAGCACAACCATTTGACCAAGCTCTGTCTCTTACATTTTGTCTCCCTGCAGTAAAAAATATTTAGGACAAATTTTAGATTCCTAAGCAGAGGCATCCTGCCAAGCCCTTACACAGGAAGTCTGGAAATTTCCATTGCTAGTCACACTGCTGGTTGCAGTATGAGTGACTTTCTGTGTGTTCTTGCACAAGCCATTTGAATTTCTCTAACTTGGTTCTCTTATATGTAAGATGGGATTAAGATAATAATTATTAAATGTCATAATTTTAATACCTTTGAAAGAGTAAAGCCTGTCAACAACAGGAGTTATTGTTCTGAACATCCAAATAAAAATATTTTTAAAGACAGAGAATGAAATAGTCTTTGCACTTCTACAGCCACCTCAGAGATGTGTCTATCAATTAGGGAGCATTTTACCTCTTGCCTCTTCTCAGGGAGGGAGGGTTAATTCAAGAACACTTATTCTCAGCCCCCAGGGGCTCCATCAGTCTTCCTTCAGCTTAGGTCATGATCTCAGGCTCCTGAGATGGAGTCCTCCATAGGGCTCCCTGCTCAGCAAGAGTCTGCTTCTCCCTCTGCCCCTCCCTCTTGCTTGTGATCTCTCTCTCTCTCATGCTCTCTCTCAAATAAATAAAATCTTTTATAAAGAACACTTATTCTGATACTTTGTTCAGTAAGAGATCTCAATAAGAGTTGGCAATAGGTCTAATCAAATAGGAGAGGCCAATTTATAAGACTAGTCAGAGAAAATTAATAGAAGAGGTGGGGCCAGTGATATATTTAATAACAATGAACACTTGAATGTAGTCCTGTGCCAGCCATAATACTAAATACTTTGTACCCTTTTTGTTATTTAATTTTCATAACAATAGGGAGAATATAGGGTATATGAAGCCCAGAGAACAGTATGAGTCAGTCTGTGGGTGTCCCAGAAGAAAAGGAGAGTACATGTGGGGACTAGTGTTGGAGATGGTCTTAGAAAACAGCAAGAGGAGTCAGGGAGTGATGAAAACAGGGCTTTGGGAAGATGGCCACACCAGCAGCTGTTAATATATAAGATAGGTCCTCTTCCTTCATCCCTATGACAGCTCTGCTCCCTTCTGCCACCATGAAGGGCACTGAAGATGACCCACTTAAAAATCCTATGGTCCAGGTAGCCCATGGTGGAGAGGCACACAAAACCCAAGTATAAATCCTGTACAGGACCTAGGAGAAGGGGAGCCAACATCTATTAAGTATGACCTCGGGCAAGTGACTTCATCTCTGGGGCCCCAGTTCCTCATCCATTTATAGACAGAACAGACCTGGATGATCTCTCTTACTATACGCTTAGCATTGGGCTATGAATTTTTTGCATGCATTATTTTAATCCTTAATCCTCCCCTGAATCCTATGAGGTTAATTAATATTTTATCTTCCTAGCTTAAAAATGAGAAGATGGAGGTCTAGAGAGGTAGATTATCTTGCTTAGGGTTACACAGCTGAAGTTTTGAATCTAGGACCACCTGATTCTAGAACTGATATGCTGTAGAACAGCAGTTCACAAAGTGTGGGTCATGGAATCCAGAGGTACCTCAAGACTCTTTCAGGAGGGCGTGGAGGTCAAAGCTATTCTAAGTACATTAAGACATCCTTTGTTATGTCCACTCTCCTCTCATGAGCATATAGTAGTTTTCCAGAGGCTTTATAATATTAATTGTGTTATTACAACAGATTAAATGCAGGAGATATGAGAATCCAGCCATTCTCTATTAAGCCTGACATTAAAGATGTACAAAAATAAAAATTGATATTTTTCTCACCTATTTTTATTTTTTGGCTTGAGAAATATAGGTTTTCTTTAATAAGAAATTTTATTTATGTGAACAGATAAAGTGCTTATAGTTATTTTAAATTAATCAATAAACAAATTTTTAAAACATTTCTCAATCTTAATTTCCAATATAGTAAATGTCAATAAATTTAACTATATAAACAAAACTCTACAGAGCCTGCAATTATTCTTAGGAGTGTAAAGAGGTCTTGAGACTAAAAAGTTTGAGAGCCACTTCTGTAGAACGTATTGTATGTACTCTGCTGCTGCCTCTCAACATTTTATGGTTATGTGAACTGTTTTTGCTTTTGTCTTTTAATCTGGTAGGGGAAAATCTCTTCTCTTTTATCTCCTCAAATCCCAGGTGATTTCTCAAGAAAATACTGAAAAATATTCAGACAACGTAATGACTTCAAATCAAAGCTTAACTTTTAAAATAAACAGTTCCCTCAAGTGCTGTTCCTTGTCTTTATCCTGCCTGCACCTCTACCCCACCATGATACCTCAGTCCTGGGAAGATAAGTGGCATACTATAGAATATAGAGTAATCTCAGAACCCTTTCTCTCCTACCAGGGCTTTGAGGATGGGGTTGGACCAAAGTGAATCTGAGTATACATGCTGGAGTCTAGGAATGGGACCCCCTTGGCACATGAGATCGTTTGAAGGGTATGAACTAGATGTGCTTAGCCATGGACCATATGTTGATGTCCTTAGGTTGAAGGAATCTCTTTCTTCATGCTTTCCACCAAATTCTATCTATTCTTCAAAATCCACAGAGATTTCCTAAGTACTAGGAAAAAAATATTGTTTTCTTCCATTTGGACATCACCTACATTTGAACTCTTCATTTTCTTCAATTTAGCCCTTAAATAGATTGTCTTAGAATTTCCCCCAAATAATAATGCTCAATATGTTTAGAAAATGAATCTATCTTTCCATTACAAACTGTACTTCTTGAATTTTCTATACATGAACATACATATAACAAGATGCATCACCATATACAAAAATTTGAGCATCATTGTATATTCTTTCATCCTCCACAGAATTCTCCACTCACTTTATCTGTTCAACTACTTCACCATTCATAACTCTATTTTGTAAATGAGATGAGTGGAACTTGGAATAAACAGCTCAATAAAGTGTTTATAATTAAGCAGTGATAGATGGATCAGGAATTCAAATTCAGATTATATGAGTCCAGAGATCAAGATCTTAACACTCTAGTACACTGTTTATTTTATATCCTGGTAACTTGTTCAAGTAACAGCAGGAAGAGCACCACAGCAGTAACAACATTAACATTCTCAACAAAAAACAACAGTGACAAAAAACAAAAAACAAACAAAAAAACAACAGTGACAATAATAAAACAACTGCTACTTATTTAATTCTTACTATGTCTCAGTCTGTGTATTAGGTATTTTATATGAATTTCCTCATTTAATTCATACCATATCCACAGGAGGTAACTATTCCCTATCGTGATTTTATAAAGTAAGGGAATTGAGGCTCAGAAAACTTAAGTAATTTGCTCCAAGTCACTGGTGAGAAAATGGTTAGATAAAAAGCTGGAATGTGAACCAAGATCTGTCTGATTCCAAATCTCTGCTTCTATTAACCACAGTGTCTAACCACTGCCTTATTTTAATGAGAAAGTTAGTTCATGGTGGGTAAAGATCTTATAGTGACAATATGATATGCTTTTTGGAACCAGACAGATATGGGTTGGAATCTCATTTCCAATAGGCAACCTGTATGACTTCAGCAAAGTTATTAAACCTCCACCATGAAACTGTGTCAATAATGCCAATCTTACAGAGCTGTGATGACTAAAGAGATTAACTGTCTTACCTAGACATGACAGGTATTCAATAAACAAGGAAACCAAGGCTCAGAGAGGAAAATTGCTCATCCAGAGTCACAAAGAGAGAAAGCTCTGGGACAGAGGCTCTAATCTAGGTCCTCAGATTTCAAATTAAAAGTTCTTTCTGTGATGCCACAGTCTTGGTAAATAATGAGATTTTATTAAATGGTCTTATATTTCCATGATAGATCTAGATCAGATCCATCTATTTACAACTGATTTTGTCTCAGGTAAGATTGAAAGAAATCTCTATTGCACAGCAAAAGTTATTACACTATTTGACAATTTATGTTATTTATGACAACTTCTTAAAACACAAACATCCTAGGAACAGAAATGTATACCATGAGGCCTAAATACATTCTATATTCTATGGACAGTCATTGGCAGAGGTACCAAACATATATATATATACCTTGTGCTAGCCACATGGCAAGGAGACCATGAGCCTAATGAAACCATGAAGCTTGGGCACTAGAAAAGAGCTGATTACCACAGAATTTTAAATAAAGAATATTAAGACATACCTTCTTTAGAACCATGAATAAACATTAAGTTGTATGATTTAGACATTGACTCCGTAATTATACTTTTGGTGATCAAGTCTCAAGAATGAAAAAAATATATATGAATACAATATATAGTAGTATTGTATTGTAGTATTTTAAAAGAATCATGAGAAATGAAAAACAATAGAAAATCATACAGTAGGGAGTAATTAGATGGTTTGGAAAAATACCTACTTTGAGGAATAGTATGTATCCACTCACATGATGTGAAGATTCACATGAAGATTGTGCAGCTATAGGAAAGTCACTTGCAGAATAATGTGAAACAAAATCAGAAGGATAGAAAATTGTTCCTGTTTCTGTACTATAGTGCTCCCAACCATGTTCTTAAAAACAAGAAACTGAGAGGCATATAAACAGACACTGGAAATATCCAGGTGCCTGAAAATTATCAGATGTGATTTTTTTCTCTTTATATATTTTATCTCATGTTACAAAGTTTATTTTAATAATTAATAGATACAGTAAAAAAACTGCAACCCTGAATTTGGTTGCAAATTTATTTTATTATGTCTTATAATAGCAGAAATGTAAAGAGTGAACAGATGGATTAAAAATCTTAGAAAAAAAGAGTATCTGTATGAATTTAACTCTCTTAATTCATCTTCTTGACTAGTAACCCTGCAAAATCTCAGGTCCAGACCAAATATTGCCTCTGAGCAGCTGCAGAAGGAACATGATGCTTCCTTGAAACTGGACCATCTGTACAGTTTTGTCTGGGGAACTTTATCACTGTGAACATCTGGCATTCCCTGGGTTGGGGTCATTCCAAGAGCAGGGTGAATCAACGGAGCGCATTGCCGTAGGACTTAAATCTTTCTACGTATCCGCTGCCTTGAAATAGAAAGGGACAAGCCCTTAGAGGAGAGTAGATCATCAGGCAAAGAACTCAAGATCTTTGCTAAGCAACCCTTTGACCCCAGAGGTGGTAACAGGTAGGAGGTGAAATCTGTGACCATATTCTTACCAGCATTAAGCAGACGTTGTCTCACTATTTCCACTCCCTCATTCACCGCTTCTTTCAAGTTATCCAAGGACTCTGGGAAGGCTGAGTTGTTCATCATCAGGACGCTGATCTCGTAACTGCCATTATTGCAATTCTGACTGATCTGGGAGGCCCAGTACATCACCCCTGGACGGAGGAGCAGTGACCACAAAGCTAAGCCCAATAGTATCATCTTCAGGACCTTGCTTACCTCAGAACCATACTCCTTGTGCTCACTTGTTTTATTCTGTGCCTTTAGGGAAGCAGGAACTCCAGCTAGACAGCCTCTAGCTGGGTCCCTTGGTGCACTCTTCCCCACGCTCCTTTCTGGTCATGCCCCACTGGTCACGTGGACCATGGAACACAGCCTGCCTGCCAGCAATTAGCAGCTACATTATGATAGGAGATAAACCAAAGTTCACTTTGCATGTTTGCTCACAGAAACGCCAGAGTTATAAACAGGGAGATTACCTGGGCCTCACCCAATAAAAATACATCAATTTGTGACACATCACTGGGAAGATGGAAAAGGGGAAGAGAGAAATATAGTATATACATAAAAAGATTTGTAAAATGAAAAATAAAGGTCGTAGGGCTTATGGAAAGCACAAATATCATGGACGATTGGTGTTTAAGTTATACCTGCAATCTGGAACTGGATCCTTAATTAGGAAGAACTGTGTTTCAATCACCAGTCAGCAACTATTTATTGAGACTTGACTAGATCCTGGGTGTTAGCAAGGCACTAGGTATACAGCTATAAGTTGTGTGGATACATTAATACCTCTATGGGACATGCATTCTGGTGGTGAAGACACATATTAAATAAATAATTACGAATAAAATCAACTGTGAACAAAAAGTTCAGAGTGCTGTGAGACATATGGCAGATTAACATAACCAATTCTAGAAAGTCAAGGAAGCTTCCCTGAGAAACTGTCCTTTAAGCTAAACCCTGAAGGATGAACAGGAGTTAGCTGAATGGAAAGAGAAGGAGGGTATGGTAGTCAGGGGCACAGTGTGTGCAAAGGCCCAGAAGTGGGAAGTGACATGGATGTTTGAGGAACTGAAAGAAACACAGCATGGTTGGAGTAGAGAGAGCTAGGAGTCTAGTGGCAATAAAGGCTGCCAATGGAGTAGAAGGCCATAGGGTTTCCCATAAGCCACTAAGGATTTGGAAGTTCACCCTAAAGGTCAAGAAAGTAACATGAACAGATGAATTTTGTAAAGACCTCTTAGGCTACCATGGAAAGAATGACCTAGAGAGAGTGGGGACATGGAGCAAATTAGGACAGTGTTTCTGTGGTCCCAATGAGAGGTAAAGGAGGCCTGGATGAGGGCAGGGGCAGTAGAGAGGGGTTCAAGAGATATCTAACAGGTAATATAGATGAGACTTGATATTTAATGGATTTGGGCTATCAGAAAGAGGAAGGAGTCGAGAGTGGCCCCTGATATGCTCAGTTGGGTAGATGAAAAAGCTATTTACTAAGCTCTAGGATTCTGGAAGAGGATCAGGTTTAAAGGAAGAAGATCACGAGTTCTGTTTATGGATATGTTGATTTTAAGGAGCCCATGCAGATGTGGGATTAGCCTGGAGTTTTGTGAAGATGACCTGGCTCTAAATGAAAGTTTGGACCCAAAAATGTCATTATTTACATCATTGACTTGATGACCGCTGAAGGCAAAATTTATGTTTTAAAGTAAAAGACATCACCAAGATGGAGGGCTAGGAGGCCCTAGCTTTTATTCCTCCATGAAAACAAATTAACAGCTGCCCACTGATGAAAATAGCCCTGGGAAAGCTTTGGAGTACAATGAAAAAGCTGCAGCAACAGAAATCCAGTGGAGCCATAGGAAAACATAATGCTTATGTTTAAAACATAAGCATTATGTTTTCCAGTCTGGCACTGCTCCACATCAAGAGTGTTCCTCCCAGCCATGACCTCCCCCTTCGGGGAAAGGAGAGCAAGGAGACTCCATCAGCCCTTACCACCGGTATGAAAATAGGCAGTTTTTGCCATCAAGGACCTCTATGGTCTTTGCCAACACTGACTCCAGCTGACAGAGCTGCCTGAGGTCCATGCTGCTATGTCTCCTTTGACAAGGAGCTACTGATGCACCCTCCTTGAGACTGGGGCCACTGCACCACCCTCCCCAGTGCCTTGGTGCCTGTACTCCAGAACCGAGCTCCAAGAGGAGCTTTCCCTGTGTGGTAGAAGTAGAGCAGGAGAAGGCTGACAGCCTTTGCCATCCAGGACTACTGCAGACCTTGCTGCTTTGGTTTTGGTGCCAAGGATGCTTGCAGTCTTCACCACTGCTAACTTTAGCTGACAGAACTGCCCATTTTTAATGAGTACATGATATAAAAAGAAACACCTATTATAAGAACACAAAATGTAGGGACAGGAGAGTAAAAGCACAAAATTTTTTTTGAAATTAAAATTAATAAATACAAAAAAAGAAAAAATAAAAGTAAGTTACTACAGAAAATCATCAAACAGCAAAGAAGAAAAAAAGAGTGGAAGAGAGGTACAAAATGGGAGCAAAACAACAGAAAACAATGAACAAAATGCAATAACAAATCCTCATATCAATAATTATTTATTTTGTTTGTTTCAAGTTTTTATTTAAATTCTATTAGTTAACATATAGTGTAATATTGGTTGCAGGAGTAGAATTTAGTAATCAATCACTTACATATAACACTCAGTGCTCATCACAACAGGTGTCCTCTTTAGTACCGATTTAGCCCATCCCTGCCCATCTCCCCTCTAGCAACCCTTAGTTTGTTGTCAATAGTTAAGAGTATCTTATGGTTTGCCTCCCTCTCTTATAACTACTTGATTTTTAAAAAGATTTTATTTATTTATTTGAGAGAGAGAGAGAGCAGAGCAAAGAGAGAGAGAGAGAGAGAGAGCACAAGCTGGAGGGACAGGCAGAAGGAGAGGGAGAAGCAGGCTTCCGCTGAGCTGGGAGTCCTATGCAGGGCTCCAGCCCAGGGCCCTGAGATGTTGACCTGAGCTGAAGGCAGATGCTTAACTGACTGAGCCACCAAGGCACCCCTCTTAATAATTACTCTAAATGTAAATACATTAAGCTCAGCAATCAAAAGGCATATAGTGGCTGGCTGAAAGGATTTTGAAAACCCACAATACTCATCAGCATGCTATGTACAAGAGATTCACTTTAGATTTAAAGACACAGATAGGCTGAAAGTGAAGAAATAGGGAAAGATATTCCATGCAAATGATAACCAAGAGAAAGAAGAGGGCTATACTTATAACAAACAAATTATACAAAGGACATTACATAATTCTACTCATAATTCAACTCAACAGGAAACTATAACAATTATAAACATATGCATTCAACACAAGAGCACTTACATATATAAAGCAAATACCAACACATGTGAAGGAAAAAGTTGACAACAATTAACAAACTGATAATATAATAACAGTAAGGCACCTCGATAATGGATAGAACACCAAGACAAAAAAAATCTATGAAAAAACAGCTAATTTGAACAATATTACAGATAAAATGGATCTAACAGACATATATAGAACTTTCCATCCAATAGCAGAAGAATACATATGTTTCTCAAGTGCACTAGGATACATCATGTTATATCACAAAACAAGTCAAATTGTTACAATTTTAAGAATAGTTAAACCATTCCAAGAATTTTTTCTGACCACAGTGAAATAAAACTAGATGTCAATAACATAAAAAAGAATAAGTAAATAATGGAAAATTCATTAATACACGGAAATGAAACAACCCACTTAAACAATTCATGGGTAAAAGTGGAAATCAAAAGAGAACTCAAGGAATATCTTGAGACAAACAAAAAAGAATATCAAGAATATCAAGAATATCAAATCCATACCAAACCTTATGGGATGGAATAGAAGTGGTGTTAAGGGGGGATGTTTATAGCAATAAATATTTACACTAAGAAAGATCTCAAATAATCTAATTTTATATATCAAGAAACTAGAAGTACAAACTAAGCCCAAAGTTAGCAGACAGAAAGAAGTAATAAAGATTAGAGGAGAATTAAGTCAAGTAGGGAATAAGAATATCAACAGAACTAAGAATTGATTTTTTGAAAAGGTAAAACTGACAAGCCCTTAGCTAAGGAAAGAAGATTCATATAAATAAAATAAGAAGTGAAAGAGTGAGCATTGCAATGAATGTCTCAGAAATAAAAAGAATCATAAGGGACAATCATAAGCAATTATACACTAATAAACTGGGTAACCTAGAAGAATTGCATAAATTTCTAGAAACATACAACCTACCAAACTGAATGAAGAAAAAAAGCCTGAAACAAATAACAAATAAGAAGACTGAATCAGTAATTGAAAACCTCAACAAAGAAAGCCAGGACGAGGTGTCTTTATGGGTAAAGTCTACAAAGTATTTAAAGAATACAATCCTATTTAAACTGTTTCAAATACAAAAAAAAAAAAAAAAGAGGGAACACTTCCAAATGCATATTATTAGGTCAGCATCATCCTAATACCAAAATCAGATAAAGAGATAAGAAAAGGAAAATTATAGGCCAATATTCCTGTTGAACATAGATGAAAAATCCTTGTAAAATACTAGCAAACTAAATTCAACAGCACATGTAAGGATCATACACCATGATCAAGTGAAATTCCTCTCTGAGATGCAGGGATAGCTCAATATATTAAAATAAAGGTGACATACCAGATTACCAAACAAAAGGAAAAACAATATGATCCTCTCAATAAATTTAGAAAAAGCATGTGACAAAGTCCACTAATTCATGATTACAATTCTTGGGGTTCAATTTTTGGGGATGGCTCAGTCAGCAGAGCATGTGACTCTTGATCTCAGGGCTGTGAATTCAAGCCCCGCAATTCCATAGCTCCACATTGGGTGTAGAGCTTACTTAAAAAAAAAAAAAAAGTACATGATTAAAATTCTCAATAAAACAGGTAGAAAGGAAATTTACCTCAACACAATAAAAGCCATCTGTGAAAATCTCACAGCTAAAATAACCAATAGGTAAAACCTGAAAGCTTTCACGTGAAGATCTGGAACAAGGTAAGGATGCCCACTCTTGCCACTTCTTTTCAAAATAGCACTGGAAGTCCTAGCCAGGGCAATTAGGCAAGAAAAAGAAAGAAAAGGCATCTATAAAAGAAAAACTCCCTTCTATTTCTCATTTACTCTCACACTACACCCATATTTCACTTCACTTCTGATACCAGATGTATGGATTTTCCACACATCAAGCAAAACTGATATCAGATGGGTGACCCACAATTTAACTCAATCCTAGCACTATATATCTGGAGATAGCACTTAACCCACAGGTTAAGAGCTTAACCCCACAAGACTTATGCTCCAAGTTCAGATATCAATTGTAAGTCTCAAGATATCACCTGTAATCCTGACCAACTAGCTATAAATTGAGGTTCTCACAACACTTCCCTTGGGTTTGATAATTCACTAGAATAACCCATAGTACCCAGAGAAACATACTTACTGATTTATAATGTAATAAATAGTATGATAAAGGATGCAGATGAACAGCCAGGTGAAGAGATACACAAGAGTGGTCTGGAAGTGCCCTGAGCACAAAACTCCCGCCCAATGAGTTGGGTTGCACCACCTTGTTGGCATGTAGATGTACTTACCAAAGAAGCATTCCCCTAATCTTGTAGTTTGGGGATTTTTATGGAGGCTCCAGAGTGCAAGGGCATTTACTCAATCTCCAGTCCCTCTCCCCTTCCCAGAAGATGAAAATTGGGGAAAAAAGTTCCAAGCTTCTAATCATGGCTTTGCTCAGTCTGTCTGGTGGTCGACCTCCTCCTGAAGCTGTTCAGGGGCCTACAAAGAATTGCCTCATTAGGACAAAAGCCATTATTATCACCCAGGAAATGCCAAAGGATTTAGGAGCTCTGTGTCAAGAACCAGAAGGTAAAGATTGATCGATCGATCGATCGATCGATCTACCTAACTACCTACATATTATTTTTATACAGCATCCAAATAAGAAAGGATGAAGTAAAATGATCTCTGTAGATGACATGATCATATTTCTAGAATACTCTAAAGACTCGAAAAACCAAACAAACCAAACATTAGAACCAAGAAATGTATTCAGCAAAGTTGCAGAATACAAAATCAACATACAAAAATCAATTGCATTTTTATACACAAACAAGAAATTATCTGAAAAGAAAATTAAGAAACAACCCTACTCATAATAACAACTAAAAGAATGAAATATTTAGGAATAAACATAAAAGAGATGAAAGACTTATACAATGAAATTATAAAACATTGATGAAGGAAATTACAGAGACATGGATAAATGGAAAGACAACCCATGTTCATGAATTGAAATAATATTGTGAAAATGTCCATGGTACCCAATGTGGTCTACAGATTCAATGCAAATGCAATATCTATCAAAATCCCAATGGCATTTTTTAAAGAAATAGGAAAACAATCCTAAAATTCGTATGAAATCACATAAGAACTCTGAATAGCTAAAGAAATGTTGAGAAAGAACAAAGCTGGAGGCATCATACAGCCTGAGTTTAAAATATATTACAAAGCTTTGGTAATCAAAACAGTGTGGTACTGCCACATATTTGTGACAGAGTCACGTAAGACCATACTTATAGACCAATGGAACAAAACAGACAACCCAGAAGTAAATTCACACACTGTGGTCATTGACAAGGGTGCCAAGGACCTACAATGGAGAAAAGATGTGTCTTCAATAAATGGTGTTGAGAAAACTAGATATCTACTTGCAAAGGATGAAATTGGACTCTTCACATCATCTCCAAAAATCATCCATCAATGCATGAATGGATAAAGAAAATGTGTTATCTAAATCTATAGTTATATTATAATTCTGATATATAATTACATTATTTATTTATATATAAATAAATGTATAATATATATTATATAATATATATTATATATTATATATATTATATATATAGACACACATAATAGAATATTATTTAGCCATGAGAAAGAAGGAGATCCTGCCATCTGCAACAGTATGGAGGAACTTAGAGGACATTATGCTGAGTGAAATAAGCCAGACACAGAAAGACAAATATATGAACTCACTTATATGTGGAACCTAAAGTAATCAAACTCATAGAAGCAGGGAGTAGAATAGCATTTGCCAGGGACTGAGGGGAGAGGCAAATGAGGAGCTCTTGGTCAGAGAATGCAAAGTTCCAGTTATACAACATGACAAGTCTTGAAAATCTAAAGTATAACAACATAACTATAGTTAACAATATTGTATTGTGCACTTGAAATGTGCTAAGAGGATAAATCTTTTAAGTGTTCTCACACACTCAGACACACACACATGAAAGAAAATAGAAATTATGTGTGGTGATGGATATGTTAACTAGCTTGATTGTGGTGCTTCTTACTTTACAATGTGTGCATATATCAAAACATGAAGTTGTAAATTTTAAATACATACAATTTTTATTTGTCAATAATACCTCAATAAAGTTGGAGGGGAAAACTTAAAGTTTTGAAAAATAAGTGTTAACTAGCACCATAACTTTTTCCCCAGAAGAAACACTATTCACAGTGTAAAAGTCACCAATTATAATAAGCAAATTGTTGATAAATTCAATCCAAGTGGTGGTGACTTTCCAAAATCTGAAGTGTAGCAATCTTCGGGTAACTTTATTTGTCCTCTAGTCCAGCTGATAACTTGATACTGGGAGTTGCATCCCCGATTGCAGGGCCTACAAGGGGAATGGACTTCCTCAGGTTATGACTTGAGAGAGATCCTGTGATTATGAGAAGTCTGTCTTCACATGTCCTGAGATAGGACAATGATTGCCTGGGGTAACACTGGTTCGCCTGACTTAGCCTCATTGGTTCTACTGTTCATCTTAGGTAAAATAAGAAATGCATTTTGGGTACTCAGTGAACAAACCTTAATAGAAAGGATTAGTAAAGTTGAATGGTACAGTAGTTGTGATTCTCATCATTTTATAGTAGATTGGAACCTGAAGGATAAGCTGGTTCTAGAAACCTACTTAGTTATTGAAAACAACCCAAAGTTATGCTTCTCTTACCAGAGGCAGAAGGAGGAAGTAGAGTGGTAACCAGAAGAGGGTAGGGTTATGGGAGGATCTATTCATGTAACAATAAATGAGGGAGAACAACCAGGACTTCTGCATTCAACAGTGGTTGTTGATAGAAAGGGATGGTGAGAATCATGGCAAATGGTGTTCACCTCAAATAAACAAGTTGTTTCTTATTTAAATGATTGAATTATGAAGTAGATAATGCATATAGAGTCATATCTGCAATGAATATATACAAATGAAAATAATAATAAAATAAACACTCATGTACCTACATTATAGTTTAGGATACAAAATATTACTAGAGCCTTTCCATCTGTGTGTACCCCATCCCCATGATATCACCCCTCCTAATCCCAGCATAGTCAGGAGGTATAGGGAAGAGCCCATGAAGAGATCAAAGGTATTGGGGCATTTGTTGATCATGGCATATCAATATGGGTATGAAAAATGCTGGAGAAGATATGACACCAAAGGCCCATGTTGATGGGATGGTTGATGTGGAATAGGGTTTCAATCTTGGTGTCTCTTGGAGGGAGGATAGGATGGAAGATACTCTGACTTCAAGAGCTTCACCCTGATTTAGAAGGAAGGTGCTGGGATTATTTTATTGGGTGGGGTAGATGGTAGTGAGTGATTGATAGAAGTCAGGAGGTCAGGAGTGGGTGTTCCCTGAAGGCTTAGTCGATGTCGGGAAGAACGGAACACCAGGCTGCAGAGAGGCACATGGCCACCACCAGGGTGATTAACCTTTGCTACAGGTAATGATTTTATATGTTGCACGTTTGGTGGCCAAGCCTGGACTCAAACAGCGGTTTTCTAATTTAATTTGTTGTTCTTGCCACTTTCTGTAGTAGAAGAAAAGAACAAACTTTTTACTTTTGTTTAATTAGGTATGGAAATTACAAATGTGAACAAAAGCCATTCAGCAAGGGGGGGGGTTGGGTATAGATGAGGTCATAACTGCCCGGTGCTTTTCAGATATGAAGACAGAAGGTACATGCAGTTCTGGGAATCCTCTGATTATAGCACGTAACCAGGAAAAGATTTCCAAATGTGAAGACCCAAGATAACAACCCTTCCTGGATCCTAAAACTTACTAGCCTGTAGATCATAATTAAAGGGAGGCAGGTTTGCTGGGAGAGTTTCAAGGGTCAAAAGCAAATAATAAAACACTTGGGTTGGCAGAGTTAAAGACACACTCCTCAACAGGTCACAAAACCTCTCAAAGATAGGAGAAAAGAAGAGAAATTACTCAACATGGGGAGGGGTAACTGAATAAGCTGCTTGCAAGTGCCACTCTTTTGTGTCTAGCAACACTTTGGGTCTCTTGCATGCTTCCTGCTAAGCTGTCCTTCTGGCTTTTGGGACTGGAGGAGCCCTGAATCTCTGCCCTGCATTGAAGCCCAAGGCTTCCTCTCTCGTTATCTCAGCAAAGACACAAAAAGGAGTTTTTCAAAAGGAATTTTACTAAGGGGACTAAACCATGACTTTTTTTTTTTTTTTTTTTTTTTTTTAGTAAGTACAAAGTTAGAGATTCTGATCTGACTTTATTGAGGAAAAATGGCCTCAGTGAAGTCTTTCTTAACTGATGATTGAACAGACTCACCAGATTAATTGAAATACACACCAAATGCTGGGAGCCAGTGGTCACGCACGCTTCTGCTCCCTGGAGTGAAGCTGTTTGCTTACCAAGGGTCCCTTGTGTTTGTGTCCAAACTCGCCAAATTTACTTATGAAGTTATGACCTCAATTAAATGTTATGTAATCTGATAAAAAAAAACATATGAAAAATGTTGGAAATCTTAAAGGCAAATTCCTCAGAAAATTGCTGTGGCAAGACTGCTATAAAACACTGGGGAATAACATAAAAAACCTAAAAATAATCTGCCCTTAGAGAATTGGTCACTTGTCTTCAAACAGTAAACATTGAAAATTGTAGAAAATACTCCAGGGATTTGGTTTATTTAGAAAAGTTGTTTCAGAGATCCAATCAGGGGACTCCCTAGCCTAACACCAACCAATTGGTGAAGAAATAAACATGAATATGCTTTGATTTAAAATTAAACACTTAAAGCATAAATATATAATTTTTATTGATTCCTACCTTCACTGATTTTTTTTCCCTGCAAAGCAAATACTTCCTGGTCCTCTTCACAGAGGATAACATAATGCCAGATGGACTCAAGTAGCTAAAAAGCTATGAGGTTTTGCCGAGTACTCTAGTGGTTTTGGATATATAAACTTTTTGGTCAGGCATAGGGAAATACAGATTGCTTTTATATAATAAAATGAGGAAAATCTGAAGTCCTTAGGGTCAATCCAGAAAGGAGAGAGTAAGGAGGAGAGATGGAAAGAGGAGCCAACAGGATGGCAAGAGGTGGAAGCGATATAGAAAGAAATGGCCAAGTGAAAAAGGCCTAGGGGGATGGGGCTGAATATTTTTAAGAACAAAGATGTATAAAATAAAGAGAAGTTGCTTGTATTTTCCTTGAGGAAAAGATGCCTCACTCTATCCATACAGTCTATAGTCATTGAGTGTTCTCGTTTTCAGCATTGGAACTAGAGCACGAATGAACAAATGTCTGCCTTTGTGACACCTGTATTCTTGTGGGAATGTAAAACTGGTAAAACTGGTTGACTCTTCCCAGACTTTCAGTCAAGTGTGTGCCATAAACACCTTGCTTCATTTGTGGGGATTATGGAAAGGTGCTTGGATCTGCATCCAGACTGATAACGTAAGAAGAGAAATAAGATGGCTAGACAATTTGCAGATGTAGGAGGCTGAAGTCAGAGTTGCTCATGATACCTCAAGACTTTAGTATTTAATGAAATATTGGGGAGGATTTTCAGACTTTCTACTAGTAGGTAATGAGATTCAAAGTAACCTTATCTAGATCACAAGGTAGTGTGATCCTACTAATGATACCTGAAATCACTATCACAGACTAGGGCTACGTATCGAAAGCTAGCACCAGTGCCTGAGATGCTTCAGGTTGACAAGTTTGTTTCTTTTCCGTATTAAACTCTTTTCCTGAAGTGTTCCCTCCTCCCCATTCTGAGAGAAACTCTGTTTAATCCTTGAGCAATGTCTTCCTCTCCCACCTTCCCAAGCCCATCTTGTACAGTATTCCTCTATGCTCAGGAAAGGCTGGAGTAGGTGATTGTTATATACTTGCCAGGAGTAGCTAGAAATCTGTTAGATTTCCTAATGACTCTTGGATTAGCTCCTCTGTCCAGGTGGCTGTGTTTGTATATTAGGGGAAGTAGCTGTTGGAATCAGTAGTGTAACATTGTCTGTATTCTGGAAATAGCTTGATTTGTCTTCTCTTACCTCAAACCAACACAAGAAAAACACGTTACCTAGGCTGCTGAAGATGGGTTTGTTGAGCTGATGTTTCAATCCTGAAAAAGGAATTCTGTGTTTTCCTATAGAGATGTCAGATATTACTCTTGTTTTTCCTCCCTGAGATGTCTAAAGGATTACTTCCTCATTGTTATATGGGTTAATATAACAGCTTGGGAAAGAAGGAAAAAAGACAGTGGCCAGTTCCCTGAAGTATAAACTCCTCACGAACAGAGATTGCCGGTTTTATTTACTGATGCCTCCTGAGCAGATAGTTAGAAAGGCAGGCAAAGCACTTAAAGAACAGAAGAACAATAAAGAAGAGCCTCTCTGAGTTCCAGGAAGTAGTTTAATATTCTTATTTTTTTTAAGATTTTATTTATTTATTCATGAGACACACATGGAGAGAAAGGAAGAGACATAAGAGGAGGGAGAAGCAGGCTCTCGATCTAGGACCACAAGATCATGCCCTGAACCAAAGGCAGACACTCAACCACTGAGCCACCCTGGTGCCCTAGTCTGATATTGTTAACCAAAACCAAAAAACCCACAAAGTTGGGGCTGAATTTTGAATCTTGTTTTGGTTATTTGCCAAGCATATGAACTTGGGCAAATTATCTAAATTTGTTGATCTTTGTTTTTCTAATTTCTAAAATAAATTTAATTTCTCTTCTAGCCAATAAGCCTGAGCTGCGACTTTGTTGGAATTTGGACATGGATAGATGCACCAGATAATCGGTGGGGTTTGTCCAAACAATATCCATTTACCTGGTGTTCAAGAGCCACATTGGAGGTCATTCATTCCTAGGGACACTGCCAAGCATTGAGCCATAGAGCTTAGTTGCCATATTTCTCAAATCTCTTTCTGGACCAGCCCATAAATGCATGTTTTAGTTCAAGGGAGAAAAAGGCCCAGAATGAAAAAATTGAAAGAACAGTGTGACAAAGCACTTAGTAGAATATTTAGTCACAGATACCATTTCCTAGAGGCCCTCTAGTAGACTCCATCACATAAAGGAGAGAGATGCCATTCCCTGCTTGGTCAGATTGACACAGTGCTCTGGCCCTCTGAGGATCCCACATGGTTGTATCAGCACCCAGAGGGGACTTGTATGTATCAGCAAATTGCACCTACCAGGGGGCAGAACGTACTGGAAACCCTCGTGCATGGTGGGCCTGTAGCAGTATGCAGCACAAGTCAGCTTTGGGACAGTGTGCAAGACATGCTTAGCAATTTTTAGAAACACAGGAACAACAGCAACAAATAAAAATTAAGTTACTCCTGTTGCTGTGAACTTTGTAGATTCCAGTGTGGAGAAGTTTGGGTTAATTAAGTTAGAAAATGGTATTATAAAGTTCTTATCACACACTCCATCCTCAACAGCTGTTAGTTGTTGTTATTCCAAATGTCATTCTCTAAATAGCAGAATTGATTGATCCTTCCTTTGTGCCACTTCTGTGCACAGTAGGTACTTCTCTGGCTTCAATTAAAATTGCATTTAATTGAAGTTAATTGAAAAATCTAAGCATATGCCAATTTTACTATATTAGAAAAGAATGTTAGTGGGAAGAAATTTCAGTTGTAGTCAAGAAATGATGATATGGTTAGATGTGATTTAGAAATTATCAGTAAAACAAATATTTAGAAATCTACCACAGGAACAAAAATTTAAACTACATTTATTTAGATACACTTCCTTATTCCCTGAAGTATATTTATAGTGAACCAGGATATATTGAAAGAAAGAAACAGAAGTTCTGCAATGTAGAGTGGTAGATATTCCTTTTTGTATTATACATGAGGAAAAATTAATTTTTCAAATGCTTAAATTTTGGCAAAATTATTTGAAGGATGAACAAATGCCTCATGGAATAGGATTGGATTTATTTTTTTTTTATTTTTTTATTCTTTTAGGATTGGATTTAAAGTGATAAGAAGACCAAGGGGGAAAAAAGTCTTCTTAATCCTTCAAGAGTGCAAAAATTAGTTGCCCCAAAACACAACGTATCAAGTGTATTAAATGGATTAAATGGAACCATATTGCACATGTACCATTTATCTTTTAAAACCTGTAAGAACTTTCATAGTTTTATTAAATACACGTTTTAACTTTACAGTTACTATTATCATTATTATTATGTTTGTATTTCAGAGCCAAGATTCTTTTCTTTCAAGTCTCAAACATCTTTATAGGCTTTTAAATTCTCAGAGATCTAGGCAGTGATTAAATGACCCTGATAATAAGGGTGTAAAATAGACAGTGAGAAAGAAGCCAAGCCCTTTTACTGCTGGCACCCACAACATTCCAGTGAAATAAAAAGCAAGAGTGTTTAAGGTGTTTACCAGAGAACCAGAAACTGAGTCAACAAAACAAAGTACAAAGCTGTATGTTTGTCTGGAAAGAAAATATAATCACACTGATGATGCGAATATGGGAGCTAGTGAGAATTCCTGGCAAAAATTTAGAGAGAAGGCTTTAAGGGTAGGTTGAAACATAAACATGAAATTAGCAGGAATGATAATGATGCAAAAGGTTTGGATTTTATCATGAGAAAATGGAGGAAGTCAGATCAAGTTTCTGGTGTCAGTCTTCATGGTGGTTATTTATTGCTATCTAACTGACACTCTGGATGTGTAGTGGTGCTCTTGAGTTTAACTTTAAAAAGAGAGTAAGAGGGATCCCTGGGTGGCGCAGCGGTTTGGCGCCTGCCTTTGGCCCAGGGCGCGATCCTGGAGACCCGGGATCGAATCCCACGTCGGGCTCCCGGTGCATGGAGCCTGCTTCTCCCTCTGCCTGTGTCTCTGCCTCTCTCTCTCTCTGTGACTATCATGAATAAATAAATAAAAATCTTTAAAATAAAAATAAAAAGAGAGTAAGAGAGAGGAGGGGCAAGATGGCGGGAGAGTAGAGTCTTCAAGTCACCTGTCCCCACCAAATTACCTAGATAACCTTCAAATCATCCTGAAAATCTACGAATTCAGCCTGAGATTTAAAGAGAGAACAGCTGGAATGCTATGGTGAGAAGAGTTCATGCTTCTATCAAGGTGCCTGGGTGGCTCAGTTGGTTGAGTGTCTGCATTTGGTTCCAGTCATGAACTCGGGGTCCTGGGATCCAGTCCTGCAAGGAGCTTGGAGGGGAGTCTGCATCTTCTTCTCCTTCTGCCCGTCCCCCCATGCTTGCTCTCTCTCACATAAATAAAATCCTAAAAAAAATAATTTCTTTGAATAGAAAAAAAATAAAAATAAAATAAAAAGAGAGTAAGAGATGACAGCATTTGAGATACAAATTTCAAATTCTCCCTGTTCAAGTTGAAGGGTTCCTGAAATGGTATACTATGAAGAGCAAGAAATTCCCAAATTGGAACATGTGAAAAGCATGTTAAATAAGAAGAGGGTTGAGGACCTAGGATGGAAGCTCAGGAAAGTCAAAGAGAAGAAAGGATGAAAATATGGAGGTCTGAGCATGGGACAGAGTTGGACTTTATCAAACCAGCTTTGCCTCCTTTGTTGTTAAGTGACCACTTAAAGATTTCTATATGTGAGGCAGACAACAAACAAATAACATATCTATGTTTAGCATAGAAATCATTGGGCTTGAAGAAAAGAGCCTGAAAAATCATGGAAATGTCACTGAAGTGCAGGTAAGAGGAAGCTTAAATGCCATAAGAATTAACATCTGCCTTTCATTGAGCACCTGCTGGGCACTTGCTATTCCAACTGTCCTGTTTATAGGCATTATTTAATTGACTTCCTAACCATATTTTGGAGAGTTTATTATCTCTATTTTATGGAGGAAGGAAGCTCTCTGGGTCCAAGATCACATATGTACTAAATGATAGAGCCAGAATTTTGATGGATTTTGCCACCGTCCGGAAGCAAAGATCTTTCTCCTCTGAGCTCATTAACAGAGACTAGGGGTTGGGAGCTAGTTGCAGGGCAAGGAAATTAGACCAACTCAAATAACAAAGAAAGAATTTAGAATTTAGCCAAATTATGGATGCAGCCAAAGTATCCATTGATAGATACATGGATAAATAAGATGTGGTAAATAGTGATTCATTAGTTGCATATAACAGTGCTCATTATATCAAGTGCCCTCCTTAATGCCCATCACCCACTCTATCCCGCCACCCCTCTCCCCTCCAGCAACCCTCAATTTGTTTCCTACAGTTGAGTCTCTCTTATGGTTTGCCTCCCTCTCTGATTTTGTCTTAGACAGCTGGATTCTTATATCTACTTCTGCATTCAATTGTTTTATTATTTTTGGCTGAAGTACTTGAAGAAAACCTGGCCTCACATAGATACATAGCTAAAAAATGGGAAGAATATTTTAATTGCCTTTTCAGATATTTGCATATAGTCTGTTTCTATACTGAAAGTTGACAAGTGGTAGTTTCTTTTCTTTCTTTCTTTTTTTTTTTGAGATTTATTTATTTATTGAGAAAGAGAGAGAGAGAGCATGAGGGGGGAAAACGGGAGAGTGAGAAAGAAAATCTCAAGCCAACTATCTGCTGAGCATGAAGCCCGACATAGGACTCCATTTCATGACTCTGAGATCATGACCTAGGCTGAAACCAAGAGTTGGACACTCAACGGACTGAACCATCCAGGTGCCCCTGACAAGTGTTAGTTTCTTAAATGTTTATTGCAGTTTGAAATTTGGAACCATACCAAGGAACTTTCATACCCTGATATATTAAAATCTACTGGGCTATCTTGCACACATCATGCACTGGTCAATTTGGAAAATATTGTCTTCAGTTATGCAGATCTTCCAAATGTTAACACATTTCATTATATAATATCAAAATATCACATTTGTTGATATAAAAGACTGATATAGTCTTTCAGTGGGGTGCCTAAATGGATCAGTCAGTTAAGTATCTGTCTTTGGCTTAGGTCATGATCCCAGAGTCCTGGGATTGAGCCCACATTGGGTCCCCTCCTCAGCAGGGAGTTGGCTTCTCCCTCTTCCTCTGCTGCTTCCCTCCAATTGTGCTCTCTCTCAAATAAATAAACAAAATCTTTTTTTTTTTTAAGTTTTTCAGGGGAATCCCTGGGTGGCTCATTGGTTTGGTGCCTGCGTTTGGCCTAGGGCATGATCCTGGAGACCCGGATCGAGTCCCGCATTGGGTTCCCTGCATGGAGCCTGCTTCTCCCTCTGCCTGTGTCTCTGCCTCTCTCTCTCTCTCTGTGTCTATCATGAATAAATAAATAAAATCTTTTTTTAAAAAAGTCTTTCAGTATCAGGAAGATGTCAAGCTCATAGTAGCTGATCCAAGTTGTCTGAAATCACTTGTGTCCTCAAATTTCATCATTGTAACAAATACTGTCAGTGTGTTCTTGAGGTGACCAGCTCACTGGATTTACTTTTTGAGAAAATGTCTGCCAAATCCCCAAGTCTGAAAAAAACATAATTTTTCTTTCAAGTAAAAATGGTTTCCACAAAAAGGTGACTAGTTCAGCTTGCAACTCAATCATACAAATGATATGTGGTAAGTGAAGAGTACAATGGCTACCAGTAGTTTAGGGATTTGTGTTGAGGTTACAGTAGTGTTACCTACCACTGCTTTTGAGCTATTAACACTAGTGTCAACAAAAGAGAAAAAAAGAAGAGGCAAATATCATTTTAGTATTCTTATGAAAATAGCTTTGTCTTTGTTGACTCCTTAAAGGGTCTTGTGGACCCTTACCCAAATGCACCAGACTTTGAGAACCACTGCTCTACATGACAATCATCTTGCAACATTGCAGGTCTCATCTCCTATCACTTTCTGCCTTGGTTAGAAAGTTCCACCCATTTATAGGTATTTGCATTAGCTGCTCCTTCTGCCTGCAGTTCTCCACAAGGTGGTATCCTTACTCTTACCAGATTTCAGCCCAAATGGCACTTCCTAGAGGCATTTCTTTTGATTATTCAGTTTAAAAAACATCTCTTTCCCCTAGTCATTCTCTATTATATTAACTTGCTTTGTTTTCTTTATAAAAGTTATCATTATTTAATACTATCTTCTTAATTAACTTGCCTCCCCCATTAGAATTTAAACTCTACTAATTCAAGGAATTAAACTGCCTTACTCATTTCTGTATCTCCATCTCCTCAAAAAATGTAGTCAAAATTCGATAAATATTTATTGAGTAAGTAGATTTTTAAAAGGACCTTGAGGAATTAAAAAGGTAGATTTGGTAGTAATTTGAGAAGTACAAAGCCTTATAAAGATGGTTTATTATAGTTTTCAATATTAATTTCCTGATGACTATAATCTCCTGATAATTACTTCCCATTTCTAAATATGATTACAATCGAACTTTAATATCGTCTCCAAACAAATAAGAAACTTGTATTCTTCTATTTTCCCCTTCTCATTATTACACTTGGGTGAAGTGCAAAATATTTTTAGGATACAGATGAAGAAGCCAGAAAGACACTTAATATAAATCTCTTTACTTGTAAAAAAATTATTTTTTCTTCCTTAGTGTCTTTAGGGGATAGTGTAAAGGTTAAAAACTATGAATATGATAAACTTGGGGATATTTGAAATCTTTACTATAATGAGACTTCTTATTCAAGAACACGGTAAGTCTGTCCTTTTATTTACATCTTTATTGATGTATCTAAATGAAGTTTTATGATTATATACATAAGAATAATATACAGTATTTATAAGAATGATTCATAACTCCTATATATTTGCTATTGTAAGTAAACTGCAAGTTATATTTAAATCTGTAGGGATCCCTGGGTGGCTCAGCAGTTTAGCGCCTGCCTTCAGCCCAGGGCGTGATCCTAGAGTCCCAGGATCGAGTCCCACGTCAGGCTCCCTGCATGGAGCCTGCTTCTCCCTCTGCCTGTGTCTCTGCCTCTCTCTCTGTGTCTCTCATGAATTAATAAATAAAATCTTTTTAAAAATCTGTGAATAAAAATTTTGTGGATAGAAATTAAAAGGTTTTTATACTGATCTTGTATCTGACAACCTTGCTATATTCTTTTATTACATCCTAATTATGTAGTAGATAAAATAAGTTTTCTGTATATGAAAACGTCGCTTACTAAATGATATTTTTCTTTTTCCTTTTTTTCTGTTGTTTTAAAAAGAAGTAGGGAGACTGTGCATTTTAGTTTCCCTGTGTGGGAAGATAAGACAGTTTTTATATTATTTCCCCTTCCTTTTTATTTCCTGTTTTCACCCAACAGTATACATCTTGCTATGTTTCTTATTTTAAAGATAATGCTTTTTAACATTTCACCATTAAATGTGATGATCACTCTAAAGATTTAGTATTGATGTTATTTTGTTTAGATTCTTTTATCATGTTAGTGATATTTCCTTTTTTTAAAAAGATTTTATTCATTTATTCACGAGACACACAGAGAGAGAGAGAGAGAGAAAGAGAGAGAGAGAGAGAGAGACAGGCAGAGGGAGAAGCAGGCTCCATTCAGAGAGCCTGATGCAGGACTCCATCCGGGACTCCATGATCACGCCCTGGGCCGAAGGCAGGCGCGAAACCGCTGAGCCACCCAGGGATCCCCGTAATATTTCCTTCTATTTCAAGTTTTCTAAGTTTTTAATAATAAAACAATACTTAATTATATTGTTTCTGCATCTATTGAGATGATCAAATGCTTTTTTCTACCTTTATTTTTTAATTGGAAAATTGTATCAGCATATTTTATCATGCTGAACTGTTCCTGCAATATTTGATTCCTGAAATATATCCCACTTGGTCATGAGATATTTATTTCCTTGTTTATACATTGCAAGATTTGGTTTGCTAATATTTTACTTGGACTTTTGCAGCTATGTCTTGAGTGATATTGGTCTGTAATATACCTTCATAATATGAGAAAGGACTATTTTTGTCTGGTTTGAGCTGTCAAAGTTGTATGAACCTCATAACATGAGTTGAAGTATATTATTTCTCTTTTTATTCTTTGAAAGGGTTTGTGTAAGACTAAAATGATCTGTTTTAAATGTTTACAGAGAGTTGTGCTTTGTAAAACAAACACAAAAATGTGAAAATCACATGTGGAAAGCTAGTTTTTTCCTCCTGCATTAGAATTAAGAACTTCTACTCAACAAGTACACTCTAAAGAGAGTGAAAATACAACTAAGAGAAATAACTGTACTATGGGTAACTGCCAAAGGATTAACATGTGCGGATTACCATGAAACATCTATATATCGATAAGAAACAAGCAATGAAATATAAAAATTATTTATATTACTTCATTTTAATCATTGTCCTCTATTCTGTTCCATCCACATTACATAATTTTTATTAATTTTACTTTAATCATTGTAGGTTTTTAAATGCACAGATGATTATCTGTATATATATACAGATAATATATATATACAGATAATATATATATATTTTTTTTTCCTATTTAACCTTCTTTCTTATCTACTGACATCACTTAATGGTAAAAATCCTAGAAGTATTTCCATATCTATACATAGAGATCTTCTTTCTTTTTTAAAAAATAGCTGCACAGTATTTCATCCTGTAGATTTTTCATTTATATTATAAGAGGCAGTATCTTATATTAGGAATATGGATTTTCTCCATCTTTGGCTATTAAAAATACTGCTACAAGGAATACCTTATACATATTATCGTGTAGTTGTAGAAGTGCTTATGAAAAATACATTCCGAGAAGAGAGATATTTAGGCCAAAGAGTAAATGCAAGCTATAGTTTTAGTGGATTTTGCTAGATTACCTAACTTGGCCTTTCATGTGAGGCAATCCCACATGTGTGACAGTACTTGGTTCTTCACAGTCCCTCATACAGAATCTGTTGTTGAACTTTTAGACTTTGGGTTAATAGGTGAGAGGTTATATTTCAGTAGAGTTCTAATCACATTGCTCTTATTAAGAGTTAAGAATCTTTTTAGAAATTTAAAGACAATTTTCATCAGCTATACAATTTAAAGTGACAGAACTTTGAAGACAGTCTGCTGTCAGGTTCCATTGATCTTGTCGGGAAGTCATCTAATCATGATTCTTTTTAATTTAATTTAATTTAATAATTTAATTTAATTTAATTATTTAATTTATTTGAGAGAGAGAAAAAGAAAGAGAGAGACAGTGCGCACAAGCAGAGGGAGAAGCAGAGAAGGATGGAGAAGGAGAGAATCTCCAACAGACTCCTCGTGAGTGGGGAGCCATGCATGGGGCTCAATTCCAGATCCCAGAACCTGAGTCAAAACCAAGAGTCAGATCCCAACCAACTGAGCCACCCAAGGTCCCTAAACATGATTCTTTTTTATTTTCTCCCTAAAGGTTTTTTAAAAATCATCCTTTTGTCTTTTGGTTTCTGTAGTTCTACCACAAAGTTCTAAGTTATTTCGTTTTATTTTTCTATTTGGGATTCACTGATAATCCTGATTATGAGGACTGGTTTCTTTGATCATTCCTGGATAATGCTAACTAGTAGCCCTTCAAAATTCTCATCCTCTCTATTCTTTCCTTTTTATTGTTTTTAAAGATTTTATTTATTTATTCTTGAGAGACATACAGAGAGAGAAAGAGAGAGGCAGAGACACAAGCAGAGGGAGAAGCAGGCTCCACGCAGGAGCCCGGCACAGGACTCAATCCCAGGACTCCAGGATCACTCCCTGGGCCGAAGGCAGGTGCTAAACCGCTGAGCCACCCGGGCTGCCCCTATTCTTTCTTTTTTCAAGTTCTATTAGAGTATACCTTCTTATTTTAGTTTCTGTAGGTTCTTAATACTGCTTTCATGTTGTTTTATTTTCCCATATCTGTGCTGCATTCTGAGTAATTTTTTCAGATTCATTTTCTAGCTCTCCAAATCTTTTTTCAGCTATGCCAAAGACTTGCTTAATCTGTCTGTTAAGAGTTTAAATTTAGGAGCTCTATTTTTAATTTCTCTGAATTTTAGCTTTTCCCCCCTAACTTACTAAATTAGTTTTGGTAGCTTATTTTATCTTTATCATGTTTTCAAACCCCTCTTTTATTACTTTAAGCATAATAAATTCTCTTATTGCATGTTCTGTAACTGCTAAATTCAATATCTGGAAATTCTGTGGCCTGATTCTGCCATTTGTTTCTTCTGATGCTTGCTTATGTGGTTTATGTTTTTGTGTGTGGTTACTGGTTTTCTACTGGTATCTAATTTTTGGGGGGAAAATTTGTGTCTGAAACTCCTTTGAGGTTTATTATGTAATGCGTGTTAGCCCAGGTATCATTTTGCATTTGCTTCAGTATCTTAGGGGTACTATTAATTTGGAACATTTTCTTAAATCACTCTTATTTTAAAAAATTAGAGTTTTTTATTTTGAGATAATTGAAGATTTAATGCAATTGTAAGAAATAATATAGAGAGATCTCATGGCCCACTTTACCCAGTTTACCCAATGGCAACATCTTGTAAAACTGTACAATATCACAATCAGGACATTTATCTTGATGCAGTCAAAATACAAAACATTTCTATCACATCAAGGATCCCTTTAGGTGCCCTTTTATAGCCATACCCACTTTCCTCCTGCCACCTCACCTCCAACCCATGAAAATCTTTAGTAACCACTAATATGTTCTCAATTTTTATATATTTGTTATATATATATATATATATATATATATATATATATATATATATATATATAGTTATCTCAAGAATGTTATATAAGTGGAAATATACAGTATATAAGCTTTGGGGATTTTTTTTCCCCACTCAGCATCGTTCTCTGGAGATTCCTCCAGTCATTGTGTACATTAGTAGTTTATTTTTTCATATTGCAAAGATTTACCATAGTTTAACTATTCATCTATTTAAAGAATTTGGATTGCTCCACCTTAGACTATTACAAATAATAGGCTTTTGTGTGGCTATAACTCTCCGTTCTCTGGGATAAATGTCAATAGTATAACTGCTGGGTAGCATGGCCATTTCATATTTAGTTTGCAATTTCTTATGCCAAGCTGTTTCTAGAGTGGCTGTGCCATTTCTCAGTCCCATCAATGATATAACAGTGCTCCAATTTCTCTGCATCCTCACCTGCATTTAGTGCTGTCACTTTTTTTAGTATTAGCTATTCTAACTGGTGTGTAGTAATAGATCGTGGTGACTTTAACTTTTGTTTCCCCAATAGCTACTGATATTGAACATCTTTTTTTTTAAAGATTTATTTATTTATTTATTTATTTATTTATTTATTTATTTATTTATTTATTTAGAGAGAGGCAGAGACACAGGCAGAGGGAGAAGCAGGATCCATGCCAGGAGCCTGATGCGGAACTCGATCCCGGGTCTCCAGGATCACACCCTGGGCTGCAGGCGGCGCTAAACCGCTGCGCCACTGGGGCTGCCCTTGAACATCTTTTTATGTGTACATTTGCCATTTGCATATCTTCTTTGGTGAAGTGTCTGTTCATGTCTTTTGCCCAGGATCTAACTGTGTTGTCAATAACTTTATTGTTGAATTTTGAGGGTTCTTCATTTATTTTATTATACCACTCCCCTGTCAAATATGTGGTTTGCAAACATTTTCCCCAGTCTGTAGCTTTTCTTTTTTTAAATTTATTTTTATTTTTTATAAATTTATTTTTTATTGGTGTTCAATTTGCCAACATATAGAATATCACCCAGTGCTCATCCCAAGTGCCCACCCCAGTGCCCGTCACCCAGTCACCCCCACCCTCCCCCAACTCCCCTTCCACCACCCCTAGTTCGTTTCCCAGAGTTAGGAGTCTTTCATGTTCTGTCTCCCTTTCTGATGATGATGCAGCTTTTCTTTTCATCCTCTTTAAAAGGATCTTTCATAGAAAAAAAAGTTTTAATTTTGATTAAATCTGACTTATGGAATTTTCCTTTTGTAGATAATACTTACTGTGTCGAGTGTCAGATCTCCTTGCCTACCTGCAGATCCTGAAGATTTTCTCTTATGTTTTTAAAGTAGTTTTACTGTTTTAAATTTATTCTTAAGTCTATGATCCATTTTCAGTTAAATTTTTATAAGTGAGAGGGAGACAGAGGACCATGATATTCATTCATTCATTCATTCATTTGCCTATGATTGTCCAATTGCTCCTGTACCATTTGTTGAAAAGGTTATCTTTCCTCTATTGTATTGCTTTTACATTCTTGCCAAAATTCGTATTTGTGTAGGTTAATTTCTGGGTTCTCTGGTTGTAGTGATGTATGGATTTATACTTCTGCATTTGACAGTTCTTGATGACTATTCTTACATAATAAATCTTAAAATTGTATAGACTCTTCCTTACCTTTTGCTCTTTTTTTGTAAATTGTTTTAGCTACCATAGTTCCTTTGCCTTTCCACATAAATTTTTTCCACATAAATTTTAAAGTAATATTGTTTGTGTCTTCAAAAAATCTTGCTAGTATTTTGATAGAAATTGCACCAAGCCCATTTATTAGTTTGAGGAGAAATGGCTCTTTTAATATATTGCATTTTCCAGTCCATGAACATGATATGTCTCTCCATTTATTTAGATCTTACTTGATTTCTTTCATTAGAGTTCTATAGTTTTCAGCATACAAGTAATATGTGTGCTTTGTTAGATTTATGTCCTAGTATTTCCATTTTTGAGTTATAAACAGTATTTTAAATTTTGGTGTCCATGTACCCATGACTGGTATATAGAAATGCAGATTTTTGTAATATTAGTCTGTAGTTTTCTTCCTTCTCCTTCTTCTTTTGTACAGCCTTTGGGGTTTTGATATCAGGATAGTATCAGGTTTATAAAATGAATTAAAAGTATTCTCTTCTATTTTTCTGGAAGAGATTGTGTAGAATTGGTGTTAATTCTTCTTTTAATGTTTGATATAACTCTTGATTATAGATGGTTTTAAAATTACAAATGGTTTCATTTGATCTTAGAGTGATACCATTTTGGGGAGTGTTTAAAATCATGTATTCAATTTCCTTTTTGGCTATAAGCCTATCAGAATTATCTATTTTATTTTGGATGATCTGTGGTAGTTTGTACTTTTTTGATGAAGTGGTCCATTTCATCCAAGATCAAATTTATGTGTGGGGAGTTGGTTTCCTTATTCTTCTTGTAGTGTGTGCAGAATCTGAAGTGTTATTCCCTATTTCATTCTTGATACAGTAATTTGTGTCTTTCTTTATAAGTCTTGCTAGAGTTGTTGTTTTTTTAAAGATAGATTTATTTATTTATTTATTTATTTATTTATTTATTTATTTATTTATTTATGATAGACATAGAGAGAGAGGCAGAGACACAGGAGGAGGGAGAAGCAGGCTCCATGCCGGGAGCCTGACGTGGGACTCGAGATTCCGGGACTCCAGGATTGGGGCCCTGGGCCAAAGGCAGGTGCCAAACCACTGAGCCACCCAGGGATCGCCTCTTGCTAGAGGTTTATCAATTTTATTGATCTTTTCAAAAAATCATTGTTCCCCTGATTTCTTTTTTTTTTACAATAAATTTATTTTTTATTGGTGTTCAGTGTGCCAACATACAGAATAACACCCAGTGCTCATCCCGTCAAGTGCCCCCCTCAGTGCCCGTCACCCATTCATCCCCACCCCCGCCCTCCTCCCCTTCCACCACCCCTAGTTCGTTTCCCAGAATTAATAGTCTTTATGTTCTGTCTCCCTTTCTGACATTTCCCACACATTTCTTCTCCCTCCTCTTATATTCCCTTTCACTATTATTTATATTCCCCAAATAAATGAGAGACCATATAATGTTTGTCCTTCTCCGACTGACTTACTTCACTCAGCCTAATACCCTCCAGTTCCATCCACGTTGAAGCAAATGGTGGGTATTTGTCGTTTCTAATGGCTGAGTAATATTCCATTGTATACATAGACCACATCTTCTTTATCCATTCATCTTTCAATGGACACCGAGGCTCCTTCCACAGTTTGGCTATTGTGGCCATTGCTGCTAGAAACATCGGGGTGCAGGTGTCCCGGCGTTTCATTGCATCTGAATATTTGGGGTAAATCCCCAGCAGTGCAATTGCTGGGTCGTAGGGCAGGTATATTTTTAACTGTTTGAGGAACCTCCACACAGTTTTCCAGAGTGGCTGCACCAGTTCACATTCCCACCAACAGTGTAAGAGGGTTCCCTTTTCTCCGCATCCTCTCCAACATTTGTGGTTTCCTGCCTTATTAATTTTCCCCATTCTCAGTGGTGTGAGGTGGTATCTCATTGTGGTTTTGATTTGTATTTCCCTGATGGCAAGTGATGCAGAGCATTTTCTCATGTGCATGTTGGCCGTGTCGATGTCTTCCTCTGTGAGATTTCTGTTCATGTCTTTTGCCCATTTCATGATTGGATTGTTTGTTTCTTTGCTGTTGAGTTTAAGAAGTTCTTTATAGATCTTGGAAACTAGCCCTTTATCTGATACATCATTTGCAAATATCTTCTCCCATTCTGTAGGTTGTCTTTCAGTTTTGTTGACTGTATCCTTTGCTGTGCAAAAGCTTCTTATCTTGATGAAGTCCCAATAGTTCATTTTTGCTTTTGTTTCCTTTGCTTTCGTGGGTGTATCTTGCAAGAAGTTACTGTGGCCGAGTTCAAAAAGGGTGTTCTTCTCTAGGATTTTGATGGAATCTTGTCTCACATTTAGATCTTTCATCCATTTTGAGTTTATCTTTGTGTATGGTGCAAGAGAGTGGTCTAGTTTCATTCTTCTGCATGTGGATGTCCAATTTTCCCAGCACCATTTATTGAAGAGACTTTCTTCCAGTGGATAGTCTTTCCTCCATTATTGAATATTAGTTGACCATAAAGTTGAGGGTCCACTTCTGGGTTCTCTATTCTGTTCCATTGATCTATGTGTCTGTTTTTGTGCCAGTACCACACTGTCTTGATGACCACAGCTTTGTAGTACAACCTGAAATCTGGCATTGTGATGCCCCCAGATATGGTTTTCTTTTTTAAAATTCCCTTGGCTATTCGGGGTCTTTTCTGATTCCACACAAATCTTAAAATAATTTGTTCTAACTCTCTGAAGAAAGTCCATGGTATTTTGATAGGGATTGCATTAAACGTGTAAATTGCCCTGGGTAACATTGACATTTTCACATTTTTAAATATGCCAATTCATGAGCATGGAATATTTTTCCATCTCTTTATGTCTTCCTCAACTTCTTTCAGAAGTGTTCTATAGTTTTTAGGGTATAGATCCTTTACCTCTTTGGTGAGGTTTATTCCTAGGTATCTTATGCTTTTGGGTGCAATTGTAAATGGGATTGACTCCTTAATTTCTCTTTCTTCAGTCTCATTGTTAGTGTATAGAAATGCCACTGATTTCTGGGCATTGATTTTGTATCCTGCCACGCTACCCAATTTGCTGTATGAGTTCTAGCAATCTTGGGGTGGAGACTTTTGGGTTTTCTATGTAGAGTATCATGTCATCGGCGAAGAGGGAGAGTTTGACTTCTTCTTTGCCAATTTGAATGCCTTTAATGTCTTTTTGTTGTCTGATTGCTGAGGCTAGGACTTCCAGTACTATGTTGAATAGCAGTGGTGAGAGTGGACATCCCTGTCTTGTTCCTGATCTTAGGGGAAAGGCTCCCAGTGCTTCCCCATTGAGAATGATATTTGCTGTGGGCTTTTCGTAGATGGCTTTTAAGATGTTGAGGAATGTTCCCTCTATCCCTACACTCTGAAGAGTTTTGATCAGGAATGGATGCTGTATTTTGTCAAATGCTTTCTCTGCATCTAATGAGAGGATCCTATGGTTCTTGGTTTTTCTCTTGCTAATATGATGAATCACATTGTTTGTTTTATGAGTGTTGAACCAGCCTTGTCTCCAGGGAATAAATCCTACATGGTCATGGTGAATAATTTTCTTAATGTATTGTTGGATCCTATTGGCTAGTATCTTGTTGAGAATTTTTGCATCCATGTTCATCAGGGATATTGGTCTGTAATTCTCCTTTTTGGTGGGGTCTTTGTCTGGTTTTGGAATTAAGGTGATGCTGGCCTCATAGAACGAATTTGGAAGTACTCCATCTCTTTCTATCTTTCCAAACAGCTTTAGGAGAATAGGTATGGTTTCTTCTTTAAACGTTTGATAGAATTCCCCTGGGAAGCCATCTGGCCCTGGACTCTTGTGTCTTGGGAGGTTTTTGATGACTGCTTCAACTTTCTCCCTGGTTATTGGCCTGTTCAGATTTTCTATTTCTTCCTGTTCCAGTTTTGGTAGTTTGTGGCTCTCCAGGAATGCGTCCATTTCTTCTAGATTGCCTAATTTATTGGCGTATAGCTGTTCATAATATGTTTTTAAAATCGTTTGTATTTCCTTGGTGTTGGTAGTGATCTCTCCTTTCTCATTCATGATTTTATTAATTTGAGTCTTCTCTCTCTTCTTTTTAATAAGGCTGGCTAATGGTTTGTTTATCTATCTTATTAATTCTTTCAAAGAACCAACTCCTGGTTCTGTTGATCTGTTCCACAGTTCTTCTGGTTTCAATTTCATTGAGTTCTGCTCGAATCATTATTAACTCTCTTCTTCTGCTGGGTGTAGGATCTATTTGCTGTTTTTTCTCTAGCTCCTTTATGTGTAAGGTTAGCTTTTGTATTTGAGTTCTTTCCAGTTTTTGAATGGATGCTTGTATTGCGATGTATTTCCCCCTCAGGACTGCTTTTGCTGCATCCCAAAGATTTTGAACGGTTGTATCTTCATTCTCATTAGTTTCCATGAATCTTTTAATTCTTCCTTAATTTCCTGGTTGATCCTTTCATCTTTTAGCAGGATGGTCCTTAACCTCCACGTGTTTGAGGTCCTTCCAAACTTCTTGTTGTGACTTAGTTCTAATTTCAAGGCATTATGGTCTGAGAATATGCAGGGGACGATCCCAATCTTTTGGTAGCGGTTCAGACCCGATTTGTGACCCAGTATGTGGTCTATTCTGGAGAAATTTCCATGTGCACTTGAGAAGAATGTGTATTCAGTTGATTTTGGATGTAAAGTTCTGTAGGTATCTGTGAAATCCATCTGGTCCAGTGTATCATTTAAAGCTCTCGTTTCTTTGGAGATGTTGTGCTTAGAAGACCTATTGAGTGTAGAAAGCACTAGATTGAAGTCACCACGTATAAGTGTATTATTATCTAAGTATTTCTTCACTTTGGTTATTAATTGATTGATATATTTGGCAGCTCCCACATTTGGGGCATATATATTGAGGATTGTTAAGTCCTCTTGTTGGATAGATCCTTTAAGTATGATATAGTGTCCCTCTTCATCTCTCCCTACAGACTTCGGGGTAAATTTTAGTTTATCAGATATGAGGATGGCGACCCCGGCTTTCTTTTGAGGACCATTTGAAGGTAAATGGTTCTCCAACCTTTTATTTTCAGGCTGTAGGTGTCCTTCTGTCTAAAATGAGTCTCTTGTAGACAACAAATAGATGGGTCCCCCAGTAACTCCGGAGCTCTCAGTCTGCAGGGCCTGGAGGCTCCGGGGCGGGGCCGCTGATCTGCTCAGCTCTGGGCAGGAGCGTCCTCGCTGTCCTGGGCCCTCCCGGCCTCTGCCTGTCCCGGGGGAGGCGGGATCCTGGGCTGTGTCCCGGCGCCCTGTGCTCCGGAGCCTGCGCTGGTGGATTCGCGCTCCCGCCCCGCAGCCCCCTCCGCGGAGCCGCCCCCGAGCCCCCCGAGCTGCTCCGGGTCCCGCCGTGCGCGCTGCAGCCCTTAGGGAGCTCGGCGCACTCTCCGGGGCGCGCAGTTGCTCTGTTACTGTCCCGGGGAGCCCGAGGGCACCCCCGCCCTCCTGGGTCCTGCTCCACCTCCCTGCGAGCCCCTTTCCCCCGGGAAGGTTGGTGCAGCTCCTGCTCCTCCGGGTCGGGGCTCTCCTGTCCTGGGGACACTCGCCCCGGCCTCAGCCCGGCTCCTCGCGGGGCCCCTCCCCCTTGGAGGCCTTTTGTTTCTTTATTTCTTTTTCCCCGTCTTCCTACCTTGATAGAAGCGTAAACTCTTCTCACTGTAGCGTTCCATCTGGTCTCTCTTTAAATCTTAGGCCGAATTCGTAGATTTTCAGGATGATTTGAAGGTTGTCTAGGCAATTTGGTGGGGACAGGTGACTTGGGGACCCTGCTCTTCCGCCATCCTGCCCCTCCTCCTGTTCCCCTGATTTCTGTATTATTCTTTTTTATTTCATTAATTTCCTGCTCTTACTTTTAATTTTTTTCCATTCACTTGCTTTGAATTTACTCTGCTCTTCTTTATCCAGGTGAGAGCATATTGATTTGAGACTTTATTTCTTTTCTAATGTATCCATTTAATGTTATAAGTTCCCTTTAGCTATACCCCATACTCTGACATATTTTCATTTTCTTTCAATTCAGTGCATTTTAAAAAATTTCCTTGAGGCTTCCATTTTGAAAAGAACCATGTAGAAATGTGTTGTTTAGTTTTCAAATGTTTGGGGGATTTTCTTGTTTTCTTTCTGCTGTTGATTTTTTAGTTTGTTGCCATAATGGCCAGAAAACATACTCTATATGATTTAAATTTTTTAAAATATTGAAGTTTAATGGCCCAGAATATGATCTTACCACATATTCCATTAGCACTTAAAAATAATGTGGTTTTTTGGTTGGGTGGAGTGTTCTATAAACGTTTATAAGATCTTGTTTGATGGTGCTGTTGACTTCCATATCTTTGCGATTTTCTGTCTAGTTTTTCTATCAATTATTGAAGAAGGGATGTTGAAGTTTCTAGTTATGATTGTAGATTTGTCTTTTTTTTTCCTTTCTTTTCTATTTGTTTTTGCTGCACATATTTTTCAGCTCTGTTATGTGGTGCAAGCACGTTTAGGATTAATATGTCTTCTGCGTGCATAATTTTATCTTTATACTATGTTCCTCCCTAACTCTGGTGAGGTTTCATTTGTTTCTTTTTGGCTCTGTTGTTCACATTATCTGATATTAATATAATCCTTTGTGCTTTTCTTTAATGTTTGTATGATAGAAATGTTTGCATCCTTTTACTTTCAACCCACCTGTATGTCTATATTTGAAATGAGTTCTTTTAGATACATAGTCATATTTTCAAGTCCACTCTGCCAAGATTACTTTTGTTTTTTGGATCATTTACATTTGATGTAATTATTGACATGTCTGCCATTTTTTTGCATTTGTTTTCTATTCTCTCTGTTTTTATTTTTAGTGTTTTATTTTTCTTGTCTTCCTGTGGGTCACTTGAAAGTTTTGTAGAATTCTGTTTTGGTTTATCTATAGTGTTTTTGAGAATATCTCTATGTATAACTTTTTAAGGTTGCTCTAGGTATTATATATACTTAACAGTCTACTGGTGTCTCCATTTAATCAATTCAAATGAATAACAAAAACTTACTCCTCTTTACATTCTTTTTTCTCCCCCATTATAATACAACTGTCTTAAATATTTACTCTATATATATTTAGAATCACATTAGAAAGTGGTATAATTTTTGTTTCAACAATCAAAAATATTTTAGGAAACCCTAGAGAAAAAAGTCTATTGTAGTTACTCATATTTTTGCTTACCATGTTCTTTCTTCCCATGTGATATTTCATGATTCCTTCTATTTTTTTTTAAAGATTTTATTTATTTATTCATGAGAGACACAGAAAGAGAGAGAGAGAGAGGCAGAGACACAGTCAGAAGCAGGCTCCATGCAGGAAACCCAATGTGGGACTCAATCCTGGGTCTCCGGGTTCATGCCCTGAGCCAAAGGCAGATGCTCAACCACTGAGCCACCCAGGTGTCCCCCTTCTATTGTTTTAAGTTTAGAGAACTTCTAGGGTCACTCACTTTTAGAGCAAGTTTGCTGGCGATAAATTCTATTAGTGTTCCTTCCTTAGCTTGATAATGTCTTGAGTTCCTCTTCATTCCTAAAGTGTATTTTTGCTATATCAAGAATTCTGGGTTGTCAGTTCTTTTCTTTCAGCACTTGAAAATTTGCCACTTCTTTCTGGCTTTCATGATTTTTGATGAGAAATGTGCTGTCTTTGGAATTTTCTTCTAAATAAAAGGTGTTATTTCTCCCTCACTGCTTTAAAGAATTTTTGCTTTGAATGTGCGGAAGTCTGACTTTAATGTGCTTTGGTAGGAAATTTTTTTTTTGGGGGGGGTTTATCCTCTTTGAAGTTCACTCAGCTTATTAAACTTAGGTTATGTCTTTTGCCAAATTTGAGAAGTTCCGGACATTATTTCTTTGAATACTTCTTTAGCCCTCCTTTTTCTTTTCCTTTTGGGATTCTAATGACAAGACTGTTGGATCTTTTGCTATATTCCCATAAGTTCCTGGAGCTCTGTTTGTTTTTCTTGGTCTATTGCTTTTCTGTTATTCAGACTGGCCATTTCTTTTGTTCTATCTTCGAGATCACGGATTCCTTCCTTCATCCTCTATATTTTGTGCCTATCCACTGATTTTTTAATTTATGTTAATGTATTTTTAGTTCTAAATTTTACATTTGGTTCTTTTAACAGACCTTATTTTTTAAGAGTAACTTTGGGTTCACAGAAAAATTGAGAAGAAAATACAAAGAGAACCTATATGTCCACAGACCCCCTACCCCACTACATGCATAGCCTTCTCCGTTATCCATATCACACCAGAATGGTACATTTGTTACAAGTGATGAACCTAACTGACACATTATTACTCAAAATCTATTGTTCAAATTAGAGTTCACTCTTGATATTGTACATTCTATAGGTTTGGACAAATGTATAATGACAAATATCCACCAATATAGTATCTTAGAGAATAGTTTCACTGTCTTCAAAGAATCATCTGTGCAGTTCTTTTTTATTTCTTGTATTTCTTTGATGAAGTTTTATTTTTCATTTGTTTCAAGACTATTTATAATTTTACATGAAGTATTGTGATGACTGCTTTAAAATATTGGATGGATGATTCTAATATCTCTATCATTTCAATGTTGGCATCTACTGATTATCTTCTTTTTCATTCAGTCTGAGATTATTCTGGTTCTTGGTAGAATATGATTTTCTCTTGAAATTTGAACGTTTCGGTATTATACTATGAGACTCTGGATTTTATTTAACCGTATGTTTTATCTGGCTTCCTTGAACACCATTCTGGTAGGCAAAGGGAGAGACACAAACTTATTACTGCCCAGTGGTGGTAGAAATCTAGATATTCACTCATACCTTCTGATAGACTGACAAGGGTGGAAATCTGGGCTCCCCACCCAATTTTTCTGTGGTAGGAGTGGGGGTAAGGTTATAGTTTTTTCTGTGATATTTGGTTGGAATGGAGCTGTTATTGCCTAAAAATGTTCTGTCTTGCTAGGCTGCCCTTTCTTTCTTGTTCCAGACTTTTGTTGGTACTTGTTTTGTCTGCACTGTTAGGGTATCCAGTTTGCCAACTCCTTCAGTTCTATATCTGGGATATATAAGCCAAAAATAAACTAAAAACCAAAAACCAAAAACACAGAGAACCCACCACCTGGTTGTTCAATAGATTCTGAATTCCCTTTTTTTTTTTTTTTTCTGAATTCCCTTTTTTAACCTATCTTTTTCTCTTCACCTTTCGGAGTCTTCTTTTGTTTTACATATAATGTCCAAGGTTTTTTGGTGTACCTAGCAGAAGAATAAGGACAAGTACATTCTATCCCATTTCCCTGGAAGTGGAATCTACTATTGAATTTTTGTCTTTAAATTTTCTTCTCTTCCTTTATGCCATGACTAGGGGTTCTCAGATCCTTAGCTCATAGCTTGCCTAGGTGGGAAGGCCAGATAATTTTCCCCCCGTTGGTCAGATAATTTTTATATGATGTTCAATTAACTGAGCAATAAACAAGTAATGACCTGATACGGCAAGGGCTGTTGTCCAATTTTGTGAAGGAAAAAGGAAAGTAGTTAGCCTTAAGTAGTGTTATTGGCCCAGTGCAAAGCTGTTCTGTGTGTATGAAGGTTAAAGGAAAGAAAGGGAATAATAAGGAATTATGCAGGATGCCTGGGTGGCTTGGTGACTGACCATCTGGCTTCTGCTCAGGGTGTGATCCTGGGGTTCGAGGATCGAGGATCGAGGATGGAGTCCCGCATCAGGCTCCCCATAGGGAGCCTGCTTCTCACTCCGCCTCTCTCTTTGTCTCTCATGAATAAATAAATAAATCTTTAAAAAAATAAAGTGTACAATAGATATTTGTCCATATACGTCTCTACATTAAGGAAGGAATGCTTGAACTGTGAACAATGCAAGTAAGTCTCTCATTTTCTCAAGAAATCATATTATTTAATCTAATTTATATATGAAACAGAAAATGAATTTTGTATTAAGAGTGTAATAATAATACAACAACTAGAAGATGAAAGGAAAGACAAGACAACTTCATACTTAAATATCTAAATTTCTGTTAAGTTCTTCCAGAATCAAATTAAGGTAATTAAAAGCTCTGATTTCATAGAAAAATACTTTGTGGAAAGTTACTTAAGTAATTTATATCCAAAATTACTTACTGTTAAAACAACTTAGTCAAGGCAAGAATAAACCCAGCTTAATTTATGTCAAAAAAGATGGATCCATAATTAACAGTTTACTATATTGCAATGAGATACCAATTAGAGGTATCTTAGCTCATGAAAATATTTAATACATAATAAACTGCCACACAGGTAAAACATGTAGCAACAAGTATAACATGGCACACTTTCTTTCTCTTTCTTTTGGCAGCAGAAAAAACTTGAAGAGGATGTGGTAACAGTATATACCATAAAAGATATAAGAGAAAGATTGCTAGATAGAGTCCCAACTGCTGAAAAAAGGCGGGGAAGTGCCAGAATTTTAAAAACAGCCACTAAATTTGATCTCTCTGTTGCTAAAGACACCTATGATGATGGTAAAGTCATTCCCTTTTCCTTCCAGAACCATAATTTGTTCAGGTATTTGTGAACCTGAGCCTCTGAGGAGTCATGGCCCCTCCCCCGGCCCCAGGGGGGTAACTCGTTGATCTACCTGGGGTAGTTCCATTGCCTTTTTTATGATCAGTGTAGGCATGGCCACGTGACATAATTCTGGCCAATGAGATATGTGGGGAGATCTTTTAGGGACCCCTCCAAAGTTTCCTTTGCTCTTAAAGAAGAGTTATGAGGGGAGAAGTGGTCTCTTTCTGCCTCTGGACATAAAGGTGTCCAAGTGAGATACCTGGAGCAGCAGCAGCCATCTCACCAGCCACCTGAGATGAAGCCAGCATGGATGATGCCACTGAGCCACTGGCCTCAGCACCACTATACCTTCATATGTTCTTATGTAAGGTGTTTATTTCATTATATTTAAGACATTTTGAGTTGAGTGTTCTGACCAGTTGACTCAGGCTCCAAAGCTACTTTTTTTAAATACAGGAGACTGTAGTTTATGCAACAAATAAATCAGCTATAGGCAGAGGAACCAGTAGACGATGAAAGAGAGAAGTATGTGATAGCCAGGGAGTATTAACACCAGGAAGCTCTTTCTTGGGGAAGGAATATTGTTTTGTTTTATTGCTTTTCAACTTTTAATTCTTTTAGAATCTCCTCTTCATTTATTCATCCATCCATCCATTCATCCATTCATTTATTGACTCACTCATCCACTATTCACTCAATATACATCAACACCAAGAAAGATCTTAGCTGTCATTCCAACATTCTAAGTGATTCTCAGAATATTCAAACTCTCTTTTTTTCTAAGCCCAGGAAAAAAGGACCATGGATGCATATTTTATTTTCTAAAATGATTTCCCCACATTTTTCTCCAGATCAAAGAAGGATATATTTTCTATTTTAAAAAAAGAATCTTCCTCTTGTTTTAATGGAGTATCTAACAATTTTACCTACATGCAACTGTTTTTGCAAGCTTTTAGCATTTACAGGATTTGCCTGTTAGGATTGCTGATGACCCTCTCATTTAGTTGTGTTCTTATGATGAATCTAATTCACACTCCACATAGCTTAAAAAGAAACACTACTTTGAACTAATATGATACATATTTATAGAAAATATATTTGTATGTAAAAAGTTTATGTTGGTTAAAAGAAGGAAATAAAAACTCTGTAAAATTCTCTAAAATCTTGCCATGAAAGGATGAACACCATTAAGATTTCAGTGTACATCCTAAGATTTTTACATACAGAGACACATATAAATATATACTTTTCTACCAATAGGCAATCTAAATATACATACTGTTTACCTGTTTTTTACTTGGTAAGTTGCAGACATTTAAAAATTATAGGGGCACCTACCTGGCTGGTTCAGTTGGAAAAGCATGCAACTCTTTTTTTTTTTTTTTTTTTTTTACTTATTTGAAAGACAGAATGGAGAGCAAGTGTGTGTGTGTGTGTGTGTGTGTGTGAGAGAGAGAGAGAGAGAGAGAGATTGAGAGAGAGAGAGATCAAGCAAGGGGAAGGGCAGAGGGAGAAGCTGATCAGGGAGCTGATGTGGGGCTGGATCCCAGAACTCTGGGATCATGATTTGAACCAAAGGCAGATGCTTAACCAACTGAGCCACACAGGCACCTTGAGCATGCAACTCTTGATCTCAGGTCATGAATTTGAGCCCCACATTGGGTGTAGAGATTACTTAAATAAAATAAAACTTAAAAAATTTAAAAATAAAAATTTGTGTATATAAGTATATATATGTATATAGTAAATACATATACTTCTTTATCATTTTCAGGGGTTGAGCATTAAATTTTAATTGATTCCCTGTTATTAGAAATTTAGGTTCCAATTTGTCACTATTATATAATTCAGATCCTTTTTATTTTTCTGACCTCATGTGTATACTCCTCCTCCTTGCTATCTGTGTGCCAACCACGATACTTTATTCATTTCTTAAACATTTTCTTTCTTCAACAAAAGTAACTGTAGGAGGGCAGAAACAGTGTTGTTCTCTTTTGTTCATCCCAGTAGCTCTCCATATTTACTAGCAGCATATAAACAGGGACTTCTCCATATGGTGTCATCACATGACAAGTAATGCACCTGAAATGTAGCTGTTAATATACTCTATTACCACACTGAGCTCAACCTTCAAATCACTGCATGAGCCTAAGGTTGCCTTAACTAACAACCCATGCTGCAATTGCTGATGAATATTGTTTTTGCTTTTCATGTGTTTTGCCACAGTTAATTAATTCTTATCTATCTCAGTAGTAAACTTACTTTTTTGGTAATCTACTAATTATGGGGGAAATATAAGCAATATTTTTGTGGATGTTAGTATAGTATCAGTTTATGTGTCACTCAGCTCCAACTAAATTAAGTGTAAGTTTTTGAATGACACCCTTATTTGTTGACTAAAAGTATAGGGAGAAGAAAGGCCACACTGGTTTTAAGTTGGTAACAATTTCACATTAAGTATCAATATAATAAAATTTGAATAATTGTGGAAATTCTCTTCGTAATTCCAATTTCTTCCCTCAATTATATCGGTATTAAATGTGAAATTATTTATATTACCAAGTTAATGTTATATTAAAATCTGGATATAATATTTGGGGTTCAGTGTGCCATCTTTCTTAGATGAGTCTCCAAGAGAATTATAACCCCCATATAGATTTTCATTCCAAAAGTCTGCTCTGTTGGTGATGGAAATATAATTGACAACATATAATGAACCCAAATATACCGTTTAACATGGATCATCCTCCAATTCTGTTTGAATGCAAGAGCCTTTATTACAGATTCATCTGGCTTTTTCAGAGGATCTGGAGTCACTGAAAGTGCTAAGCTGTGAGATTTAGGATCAGTTGATGCAGCCCTTTTAACTTCATTATATTCTAGTTCTTGAATGTAAACCATCTCTCTGAATTGGTGAAAACAGGAAAGATAAGCATACTATGATCCTTCTAGAATTCAAAACATGGATTCATACCTGGGATTTAATGCGGCACAGTTTTCAATTAATCTCCAACTAGAATCATAGCTTCATTTATTTCTTCTTGGCAAAAATCTCTTTGGTTGGTGAGTAATGCAAATTTCACTGAAAAGGCCAAATCCACCATGCACCAGGAAATTAGTCTCTTAATAGGTCAGAATATATGTAACTTTATCAAAGACAGTGGTTTTTTTGAAAAGATCTAGACAGATTCAAGGTGTTGGACTGGGTTACAGCTATCCTAGGAGGCAGTACTAGAGATACTACCAAAATATTAAATATGCAGTGGTAGGGATAATTAATAATTAGAGGAAATTAAAATTCCTTGTAAACAGTTTATAGATAACAATAAAAGGGAAATTTTATATACTTCTGAGTAATTACTACATCACTCTCAAATTATGAATTGCTATGTTTCTCCAAATGGATCTCTTCAGAAAGTTAACAAAGCAATATATGGAAAAAAATAAATAGAAAAAAAATTTTATGATGTCCCTACATCTCAGTCCCACTTGACATAAGAAATTTTAAGTTCTGACTTGTGTGTTGTAAATTGAGAAATATATTGTTTCTTTCACTGCCTCTATGGGTCCTGCATAAATTTCATTCTAACAGTGTATAAGTTATATCAAGATTGCTAACATGTATTATCTACTTTGCAAAACAAAGAAAAAGAGCTCACTGCATGACTAACATAAAGATCTAGGTTCTGCTATTAATTTTGCATGAAGCCACCTGCCATATGCATACAAATGGGAATATCTGCATTCCTCACATTGTTCAAATTGAATATATGTGAAACAGTAAATTTTGTAGCTGAATAGAGTTGACATACCTAGGTTTTATCTAGAGCTGGTACTACATTTTTTTTTAAATCTAGAAAAAGTTATGGTATTTAATTATATGCTATCGGCTGGTTGGATGATTTTGGCTGAATTAATTATTTCAATCAATTACCAGTAAATCTTATTAAATACCCATGTTAATTTGATTCTTTTACCTCAAGGAAGGGTTCTCTTTTAGCAAATTGTAAGATCAACTTAAATATATTAAATGCTCATTTAAGAATAGTGTAAGCAAGGGCACTTGGATGACTCAGTTGGTTAAGTGTCTGCCTTTGGCTTAGATCATGACCCCAGGGTCCTAGGATCAAGCCCCACATTTGGCTGCTGCTCAGCAGGGAGCCTGCTCCTCCCTCTGCCCCTCCCCCTGCTCATGCTTTCTCTCTCTCTGTATCAAATAAGTCAATAAGTAAAATCTAAACAAAACAAAACAAAAAGAATAGTGTGTTTCCATATACCTAGATGATACACATATCAACAAAATTGTCTATAGTGAATTCTTCAAACTATAAGGAGATAAAAACTACTGCTGCATGGATATAAACTGATATAAAAACTTAATGAGTTACTTAGTTATTTTAGAAGCTTAAAGTTTTGATCTTTACCTGGAATTTGTTTGGCCATTCTGAGCAGATGAATACTCAGAATCACAGCTCCATTTATCTGTTTATGACAAATTCTCCTCAGTTGGTGATTGACACAATGTCCACAGTCCATGGGAAACCCAGATCCATGATCCACTAGCGTTTAGTCTCTTTTGGGGTTTGGATATGATTTTAAACATAAATCACTCATGAAAGAACCATTAATAGCTTAGTCAAGAGATATCAAAGGATCATGGATCTTGTTGGGTAGATGTTTTCTCCTGACATAGTATTGGACCTTAAATACCAAAGGATTAGCTAAAGTGAGCTAGACAGAAAAAAAAGCACAAGGTATTGTTGGCAGAATAGAAAGTGACTTTTTTAATGGGAAGTAATGGGGAAAAATTTCCATTTCTTGAAAATTGATATATAAACTATATCTCATTACCTATAGGTCTAGCTAAAATGTACCATTGTTACTATTATAAATTCAAACCAACAATCATCTCCTGGTTCTATACAAATGGCTTTATGCAAAAGAGACTTGATTCCTATAATGATTCATATTTAGGTTCTATTGTCAGAACATGGCTGGGGAGCAATAACAATTTTGATGGTTTTCTACATTGCTTCTGATTCTATCCTACTTATGTATAAGCAAAGAAAGAAAGGTAATGTTTTATGTGATCTTTATTTCTGTTGCTCTCCTTACATATTTATTTTTCTGATCATTAACCACAAATACTAGTACAGAAATGGACTTAAAATTAAAGGTTATTTAACTTAGTCAAATAAAAAATTATGTTATTGAGGTATAAGTTTAATTTTAAAAATACATATTCAATATATTTTGGATTAATTTTCTCCCTAGTATTAAAACCTTTTTGTTGCTGTTGAAAATTGAATTTTTTGGAGTGCCTGGGTGGCTCAGTTAGCTAAGTGCCTGCCTTCAGCTCAGGTCATGATTCCAGGGTCCTGGGATTGAGTTCTGCATCAGGCTCCCTGCTCAGTGGGGAGTTGGCTTTTCCCTCTCCCTTTGCCCCTCCCCTCTGCTTACGCTCTTTCTCTTGTGCATGCTTTCTCTCTCTCAAATAAATAAGTTAAATCTTAAAAAATAATTACTTAAAAAATAAAATCGGATTTTTTCCTTTTATTATACTTTCATTATATGTTCCAACTGATTATTGCTTATATGCAGAAATACATTACACTTTTTTGTATTTTAATTTTTAGCAAGTCACAATATTGAATTATCTTATTGTTTCTAGTGGTTTTTAATTTGATTCCTTTGGTTTTGTAGATTTACAATGACATATCTAAAAAAAAATACTTTTCCTTGAGGAATTTTATGCCTCTAATTTATTTCACTTGACTATTTGCACATAGTAATTTCAGACACCAATCATCACAATTGGTGATTTAAGTAACATTTTTTTGTTTTAATTTTCTTCCTTGTATTTAAACTTTAGACAAAGAGAAAAATTTAAAAGCATCAAGAGAAAAAGAAAATCATCACATACAAGGGAACCCCCAAAAGACCTTCAGACTTCTCAGCAGGAACTTTTCAGGCCAGGAAAGAGTGAGATGATATATTCAAAGTGCTGGAAGAGGGAACCCTGGGTGGCGCAGCGGTTTGGCGCCTGCCTTTGGCCCAGGGTGCGATCCGGGACACCCTGGATCGAATCCCACGTCGGGGTCCCGGTGCATGGAGCCTGCTTCTCCCTCTGCCTGTGTCTCTGCCTCTCTCTCTGTGTGACTATCATAAATAAATAAAAATTAAAAAAAAAAAAAAAACGAAACAAAGTGCTGGAAGAAAAAAAAACTCTCAAAAAAGAATAGCTTACATAGCAAAGTGGTCCTTCAAAACTGAAGAAGAGATAAGACTCTCTGAGACAAACAAAAAAATGGGCATGTTTATGACCACTCAACCAGTTTTACAAGACATGCCAAAAGGAGTCCTAAAGCTGAAATATGAAACATATTGGTAAAGGTACATATAACATCAAATTTAGAATATTTTAATATTGTAATATGATGGTGTATTAATCACTTAACCATAGAATAAGAGTAAAAAAACAAAAATATCAAAAATAACTGCACTACAATAATTTGTTAATTGGACTTGAACTATACTTTAGACCAAATAGACCTAACAGACATAGAAGATTCGATCCAACAACATTCTCCAGGATAGATCATGTTACATCTTAGCAAATTTTAGAAGATTCAAACCATACCAAGTATCTTCTCTAACCACAATAGTATGAAACTAAAAATAACAGAATGAAAAATGGAGAATTCATAAATATATGTAATTTAAACAGCACACTCCTGAGCAACCAATGGCTCAAGAAGAAACTGAAAGGAAAATCATAGATATCTTGAATCAAATGAAAATGGAAACACTACATACCAAAACTTATAGATGCAGCAAAAGCTGATCTAAAAGTGAAGTTTAATATAGGCAATAAGTGCCTATATTAAAAAAGATCTCAAATCAACAACCTAATGTTAAACCTCTAGAAACTAGGAAAATTAGGAAAAGAAAAAGAAACTAAGCCCAAAGTTTGTAGAAGGAAGGTAACAACAAAGATTTTAAAAAAATAGAAAATATCAATGAAACTAAGAGTTTTTTTTAACAGATAAACAAAATAAACAATTTTAGCTGGACTAAGCAGGAAAAGATTAAAATGAAATTACAAAAAGGAGATATTACAACCGATACTGCAGAAATACAAAGGATTGTGAGAGAACATTATACTATGTGTAACTACGAATATTATACACCAACAAATTGGTTAACCTAGAAGAAAAGGAAAAATTACTGGAAACATACAACCTACTAAGACCAAATCAGAAGAAACAGAAAACCTGACCAGACCAATAACAAGTAAGGAGATTGTTATTTTTTGCATTTTTTTAATTGGGGTTCAATTTGCCAACATATAGTATAACACCCAGTGCTCATCCCATCAAATGCCCCCCTCAGTGCCCGTCACCCAGTCACCCCATCCTCCCGCCCACCTCCTTTTCCACTACACCTTGTTCGATTCCCAGAGTTAGGAGTCTCTCATGTTCCGTCACCCTCACTGATATTTCCCACTTATTTTCTCTCCTTTCCCCTATAATCCCTTTCACTATTTTTTTATATTCCCTGTATGAATGAAACCATATGTTTGTCCTTCTCCAATTGACTTCACTCAGCATAATACCCTCAAGTCCCATCCATGTTGAAGCAAATGGTGGGTATTCGTCATTTCTAATGGCTAATATTCCATTGTATATAGAGACCACATCTTCTTTATCCATTCATCTTTTGTTGGACACTGAGGCTCCTTCCACAGTGTGGCTATTGTGGACATTGCTGTTATAAACATTGCGGTGCAGGTGTCTTGGTCTTTCAGTGCTTCTGTATCTTTGGGGTAAGTCCCAGCAGTGCAATTGCTGGGTCATAGGGCAGGTCTATTTTTAACTCTTTGAGGAACCTCCACACAGTTCTCCAGAGTGGCTGCACCGGTTCATATTCCCACAAACAGTGCAAGAGGGTTCCCCTTTCTCCACATCCTCTCCAACATTTGTTGTTTCCTGTCTTGTTAATTTTCACCATTCTCACTGGTGTGAGGTGATATCTCATTGTGGTTTTGATTTGTATTTCCCTGATGGCAAGTGATGCAGAGTATTTTCTCATGTGCTTGTTGGCCATCTCTATGTCTTCTTTGGTGAGATTTCTGTTTGTCTCTTTTGCCCATTTCATGATTGGATTGTTTCTTTGCTGTTGAGTTTAATAAGCTCTTTATAGATCTTCGATACTAGTCCTTTATCTAATAGGTCATTTGCAAATATCTTCTCCCATTCTGTAGGTTGTCTTTTAGTTTTGTTGACTGTTTCTTTTGCTGTGCAGAAGTTTTTTATCATGATGAAGTCCCAATAGTTCATTTTTGCTTTTGTTTCCCTTGCCTTCATGGATGTATCTTGCAAGAAATTGCTGTGGCCAAATTCAAAAAGGGTGTTACCTGTGTTTTCCTCTAGAATTTTGATGAGTTCTTGTCTCAAATTTAGATCTTTCATGCATTTTGAGTTTATCTTTGTGTATGGTGTAAGAGAATGGTCTAGTTTCATTCTTCTGCACATGGCTGTCCAATTTTCCCAGCACCATTTATTGAAGTGGATAGTCTTTCTGCTTTGTCGAATATTAGTTGACCATAGAGATGAGGGCCCATTTCTGGGTTCTCTATTCTGTTCCATTGATCTATGTGTCTGTTTTTGTGCCAGTACCACTGCCTTGATGATCACAGCTTTGTAGTACAACTTGAAATCCGGCATTGTGATGCCCCCCGGCTTTGGTTTTCTTTTTCAATATTCCCCTGGCTATTTGGGGTCTTTTCTGATTCCACACAAATCTTAAGATGATTTGTTCCAACTCTCTGAAGAAAGTCCATGGTATTTTGTTAGGGATTGCACTGAACATGAAGCTTGCCCTGGGTAGCATAGACAAGTAAGGAGATTAAATCAGTAGCCAAAAACCTCCCAAGAAAGAAAAGCCCAAGACCAGATGATTTCACTGGTGAATTCTACCAAACACTTAAAAAAACTACTAATCCTCAAATTCTTCCAGAAAACTGAAGAGAAGGGAAGACTCCCAAATTCATACTACAAAGACAGCATTCCCCTCATATCAAAGCCAGATATGGACACTACAAGAAAAGAAAACCATAGGCTAATATCCCTGCTGAATACAGAAGCAAAAATTTTCACTAAAATACTTACAAAACAACAGTATACTAAAAGAATCATACATCATAATCAAGTGAGATTTATCCCTCTGATGCAAGGATGATTCAACACAGGCAAACCAATAAATATGATATGTTCACTAATAGAATGAAAGATAAGAAATCATCTTATGGTCATCTCAGCAGATGCAGAAAAATCATTTGACAAAATTCAACATCTTTTAAGGATTAAAACTCAACAAATTTAGTACACAAAAAACATATCTCAATGTGATAAAGGTCACATATGACAAGCTTACAAATATCATCATACTCAGTGGTGAAAGTAGAAAGCTGTTCTTCTAAGATTAGGGATAAGACAAAGGTCCTCACTTTCACCACTCTTATTCAACATAGTACTGGAATTCCTAGCCAGAGCAATTAGGTAAGAAACAGAAATAAAAGGCATCCAAGTTGGAAAGGAACCAAGGAATATTTCTGTTTGTGGATGATATGATCTTATATATGAAAGTCCTAAAGACTGCACCAAAAAACTGTCAGAACCTATAAATTCAGTAAAGTTGCAGGATACAGAATTAACATGCAAAAATCAGTTGCATGTCTATACACTAACAAAAAATTATCTTCAAAGGAAATAAAGAATATGATATCATTTATAGTGGCATCAAAAATAATAAAGCACCTAGGAATAAATTTAATCAAGGATGCAAAAGATCTACACAATGAAAACTATAAAACACTGATGAAAGTAATTGAAGATGATACAAATAAGTGAAAAATACTCTGTTCTGATGGATCTAAAGATCCATTAAAATATGCATTATACCAAAAATTATCTATAGATTGAATGAAATAAAAATGTTCTGATGGATCTAAAGATCCATTAAAATATGCATTATACCAAAAATTATCTATAGATTGAATGAAATAAAAATTCCAATGGCATTTTTTCACAAAATTTTTTTAAATACTAAAATATGTATGGAACCCCCAAAAAACCTCCAATAGCAAAAACAATCTTAAGAAAGAAGAACAGGGATCCCTGGGTGGTGCAGCGGTTTGGCGCCTGCCTTTGGCCCAGGGCGCGATCCTGGAGACCCGGGATCGAATCCCACATCGGGCCCCCGGTGCATGGAGCCTGCTTCTCCCTCTGCCTGTGTCTCTGCCTCTCTCTCTCTCTCTCTCTCTGTGACTATCATGAATAAATAAATAAAAATTAAAAAAAAAAAAAAGAAAGAAGAACAAAGCAGGAATCACACTTCCTGATTTGAAACTATATCACAAAACTATTGTAATCCAAACAGTATGGTACTGGAATAAAAACAGATGCACAGGCCATTGAAACAGTTTTGAGAGCCCAGAAAAATTCCATGCATATATGATCAATCAATATTTTGAAAGGGAACCAGGAATATGGCAATTAGGAAAGATTAGTCTCTTCAATAAATGGTGCTAGGAAAACTGGATATTCCCATGAAAGTAATATCTTACACCACACACAAAAATTAAAATTACAATTAAAATTCAATGTAAGATCTGATGTTACAAAACTCCTAGAATAAAACAGAGGGAAAAGCTCCTTGACATTGATCTGGGCAAATGCTTTTTAGATATGACACCAAAAGCACAAGTGAAAATAAGTGAAACTATATCAAACTAAAAGCTTCTGCACAGAAGAAAAATGAAATAAAATCAGTCAGTCAATAAATAAAATGAAACCAAAAGGTAATCCATAGAATGGGAAAAGATATTTACAAAACAGATAACTGATAAAGGATTAATATCCAAAATACATAAAGAACTCCTACAGCTCAATAGCAAAAAAACAAACAAAAAAACTACCAAAACCAAATAATCCAACTGAACAATGGGAGAGAACCTGAATATCTTCTTTTAACCTAAAGAACATATCCAAATGTCTAATAGGTACATGAAAAGATGCTGAACATCATTAATCTTGGGGAAATTAAAACCATAATGAGATATTACCTTATGCCTGTTAGAATGGCTAGTGTCAAAGACAAGAGATAACAAAGGTTGGTGAAGATGTGGAGTAAAGGGCACACTTGTGTTCTGTTGGTTGGTGTGTAAATTGGTGTAGCCACATGAAAAAACAGTATGGAAGTTCCTCAAACTATTAAAAATAGAACTACCATATTGTTGTGACTGTATTAAATTGACATTGTTAAGTAGAGCCCTGGTATGTCAGAATGTAAGCTATGGTTCAACGAAAGACCACAGGGAGTCAAGGTAGAGTAGTTTATTACTCATAGATTCCAGAAAACATACACAGCATGCATCAAGGAGGCCCCTTAGAGGTCAAGGCGCGGTGTAGGCAGATAGTGGTAGAGTCTAAGGCATATGCCTATATTAGGGTACTGGTCTAAGGCCAAATTGGTAAATACAAACCAGAAGAGTGGGGTTTTAGTAAGCTTTGCAGGGTTTTTCTCTAAGGAGCACACAAAGGGAAGGCCTCAGGAGGCAAGAGAGATTTTATCACAAGGGTCATTGAGGAAAGTCACATCAGGAACTTAACATTTATCTGCCAGCTGCTATCTGAGGCAGGCACTTGCATGAGAGACTAATGTCAGGTTAAGGCACTTGCGGTTGGCTTGCCCAAACAAAATGGATGCCCATGCAGTAATATCATGGAGTAGATTAGCTGAACTCTTGATACATGTTATTCAGTGATCCTAGTTCTGGATGGACATCCAAAGGAAATGAAATCACAATACCAAAGAAATCTCTGCACCCTCATGTTCACTGTAGCATTATTCACAATACTCAAGACATAGAAGCAACCTAAGTTACCAATGACGAAAGAATGATAGAGAAAATACCTACAATGGAATATTATTCAGCCATATAAAAGAAGGAAAGTCTGTCATTTGCAACATGGAATGACATTGAGGACAGACATTATGCTAAGTGAAATAAGTCAGGGAGAGAAAGACAAATATTGTTTGATCTCAGTTATATGTAGAGCCTAAGAAAGCCAACTCATAAAAACATACAGTAGAATGGTAGTTGCGAGGGGCTGGGTGTTAGAGAAATGAGATGTTGATCAAAAGGTACAATATTCTAGTTATAAGATGAATAAGTTTTGGGGATCTGCTGCACAGCATGATTATAGTTAGTAGTCTCAGTGCTGGATTACAGACTTGAAAGTTGCTAAGAGAATAACCAAACTTGTTCTCACCATTAAAAAAAAAAAAAAGGTAATTAAGTGAGGCAAAGGTGTGTTAACTAGTCTTTTTGTGATAATCATTTTGCAATGTATACATGTATCAATCACATTGTACATATTAAATTTACACAATGTTATAGGCCAACTCTATCTCAATAAAGCTAGGCTTAAAAAATATTAAAAGTAATTGATTTGTGATAAGGTACCAGGGGATCTGGGTGGGAGGACCACTTACTGTACTATATATCTTTTTATAAAAATTATTTTTTATATATTACATTTTCCAAAAAACCCTACTATATAAACATATAGTAGACAAAACAATGTTTTGTACATGAGTGACTGAAAAATGCTTTAACTCAGTGACTGTAATATTAAAGAAGAAAGTAGCATTTAAGCATATGAATAAAAATATCCTACTATTGTTTACTTTAAAAGTAGAGTTTAACAACAAAAAAAAAAACTTTCACAAGATCAGTGACCCCAAAAATAGATTTAAACATTTTTTCAAAAATAAGTTTCCCTAAATACCTCAGATTTAACTTCTCACAATTACCAGGTGAGTCTCCAATCAGTTGCAGGTTTATCAATCTCCTCCTGATAACAGTCCCTTAGGTTCATAATCACCACTATTTGCAGTCTCCAAAGATCCCAGATCTACCATCTCCTGGGGGTCAGTCTCCAGCCATATTTGAAAAATGGAGCCCTTATCAAAGTCAGTTTCTGGAGACCCCATCCATTGCTTTCTTGAAATCTCAAAGATCTTACAGCACTAGAATTAGTGGCCACCTTCCATTTCAATGGACAGAATCTGAAAAAAAAGAGATAAGCAATATGAGAAGGATGCCATCTAATTGATACCAGGGACTCATTATTTTTATGCAACCCAGTGTTGATGCTAATATTCTGGTATATACCATGAATAACAGGTGAAATAGTTACTTGGACACAACAATTTCTCCCTGAGCTCATTAAATAGGGGACTCATCTCTCTTCCTACCTTATTTTTCCCTTCAGAGAGAACCAATCAAGGAGACCAATGAAATCACTCAACTGCAGTTCACTCTTCTTATGAACTCCATCACTCTAGGTAGAACAAAGTTTCCAAATTGTTACAGGTCAGGTCAGATGCAATGTTTTGTAGGTTTAAGAGACTTCTGAATGGATGTGAAGCTCAAGAAGGGAGAAATAAAAGAAGAGGAATGTAGCAGGCACAAAGGTAAGGCAGTATATAAAAAATACCAAATTTTAGAAAAATAAAATTCAAATGATATCACCCAACATTGTGTTGAATATTAATTGTTTTGGAGAATAATGAAATTGAAAATGTTTCAGAGGAAGAAAGCATATAAACCAATAGAACTTCCTTCTCCATTGGCCCCCTGGGGGAAACTGGCATCTTTAGATCCAGGAACCGAAAAGCTTCTAGTACCTTCTTCCACTAGCCCTGGCACAATTACTTGCACTTCACAAAAAGTCAAAAGTTTTCTTTTCCTCTTAATGGTCACAGTTACATATTGCTCACTCATTCCCCTGGAGGTAAGCCTTTGTTTTACCAGGACCAAGGCAAAAATGGTCATACCTGAAAGGAAAATCATATTATGTTCATCTGTAATGCCCATGTGGTCATTCTGATTTAGGCTTCTTAATTCATGTGAAATAATGGTTGTCTTCCTGCTTTTATCAATATCTTTTTTACTTTGTTTCAATTTATGGGTAACAGAGAAACCATTCAGATTTGCTGTCAATAATATGAATCAATTTAAAAGGCTATCTTTGGGACACCTGGGTGGCTCAGTGGTTGAGCCTCTTCCTTTGACTCAGGTCATGATCCTGGGGTCCAGGGATCAAGTTCTGCATCAGGCTTCCTGCAGGGATCCTGTTTCTCCCTCTGCTCTGCCTCTCAATTTGTATCTCTCATGAATACGTAAAAAAAAATCTTAAAAAAAAAAAAAAAGGCTGTCTTCAAATGTAATTATTGATTGGTCTTTCACAAAGATCCTAAGTCTGTCACAGATTTTTCCAAGACGGTATGCTCATTGCTCATACTCTATTCTTGCTTCCAGTGCTATAAATCCTGTTGTACAAGGCTACACTCATCATCACGAACAAGATGCTTTTACTACTCTGTCTTGTTTACGACTTCCCAAAATGTTACCTACCATTCATCTAACTCATAAATTTTTAATTTTGTTTCAACACCAATTACATATTTTTAAGCCTCGTATACTGCCAGTTTCAGAAAAAGTGGCTATTTCCTTTCTAATATACTTTTGGACTTATTGCTATATATATATATATATATATATATATATATATATATATATATACACACACACACATATATGCACACAATTATATATATATAATTTCCTTCTTCAGGGGTCCCCTGAAGGGGTAGGGAGGATGGCATTCTCAAAACTGAGTTCCAAAGGTCTTCTAGCACCTTCTGCTGACCCGTGACCAATGATCTGCACTTCACAAACATCAGAAGCTTTATTCTCCTATTAATAATCATAGTCACTTGTCTTCCTTCCTTCCACAGCTGAAAGTCTTTGTTTCTCCAAGACTCAGGAAAGAAATGGTTGGCATCTGAAAGTAAAACTGCATTATCAAAAACAAAAACAAAAACAAAAACCCTGCATTATTACCATGGATAATCCTTAAATTTCAATATATTCACAGACCATCTGTCAAAAATACGTTTCAATGCAGAGTACTCTCAAAATACAGTTATTGGTTGTGTTTTTCCAGCAAGTTCATGGATCATCATATATTTTCAAGAAAAGTCTACTCATCTCTAACCCTTTCCTCTCTAACTTATAGATCTGTAAAGACTTCACTGCAAAAGAACTAATTCATAGTCAAATAACTACTTATGAACTTTCTGCACTTTTTTAAAAGAATTTATTTATTTATTCAAGACAGACAGAGAGAGAGAGAGAGGCAGAGACACAGGCAGAGGGAGAAGCAGGCTCCATGCAGGGAGCCCGATGCGGGACTCCATCCCGGGTCTCCAGGATCACGACCCGGGCCAAAATCGTCGCCAAACCGCTGGGCCACCTGGGCTGCCCCAACTTTCTGCACTTTTAATCTTGTTTATTGAGTTTACAGAATCCGTAGCTATTACTCATTTAGTCCTTGAAAGTTTCATCTGTTTTCAAAGCCAGGCATACATTTTTAAACCTCACTGAAAATCAATAACTGATAATATCAGCCACAGCTGTTACCAAACCTTTCTACTGTATACCACTATGACAGTTCTTATACATTTTATATCTTTAATTTTTTACACATTAACTTTATGCCATTAACTAAAGCTAGAGAAAAAGAATGCTTTATTCAGCTTTATAGCTTCTATTACTAGGACAGTATCTTAAACACAAGAGTTCAATAATATTGTAGAGAAAGTATCTATATTAATAAAACATCCAGGGACTGACTTTATTTTTAAAGATTTATTAATTTATTTTAGAGAGGGGTGGCAGAGGGAGAGACTCCTCAAGCAGACTCCCCACTGAGTGTGGAGCCCAATATATGGCTTGATCCCACAACCCTGAGATCACGACCTGAGCCTAAAATAAGAGTGGAACACTCAACTGACTGAGCCACCCAGGCCCCCCCCGAACCAATTTTAAATGTAACTTGAAGAAATTTATTTCTATGTAAACTCTAAAATTCACGTTTTTAGTTTTGCAAAACTCATACGTGTTTGAGTTTTCTGTTTTCATTTAAGATGAATGAATTTCAAGAATAAAATGTCATCTACAGTTGTTAAGATATTCCTTTCCTCTTGTACCAGGTACTTTCCAAGTGGAATCATGGCTTCACTGAGCATCTCATGAGAACAGTTTCTTGACTTGATAATCACCATCATTTCCACTGTCTCTGTGGATCTCAGATCTCCCATCTATCACGGTCAAACTCTCATATTTGAGTACAAGAATCTTTGTCAAAGTAATTTTCTGGAGACCTATCCATTGAATTCTCAAGGGACCCCAAGAGATTCTTGGTTCTAGACTGGTAACTGATTTTGATTTTGGTAGATCTGGATGTAAGCATATAAAAGATAACACAAAAAAAATTTCAGTTAAAAATGCAGACTTTGGGCAGCCTGGGTGGCTCAGCGGTTTAGCGCCGCTTTAGCCCAGGGTGTGATCCTGGAGACCCGGGATTGAGTCCCACGTCAGGCTCCCTGCCTGGAGCCTGCTTCTCCTTCTGCCCGTGTCTCTGCTTCTCTCTCTCTCTCTCTCTCATGAATAAATAAAATCTTTAAAAAATGCAGACTTCATGTCTATATGCCAGAACATAAGTAACGAATGACTCTGGTCACTACATATAGTATGACACTGAATTTGATACTCTGGAAACTGTCAAGAGTTGAACAGTAAGAGATATTCAGGACAGTTAGTTTGCAGGGGAAAGGCTGAGGGATGAACTGATAGCACCATCCAAACAGGTTTAGGGTATTTTTATCAATGGAACTATCTAAAATTAGTATAACAGAAATAGAATTAGAAGAAATGATTTCAATATACAAATATGAAAATTTAGGTCACCATGAAGAAAAATCCATTTTTTAAATTATGAGATCTAGCCTAAAAACATTGCAAATTTACCTTCTCTATACATATTCAAATAGAGGCTAGTGAGTATTTCTTGGAGATGGGGTAGAAAATTTCTTTACATTAGAAAGCCTGTTGAACTAGAACAACTGTAAGTATCCATATAACTTTAAAATTTGAAGATTTTTCAAATTCAGTTTTATTAAGGTTTAAATTTTAAATTGTTTTCAGTTTCTTGTAATATCGGTTATTGTAACTATTAAGTCACAAGTCTTAATTGATTTTTCACGTGAATTGACTGTGTTCTTTAATATGTAATTTTTTAAACAAAAAATCCTTCTGAAATGAAATTCTGAAAACCTTGAGATTCATATACATTATCTTGCTATTTAAAAGTAGGTCAATAAATCTTCAAATAATTTAACAAAAAAAATAGAAAATTCTTTGATGAGACTATATTTTCAAATCTTGGTATTTACCAAATACAAGATTCATTGTAAAACTTTGGTGTGTAGACAGATCCTTCCCTTCGGTATTTGACAAAACATAAACCTATAATCAGTAATGACTGTTTAAAGTTGAGAACTCATCAATAGGTCTATGAACTGGTTAGCTACTGAGGCAGTTACATATTCCATGTACAAGGTTATAGATTTTAATCTTGAAATCACACTGCCATAGTTCAATTCTTGGCTATACTATCATCTATTAATTAGGTGACCTTTGCTAAATTACTGAATCTTTATGTCTCAGGATCATAGATGTAAAATAAATTAATAATACTACCCTCCTCATAAGGTTATAGAGGGGATTAAATAAGTTAATATTTGTAAAGTACTAAGAAGTGTCTTGCACCTAATACAATATTAAGTGTTTTTAAAATAAAAATAAAATTAAAAAATAAAACTTCCTATTTGATACTAATGAAAAATATGTCAGCAGAAATTTTTAATGGGATTGGGATCATAGCAGTTGTTTTGCTCATATAGATCATATTTTACACTATCTTTATTTCACCCCATTAAGAACAGTTAATGAGGAGATCTGCATAAAAGACAGCTACCAATTGGTTGAGCAAGATGCCATAGGACGGTTCCACCTGAATCAAAGTGTTAAGGCTATCAAGTAATCGGTATGTTCCCTAAAATCATCATGTTATTTCTTTATAGAATATGATATGGATTAGGTTTTTAAATATCAAATTGCAAGCAGGCATTGGTGGTGTAGTGGTGAGCATAGCTGCCTTCCAAGCAGTTGACCCGGGTTCGATTCCTGGCCAATGCAGTGCCTCCCATGTACTCCCCCCTCCCCCCCAAAAAAAATCTAATTGCAGAAACTATTAAAACTCTTCAAATTAATTAGACAGAATCTCCACATTTAACTATTCACCTGACTGAAAATGACCTCTTTCCTTGTAAAACTGGCAGTTAGCAACTATCTAAAAGAGACAAATTATAGGGAGAAAATGCATATAATGTCATAATTAATAACAACAAATGCTAATATACTTTAAAACATTTTAACTATAATTTTTAAGGCTGTTTATGACTCACTGTTCATATTCATTGTAGAAAAACTGGAAAATACAGGAAAAATATAAAGAAGTGAAAACTTCACTCTAATACTACTCCTCAGAAAAAATAAACTTTAACATTTGGTAGATTTTTATGTATTTTCTTTCCTATGCATATTTTTCTCAGTTGAGATCATACTTGTGCCCAACTTTCCATAGGGCCTTTGTAATTTGAAATTATAATTATCTAGTTATTAATAATAATGATACAAACTTGTATAACTATTAGGCTACTGTAGTTTAGTCTATGAAGCACTATATTTTATCATCTTCCTTAATGTATCATTTGAATTGTATTTTTTTTTCTTTTTAAAATACTGCTGCAAAAAAATTACACTTGTATGGAAAGTTTTCTACCTGTATTTTGGATCCTTTCCCTACAGCAGATCCCCAGAAGTAGAAAAGTAGAATACTTCAGATTTTCGTTGTTACTCAGCTAAATAAATTTCATGTCACATGATTAATATTTCAATTGTACCTAATAAGAACCTCAAAATACATCTAATAGTTTTTATTATCATTTCAGCTTGCTATGTGAATTTTTTCTTTCTACTTAAGAATTCAGTTTCTCAGGTTGGAAGTAGATATGTTCACAGTCCAGTCAGACTCAATATCTGTTTTTAAATTATGCAGGAGATTAGATTTAATATTTCTACAAGTTTCTATTAATTTTTCAAAGAAAAAAAAGAAGCCTAAATAATGCCAGGCTGTGAAGAGAAGAAGTGAAATGCGTGATTGGGGCTCCCAAATATTTTCATTTGAATTATTTGGATAGATTACAATACTGACAAGGAAGTCAATAATTATAAAGATTAAAGGGAGGATAAACAGCATCATCCTTACCTTTATATTCACAATCAACAAAGCATTTCCTTTTTTTTTCAACATTTATTTATTTTAGAGAGAGAGTGTGTGAGCAGGAATAGGGGCTGAGGGAGAGGGAGAAGGAGAGAAGCAGACTCCTCACTGAGCACAGAGCCCTATTCGAGGCTCGATTGCACCACCCTGAGCCAAAAACATGAGTAAGATGCTGAATCGAGTAAGATGCTGAATCGACTGAGCCACTCAGGCACCCCAAAGCATTTCTTTTCTTTCTCTCTCTTTTTTTTTAAGATTTTATTTATTCATGAAAGACACAGAGAGAGAGAGAGAGAGAGAGAGAGAGGCAGAGACGCAGGCAGAAAGAGAAGCAGGCTCCATACAGGGAGCCTGATGTGGGACTTGATCCCAGGACTCCAGGATCATGCCCTAGGCCGAAGGCAGGCGCTATACCACTGAGCCACCCAGGGATTCCCACCCCAAAGTATTTCTTAAAAGAGCAATGTGCTCTCTTAACTGCAGTAAACAGCTTGGGCTTTAATTACATAAATGATTATATGAATGATTGCATCCACTTTGGCCCTCAAGTGGAATTTATGCAAGATTTCATATTCAACAAAAATGGGAAATGGGAAGAGTAATACATTTTGATCATAAAAATGTGACAATCTGGCTTCTCTTAATCAGTATGAAATCAGAGAATTCACCCATGAGATGGTGTCAGCTGTCATCATCCACTGCTAAGCAACCAATAAAAGCTTTAGAAAGTGTTTCATTCTCATCTCGGATCCTTTGAAAGAAGAGTAAGAACTTGATGTGAAACCTACGAGTGAGGAAACTACTTAACAACTTTCATTAGTTTATATGTAAATTAGCAAAACTGTGGACATCTCTAACTTGATCAAACCTACAAGGTATTTGGGGCAGAAATCAAAACTTCTGATTAGAAGTTTAAAAAAGGTAAAGAGCAAAACAAATTCCTTAAGAATTCAAGAAATTCAGGAAGTAATTGAGATATTTATGGAACATGATTCTTTTGAAAAATGAGGAGTATTGATGTTGCCTAAGGGTACAAACTTGGAATGAGTAGTTTATAAGCCCTAGAAATCTAAGGCAGAGTATAATGAATATGGACAAAAATATTGTGTTATAATAACAAACCTGCTAAGAGATTGGAACTTAAGTATTCCAACCACTAAATAAAAGGATAATTATGGAACATGATTAAGGTGCTAATTATCACAATGGCAACCACATTAGAATATATAAATGTATTAACATATTGTGTGCCTTAAATTTACACAAAATTATGTCAAATATATGTATAAAATGGCATTTTTGAAAAAAGTAAAGAAAATGGAGAGTAACAATTCCATTAGCAGAGGAAGAAAGCAAGTGATAGAGGGAAAGAATAAAGAAGTGGTATAAGGAAGATGCTTTGCCAGCCCCCTAACCAAGAGGTTAAGATCCAAATTCCATCCTTTGAAATGAGCTTTGTTGCTGACTTGAAAATGTTCCTTAATGAATTCCTAAAATTGCAAGCCAAAACAACACTTATATGTGAAACATACTGTGGTAAAGTAATTTCAAAAACAACTAACATTTGAATCACAAGTAATGTCAAGCTGCTCTATAAACTATACATGTTGTCAAAGGTAAACATGAGAAGTGGGATTGCCATTTTTACACAAATTTGCAACATATATTTTTTGAGCTCAAATTATAGTTCTAAGATAGCATTTCTTTTTCAATCTTGATGTAAGTGCAAAAGATATTTCCATATTTCAAATTCCATTTAATTATGCAATTGAGGAGTGTCCATTTATACTTCAATTGGAAGTGATGAATCTGCAATGTAGTGATTTGCTGAAAGGCAAAAAATGCCATCCAAATGATGAGTATGCTCAACTAAAATCATATGCTTGTTAGTTAACAATATGTAGTGGTATCTATGTGAAAAGCAAAGTTTCAAATATGAAATATGTAAAGTCTTAAAACACATTAACAGAGGAGCATTAGCTTGTATTTTGAGGAGAATATTAACTTTGAATCCCAAATAAGAAAAGGGTATCTTCCTTGCTCCAGAATTCCATTTTTCTCCTTACTGAACCTATACTACACCAGAATATTTTATTTTATTTTTTTTAAAAGATTTTATTTATTTATTCATGAGAGACACAGAGAGAGAGAGAGAGAGAGAGAGAGAGAGAGAGAGAGAGAGGCAGAGACACAGGCTAAGGGAGAAGCGGGCTCCATGCAGGGAGCCCAACACGGGACCCAAACCCAGGTCTTCAGGATAATGCCCTGGGCTGAAGGTGGTGCCAAACCGCTGAGCCAGCCGGGCTGCCCTACACCAGATATTTTAGTCAATTATTATTATATTATCTTTTGAATTTCATTAATACAAATTGTGGAAATTTACTTTCTCTCTTTTTATATAAGTATTTACATAGTATTCTTGACTTTGACTCTTATCCAGCTATCATAGCCTGAAATATATACTATCTGGACGTTCCCAGAAGTTTGTCAATCTGTGACATAAAATATTATCATTATATTGTAGTTTCTTATCAAGTATGTGCATTGGAGTATCTGAATGGCTTAGTCTGTAGAGCATGTGACTCTTGATCTCAAGGTTGTGAGTTCAAGTCCCAGGTTGGGCATGGAAACTACTTTAAAAAAAAGTATGTGCATTGATTCTAGTATTAAACACGAACATATTGCCAATCTAGTCATTGTCAAGGGATCGATAAGTTCTAGTGATTATTTTTCATTGTATTTCTTTGTATATTATTTCCCCCATTTTTCCTGATAAACAATAAATATGTTTACAACAAATAAATATGTAAACAACAAATTTTTACATTAAAAATGAAGGCATAATATTGATACAGGATAGAATAGAGATGCAGAAGCTTAAACAACTAGAATAGTAGAGAATAAAAGATACTTGAAGAAAATGTTGCAAATTTTATGATAAGTGGAAATTATATTTTGCTGTGGCAGAGCAATACAAAATATCTATCTTTTGTGTAAAGAAAAATAACATTTAGGGGCATCTAGCTGGCTCAGTCAGTTAAACGTCTGCCTTAGGCTCAGGTCATGATCTCAGGGTCCTGAGATCCAGCCCTGGGTCCAGACTCAGCAAGGAGTCTGCTTCTCTTTCCCTCTCCTTCTGCCCCCTCCCTCTTTCTCATTCTCTCTCTCTCACACACATAAATCTTTTAAAAAATGAAAGAGAAAGAAAAAAGAAAGTTATAATATTAAGAGACAATTTCAGCAAATACATAGTGATTTTGACAAGTTATTCCCTCCCAAAAGTTAAAAAGAATTGATAAAATTCGTCAGCTAGAACTAGAATTAAATGTGCAAAAATATTTTTAAAATAATTTTAAAAGAACCTAAGCTTTTAACTTTAGCCAACAATAAAATAGCTTGGTTCTTACACACACACACAAATAATTTTTAGATGGAGAAATGGGAAATATATTACTATTTCAATTATGAAAATTTGGTAGAAAATTATGAAGAAAGACTTTTAAAAGATATATCACAAAAAGTGAGAGATTTCAGTTAAGCTACAAAACAATCGTACATGAAATGCAAGACCTTTCTGTAACATCAAGGATCAACTGATTCAAACTTGTCTTTAGTCTCTTGTCTGTAGATGAGCAGTGTGATGTAAAACCATTGCCAAAGTAACATTTAATATGTATTTCTCAAAGGATATCCATATTTATGACGAAATATACTCAATTCATGGCCTAACAAATGGAACTAGTACCATAGATATTTTTGAATTTCATGTCAGCCCCAAAATTTTAGATATGAAACATTAGTTTCTGTCACAACAGGTGTTCCAATTTTGTTAAGCCAAAAGTCCTGATTTACTGAAATTTTAAAACAAGAAACATTCATCCCTTTCTGCTTTGTTTCTACCTGTGATACATAATGAAAATACATATGCCCCAGTATTCTAAAGCAAACTATGAACATTGCCATAGCATTTATTGAATTTAAAATCATTCGGGGAATATATGCAATGCAATGAGCCATCAAAAATTTTTGGAATCACTAAAATAAATAGAAAACAATTAATTTAATCATCTCGTGTTCTCTACCAGTGTTTGTTGGTTGAATTGTGGAAGAGTTGTACAAAGATTAACTGCATTGTCAATTCCAATTCAATATTTTCTTGAAAGAAAAGGAATGCTTGGCAAATATTTAAAATCCAAACATAAAACTTGGAAGTCTGATCTATATTTTCTTGCTGTTATATCACATTACATATGAATGAACTAAATTTGAAGCTACAAGAAAGGAAAAGCTTGTCTGTGAACCAGATATGTTCAAGAATATATGTTGCAATTAAGTCTCTGCATAATGAATCAATAATAATGATTTTACATATTATTTAACATGAATCAATATGAAGAAGCTTTAAACTGATTCACAGCATTACACAAATTGACCATAAAAACTACAAGAAATATTTGAAGGATACATTGTTGATATTAGGATATTTAGAGTTGATTTTCAATTTACTCAATATTCCTTTGAATTCAACTTTAATAATCATGGGTTAACAGAAGAGGTAGTGAATTTACTTAACTTGGATGGGAGTTTTGAAACCAATATGCTTCCTTTAAAGTTACATCAGTTTTTTAAAAAGATGAACAAGGGGATCCCTGGGTGGCTCAGCAGTTTGGCGCCTGCCTTTGGCCCAGGGCACGATCCTGGAATCCCGGGATAGAGTCCCATGTCAGGCTCCCGGCATGGAGCCTGCTTCTCCCTCCTCCTGTGTCTCTACCTCTCTCTCTTTCTCTATATCTATCATAAATAAATAAATAAATCTTAAAAAAAAAAGATGAACAAGTTTTGTCAATATAAATGTGCATAATAAAGGAAAAAAATTTGGTACTTGATTCAGTTATTGAAAAGCATTAATGTATATTTGGAACTTGGATTCATTAGCTAAATGAATCTAGCAACTGGTTACTTTGAAAGCCATATTTTCTTTCGTTACAGAAAAGAGCTAATTGAATCCAGAAATAAAACTATTTTGGGTTCCAACTGAGGTTCCTTAATAGCTTTATGTCCTTTGACAAGATTATTAACATCTTGTAAATAATCTAAGCCTATTTTGTAGAGCTGTTGTGGGAACCAAACAAAGTAGAACAGATACCGTGCTTAACACAGTGTTGGGCACATAGTAACCCCTAAATCTGTGGTTAATGATTAAAGCTGGAAATCAATAAGAAGCTAAAGTAAGGGGGTACTTGGGTGGCTCAGTTAAGGACCCAATTCTTGATTTTGGCTTAGGTCATGATCTCTAGGTCCTGGGATGGATCCTGGAATTGGGCTCCAGGTTCAGTAGGGAGTCTGCTTGTCCCTCTGCCCCTCTCCCTACTTACATGTGCACTCTCTCTTTCTCTCTCTCTCTCTCTCTCTCTCTCTCTCAAATAAATAAATAAAATATTTTAAAAAAAGAGAGAGAGAAGCTAAAGTAAGAAGTGATTGGAAGAATAAAAAGGAGGGAATGTATTCTTAGAAAGTTCAACTGGAGATGAGACATGAAGGTGAAGAAAAGAGGGAAAATGAGGATGGCTTAACTCTCAAATGTCTGCCCTGCAGGGAATAAGGACTAAGTTTAAATCTGGGGTGAAAATTCTGAGTTCAGTTTTAAACAGATCAATGATGGAGTGACTGGAAATTTAACAGGAGATGATGATTGGGTAAAAAACCTAGAGACAGAATCATGGTGAGGGGTGGTGGGTAATGTTTGTCTTTCTCTGACTGACTCACTCCTACTCTGCTGTCTTCCCCCAAAGTCTATTCCTCTCATTCTTTAACACATCTCTTTCTCCTGCTCTTTGACATGTCTCATCAATATTTTTTCTCCATGTGCCATCTTAATTCAAATTTTTATCACCTTATGTGGTTTCAAACAGCAGCCTTTGAACTGGTTTGCTAAGTCTCCTAACCTCAGCTTGATTTGTACACAGCTACCTGTACCACTTTTCAAAAACGTAATTAGATTAATCAAAACGAAATGCAATCAATATATATTTGATTTTACTAAAAATTTTTTTAGTGATTAACCGAAAATTTTTTTAGTGATTAACCAAAAACTTTTTTAGTGATTAACCAAAAAACCTGTCTCCTGTGGTATACATTAGAAGTTGTAAAATTCTTCAGCAAATACAATGAAACACTTCATAATATACATAAAAGTTACAGCTGCTCTTTGATAAGTCTCCTTAGATGATATTTAAAATTTGGATAGTTATGGGGTGGGGAGGGGGAGGGGCATGTTTTGAGTCCCACCATGGCTATCACACAGTTTCAGTTATTTAAAGTTTGCACCTGCCTTGCAACAGTATTCTCATTCCTAAAGAGATTAATATGCAGATCTGGCAGAGGACGGCAATATTAAGTGGAGACCAAATAACTTTGCCAACTACAGTTGATTATTCATCAGTTCCTAAACAGACTGATGTTGAAGAGTGGACTTCCTGGGATGAAGATGCCCCCACAAGTGTAAAGATTGAAGGAGGGAATGGGAATGTAGCAACACAACAAAATGCTTTGGAACAACTGGAACCTATTTTAAGGACATGACACCAACTATAAGGAAAACTCAGAAAAGAAGAAGAGAGAACCATTAAATTTTGGCATTCCAGATGGTAGTACAGGTTTCTCTAGTAGATTAGCAGCTACATAAGATATGCCTTTTATTCATCAATCTCCTGAATTAGGTGACTTAGATACTTGGCAGAAAAATACCAATGCATGGGAAGAAGAAGAAGATGCAGCCTGGCAAGTAGAAGAAGTTCTGAGGCAGGAGAAGATAGCAGACAGAGAATAGAGAGCAGCAGAACAACAGAGGAAGAAAATGGAGAAGGAGGCACAGCGGCTAATGAAAAAGGAACAGAACAAAATTGGCGTGAAGCTTTCATAACAGATGTTCTTCACGTGTCATCGTGCCAGTAGGAGAGATGTGAGCTCCACAACTCAAGCAGCATTTATATGGATATAAGAGTATTTTCAGAATACAAATACATTGCTTGATTTTTAATGCATTCATCAGACCATCTAGGACACCAGGATTCTCTCAGAGTACCTTGAGCTCTTAGTGATTGAGACTCAAAAAAAAAAAAAAAAAAAAAAAAAAGACCTACGAGTCAATTTTTTTTCAACATGCTCCAAGTGTAAGACAACTGTTTGCTGTAGAGAAATTATTACAAATGGAATATACCAGTACCTCTTCTAGTTAGTGTTTCTAGCTAAATATATGGGTGTAAATACTTTTATGGTGGGAAAGGACTCTGCTCTCTATAATGCTTTCTTTCATTTTGCATAATGATAAAATAAATAATTTTAAATACTCAAAAAATTTGGATAATCAGGCCACTTTAGTTTAAAATTATTTATGAGGAAAGCAATGAAATGAATGCCCTCAAATGCATACACATATCGTAGTCCCTGCTCTTACTTTTTAGCCCCTAATTGGTAGATCAGGAATCTGAGGAGTGTCACGTTATCAGGTGAAATCATGGGTGGGGGGTAGGGATGACTGGGTGATGGGCACTGAGGTGGACACTTGATGGGATGAGCACTGGGTGTTATTCTATATGTTGGCAAATTGAACACCAATAAAAAATAAATTTATAATAAAAAAATAATAAAATTAAATATAGACTTAAAAAATCAAAAATCAAAAAAAAAAAAAAAAACCCAACAACCTGAATTCCTTAATGGTCACGATAAAGTCTTTTCCTGTGCCTCTAGCACAGTCCCTCAGCTCCCACCATTAGAGACTAGGTTGGAGACAGAACACATATCCTCTAGAATACTTTTCCTCACTCCTCCCAGCAAAATTTATGATTCTTGTGCTTCCAAATACGTGTACTTTTTTCTTATTTCTGGTGTCACATTTATAAAACAGTTCAGTAAGTACTTGTTTTTACAGTATATAATGTTAAAGACACTGAGACCTGTGACTTTGTCTCCCTGGAGTCTAAGATAATGCTTGCCATATATGAGATGCACAATCACACTGTGTACATTACAATGCATTACAAGAATGATGGCCCCATCCCCTCTCCTCTCTTCTGTTCCTGTGAGTCAGTACCTGGGATCTTCTTGGCCGTGAACACTGCAGTGCAGTTTCCAACAATGGCATAGATCAATAAAGTATGATAACAATGACATTACTTTATTACCAAGAACTATTTTCCTTTCCCAAGCAGTGATTACAACAAAAGAGAGATAATAAAAATGATGAGATCCAAACTATAATCACAATTTCTCCCACAATTTTCTAAATAATTTGTTTCTAGATGGATAGACATATATTAAAGATTTATTTTTTAATATTCTATAGTTCTGTCTTTAAATATTCCAAAAGATTAAGTACTTAGATGTGTTGGGAATGTCAGGGATGAATTCCCTAGTGGAATATAAATTTGATAAATCATAGGATGGTCATATAACCTTTATCATCATGTCTTCAGGTATGTTTGTTTGTTTGTTTGTTTGTTTGTTTGTTTTTAGAGAGAGAGAGCACCACAGGGAGTGGGGGAGAGCGGCAAAGGGAGAGAATCTTAAGCAGGCTCTATGCCCAGTACAGAGCTGGACACAGGGCTTGATCTCACAACTCTGAGATCATGATCTGAGCCAAAATCAAGAGTCAGTAGCTTAATGAACTGGGCCACATAGGCACCTCTGCCTTTGACTTTTCAATAAGACTCTCATAATAAATACAGCTTTTTTTTTTTTTAATTTCATGAGAATATGTTTTCTGGGAAAACAGTAACAACAAAAACAAGAAAACAACCCAGCCGTACTGTATTGAGCACCCTCATCCCAGACCTGTGCAGATTTCATGACGTTACTTCTAATTACCCTCAACAACTGCATGGCCATAGTACCTCCACTGACTCCACTGATAAACAACAAGTCATCTTTAAAGATTTCCTATAAATAATCTGTCCATGAACAAACACCTAGTTGTTTTAGAGGAAATTTCCTTTTTTAAAAGATTTTATTTATTCATGAGAGACACAGAGACACAGGCAGAGGAGAACTAGGCTTCCCTGTGGGGAGCCCAATGTGGGACTTGATCCCAGGACCCCAAGATCATGACCTGAGGTGAATGCAGATGCTCAACCACTGAGCCACTGAGGTGCCCCTTAGAGGAAATTTCTTGAGTTAATATGCATCAATAGGATTCTTCATTATTTAGCTATGCCCCATTAAGTTCTGTTTTATCTAGGTGAGAAGATAGATGAGTGTTAAAGAACACTTGATTTTCATAGAGCTTCACTTGAGTAGAAGTGAAGCATACATACATACACACACCTGAATCAAATCAGGAAAGAATGCTATCTCCTGGTCATGAATACCTGTCCTCATTGGACTATCATAATACTAAGAAATTATTTTGTATTGCAAAATAAGCTGCTGAATGTTTGGGATTTGTTCAGTATCAATATTTGTAATGGGAAATGTTATTCACAGTTATGATTTATCATGAGGGTCATTTTGGAGGAAGAAGATATGTGCTAAGTTAGAAAGTACATTTGTGAATAATATTACCTAGGTAAACCAGATAAAAGAAGATAAGGAGAAGATAGAATGCTGAAAAACACTAGAATTTTAGAACAATGAGCAAAGATATAGAGATAGCAAAGGAGATTGCCCAAAAGTAGAGAATACAAACATGGTTATGAAAGGCAAAAGGATAAAGTTTCCAGAAAAAGACAATTGTTAACTATGCAAAATGCTATAGAGAGAGCAAACCAAAACATTCCATTCCCTTGCCCCTCAAGCACACATATCCTTCCTTTTCCCATGATTACATAGCTAAAGAGAAAAATAAGATTTTCGATGTGACTCTCTGAAATGTTCCATCTTTACCTTTATCTATTTTAAAAGATTAAGTATTTACTATGAAACTTGAAGTCAACCACAAGAAAAAATTTGTAAAGACCACAAATACAAGGAGGTTAAAAAACATCCTACTAAAGAATGAATGGGTTAACCAGAAAATTAAAGAAGAATTTAAATATACATGGAAGCAAATGAAAAGAAAAACACAACAGTCCAAAATCTTTGAGATGCAGTAAAGGCAGTCCTAAGAGGGAAGTGTATAACAATATAGGCCTACCTCAAGAAGCAAGAAAAGTCTCAAATACACAACCTAACCTTACACCTATAGGAGATGGAAAAAGAGCAACAAATAAAGCCTAATTCCAGTTGGAGAAAAGAAATAATAAAGATTAGAGAAGAAATAAATGATAAAGAATTTAAAAAAACAACAGAACAGATCAATGAAACTAGGAGCTGATTCTCTGAAAGAATTAACAAAATTGATAAACTTCTAGCCAGTCATATCAAAAAGAAAAGAGAAAGGACCCAAATAAATAAAATCATGAATGAAAAAGGAGAGATCACAACCAACACCCCAGAGATACAAACAATTATAAGACTATATTATGAGCAATTAAATGCCAACAAATTTGGCAATCTGGAAGAAATGGATAAATTCCTAGAAACATATAAACTACCAAAACTGAATCAGGAAGAAATAGAAAATCCAAACAGACTCATAACCTGCAAAGAATTGGAATCAGTAATCAAAACTCTCCCAGCAAATAAGAGTCCAGGGTTGGATGGCTCCTTACGGTAATTCTACCAAACATTTAAATAAGAATTAATACCTATTTTTCTGAAACTTTCCCATAAAATAGAAATGGAAGGATAACTTCCAAACTTATTCTAAAGGCCAGCATTACCTTGATTCCAAAACCAGACAAAGATCCCACTATAAAGGAGAATTACAGACCAATATCCTCTGAAGACTCTAGAACACTTATGAAAGAAATTGAAGAAGACACAAATAAATGGAAAAACAACCCATGCTCACAGATTGGAAGAACAAATACTGTTAAAGTGTCTATAGTACCCAAAGCGACTTACATAGTCAATGCAATCCCTATCAAAATAATACCAGTATTTTCACAGAGCTAGAATAAACAATTCTAACATCTGTATGGAACCAGAAAAGATCCTAAGTAGCCAAAGGAATGTTGAGAAAGAAAACCAAAACTGGAGGCATCACAATTCTGGACTTCAAGCTGTATTACAAAGCTGTAGTCATCAAGACAGTATGGTACTGACACAAAAACAGATACATAGATCAAAGGGACAGAATAGAGAACCCAGAAATGGACCCACAACTATATGGTCAACTAATCTTCAACAAAGCAGGAAATAATATCGAATGGAAAAAAAAAAAAACCTTCTCTTCAACAAATGCTATTGGGAAAATTGGACAACCACATGCAGAAGAATGAAACTGTACCACTTCCTTACACCATACACAAAAATTAATTCAAAATGGATGAAAGACCTAATTGTGAGACAGGAATCCATCAAAAAAATCCTAGAGGAGAACACAGGCAGCAACATCTTTGATCTCAGCCTCAGCAACTTCTTACTAGACACGTCTCTAGAGGCAAGGGAAACAAAAGCAAAAATGAACTACTGGGACTTCATCAGGATAAAAAGCTTCTGCACAGCAATACAAACAATCAACTCAAAGGCAACCAATGGAATGAGAGAAGATATTTGCAAATGACATACAGGATAAAGGGCCACTATGTATAAAGAACTTATCAAACACCCCCAAAATAAAAAATCCAAATAAGAAGTGGGCAGAAGACTTGAACAGACATTTTTCCAAAAAGAACATTCAAATGGCCAACAGACTTATGAAAAAATGTTCAACATCACTCATCATCAGGGAAATACAAATCAAAACCACAATAAGATACCACCTCCCACCAGTCAGAATGGCAAAAATTAACAACTCAGGAAATGACAGATGTTGTCAAGGATGCAAAGAAAGCAGAACCCTTAAGCTGTTGATAGGAATGCAAATTGGTACAGCCACTCTGGAAAAGAGTATGAGGTTCTTCAAAAAGCTAAAAATAGAACTACCCTATGACTCAGCAACTGCACTACTGGGTGTTTATCCAAAGGATACACAAATAGTGGTAAGAGGGGCACTTAAACCCCAATGTTTATATCCATAACAGCCAAAATATGAAAAAAGCCCAGATGTCCATTGAGTGTGAGTGTATATATACCACATCTTCTTTATCCATAATACACACACACACACACACACACATATACACATAAAACGGAATATTACTCAACCATCAAAAAGAATGAAACCTTGCCATTTACAAAGACATGAATAGAAAGAGGGTATTATGCAAAGTGAAATAAGTCAGTCAGAGAAAGACAAATACCATATTATTTCATTCAAATGTGGAATTTAAGAAACAGAGTAACATTGGGAAGGGAAGGAAAAGTAAAATAAGGTAAAAACAGGGAGGCAAAGGATAAAAGACTCAACTATAGTGAACAAACTGAGGGTTGATGGAGGAGAGGTGGGTGGGAGGATGGGGTAACTAACTGGGTGATGGGCATTAAGGAGGGCACTTAATGTAATGAGCACTGAGTGTTATATGCTATTGAGAAATCACTAAATTCTGCCCCTGAAACTAACACTACACTGCATGTTAACTAATTTGAATTTAAATAAAATCTTCAAAAAAATAAACATAAATTTTCAAAGACCTCACATCTACACAAATCAAACATATAATTTGCTATTTGGAGGGGCAAATATTATTATTGAATTCTGAGCTCAGAACATTAACCAATATTTGTTTTCTTATGTTCACATAACTCAATATCATGTGTCAGGTTTTAAGGGTTTTTAGTTAAAATCTGTGCAATTTTTAAATGCTTCTTTCATTAATCAGGAAAACTTCCAAATCATTGTATAAATATGTTCAAGTTTTGGTTTTGCTGAGAACTAAAATAAAAAGGAAAAGGAGAAATTGGGAAAATATAGCTGAAAAAATTGACATACCATTGAACACATTTCTTGTATATGAAATTCATTAAAGCAATTTCAAAAACACTAACATTCTTATTGGAAATACAGTTAAACAATAGAATTCACAAATTCAAAAATTCACAAAAAAGAAAATCTAAATAATCTATCAATATATGAAAGAGTAGCCAATCTTTCAAAATAATTCATTTATTAATCCAACAAATACTTATTGAGACATATTTTTTGTATCTTTTTCACATGAAACAGCAAAATACCATTTTTTATATAAAAATGGTAGTTTTAGAAATATATTATTCTAGGTTGATAAGAGCGTGGAGAAATGAGCACTCCAATATCTAAATGTCTCCGGAGAATTTTTAAAGGGTGCAATATTTCTCTATGGCAGATTAGCCACATATTTCAAAAGTTATGCATTTTCCTTCACTGAGAAATTTAACTCTAGGAATTTATGGTTAAGTAAATAATCAGAGATGTTCACAGGATTTATGTGCAATAATATTTATTGTGGCATTATTTATAATAGCTCCCAGAGGAAACAAGCAAAATGTCAAACAATGAGAAATTGGTTAAATAAATCATTATATGTTTACAATGATTGTAGGAAAATAGTTAATGACATGGAAAATATTCTTGTTATGTTGACATGTTTAAAAAGCAAATATCAAAATAATATTTATACTATCATCTTGATTTTCTGACTGCTTATAAATGTTTGAAAGTTCTCCGAAATATAAACAAATATACAGTTACATGTGAATATAATCCTTGCATATAATACTATAATACAAACTAAAATGTTGACAGTGATTACCTCTGAGGGCAAGACTTAGGAGAGTTTTTAAAAATTTGTTTCCTTGTGCTTTTTCTATATATTCTGTTGCTTCCCTATTAAATAAGCACCGCTTCTACAATAAGAAAAAAAAACTTACAAAATTGGATTTTTAATAATTAGGTCATTGATAACCTACAAGTAGTTTCAGTATGGTATGAGGGTGGAAGATTTTTAAATGTAGGTAAGTAGTGAGTGTGATTTGAGGAAGTAGAGGCAATGAATACAGACTGCACCTCAGAACACTTGGCATTTAAGTGCAAGGAGGAGATCCAAGGATAGGTTTAGGGGGAGGTAGGTCAGGGGCAAAGAAGATGGAGAAGATGGAAGATGGATATATATGTGTGTGTGTGTGTGTGTATATATATATATATATATATATATATATATATATATATCCAGGATAAAGAGAAAAAGTGAAGAAAAATGTTTATACATAAATCAAGGTCATCTAGAGATAGAATATCTTTCCTTGTTCATATAACTTTACCTATAGGTATAACCTAAAAGAAAAAGAAAAATGCAAAATGGTGTGCTAACACATAGTAAAACCTGTAAATATAATGACTGACATATTAGATTGCACTAGTCAAGATTCTCAGAGAAACAGAACCAACAGAATGTATATGTATATACACACATATAAACACACAGATAAATTTTATTTATATATATATTTATTTAAAATTTATTTTAAGAAACTGGCTTTCATGATTTTGCAGGCTGGCAAGTCCAAAATCTGCAGGATGGGCCAGCAGACTGGAGATCCAGAAAGAGCTAATGTTGCAGTGCAAGTTCAAAAACCAGTCTGCCTGCAGAATGGGCAAAAGACACGCACAGAAATCTCACAGAGGAAGACATCGACACGGCCAACAAGCACATGAGAAAATGCTCCGCATCACTTGCCATCAGGCAAATACAAATCAAAACCACAATGAGATACCACCTCACACCACTGAGAATGGGAGAAAATTAACAAGGCAGGAAACCACAAATGTTGGAGAGGATGCGGAGAAAGGGGAACCCTCCTGCACTGTTGGTGGGAATGTGAACTGGTGCAGCCACTCTGGGAAACTGTGTGGAGGTTCCTCAAAGAGTGAAAAATAGACCTGCCCTACGACCCAGCAATTGCACTGCTGGGGATTTACCCCAAATATTCAGATGCAATGAAACGCCGGGACACCTGCACCCCGATGTTTATAGCAGCAATGTCCACAATAGCCAAACTGTGGAAGGAGCCTCGGTGTCCATCGAAGGATGAATGGATAAAGAAGATGTGGTCTATGTATATAATGGAATATTACTCAGCCATTAGAAACGACAAATACCCACCATTTGCTTCGACGTGGATGGAACTGGAGGGTATTATGCTGAGTGAAATAAGTCAATCGGAGAAGGACAAACATATGGTCTCATTCATTTGGGAAATATAAAAAATAGTGAAACGGAATGAAGGGGAAAGGAGAAAAAAATGAGTGGGAAATATCAGAAAGGAGACAGAACATGAAGACTCCTAACTCTGGGAAATGAACTAGGGGTGGTGGAAGGGGAGGTGGGTGCGGGGTGGGGGAGACTGGGTGATGGACACTGAGGGGGATGAGATGATGGGATGAGCACTGGGTGTTACTCTATATGTTGGCAAATTGAACACCAATAAAAAATAAATTTATAAAAAAAAAATCACCCTCAGAGAAACATCTAAAATACCATTTGCCCAAATTCCTTGGCCCCATCAAGTTGACACATAAAATTAATCATCACAAAAGTACTATGAAAAATGAAAGTAGTTCTGCTGGGTAGCAAGATTTCAAGTTTTTCTTAATATTGTCTTTAATTCTGTTAAAGGTTAAGTATAATTTTCTAACAATTAATTCATACATGCTGTTCAAAAGTCAGAAAGGCTTCAACTTATAATGCCTAGTCTTCAACCACATAACAATTATGAGGTAATTATACTACCTATATGTTATCACTGACTCCTAAAATTTTTATCAAGCATCAGTGTGTAATTACATTCCTGATCTAATCTGAATAAGTCCCATCACCATCAACATTCACGGAGTGGAAACATTTAATTACACACATATAAGCATATGGGACACTAGTATAAATATGTGCCATTTGTGTCTTTTCAGAAGCAGAAGTCAAGCAGCATAGGTTGTAGCCATAACGTTACTACTAATTGGCTATGGCAGCTTGAGGATTATTCAAGGGACATGAATCTGACAAACGACAAAACATAAGAGTGATATTTGCACACTATTTTTAATGAAGTGTTAGAAGGAACTGATAATAGATTTTGCTTTGAAAATATAAAGAGGTCCAAGAAGAAATAAATATTTCTCCAATGACTTAGGGATAAAGAGGAATAAAAAAGATGTTAAAGAGGAACAGATTTTGCTTTCAGTCTCTCCGTGCTTGAGTAGTTTATAAGCTAGTCAGAACTCCCAAACTAGAGTCAGTGTTATCTTTTTTAATTGTCATAAAATGCTGAGAGGTAGGGACACCTGGGTGGCTCAGACACCTTGAGGGTCTGCCTTAGGCTCAGGGCATGATCCCAGGGTGCCAGGATCAAGTCCCGCATTGGGATGCCCGCAGGAAGCCTGCTTCTCCTCCTGCCCATGTCTCTGCCTCTCTCTTTCTTTGTGTCTCTCATGAATAAATAAATAAAATCTTAAAAAAAATCCTGAGAGGTATTATTGCCATGTTATAGATGTGGAAAATGAAACTCAGATTTGTTAAGAGACTTACCCAAAGTGAGTATGTGGTGTGATGCTTACTGGAACTTTCTGGTTGCCCCACAACTGGTAACAAGGGGCCCCACTAAATTCCAGGTCTTTTTAAAGTGGGAAGGAAAGGGAAAATACAAACCATCCCATTCCCACTCCAGATCTACTGATCTAGCCTAGCCAGCCATGGAGGAAGGGAAAGTTGTTGTTGTTGGTTTTAAAATTTATTTATTTATTTATTTCAGAGAGAGAGCACACAGATGGGAGAAGCAGAGGGAGAGAATATCAAGCAGATTCCACATTGAGCAAAGAGCCTGGTATAGGTCTCAAACTCACAACCATGAAATCAGGACCTGAGCCAAAACCAAGAGTCAACTGCTCAACTGACTGCACCACCCAGGCACCCTGGAAGGAAAAGTTTTTTATAAAGTAAGACATGGAAGCTTTAAGTAGACTCGACTTTAAATGATTGCGAGTAACCAAAACGTAATGGAATCTTTTCAAGATATGAGGTTAAAAGACAGAGAATGGAAAGCATTTTCACAGTTATCTCCTAAATCAAAAATATTTGATAAACCAATTACATCTGTGGGTGGGAAGTGGAGCAGTTGTCCAGGATCCTTTAAGAATCTCCACACAGAAATAAATATGTGTGCCAGGTTCATCAAACAATTATAAACACAAAACTGGAATGGGAAAGATACTACTTAATAGAGGTAAGAATAACCAATTGAAAATATTCAAAGCTACACATATTATGAACAAAAATTACCTGTGGGTTATAGTATTTTATGAAGATGTCAGAAGATGTTGGGTGAATCTTCTTTTGTTGTCTCAGAATTGATCACTGGGGCCACTAGGAGCTCAGTTGTGGATAAAAAGGCATCAGTACCTCAAATTCCAAAGACATGATTGCGATCAGAGGTTGCCTTTCCAGGCTTACTAAAAGGAGGCCAACTCAGCTCCACCACCAGAAAGCCACTTCTCCATTGGGGAGACAGGAATAATCACAGTTATGAGTTATCAGTCCGGAGAAGCATTTTACAGCTCTTTTCTCCTCCCTCCTTAGAGGATCCTGCAAGAAGAGAATTAATCTCCTATTCTGGACAGACATTTCCACAGGCAATCAACTTACTGTTCTGCCAACAGCTACCAAAGCAGGAGAAAAAAGAAAAGTGTCCACCAATGGTAAGGTTGACGGAAGGGATGGCAGCGGTTATCACCTTTGGGCTACAACCTGAACCTTGACCCGACTACCTTCTTTCTCTGAGAGCTGAATTTAGAAACCACTGCAAAAATCTTATTTTATTATACATTTAAGCAAGATCTGGCATAATTTAAATGCTAATGATTATATTTAGAATGCTTACCTCCCTTCTGGGTCTCCCACTGTAATTCAGGGACTCTTTTTTCAAAGGGACCATTGGCATGTCTACTAAACCCCTTTACACTCTTACCTCTTACATGTGAAATGTAAGCTAGGTAGGAGATACAGACAAAGCTATTTTGATAAAAGTATATATAATCTATAGATGATATCATATATAGTAGAGTCTAGTAGTGTGAAAGATATATTCCTCTCACTTGTAGTCTACACATACACATGTACATGTGTATATGTATCCTTTCCTTATGTAGTATAGAACCTTCCCATTAATTCTCCAGTCATGGGGCACCTGGGTGGCTCAGTTGGTTGAGCAACTGACTCTTGGTTTTTAGCTTAGGTCGTGACCTTGGCGTCATGGGATCAAGCCCTGTGTCGGGCTCCCCATTCAGTGGGGAGTCTGCTACTGCCCCCCCACAACTTTCGGCTCACTCGTGCTCTCTCTCAAATAAATAAGCCTTTTTAGAAAATCCTCTAGTCTTATTATGTTTGCAAAACTTCATTTCAAAATGAAATATTTTTAAAATACTGTTTCAATTATGAAGTATACTTGTAGAAAACATGGGAAATAGAGCAATATTTAAAGATGAAAATTTAAAAAATAAAGATGAAAATTTAAAAACATCATAAACCTCTACCCATTGATAACCACTTAACATGTTGGTAAAGGGAAAGATCGACTGTAGTGTTTTACAATATCAGTAATATGCTAAATGCAGTTTTATATCCCATTTTGAAATTCTTATACACATATTCATGCTTTCTTATTTGTGCTTACAAGTAAAAGACTTGAAAATAAATGTTTCTGAATGTAGAATACTATCTATAGCAGTAATAGCTCTGGGGTTGGTAACAGAAGATGCATGAACAATAACAGATTTCCAGGTTAAGAAAAAGACTTTAGAAATTATCGAATGATATTTAAAATATTTAACAAGTCATTATGATAAAGTCATTGATCAGAATGGACACTAGGCACAAATAATTGGTTTGTCTCCACACTTGTATGTCTGAGTATTACTCCTGAATAAGAGAAGACAAAAGCCTTGAGAAGCCCAATAATCAAAGGTCACACGATATTTGGCAACAAAACCATGACTACCATCTAAGCTCAATTTCCTGACCAGAGTTTTTCCTGCTATATCCAGTTGCCTCCCTATATGAAAGCTTTTTGAAATGTGTAAGGTGCTATTTAAGTGCACATTCTAATTAATATTATTAATATGGTTAAACAAATACATAGAAATTAGTATCCAACCTCTAAGGTGCTATTAGGGAGAGCAGTGAAGTGTTTTTCATAAAGAAATCTGAAAATTCATATGGCTTTTATTATAGATACACCACTTAATATAAATTCTTGCTGAAGGCAATATTCTTTAACTTTTTGTATATATTTAGTATTTCACAGTAATGTGATGTAAAATTTTAATTATAATTGTTCATATCATGAATAAAATACCTTTTTCTAAGTTCTCTGTAAATTCATCTTGACTTAATATTTAAAGAAATAGTTAGCAAAGTGTTTTTTTCTTTCTAATTTTCTTTCTCCAGCTAACTCATTCTTACATGTACCTGTGAATTATTCCACTTGTAAGTATAATAAATATAGCACAGGTTTATTTACTATGTTTCCTGGCTATGTAGTCTGATAGAAGCAAACCTGATACATTTTCAAGAAACAGTTCAAAGATTGTATTCATTGGATGACGTTTATTGAACACCTGCTTTGTACAATGCATTCAGCTAGGTGCTCAGTATAAAGGGGAAACAAAATAAGGTCATCCTTGTCCTGGTGGACCTTAAGGTCTAAAACATCAAAAACAAACAAATAAACAAACGAACAGCAACCACTCTGAAATACTACCATGGAGATCACCTACGGTACCAGAGCTTTGGAGAGCCTACATCACAAACATTCTCCATCAACATCGTTCTGGAAGGAAACATGTTCTGTTCATTTGATCTTATCTGCCAGCCAAATGCATAATAATTATCTCTCTGTGAAACTATTACAACAAATTGTAAAAGAAGTAGGAAGTGCTATCCGGGGGAGTTGAGCTGTTAATACATCCTGTTATCCCTGATGCATTTATCATATGAAAGTGGACATTTGAAACCATAAGCATAATACTGTTGGGAGAGCTCTACAATAGCTGTCACAGGACTTCACTCTTGCCTGTGCCTTTCTGGGGCGGTTCTTGAGCATTCAGATAAATCACGGACACTTCAGTTTTTCACTTGCACAACTACAAATGAGATATTAATATCTACCAATATCTGAAGGATGATGAGCTGTAATAATAAAACTTGTACAGTTTGTCAACTTCCTACTAATCCACACTCGCATTTTTGTGTCGTCCAACTCTGCAACTTCTTCCCCCATCAGTCCTCTAATATACTTAGTCTGTGGCTTACCTTTTGAAATTGAGTTAAAAAAAAAAAAAAAAGAAATCGAGTCAATCTCACCATTGTTTAATGGTATTGAATACAGTAGTATATTTTCTATTAACCAGGGTAATCAGTCAGAAAGAGAGAGCTAATAGCCTCAGATAGCCCTTCGTTATGGTCCCATGACACTATTTCTCCTCTTCATACTATTTGACACATTGCATTATATTTACTTACTTGTTTGTATCTCCCACTAGACTTAAATTCTGTGAAGGCAGCTAATATTTATTTTGTTCACCATTGTGCATCATTATTTCTCTAATGCCTAATGTATCTGGCACAGATAAAGAGCTTGTTCTATATTTACTTAATGAATAGATGGATGGACAATATTGCAGTGGACTCTAGGACTCTAGGACTCCAGGACTCTCTAGGACTGAGTCCTAGAGAATGGGGAGCATACACATATCCCCAGCATCTAGCATGTTGCCTAGAACTTAATAGATATCTGTGAATGTTCTAAATTGAAATGAGGAAGTTGGTCAAGCTCCTTCAGATCAAAGATTTTCAGATTGATGGAACCTTTAACAGTACATGTTATCAGTTTCCAGGTAGTTGAGCACTATCCCATGAAACATAAAAGTCAGACCAAATTGAAGTTAAGGCCTGCAATAATAGTTCTTTGAAACTATCTGTGAGGTAAAGCTATATCTGGTGTTAAAAGTTTAAATCTGCCAGTTTTATTCATTTTATGAAATCTGGATGAAGAAAAACTATTCCCAAAGGCTTATGGTTTTCCATCTAGCATCTTTTTGCGATTTTAAGTGAGGAAATTTCATTTCCCTCAAATATAAATATTCTGTATATTAAATGAATAATAAAAGGCTAATATAATTTTCAGTTGAAGGTCACATTGCAGGATTATTAAAGGAAAACACAACCTTTAATAGTTGTACTAGGAATAATTTTGTATAGAATAGCTCAAGACAAACTTGCATCCATTTAAGGAGTTGCCTTTTCTTATTATAAGGAACTAAATCAGTATAAATTATATTTAAATGAACTCTTCTACCTCTGAGGCCACTTTGCTCCTTGTGCTGCTTAAATTATTGCATATATATATGTTCTTTATCCCCCTCTCCTTTATTTTACTGAGAAGGTAATGGATACCGTAAATTCAAAGCATATAGTACATGCTCACCTTTCTTTCTTTCTTTCTTTCTTTCTTTCTATTTATCAGCTCATTCTGATTACCAAATACTATCTCACTATCATTTTTTCATCCACCCTCTTGTCAGTGTGCATTTGGCTTCTTTGTTTTTGCTACTTTAAATAGTTCTAAGGAAAACTTTTTTTTCCCCTAAGGAAAACTTTAGTGAACATGTGTCCTGATGGATAAGTGCAATAATTTCCCTTAGGTAAACACCGAGGACTGGAACTGCTGGTTTAGCATATATGTGAATGTATCTTTAAGTTCACAAGATAACCTTTTTATTTCAAAAATAGTTGAATGTATATTCCTACTAGCAATATAAGAGATTTTTGTGCAGCACTTGCTGTTGTGACTTAAGTTTTTACCAATCTAGTGAAGGCAAAACTGTATTTCATGGTTTGCCATTTCCTCCTGACTAATCTTCATCCTTAATATTTTTTTTAATTTATATGAGAGGAAAAAGCAAGCACAAGCCAGGTGGGAGGAGGGCCAGAGGGAGAGGGAGAACCAGACTCCAGGCTGAGCAGGGATTCCGGGGTGGGGCCCAATCCCAGGACCCGGGGGCCTGGGTTGCTCAGTGGTTGAGTGTCTGCCTTTGGCTCAGGGTGTGATCCTGGGGTCCAGGAATCCAGTTCTGAATAAGGCTCCCTCCAGGGAGCCTGCTTCTCCCTCTGCCTCTTTCTGCCTCTTTCTGTTTCTCAAGAAAAATAAATAAAATATTAAAAAAAAAATCCCAGGACCCCAAGACTATGACCTGAGCCAAAGTCTGTCCGGCTTAACACACAGAGCCACCCAGGTGCTCCCTTAATAATTTGATTCATGTTAAACTGGAGATTTAATAGGTACATTATCCATCTATCCATCTACTCAAATTCACTTATTCACATTCAACAAATAGAGAGGCACAAAAGTGTGCCAGATTTTGCTGTTTCTTTTTAAAGCATCTGAGTTTTTTCACTTGGATTAAAAGAAAGCAGAGCTTCTGGGACGGTCTCACTGCCCTAGAGAGTTAATTAATACTAGAATCACAAACACACTTTATGGAATGGAGTCTTTATGGAATAGGGGAAAGTACTTGGACGTGAAAGCTCAGCAAAAGGGCCAAGAGGTCTCCATGGCAGAAGCAGTGTCACAGAAGGGCTGCGGTCAAAGGGTGCGGTATCCAACAGGGTTGGGATCAAATCCTGCCTCCAGTTTACACCCCCATGACCAGTTTCTTTGTCTGTAAAGTAGTAATAATACTGCATTAAGTTTGCTAGACAATCAAACGCAGCAATGGAACGTAAAGTGTCCCGGAGTGCCTGACCCCCAGTAAACGGTAGGTCAGCCTCGGCTGAAGGAATGCTAGACATTTCGGAGCTCGGTTCCCGCCTCGCCCGCTGGGGCCCCTGCCGGCAGGCGCCTGGGCAGAGCGCTGGGCAGGACCCGCGACCGCGCAGCTATCTCGCCCACAGCATTTTCGAGTTTCTCCCTCCTACGGCCCCACGGGCAGCTCAGCTGCGACCGGGTCCCACGACACGGTCTCCTGAGCAGCAGCAGGATGCTGCCCCGCGCGGCCGCCGCACCGCGAGCGCGCTCCTGGACCTCCGCGGGCAGGGGTTCGAGCGCCGCCGCCGGGGACTCGTGCGGGTACGCTCCCCCCGCCTGCAGAGGCCGCGCGCTAGGCCCCGCCTTCGACTTCGCCCGCCTTTGCCTCCTTCATTTAGCGTCTGAACTCGGGTCACCTCCTACTCAAATGTCAGCAAAGACAAAATATTCGCGTTCGGCAGCACCCCGGAGCGAACCCCAGTAACTGGGCCAGGACGCGGCACTTTCCGCGCCAGCCCGCTCCCGCCTTCTAAGGGCCCGGGCCACGCGAGGAGCCGCCCCCTCTGACGCGCGACCTTCCCATCCAATCGGAGGCAGCATCTGCTAGTCCTAATTTGCATAGGAGCCCTTATATAGGCTCAGGGACCGAGCCCGCGGCTCCGTGGAAGCCCTGCGCTCCCCACCAGCGCTCGTGGTCTGAATTCCCTCTTACCCCAAATGCAACCCGGAGCCAAGACAGGAGCCCAGTCTGCGTGCGCACAGGGGAGCGTGGTCTCTACGTGGCACCGCACTTTCCAGGCTACGTCCCTGCGAGCGGCGCTGGGTCCCCATTCCGAGTCCTGCCGCTCACACCTCCCCCTGCGGAGCCCCGAGCCCCGAGCCCGCCGCCTGCAGCCTGCAGCCGCCCGCAGCCCGGGGCGGGAGCTTCCACGGCCCAAGGCAGGGCGTGCTCGAGCGCCCCTACCCCCGCCCAGCAACTACAGGTGCCAGCTCTTTCCCTGACGTTCTGGGGGCCCTTAAAAGGGCCTTTAGGAGTCTGGAGGGGAGCGGCAGACGCGGCTCAGCCGCCGAAGCCGTACAGGGTGCGGCCCTGGCGCTTGAGCGCGTAGACCACGTCCATGGCGGTGACCGTCTTGCGCTTGGCGTGCTCCGTGTAGGTCACCGCGTCGCGGATCACGTTCTCCAGGAACACCTTGAGCACCCCGCGGGTCTCCTCGTAGATGAGCCCAGAAATGCGCTTCACCCCGCCTCGGCGGGCAAGCCGGCGGATGGCGGGCTTCGTGATGCCCTGGATGTTGTCCCGCAGGACCTTCCGGTGGCGCTTGGCGCCTCCCTTGCCCAGCCCTTTGCCGCCTTTCCCGCGCCCGGACATTCTGGCAGCTCGGGAGCAGCCGAGGGCCGAGGAGCAGGCAGCTGGCGTTCGGGGCCGTGCAGACCGCGGCTTATATTTCCTGGTAGCGGACCTGTTTGAAAACCTCAAGGAAGTGGGCGGGGCTCGAGGCCCCAGGAGACTTTTGTCCTTCCAATGGCCAGCGAGGGAGCCGTAAGCGGGACAAGACTGATTTTTTTTTTTTTTTTTTTTTTTTTTTTGTGCTTTCTGGGAGAAACTTTTTAATTTTTGCCGTAAAATGGAGGGAAAAGTCACTGGAATGTATATTGCGTTTTGTCAACCCCTAAATCAAAAGAAGCCAGATCCTATGCGCGCTCGTTTCCTCTCTCCCCTCCCTCCCATCGCCTCCCACCCCCATCTCGCGCGCGAATTCTAATTATTTTTCAAAAGGATCGCTTCTCTTCACAATACCATTCCTAGACTAATATGAAAATAAATAGTAACCAGAAATGCGTGACATCTTGTTGGATTTCAAAGCAATTGTTTTACACCTTTTCTTTCATCTGTGGATCTTCAGTCAGTAGTGGGAGGGAGAGGAGATTTTTTAATACATCTCTTTTTCTCTTTTTGTGACCCCCGCAGAGAATTAAAATTATTTTAAAAAGTCTAACCTTACTCCTTCCTCCCTCCCCTCTCCCAGACTTTTTTCCCTTTCAGCGGCTTGTGCGCCATTTGCAGATTATCTGGCCTCCTGTGTGCACCCCCATTCCCCCAAACCCGTGCATATTTGCTTTTCAACCAAGTAACGATTTCTATGGTAATTTAGATGAAATATTGTAAACTTCTTCTCACTGCATTCAAACCCGAGGTTCTCACATCTCCTTACAAATTCAAAGCTCTTAAAATAATAGATGCCTCCACGGTAGCTTTGAAGAGTGATTTGTACTGCAAATCACCCATTAGGAGGCTCTCCATCCTTTTTTAAGAGAACCCCTGAACAAAAATGAAACTTTCAGTAATGTCACCGTTCTAGGTTACAGGACTCTGTCTTCCCAAAAGGGTTTACTGCAATAAAAGGCACCAGTATTTAGAGGATGATTCGTAACTCTTTCTCAGGCACTTAACATCTGAAGGAGGGAATATTACTAAATTCTGCTCCCTGGCAGGAGGCCTGAAAGATAAGCCTTTCCAGAAAAGTTTTATAGTTAATATTTATATGTGTGTAAATGCTTATAATTTACCCATCCTTACCCATCTGCACAACACAGAAAGTACTTCTTTTATTAAAGAGGGGAGCCTGGGTGGCTTATTCCATTTAGTGTCTGCCTTTGGCTCCAGTTGTCATCCCACAGTCCTGGGATCCAGTTCCACATCAGACTCCTCTCTCAGCGGGGAGTCTGCTTGTCCCTCTCCCTCTGCTCTCTCTCAAATAAATAAATAGAGTTTTTAAAAAACAAAGATAAAAGAGTCCTCAGAAGGGTGCTTGGGTGGCTGAGTTGGTTAAGCCTCCCACTCTTGATTTCAGTTAGGTCATAATCTCAGGGAAGTGAGATGGAGACCCAACTTTCACCTTCAGCAGGGAGTCCATCTGTCCCTCTCCAGGCACCCTGCTCCTCCATTCATTTGCCCACCCACATGTGTGCTCTCTAAAATAAGTAACTCTAAAAAAAAAATAATAATAATAAAGCCCCCAGAATACTGTTTGTATGGCTACAAAGAATCCTAAATAGTCATATTGTACTACGTGATTTTTCATCTTTGACTCACAGGGAAGAAGAAAAGTCTATCAGATCTGGAAGAGATCAGAATTCTAATAAAGCGTAAATTGATTATATTTATTAAGACTAAAAAGTCATGGTTAGAACATTTTCTTTTTTTTTTAAAGATTTTTATTTATTTATTCATGAGAGACAGAGAGAGAGCGGCAGAGATATAGGCAGAGGGAGAAGCAGGCTACCTGTGGGAAGCCCCATGCAGGACTCCACCCAGGACCCCGGGATCACCACCTGAGCTAAAGGCCGACGCTCAACCACTGAGCCACCCAGGTGCCCCTAGAACATTTTCAAGTTAGAAATCCTTCTTGTTTACAAAAATAAAAGGAAAAAGTGTCCAAAATAATAGTAAAAATAATTGTTAAAAGTTTTCCTTGATAGTAAAAATTTAAAATTTACAAAGCTCATGTCAGAAACATGTTAATAACTGCATCAGACATTTGTATGTCATTTATTCAGTTTAGCAGTTACTAGATGCTTACTAAAGTATTTAATCTTCAAAATTACATTTTGGGATAGATACAGAGCTTATCCAAGGTCAGCTGGTAAGTGTGGTAGAGCCTGCATTTGGACCAAGGCAATCTGGCTCCAGGATGACTTAATTATGACAATATGCTGTTTCTCAACTCTAAAGACGTTTGTTGAGTTCCTACTATACATAGGCTAATCATTTTTCTAGGCAGTAAGGCATGTACAAAAATCACTGAAAATGTGATTTCATTGAAATGAAGTATTTATTAGGATGGTGGGAGGGTAAATTTTACTTTTTTTTTTTTTTTTTTTAATTTTACTTTTAAACCTGGGCAGCTCAGTGGCTGAGTATCTGCCTTTGGCTTAGGTCGAGATCCTGGGGTACTGGGATCCAGTACCGTATCTGGCTCCCTGCAGGGGACCCTGCTTCTCCCTCTGCCTATGTCTCTGCCTGTCTCTCTGTGTCTCTCTCTTGAATAAATAAATGAATCTTAAAAAACAAAACAAAAACAACCTTACTTTGTTCCAAATGCTCTGGCTCTGCAATTTAGGTAAGGACGGTTGCTACTATTCTTTTGTCTTTTTCATGACCTCTGAGCGCCGCAGGGGCAGTAGAGAGCTGGAAAAAGGGACCACCGAGTGCCACCACAATGTCTTAGGCGACCTTATTTACCTCGGGGCTCCGAGTCTCCGTGGAGAACATGGTCAGCCCCGCAGTGATCAATAAGGAGGAAGCCAAGGCCCAGACTTTGTGTCTCAGAGACTGATCCTGCATCCTCCCCCTGGCATCCAGAGACTTTTCAGGCTCACAACGTCGAACACAAGAGACGTTGAGTTCTGGCTACGCGAGCTTGTTCTGCAGTCTGTGAAGAAAGCATTCGCGTCTAGTGCAGCGCTCTAGTTCCGCAGAAGCGAATACTGGCAACCTGGGAGCGGCAGGGCACGCGGGGAGCCCCGTGTCATTTGGTCTGGTTGAGAAAGTTCAGGTGGCCAGTCCCAGGCACCTTTCGGAGCCAGCTCTCCACACTGCTGGGCAAAGGGAGCATCTGGGCTTGCAGGAGACAGGCGCTGGTTTAGAGAAATGGCAGGCAGAGGGGCACTGTTGCCCCCCCCCCCCCCCAAGCGCGGTGTCTGGAGTCAGGTTAACTAGCTGCTAGGATGCTGCTGTACTGTACGGTGCGAGGAAATCCGCCTCGCGGGCAGGGCACCGTGGGGAAGGAAGTGGGGCTCAACTTGCGGCCTCAGGTGCTTGAGGCTTTGGTCGCTTGAGTGCTTTATACTTGTACGGGGTAGCTCTTCCGGAGTTTGCAGTTTCTTTCTTTTTTTTTTTTTTAATTTTAAGTTTTTTTTATTTATTTATTTATTTATTTATTTATTTATTTATTTATTTATTTATTTATTTATTTGAGTTTGCAGTTTCTTAACCGTGGTTCCTTAATTCTTAAGACGTCCTTTTCCTAGGAGCGAACTTGGACCCTGAAACCTCAGGAGCCGGTGAAGTCAACGGAGGCTCCGGATGCGGGGCGCTGGGGTCCCGGGCATTCATAGGAGAGGCTTTGTAAATGAGGGCTGGGAGTTTGCTCCTTTGACTGGACAGAGCTGGAGAAGGAGGTGCCTCTGCCCGGAGCGCTGGTTGGGAGCGGAGCCTGCTTGTCATTGGTCCCAGAGCCCCAGATGTCGCTGCGTCCAATGGGAAGGCGCTGCCCAGTGTCAGCAAAGTGGCAGAGGCAGTTCCGGCGGGGTACGTTGCAGTGAGCCACTCGCTCAGACCCCGCGGCTGTGTCTCCCGCCCTCGCAGGAGTTGTAGGCGAGGAGGTAACCATGTCTGGTCGCGGAAAGCAGGGCGGCAAAGTGCGGGCAAAGGCCAAGTCCCGGTCCTCCCGCGCGGGCCTGCAGTTCCCGGTGGGCCGAGTGCACAGGCTGCTGCGCAAAGGTAACTACGCGGAGCGAGTGGGCGCCGGGGCGCCCGTGTACCTGGCGGCGGTGCTGGAGTACCTGACGGCTGAGATCCTGGAGTTGGCCGGCAATGCCGCTCGTGACAACAAGAAGACCAGGATCATCCCGCGCCACCTGCAACTCGCCATCCGCAACGACGAGGAGCTCAACAAGCTGCTGGGGAAAGTCACCATCGCGCAGGGCGGCGTCCTGCCCAACATCCAGGCCGTGCTGCTGCCCAAGAAGACCGAGAGTCAAAAGGCGAAGAGCAAGTGACCCTGACGCCGCCACAGGGGAGCTGGCTTCCCCAGCAAGGGCTCTTTTCATGGCCACCCCGCAGTATTCTTTTTTTTTTTTTTTTTCCCCCAATATACTCGATGTCCTGGAAGGCTGGCGCGATCTAGTGGGGAGGTGGGTGGCAGGGGGCCCGCGGAGTCCGAGGCCAATAAAGTCGGTGAAAATCGTGTGGTCGAGAGAGCTATGTAGTGTCGGGGACCCTCCGGATGACCCGGGGGGCGACCAGGAGACCTCTGGAGCAGGTACTGGGGGGTCGGTTTCAGCCGCTTGTGGACTACTTGGGTCCGCACCCCCGAGGTGTTTTGTGGGCGGATGAGCGGGACCGCGGGGGGCGCACGGGCTGGAGGTGGGCAGAGCTGGGATCCCCTCTCGCCTTAAAGCAAAGGAGGGGCAGAGTGGGGTGCGCGTGCGGGGGCGGCAGGGGGGTTGTTTGTACGTCTCATTCCCAGGGCCTTCACTCTCCTGTCCTGTCTGGGCTGCTCCGGAGGACCCAGTTCCGGAGACGCAGTGGGGGGTTAGCTGGTGTCAAGCAGGAAGTTGGCTCCCTGACCGTACTTTTCAAAAGGTGGAGTAACTTTCCGTCTTGGAAAAGTAGACAGTGTCAACAGATTTTTTTTTCTCAGCCTGGTAGCTGTCGTGTTTTCATGTTTTGGATAGCAGGTTATTTTAATATACACGTTTATGTGCACATTTCTTTAAAATGAAGGGAACATCCAGTGATATGTATAATACAGAAGCATGAGTCATGAGTAAATTTGTTCCCCCAACACCCATGTTGCATAACAGTGCAGTGTCTTTAGTCATGAGCTACTTATGCTTAGGAGCTTTTTAAAAACGATTTTCTCATGATGGTCTTGTCCCCATCATACTATACTTCTTTGGAAATGTAATTAGTTTGATTTTGCTTCCTAACAACAAAAAACTTGCTTGAATGCTCTTAGGTTCCCCCACTGGCCTGGAGTAATGACCTCATTCCAACAGTCCGATAGGGGTCGCATTGCTTAGTTGTACCGCAGTGCTTTAGTAAACGTGAAATAAGGATAAATGACCGAAATGCAGGCAGTAACACATTTCAGATCAGGAATCCACTTTTAAAAAGTTAAACACTAGCCATCCTGTTCTGTCCTTAACTGATCCTTCCATTTCACCTTTTCCCACAAGTTTCATTAAAGCCCACAGGGCCCACAAGACAGGTTCCAGTTCTGATCTCACATCTTTGGAGTCATCCTTCCTATGAGTCAGAGTTAAAGTCTTCCTGAAAAACATTATGGTATTTCTTCATCCTTAGTAATGGGTGGCCCTTTTTCCCACACGGGCTTTCTTTATTTCTTCCCCAATATTTATTGAACTTTTAAATATGCCATGTACAATATTAAGGTGATGGGGGAGTACAGCTGTGAATAAGGCCAACTAGATTTCCACTCTTTTGGAGCTCACTTCTTTTTCTTGGTACCTGAAGACAGGCAGAACAATGAACAAATAAATAATATCAGAGAAAGGATTCACCTTCAGCTTCCATTGACACTTGTGTCTCTCTGCTGTTTGTGCAATGAATGTTGGGATTATTTCTCCCACATGGTCATCTTTTTTGAGGTATACAAAGATCAGGCTACACACACTTCTGTTAGGAGTCAGATTATCGCCCCCATATTCTGGAGACAATAGACCCCAAGGGTACCATGGGCAGGTGCCTAGATATCCACAGCTATTTACTCCACTCCTACCTTCCATACAGAAAGCTTCTTCATATGTGAAACAGTCATAACACCAATTTTGAGGACAGATTGTTCGTTTATATACACATTAGGCATATATGTATAGATATATCTATATCTATCTATATCTATCTATCTATCTATCTATCTATCTATCTATCTATCTATCTATAATGGAGATAACCAGTGCTGGTTTTGACGTTTAAGTCTTAATTTCCTATAAGATTTGGGGGGCCTGAAAGATTGATCCCAAAATGGTGACAAAATAAAAACAAGGGCCACCAGACATTTATAAGAAAAAAAAAAGCAATTTTTCCTTTCCCTCTGAAGATCACAGGAGTCTATCTAACTCTGTTAACCTGAAGAGCAAAACAGGCAAAATATTAAGTACAGTGACAGCGCCCTCCCCACGCCATCTCCACTGCCCTAAGGATTCTGTTTCTTCTCAAATACTTTTCCTGCTGCAAGGCTCAATCAGTCTCTCACGATTTCTGTTGCACCATTTCTGTTTTGGATGGTTTTTAAAACCTGAATAATTTATTGGCAGTTAAAAATGCATACCTCCTGCAAGATCAATGCAGCCTGCGATCCTTGATGAACAAACAGTTCTTGCCAACATATGATTGTTAATTTAAAAGGACAGTATTGCTTCAAGCACAGGACCACATAGAAGAAGACTTAGAGCAGAACTGTGTGGGATATGAATTCTGATTTTTTTCTAATGCATTTATAATCCATAGTTGTATTTATAGACACATGTACTCTTTCCTGCCAAGATAGGCCATTCATGTGGCAGGCTGTGACTTGGGCAGGATTTGTGCTTTGCTTTTCCTGTGGGGCCAGTCTTGTCTTTGTGTCTCTGAGAACTGGTCTGTTTAGTTTTGCCTGCCTGGAATCAAAAGGTTTAGTCTGTCCCCATAATTTGTGATGACTGGCTTACTATATGCAAGCTTCACAAATGCCCTTGCAATGTCATATACCATGGTGCCTAAGGACTCCAGCTCTCTGGAACAAGACTTAAGTTCACATCCACTCTGCTCCTCATTAGATGATTTGGGAAATGTTACTCAATTTCTTTAAACCTCAGTTTTATTTATTAAGTGGGCATAATAGTAGAGTTTATATCAGTGGATTTTGCAGAGGATTCATTGAGTTAATGTGAATTAGGGCATTAGAGTTTCCCATGTAGAAACATGCTCAGCAAATAGTAATTATTCTTATTTCCATGTTCAACTGGATTTTGAGTGAGTTGCAATAATTATGGGACCTACCGAAATAGAAAAGCATGGCATTCTAGCAATCCTATGGCTTTTCTGATAGCAAGCCATAAAAAACATTTAGTGGCTTTTTTACCAATGACAAGACTCCACAACTCAATCTATAACAGGAAAGAGAGTAATCAATAGCTAAAGCTTATTAACCATTCAGGTGAAAACCTTGATTTGCATCCCTCCCTCCAGACAACCTAGTTCAAGATTAATGGCTTAGGTACAGCCACGCAAATTTAAAAATGCAACCTTTTTGTTTAACAATTTATTGAGTATATATTATGTGTGAAACCTATTATGATTGCTGACCAGCTGTTCAGAAAAATGACTATAATATAATACAAAGATTATTACAATATAGCAGGCCACATTGTAAAGAAAGGGAGATACCCAGGGCGTTACAGTAACAGGGAATGGAGACACTTGTATTAGCCTCCTGGGGAGAATGGCACCTGAGACAGGTGTAGGTGTGCCAGTTAGCCTACATTACTAGACTGTTCTGGGCAGAGAGGCAGCACACACCAAGGCACAGGAGTCAAAGGATGATGGCTGCAGCTGGATGTGAGAGAATCTAGGGGCTAAGGTCTTTTGGGAGTGGATAAAATCATCCAGGGGGAATATACTTGCATAGAACCTATGTATAGATGTGTAAGCAGATATCGAAAAAAAAAAAGCTCAGCTGAAGAGGGGACATGGGAGATCTAATGGACTGGCAGAGGAAGGGGAGCCATGGACGTGGAGGGAGGACATGGCCTGAAGACTTCTCACAGCTTGGATCCCTGCACTCCTGGACACCCCCTAATTTGCTTATATTTTGCTGTATAATTAGAAAATGTTCTTTAAAAGTTATTACCTTCTATCCAGGCAATGCTGACAGGCTGGCTTAACTTACTAATGGTGATGGAATGGATATACATTTTTACCCTTTGTGCTTTTACTTTACACATACAGAAACCAGGGGCATATACAGTGACAAGAGCATTGTTTTACAAAGCTGAGAACAATGTTGGTAAAGAACCCTTTAAAAATATGTCCTTTATTATCATAACATTTAGTTGAATAGGGTTTTTTTTTAACCTGCTTTAATTTTATTTGAATTTTTGCTATTAATTTAAGTAAGTTTTACTTTTAAAGAAGTTATAGAAACAGTGATGACTTACTAATTCATAAAACGATGTAATTAATTAGGTAATTAATTTACTTTCTTAAGGGAAGGTATATTGCTTATAAGTATCATTTGTAGAAAGTTACAGTAAGTTTTATTGAGGCATAATTGATATAACATTTTCAGGTGTATAACGATGATTTGATATTTGTGTATAAGTAGTTAATATCTGTCACCATTCATAATTACAATTGTTTTTCTTGTGATAAGAACTTTTGAGATTTATTCTTGTAGCAACTTTCAAATATGCAATACAGTATTGTTAACTATAGTTACCATGCTCTACATTACATCTCCGTGACTTAATTATTTTATAGCTAGAAGTTTGTACCTTTGACTCTCTTTACCCATTTTCCCCAACCCTCCCAATACACTCCCCCAGCTCTGGCAACCACCAATTTGTGGTCTGTATTTATGAACCTGGTGTGTATTTTTTTTTAAGTTCCATATATACATGAGATCATACAGTATTTGTCTTTGTCTGGCATATTTCACTTAGCATAATACCCTCTAGGTCCATCCATGTTGTCAAAATGGCAAGATTTCATTATGACTGAATAATGTGTGTGTGTGTGTGTGTATGTACCACGTTTTCTTTATTCTTTCATCTATTGATGGACACTTATGTGTTTTTCATATCTCAGCTATTGGAAATAATACTGCAATGAACATAGGGGTGCACATATCTTTTCCAGTTAGTGTAGTGTAGGTATTTTCAAATGTTTAAAACAAGAGAAATTTGACCAGGACAAATTGAAATTTTTTAAAATTAGCTAATGTTTGTTTCCCAAGGGAGGGAAATGGAGTTAAGAGGAACAAAAACAAAACAAAACAGAACAACAAAAACAAACACAAAGAAAAGAAAAGAAAAGCCAACTGGCTTACTGCAGATACAAAATAACCACTGTAAAGCTTTACTTTGTTTTCTCTAGAAGGAGAGGGAAAAAAGTTTAGGTGTTGAAAAGCAGATTTTAACATATACATACAGAAAAGAGAATGGTAGCACATTTGGATAGTAACTCGGGTCCTTGATAATTTTATCAAGCCATGCAGTTAAAAAGCCAATACTGCTTAACTCCAATGTATGGAAACAAAAGAGCGATAAGCCCTATACTAAGTTACCTATTTTTTAAAGGCAAATCAGACCAATGATCTGCTCATGAGGGTTTATCTGCTTTCAGTTTTAAAGTACTTCTCAAATGAACTATCTTGTTCATGTCAAAAGCCCAGGTGGTACCTGCAACTCTAAAATATCCCTGGCGAAATTGTGTTTTTCAGGGAGAGAGGTGTACAAATTTTTGTTAAAATGAGAAAATATGAAGGAAGCAAATGATTGGCCTGGAAGAGGTGCAGTGTTAGATTGTGATGGCTAGGAAAAATAATATGGTTTATAAAAATGGGTAATTTCTGGTCCCCACAACTTGGAGAGTGGCCAGTCATCACTGATCATAGGCCCAGACAGACAAAACTAAATGGACCAGTCCGCTGAGACACAAAGACAAAATGAAGCCGAACTCTTTACCTGATTTAGAAATGGCGACCCCAAGCAGTTTGTCCTATGGTTTCTGGTCTTAAGAGAATTGAATGCTTCATCTCTCGAGGGTTAGCATGAAAGCAGACTTATCAGACTTATGTCCACTCTCTCCCATGGACTTTGCCTCTTAGGACAACACAAAATACCAAGCAAGCCAACAAGCAATGAAAGCAGAGAACAGAAGACCAAAACCAATTTTATTGAAGAACACTAATGTGAACAATCAAAAAAAAAAAAAATTCCAAGAGCTCTTATTCAAAGGGAAATAAAATTAACTCAACACTGAAGCTTTAACAAAATATAGGAACTCAATTCAGCATGAACTTATCTCCAGGCCCTAAGCAGGTGGCACCTTATCCATAGAGACTCACAAGGGGTCTCAGATGTACACAGTCTTACCAAGTTGAGAGTCTTGGTCCTAGCAGTGGGAGCTTTAGCTGAATCTGTATTTTTGTCTATGCCCTTCAGCCAAACACCACGAGGAACACACTGGTAGTTGAGCAAGTTGGATTTTTGCTTGCAGAATGGGAGACACATACTGTGGGGAAATGTGGGGTGTCTCACTGAGAGGATATTAGGATTTATTATAGGTTTCAGTTTGTGATCATTGGTGTAGGGGCTTTGTATAGGATTGCATGTGGGTTGGGTAAGTCTGTGGGTTGGGTAAGTCTGATTTGGTAACTTAATACATCTAAATAAGATGTAAGGAATGTAGTGAGACTGTAGCTGTCATTGGTGAATCTGGCTAATGTACATTGGGCTGTTTGGTCATTTTTGTGATTTGGATAATGCTAGTGGTTTTGTATTCAGACGTGATTATAGAGTATTCTTGTTTTTGTTTGATTTTTCATGGTCCAGAATGGCCTTGTCTGGTGTTGATGTTCTATGAAGTTATGTTCCACAGAATAGCAAGGTGTAGCTGTCAAGCCAACTCCTAGTAGCACCAAGGCCTGGCTGATAGTCGAGGCCAATTACAAGCTATCATGGGCTGCTTTCCCCTTTCTCAATAGCTAAAGAATGAAATGTGACACCCAGAAGAGAGCTTGCTGCACCATCTAAGTAGATAAGAACATCTCAAGATAAATGTTTGCAGTGTCCAAGCACCATCAAAAGAGGGAGCTACTGACTATGGGTATTTCATTTACATAGTTCAAACATCCAAATCCTCTAACAACATCCCCTTGTTTTCATGTTCGTCAAAGAACTTTTTATCTTGAATTTAACTTTTTGCGTGTGTCTTTGTATAGGTTGTGGTTTCTTTAACATGATAATCCATGTATTGCTAATAATAAATGATGCTTTAAATTTAAATGATATTTGTATATACCTATATATGTTTTTTATGTATTTAAATGTGTATATTAAGTAAATGCCATGACCTCACTTTCTTCCCGTCTTCCAATATCCTGCTCCCCATTGCCCAGCCCAAATACAAATCAGTAAGTTATTCTGATTTGAACTCATGTCAGAAAAAAAACATTAAACTCAATAAAAAAATCTAGACATTTATTTATAAGCTTGCTAAGCCTCTGTTTTCTTATGCATTAAAAATAGGATAATCACATCCATGCCTATCATAAAGCAGTTAGGGAAGAGTGCATGGTAAGGGCTCAGTAAGTTCCTGTGATTGTTATGTTCATCACTTTACATCTTCTATGTGGCTTTTCTCTTTCCCTTTTGTATTACCCTGTCTCTGAGTCAGTGTTTATGATCCATATTACCTACCAGCCTGCTGCACTTCATACTTTCTCTGCCTATTTCAGGTTCCCATAAGGTTTTCTCCCAGGGACCTCAACCTGAGCCTGTTCCAATCTAGACCAGTTCCCTTCCTTCTACTTCCCCCTTCCCTAGGTCTGAATTTCTGTTCTGATCATTGGATACTCTGGGCAAGTTATTTAATCATTCTGTGCCTTGATTGACACATCTGTAAAATGAAGGAAATGACAGTGGCTGCCTCACTCGGATGTAGTAAGGACTGAACAAATTCATGCACAAAAGGCAGAAGGCGTTCCAAGAATGCCTGGCACACAGTAAATGTTCTGTAAGTGTTAGCTGTTGTTATTATATGTTTCCTAATAAACTGGCACCACACCCTTTATAAGTCCCCTGAATATTGTCAGTGCCATGCCACCAAAGCTGTCAGCTAGTGATTCCGTTCTTATTTCTCTTTCTGCCTCATCCCCTATGTCACATGGATTATTCAGGATTGTGCTTTCTGTCTCTGAACTAGATCTTCAACTCCTCTCCTCCACCCTCCTATGCTAGTCTGAGTGGTCTCCTCTTGCGTACCCCAGCTCTGGTCTTTCACCCTGCAGCCAGACTATTCCCTGCCTCACAAAGCAAATGTTATTCTGGCAAGCACATTATATTTCCCATGTGCCAAACGCTACTCTGAGAGTTTTATGATTTAACTCATTTGTTATCTATGTTCAATGACTTTTCCTTCGTTCATATGTTATTTATTTATTCCATAAATCTTATATTTATTCAATAAATCATGAGCTCAATCAGCCAGGGTCTTGCCAGGAAACAGATGGCATGCCCAAATATGGTGATTTGAAAAAAGTGTAATGATGGGATTATTTACCATGATGGGAGGAGGGTGCAGGGCAACTGCATGGAAGAGTTACTGACAGCTGGGCTCCACTATCACTCCTATGCTTGATGGAGTGAAAGGAAGGAGTGCTCACCAGATCTGGTAGGAGGTTGTGTGGAGGGAGCCTGCATGACAGGAAAAATGGAGGGAGTCTAATCTAAGACAGCCAGTAGGGAGGGGCCAAGGGAGTCATTCCCATGGCCTCACTTTCCTTCCTTCCTCAAAGCTCCTGCTTCTCATCAGCCAGCCCAAGTGAAAGCCAAAAGACAAAAAGGACCCCTTGATGCAATCGCTACAATTCAATTGCCTGGGGCCATAGAAGAGTGGAAAAGTGTAAAGTGGAGTTCATGGGGACCAGACCTCTAGGTAATCCAAACACAAAGTGAGCAGGTCCCCACTGCCATAGGGAAGAATGTTAACTGGGCCTTGCCTGGCAGGATGAAGGTCACTCCCTCATAAAACCCTTGACCTGCAGATTGCCAGCAAGAGCAGAGAAGATGAGATCTCTGTGTTCCTGAAACTTTCATAAGAGCAGACCTTGAATGAAGTTATGAAACCTGGAGATTCCAGCCTGTTCTTCCACTTTTCATATATATAAAAAAATAGTGTAGAGTTCACACTACAAATACATATGCATATATATGTATATATAAAAATATATATACACACCACTCACCATCCATATAAAGCTACGTCCCATCTCTTCCAGCAGCAGAGGTAGAGGCAAAGGAACTCACACCCACTCTTCTTTGCTTCAGCCCCTTGAATAGAACTAGCCCCATGTTTAATCTAACTGCAAAGAAGGCTGGAAACTGTAGAAGAGCCATTAGAAAATTTTAGTGAGTACCACTGTCTGTCAGGGTTTCTCAGAGCATTTTTTGCTCACCTCCTAGTTCTGAGCTTTGTTTTATTTAATGTACTCCTGACATGGAGACTGCCAGTCAACCAGGGTTCTCTTGAGATCTTTTAAGAACAAAAATGACTCCCTAAAAAACCTTTTATCATTAGCTAGGGCACATAAGCTAACTGTGCCTAACCGGTTGCCTGGAAGAAGCAGCTTGAGAAATACTCCATTTGTTTTTGTCAGAGAAATCGGTGCTAATAATTTTGTGACTAGGTTGTGACAGAAGGCTGGGTTTTCTTCACACTCAGTGATAGATGTGTCAGTTATGGATTTATTGCCTCTGAGCTCCACATTCTAACTTCAGTACTTGCTCTGTGAAAAGAGGCAGAGTTCTTTGAACAATTTTTCCATTTTGGTAAGTATGCTGGTCTCTCTCAGTAGAAGGTATGGAGCGACTTCATAGGAGAAAGGGATATGTCTTGCTGGCTCAGGCTGCTGGTGGTAGTGGTGGGTAAGCAGTGAGGTGTGAGGACATCAGGTGGCCATCTGTCCCAGCCACGTGTCCACAATGCATGGTCTGTCTGTGACCTGGCAGCCCCAGCTCAGTCTGGGGACTACCTTCTTACAGCCTCCCACCGGGAAAACACTCTCCAGGCCTCTGGATTTTAGCAGTGCCCAGACTCCCTCTCACACCAACCCCCCAGAGCGGATCTATTATGGTCCTTTCCTTGAGGTCAGGGAGTGTGACGGGCCACCTGCCTGCAGTGCAGAGTTCACACTACAAAGGCAGCATTGAGTCAATGTGACAGAGACTCTATGGCTCACAAAGCCCAAAATATTTACCATCTGGCCCTTTATACAAAGTTTGCTGATCCCTGTCCTAGTTGAAAGAAGAAACAAATAGAAATACAAAATAAAAAACCAAATTAACATAAGTCATCTATCTAAATAATTGTTCTAATTTTTCTCCAGAAATGTGGCATTTTCATGTTATTCTTTACTTTTTAATGTTAACCATAAGTTTTTTCTCAAACATGTGTGTTATGAATAAATTCTCAGAGTACAAATATAGATTTTAAAATAGGCCCTCCTGTGATCTGGGTTACTCAGCAGTACAAATGGTTGTAGGAGATGCTGGATTTCTACATTATCTGCACTTTGATTCTCTTTATCACTCAAAAAAGCCAGCAAATATTATTTGAAGGTATGGAGTTTTTTTGTTTGTTTGGGGTTTTGTGTGCAGTATGTTATGCCTAAGTATGGCAACCTTTAATTTTTCTTGAGATTCTATGATATAAATGCTACTGGATCCTAATTTTCCTTCCCAATATTGCTATACAAATCCTTAAAACACTTAAAAAAATTTTTTTCGGGATCCCTGGGTGGCGCAGCGGTTTGGTGCCTGCCTTTGGCCCAGGGCGCGATCCTGGAGACCCGGGATCGAATCCCACATCGGGCTCCCGGTGCATGGAGCCTGCTTCTCCCTCTGCCTGTCTCTCTTTCTCTCCCTCTCTCTGTGACTATCATAAATAAATAAAAAAAATTTAAAAAAAAATTTTTTTCTTAACAGTATTCTTTAAGTGTTAATTCTCCTAGTTATCAGTTCTCCTACTTATTCTCCTAACTTATCAGGTAAATGTGATAGAATTCTTACTAAATAAGGATTCATTATGGTAAATTGCAATAGTAGCTTATTTTTAGGCTTCGATGCCTAATGGTCTGTTTGAATAGGATAATAGGTCAAGGAAAACATGTATTGGGGAAGTGGTGGTCTTTTGTTTGCAAACTTATTTTTTTTTTAAACATAATGTTTCCTCCTTGGTTGCAGCAAGGAGCTAACAATTAAGGTAATTTGTTAACCTTTAGAGAAAACATTTCCATTTTTTTTTTAAGTTTGCACCTTTTTTTTTAAGATTTTATTTATTTATTCATGAGAAACACAGAGAGAGAGAGAGGCAGAGACACAGGCAGAGGGAGGAGCAGGCTCCATGCAGGTAGCCTGATGTGGGACTTGATCCCGGGTCTCCAGGATCACACCCTGCGCCGAAGGCAGACACTAAACCGCTGAGCCACCCAGGGATCCCCAACATTTCCATTTTTTTAAAAGCTTCTTTTAAAGGCTTTTAAAGCATAAAAAGATTATAAAGGTATGATGAATTATATCTTCACTGGCACACAGCATATAATAGCTGTCAGATTTTTTTCCAAGTTTTTCATGAGCACAGGTTAAGTAAAATAAATTCTTTAAAAAAATAGCATTGGTAAATACTGTATTCAAGGTATGAGATGGAAGTATATAGATGTTGAGGCTTATCTCTTGAAATTTCTATGAGGATCCCGAGGATAGGAACATCTGATTTTGCTTGCCACGGGTTTCCCAGCACCTAGCTCACATTAGGAGCTCAGAGACTATCTGCAGAAGTTTATGATGTGCATGCCTCCCCAAACCCTCAGGTAGCTCATTCCATCAATCACTCTTCATTCTCCAACCTGTCCCTCCTTCCTTGATCTTAAGCCTCAGCAAACTTGCACATGCTGATTGAGCAAAACCCCTGTGCTTGCTCAGTCCTTAGCCACCTGCTCCGTCCTATCTACTTTCCTTCACAGCCACACTCATAGGCATTCTTAGAAATAAGAGAACTGTGGTAGGGAGACAGTTATTTTGGTCTCACAGAAGTCCCAGCTCCGACCTTTGCTAAAAGCTCTTAATTCCAGGAATGTAAAGAACAGAAAAACTTCCCCACAGCTCACTTATACCTGAACCCAGGACTCGGTGGATAGAAATTATGTACAGCTCTGCTCAGTGAAGGTTTTAACTCCAGGAGTGCTGCAAGGCCTGTCCTCCAAACCAATCCTGGTGGATGACCATTTCCACGTATTAGACCTGCTGCAGTTGGAATTGAAGACAAAACATGAGTGTGCAGTTCCATATGGGGTGGTGATTGTGGCATCTTGTGGCCTTAAGAATTACTTGAAGTAAAAAAGAGTTTAAGAAAATATTAAAAAATACCTCCCGAATCTGTATAAACAAAGCAATGTTTTATAAGGGGCACAAATTGGAATGTGCAAAAAAATTAGAATCGAAACTAAACTGACCTTTGGATGTCATCTAAGGCTTTATGCTGATTCCATGCCTTGGCAGACTGTTGTGAAAACGACTTTAAGGGGCAATTATTGTATAATAAAATGACACTGAGAAGGAAACAGTATTTATCCATATTATCTGATTAAAGATTTTTACCAAGCTTAACATTGATCCAAGCATTTTTTTGAAATCACATGTGAATTATGATCATGACAAATGCCGACTCAGAACCTATCCAAATTTTGAACGGGTTACCCTTTCCTGCAAATAGAGGTAACATACAAATGTGCCAGATTTTACAGCTGACATTTCAGAAAATAAAACTAGCGATACTAGGAAATGACTTTATGATAAACTGAACAGCCTAATAAATGTGAAAACAGAAATCTCAGAAAAAATATAAACTTCAAGCAAGAACACTAAAAAATATTACAGACCAAATACCAAATAATTGTTTACATTTAAAGTATAATATTGACTTAATGATGATAGAATGGTGTTCCATCCTAGCATCTAAATGATCAAATATTCAATTCACTTACTGGTTATACTAAATGACTATACTGAAAAAAAAAAAAAAAAAAAGCCCAGGGCACCTGGGTGGCTCACTAGGTTAAGCATCTGCCTTCGCCCTGGGATCAAGCCCCAAATCGGGCTCCATGCTCACAAAGGAGCCTGCTTCCCCCTCTCCCTCTGCCACTACCCCTGCTTGTGCTTTCAGGGTCTCAAATAAATTCTTAAAAAAAGAAAAAATCCAAAATGACCTATAGACTGGTTTGACAAGACTTGCTTTAATCTGAAAGAGTAATTTCCAAGAAAAGTTTCATACACAAAGGATCTCAGAAGAGAAATCTAAAAATCCATCAAGGAATCACTTGCAAGAAAATAAAAGCCTTATCATATTATTGTACTATTTTTTTTAGGATACCACCAATTTTTGATGACATGGGATCATGTGACAGGTATTTAAGATACAAAGTAAGAATAGGTATGTCTAGTCTAAACTCAATGCACACATTGTCTCACTGTGCATGTGTATCTTTGTTCATAAAATATTCATACTTTGGGCCACTGGCTAATTCACACAACTCCTTTAGCTTCAATACTCTCATCTATAAGATGGAAAAAATATCTGTGAAAATTATTAGGATTACTGGCTAGCTGAACTAGCTATTAAAGCACTTTTTAAAGAAAATGATATCAATGTAAATTAACAATATTGAGCATTCTTCATTTTGTCTTTTAATAATAAAAGCTCATAAAACTGACAAATTCAATAAAATAATAGTAGTCACCTTCTCTAGCTATCTAATAATTTAGACACGGTTTAAAAGAAGCTTTTCCCATCACTAAGCTCACAAAGCTCTGGAAAAGTAAATAATCCTTGAGAAGATTCATGTTCTATACAATAAATAACCTTTCAATTTCTCCAAAGCCAGTATAATCCCGAAGGAAAATAATTCTTTTCTTTATCCTTAAAATTTAAAACTTAGTTTTAACAATATTTTCAATAAGATTCTTATTCTGTACCAGCAATGGCAGTTCCCTAAAACAGATTTTAAATCCTTGCTTCTTTTCTGCCCCTAACACAGATACCATATTTATATATCATCACTAACACAGAGGATATCTTGGTGTAGAACATTTATTTATTTATTCCACGAAACACTCAAAGTTTAGGTCAGTGGGAAATAATTTTAATCAAAGAATTGTACATTTTCTTCCCACATATCTTGCTTTGTATTAGGAAATGACATTGCGATCCATTTCACTAAAATATTACAAAATATTTACAAGAAAATATTAAAATAACTCAAACACAAAAGGCAAGATGGGGTAAAATAAACTGTTTTTTTTTTTTTTTTTTTCCAGAAATCTCTACTCCAGTGCCCACTGCACACAAGAAGAGAATCAAAACAAATAAGTAACAAGATCCCCTCGATCACAAGTTTCCAAAAAACTGGAGAAGGGGAACAAACCGGATGAAAACGGTGGTATGAAAGGGAATGGATGTTAGCAGCACTGCTTCAATAACCAATTTATTCTGAATGAAATAATCCTCTCTTATATGCAATAAATTCTGAACAAGGCTAAACTTTAGGATATTCCTTGAACTGAAATTTAAAAATACCCTGACAGTGAAAGTCGCTCTTTCACTAAGTTTAGTAAGAGCCTCTTTCCCCACCAACCTCTGGTATGAACAGAAACGCTCTGGCATTAAGAGCTGTCACAGTAGCCCTTCCATCTCTTTCATGAAAGCTTCATAAACATCATCCTTGGTCTGAACGGAGACAGGAACAGATGGACCAGATTTGGGAGCTGCTTTGGCAAGAGGCACAGCAGAATCATCCTCTGACTTTCTTTGGGGAGCAGCAGCAGCCCCTTTATTCTCCCGACGTACCCTTAATGCCGTGGGCACGAATCGAGTAATCTCTGCCTTGGGATTAGTGATCTGTGGCTTGGCACTGATGGTTGCTGTGGCTTTCTTCTCAATGGTGGCTGCGCTTGTATCATCCGCCTTGGGTCGCTGAATCAAGTTGGGTGGAGCACTTAAAACCCCCGGGTTGGGCAAGGGAGCTGGTGGGAAAAGCCCAGGTGGGGCAGGTCCAAGTGGAGGCACCAAAGGTGGGCGCATCATGCCAGGACGAGGTGGAGGGATGCCTAAATGAAGGAGAAAACAGGCAGGTGAACACCATGAGAAACAGAGGCTGACAATTTTTTAAACATGGGCAATTTACAGAAAACAAGCTGAAACTATGATGCTCAGGAATAGATTGTGATAGTAAGGAATATTTTACTGTGAAATAGTATTCACTTTCAGTCTATACCCCTGTACTTAGGTTTTCTTCCTGAGTAATGCACTGTCTTACAATACAAAGTCGACAACACTAACTGGTTTCAAGTATGATTTCAACTCTGAAAGCCCAAGACTCTACTCTAGCTGTATACTAGACATGTTATCAAGGCCAAGGTTGGGAGTTACATTCTCATGCATTATTTACTGATTTCCACACCATTCCTCCGCTGAAAAAGGTAACCCAATGGCCAGGAAATGAAATTTTAAACATCAAAGGACATGAATGTAACTAATCATGGTATGTTACCATCAATGGAAAAGAATTCAAGTCCTTTGATGGTTCAGACACCACCACTGTCATTTACCCAAAATTGCAGATTTGATTTTCTTCAAATGCCACTTTTAAGACTGAATAAAAATGCCAAATTTCGTGGAATCTAAGATACTATTGCTTATATAGACTCATAATTATTCCAGATACCATGGAGAGTCCAAGCTGGGGAGCTTCAAAGGAGGCCTTCACATTAGACTGGGACAGTGTAATAAACCAGAAATACACTGGTACACTATGATAAAAGCACATGGAAATGTGCCTTGTAATTTCAAACTTTAAGTTGGTACATATACTTAAGAAATATATGGAAATACATGGAATGACTTTATAATTGTCCCCCACCCCCACAAAACACACTACTCAAATGGAGAATCCAGTGCAAATACTCTGTGGAAGAACTCAACTTCAACCCAGGCCAAAAGCTGTTAAAAAACATCATTTTAGGATACCCTTTGACTTCAGGATATTGGTATGTGAAAATATGTCTTAGAGCAAATGAAATATATAATAGTTAAATTTTTGTAGTAGAAATTAAAAGCTTCACCTGGAGGTGCAGGGGGAGGTAGCCTTGGTGGGGGTCCCCGAGGAGGAGGGCCAGGAGGCAGACCTGGAGGTGGACCCGGGGGAGGGCCAGGGGGTCGGCCTGGTGGTGGGCCTGGAGGCAAAAGTCGGGGTAAAGGCCCCCGGAGTCCTGGCATTCCAGGGGGCCTCAGGAATGGAGGAGCTCCTGAAAAGAGAAAAATGACAAACTAATGTAAGAGAAATACATACCAAGTCGTAACTGGTATAAAGATAACTCGAATGTGGTCTGACTTAGCATTTTAACTTGAAATCAGGTAACTTCAAAAACTGATCAAAACACAGGTGGAAAAAGAATTCACTCAACAAATATCTGAGCACCAGAGATAGAGTGCTAAACTTGTTATGGATCATTTCTCTTTATTTCCCAGTACTGATAAAAAATACAGCTTTTTTTAAGCACAGCTCTGCTGGGCTAGAAACTGAACAAAGAGGAAAAGATTTTTAAGTGGGTTCAAAATAAGCTGAAAATGGATTATAAAGCAGAATGCTTTAAGCATTCCCCCTGAAACACAGGAAGATATGTAGGCAAGGATGACAGAAGATGACACAGGAGAGGTAATGTGCTTTGCAACACCAATCAAAAAGGGATGAACTCAAGCGAAGAAAGAAGAAAACCTAACTGGCCAACTGTAGGATGAAGGATTATAAAATCATAAATTGCCAAGTTCAAACTTCAAAACAAACTTCTCATTCTTGTATGCCAAAGATTATATTAATACTGATCCCTTTTGTCTCTAAAGACTGACTTCCAACAATTCCCAACCAAGGAAGGATGCCTGATAGTATTTACTGCATCCTAATCTCATTAGCTATCAATTTTGAATTGGGTCAACTTGTCATTAAAAATAACAGTACTAAAGAAACCCCCAGGTTCAATACTCCTGTTTCTGCCTGCTAACCTCAGAGCTACAGAACCCTGCAAAGAGAAGAGCTTTGGAGGAAAAGAGGGCTGTCAGAAGTACTATGAACTGTGAACAGTGGTATAGGAATAAGTAAATTGTACTATCCTTTATCTCCTAGCGACTTATACTAGGAAAAACAAAACATCACTACTAATAGATATTTTCGGAATGACTTCGTCACTCTAATCACAGGTAGACTTAGTTAATTATTCACAATATATCAGTGTTTACTTACCTGGAGGTGGTCCAGGAGGAAGGCCAGTAGGTGGTCCAGGTGGCCGTAAAGGTGGAGCAGGTGGTGGTCCAAGAGGAGGTGGTCCTGGCATAGGAGGTGCTTGTATCTGAGAAGGAGGAACAGACTGTGGGGGAGCTTGCTGCTGTGAAGAAGTAGTAGATGTGCCGTCAGAAAGAGATTCCTCTTTATGCTGTTTCTGTGATTGCTTTTCTGCTTCAGAATCATCAGAATCATCTTCGTCATCATCCTCTGAAAATTCTTCTACTTCTCGTCCTTCCTCAGGGATTTCCTGACCTAGAAGAAATTTTAAACCAGGTGAAATGGAGTTGATTCATTTTTTACAGCCTGCAAAATAGCAATGCCTGCAGACACATGCTCAATTAAGTGCTTTTTAAAAATTAACAAGTAACTACCCTTCTTTAATAAACTAGATGTGAAGGAATCAAGATAGTATTCTACTCATCTATGCTACTGGAGCAGTGAAACAAGCCTGGGCTTTAGAACAAGACAGACCTGGATTTAAATGCCAGTTTAACCACTTACTAGCTGGGTAACTTTGGGCAGCTTAGTCTCCAAATGTCTCCAAACCTTAACTTTTAAAAACAAGGATTTATTACTTACTTCAGAGTTGTTGAGACACTAAATAGGAAAATGTATGTAAAGGAAGTGGCAGGAGGAAATACTCAAAAGGTGATTTCACTCTTCTTTCCCTGTCTTACCTGCCATTCGAAGCATCATGGCTTGAAGAGGAGTCAGCTCCTTCATGTTCTTCTTTTTCTTCCTTGATTTTCCAGGCATATCTGCAAATCTTACACTCAGACCTAAGGGGTAGAGGGAGAGAATAGGGTGGATTAGAACAACAAAACTCAGCAAATATTTCCTATATAATGTGATAAAGCACTAGATAGGATGCTGCTCACTATTTGGCAGAAGTTAAGTATAGAAAACAGCCATATAAAGAAAGTATAAGAAGTGCCAACTGGTGGTAAACATGTTATTGTGATTTAAAATCTATAAATTTCAAAAACTTAAAGAATACCATTAACATCTTTATGCCAGTAAAACTGAACACCCAGATAATAGACATGTCTTTAAAAAAAAAATAAAAATTCTAAAAATTGGCCACAGAAGTGTTAAGACTACAACACATAAAATTGAAATGGTAGTTAAAAATCTATTTTTAACCTGGCCCAAATAATTTTATAAAGAAGTTCAGCCAAACATTAAATTACAGAAATTTCCTATAAAAGGGAACAGAAAAGATGGAATGCAATCCAGAACATATGAAGCTAGCACAACCTTGATACCAAAACTAACCAATTGTAAAATACAATTGACCACTGAACACAGGTTTGAACTGAGTGGGTACTTGCACAGTGGATTTTTTTGTGATACAGTACAGTACTGAGAGTGTATTTTCCTTAAAAATTCTCTACCTTACTTTATTGCAAGAATGTAGTATATAATACATGCAACAACAAAACGTGTTAATTGATTATTCATGTTATCAGTAAAAAATCTGGTCAACAATAGCTATTAGTAGGCTAAACTGTGGGGGACTCAAAGTTATACACAGATTTTTGATTGTGCAGAGGGTCAGTGTTCCTAACCCCCATGTTGTTCAAGGGCCAATTTTCTAACCACATTGAATCCAACAGTGCTTTAAAAGAAACACATCATAAACATATAGGGTTGGCCCCAGAAATGCAAAATAAGGTTGAACATTAGAAAAGCCATGAATAGAATTCATTACAGTACACAACTTAAAATCCATAACATCTCAACAGATGCTTATAAAATATTTATAATAAAAATTATTAGCAAACTTGGAATAGAAAGCACCTTTTTAACCTGACAAATCAGGCTATCCACTAGACACTATTAAATTAAACATCATGCTAAATGGTACGAAATTAGGAGCAGTCTTAGTTGGTAAACATTTACAAAGTTCCACGTGGGCAGGGCTTTAGTTTTATCTATTTTGTATTGTTGGTCTAGGAAAATTCCTTACATATAGTAAAAACTCAAATTTTAGTTGAATGTCAAATCACAGGATAGCCACTTTCAGCACACATCCATTGATAAGTATGTAGAAGTAAAACAAGTTGGCAGAAAAAAAGAAAAATGAGGCAAAGGATCACACGATGCCAGAGAAAAATGAAGCTGCTGTGGCTCTAAGAACTCTGTACTTTCTAGTACTAGCTCCTATATAAGTCGTCTATAATTTTTGTTATGAGCTCCATCCACCCCTTTAAGACAGCTTTTTGGTTTGCAACCACGATTCTTATGAAATATCAGAGCAAAGACTTGTCATCACTTCAAATACAAACATCAGTAGTATTACAAATACATAAATATGCTGTTGTAGACTACAAAAAACAATTTTGCTTTTATTTATTTTTAAAAGATCTTATTTATTTTAGAGAGAGAGCAAGCACATGTGAGCACTTGCATGTGTGAACAGGCGGCTGGCCTTGATCCCACAATCCTGAGATCATGACTTGAGCTGAAATCAAGAGTCAGATGCTTAACCCACTGAGCCATGCAGGTCCTCTGACAAAAATAATTTTAAAAGAAACTCAAAGACTGCAGAGGTGTGGCAGATTATACATTTTGTATTGCTCAGTATCTATCATGATGCTTAAACTTATCTTGATGAATGCCTTAACTACTTTTTAAAAGTACACATAACTCAGTTTGATTTTATAATAATCAAATGGACATATATCATATATTATGGGTACTTCCATTAAATCATGAGTCTACTTGCAGGTGTACCAGAATTATAATTATGGTCTGGTTGATGTGAGACGAAATGAACATAGAAATTTAAATGGCTCCAGATAAAAACATTTAAGTAGGGGGAATCCCTGGATGGCTCAGCGATTTAGCACCTGCCTTTAGCCCAGGGTGTGATCCTGGAGTCCCAGGATCAAGTCCCACATTGGGTTCCCTGCATGGAGCCTGCTTATCTCTCTGCCTGTGTCTCTGCCTCTCTCTCTCTCTCTGTCTCTCATGAATAAATAAATAAAACCTTAAAAAAATATTTAAGCAGACTTACCAAAAAAACCCCAATGATATGGATATGGCTTTCTCAATCAACATAGTTACGTGGTTATTCTTTTGTTCCTATACAGACCCACAAGAGCCCATCTGTATGCTGTTGAATAGCTCTTTTTCTCTCAAAGTGAACTTTATTACATAGACTTCTTTATCACATACTCTGCTTAACTTTTTTCCCCTCACAAATGTCCACTGAGGACTATGTATCAAGAACTTTTGAGTTTTTTGATATAAAGATGAATAAAACTATGACCCTTCTTTTCAAGGTGCTCACAATTACTTTCACAGATACACTAATAAATCAGGACCTTCATCTTGTCTGCTACTATCAATACCATGAACTTTCATTTGCACATACCTGACTTCTTTTCTTCATTGTTGTCTCTCTCGTTATCATCACGGTGCACAAATTCATCCCCTTCACTTTCTCCATCTGACCTGTCAGTGTCACTGTCATCAGTACTGTCATCATGCTTATCTTGATCCATGTCCTCAGGATATCCGTCATCTTCACTGGTGCTGGAAACATCATCATCATGACCCCGTTGAGCTGAAAAGGGAGAAGGGAACAGGAAACAAGATGACTGGATCCTCCACTTCATGGTATACCAAAACACAGAAAACTGCTAACTCAGAATAGCTTCATTATTTAAAATGACTCTGTATGTAATAGTTCTTCATATAATCTGACAATATTTCCGTTTGGTAATAGTTTTAAAATCTTTTTGATAATGTAAAATATTTAAAAAGTTTAAATTTGAAAACAAATTCTACTTAGAAACTGGTATACACACACACACACACACACACACATCAATGACTATATACAATTATGCTCTGGTGTGATAGCAATAAAACTGAAAAGGAAACAGGTATCCAAGGCTTAAGGAATCTCAAAAAAAAAAAAGCCTAATTTAAAACACAATAAATATTTCTGTACTTCCTAATGTGTATTGGTTTTTCTTGGGTAAATTCTATGATTTATCCATCTGTTAGTAAGTATATGTAATCATGATTTATCTCCTAAGTTCTGAGGATGGTGAACAAGATGTTAAACAGGACCAACATAAAAAAATGACAGTGGAAAAGCTGCAAGAGCAAAAGGAACAGTCACTCCTTACCAAGTTCTGGGCTATATAACATGTCTTCATCCCGCCTGCGAGGGGGAAGATCTAGGGCAAAGCCCACTTTACGGCCATACATTTGCAAGACTTGAGGAGGTGGTGGACCAGGGGGAGGACCAGGAGGTTTTCTACCAGGGGGCAAACGTGGCACACCATGTCCAAGAAGAGGAAGTATAGAAACTGCCCGTGTCGGAGGTCTGTAAAGAAAATTTTACAGTAATAACATTAGCAATATTTATTTCTTCTTCTAAAATATGTTCAAGGGATTTCTTACCTCACATTTAATCAAGTAAGGCACTGCTTACATTCCCATTGCCTTTTAATTCCCACTGCAATAATTTTGGCAGTGGACAGTCAAAAGGTACTTTTAATAAATATTATTTAATTATGCTACTGCTTCCTCACCCATAGGCTGAGGTCTTTTTAAGGATGGAGGGTGGCTGGGCACCAGGAAGTGGAATGTCCTGGATCAAGATGTTGGAAGGAGCATGTGGCATATCTGGCAAGGGAATACTCTCCACTTCCACATGCTGAGCATTCTGAAACAGAGAAAAATCTTTCAATAGTATAAGAGCAACCCACAAACTCAACAGTTAAAATTCAGTATCTGCGGTTTCATAACCTGGATTTGCTTTCTACCTAACATTAAGTATCAGGAAAAACAAGAATATCAGTATTTGTCAACATTTCCAAAGTCTGTTGATGAATGGAAAGAATCTCTATCACCTTTAAAAGAAACAAAACTCAGCTGCTTTTCTCCCTTACTATTAACTTATCCTTTTGGGTTATGGTTAACTGTTAAAAGTATCTAGCACCAAAGCCATCCTTTTAAATATTCTGTATGATAAATAAGACTTATCAATTAACTTATAAATACTATATATCCAATGGTAGAGCTTGGATTTCTAAAATTAGTCTTTGTTGGATTTCTGCCACATACTAGCTATATGACTAAGCAAGTTCCTTGGTTTCCTTATCTGTAAAAGGGGACCTATACTACCTGCTTTGCAAAAATTATACCATTTGGTTTTTTTACATTTTTGAGACAAAATTCCCAGTGAAATTAAATTCTGAGTTTTGACAAATGCATCTAGTTCACATTTCTTCTCAATCATCCCTAACACTATCCCAAAGCAACCACTGTTAACAAACACTTTCATTCATAGATTAATTCTGCTGGTCCTACAATTTCATACAAATGGAATCCTAACTATGATAGAAATTCAACATGCTTTGAGATTTATCCATTAAATTTTTTTCTTAATTCCTGTTGTTTTGAGTATCAGAGCATTTCTTTATATTGCTGAGTACATTCAATTTTACAAATATTCTAGGTTGTTTATTCATTTTCCTATTAATGGACATCTGGGCTATTTCCAGTTTTTGGCTATTACTATACTGGCAGATGGATTAATTTCTCTTGTATAAATATACATCACTAAGATTGGTTGGTTCATGAGATAGTTTGACAAGAAATTGCCATGATGAAGTTTATTTGATAGGAAATTGCCAAGAGGAAGAAGTTCATCGTGACCAATTCTCCCATTAACAATTTTAAAAGCAAATCTAAATATAACATTTTAGTTTACCTCTCTAGAGAAACTTGATTACCTTGACAGCATCAAAATATTGGCTAAGTTGAGCCCTCTTCTGTTCATATTCCACTTCTAGCTTTCTCAATTCTTTGTAAATGTCTGGATTCTCTTTTTCATAGAGTCGTAGAATACGTTCAAAGGTTTCACGCAGCTTTTTACGCTTGTCTTTCAGCACCTTCTCATTTAACTGTGGTTGCTGCACTGGGTTAAACTCTGAAAGAAAAGAGCAGATATTGAGATTCAAAACAAAGAGTCACTTCATTTAGGGATCAACTAGCTATATCACTTAATAAAATCTCCTTTACGATTATACTTATTTATTCATGAGAGACACAGAGAGAGAGGCAGAGACACAGGCAGAAAGAGAAGCAGGCTCTATGCAGAGGGCCCAATGTGGGACTCAATCCCAGGTCTCCAGAATCACGTTCTGGGTTGAAGGCGGTGCTAAACCGCTAAGCCACCCAGGCTGCCCCATAAAATCTCCTTATATGATAAAGTTTTTAACAGGGATTTATATCTTAAATTTTATTAAATTAAATTTTATTTAATAAAATTTTAAATTTTATTAAAAAGAAGTGCAATAGGTATTTTTTTAAATTCCACCCCTTTAAGATAGCCATTAATTTTACTTTCTTTTCTAAGTCTAATGTCATCTAATTAGTTGATTTTCATCATTACTGTAAATTTTTATTACATAAAAATTACATAAAAATAAATTTTTATTTATGCTAACAACTTGCTATAGTATAGTGAGGCTTCAGCCAGACAGATTAATTATGTCACTTAATTCTGAGATCTTAGGCACTTGAATTCTCTTATGTTTAGCTTCTTCATCTGGAAAATGTGGACATCAACTACTCACAACAAAGCTTTGATGACTAAGTGATCACAAAATATCCTGTGGTGTTTAGCTTGCAGCTTAATTATTTTTATAACAGACTGATATTGTCTAACTACCATATAATTCTTTCTCTTTCCCTGTGTTCAACAGGGGGCTTAATTTCAGGTCCTTTACCCCAAAAAGGATTATTAGCACAAGACTCCCGAGCTTGCCTGCTCAATTATACGTGCCTCCCTCTGTTCTCCTCACCAGTGACTGACTCAGAGATCAACTGGCACATGATTCAAGTTGAAACCAGATCATTCTCTGAGACTTTGTGAATGTGAGAGTGTGACGCTCCTTTACAGGAGGGATAAAATAAACCTAGAGTTGTAACCTTGTCTCCCACCAGTTCCAAGCACATATTCTTACTTCCCATCCCAAGCAGTTCATTAGCAATATGCTGAATGAAGCTAACAAGAGAGTAGACCAGGCAGATGAACAGTCTCAATAACCATACCTGTGTTTTCTAGGAAGGCTTCCTTCTGGGATTTTCCAATTATGGGAGTCAATATATGTATTTCTTCTGCCTAAACTAGTTTGCACTGAGCCCTGAACAGTATTCCCTTCTCCCTTTTCCTTTTTTTTTTTTTTAAACATCTGGCGTTTATTTTTTTATTACTATTATTTTTTATTTATGATAGTCACAGAGAGAGAGAGAGAGAGAGAGAGAGAGAGAGGCAGAGACACAGGCAGAGGGAGAAAACAGGCTCCATGCACCGAGAGCCCGACGTGGGATTCGATCCTGAGTCTCCAGGATCACACCCTGGGCCAAAGGCAGGCGCTAAACCACTGAGCCACCCAGGGATCCCTCCTTTTTTTTTTTTTTAAACAGATAACAAGTTTAATTATCTTCTTCCCTAAATCCTTTTAACCTAGGTGATTTATTCAGAAGAGGATAGTCTTACATCATACACTATTCTTGGTGTGATTAATGAAAGTGTTGAATGCTTGAGTTTTAATCCCAGTTTGCTACTTCCTAATAGCATGACCTTGAGAAAAGTATACAATCTCTCTGTGCCTGAGTTTCCTCATCCATAAAATAGGTTAATACACCTACCTGAAAGTTGTTTTAAGGATTAAATAGCATATGGAAAAAACGGGTGCATAGCAAAATAAGAGCTCAATAAACCTCCATTACTACTATTATCTCCTTTTAAAACCACATAAATCAATCTGAATTTAACAGGTCATTTAATGTCTTGACACTCTAGGGATAACAATTGCCCACAGTAATATTTATTTATTTATTTATTTTTTAATTTTATTTTTTTTAAATTTATGATAGTCACACAGAGAGAGAGAGAGGCAGAGACACAGGCAGAGGGAGAAGCAGGCTCCATGCACCGGGAGCCCGACGTGGGACGATCCCAGGTCTCCAGGATGGCGCCCTGGGCCAAAGGCAGGCGCCAAACCGCTGCGCCACCCAGGGATCCCGCCCACAGTAATATTTAAACCAGAGGCAACAAATGGGATCAGTTAGAGCTGAACTGGGAAAGATTTGGGATCAAGCAATCTGATCCAGAACTAATTATTAAATAAAATTTAATTTAGCCCAGGCTAAATGCACAAGCTACATTACATTATTAAAAGAACCTCTAACACCATAACCCCACATAACTGGACTTTTTTATTTTTAAAGATTATTTATTTATTTGATGGGGGAGAGGGCACAAGCTGGGGGAGCAGCAGGCAGAGGCAGAGGGAGAAGCAGGCTCCCTGCTGAGCAGAGAGCTCATTATGGGGTCCACTCCCAGGACCCTGGGATCATGACCGGAGCCAAAAGCAGATGCTTAACCGATTGAGCTACTCAGGCGCCCCTGGATTTTTTTTTTCAACCCATTTAATGTATTATTGAGATCCACTGTACCTTTTTCACCTACTATCTGATCTTTGGCAAACCACTTAAACTGAGTACCTTTGAAAACAAATCTTGTCAAGATCGTTTCATTATGCAAAAAAAAAAAAAAAAAAGGAGCAGGATGCAAAACAATTAAAAATCTCATGTTCTAATGTTAAAAATATTAGACAGGTTGCAATAAAATTTCCTATGGGAACATCACACAGAGAATTCTGAAGCAACTTGGAGGCAAGGATTATCTTGTGTGATTCCAGTTATGACAAAAAGTAGTGATACTGAAGATGTATGTGAAGAAACTAAGTAAAATCATTCAAAAAAATGTGAAAAAATGAGATATCCTAACGATATATATGATATTCTATAAAATTAGATTTTAAGTAGTTCACGATTTCTTCTACCACCTTACTTAGTGGGTCAAGTGTCTTATCTTCTCACTGGAAAAAATGGGGAACTGATAAATTCATGGTAGCCTAACATTTAGATTTACATGGTAGTTGCCAACATTAAAAAAATTAAAAACTCCAGATTTCAGTCTTCTCTCAACAACTAGTTCAAGCTAAATAACAGCATCCATCTTACTCTAGAGGAGATCCCCAGTGTGCAACTGCTCCCCATCATTCCATTGTTTTTCTGATGCTAAAACTAAACCCAAAGTGTCAAATGTCGTCATGCTTTTCTGTTTTTCTTATATCTGTGCTGCTTTACTCATTTTACCTGTTTGCCTGCCTCTGTGTATCAGACTATACCTCTGCTCTAAAATCTAGCCTTTTAAAATAAACTCTTACCCATTTCATCCAATTTCTCCATGTCCCGGATAATCTGTTTGGGATCCTTCATCTTCAAAACTGCAGCTCGTACCATCATGCGCTGTTTTTTGTTCTTAGGAAAAAAAAGAGCACTGTGTTAAAAAATTGGACCTTCCTGAACTTCTACTTCAATTTGCATCAAGAATCTATTTAAAATGAGTTGAACTTCTTGATTTCTGGTCACTTGTTTCAACCACCATAACAAAGCCATGTCATTTTTAGCTCTCAAAAAACGTTTCAACTTTAGACAAAAAGATAATCACTATTTAGTACATGTGCTTTCTAAGGCAAAGAGTTCTTTTAATTTTGTGAGATCTTTAGCAATTACTTAAATTAAGATTTTTTTTGGGCTAAATTCTAAAACTATATATACTAGAGAAAAGTTTTACAGGATTTGATGCTAACCAGTGCAATAGGAAAAGTTCAATTATAAACTATTAAAAATCTGTATTCTTTCAGGTATTAAAGAATGACACTAAAAAGTAAATACTGTCTTATTCTGGGAAAACACTTTGCCACAAACTCAATAGGTACACAATAAGGAAAACGAACCCACAAAGCTACTCAGAATCACATTTATTTTCACTCACTAAATCAGTAGCTTTTAACAAAGTAGTATGCTTTAATAGCGCAATAAAAAATCCTTTCAAAGATATCTATTTAACTCAGTGGGAAAGATAACCAAATATACAATATTAGAATATCATGAGCTTATCTGTAAAGTTATTTCAGTTCAGTTTCCAAGTACAGTATTTTGGCTTAGTAAATTTTATTGTTTGTTATAAGAAGCATAAAGTATCTTTTCTGACAAATAATTGTAAATGTTGTTTTAAAATCCACTAACACACTTAGGGGTAATAGGATGCTTCTGAAATCATACCTTCTTTAATTCTCTCTTCCGGGCTTCTTTTCCTTGAGAGAGACAGAGAAAATATAAAACTTTCAAATCCTGAACACTAGCATTTTCTCTAATTTAATACAAATAATAATTAATGGAGGCTATCCTGTGCATTGCAGAGTATTTAGCAGCATCTATGGCCTCTACCCACTAGATGCCAATAGCAGCCTTTAATTATGTCAACCAAAATCTTAGGAGATTTTTGCTTTAAGTTTCTCAACACTAGTCTGTCCAAAATTTCAAATACAAAAAGAAAGTTTCAAGCCAATTATACTTGGCAAGTCAATCAAATTAAAAGTATGAGTATTAATTTTCTTGCATGTTTAAAGCTTTCATCATGCGCCTACAACACTGGATAACTTTATAAAACTAACTGACTCCTAGCAACGCTGATTTTATAATTAAGACATAATAGATTCTCCAGTGCTTGCAATTTTTATCACTCCTCTTCTTTATCATTCCACACCAATGGACACTTACGGGCTTGGTCTGTGGGGTTCATAAATTTTCCACTCTTGGTGGATGATGTAGATCTCCGTCCCATGTTGACAACTTATATGGTTTACCGGGCTCATTAAAAAAACAAAAAACCCTGCAAAGACAAAGACAGAGTTTATTCTTCTGATAATTACAAAATATCTTCCTTCTTATATTACAAAATTTCTTTCTACCAATCTCTTGAAAAGTAACATTCCTTTTGTTTTTTTTTTAAAAAAGGTTTTATTTATTTATTTATCCATGAGAGACACAAAGAGAGAGAGACAGAGACATAGGCAGAGGGAGAAGCAGGCTCCCTGGGGGAGCCTGATGCAGGGACTTGATCCCAGGACCCCGGGGATCACGCCTTGAGCCAAAGGCAGATGCTCAACCATTAAGCCACCTATGTGCCCTAAAGGGTAACATTCCTTTGATTGTTAACTTTTTTTAATGGATCATGGACTAACTCTGAAATTGAAAAAAAAATCACAAACCGCTTTAACAATATAGGATAAACCATGAATATGAAAAGCCATAGTCCTTTTCCTACACCCTCCCCTTGTTTTTATGTAGGGTGAAAGAGGAATAAAAAGGGAATGGGGGGGATCCCTGGGTGGCGCAGCAGTTTAGCGCCTGCCTTTGGCCCAGGGCGCGATCCTGGAGACCCGGGATCGAATCCCACGTCGGGCTCCCGGTGCATGGAGCCTGCTTCTCCCTCTGCCTGTGTCTCTGCCTCTCTCGATCTCTCTGTGTGACTATCATAAACAAATTAAAAAAAAAAAAAGGGGGGATGGGGTAATGATCTGGGTTCAACAACAAATGTCTCCCTTGTCTCTCCCCATGGAGAGAGAGATCTAATCTAATTCAGATTTAGTTCTAATTCACATGTAATTGTTGACTCGCAAGAGCTAACAACGTAACTAAGAGTGCAAATACTAAAAATGAAAGTATTACACGAAGAAGTGTCCAAAAACGTCAAGACATGAACTATTCTACTAGCACCCACTTGACTCCTGACTTCTATTTTTTTTTATGGTAACCGAAAGGGATGACTGTGTTTGAGGGAAAATATCTTGCAAGTCAATATTTTTATTAACCTAAGACACTGCTATTTTACTTCTTTCTCTTATTCCGATTGTTTAACTTTTTAATACTTAACTCTTTTCCAACAATAAAGTTGACAAATTCACCCCCTTTAAAGCAGACTTTTAAAGGGTGTGAAAGGGACGATCATGAGGTCAATTTTTCCAGTAGCCCACACAATTAATTATAATACCCTCCCTTCTTCCTTGAAGATTTTGTCAGAAAAGTTCATTAGTTAACGCCTCTTTCAGCAAGTGCTCAAATGCCTTCATGTCTGCGAAACGCTTCAGAGCTGTTCCAGTGGCAACTAACTGACCCTGTCCAGGGTTTCCTTCTCAGAAAAAGTGGGAGAAGGTGAGAAGGTCGGCGGAAACAAGCGAAATTAATATAAATACAGCCTCTCTTCTTTTTTTTTTTTTGATGGCCTGTGATCTTCCTTGCTGTCCCCTCTCAGTTACCCTCGGGCTCCCGTTCTGACCCTCCTCTCCCACAGGTGAAACAAAAAAACAGGTAGGAATTAGAAGAATTTCTACAGGAGACAATGCAGCCCTAGTCTGCACAAACCGCTTTTTGTCTAAAAGAGAAACGATAAGGAAATCGCGCCACAGAACCGGGGCGGGGCGGGGGGAACCCCTATACTGAACCGAAGAGGCCGGGGTTCAAGCGGGATTGAGCCCAGGTCCACCCAGAGAGACAGCGGCACCAGCAACTGCCAAAACCATAGAGACGGTCGATCCTGACTCGAGGAACATGAAGACGTCAAAGCTAAAGCAACCCGCCAACGGGCCGGCAAGAGGCGGCGCTAACCGACTCGGGCGAGCTGCTGCTTCACCGCTACAAGCCGCACCGCTCCGGGCTCCAAGATCCCCCGGCCCCCGACCCGGGAGACCCACGCCGCGGAGAGGAAGAACGGGGCAGAGGGGCCTGGTGTCCCCGAGGCAGCCGCAGGGCCCGGGGCCCAGACGGGAAAGAAAGATGGAGAAACGGAGTGAGACAACCCTGCACACTCACACTTCTGCTGGGTTCCTGGGACTGCGAGAAGCGGGGAGGGAACGATTCTCGGCCTCTTCTACTTCGTAGGGGCCTTCACCTCAGCCTGCCGGTCAGCCACCCAGCCACCGCCATCTTGAAACCTCGCGCCCCTCCGCCATCCTTACGTCACTTCCTATTCCTAAGGACCCAGGATCTTAGCGTTTCTTGGCCCTGGCACCATAGAGACGAACCAAGACCCCCAGGACCAGAGTCTCTTCCGCTCCACATCATACCGTATTGGTTGATTCAGTGCTAAGGGCCCGCCCCCATGGCGCAGAACCGCAGTAATTGACACTTCTTTAGACCAATAGAAAGAAAAACCTAGCGGGTCGGATAGGTGATTGGCTGATGAGAGGACTACTTTGCCTCTCCGACCGAGACGATTTGACTTAATTTCCGGAAGCTCTTGTTACGGCTGTGCAGGATACCGGCCTTTTCGGGCCAGGGTGCTGTTTTGCGGTCAGTCGGCTGGACTTGTTAGTTTTTGGTTTTTTTTTGTTCTTTGTTTTTTTTCCTGATGTAAGCAAGTGTGGTCTCTTGAGAGTGTCTGTCTGAAAACGGATCCCTGAATAACATTTGCTAGTGTGCCTGTTGCGCTTTGCTACCATCACGGCCGTTCCCAAGTTTATAGGCACAACAGAACGTTTGTAGACCTGAGCGAACGAATCATCAGTGCCCGTGTGAAAGTCCCAGATTGTTCGTAAACTATAGATTAATCTACGGTAATCTACAATAAGGGTTTTTTTTTTTTGTTGTTGTTTGTTTTTTGTTTGTTTTTTGTTTTTTTTTTGAGGTGGAAATGGGATACGTGTGCAAGTTTTAAATTTACGAGTGACGAGGCTGATGGGTACTGGCTTCTGCCTTTCGGATTTTACACCAGCGAGGAGTCCTTTAGGGTATCACTGTACCTATGTGCGGATTATCACTTAGGTGCAGTCTTCGTCCTCTTCCTTATGTCCACGACTCTTACCGCCCCCCGCCCCCCACCTCTTCCCCTTAAGGGTAAGTTTAAACACTTAACAAATTTGACTTCTAAGAGATACCCTTTGTTGTCACTGATCTTAATATCCCTTATAGGAAAATATGGGAGGCAGAGGTCCGTTCTTAACTATCCTTTATAAACACTCCAAACTATCGAAGGAGATAACACGTTGGTTTTTAACAGCAGAATATTTACATGGTGCGCTTAAACGTTTATAATCAGTTCCTTACCTACACTAGCCTTTGTCTTAGCAAATTCTTGATTTGGTTTTAGGCCGAATCTTGAGTCCCAGAAAGAGCAATAACATGGTCTTGTAGTTCAGAAGTTGTAAGTTAGGTAATTAAAAAAAAAAAAAAAAAAAATCAAACTTAATTTTTTTTTTTAATTTTGAAGATGAACTACTTTAGTTTTCCGACTAATTTTGAGAAGCAGTGACAGAAGAGAAAAATGAAGAGTACATCTGAAAAGTTGGTCTTTCATCTAGATTTTTAATTTTTGAGATACACTGAGCTCTTAAAACTTAGAGACATTTCTTGTACCTGGATGCAAGAATCAGCTATAACAAACACATTCTTGCACCAGCAACTTATTAATGATTTTGTAAGTAGAAGCTAAGAGTCACAATGGGAAGTTATTAGTTGGTGAAGGATTTAGAAAACACTTGTGTGTGCAGATATTAGCTGAACCAGTAGGCCTCCTTAGCCTCTGGATTTTTCTGAAATCAGGTAATTAATGAAATGGGCCACCTGAAGTTTTATGAAGCAGAAACAGCTTCCTTCATCCTGCTGTTGTAGAAAATGAAATGTCATTTTTCTGAAAACTCGTGGAGGTAATATATTACGACTCCTTTAAATGGCAAATTCCTAAAAGAGTAACAACTTCTCCCTGTATCCTAAACACATTTTATGCACGTGTAGATGGGATTTGCATGTTTGTTTTTTTTCAATGTCCCAGAGTGTTCAAACATTCATATGAGGGTTATTTAATCATCGCACCACTGTTGGCCAGGGTTGATTGCAATGACAGAAACAGAACCTTTATCTTTTTAGTTTTAGCTTTTATCTCTTAAAAAATCCATTCAAATTTATAAGGTGTAATTAGTAGAAGTTACAGAACCATTGTGTCCTTTTATCACTGAAGTAAATTGTTACAACCCATATGCCAGTGTCTCCCAGTTTATTAAAAATTAGCCTTAAAAACTGAGGGTCAAAATTATGGTAGTATTTCTATTTCACTCAAAGTCCACAGTTAGTGTCTAGGCAGAAGTTACTAAGTACATCCCCTTAGTACTAAATGATGTCTGAAGCTAGTGGTAGAAATAAAACTCTCCTCATTCAACATAAATTTTGATGATTTGGGGAGTTAGAAAAGGGAAAGGTAATCCCCACACCCATAGCATTTAACCTAAAGTTGATCTGGTAGAGCAAAGTAAGAAGCATCCTGGGATATAATCTTTTACCTCTAGCACCAACCAATGTAGGCATTTGTTGTTGATACAAAACTCTGGAGTCTTCTAATTTTAGCATCTCTTAAAACATCTTTCCAAGTTGTTAACTGTATTTCTGTCCATGTTGGAAACATACAGAAAATGAACCTAATCAAAGGAGCAAAACACTATATTGAGAAGTAGAAAACTATTCCAGGGGCACAGTGGCTGTTCATTTCATTTGCTGTTTCACTGTGTTGGTGACCTCAGTAATGGCATGATGATATTTTTCTGAAGCTGACTTGAATTCCACCAGATGCGTCTCATAACTTTTAATGGCTGCTTGAAGCTGTGTTTTCTCCACTGCTCCCAGGATGGCACGGAAGATCATATCTATGCCAAGGCCAAGAACAGCAACTCCTATACTACCAAGGAGAGAAGCACCAATTTGAGCTAACACAGTGACCAACTTGTTAATGATGCCAGTTGTGACATTTGAGCCTACAAGTTTAACAGCGACTGCACTGGCTGCAGAAGTAGCTTCTCCCAGGATGACTGAAATGACCTTTTGTACTATTGCAATTTTCTCTGTTTCCTTTTCTTTAATATCTTGAAGTTTTCTGTAGAGGGTTGGCTCTAGTTTATCTTTTAGGGCTTCATCAACCTTTTGCAATTCCTTTTGGATTTTCATCATGGCTTGGATGATGATATCACAGTTTTCTTTGATGGTCCCATCTCTTTTCATCTCAATGGAGGCCAGCTTGCACCCCAAGTGCATGTTTAAAACCCCAATCAGCTTATTGGTGGCATGGAAGCTATCAGATAGGCAATCAAGTAGCTGCTGGTGAAGACGGTTTACTTCTTGCCTTCTCCGTGGGTTTTCTGGATAGAAGAAGTCACTCTGAGCCATATTTCAGATACAATCTCTGAAAAATAAAGTCGTAAATCCTCACTAAAAATTTTGAAAAATGTCTGCTGTCTGTGTGCATTTGACCATGAATCTTACTTTACAAGTGGAAAAAAGCACTGTGCTAAGGAATTCCTCAGAAAATTCAACAGGTTCTTCAAAACAGTTTTTATGAAACTTAGTTTATATAAATATGGGAAACAATGCAACCTCCTGATGCATTAATTAAGGCACTAATTTTTTGTGGTTGAGAGAAATCCTGGATAGGAAACATGTGTTTATCAAGCATCTGATTAATAATAAATAAATGTGATTATTTCCAAGTCATATTTAATAAGGTTTGACATAGACTGCAGTTTGATATGGTTAGGTCTTGATTACCAATACTCCTTAATTTTCCCAAACCCTAGTCACCATACTGAATAGATCTACCAGATTGATTTCTCTAATATTTGGAGATAAATTAGTAGGGCCAGAAGAATATTAAGATCTCTGAGTTTACAGGGCTATTAATATCTAATTTTGTTTATATACTGTTATCTTAATTTATAATATTCCAGTCACTCTATATGTCTTTACAGGCAAATTATTTGTTCTCTAAGCCTATGGACATTAAAGACAATACACATACTAGAATCTTTACAAAAAATTTTCATGTTAAGCGTATGTATTCAAAATTCTTTAGATTAAAATTCGCTTGGGGAGAGTGAGACCATGGTGCAGGGGACAGTACAGTTATAACTATCTGTGGTCTCCATTTGCAAAGCTTATAACTTAAATTATTTAGACTGGCTTATAATGCACTTGGGCACGATGGAGATTAGTTAGAATTAGCCTTAGTAAGAAGATGATGCCGTTTCACGAAGGTATTAAAAAATAAGTAGCAAGAGTACACCATAGAATGAATAAAATGTATCAGGTAGGAGCCTTGTGTCTGTTCCACTGGCTCAGAGAAAAAAAGCACAAGCATCTTCCGAGTTTATTTGGGTAAAAAAGTTTGAGCCCTGGTAGAACAATGTCACAATATGCATACCTTGAATAGGCTTACTATGTGCCTGGCACTTTTATTTTTAAACTCTTGGGAGAAAAGAGAAAATGAAATCTGTGTGGGAGCTGGCACATTCTCTCGTAAACAACATTCTGATGAATTTGGCCCCTATCTATTCCGAGACCATGGCTGCTAGCCTAGATATGGGGACTCTCATAAGCATGGGATGAAAGAATGAAGATATTTTTCTCTCATGAAACATGAAAATAGCCTATCCTCCAAGTCATAAAAATATAAGTTGGAAATAGAAAGGGGAAACATTTTTTTTTTTAAATGGATTGGAAACATAATCATTTATGTTGTTCAGTTTAGAAAAATGCCTTGGTACCCCTGATAGGATAAACCTTATCATGGTCAGAAATTCATTTTTATCTTTGGTTCAGATCCAGCACACACACACACACACACACACACACATCCACGTGTTACACAAATTTCCACAAAACTGTACTTAGAAAATAATTTCATTTAAAAAAATTGTAGAGGGTTTGTTAAATATTCCCCAGCTCACCTCCTTTGGGTTGCAAACTGCACAAATCTGAACTTTGATTTCTTTGTTTTATCTTCCAGAAATTTTCTATTCAACTTTTTCTCTTTTTTTGACTCCTAGTTCTCAGATATTATCATGAAGTGAAAACTCCAGTTTCTGACTGAGTTTGGAAGACCATCAGCAACATTCCAATTCAGATATTTAGGTGAGAGGAGTCTTTCTTAGCCTGAGAAAGTGTAAAATATCTCTAGCAGCTATCATCTGCTCTTATCTGAAGGCATAGCTTCCAGAAAAGATATGTGGTTCTATTTGCCTAACAAAAGGAGAGATGAGCCTTCCTCCTGAATGAGTAGGTTGAATGCTTCCAAATGGTCAGTTTCTTCCCAGTTAACTCATTGTTTTAACACACCTTGACAAATTAATCATAAAATAAAAAATCAGGATGCTATTTACTTGAAGAGAAAATATACCCAGATCCCACACAGATATAAAAACTCCATTTTCTCTTTCTTTTCTCCCCAGAGTTTAAATAAAATTAAACAAAACTAAATAGGTGAGATTTCTTATTTTTTTAGAAAAGTAATAATGGGACTTTTCTTCCCCAAATATTAAAACATTATAAAAATAATATTTAGTATTGTATAGGTACAAGAGTAGATGGAATCATGGAACAAGATAGTTCTGAAAACAGACCCTTCTATACATTTAATACATAATGAACATAGACTCTCAAATTGATAATAATTGAAATTATTGTTCTATAGATGTTCTTGGCATAATGGGCTAGTTTTGGGGGTGAAAAATTAATTTTAAGAAGTTAGTGTAATGTCTGTAAAAAAATGATAAAACAGCCAGAAGAAAGTGGATAATTTTCAAATGTCTATATGGAGGAGGGCTTTATAAGTTTAAACCCAAAGGAAAAAAAGTCTCTCAAAAATTTGACTAACAAAGATGACCATACCATGTAAAAAGAACTAAAAAGAAATTGGGAAAGGTACACAAAAAATGAAGTATGAATTTCTAAAGACTATTGCTATCAATAAGAAAAACAGTAGTTATCTAATAGCTAAATGAGCAAACAACTCCAGACAATAAAAGAATAGTAGCTAATTAAATTGATGAAAAGAGTTCAATCAAAGATCACAAATCAAACATCCAGCCCTTTTTCAATTATATTTTCTTTCTTTTATATAACCAACCATGGCCCGGCACATGTACTTTTATACTCTTCTTCCCAGTTTCCAGATATCAATCTATAATTCTGTGCCAGTAACAAGTTTGAGTAAGACATCATGATGTGCTCTGAATTACTTTTCAAATCAATGAAAAAGGACTTTTATTTTTCTGAGTTGGACTTACCTTCCTAGCTCCTTTTCTCTTGGTGAAGGGCTTTGGGAAGATTCCTTATGCAAATAGATCTTCAGCAGGCCTGCCAGCTGATACTTTTCCAGTACTGAATACAGTTCAAAATTATTTCCATCGCAAGGATGAGATAAATGTTAGAGAATTAGGTGGGGGAGAGGTAGGATTTGAAGGTGAAACTAATGAATTATTTTTGGACAGGTGAAATTTGAAGAGCCTGGTGAAGGAAACAGTTTAATAATTAAGTAACAATCTATCTAATGGACTAGTCCCTTACTATGTATTAGATAACATGCTGGGCTCTATGGAGCACACAAAAATGAAAAGGACATGGTCCCTGCTTTTATGGCATTTTTATCTAGTTAGGTAGTCGAGACAGACTTAAAACGACATGTTGAGTTGAAAGTAAAATGTCCTTTGAAATTATAAGGTTGGTGGTTGATTTGTGCAAATTCAAATTTCAAACAACCCACAAGTTAACATGTATTAACACTAGGGCCATATGGAAACATTTAGTCATCTGGGAAGGTTAATAACTTGTACCCTTATCAAATTGTTACTCTTAATATGTACTTGATATTTATTTATTTATTTATTTATTTATTTATTTATTTATTTATTTATTTATTTATTGATAGATTTATTTATTTATTCATGACACAGAGAGAGGCAGAGGGAGAAGCAGGCTCCATGCGGGGAGCCCGACGGGGGGAGGGGGGGGGCTTGATCCCAGGTCTCCAGGATCAGGCCCTAGGCTGAAGGCGGTGCTAAACCACCGAACCACCTGGGCTGCCCTGTACTTGATATTTAAATGAGAGGTTATACACCACGTGGAAAAAGTTAGCCTTGTACTGCATTTCCATTATTGCCCATGACAATTTAGCTCTGACTCTCAAATTGCTTACTTCACTCAGCAAAACAAAAGCCTTGCAATTAGTTGGAACCACCTTTCTTGAAGATCATAGCTGTTACCTACGCAAGCCTCAAGTGATGTCTTACCAACAATATATAGTATTCACCTAAGAGGAGTTCTGGGCCATATACTTTTCCCTATCTTACTACATTTTCAGGGATGACCTTTTAAATATCAACTTTAAAATTCAGTCTTTTAAAAATCATTTCTTTTGGGGCACCTGAGTGGCTCAGTTGGTTGAGCATCTGGCTCTTAGTTTTGATTGAGGACATCATCTTCCATTCCTGAGACAGAAGCCTGTGTTGGGCTCCGAGCAGCTGGGAGTCTAACTGTTCCTTTCCCTCTGCTCCCCAGCCCCCTCCATGAATAGATAAAATCTTAAAAACAAACAAACAAAAAACAAAACAAAACAAAACAAAAACAAAAAACAAGAATCTTTTTTCCGTGTCCAACACAGAGCTTGAACTCAAGATCTTGAGGTCAACAAGAGTCATGTGTTCTGCCGACTGCGCTAGCCAGGCACCCCTTACAAGTCACTTCAAAGTCACTTTATAAATGAATTTTAAAGATTGGTGCCTACAGGTAGCTAAATGGTATTCTCAATCCATTTCTTACTACTTGCACCTTTGGGTGGTAAATGTGATTTTTACATTATCACATGATAGTGCTCCCTGTCTGAAAAATTCGCTTTGCACAGTTACCATCCACTTCTGAACTGCAGAGTTTGTACTGTTATTTGAGTATTTTATTGCTATGGTTCATGAAGGCTCTAAAGTGCCCTAGGGCGTGCTGACGGAGAATTGCTGGCCAGCAGGCGGCGCTCCTGTCTCTGGCATGTCTCTTTCACCCCAGCGGTTGCTGAAACAGTTGTGCTTTCTTGTTGCTCTACTTGATTGTGGGTGCGTAAAATTTTCTTTGATGAGAGAGTTCTGTTGCCAAAAGGAAGTTTGGAAATCACATGTATTTTGACTTGTTATTTCAATAAAAAAGAAACTTGTTAATGCCGACACCAGTGGTCAGCCTGGAAATGGAGATTGGAATGGAAACAGAGTAACTTCAAATAGATTCTTAACAAAATTAACCTTGTCAATATTGTTGCAACGAGAAGTCAACATTCTCGAGCGTCTAAGAAATAGTAGAAATATATTGATGATTGTATCTAAAAGTTAAAATTTATGTGATACTATACAGTTATTTTAGATTTTGGGGGGAAAAATGCATTGATTATCACATATTCAAATGAAAAATTCTCAGGATACTTTTGCAAATAACAGTAGCTAAATGTCAAATGTTACAGAAATTTAAAGAGGGAAATACACTTGAGGTGTTTAGAGGAAGCTTCATGGAGAAAGTGACATGTGATCTGTGTTTTGATAGATGATAGAATTATAACATGAAGAAATTGAAAATAAAAGATTTGATTTAAAAAGTACTTTAAAGCACAAGATCAATATAAACACTTGAAAAAAAAAGAAGGAAAAACACCCATAAACCTACCATCTTAATTTTTTTGGTTGTTCCTTTCTAAGGTTTGTTTAAATGTATAATTATTTTTACAAAGTTGTAATAATAGTGTAAATAAAGTTTTCATCTTATATTTATTTACTTAATCATATTTTCAGGTTCCTGATTTTATAATAATTTTATTATACAAAGTATTCTATAAGATATCTACCATAATTTAATAAATACCTAATTGTTTCCCTATCATAATATTGTAGTGGGCCTTTTAATAAACATTTCCCCCCTCCTTTTCAATTATCTGGATTATTTCCTCAAGATAAATTTCCAGAAGAACTATATAATCATTGGGAATTGAAGTTTTTATTACTTTTGATATGTATTGCAAATTGCATTCCAAAAGCTTTTACACCATCATCAAAAATAAATTTTTGTAGAAAGGCACTATGTGTGTTTCAAAGCCAAAGACAGTTCTATTGAATACTGTTATTTTGGGAGGCACAAAGTTACATTTCAAAAAGAAGAGTTTTTGCTTTTGTAGAAATACATAGTGAATAGGTCAATGATGAAATGATACCCATGATCTCTGAGATTTGCTTCCAAAAAATCTGGGAGTGTGGAGTAGGGTTAGGGAGGAAATAAGATCAACCTGTTGTCATAATTTTTGAAGCTGGGTTCTGGGTATATGACAGTTTATTATTTTATGATCTCCACTTTTATGTATTGTTGAGCTTTTCCCATAGTGACAATTAAAGAAAGAGAGACAAAGAAAACATGTCTCAGCCTCTAATGTTTAGTCATTAGTGCTCCCTGAGGTTTTAAGCTATTCTGTGCTGCCACTATCCTCACTATCCATGTTGGGTCCAGCTATCCTGCAAAGTTCACTTTATTTGGGAGTTTGGGGATAAAGAATAGATGAAACCAGAAACTTTTCAAAAGAAAATAACAGCTACTAACTAGTTCGGAGAGTCTTCTTTAATTTAAATAAAAACCCTGGCTTTTTTTTTTTTTTTTAAACCCTGGCTTTTAATTAAAAAAAAAACAAAAACAAAAAGTTGATAATGATGTGATGACACTCTTTCTCATATAAATTCTTCTAAAGAAGATTCCTGACCTTGCCCTCAAGTAGATAACAGTCTATTTGGAGACAGGTGACATTTAAATGTAATTTATAAGGGAGCAGAAACACTATAAATTAGTGAGTATCAGATTGCACATTTCTTTCACTGATGCTGAGTGCTTGTACTGATGTTAGAGACATAAAAAGGAATGTTACAATCCATGTAAACAATACACAGGTGTCATTTTGTCCTTAATCCTTTCTAAATTTGATATCTTTACTGCTTCGTCTTCCCCTCTGACTTAATCAGTCATATAAGCTGTTAATTTTCTTCTTTATCTGGTGTCTTCAGAGAAATAAATAATTACAAGGAAGTGCCAGCACCCCTCCTAAAACAAAGTCATTTTGTGACTTTATCACATTTATGGCTAGGATTGAAGATTAACATGTTACCTCAAATACCCTTTAATCCGGAGAAACAGAATTATCATATCAATACAAGTAGAAATATCCACATTGCTTACCTTGCCGTGTTTCTGAGTTCAGTAGTCCCAGCAGTTGGTTTAGGAGCATTGTTGAAGAGCTTTCTCATCTGGTTTCATCTGGGTGTTTCCATGGAATGTGATGACTTACAGCCTTTGCTAGTCTCTGCTGGGTCCCTCTGCCTGTCTGGTTTATAGCGTACTTCTGCATTCCTAGTTCTCAGAATTCTTCTGTTTCCTGTATTAATATAAAATAAGTATGGGGATCCCTGGGTGGCGCAGCGGTTTGGCGCCTGCCTTTGGCCCAGGGCGCGATCCTGGAGACCGGGGATCGAATCCCACGTCGGGCTCCCGGTGCATGGAGCCTGCTTCTCCCTCTGCCTGTGTCTCTGCCTCTCTCTCTCTCACTGTGTGCCTATCATAAATAAATAAATAAATAAATAAAATAAAATGAAATAAAATAAGTATGTATGAAACAGTCTAATTTGAAAAACTAATAACACAGTAAAACATTTAATTTTCTGTTCTTTCATGGACGTTAATTGTTGAAAAGTGCTGTACAACTGAGCTAATTCAGTTCAGCGGAGAAGATGGCTCTTTGATTGCAGCTCTCAGCTTCTGGCATTCTGTCTTGTTAGCTATTCCAGATATTAAGTTTCCTTCTAGTTTCTATTGCATTTATACTACATCTGTTGCTGATGCCTCTGTTTACGTTCTTGAAAGAGACAGAAATCCAGATTATTTGTAGCCAAATGCAGTTTTTGTGTGTGTGCTCTTCTTTCCTGGCTAGTTCTGCTCTTTATCACCGTCTCTTATTATGTTGGTGAATGCCCTGATAATAGGAATGCCTTATAGATCAACTTCTTTCTCTTAAAGCTTCTCCTTCTAGATTCTCCTTCTAGATTCTCCTTCTAGATTCTGTTCTCATCCTCATTGTTTCATCTACAGTGGGGACATCTCAGAAGCAGGAAGATCACCCAGTCCCCATAAAACTTTAATGGAAAAAAACACAAAGGTTTTAGAATTGGACAGTCCTTATTTTGTGTACCCCCAAAATAATCACTCTCTAGCCATGTAGCCCTGGGAAAGTCTCTTAATCTCATTTTTTAAATCGGTGTGATATATTAGTTTGTAATTTATGGATTGTCATATGGATCAACTGAGATAATGCATGTAAAGCATTTGAGATAGTGCTTAATATATGGCAAAAACTTACTGAATGGTAGCCATTCTTCTTACATTAATAACAATAATTTCTATTGTTAATGGGTGAGTAGAGGATTCAGAACGGGGACATCAGCTAGGAGATGTGTAAAATCTAAAGTTCTGCTCTATAGTTTTATTTTATTTTTTTAAAGAGTTATTTATTTTTATTTATTTATGATAGACATAGAGAGAGAGAGAGAGGCAGAGACACAGGAGGAGGGAGAAGCAGGCTCCATGCCGGGAGCCCAACGCGGGACTCGATCCTGGGACTCCAGGATCGCACCCTGGGCCAAAGGCAGGCGCCAAACCACCGAGCCACCCAGGGATCCCCTGCTCTATAGTTTTAAAGGAGGACCAAGCGGGGTGTTACTTTACTTTGGCCCAGTGTGTCATTTTGCAATTGACATATCTTGGGCTTACTGTATATGGGCACAGAGGAAAAAAGGGAAGAAGGGTGTGTGGATGGATAAGTAGGATTTCAATAGGTGTGTAGGTAGTAGGGCAGGGAGGAGTTAATGCAGGTGGAGGGAATACTGTGAACAAAGGAGCTAATGTTGTAGAGCATTTTCAGGGAACAAAATTAATCCACTATGCTAGTGGCCCAGGATATATGTGAATGCAGTGAAGGGAAGGGAACTAGTGGAAAATTAAGAGCAGTTTGTAGATTACCTTAAATGCCATGTCAGGAAATTGGATTTTATTCTCTAGGCAACACTGAATCTTTGGAGGTTTTGTTTTTCAAACAAAATACATCTGCTGGTCAGACTTTGCCTGCAAATTGCTAGTTTGGGATCCCTGGATCAATGTTCACAATCCTATCTTTTTGTATCTCCCCCAGACTTCTACTTGTGAACATTAGTTAGAGACGTCAACACTCCCCTCTATAGCAGAAGAGGGTGAGTTACAGTGAAAGTACAGATACATTCTTAGGCAAGACAGAAATCTTGGGAGTCTGCATCAGATGGCCTTGATCATCTTGAAGTGTCATATTCTATCCTTTTGGTCTGCTGTTACCCACCCTTCAGAGTTATCTGAGAATTACTTTATATATTCTGTTCAGGATTTTTGGTTGTACTCAGTGTGCTTGCTCTATCTTAACAGGAACCAGAGCCTTTCTATGTAAGTTTTAAGCCTTATACAATCTTTTCCACCAGATTGGATAGTTATTTAGGGTGATACCTAAGAAAATATCAGCATATCCAATTGAGAATCCAGTACCATCCAAAATCTGATATGTGGCTTAAATTCTTTGAAACATCCCTATTCTGTCTTTTAGTTATTTTTGTTGTTATTTTTATTAAAGCACAGGATCATTTCTGCTTTATAGCCTGTGTGGCTTTCCTACCCTTGACAGTAGTTAATTTCACAGTTAGATTATACTGTCAATCTCTTTATGGCTGACAAATATAATTTAAGTTTTCATCTTTATTACTACTTTATTTTGCAGTACTGAAACATTTTTGTTGGAGAAATGTCTTCAGAATCAGAAGAGGATAAAGCGAGCCTGGTTCAAGCTGCCAAAACATTTTTCCTTCACATGCAAGATCTTGCTGCCTTCACTAACATGCTTATTGAATTGTTTAACAGCACTATGAATACTCAGATCCAGTCCATAACTGTGAAAGAAGATGATAATGCCAAGGATGTCTTTGAACAAATGTTCAAAATTTTTAAAGAGATGCAATCTGTAGTGGAGACAAAGTATGACCAAATGCAAAAGGAACCTTTATATTCCAAGATTGCAACAGCTGTTTGCTCTGTGGTTGAGAATACCACCAATGTAAAGGAGTTGCAGCAGTCAGCTAAAGAAGTGTTCAAAACTGTTCAAACACCAGTCATTCTCTCTGCATTGAATAGTAGTAACATCCTTAGGATTTTGGAATCTTCTCTTTCACTCTTGATGAAATATCCCGTCATGAATCTTCAGTTAGGTGACCTCTATAGAAAAGACACCAAAGAGCAATCAGATGCCAACACATCCAAGAAAAACACAAGTCCGGGTCCATCCAAAATTGGTACAATAGACATCTTGAAAAAATTGCAGGATGCGCTAGAAACTGAGGATTCCAAGAATACCATCAAGTCAATTGCAGTTCAGTTGGAGGAGGTTGTCAAAACAATAGCGCCTATCTTAGAAGTCCTCCAAAAAGCCATAAATACTATGGAAACCAAGGTTTCTGTGCCCAAGAAAGCCAATTACTAGTAGGAGTGCAACAGAACTGCTCATTTCTATCAGAAAATCATTTCGTATCCTGTGAATATTTGGAGTATGTTTTAAGACCTTTGATGCCACAAATGAGTTATGTTAGGACAGAAGTACAAAGAGTAGTCACCCAGTAGACCATTTACCTCAAGTTTTGCTTTATTCAAATAAAAATAATCAAAGAAAACCTACTTGAAATGGCAGTTACTAAAAATAACATATTGTTCAGAACATCAAGGAAATGTATTACATTTGAGGATGTCTCTAAACATTACATATCATCTTAAAGCATAATTAAAATAACCCTAAACTAATTTCTACTCTTAGTAGTCCTATTTCTAGATACTACAGTGAGAAGTCCAGGTAAATGTTAGCATTATCATTAGATAATCTGGCAGAAACTACTGTTCAGGCACAGGAAACATATAAAGTAATTTTCTGCATTTTTAAAAAGATTTTATTTAATTGAGAGAGAGAGAAAGAATGAGCAGGGGTAGTGGCATAGGCAGAAGCAGACTCCCTACTGAGCAGGGAGCCTGCTGTGGGGCTCAATCCCAGGACCCTGAGATCATGACCTGAGCTGAAGGCAGATGCTTAACCAACTGAGCCACCCAGGTGCCCCTACCTTCTGCATTTTTGTCACTCATATACCAATCTCTGTATCATCAGTGCCTTACCTATCATAAGCCATCACTAGATTCTTTTGGTATGACTTATCCAGGAGTAAATAAGAACAATCAATGAAGAGTAATAGTTTTCTTACTTGGATAAGACCAGGGCAAATGGTTTATTCTTGTCTGTCTCCTATTGAGGTCTTATAATTAGGAGCTATTGGAGTTTCAAAAATGGAGGTGCTCTAACCTTTCACAAAGAAAAGACTGTAACACTCATAGAAGTAGGATTTCTGAGATGTGCTTGTATTGGGGAAGGAAGGTTAGACAAATCCCTTGCCTACCAGAAAGTCTTTGGCCCTTATCTATGGGAAAGAGTGTATGCTTTCAAGATGGCCCTATTCTACATGATACCTAACAGGAACTTTGTTGAGAATTTTAAAAAAGCAATGAATAACTGTAGTTCTTTCTTGGAATTTTTCTTCTGAGAATACCTAAGGTTTGTCCTCATTCAAACATGTTCTCATCTCAAGTTTGAAATCTCATTTTCTCCTCTACAAATAAAATATATTTCCCTACACTTAAAAACTAGGCTGAAATATGAAAAACTGAAAGAGAAAAAAAAAAAACTGTGAGCATTTGATGGAGTTGGGGAAGAAGACACTCTGTTTATGTACTTTGAAGTCTACGATGCAGTCACATCCACCAAGGTTGCCACCATGACCTCCTCAGTTGTGGATACTTTGAAGTTGCATTTTTGCTAGCCTGAGTTAGGAGCTCAGCTCCCAAAGCCAAGGCTGTCATTGGAATCACCACTGTAATTTTGAATTAGGAATCTCTTCCTTGCCCCCTAAACAGGAAGACCTTCAGAATGTCCTGTGGCAAGAGCCAAGGGGATTTGAAAGTTTCAGAACTTAGAGGGCTTGAGAAAAGGATGAGTTTCAAGACGTGAACTCTACATTATCTCTCAGCTCCAAAGCTGAAACCTTGCACATTTGAAATAGGTATCCATTAGTAGATGGCTTATTATTTTTTTTTAAGATTGTATTTATTTATTCATAAGAGACATGGAGAGAAAGGCAGAGACACAGGCAGACATAGTCCTGATGTAGGACTCGATCCCAGGACCACAGGATCACACTCTGAGCCGAAGGCAGGTGCTCAACCTCTGAGCCACCCAGGTGATCCTCTAGCTGGCTTATTTTGAGGACATTCTTGAACTCTGATTCATTTGCTACTCTGTCCTCAAAAATAAACGTATATAAGTGGGAGAAGGGAGGTGGAGCTCTCGCTTTGTTACTTTCTCTGAACCTGTGTGTGTTCAGGTCCTCACTTGCCTGCTCTTGGTCGTCAGACTGTCCAGGGATATTGCAACAGCTGGGGGAGTCATCTGGAAATGAATGGGACAAGGGCCAGGAATAGTCCTGGGCAGAGTCTTCCTATGAAATGACAGGAAGCATGACTAGTGGCAGTTCAAGTGGGGGGGTCTTCACCACACTTCAATGGGAATGGCAGCTAGTATAGCCCTGTGAGGTTAGGAAGGGCCATACATACTTCAGTCACAGCAGGAGTTTTCAGAGGCAGGTGGCTCCTGTGAAGCTGGCCATCACTGACAGGGCCTCTCAAAGGCCTTGTCTCACCACCAAGGACTTCTAATCTGCCCACTCTGATGACTGCCTGTCTGCTGTTGCTTCCAGCTGGTGGATATACTGAGGGTTTGGGGGGGAATGCACTCTTCTCAAACCTATTACTCTTATTGCATGTGTCTTTCAGATTCTTTATTTTGGGTTCTTCTCGTTGCTGTCAATTCCTTCAGGTTTTGAAAAGCAACCTGGGGGAAGACTCACTAGTTTCTACTTTCTATCTAGTTTCATTCTTCCTCCGCGAGCACAGTGTGACCTCACTGCTTGAATGAAGCATAAGTGAGGAAGAAAAAGTGAACTGCCATAAAGCAAAATAAAAAACACATGGGCATTTACTACAAGAAGATAAGGAAGCCAGTGAGGGAGTCCTGTAATGCTTGTAATACCTTTTTTTCCCATGTTCTATCACTTGCCAATGTTTGGTACATTTTGGCATCTCTGAAAGCATCTAGCTCAATAAATGTTCAATTTTACCAAATGAAGATCTGGTTCATAAACTATAATTCAATTTGATTCAGATCATTGGACAACTCAGGCCAAGAGTCCTGGCTCTCTAAGCAAATCAAGCTCTATAGGAATTTTCTTTCACTGGATTTATTATTTTTTAAAGTGAGAGCAAATAGGGAACTTTGGGACAATCAGATAGGCATATTAGAACACTGAATCAAAGGGACACCTGAGTGGCTCAGTGGTTGAGCATCTGCCTTTGGCTCAGGGCCTGATCCCGGAGTCCTGGAATTGAGTCCCGCATCGGGCTCCCTGCATGGAGCCTGCTTCTCCCTCTGCCTGTGTCTCTGCCTCTCTCTCTGTGTCTCTTATGAATAAATAAATAAAATCTTTTTTTTAAAAAAGAACATTGAATCATAAAGATAAAAATAAAACAAGTGAAGCCAGATTATTTTTTCATGTGCACAAGAAGGGAGAAGCATTAATAAAAGTTACTATAGGAGATGAATACTATGCAACTTTATAGTGTCAGCCCTTTTAGCAATCCATGTGAATTTATCCATTTTATCTTCAAAGATATCTCAGACTAAAAGCAGAAATTACAGTGAATTTTTTTTGAAACTCATCTCCTAAGATTTCATGAACTTTGAATTGATTTAAATAAATGTCCATTTCACTGGCTACTTGCACAAAAATTTAGGACTATAGGGAGAGATTGAGGGAATGTAAAATATGAATATTCATCCTCAACCCACAAATCTATACCACTCAAGAGAATAACTTCGATCTCTGGAGATTTGCCCTATAAAGCAGCAGCGGGAGGAAGAATTAAGTTATCTTTTCAAAAACCTGGTTATTCCTTTATGGATCATAATCCCATAAGTCATAAGCCTGAAGGGCTTCTTAAACACAGGCCCTGGGTTTCTGATTCTACGGATTTGGGATCAGGCTCCAGAGTTCACATTTCTAACAAGTTCTTAAGGGACACTGATGCTGTGGCTGTAAGAGTCATTTATCTAGAATGTCTTACTCAGAAAATGGATTTCTCATGAAGATCCAATGCATTAGGCTGACTTTTTAGCTTGGGTGGCAATTTCCTCTCCAGTCCACATTACAGCTTCACTCTGTCACACCTATTTCCTGACCCTTATATACACTGATCATTCCTATATCCTCTGTTTCCTTTCTACTCAGCTCTCTCTTTTCCCTCTGAAGCCTTCCCTTGAGCCTCATTTCCCATAGAAAGCTGTTTCCAACCATAGGACAGTGGGATCTCACTTTTCTCTGAATTTGAAGTACTTACTATTTGTATGCATTTTGGCTCTAAGCGTTTGACACATACCTACACTCACTGTCTTCTTCCTCTCATCTCTCGCTCCCACCTCAGTGTCCCAAGGCCTTGCTCAAATGCTGCCTCTTCCCTGAAGCCTTATTGGTTCTTCCCTTGCCTCAGGAGTTTCTCTCTTGAACTCTTGTGAACAGAAAACTTGACTTGCCCCTTTCTTTTGGTATTCCTCTGTGACTTGTTTGTGTTCTTAATTTCTCCCAAGAGACTGTAAACTCTTGGAAGATCTGGCATATTACATTCAACATTTAATCCCCAAAGTGTTTTGTACATAGTCTGGCTCAATAAGTGCATCTATATGGCACAGAAACAAAACATGCAAGATGTTGGGAGGCTTTTCTCTGCCTCACTAAAGCTCAGAGCAAAGCTTGTTCCCAGAGCTAGGCCCACAGAATTCTCTACTCAGGAGCCACTAACTTGCCAAGGTCCCTGGGCAATAAATCATGTAAACTGTGTCTATGGAAATTATATGCTTGCCTTATTTGGTGTAGAGGCCAATGTAAGCTAGATGATAGAGATGCCCTTGGCCCTATTCTCAAAATGCCATGTAAATAATGACAGTACTAGATGCTTAAATTCTCTACTGGGTGATTTTATGCAGCTAACTCCCCATTGTGTCTCTTCTGTCAAGACACCATCCCTTTAGACATTCCTACTGGGGTCAGATGAACTGATTTCACTTTCATTGTTTATTACTCAAATCTCAGGGGGGCTAAGTAGCATAGACTTTCATAACTCAAAGGATAGAGCTAGTCTCCCCCTTTACTCCATTTAGCCCAATACTAGGGTCTTTGGAAATCAGGAGAACAACCCCCGTCACCCCCTGAGGGAAGTAAGAGAATATTCCCAGCTGTGAGGTTTGGTGATTTATACTTCCTTTTGTTTAATTGTTGTCACATAGTGGGGACTTGATATATCTTTGATATTTGCTTGGTTATCAGATTTTTTTCTCCCATATCTTCTCCTTTAAAACCACACACATGGGGATCCCTGGGTGGCGCAGCGGTTTGGCGCCTGCCTTTGGCCCAGGGCGCGATCCGGGAGACCCTGGATCGAATCCCACGTCGGGCTCCCGGTGCATGGAGCCTGCTTCTCCCTCTGCCTGTGCCTCTGCCTCTCTCTCTCTCTCTGTGTGACTATCATAGATAAAAAAAATAAAAATAAAAAAAAAAATAAATCCACACACATGCATGTGCTTTCCTAATAAATGTACCTAAAGTTTTGAAGATGACTTAAAATCCAATTTGCCATAAAGTCCCTCTGTAAATTAACATATGAATTTAAATTCTAAATTTTGTAATACTGTAGAAATAGGTGTGGCATCCCATTACTGCCAGTGAATGAGATTTCACTAACATCTTTTATTAACTTTCCCTTTTATTTCTCAAGTTTTCACATTTCCTCCTATTTGAGACTACACTGGCTTGGCTTTGAATGCTGATTAAAAAATCTCTGAAGAAAATTTGCTTTAATTATTTCTCTGGGGTTTAAAGCTTTTCCATTTGATGAAGAATTTGTTCTGTGCTTTCGAACTCAAGCTTCTCGATCTGTTCCCATTTAGGATGGCTAATAAAAGTAATGGAGAATCCTTGTATCCATAACTCCAAAAAGTCCTTTGATCACTTTAGATAGGAGATTTGATTCAAATTACTTATGAAAATATACAATTTATTGATTTATGTAATAAAAAAAGCCCAGGATTCTGACTCAGGCATAGTTGGATCTAGGGGCTCATATATTCTTATCAGAACTGTTTCTTTTCATTTTTTAGTTCTTCCTTCATTGTGTTCACTCTATTCTCAAGGAGATAGAGTTTCCCCTACTGGTGGCAAGATAGCTGCCAGCAACTGTAGACTCATACTCTGCTTTCATTAATCTTCATTCAGTAAAAAGGCCCCCACCCCATTCCCGATCCGAATTCCAAAAAATTACCATGACTGTATCTCACCAGCTTTGATTGGGTCCTTTTCTATCCCAGGATAAATCTGTGTCCATGAAGAAGAAATACACTGAGTTCTAGGTCCACTCACAGGCAGTAGGCTGAGCCAGCGCTACATCAGTTGATAACCAGGCAGAGTGAGTCCCCAAGGGTATTCAGGGTGCCCTGGCTGGCATCAAGCAAAAGGGCACAGCAAAAGCAAAACCACAAGTTTCATTTATACTCCACTTTTGGAAGAGATGACAACACTGGTCAAAAAGGAGAGACAAGCAATAACCATAGGAGCAGGATTGTACTTTTTGCCAGAACCTGTAAAAACAAAACAAAGTTAGAGATCTTTTAGGTAGCAGACTTTTTTGTTTTTGTTTTTTGAAAAACTACCTTGGTGCACCTGGGTTGCTCAGTTGGTGAAGCATCTGACTTCAGCTCAGGTCATGATTCCTCCTGGGACAAGCCCCACATCAGGTTCCCTGATCAGCAGGGGGCTTTGCTTTTCCCTCCTGCCTCCCCCCTCCTCATTCTGTCTCTCATTCTTCCTCTCAAATAAATAAATAAAATCTTAAAAAACTCCAAAAAACTATCTAATTTGTCCTTTGATTCATTTTTTAATGTAGAAGACTCCTAATACAAATATTTGCAGTTAGCTGCTTTAAAAAAAAGTATCCTCTTAGATTGTTTTCTAACTAACAGAACTCAGCTTGTTTATTTTACGGTAATGGAACAGCACCAAGAAGTTCATAGATTTACCCCAGGTGACCCATCTCTTCTTTAGTGTGTGAGATCTCCTGATTTTCCGTCTTTATTGTCAGCAGCAACACCATCATCATCACCAGTATCCCCATTTTAATTACCATCATCTTCATCACCATTATGAAAGCTAACATTGATTAGCAACTTGTTCTGTGCTGTGGTCTGTTTTAAGCAATGCTATCAATTAACTCACTTGATCCTCACAGGATATCTACGAGGTATTTATTCTTATTCTCCTTATTTTCCGCTGATCAAAAGGTGACATTTTGATTTGTGGAGAAACTTAACCAAACATCTCACATCTGGTATGTAGTGAAGGCAGCATTCCAACTCAGGCAGTCTGGCTCAACTCTATCTTTTTAGCCACAGTATTGTTTCTCCATATATGGCATGTCCACACATAGGCTTGCTTGCTTTCTTTCTTTCTTTCTTTCTTTCTCTCTTTTTTTTTTTTTTTTTTTTTTTATTGCAAAGTGGGATGGGATGTCTGGGTGGCTCAGCAGTTGAGTATCTGCCTTTGGCTCAGGACATGATCCCAGGATCCAGATCAAGTCCCACATCGGGCTCCTTGCATGGAGCCTGCTTCTCCCTCTGCCCATGTCTCTGCCTCTTTCTCTCTCTGTGTCTCTCATGAATGAATAAATAAAATCTTAAAAAAAAATTACAAAGTGGGCAAAAAGTATTCATACAATCCTGCTTGGTGTGTGTGTGTGTGTGTGTGTGTGTGTGTGTGTGTGTATGTACTTCCTATACATACATGCTCTTCATGGAAAGATGGAGAAGATTGGCAACCAGTTAGGGTATGGCTGATGAAAGCAAAATAAATACAAGAAACTACTGATTGGCAATATGCTGGGATGAGGATATAGAATGAGATGGAAGATGGAAACCTTTAGAAAATGCTCTAAATAGTGAGTGGGATTTCCTTTTCAACCAGCCTTCAGTGACTATTTAGGGTAGAAAAGATGTTTGATTGAGGAAAACTTCAACTCTGTGATTGCCTCAACATTTGAACATATTGTTCAATAGGATGATGAGATGACAGAGAAGTATTTTTCCATTGTTTTCACATAATAATACATAAAATCCCTTGTGTTTTCTGAAATTTCTTGGAATTCTATATATATAAACAATATTTAAAATCCCATTTTTACCAGTAAGAGTAGACAAGGAAAATTAATAGTGCATACATATTTCTTAGTCTATTTATAAGCTGAATAATCTCACACAAACCATGTAACCTCTCTCAACCTCAGTATTCAAATCAGTGTAGTGGGGTCAATAACCAATGTACAGGGTAATTGTAAGAATTAAACAGATAATGTGTGTGAAAACCTTCTGTGAATGAAATTTGCTACATAAGTATCATTTATTTTTGGTGGATTATAACATAAATTTGGTCATCTCTGCCTTAGGGTATACAGTTTGGGGAGAAATACATAATTATTATACCTTGTATTTCATGAACTCTGAATCTGTGAATTATATTGGATTATTCAGAAAGAAACAGTCAACCCCTTGAAGAAAAGCAGAAGCTAAAATTGATATGCAGTTTATCTAGTTAATCTGATATTTGGAGGGAAATGCTATCTATAGCCTCTTTCTGTTAGAATGTGGAGATTAACAAGTGTTATTTTTTTAGATAGTTATCTATGAAAAAGTTGGCACTTAAACAATGATAAGCATTGTTTCTTCTGTCTCTTCTTTGTTTTTTTCTTGCCTGTCAATACCAGTGAAGCACACATTTGTGCCATGAAACTATTATCCCACTTCCACATGCAAAGTGCTTTCCCAGGGTCTTTCTTTTCTTTTTCTTTCTTTCTTTCTTTCTTTCTTTCTTTCTTTCTTTCTTTCTTTCTTTCTTTCTTTCTTTCTTTCTTTCTTTCTTTCTTTCTTTCTAGATTTATTCATTTATTCATGAGATACAGACTGAGAGAGAGAGAGAGGCAGAAACACAGGCAGAGGGAGAAGCAGGCTCCTCGCAGGGAGCCCGATGCGGAACTCGATCCTGGATCCGTGATCCCTGGATACCGGGATCCCGACCTGAGCCAAAGGCAGGCGCCCAACCAGTGAGCCACCCAGGTGTCCCTCCCAGGGTTTTTCAATTATGTTTGAGAGGGTGGACGCCAAGTACTTGCACAATGTTCTTTTTGCCCCCATTTTATAAATGAAGAAACAGGCTCAGAGGTTGTCATTTACACAAGGTCACATAGCTACTAATATATATGCCCAGCCCTTCCTGGCTCCAAAATCTATTCTCTTTCCACCCTTCCTTCCTCCCTTCCTCCCTCCCCTCCTTCCTTCCTCCCTTCTTCCCTTTTCTCTTTTTTTCCTTCCTTCTTTAAATTTTTTTTTTTTTTTTAATTTGAGAGAGAGGGAGAGCGCGAGCCCGACTGGGGCTCAATCCCAGGACCTCAGGATCATGACCTGAGCTGAAGGCAGATGCTTAACCAAGTGAGCCATCCAGGTGCCCCTCAATTACTCATTCTTTCATCCATGCAGCTCAGATAGACACTCCATTTCAAGGCTAATGTGATGGTACAAATAGGGAAAACTAGTTTGAGATAAAACCCAGAGTAAAAAAAAACAAGAACAGGAAGTTAATAAAGTAAATCATATGTCATAGTAGTAGTAGCTTAGGGAAATTTTGAGTACTTACTAGTGTCAGAATCTGTTCTAAGAGCTTTAACACGCATAGGTCATTTTATACTCACCAGAATCCTATAAGGTAGATTTTCATTAGATTTTTCTCCCTATGTTACACATAATAGAGGCACACGGAGACTAAACCATTTGCCCGTGTTCTCACTGTTAGTAACTGGTAAAGTTAATATGTAAAACCAGGCTTACTACAAAAGTTGACTGTATTTTTTCTAGAAACATGCTTAAGAATTTTGATTATGTGAAACATTTTAACAAATAAATCCTTCTTTGTGAATCCAATGGTACAGAACAGAGTATGTATTTGTGTGTTTATAGATTTTTGGCATGGATTATTTTCCTGAACAAAGCAACATTTAAGGACAAATAACTAAAATAACTTATTTTGAGTCTTTCAATGGGCATGAAAACATCTGTTTCTATGGTAACCACTATAGGCCACAAGAGGGGTGAGAGAAGAATTAGAAGGGAGAGCTGTTAGTTTAGAATGTCTTAATTTTTCTTTTGCAAATGGACTTGCTTAAATATTTTATGCTACCAATTTGACCTTTTGATTCTGAGGTTGACAGATTCCTGAGTACTCTTTGAACTTGAGAACTGTAGTTACAAGTAAACAGAAACAATTTTGAAATAAATCAAAGGACAGGGAAACTGTACTCTTGGATCTATTGTCTTTTCATTGGGAGAATTACGGTATCCTGGCTGACCAATTTTAAAGGTCTTCATGTTGTCTTTTAAGTATGATATTTGTCAGATTAAGAGAGAACAGGAAAGGAAACAAGTCACTGACTCAGAGGGATCTTTTGAGATGTTAAAATAGCTTGTGGCTTTTGCATGGGAAAAAAATTGAAGGGATAAGAGACAGCATCTTAGGGACCATTTGTGAATCTCTAAACTGAGGTTGATGTCGGCGCAATAAGAGTTATCTAGAAAAACAGGTCTGGAAAGAGTCCACTGATCCCAAAGAAGGACTCCCAGAAAAGAAAAACACCACCTCCCTCCTCCCATTTTTCATGTATGGATCAATCCAATACTGCTCCAGGATGGTGGGATAGGTAGAGTGTTACTTGTCAGTTAAGACACTTATTTGCCATTTATTACATGGTAGGTCATGTAGAAGTAATTTAGTATTTTGTTTATTTTTTAAACTTTCACAAGAACCCTGTGGGGCTCTATCATGATGCTCCTTACATCGTCAAAGAAACATAGGGAGTTTAAGCAACTGGACTGAGAACACAGCTAAAAAATGGTACAAGTTGGATAGCAATCCAGAAAGAAGGGATCTGGAGTCAAACTGCCTGGATTCTATGCCAAACCCTTAAATACTATGTAGTCATGTCCCTGCTCATAGAGAGCTTACAGAGCAACAAAAGATTACGGATTCCCTCACGTATGATTTGTGATTTCAAATATCCAGTCAAGACCAACCAAGCTTCCAAGGTCTAGCAATGTGCATGGCTGCTCCAACTAAGCCTTAACTCAAAGTTGTGTTTGAGCAGCTTCCTGACAGGAAAGCAAAGATCATTAGTTTGGTGGGGGAGGGTCTTGAAATAGTTTTCTTTGAGATTTACAGAGTAGAGAATATGGGTAATAGTTTCTATTACATACTCTTTTTTTCCTCCTCTTTGATGTAAATATTCTACAACTTTTTACTTAATGTATTTTACTGTGCTCATTGAATTGACCTAGAGAAAAATTTTTCTCTCTCAACTTCATCATGATGAGAATAAAGCAACAGTACCTTAGTCAAGTGTAGTTCCAGAGAACCCTGGAAAGTAGCTATGATTGTCCTTATTTATTATCAGAATCTCACTGTTTGCTTTATACTCTAGGTTTTCATTCTCCTCTGCAAACACTAATCTCTTGGTTCCATGGAACAGACTGAGTTCGCTCATATTGCTGCCTGTCACACTTCCAAGGGCAGGCAGGAGGAGATAAAAGTGTTGATAGGTCACCTCTTCCCTGGTTTGTGTTTGCAGATAGGCCAGAGTAAGCAAGCCTAAGACCTCAATATGGATGCCTGTTTTAGCATCTTTGTTACACTGCAGCCCCCAAATGCTAAGAAATGCTGATAGCTTGAATTACTAACAGTAGCAACCATGATGGAATAGAGAAAGATTTGGGGATATTTCAAAGGCAGAAACTGCAGTTAAGTGTGAGTGTGAACAAGTGCACATGTGGATAAGGATGATCTTCCTTCTAAATCAAACGGCATAGCACTTGCCACAGAACTACCATTTTGTGCAGGGACTGTGGCTGGCATCATACAGAGATGGAATGGAGTTAGCCACATATTTTTCTAAAAAAGACCTGAACAATATTTTTTTGTTTTGTGATATCTCCAATTTCTCCTGCTTCAGTTCATTTTTCACAATATTGTCAGAACTCTTGCTAAAATACTGATATAATTGATGCTCCACTCCTCCAATGACTTCTCATTACCTCTAGCATGAAGTTAGAAAGCCCTTAGTATAGAATACAATAATTTTAACCATCAGGCCCATCAGAAGTCTCCCCACCCCAATCAATCCCCTATTCCTTTTCCATTCCTAGCCTCTTCCTGCGTCCTATACATCCTATTGTGGAGATTCCCTAAAGACACTGGCTGTTTGAAATCTCTTTGATTCAGCGTATGTTGTTTTCTGCTTAAAATGACTTTTCCTCTCTTCTTTTACAACCCTGTCCCATTCCTTCTTCAAGTCCCATGTGTTCCTCTATCATTAAGACTTTCTCACTTTCTCCAGAGAGAATGAGTAGCTTCCAGCACTGAGAAGCCACAACCATTGCTTAAACATCTGGTGTATTGCTTAGTGCTTTTGCATGTGGACATTTGCTCATATTTCTATGTCTCAGTAGACTTAAAATCCGCCTACGACAGTGATTTTGCTTTATTCATTTCATGTTGCCTGGGGCCTCCCATCCCAGTGCTTTGGAACATTGAAGATGAGTAATAGATAAGAGTGAATGAATAAATCATGCCTCCTGCTTTACTCTTAGCACTGCGTATTCCTGTAGTGACCATGACAAAAACGAAAACAACCCCCCCAAAAACAAAACAAAAAAACCCCCAAAAAACCAAAATGAGTTTGAGGGTGAAGGTAATAATGCTATATTTTTATGTGCTATCTTTTTCAGTAGAGGTTTACTCTCTGTGTCTAGAAGTCTCCACATATTAGTGCCATTGAAGAAGCACAGTTTTTCTAGAGATAGAGAAAGAAGGGGAGGGAAAAGAAATAAGGTTTCTAATCTGTCAGTTCTGCCATTCCTGAAGGTCAATTTTCCCCCACAGACCCACTCAGAAAAATAACTTTTTAAAAAGACTGGTGTTCTGGGATCCTGACACAAGTAGATTTGATTTAGAACGATAACATAATACCTTTTAGCAGCTGACAGTTGTATGTGCTCAGGTTCCCAGCTGACTGCAATTGCAACCAATTTCCTTGAGGGTGGTAGCTCATATTTACAACTTTGAACACCTCATAGGGAGGGACCAGGACTTCCTTCCTGAGAGAGAATTCTTGTACAGGCACTCCCAGGCAGGTAAATATGGTGAGTAGAGTTTGGTTCCCAACCTTCTGTGCCTCTTCTTGTAGGAGGGAAGTGGAGACGAACTGGCCAAATCGGATGGTGGCCCCTCTGTTAGCTTTCAAATAGTTACCCTTCATCTCATGATGTACCTCATAACATGAAGAGCCATTCGTCAGGATCATTTCTTCCCTTAGCAGCTGGACTGCTGAAGTCAGGTAGTAGTGGAGGTATTTGAAATGGAATGAGTGTTTATACTGCTGTGGGGACCTGCCAGCAGAGGCCATGGCTCTAGTAAAATCTGTGCGGACAATGTTGTTTGATGTATAAGCCAGGATGGCCACAGCATGTGTAATATTCATGCTCCTGGGGAGATCTTCTGCTCTGTTCAACCAGGTTAAGTGGGCGTTTGCCCAGATCCTAGAATAATTCCTATGTGCTTTTAGTTCTTTTGCAAAATAATCCCCTTGATTTAGCTTCTCCATGACCTGTGGGCTGCAGCCTTGGTACTGATCATCAAAGGAATCTGGTGTCAAGTCAAAGTCGATGTTAACTGCAACCTATAGGAAAGGAAAAATCTTCATTTTAGCTTTTCAGATCAGATGGTAGGCTGTGGTGGCTTGCTGTCTATTTTCCATAAAGCCGAGTCTTTTCCTCAAAATTTATTTGCTGAAGTTTCACTCATAATCATTACACTGCCCTAATACCTCCTGGATCAGTGACTTGTGCCGGAGATTGAATTTGGTTTGATAAATATTACTAGAAGCTTAAAAAACCCCTCACCTTCCCAGGGAGGGTGTGACCTTCTTGTATAAACAAAAACAGTATTTTTGCATAGTGCTTTGAAGAAAACAAATGATCATCTAGAAGTTTATGTATACTTTCTTTTTCCCTGCTGACCCCCCTTCATATTCTCTCATGGGGGTTAAGAAATATCTCTTTTTTGAATGCCTAAAACCTATATTAAGTCTCTGAACCATATTTAAGAAAAAGCTTCAGTGATGAGTAATGTTGGGTTCTCCCAAGGGGTCCCCAGTAAATAACAGCTCTCTCTTCTGACCTGGATCTGAAAAATTTGGGGGAAAAGAGTATATGTATGAAATTTAAAATATCATCTTTACTACTGAATTGCTGGGGCACACATATTTACGTCTGATGGCAAGATTTGTTAAGAGTAAACCCTGGAACAAGGCAAACTTGCCCACTGAGCTGCAGAACAGTGTTGGATTGTGGCCTGCCCAAAGGTAAGAGTCTTGTCATGAGGAACACAGGGCTCAGGCCCTTTGGCATGTGCCTAACTCCCAGGAGGATGAAGAGCAGAGTCAAAGTCAGAATGCCCAGTTATTGTTCCTGATGTTCCCAGTCAACTAACTGTTCCCAGGCAACTAAACTTGCCAACCACCAGGGGAGTGGTATAGTGGTTAGGAGAGGTGTGCCTAGGACCATCCTTCCTCTTAGAACCCAGGATTGGGAAAAAGACATTTTCCCATGGGTAGTCAATTAAATTCTACTTATCAATATCTAGCCCAGATTAAATTGAAGTTAGAGATTTGAATACAAGCTCATTAAGTATCATCAGTCTATTTTTTAGAGCCATATTTTCAATTATCTAAATTCCAAGATGTTTTCTTCTTGACAAAGAAATAGTGCTTTTCTAATGAACAGCGCTTCTTATATATTAGGAGACAAGATTCCATTCAGTCAATGTCAAAGATGCTGCAGTTGAAACTCAGAAACATACCTTTTTGTGTTTTTACTGTTATTTATGATGAGAAGACATCTAGTTGTGTGTAAAATGGAGATTTTTAAGACTGCTTAAATGATTTTCACCAACTCTTTACAGAAGGTTTACAAATAGTTCTACAAAATCTATTTAAGCCCAAACAAAACAAAATCCATCTCATTATGTGCTGTTAAATCTTGTGAGCTCTAAAAACTTTAATATATTATGAGATCTCAAATATATACTCTATTATCTCTCAACATTTGGTTATTTTTCATTATATAGAACTTTAAATGATAATACTTCTTTTGGAGTTGATCCATATGAAACAATCTAAAGCAAACAGACTATATTTTGCATCATTTGAAATACAGAAGCAGTATTTTACTTAAATTTTATGGAGAATCAAGAAAAGAACATTATAGGGATGCCTGGAGGGCTCAGCGGTTGACCATCTGCCTTCAACTCAGATCCTGATCCCGGGTTTGGGATCGAGTCCCACATCGGGCTCCTGCAGGGAGCCTGCTTCTCTCTTTGTCTTTGTCTCTGCCTCTGTCTCTGTGTCTCTCATGAATAGATAAATAAAATCTTAAAAAAATATATAAGTAACAGTATGCCTCTAGCTTCCATAATGCCAAATGTAGAAACTCCAAAGAATCCCACAATTTTTAACAATTGCTTTCAACACCCTTCACTACTCTTCACTACCACAACACCCTTCATCATCCTTCAACACCCTTCAGCATTATTTGTTAAAATATCTGAATGAAATCAGATCCCAAGTGACCACAGGTCACTTAAAGGTTGTCACCAGGAAAGTACCCTGGGGAGCATGGACAGTGAAGAAATCACCTGAGTTGTGCCCTACCTCAGAACTCCCGGTGGGTGTCTGCAGGGCCGAGAACAGCATCAAGAGAGGAAGCTGCCTGGGAAGAAGCCAGATCCTTAGAGCAGGGGCTGCAGTAGGAGTTGGGAGAAGAATCCTCCTGCTTCTGTTGGGCACTGGACGGTATTCATTTGTGTTAAAAGCACTTCTCTGCTCTTGAAGCTTCATGATGAAATGAGTGCTCAGCGCTCTTCTCTGGGGTTTTCTCTGGGTGGGTCTAGGCAAGAACTTCCCTTGTTCATGTCTTGTTGAATCTTCTGCTGGCCACCCCCAACCAGATTTTCTGCGGAAAGGTATCAGCTCCCGCTCATTGGCAGAGCTGAAATCTCCGTGAAATAGCTAGATCTGTGCACCAAATAAGGGATGGTAAAGTAAACGCCTTAAAATTTCCAATTAAAAATAAATCCCTTATCTAGTCTGTGTCGGGAGGAATTCCAAAGGCTTTTCAAGGGTCAGGCTCAGCAGCTCAACCTCAACTTTCTCAGGAAGACAGGAAAGGCACACGCTGTACAGTGTTTGGGGCCAAGTGACATTATCTGGAGCTGCAGGTTTCCATTGCGATGATATGATTGGCTCCTGCTAGTGGCTGGGAAGATGCCATCTCAGAGGTGGGCCTCTGTCGCGCTCATTTGGTGCTGCTGATAGGCCCTGGCCAGAGGGGGGTGGTAGGAAGCAGCACATCTTTTCTGGATTTCTGTCAAAAAGAAAGCTCTTGTTGCAGCTTTTCCATTGTAACTTTGAAACTCTCCAATTCAGAAATTATACCTTCTGGGTCACAGGTCTTCCCTGTGTTCTCTTCTGAAGGCGACGGACCCACTGTCCGCACTAGTTCAGTCTATAGTGAATCCAACTACTGTCAGAAGACAGCTTCTGAACAGCTGACATCAATCAAAAGTAGGATCCAGTAGGCTAAGTTAATGCCACACATGTGTTCTTTAAACACCCTCCCTCAGGCACTTCCCTTTTAGTTTCAACATCCTTCCTCCATTCCCCATCATTGGGGTAATTGTTTTTCTTGCAAATCTTTCCCATGTATACTTCCTGATTCATTATTTAACTGTGAATGGAAACTAAAGCCTGTTCTTAGAAATTCTGTATTTTTTAGCACCCTAAAATAGTTTTTCATCTAAATTTTCTGATGATCACAGCAGTTCGGTCTCATTACAAAAGTTCAGAATATTCAGAAAAATATGAAAGAGGACGCAAAATTACTCATAATCTATAACCTGGAGAACAGTACTATTTAGATTTAGATACTACACACACACACACACACACACACACACATTTAGACTGAAATGATATAGTATGCAATTCTTCATACTGTCTTTTCCTTAACATTTTATTATTTTATTTTTAAAAAGATTTTATTTATTTATGAGAGACACACAGAGAGAGAGGCAGAAGCAGAGATATAGGCAGAGGGAGAAACAGGCTCCCTAAGGGGAGGCTAATGCGGGACTCAATCCCCGGATCATGCCCTGAGCCAAAGGCAGACGCTCAACCACTGAGCCATGCAGGCGTCCCTACCTTAACACTTTAAATGTAAGCACATGTCCATATAATTTAATAATTATTGAAAACATGATTTTTTTCACTGTTGCACAATATCCCACCATAGGTGTTACCATGCAATGAAATATGGAGTGGATCCCTGGATCTGTCTCAGAAGCAGATTGATCAGTGACTAGAACAGAACAGCACCTACCTCACTGAATGCTTTGATCTGTTCCTAATTGTTACAACAGCATCCGGCACCGAGAAATAAATGCATAAATAAGTAAAAACAGTTGTCATTATTTGTACAAAGGTTTGTTGCATAAATATCTTATGTTTAGCTTGACTTGAACTTTGCACTATTATAGGTAAGGCTCTGTGAACATATTTTGGACACAAATCTGTGCTTCTCACAATTTTAAGACGTAATTCTGGAAGGTATGACCACAAATCATTGAAATGCATATTTTTTTGGATTTAATGGAAAACACAGGTAATGTTGGAAAATATCCCCTTAAGACTTTTAAAATTCTTAAGATTCCTCATTATCAACTGTTAATTTGGGATACTGAGGTGTGAGGATGAACACTAGAGAGTCTGAAAACTTGGATTATGGGCTTAGTTCTGCAGTTCGCTGGCTGAGTTAACTTAAGATGCTAAGTAAGCCATGCTGAGCCTCAGTTTCCTAACCTTATAGAGCTGTCAAAAGCAAATAATATTTACCTTTTAGTGGGAGTGTACTGTGCTTCAAGACCCTTTAGTATATTATCTCAATCCACAAAACAACTGTGAGAAGGAGATAGTTTAACTTCTTGGTCACAGGTGCATTTCCTGAGGCCATGTGACGTTAACTAGTCTGTCTGTGATCACAGGTTCTTTCCTCTCACCCTGTTGGCCCCTGTCTCCAAAAAACTCTAGAGGAGTCTAAAGTGTCATTTTATTACTCTCTGTAAAGTTTTGCTATTTTCCTAAAGTGACTGCCAGGTCCAGAATTTTCTATGGTGACTGCCACTTCCAGACCAATACCACTAGGGGGAAGCAGAAACCTTTGTAACCTTTTTATACAACTGTGTCCAGAATGTCAAGGAGGAAGAAGAGAGAAAGGGAAAGAAGAAAGGGAACTCTGGGAAACGAACTAGGGGTGGTGGAAGGGGAGGTGAGCGGGAGGTGGGGGTGACTGGGTGACGGGCACTGAGGGGGACACTTGACGGGATGAGCACTGGGTGTTATTCTGTATGTTGGCAAATTGAACACCAATAAAAAATAAATTTATAAAAATTAAAAAAAAAGAAGAAGAAGAAAGGGAGGGAGAGACAGAGACAGAGTGCAGAGAAAGAACCAGAGATTGAGAGAGAGAGAGAGAGAGAGAGAGAGAGAGAGAGAGAGAAGGCGGAAAGGAGGGAGGGAGGAAGGGAAGAGAGAACACTGATCATGAAATGGAATAGGGAAAGACAAGAAGTCTGATACGTGAGAGTGTGTACGTTTTTGGATTAAAATGAAAATATTTTCTGACAATGTTTAGAGTCATTAAAAAATCATCTTTTGCCTTGGCGGCTGTTTTAGGGAAGTTCCCATGTGATAATTTAAAATTAGTTAATTTAGACATTTAGAGCTTGGGATTCACTTAGTTATCACTTTCTTGATGATACCCAATTTTTCCAAATGTAATCTATTTCTTGCTGCGTGTGTGTGTGTGTGTGTGTGTGTGTGTTTTAAGATTTTATTTATTTATTCATGAGAGGCAGAGACATAGGCAGAGGGAGGAGAAGCAGGCTCCATTCAAGGAGCCCAACGTGGGATTCTATCCTGGGACTCCAGGATCAGGTCCTGAGCCAAAGGCAGATGCTAAACTGCTGAGCCACCCAGGCATCCCTATTTCTTGCTGTCTTGATGAGTAAAAGGGATATGGGTTTTGAAATCGCACATAACTATGTTGATGTTTTTTGCCTCCATGTCTTCCTCGTTTTTGTGAATTTGAATATGTTAGTTCCCAGTAGCATTTTCTTCACATGTAAAAAGCGAGATGGCATCACTCTTATAGGGCTGTCACCACGATGACATGGAGATACTTCTGTGAAATATCATGGAACGGATCCATGAACCATACTGGCTCAGAAGCAGATTGATTAGTGAATAAACACAGGCTTTTGAGAGAGACACTTTGGTTTAATTCCTAGATCTATCATGTCCTTAATGTTTGATCTTGGGCAAGGTATTTTACCTCTCTCTTCCTCAATTTCCTGTTTCCTAGTGCCACTGACAGCAGCTTCTCAAGGCATGCTGGCTCCTCTGTTGCTCTACAAAGATTTGTGAAGACCAACTCATAGGTATCCAACAAAGTGAAAGTCAATTTTTATTAATTTTTTAAATAAGCAGCTGTTTAAGAAAAGGTTTTGCCCATTTTCTAAACATTCTAGACTAGTTTTCTATTTTTTTAAAAGATTTTATTTATTTATTCATGAGAGACACACAGAGAGGCAGAGACATAGGCCGAGGGAGAAGCAGGCTCCTGTGGGGAGCCTGATGCAGGACTTAATCCCAGGACCCCGGGATTACATCCTGAGCCAAAGACAGACGCTAAACCACTGAGCCACCCAGGTGCCCCTAGACTAGTTTTCTAAAACTACTTTTGGAGCATAGGTTAAAGTAATTGCTAGAAGGTCTTGTCCAGGGGGAACTGTATATTTTGCTGCCAGCCTAAAGGTTTTGAAATGGCACTTAGTATTTCCTGTTTGGATCTTATTAAACTCTTTTGGACCCGTGTCAGTTTAATGGGGATATTTTACTGCCAAAAGTCCTTGTTATTCAAAGGAAGGTAGTTTGATAGAGCCCCCCAAATTTGGTAATTCAGAGTGGCTTTAACATTTTAACTTGTCAGTTCTTTTTTACCCTCAATACTCTTACAAAAGTGAGCAAAATTCCGTTTCAAATTTCTTTAACTTTCATTTAGATAAAAATTTAAACTTACAGAAATGTTGCAAGTCTGTACAAGGAACATGCATATGTCTAAGGAACTCCCATATACTGTATCCATGTTAGGTAACACATATGTTTAGATTTCTAAATTTTGCTGTACTTGATCTATCATTCTTGCTCTTTTTTCTAAACCACTCAAGAACTAATTACAGACATCATGTCCCTGTGAAAAGATGAGGCATATTAAAATTTTAAATAGTTTTTTTGGGCAAAAATAGATTCAAATCAGGCAGCACCAGCACAGAAGTGATTAGGAGAGTTCTACCAACATGAGTTAGGGGCAAGATTTTTATAGAAAAAAAGGGAAGCAAAGCAAGGACATTATTTGATTGGCTACAGATTAAGCATTTGCTTCATTTGGGAAAGCCTCGTTGGCTATTTGTGATTGGTTGCCTTTAGGTTTTGATTTCTTAAATTTGAGGTCTTTACACACTTAGGTTTTGGCTTGCTTACAATAGACTGCTAAGGTATTAGAACCATCTCAGTCAAATGGCCTCCTTGTTTCACTAATTTAACACACTTTACCATCAAATAGCTCAGAATTTATTTCTTAAAAACAAGGGCATTATTTTACATAACTACAATACAATTACCAATATCAAGAGATTTAACATTTATAGAATAAATATATTTATTTATATTTATATATTTATAGAATCTGGGGCACTTGAGTGGCTCAGTGGTTGAGCACCTGCTTTTGGCTCAGGGAGTGATCCCAGGCCCCCCACAGGAAGCCTGTTTCTCCCTCTGCCTATGTCTCTGCCTCTCTCTGTGTCTCTCAAGAATAAGTAAATAAAATCTTAAAAAAAAAGAGAATACTATTATCTTATGCATAGTCCATACACAAATTTCATCAACTATTCCTATAATTTTCTTTCTATTTTCCAGGACCATCATTTGCATTTAGTTGTCATGTTTCTTTAGTCTCTTTAAATTGGAGCATTTCCTCAGTGTCCATATTGCTTTTTGATCTTGGTGTTTTTGAAAATTATAGGCCAGTTATTTTGTAGATGTCTCTTGTTTGGAACTTACCTATTATTTCCTGATGATTAGACTCCGGTCATACACTGTTAGCAGGGAAATTGCAGGAGAGATGTGTATTTGCATCCATTATTTCAATGTATTTGTAATAATAGTTGTTAGATCAATAGCTTCATTATGAAACATGTTATCTAAGCTTTCTCATTTCCACTTTTTTTTTTTTTTTTTTTTTTTTGAGTATAGGACCTCAGTGTTGGGAAAGCTTTGTTTTCATCATCTACCCACTGTGAATTTCCTCCTCAACATTCTGGACAGAACACTTCCATTGTGTGTTCCTAGGGTATTGAGATATTGAAAAATAAATATGTATTTGCTCTTGTCTGTGGTTTATGGCACACACCTCCTAAGACCTTTGTAATTTCTGAAGCACTAAGAGCCTTTAGGGGCATCTTTTCTGGTTCCTGAAATAGATCCAGAGCCAAAAGGCTAAAATGGATGTCTTTTGTTATTCAGAACCAGACTCTTTCAACCACCCCTGAGTTATGTTAATGAGGTGGTGCTTTATTATTATTATTTTTAAAGATTTTATTTCTTTATTCATGAGAGATACACAGAAAGAGGCAGACAGGGGATCCCTGGGTGGCTCAGCGGTTTAGCGCCTGCCTTTGGCCCAGGGCGCGATCCTGGAGTCCCGGGATCGAGTCCCACGTCGGGCTCCCGGGATGGAGCCTGCTTCTCCCTCCTCCTGTGTCTCTGCCTCTCTCTCTCTCTATCTCTCTCTGTCTATCATGAATAAATAAATAATAAATCTTAAAAAAAAAAAAAGAAAGAGGCAGACATAGGCAGAGGGAGAATCAGGCTCCCTGTGGGGACCCTGATGTGGGACTTGATCCCAGGACCCCAGCGGGGATCAGGCCCTGAGCCAAAGGCAGACATTCACCCACTGAGCCACCCAGGCACCCTGAGGTGGTGTTTTAATGCCCTTTAGGAGGTTCTGGATGATGATATAGAAAGACTCTGAACTTACTCCCTTGAGGGCACACACCAAATTATACCTGTTAATAGAACCATTCCTTCTGGAGATGAACTGAGGGCTGACTAAATAGATACAGAGCAACCAAAGGTAGAGAGAATGGCAAACTGAAGCAAGAGAAATAGAGGCACAGTGACGAAGGGAACCTCCACCCTTGTGTAAACACAGTGAGGAGGGACAGTACTGAGGGCCTGGGAACAGATCCCTGTGTCCTGGGGCACAGGAAATAAAAGTCCTGGTTTAAAAGAGCAACTAGCTTATAAAAGAGACAGTGCTAGAATTCTGCTCCGAGAAAGCTTTTCTGGTCAGAGGGACATGGTTTCTGTTCTCACTCCACCTAGATGGGAGCAGGGTCTGGATACTGTCAGGGGCAGGTCCAGCTGTCTCAGTGAGCTTGGGACTTCAGTGAGCCCAGGGTCCACCAGCCCACATCAGCACTAGCCACGCTGGGGCACAGAAAAAGAAGCCAGATTTTAAAAGCGCGAAGACAGTGGAACACTCTCCTTATGCCACTTAAAAAGCCCAGCCTGGGTCTGGACATCATAAGGCCCTGGTTGGGATGCCATAATTAGTAGGTCCCGTCCGGAAACTGGTGGGTCAGATTGGCACAGAAAGTTTGCAACCTCAGAAGCCCAGGGTCCACCAGACTACACCAGCCCTAGCTGTGCTGGGACACAGAAAAAAGCCACAGTTTAGAAGTATTAAGAAATTGCAGGAATTCTCTCTCTATCCACCTTAAAAGCACAGACCAGAGCAGGGTCTGGACACCATCAGGTGTGAGTTTGGTTTCCACCAAAGGCAGATTCAAATTCCATAATTGGAGGGTCTGGAGGAACTAACAGGCCTGTTCAGACACCATAACTGGTGAGTCCAGTCATCACAAGGAGTTTGTAACCTCAGCAAGCCTAGAATCCTTAAGCCCACACCAGCCCTGGTGGCACTGAGGCACAGTAAGATGGCTGAGGTTTAAAAGAGATGGGGGGGGGGGACACTGGGTGGCTCAGTGGTTGAGCATCTGCCTTTAGCTCAGGTTGTGATCCTGGGGTCCTGGGATCAAGTCCCGCATGGGGATCCCCACAAAGAGCCTGCTTCTCTCTCTGCCTATGTCTCTGCTTCTCTCTGTGTCTCTTATGAATAAATAAATAAAGCCTTAAAAAAAAAAAGAGGACTGAGGAAATGTGGGAAAGTTCTCTCTCCTTACCCACCTAAAAAGCCTAGACCAAAGTAAAGACCTTAGTAAGATCTGGGTACACAAGTCTACTTCAGCCACCCTGTTGTGCAAAAACAGACTGTAATTTTTGTGGGCTTTTAAATTTTTTTAAATATTTTAATTTAACTTATTATTTTTTATTTTAAAAATTTGTCTTGTCTTTTTTTGTTTTTATTTTTATTTTTTGGTTTTGTTATTTTCTTATTCTCTTATTTCTTCTTTTTCCCTTTCTTTAAAATTTTTTCTTTCTTTTATTCATTCATCATCATCATTATTGTTATTTTTCTTTATTCTTTCTGTAAGAAGCCATGGTTTTAAAGGGTAATTAGCATATATAACCATAGCTCCAGACACCCAGCAAAAATCATCAAGCACACGTAGGCTGCACAGGGGACACCATACACAAGACCACTCCTTCAACTCGTGATTGTTTTTTTTTTATATATATTTTTCTATCTCTTTAGGTCTCATTGAGTTCTTCCACTTTTTTCTCCAGCCCAGTGAGTGAGTATCTTTACGATTATTACTTTAAATTTTTTATTAGGCATATTATTTATCTCTGTTCCATTTAGTTATTTTTCTGAGCTTTTCCTTATTCTTTCTCTTGGAGCATGTTCCTATGTCTCCCCATTTTGCTTGACTCTCTGTGTTGGTTTCTATGGATTAGGTGAAAAGGCTACATAGGAACATGCTCCAAGAGAAAGAATAAGGAAAAGCTCAGAAAAATAACTAAATGGAACAGAGATAAATAATATGCCTAATAAAAAATTTAAAGTAATAATCGTAAAGATACTCACTCACTGGGCTGGAGAAAAAAGTGGAAGAACTCAATGAGACCTAAAGAGATAGAAAAATATATATAAAAAAAAAACAATCACGAGTTGAAGAATACAATAACCGAAGTAAAAAACACAGTAGAGATAATCAACTGTAGGTTAGAGGATGCAGAGGAATGGATCAATGATCTGGAAGACAAGGTAATGGAAAACACACTAGCTCAACAGCAAAAAGAGAAAAGAATGGAAAAAAATGAGGCTAGAGAGCTTTTGGACAATATTAAGTGAACAAACATTCACATTATAAGGGTCCCAGAAGAGAGGGAGAAAGTTATGGGAAACTTATTTGAAGAAATAATAACTAGAAACTTCTCTAATCTTAGGACAGAAATAGACATTCAACTCTAAGAATCACAGAGAGTTCCAATCCAAGATGAATCCAACAATTACCATGGCACGTAATAATTAAACGTCAACGGTTAAAGATAAAGAGAAAATCATAAAAGCAGCAAGAGAGAAATAAAAAGTTGCCTATAAAGGAAAAACTATAAGGCTGTCAGCTGATTTTTTAGCAAAATTTTGTAAGCCAGAGGGGAGTGTCATGATATATTCAAAATGCTGAAAGGAAAAAATCTACCACCAAGAGTACTCTATCCACCAAGGTTATCATTCAGATTTGAAGGAGAGGTAAAGCGTTTGCCAGACAAAAGATACAGGAGTTCATCACCACAAAACCAGCCTTACAGGAAATGTTAAAGGGACTCCTTTAAGTGGAAAAGAGATGGCCATAATTAGATGTAAGAAAAATATGAATAAAAAGATGAAAAAATATGACAACATATACATAAAATGTGGAGAAGGGAGTTAAAAGGGAGGAGAGGAGAAGAAAAAGATTTCTTCTTTTCAAATTTTAGAATATGTTTATACTTAAATGACCATCAAATTAATATGGACTGCCATTTACTTAAGATGTTGTATATGAACATCATGGTGACCACAACCCCCAAACCTATAACAAATACATAAAAAATAATGATAAAGCCAAACAAAACACTATAAATACTTGTTGACCACTCAGAAAGTGCAAGGGAAGAAGAAAGGAACAAAGAAGAACTATAAAAGCAACCAGAAGACAATTTTTTTAAGTGGTAATAAGTAGGAGCACCTGGGTGGCTCAGTCAGTTAAGCATCTGCCTTTGGCTCAGGTTGTGATCCCAGGGTCCTGGGAATGAGCCTAGCATCAGGCTCCCTGCTTAGTGGGGCATCTGCTTCTCTCTCTCCCTCTGTTCATGCTCTCTCTCGCTCTTTCTCCCTGTCTCAAATAAATAAATAGAATCTTTTAAAAAAATGACAAGTACATATCTATCAACGATTAATTTAAATGTAAATGGCCTAAATGCTCCAATCAAAACACATGGAGTGGTGGAATGGATAAAAAAACAAGACCCATCTGTATGCTACCAAAAGAAACTGACCTCAGACCCAAAGACACATACAGACTGAAAGTGAAAGGATAGAGAAACATTCACCCTGCAAATGGGAGCAGAAAAAAGCTGGGGTAGCAATACTTATATTAGACAAAATAGACTTGGAAATAAAGACTGTAGTAAGAGACAAAGAAGGGCATTCCATAATGATAAAGGGGTCAATCCAATAAGAGGATAAAATGATTGTCAATACCTTTGTACCCAAATACAGGAAGCAAATATTAACAGACATAAAGAGAGAAATTGATGGTAATACAATAATAGTAGGGAACTCCATTTACAACAATAGATAGATCATCCAGACAGAAGATAAACAAAGAAACAATGTCTTTGAATGACACATAGGAACAGATGGGCATAACAGAAATATACAGAACATTTCATCCAAAAACAACAGAATACACATTCTTTTTCAAGTGCACATAGAACATTTTCTAGAATAGATCACATATTAGGCCATAAAACAAGCCTCAAAAATTTAAGAAGACTGAAATCATACCATGCATCTTTTCCCAACCAAACAGTATGAAACTAGAAATAAATCGCAAGAAAATACTGGAAAAAAACACAAACACATGGAGACTAAATGGCACGATACTAAACAACCAATGGCTCAATGAAGCAATGAAAGAAGAAAGCAACAAATACATTGGGACAAATGAAAACGAAAAAAAGAAAAGTCCAAATTCTCTGGGACACAATGAAAGCAGTTCTAAGAAGGAGGTATATAGGAATACAGGCTATATCAAGAAACAGGGAAAACCTCAAATAAAAACACTAAGCTTACACTGAAAGGAACTAGAAAAAGAACAAACGAAACCCAGAGTGAGTAAAAGAAAGAAATAATAAAGATGAGAGCAAAAAGAAATGATATAGAAATAAAAAAAAAAAAACAGAAAAAAATCAGTAAAAGCCTAAGCTGTTCCTTTGAGAAGATAAACAGAATTGACAACCCTTAACTAGATTTATCAAGTAAAAAATAGGTGAAAAGACCCAAATAAACAAAATCAGAAATGAAAGAGAAGTAAGAAGTGATAGCCCAGAAATAGAAAGGATTATAAGAGAATACCAGCAAAAAATTATATACCAATAAACTGGACAACCTAGAAGAAATGCATAAACTCCTTTAGTATATGTGCTGCCAAAGTGAGCATGAAATATACAATCCTTTTTTAAAGATTTTATTTCTTTATTTGAGAGAGATTGAGAGAGAGAGAGAGAGAGAGAGCAGGAGAGTATGAGCAAGGGGCATGGAGAAGCAGGCTCACTGCTAAGCAGGGAGCCTGAAGTGGGGCTTGATCCCAGGACCCTGAGACCATGACCTGAACTGAAGGCAGATGCTTAACTGACTGAGCCACCTAGGTGCCCCTACAATCTTTCAAAATGGAATAAAAAAATAGAAAAGGGGTGCCTGGGTGGCTCAGTGGTTGAGTGTATGCCTTTGGCTCAGGGCATGATCCCAGGATCTGGGATGGCATTCGCATTGGGCTCCTTGCATGGAGCTTGCTTCTCCCTCTGCTTCTCTCTCTGCCTCTCTCTCTGTCTCTCATGAATAAACAAATAAAATCTTAAAAAAATAAAAAGAAATAGAAAATTTGAAGAGATGGATTACAAGTAACAAAATTGAATAGGTAATAAAAAATAGTGCCGAAAAATAAAAGTCCAGGATCAGATGGATTCACAAGTAAATTCTACCAGACACTTAAAGAAGAGTTAATACCTATTCTTTTCAAACTTTTCCGAAAAACAGAAGAGGAAGGAAATAGTTCAAATTCATTCTGTGAGGCCAGTATTATCCTGATACCAAAACAAAAGACGCCACAAAAAAAGAAAACCACAGGTCAATAAATATCTCTGATGAACATAGATGCAAAAATCCTCGACAAAATATTAGCAAACTGCATACAACAATGTATTAAACTCATGAATTGGAAGAATTAATGTCAAAATGTCCATATTACTTACAGCAATCTACAATTCAATGCAAGCCCTATCAAAATATCAACAGCATTTTTCACAAAACTAGAACAAACAATATCAAATCCGTATGGAATCACAGAAGATCCCAAATAATCAAAGCAACCTTGAGAAAGAACAAAGTTGGAGATATCACAATTACAGATTTCAAGATATACTGCAAAGCTGTAGTAATCAAAACAATATGGTCTTGGCACAAATACAGACATAGACCAATAAAACAGAATAGAGACCCCAGAAACAAACACGCTTTTAGATGGCCAATTAATCTATCACAAGAGACAAGAATGTACAATGGGGAAGAGATAGTCTTTTCAATAAATGGTGCTGGAAAACTACATGGGAAACAATAAAACAAAACTACTTTCTAACACCATAGGCGAAAAACCTCAAAATGGATTAAAGACCTACACTTGATGCCTGATACCATGGAAATCCTAGAAGAAAATACAGGTAGCAATTTCTCTGACATCGGCCATAGTAAATTTTTCTAGTTATATCTCCTAAGGCAAGGGAAACAAAAGCAAAAATAAACAATTAAAAAGGTTTTGCTTAGCAAAGGAAACCATCAACAGAACAGAAGGATAACCTACTGAATAAAAGAAGACATTTGAAAATGATATATCTGATAAGGGATTGATATCCAAAATATATAAAGAATTTATACAGCTCAATACCAAAAGACCCTAAATAATCTGAATAAAAGTGACCAGAGGACCTGAATAGACATTTTTCCAAAGAAGACATCCAGATGTCCAACAGACACATGAAAAAATGCTCAACACCACTGATCACCTGGGAAATGCAAATCAAAACCACAATGAGATATCACCTGATACCTGTTAGAGTGGCTAAAGTCAAAAAGATGAGAAACAAGTGTTGGTGAGGATATGGAAAAAAAGGAACCCTTTGTGCACTGTTGGAGGGAATGTAAATTGTTATAGCCACTGTGGAAAACAGTATGGAGGTTCCTCAAAAATTAAAAATAGAAATTCCATATGACCCAATAATTCCATTACTGAGTATTTACACAGGGAAAATGAAAACACGAACTGGGAAGGATATATGCAACTCCCTGTTTATTACAGTATTGTTTAAAAAAGCCAAGACATAGAAGAGACTTAAGTGTCCATCACTAGATGAATGGACAAGGAAAATGTTATATATATATATATATATATATATATATATATATATATATATAAAATGTTATATATATATTACAATATATTACATATATAAAATATATAATGGAATATTACACATCCATAAAAAGGATGAAATTGTGCCAGTTGTGACAACATGGGTGGACCTAGAGGGTTTTATGCTAAGAGAAATAAATCAGACTGACAAAGACAAATATCATATGATTCCACTCATAAATGAAATCTTTAAAAAGAAGAATAGATAAACAAAAAGCAAAAACAGACCTATAAATACAGAGAACAAACTGATGGTTGCCAGAGGGAAAGGGATGGAGGGGTGGGCAAATGTGTGAAAGGAGAGAGGAAGATACAGGTCTCCAGTTATGGAATGAGGAAGTCATGGGAATATATTGAGGGTACTGGAAGTTAATTATATTTCTAAGGAGAGGTCTATAACTCCAGAAAAATCCTGAGATCAAGTTCCTGGATGGGAGAATAGTAAATGAGAAAACCTGCATCCAACACTAGGACCAATGTCCTGTGTTCCTCAAGTTTTCTTTTTCCAGATTCAATATTCTGACTCAACTGTTCCTCAGACTGTCTATCATCCTGGCCATCTTCCTCTTTCAATTCCAGTAACTCAGTGATCCTTGTGAAATGTGGCAACAGGACACCACACATGAGTCTAATCAATGGGACTAAGGCTTCTTTTGTTCTGAACACTCTCCTTCACTGTTGCAACCTAAGACCAAGCAGCTTTTTGGGGCAATTACATCATTTTTTTGGATCACCAAACTTGCACATCAACTTCTACCGTTAAATCAGATATCACCAATGCTATGCACCTGTAAATCTGAGGTAGATTTAGTAAGCTCACTTTTAGGACCTTACATTTATGCATATTTAATCTCTTATTTTAACCTGTCAGTGACTTAATGAATCCTGATTTTGATATGAAGTGTTATAGCAAGAACTTTTTGTTTGATTTTATGCAAAAATTGAAATACTATTCTTTTTATATCTTCATCAAAACATTAATTAAAATATTAAAAGTAGTATAGGACTAAGTAGAGATTCCTGGGCATGCTAGTAGGTACTTCCTTTTAGGTTGAAATTATGCATTTTAAAGTTCTCTTTAGTTATGTATCAACCAGTTCTTAACCAGGTTTGAACACATCTAATTCTACTAACATCACAATTTACCAGGTGAAATAAGATATTTTGGTTTACCATCCATATACTAAAAACTTTTTAAATGGCATTATGTGGGTTTGTATTCTCCATTTAGCCATACTTTATACCTTTTACTCTTAGACTAGTTTAATAACATATGCTATGTACTTGCCTGGACTCTTCAGACATTTAAATTGCCCAGCCCTATGTGAGTCATTTCACTTAGCATGTAGAAACATTAAGCAAATATCACTACCCCCCAACTAAAAAATGAGAAAAAAAAGCCATATAATCTACAAAATCATAAATTTCCTGGAATCCATGAAAGAGCCAAGGTCATATGACAAGCAGGTCAACCGAATGTTAAAGGGTCACAGACCTTCTGAAGGCGGATATGACACATAAGTTGCCTCATCTTTGTCAAAATAGATGAGAAAGAGGCAGATGCTATAAAAGTGGGTAAAAAGTAAATAGCCAAAATTTTAAACAAATCCTTCAAGGTCAAATGTAAGCTCACAACACAATTTAGAATCTGCTACAGTCCCTGACTCAAAGAAAATTGGTACTAATTCTCAAGTTCTCTTCTGAGCCTCCACTTTTTTATTCCCAAGAAAAAATGGGGACAGGACAAGGTCAGAGAGATTCTTCCTTAGTAATGAAAACAGGTTCACAGCATTTCTCATTTAAAAGAAAAGGCCAAAAAATTAAAAATTAAAATTAAAAAAAAAATAAAACAAAAGACCATCTGCCTTTGAGGGACAGGCAAGGAAACCCATCTGACTCAGGTGCCTAAAATGTTAGAAAGCAGAAGTCTACTACCCGTGGGAAGGGGCAGGAAACTGCCCAGGCAAGACCCTTCATAGATCAAGACAGAGTTTGACTGTCACGAGAGGGGGAAGAAGGGAAAGTTAGAGGAGATAGAGGGAGTGCTGAGATAACCCCATCTCAGAGGCCAGGCCAAGAGTCCTTCCTAAGTTTGAGGTCATACCAGGAAGACAGACTTCTCGCCGTACAAGGGCTTAACTGTCTTAATTCTCTTAGAATTTAAGACAATTCTAATTGTCTCTTTCTTAATACCTCTTATGAGGAGGTATTACAGTCTCTTATTAACAGATGATTATGTTGAGAGTCAGGCAATGTGCCTTGCCCAACATTGCTCACTTAGTACAAAGCAAACAAAAGATTTAAACCAGGTCTCCCAAAAACTCCTAGTCACATTAAACTGCGCTATATTAGAAAGCTGATGGTAACTCTCTAAAACAATAAGACCACTACTAACATTTATTCAATACTCTCCATATTTCCAGATATGTTCAATTTCATTTAATTTTCCCAAATGTCCTTGTTGGTAATAATATTATCAGTATTTCAAGTTTGCTTATTGAACTGAGGTTCAAAACAGCTAAAGCAATGTTCAATCTTTTTCCCTAGTTTCTATTACCTGTTGTTTTCTAGATCCATTGTTGGAGTAGGAGGTCAGGACATGTTTGGTACTTTTATCCTCACTCTTCTGACTTGTGTTATTGATCCCTTGTACTCTAAATCTTGCTTTCTTGGGGTGGTGGTACAAGGCTGTTTTTTTCTATGTTTGATTCTTACTTAGCCTTATGAAATGATAGTACCTAGTATTTCCTTTCTGACTCAGCTTGTTTCTCTGAACTTGACAGAGTCAGTCAGTTTCCAAACCGTGATGTGCATGGTTTGTGATTCCCTAATCCAATCTTGATGCATTATAGCCACCATTTTAACATCTCTTGGCCAGACTTAGGGTCTTGATGTCTAAGTTTTCACTGGCCTCATCCCTTTCAAGTTCCTGCAGGATCAAAGGACACAGTGCTTAAGAAACAGGCAGACATAGGCCTCACTCCTGATTCTGCTTTTTCTAGTCTGATGAGACTGAGCAAATTATTTACCCTCTTTGTGTCTCAGTTTACACTTTTGGCAAATGGAGATTATACTATTCATCTCATATGGTCATTATTAGGACTGAATGAACAAAATGTGTGAAGTATTTAGGGCAGTGTTATACAGGGAATGCTCAAGGGACGACGATTACTACTATAGTTTTTATTACTACAATTATTATGGTTTATGAGGAGGTTGGCTAGACCCAAATTTATAACTTCATTGTTCTTAGCACTAAAGGTTAATCATCAGGTCAAACCAGCCAAAATCATCTATCTGTGTAATAGTTTCCTGACAAGTGAACCTCACTTTTCATATATCCATATTTTCATTTGTATTCAGTTGGTTGAATGCTTAGCAAAGACCTTCGAGACAGAGGTGGAGGGAAGAGGATAAGGACCCATTAGGGCTCTTACAAATTTTAAATTATATAATTCCTGTAAGTTGCAACTGCTCAACATTTTATTATGTTCACTCTTCCTTTTCTTTTCTTTCTTTCTTTTTTTTTAAAGTAGGCTCCATGCTCAACACAGAGCTTGAACTCATGACCCTAAGATCAAGGGTCACATGCTCTACTGGTTGAGTCAGACAGGCACCCTTCTCACTCTTCCTTATTTATTTATTTGATTTACTCTTTTAAAAATATTTTATTTACTATTTGAGTGTGAGAGAGACAGACAGAGAGAGAGAGAGAGAGAGAGAGAGAGAGAGAGATTGTGTGTAGGAGGTAGGGTAAAAGGGGAAGGAGAGGGACAAACAGACTGTGCTAAGCCCAGAGCCCAGTGCTGGCATGATCCTACTACCCTGAGACCATGACTGGAACTGAAATCCAGAGTCACATGCTCAAGCAACAGGCCCACCCAAGGGCTCCAACACTCTTCCTTTTTTAAAGAAATTGTGAATGTTATAAAGATTATTATTATCTTTTCATAAAAGAAAATATATGTACATAGTGCAAATATATGCTTTGTAATTTCAATGTAGATTTAATGGCAAAAATGTTAATTGATAGACACCATGTTATTGTTCAAATGTAGAAAGCAGTAAGAATATTTTAACTGACATATAACATAGGTTTTCTGGGCCTGGCATCCCATTTCATTGCTTAATTAATAGTATATTTTTTTCCCTTAATTTAAAAAATATGCTTTTAACTGTTGCTTCGGCCTGGAAGACCTTTGGGTAAAACCCTAATTGCTGTCAAGGAAAACATAATTTTCCGGCCAACTTAATATAACCACACAGTTCTACATTCATGTAAGTTGTGTACAAAAGCAGAACTGTCCTGTAATATTGAGAAGGAAAGTTTTGGTCAAGCTGGTGCCTCTGGATTTTGACTGTAGGTGCACAAACATTGACATTTTGTGACTAATGACCAGGAAAACAGCTACTCACACCAAAAGTTCAAGATTAGTGTTGTTCACTTACTGGCCTAGAAGAATGACTTACTATAATTCTCTCAGTGATTTGAAGTCTGAGGTCCTAGAGCCAGTGGGCCAGAAGGGGTAGACAACTGAGCTCACGAGTTCTACTTGCTTACTTGTACCTGATCTTCCTTAAATTATAGGGGCGAGGCTGGCAGGCTAGAGCTAGGGATACATTGGGAAAGGTAATTATCTATGAAAAGGATGAGGCCTTGGGATCCCTGGGTGGCTCAGTGGTTGAGCTCCTCCCTTCAGCCCAGGACGTGATCCTGGAGTCCGGGGATCGAGTCCCACATCGGACTCCCTGCATGGGGCCTGCTTCTCCCTCTGCCTGTGTCTCTGCCTCTCTCTCTCTCTGTGTCTTTCATGAATAAATAAATAAAATCTTTTTAAAAAATTAAAAAATAAAGGATGAGGCCTTGATTTTCATATACCAAGGTACACATGATTGATTGCAATTACTTCCCAAGGGGAGATTTTGGATTAGAGTATGGGTTAAAGAGGCTGGGACAAGGTAACCCTTTACCTAGAAGTAAGGCGTGGTAGTGGAAGGAAGGGCAAACAAAAGAGAAATGAGAGACAGTGAAGAAAAACAAAAACAAACCTATTTTAGGATTTTACCTTGAATTGGTCCTTTTTTTTTTTTTTTTAATTTTATTTATTCATTCGAGACAGAGAGACAGCACAGCGGGAGAGGGAGAAGCAGAAACCCAGCTGAGCTGGGAGCCTTGATCCCAGGACCTGGAGATCATAATGTAAGCTGAAGGTAGATACTTAACCATCTGAGCCACCCAGGCACCTCTTGAGTTGGTCCCTTGTATAATGAAGTCTTCCATTATCAGATTTAGGTTAGAAGTGTTGAATTATCAGAAAACAGAGATACATAAATTAGTATATTTTCACATTTTTTTCTGCTTATAGCATATAGAAAATGCCAATTTTAAAGACTGGTGTTAGAAATTTTTTAAAAAAGAAAGTGATTTGTGATCTGCTAAAAAGTGCATATTTTTACAAGTTATATATCCAAAAGTATGGAATAGTGTAGATAAAAATCTAACTTGGGTCAAGAATTCTTTTTTTCCACATTTTTCCCCCTTATATACCAAATATACACTTAGCACTTTAAAATGTTCATTATCTGATTTAGTGATAGTAAGTGATAAAGTAGGTAGAACAGACATTATTAGCCTTATTTTCCACAGTGAAGAAACTGTGGGTCAAATAGCCCAAATGCTTCTGTTAGTAACATATAACTACCATTTGTTACCATTAGGCATAAGATCCTCACCTATTGTCTATTGTTCCTTTTTTTTCATTTAAATTCAAGTTATTAAACATTTTTAAAAGATTTTATTTATTTATTCATGAGAGACACACAGAGAGAGGCGGAGACACAGGCAGAGAGAGAAGCAGGCTCCACGGAGGGAACCCGACATGGGACTTGATCCGCGGACTCCAGGATCATGCCTTGGGCTGAAGGGAGTCGCTCAACCACTGAGCCACCCAGGTGTCCCAACATATAGTGTATTATTAGTTTCAGGGTAGAGTTTAGTGACTTATCAGATGCATATAAAACCCGGTGTTCATTACATCATGTGCCCTCCTTAATGCCCACCACCCAGTTACCCCAAGCTCTACCCACAATCCCTCCAGCAACCCTGTTTGTTTCTTACTGTTAAGAGTCTCTTATTGTTTTCCTCTTTCTCTGTTTTTCTTATTTTATTTTTCCTTTCCTTCCCCTATGTTCATCTGTTTTGTTTCTTAAATTCCACATATGAGTGAAATCATATGGTATTTGTCTTTCTCTGAATCATCTACTTCTTAAAATTAGACTAAACCCAGATTCACTTCTGCTATATCACATGGACCATAGCAAAATAAAATGTGTAACACATGTTTATATTAGTTGAATTACATTGAAGATTATCAGACATAAGCTGTTTAGAGAGTAGTAGAAATTCTTTCTTCCCTTCCTTATCAAATTCTTGAATGTTAACCATGTCTGACCGCATTTATTTCACAACTCAGAGCTGTGGTTACAATGAGACCTAAAGAATTAAGTCAGCTATCTGAAAAATAAAATTCAAGCTCCAAATATGCTCACTTCAAACATATGTTATCTGTGCACATTCATGAAGAGTCAAGATATAGGCCTAAGATGCCAAATAGTTACTTTATTTTATTCTGTGACCATTCACCCATCTAATAGCTCAGTTGTAATCATATCCTTTTTTGCCCATTCTCATATGCTTATTCTGTCTGTCCTGAGTACCTCACTTTCTGCAACTTTTTTTTTTGGTATCTTAGAAAATTTTTTTTTAAAAGATTATTTATTTATTTATTTATTTATTTATTTATTTATTTATTCATGAGAGACACACAGAGAGAGAGGCAGGGACATAGTCAGAGGGAAAGCAGGCTCCCTGCAGGGACTGTGGTGAAGGACTCAGTACCAGGACCCTGGGATCATGCCCTGAGCTGAAGGCAGATGCTCAACCACTGAGCCACACTGGCATCCCCTTTTTCTTTTTTTGCATTTTACACTGTATAATCCTCTCCCTATTCTGAGCAGAATGGGGGCTAATAGCTGGTTTTATGGATATAAGTATTGGCTTCATATAGCTTTCCTCTCTGAGCATGATACAAATCAGAGTATTAAGGGGATGTGTCTGACTCTTGATTTTGGCTCCGGACAAGATCTCAGGGTCATGAGGTCAAGCCCTGCGTCATTAAGATTCACCTTCTTCCTCTGCTCCTTCCCTAGCCCCCCCACTCCTCACCCTCACATGCTCTCTCTAAAATAAACAAATGAATTTAAAAAAAAAATCAGTGTATTAAGGTTAGAAGGCTCATTAACAGACAATCCACTCCAGGAATTCCCTTTTCATTGCCCCTGCCAAGTGGTGTTATCCCCATGTTTAAATACAATCTGTGATGAGAAGCTTCCTGCAGTAGCCCTTTTCAAATTTGAGCTTGTCTCTTAGATTTTCTGTTCATTGAAACAAAGTTTTTTCTCCCTTTTTTACCGTTTGTCCATAGTCCTACCATAAGGATAATATGTAAGTCTTTTTCTTTTCCCACATGTTATACCTTTGCATATTTGTACCTGGATGTTATATATATCTTCTCTGCTTTGAACCAAACAGCACTCATTGTATCAACCACTGGTCATATAGCTTGCTTTTAAGTCCCTTTAAGTCCCTTAAGTCCCATATTTATTCTCCTCTAGACATGATGCCCCTGATAGAGCCCATTTCTAGGCTATAAAATAGAACCATAAAATGAGCCAGGACAGAGACAGCAATTCTGATTTAAGGGATATGTACGTCTGAGCTTTATAAGGAGGAGAGATGGGTTATGTAAGATTATGACATGAAGAGAGGTCAAACAAAAGAAGGGGTCTGCTTTTCTAGTTTTGACCCTTTTTGTCTCTAGTGATGAGGGCACAAGAAGGCATGAAAAGGGATAGAGAAAATAAGCCCCAGTTAAGCTTAGAGGAGTATGATTGGGGTGAAGGTGACTTACATTTCATGCCCTCTTATGAAGGAGTATGCTTTTCAATATACCCTTCTCAAAAAGTCACATGCTCAGTAAAACATCAGCCAATGATGAATTATGGAAGGAATGTCACAACCAAATGGGGTGAAGCTCCAAGGCTTCATTTTGGTGTATCCACCCATCTCTTGAATTATTTTGCATTTCATTTGGTGTTGAAGACAGAACGAAGGCATTTCACTAATTTTCTTTGAAAGCCCAGATTTATGTGTACCAGGATTAGCATAGTTATCTGTTAGATAAACTAACTGTACTGTGGGGTCGCCTCTCATGAAAGATCTTAGAAAACTGGAAGCTTAAGAATATGGATACTGAAAAAACTTTGAAGTATACATAGGGCTAATTCTAGAGCTTGAATATCTAAATACCTAACTGATCCAGTCAAGATCTTATTTAGCCTCTGAAGTCATATGTATTTGTTTTTAATATGAAGGTAATAAATCATGTTATTGTTTAAAATTGTAAGGTATGTGTACACCAGGCAGGCACAGAGCTGAATTATGACTTTGAAGCCTTTTAACTGCAACATTTAGAAACCCAGCTCAGCTTGTGAAAAACCATGGACATATTTTGGTTTGGCTCAGAGCCCTCTTTTCATCTTTCAGGTCACTGAGTGCAAAGGGGGAAAAAAAACCCAAGTTGTAAATATTTTTGAAGTACAGGTTTATTTTTCCCTCTTGCAAAACTAAGATTGAATTATTTGATTTTTTCTAAGGGATCTAGTTTGTTCCAAGACAGGGGACTGAATCTTTATTACTGAAAAGAGCTGTTCAGACTGATTTCAAACGTGTGACTTTGTAATTCCCAAGAAATTCTTATCAGAAACTGGAAGATGACTGTGAAGAATCTTTTCATCCTCAACATTTCTTCCTGCATTAGGGTCAGATCTTCTCTTTTCATGCTGTTGAAAGTCTGGTCAGTTTGCATATATTGTCTATTCCTAGTTTTGCTTTTGCAAAAAGAGTCCTTAAGCTTCTCACCTATAGTGAATAAAGGAGTATTAAGACATTGAAAACTGAGTTTCAGTGCTGGTTTTGGTTTTAACTTACTTATGACTTTAACCTAGTAATGTTTTAGTTTTCACATTTCTTGATTATGGATAATAATAACTGCTTTGCTTATAACCTATAGACGCTGTTAATACCAGTGGAAATGGTGTATATGTATGAAAGCATTTAAAAGAAATTCATTTACAAAAATGGAAAATTAATACCATATATCCATGGCTCCTTTGGCAGAAGTAAGGTCAGAGCTCATGTGGAGAAGATCTTGATTGTGTTTGCACTGAGCTGGGGGAGAGGAGGTTATCTGCATTGATATTGCTTCTCTTCTTTTTCTCATGACATACATTCAGGCATACATATGCAAATACCATTTCTAGTTAGGTCTACATCTACACCTGACATTCTAGGTATTAACCCTAGCCTGCTTCTCTTTCAAATCAATTCTGACTTCTTTTATATACTGGGAAAATGTAGGGGCTCTAGAAATGAGTACTTCCCAGGGGTCCAGATAAGCTTCAGGTTCCCCTTCATCTAAAGAATTACTCAGAGACCAGGTTAGTCTGAGCCTCTTCTTTTCCTTACTCTTGAGAGACCTGCCTACCTGTTCAGCTGGCAATGAGCCTCTTTACTTGTCCATAGACTAGGTTGCTACTTTGTCATATGATTTGAGATGTACTCTGGGAGCTCAAAACATCTTTTTCAGGAGCTTGTCTTGCTGTCTTTAAGGTCACTATTTGAGACTAGTGTGTGTGTGTGTGTGTGTGTGTGTGTATAATCCTCTCCAAATTCTATTTTTAAAATGCACACATCTCAGAAAGACAAAGGCAAACTTGTTTGGGCCAGTAGTGGGGAGGGAGTAGATAGAAAAAGAGACAACTGGAAAGGAAAAGTGTGGATGCTTAAGATAATATTTTCCTTCTTTGTCAGAGTTCTAGCTCAGGCTGACCTGGTCTCAGGTCTTCCTATGCCAAAGCACATGTTGGTCCCTTCCCAACACCAACTCAAATCTCTGGGGTGGGGAGGAGTGAGTAAGGCCTACTCTGGGAAATCCTCTAAAAGACATTTCACCTGGGAGACTTTGTCTGACTATAAACTTTTAATGACCTTTCTTTGCATTCTGTCCTTTTGGCCCAATTAGTGGGTTTATAGTGCATTATATGTTAGCCAATCATTATGTAGCACCTAATAACTCCTTCAGGCATTTTGAATGATAAGAGAATAAAGCAAATGGGGTCAAGCGATGACCTCAGATAGCATATGTAATGAATTTATTGGCTCCCTAAATCTGCAATGGGAACTCCAATATAGCAGGTTACATTAATGAGAATACAGTGCCACAGCAGGTGATACGATTAGCTTTGAAGTGAATTTTAGTGCTCACTCTTCTTTCCTCATGCTGCCTTTCCTCACCCTTTTTGGCTCATTCCTTCTGATGAATCTGTTCCTAATCTTTATTGGAGAAGATATTTTATTCAAAGGTATAAATGACTTTCATCAAATTTTCAAGCAAGTCAGATCTCTATAAAGAACTAATAAGTGACAAAATTATCTCAACTATTGAATTTAAGATGACATTTGAAAAACAATAAAATCTACTTTGCATTTAGATTATAGAATGTATTCAAAAGGACAGGATGGGTGAAGATATGGTTTGCTAGCAATTTGTGTCAAAAATACCTGAAGGCTTTAACAGGCCAAGAGAAGCAACCATGAGAGAAATAAATGAAGACTTAGACTCCCAATAAGTGCAATAAGGTTAGGGTCATGAGCAGTCACAGTTAGTTGCACTCTAAAGCCATCAGACAATGTTTTGTGCTTCATATTGGGTCCTAGAGGACAGATACTAATAAACTAGATTGTATTTAGAAAAAGATGAGTTAAGTGTGTGTAACATAAGCAAGATGGTGAAGTGGAAAGCCTTGGACATGCCTTCTCCCCATAAACACCATGCAGCAACAATTTACAAATTCCCTTTGTGAGTAACCCAAAACTAATTGAAAGGCTGCTGTACCCAGAGCAAACACAAAGCCAGACTCACAGAAGCTGGTAGAGAAACTTGGGACCCCCTCACACTGGAGTCCCTGTCCCCAGCACAGCCATATGATCTGGAGAAACTCTTCAGCTCCCAGCTTATCCCAGGGGAGGAAAGTTCTTGGTTTGTAAATTCAGCATCCCAACTTTTCTGAGGGGGCTACCCAGAAGCTTGGTTTCTGTCTTACAAGTCTTGTAAATCTGACAAGTTTGGCACAGCCTAGCCACCTGGGGGAAAATGGAGATGGCAGCTAGGACTGGTAGGTGCAATAGATCCTTCTCCCTGCTCAGCATAGAGTGATTAGGATCTGTAAAAATGCCAGCTCTCAATTATACCTCAGGGAGGAAAAAGTTGATCCATGTGTCTAGTGCCCCAACTTTTCTAAGGCTGACCAAAGAATTAACAACTGTTGGTCTTGCCAGTCTTGGATATCTGATGGGTCTGGCACAGTGTAGCTGCTGAGGGAGGATGAAGATGGTGGGTTAAAGTATGTAGATGTCATAGATATTCTCCCCAGCTTAGCATAGGATAAGCAGATGAAAAAAATCCCAGGTCTCAGCTTCTCCCACAGTAGGAAAAGAGTTGATCCATGCATTTAGCATCCCAAGCTCTCTGGGACTTCCCCTAAAACTGACATCTATTTTGCCAGTCTTAGAGCTTTTATGGGTCCAGCACAGTCTAGCCAATGAGGAAGGACGGAAATAATGGTTTGGCCTGGCAGTCACCATAGTTACACCTCCCTCTGCTTTCCCAACTCAGCACAGAGCAAGAGTATAAAAACCACAGCTGTCTACTTCTTTCTGAGGAGGAAAGGAATTAATAAAGACCCCAGAATCTCTGGCTTGGTTGATAGATGAAGCTGTTCTTCTATATGAGGCCTGTACATGAAGACTGGGACAGGTGCTTGCTTTGTCTAATGTGCAGACACCAACAGAGCATTAAGGGAAATGAATCAGGCAAAGTTGTTTTAAACAAAGAAACAAGATAAATCTCCAGAAACCAACCCTAATGAAATGGAATTATATGATCTACCTGAGAGAGAGTTCAGAATAACTATCATAAAGATGCTCATTGAGGTCAAGAAAACAATGCATGAACAAAGAGAATTGCAACAAAGAGATAGAAAGTATGAAAAAAGTACCAAAACAGAAGTCATGAAGCTGAAGAACACAATTGAACTGAAAAATTCACTAGAGGGGTTCAATAACAGACTAGATCAAGGGGAAGAAAGATGAGTAAACTTCAAGACAGGTCATTTGAAATAATTCATCCAGAGAAGCAAAAAGAATGAAAAATAGTAAAGAAAGCTTTAGGAACTAACTGAGCACCACCAAGAAGACCAATATACACATTATTGGAATCACAAAAGAAGAAGAGAAAAAGAAAGGAACCAAAAGTTTATTTGAGGAAATAATGGCTGAAAATTTTCCAAATCTGGAGAAGGAAGTGGGCATCCAGATTCAAGAAGCCCAACAAAAACCCAAGTAAGATAAACCTTCAAAAAATCTACAGCTCTTCCTCAATTTATGATGGAATTATGCTTTGATAACCCATTATAAGTTGAAAATGTATTTAATACATTTAACTTATTGAATATCATAGCTTAGCATGGCCTACCTTAAATATGTTTAGAACACATACGTTGGCTTATAGTTGGACAAAATCATCTGACACAAAGTGTAACAAGTATTGAATATCTCACTTTAACTTATTGAAATTTATTGTAATTTATTGACTATGTACTGAAAATGAAAAAAGAATGGTTGTATAGGTCCAGAATAGTTGTAAATATACTCTTGTGATTGTGTGGCTGAGTGGGAACTGCAATTTGCCCCACATCATGAGAGAGTATCATACTACATATCACTAACCTGAGAAAAGATTAGAATTCAAAATTCAAAGTGTAGTTTCTACTGAATGTATTGTCTTTGCACCACTGTAAAGTTAAAAAAAAAAAGAAAAGTAAGCCAAACCAATATAACTTGAGGACTGCCTGTATTCTGAGACATCAGAATTTCCAAAAGTCAAAGACAATGAAATTTTCAAAAGTCAAAGACAAGGAGGGAATCTGAAAGCAGAAAAAGAAAAACTTTTCACATAAAAGGGAACCCTCATAGGGGATTTTTCAGCAGAAACTTTACAAGTCAGAAGGGCATGGGAAGATATATTCAAAGTGCTAACGGGAAAAATCTGCCAACTAAGAATAATATATCTGGCAAAATTATCTTCTGAAAATGAAGGAGAAAAAAGGCTGAGACCAAAAAAATGTATACAAAGAAATTCCCACAAAAGACACAGACACACACACAGACACACACACAAGAGTGAGGAAATTCATCACCATTAGACATATTTTATAAGAAATACTAGAAGGGCACTTGGGTGTCTCAATGGTTGAACATCTGCCTTTGGCTCAGATCATGATCCCAGGGTCCTGGGATTGAGTCCCGCATCAGGCTCCTTGCTGGCAACCTGCTTCTCCCTCTGCCTATATCTCTGCCTCTCTTTCTCTCTCTCTCTCTGTGTCTCTCATGAATAAATAAGTAAAATCTTTAAAAAAATACTAGAAAGTTTTTCAAGTTGAAATACAAGGATTCTAAATAGCAAAATGCTGGAATAAGAAAGTTTTAAATTCACTGGTAAAATAAATATATAGACAAATACAGAATACTGTATTACTGTAATTCTGGTTGATAAGTCACTTTTAATTCTAGTTTAAAAGTTAAAAGGGGGGGGGATCCCTGGGTGGCTCAGTGGTTTAGCGCCTGCCTTTGGCCCAGGGTGGGATCCTGGAGTCACAGGATCGAGTCCCACGTCGGGCTCCCAGCATGGAGCCTGCTTCTCCCTCTTCCTGTGTCTCTGCCTCTCTCTTTCTCTCTCTCTCTCCCTTTCTCTCTCTCTCTCTCTCTTTCTCTCTGTGTCTGTCATGAATAAAGAAATAAATAAATCTTTAAAAAAAAGTTAAAAGGAAAAAGTATCAAAAATAACTAAATAAAAACACGTTAAAAGATACATAATATGAACAGATGCAAATCGTGACAACAATAACATAAAATGCATGGAGGGAGAGAAGTTATAGTGTAGGGTTTTTGTATGTGATTTTTTTTCCCCTCACACTGCAGAATCTGAAAGGTGGGTGAGCCAATCCCACCCTTCTGCCCATCTCTGGGCAAACTGGAGCTCAAATGAAATGAGGAGACACTCGGCAGACACGGACTGGGCGCAACCCTGTACTCTGGGATCCTCTTAGGCAGTGAACTCCCGATTTGCTGCCGCCCAGAGAGCCCCAGCCCTGGGGATAGGGTGGGATGGGGGTTGGGGAGGGTCAAGCCCGAATAGAGTCCACTTTTGAGGATTTCTCAGACACCCATAGGAAACCTTACTAGTTTAAAATAGCTAGTTTTAAGCTTACTAGCTTAAAATAGACTATTACAAAGGTAAGATATTTTGTGTAAGCTCCAAAGTAACCATATATATATATATATGCAAAAAAGATATATATATATTGATATATAAAAATATATATATATTGATATATAAAAGATATATATATATATATTGCAAAAAAGAAAAATAGAAAGGAATCAAACCATATCAAGACAAAAATACATATATAAACATATACCTATAAAATATATATAAACATATGTATCGCATGTATATGATATATATGATATATATCTATATCAACACAAAAAAGACAGCAACAGAGGAAAAGACAGACAAAAGAACTGTAAAATTAAGAGAAAATATTTTAAAAATGCCAGTAGTCAATCCTTCTCTATTAATATTTACTTTAAAAGTAAATGATTTAAACACTGTCCTAGTCTATTTGGGCTGATATAACAAAATATCTCAGAACAGGTATACATTTTAATTTAACAGAAATTTATTTCTCAGAGTTCTGGAGTCTATGATGTCTGAGATCAAAGTGCTAGCATAGTCACATTCTTGTGAAGTTTTCTTTCTGAGTCATAGCCAGCATTTTCTTGCTGTGTCCTCAGACAGCAAGGGGCTAAAGATCTGTCTGGGACCTCTTTTATAAGGCACCAACCTCCATTCATGAAGTCTCCACCCTTATGATTTATGCAGTTCTCAAAGAGTACTTACTAATACCATCACCTTTGGGAATTAGGATTTTGACATATGGATCTATGGGAGAGGACACCTTCAGATGATAGTACTCCTAAATCAAAAGGCATGGAATGACAAATGAATCAAAAAATCCCAACTATATATCCTGTCTGTAAGAAACTCTCTTTAGATTTAAGGACATATATATAAGCTGAAAATGAAGGATGGGAAATGATAATCCAAGCAAATAGTACCCAAAAGAGAGCAGGAGTGTCTATACTTATATCAGACAAAGGATACTTTAGGTCAAAAACTGTCAAAAGAGATAAAGAAGGACATTACATAGTAACAAAAGGGCCAATTCAACAGGAAGATATAACAATTATAAATTTATATGCACCTAATATCAGAGGACCTAAATTTATAAAGCAAACAGTGACAGAACTGAGAGAAGAAATAGACAGCAATGCAATCATAGTAGGAGACTTGAATACTCCACTTCAATAATGGACAGAACATCCAGGCAGAAGATTAATAAAAAAACAAAGGACTTAAATAATGTGATAGACCAACTAGACCTAATATACTTGTACAGAATATCCCACCCAATAGCAGTGGAATACACATCCTTCTCAAGCATATATGGAACTTTCTTCAAGATATTAGTTCATAAAACATATTCGGTCATAAAATAAGAACTAATTTAAGACAAATGAATTGACAGATTAATGGATGAAGAAAAAGTGGTATATACATACAATGGAATATTTGACCTTAAAAAGGAAGAAAATTCTTCAATGTGCACATGGGTGAATCTTGTGATATTATGCTAAGTGAAATAAGCCAGTCATAGAAAAATATCACATTATTCTACTTATATAGGGTATCTGAAAATAGTCAAATTCATATAATTGAAGAGAAGATAGTGATTGCCAAGGGTTAGGGGGGTTGGTTTGAGGAGTTATAAATCCAGGGTACAAAGTTTCTATTAAGCAAGATGAATAAGCTCTACAGATCTGCTGTACAACATTGAACCTATAGACAACAAGACACTTAAAAAATTAAGAGGGTAGATCTTATGTTAAGTGTGCTTACTACAGTAAAATAAAATAATAAAAAGGAATTTTATAGCTTTTCTGTCCTAGACTCATGGTAAATGGAACATATAACAGTGGATTATTTTTGGCATTAACACAGAAGAAATATTTGAATTGGTAAGTGAAATAGACCCCCATTCCTGAGAGTTGTGACTTCCTGGTCACCATGTAGTTCTCAGACCATGGCTGACGTACCAGGTTAGCATGCTCATGATTAGAAAAGTTTATTTTACAAATGAATGAAACAAAGTGTTTCTGTTTGCTAAAGAAAAAGAGGGGGGGGGAATAGAAGAGATGCATAGAAGTGTGAATGTGTCTGAGCAGCTTATTAAATGTAGAAGTTTGAAAAGAAAAAACGAGAAATGAGGCAATTGAATATATGCATATATATGTACTCCGTTTTATTCTAGAGAGAATTAATACCAAAATGTTCAAATTGATTCGATATAAGAAAATTTTCTTTTTTTAAAAAATATTTTTATTTTAGACAGACAGAAACAGAGACTGCTATATATTTCATATAAATAAATATATATACTTTAAAAAGAGGTTATGTAAAAGCAATAGATTATGCAAAAAAATAGAAATTGTTTGAGTATAAAACAACTTTTGGCAAGACATTGACTGGAACATCGTTCTTTAAGAATACTTGTTTGGGAAGCGCTAAATTTGCTTCATTTTTTCTTCTGACTCTTAATTCCTTTTATGTTTTCAAAGAGATGGGTGCTACTAGCCCTTATACTTCTACTAAACTTCATAATTCTAGCCACCTTTTCCTGGATAGCATGTGTGTGTATAGAAATGTGTGTACCAGTTTAGAAACTTTATCTCCTCTTTCTCAGCTCTATGGCGACTTCTTTGCTCTCACTTTTGAGGTCTAGTTCACTCTTAGGGGTAAGTCATAGCACTTATGATTTTCCCTCAATATTTTTATAATACAAAATCACTATCTTTAGGAACTTTTTCCAAGACTTCTTGTAAGGAGGAAACTTCTCTCTCAGAATGTTTAAAAACTGTATCTAAAGGCAGAATGCAGATTATTTTTCTATTATGTTTGTGGTCAGAAGTGGTGGGCATTATCCTTAGATGAAATGGGTAGAGACAAATTTTGTGTATTGCTTTCTCCAAAGTAAAGGAATCAGAGTGTTTCTAGGCAAGCACCATAAAAATCTTCTGTATTAACTGTGAAAAGAGCACATTTCTTGAACAGTATTTTTCAAAGCTTAACCTCATGTTTTAACAACCCCAGATGACTTCTGTTCCTGGCTTTCTTGTTTGTTGGTTAGCTTTCAATGCCTGAATTCAGAGAAATGAGAGATGGAAAAACCCCCAACAGGTTACCTAGTTTATTTCTCTAGAGAAATTAATAGATGAGTCTCATAATGTAGTCCCTAGCATCAACCTAAGGATAACTTGAGGGGTGGGGGGTTACATTTTTAAATCAGAAAAGGTTGGGGCCAATTTCAATCTCAGGATGAATTTAGAGTCCACCAAAAGATTTCCATATCCTACCTCTGCTGTATTTGTGTGTGTGTGTATGCATATAATCATAACCTGAGCAATTAAGCCAAGCACATCCTGACATTTTAATATTGAGCTTGCAAGGGGAAGGGAAGATAAGAAAGAAGGAGTCACAAGACTGGAAGAGACCAGCGTCAGGGGAAAGGGTTGGCCCTTGGGTTAGTCAGTTTTGAGATGTGGGCTGTTTCATGACTTGGAGTGAGCTGTTCTCTTCAGCTGAGGGCAATTTTGGGAGAGGGACTCAGCCCACTGAAAGCTCTCAGCTGCTGGTATATGCGGGATTGAATGCCTCAGTCCTTGAAAGGATCTGAGCAAAGCACCATAAAATCAATTTCAATCCACACTTGCCCTGTTACATCTACTTGTTTCATACAAAATGTTCCAGAATTCTACTGAATTCCAGTTGGTCTCCTTTTCAGGAAAAAATTACAATCTAGTCACTTTTTCCTAGATGCTGTGGCTGTTTTATAGAAATGTATTTCCAAGTTTTAGTGTAACAATGATCTCTTTCTCAGCTCTATAATTTCTCCTTTAGTATATTCTCATGTCTGAAATTTAGTTCAGTACTGGAGCAAGATAGAATACTTATAAAGGTTAGTAGGACAAGCTATAGCCCCTGTTACTGCAGATGGTTGTAAGGTCACTATTAAGATTCCTTTCACTCTTCAACTACTCTTAGTTAACACATATACTGGTCTATGTGTTTAATTTACTAAATGAAATTGATCCCCATTCCTGAGAGTTGTGAACTCATCACCGTGCCCTCCTCAGACCTCGCTGGTGTATTTGTCCCTTTGCTATAACAATTGGGCAGAGAAATGCCAAGAGATATTCCAATAGATTACCTAGATATCCGATGTACTCTCCCCTTCTTACAATTAGAAGCCCTATCTTCTGTTGATAAACATATTCAATTACCCCCTTGAGAAAAGATGACCCTGTTACTTGCTAACTGTTCTTTTCTCATGAAGAGACTGATGTGAACAGCATCTAGAGTTTTTTTTTTTTTTTTTTTTTATTTATGATAGTCACAGAGAGAGAGAGAGAGGCAGAGACACAGGCAGAGGGAGAAGCAGGCTCCATGCACCGGGAGCCCGATGTGGGATTCGATCCCGGGTCTCCAGGATCACGCCCTGGGCCAAAGGCAGGCGCCAAACCGCTGCGCCACCCAGGGATCCCGCATCTAGAGTTTAAATGGGACTTTTTCAATGTCTTGCGGTAAAATTGTTCTCTCTGTATGAATCAGGATTTCCAACCCACAGATACTAAAATTATAAGAAGGGAAAGTATAAATTCTTCATGTGGGTTACAAAAACGACAAATAGAGACACTCCTGCTTCTTTATCTTGGTTCTCAGACCCAAGTAGTCTTCCTACTATGGACATACCTCTGCATAATGTTGGTAGTTCAGAGTGTTTAACACATCATGGATAAAGATACCTCATTCTGCAGAGAAAATGGAGTGGATTAATATGTTCTGTTCTGAATTAGCACCAATCGCCAAGGATTCTTATTGCTGTGGTGGTGGGGGGGTGGGCATAGCAGAAGATATATCCAGTAGTCAGAGAGGTAGCCATGTCTGGACTCCAGAGGAGGGCCATTTAGGATGAAATAGAACCCTAGGTCATGAATAAAAAAACAGAGGCAATCTAGGCAAAGTTTCAGGGTTCAAAATCAAAATAAATTCAGTATAGAATTTTCTTCCATTAGAATTCTATTTCTAATAGAACTGGGCTAGAGCATTAGAATTTAAGAAGTGAAAGAAAGGCTAGAAATGATGGAAAATCAAGGTACTCAAGAACTCAGAGGTAGAGCAACAGATTACTTGCAGATTTTCTTTATTGAAAAGGTAATCATAGGGATTTAAATAGTGCTTAAATATGCCACTAGTACTACTATTTAAGTATATAATTTTAACTCTTCTAATATGTGTGATTTTATGACTATGTAAAAATACAGCTGCATGAGTTCTAAACCCAGTTAAACATAAAAGCTGAGATAATGAATTTTCTTTATGTAAAAATGAACTTCCCTGGCTTATTATTTTGAAACTACATGTTTCATCAGCACAGGTATATATAGCACAGGGAGAATTGAGGAAGAGTGGAATAGGTACAAGCTGGCTGGTGCTATCAGCAGTTTTTGGCTGTAAGTCCTGCTGGCTGCTTTCTAAGTATAAGTGAGAATCCTCAAAGAAGAATTGTCTTGCCATTTCTTAATATGCAGAGTGTAGTACATTGCAATAATAGTAATAGTCCAATAGACAATAACAGTAGAAATAGCTAACATTTATTAAACACTTGTTCTATGCCAGACAGTGCTTTGTGTACTTCACACATATTTCACTTATTTAATATTTACAACAATATTAAGATGGATACTAGAATAATCTTATTTTACAGATAGGGAAATTGGGGCCCAGTGAGATTAATTATCTTTCCCAAGAATTTCAGTTCTAAGTGGTGAAGCTAGGAGTTCCAAAGTTCTTATTCTTAAACACTATGCTAAAATGTAAGATGGCTTTAATGGGGTGTAAGAAGAGTACTCTGCCCGTGTTTAAGCATTTTTGGTTCCCAGGATATACTACTCCATGAAAGGCCTTACTTACCAAGCACATAAAAGGGGAAGAAAATAAGGCTTGTGACCTGTCACTTCATGTGTCCTAGCTCTGAAAAACAAAAGTATCTCAAAAAAAGAAATGGAACAGAGAAGGTGGAGAGATAAAAATTTTGACTGACTTGAAACTACATTAAGACTAGCTTCATCAGGTTGGAAAGTGTGACTCTATACAATGAAAGGTTGGTACAATATAGGGACCATTTGTACATAACCCTTTCTGAAAACTGGCTGTTATGAGGTCAGTACAAGTGTATTTCTCAAGAGAATAAAATTACCTGCCCTTGGAATAGTCATTTAGTCTCTGAGCTCTCAAATTGCTCAGCATAAAATGAGGAGGTTGAATTAGGTTATTGCTGAGCATCTTGACAGCTCAAAAACTATTGTATAGTTGAAAAAATAAGAAGTCTGGATCTGGAAGACCCTGGTCCCCCTATTTACCAACTAAATGACTGTCACAGATCTGATTCCTGGTAAACAGACTCTAAGACTTGGAGATTTGTGTGCAGATGGTTTATAGGGAAGTACTTTTGTGTCCAACATGAGAGAGATGAGGAACATAGTTCTAGGCATGGTGAACATTTGAGCTTTTGTACAATTCCAATCAATATGTCAGTCAATTCTAGGAGGAAACTTTGAGGCTGAGATGACCATTCGGAGTAGTCTGATAGTGAGCTTTTAGACAATATCTCAAATGGGATTTACTCTTTTTTTTTTTTTTTAGAAATAACTAAAGAAAACAGATAATACATATGAAACAATGATTTTCAAGACCCTGTACATCAAGCAATGAAAGATGATGGTGATCCCTAAGGGATGAGAAACAAGCAAATTGAGTCCCGTGATTGGCTCAGTTTATTGCCTTAAGAGAGCTTCCAGGGCATGGCTCAGGGAGCAGGGAACCAAGGTGAAATATGGTGGACATTTTAAGTCAAGGTGAATTGAAAGTCCTAGGAGAATATGGGGGTTACAATTTACATGGAAAATTGCTGGAGAGGAGAGAGTTACTGAGAGGGGGATCTCTAGATATCTGGCTATGCAGAAGAGAACTGATTGGCACATAAATATAAGAAAATAGTCATCCAAGAGGAATAGAGGGAACAGCAGCTGGCACTAACTCAGTGTTGGTATTGTTGCCTATTCCTACCACCCAGTAATGGGATATTGGGTGCAGCACTCAGAAAGTCTTTCCTCAGTGTGGAGGAAGCAATTAGCCCTAGACTAAATACTGAGTTGGTCTCATTTTAAAAGCAAAATTTAAAATGATGAAGCTTTTCCCAGGTGATTTAACCGCATCCCACAAAGCTTAAGAATACTTACAGAAATACAAGATTATCCAGAAACAAAAAATAAAATAAAATTTACAATGTCTTGTGATTACCCAGAATTCAAAGAAGTAGGAAATTATGATCCATAACAAGTAGAATGATCAACCAATCAAAACCAATATGGAAGTAACACAGATATTAGAATTAGCAAACAAGGACATTAAAATAGTTATCCTAACTATATCTGAAATGTTAAAAAAGTTAAGACATGGAAAATATGAAAACACCCAAATCAAACTTCTATAGGTGAAAATTATGTCTGAAGTGAAAAATGCACTAGATGGGATTAACAGTAAATTAGATTATTGAAGATTAAGTTAGCAAGCCTGTAGACACATTAAAAGAAACTGTCAATAATTAAATACACAGAGAAAAAGCAACTTATAAAAATGAAAGTATTTCCAAGCACATGGATGGAAGTAGAGGGCATTATGCTAAGCGAAATGTCAGTCAGAGAAAGATAAATATACGATTTCACTTATTGTAGAATTTAAGAAACAAAACAGATGAACATAGAGGAAGGGAAGGAAAAACAAAATAAGGCAAAATCAGAGAGGGAGACAAACAATAAGAGATGTTTGACTATAGGAAACAAACTAAGGGTTGTTGGAGGGGAGATAGGGTAACTGGGTGATGGGCATTAAGGAGGGCATGTGATGTAATGAGCACTGGATGTTACATGCTACTGATGAATCACTAAATCCTACCTCAAAAACAAGACAAATAAGGAAAAGCATAACAAGGGACATTATAATAACTTTGGTCAAAACCAGTGATAAAGAGAAAAACTTTAAAAGCTGCAAGACCTAAAAGACACAGTACATACAGATGAATAAAGAAAAGAATGACGACAGATTTATAGCAAAAATAATGCAAACTATAAGACAGTGGAACATCTTAAAAGAGAAACAATTTACAACATAGGATTTGATATGCTGTGAAGACATATTTCAAATATGAAGGCAAAGTTTCAAAACAGAAAGAATCCAGACGACCTTCACTATAACTAATGTTAAAGGAAGTCTATCTGGCAGATGAAAAATGGGACCAGATGGAAATCTAGATGCATACAGAAGAATGAGGAGCTGCGGAAATGGAAACTACTATGGCTAAATGCATGAGATGTTCTTTTGTATTATCTAAGCCTTTTAAAAAATAATTGATTGTTTAAAGCAAAAATAATAAAAAATAACCAATAAGATCTGTACTATATGTAAAGCCAAAAAATAACTGGACTGTTTAGACTATATATAATGAGATTACTGTGATAGGTTTAAGTCTATCATTTTGCCCTTTGTTTTCAATGTCCCATTGGTTTTTTTTTGTTGTTGTTGTTGTTCCCCTGTTCCCCCATTTCATGCCTTCCTTTGTATTCCTTGACACTGATGCAAATGAGGATGAGTCCTATAGGTACCTCAATGTATTGGAAAGTTTACAGGCCGTAGGATAGAAAATAGAACCCAGTAGAACTTTATGGTCTTTCTAAATTGAAAGAGCAGAGAGTAAAGAGAAGTGGCTGATGATCACAGAGAAGAGTACAAGAGGGGAGAGAGATGCACACAAGAGAGCTCTAGAGATCTGTAGAGAATTGCACGCATGTCCTTAGCTGGGAATCATCAGCTGTCAATATATCTGGTGGCCAGGGGAATAATATCTTAGCCTGAGTGATACACCACTGCATTTACTAAAATGTCTTCAGAAAGTTACCTCTCTGAGTCTCAATTTTACCATCTAATAAATATCATCTATCTTCTAGTCTGTTGTAAGACCCAATGAGTTATCACATGAAAAATAACTCAGAAAATGATAAAACACTCATCATTATATTAATATGATGATGGTTTAAATTAAATAACACATGCTATTATGATGAATGTAACAGTTTCAAAACTGGGTGATCACTCCCAGGGATGACTAGCCAGTCTTTTTTTATTCAGCTTTCATTGAAAATCCTTTGTGAACAGAATAAGGTACCAACCAATAATTGCCATTTCTCACCATAATGTTAGTCAAAGAAATATACATAAAAAGAAACTTTAATTAAACTATGAATTGGGACGCCTGGGTGGCTCAGCAGTTGAGCATCTACCTTTGGCTCAGGCATGATCCCAGAGTCTCGGGATCGAGTCCCACATTAGGCTCCCTGCATGGAGTCTGCTCTCTCTCTGCCTATATCTCTGCCTCTCTCTCTCTGTGTCTCTCATAAATAAATAAATAAAAATCTTAAAAAAAATATAATCTGAATTGAGGGCACCTGGGTGGCTCAGTGTTTTAGCATCTGCCTTTGACTCGCATCATGATCCTGGGGTCCTGGGATCAAGTCCCACATCAGGCTCCCAACGGGGAGCCTGCTTCTCCCTCTGCCTACGTCTCTACCTCTCTCTCTCATGAATAAATAAATAAAATCTTTAAAAAATATATGAATTGAATAATATAATTGTAACTCGACTCTTTATATGTATCCTTGTAAACTAGATACTGGCTTGGGTAGTGTGATAGGAGGTGGGCAGATTTAATCATTACTAATTCCATAAAGTACTTGAGTTTTGAGCTGGATTTTGAGGAATAAAAAAGATCATTCACTAAGGAAATGAAGGCAGTGGGCCTACCAAAAGGAATGGATGTAAAAGTTGGGCATGCACAGTTGCTCTTCTCATGGCATAGAAGAGCAAAATCTGAAGTGGGATTGAGATGTCCTGGGCTCTGTCTCAAGCTACCAAGCAGGGGACTCTTGGGCTTCATTTCCTCATTGGCAAACCAGGCATAAGGGAGTTATAGAATCTTGTCCAGCTCCAAAATTCCACTATTGAATTGTTAAAAAATCTCTGGCGATTGTGAAAACAGACATTTTCTTGGCCCAAGTGAGCTGTGACATCTTAGGAAATGATGGTATTCAAGAAACTGTGATGAGAGTGCTGAACCAGGATAGAGCCTGGAATCTACACAGAAAGAATTTAGGACCATTTAAAGTTTGGGAGCAGGAAAATCATATGATTAATCATCTATGCTGTTTGAAAAGCCTGGAAAACAAGAAATAGGAGGCAGTCATTCACCAGTCCCAAGGTAGAATCTAGACAAATTATGGCTGAGTGTCTTCTGAGTTTCATTCTTCTATGTAGTTAGGTTTCTAATCATCACTAGGATATGATTAAGAGAATGTGCTATTCTGGATTAGGTGGGCCATGACTGAAATATCTCAGCATTTTTTTTTTCCACGAGAAATCAGACTCACAAAATGAAAGTATCCATCCAAGAGTTTATTATGTAATAATAATCACACATCTTAATTCTCTTTTGACCTTTCACCACATTGCACTTTCACTGCTTATTGATCTGGGGGGCAGGAAGGAGGGCAACAGCCAGACAAGAACATTTAAGAAATAAGCAATTTGTATGTGTTTATGTAGTTCGATGATGCTACTGTAAAGGAATACAAAACCAGGCACCAGGCTCTGGAAGGAAAGAGACTTTTTTCAATCTCATTTGCCTCCTCGGCGATGCCGGAAATAGCGATTGTAGGCAGCATTGTATCCATAAACCATGGCGTAGCGTTCGCAAAGCTTGAAGTCATCACAGGCTTCCCGGTTGAGCTCATAGGCGGGCTTGGTGGTTTCTCTGATCCTAGAAAGTAGGGAAGAAAAAAAGAGGTCCAAAATGAGAAGCATAAATAGAGTAAGAAAAAAAAAAAAAAAAAGAAGGGGGGCGGGGAGAAAGAATAAGAAAATATAGGAGAGAGATCCTATTCAGCCCCCAATATTGGAGATACTTAACAGGGGGAAAGGTGGAACAGGGGGATATATTTTTTTTTTTTTAACAAAAATAGAAATTTTCTTTCTGTCCTTCTTTCCCTCCTCTCTACCTCTGCTTTCTGGGTCTTTCACAAGCTAGTCATTTTGAAATTCAGTTGTCTGTATACTGTTTTTAAATTCTTTGATTTTGGGACACAATTAGAAATAATATGTATGATTAAAACCTGTTTCTCATTCCGTTCAGATCCAGGATGCTGGATCAATGTGGAACAATTATCTCCCCTCATCAAGTTTTGTTACCCACCTCTCCTGGGCTTTAGCTCTCCATCTCTGTTGCGGAGATATAAATGTATTGGCATTTCTCCTGTTAATGAAGGGATCTGAAAAGAAAAAATAAGTAGTTGCAGTTTTAGGGGAGCAGTAGTTGAAAATATTTCCATAAATATTACCTGACGTAAATATATTTGGAAACTCATTCATTCATGCATTTTAGTTAGGTAACTAGAGATCTACAAAAGTTAGAGGGAAAGATAAAGCAGATTGCACAAACTGCCTGATTAAAAGAGATGAGCATATGTTTTTTAGGGACTTGTTACATAGGCCACAGCAATTTTTGTTTGCTTATTTCACCTCAGGCAATCGCTTTGCCTTTCTCAATTTGGTATTCCTAGTCGGTGTTTTTAATTCCTGTAAGGAGAAATTCTCTCTGTCCTGAGGACTTAGAAAGCATAACTTTAGATTACCAGAAATGGACTATGTAAATATTATGACAATAATGAACAAATTGAAAATGAGAGTGATATGTTACTTCTTCCTATACTCAGTCTTTGTAAGTCCGGATATTCAACAACATTCAACATAATGCTGACGGCTGCGGTTTCCCAACTGACTAGGCCTCTAATTCCATACTTTGCCATTTGTCATTACTTCTTGTTTTCCATCCATGTGGTTGATGTGATGCCAGCTTAAAATGTCCAAATGCCTCCAACTCTGATGAATGCAGTTTTAATGCCACATTACACTATTTCAAGCTTAAACAATTGCTCATCTGGTGATGTTTACAGCCATAAGATTTTAAAATTTATTTTAATTTTCTAAAAGAGGCCCTCATTCCCTTCCCTATATTAGCTCCATATATTACCATTTTGTCTATTTAAGAATAGGAAGAGGGATTCTTTGATACATGAGGTTTAAATAAAGAAATCAGATATTCACTTACTAATTTCATAGGATTCCATACTTTCATGAGATTCTGGAATAAAAAACGAAAGATTCCCATGATTATTATTTATCACACATGGCAATGGCCTAAATCTGGGGAAGGAAGGAGAGAAAAGAGCCAAAAAGATGTAAAGAATATATTTAGCAGTGTGGTTATTACAAATTTCAGGCATTTAGGATTTATGAGTTGTTTTTCTAGCTCTGTCCTTCATGTGAGTATCTCTACATTTTAGTTATTTTCTGATGTTGAAGGAGCTAGTGGCTATGGTCTTGGCTAAAATTTCCCAGAACTCTGAGGTCTTCAGGCTAGCGCAAGAAGATAATTTAAGCGCTATATACAAATTTCCAGAGAGACTTCTCTGATTAATTTGGGACCTGTCCAAGAGCAGGGTTGAGAAAGGGACAGAAGTGTCCAAAAAATAGCACAGGTCCTCCAGCCAGTGTGGGGAGATGGTCAGCCGGGCTCTACCAAGATAGGTTTCTAAGAGGTTCCTACAGCCTCTTAAGAACCTGTGTTAACCTGGCAGCCACAGAAACCACTGGCTCCAGCTGACAACTCACACTGGGCCTGATGCCAATTGGAGAAAACTGAGATGACGCCAAAGCAAGTTTTCTTCTTTCTACCACTTTCCTGTGCACATTAGGTAAATTTGGCAATCGGAGGTTTCTATTTGTAAGCAAGTGATTTTATTTAAAAAGTTAAAAAGGAGACGAAGAAGCCAAATCCTCTGCTACTGAAAGCATGTGAATAATTTCAAGAGTCCAAAGCACAATACAAATGGTTGTTAATGTAATTGAGGTTTAAGGACATCTAAATATCCAGATAATTGAAACATAAGATTGACCAAAAATAATCTTGCTTCAGATTTTCTTTCATAAGCCTTGAACAGACACAAATATAATTGACAACACAGAGAAACATAGAGACAACATAGAGAAACTATAGAATTTATCTTTTGACAATCAAAATTATACCATCTATTTTTCTCTGAGATTCTTTAAATGCAAACTTTGTTTCTAAATTAATTCACTGAACACATGTAGTAAGTTTAGGAGATTGTCCTGTCCCTGCTGAGGGCTAAACTTAATACCTCCTGTGAAAACTAATTTCCTTAAAGGTGAGTGATTTAACAAATATCTTTAACCAATTGTTACCAAAGTATAAATAAACATCCCTAAAAATGAGAACTCGGGGGCTGGGAATTTGATACCTTCTTTCCCAAACAGCAAAGTTTCTAGGTGTACAATGACTTACTATAGACAGGACGTGCCTGTTATGTTGCCTACCAAAGTCTGGATATTTAGGATGTAAAAAATACTTGATGGAACAAATCAGTGTCCACAGAGCTTGGGAAAAATGTTAAATTAATGGTACTTTAAGATTATATTAGCAAAAGAGGGAAGAAGAAGAGGAGGGAGAGGAAAAAATTGAAATAAATGGAAATCAGAGGCAGAAAAGAAAAACCAGAGAAAGGCTTCTCACCGTAGCACAAAGCTGCCACGGCCAAGGCAGCCAGAATGGAGAGAAGGAGCAGGCTCTTCATGGTCTCTCCGTGGTCCTGTGGGTTGGTCTCACTGGCTTGTGCAGTAGCAGAGGGGAGAGAGGCTCCTGTAGGCTGTTAGTGAAAGGTTGTGGAGTTTTTATAAGAACTGGAGCCGCAGAAAGGGGAGGAACCAGTGGGAGGGGGCCAGAGAAGGTGGAGACTGGCTGGCCCTAAACTAGCACTGGGACTTTTCCCAAATACTCATTCCTTCCAGATATTATCTACTCTGGGTGGGCAGTTTTCCCTCACTCCTGGACCTGGCTGTGTATAGCAGGATGCTGTCCTGGTACAGAAGTTGTGGCCGCCCTGTGTTTGGGGCCAGCCCCGGGCACAGGTCCGCAGAGAAGGGAGTTGCCACAAACACGTGTTTGCCTCTCTAATTCCTTCTCTACTCTCCTGGCCCTGATTACAAGTCTGGTCTGCAGACAGAGCTGTAGTGTTCTGCTTGTTCCCCTGATGGATGGACGAGAGGTTATGGGGGCAAAGGACTTCACCTCATAAATTGGTTCTAATATCAACTTATTTTCCCAGCAGGGTTGAACTAACAATCCTGCATCAATTGGATATGTGTCTGGTGATAGGCACCTTTTGCATTTTTCAAGTGCTGAGCAGGGCATCAATGCCTACCGACGCCACGAGTTCTGTTCCCTCAATTGGCTTCATTGTAACTTGCTCTTCCAGTTTTGTGACTGGAGTACAATCCTGTGCCCCAGGGCTCTCTTCGGCTGGATATCACTGATCTAAAGTGCAACAAGGATAAGAGGGTACCCATCCCTCATTTTCTGAAGGCATTGTCCTGGTAATGAACTAATCCAATATGCTCTTAGCCAGTGACAGTTGAGAGGCAAGGAACTGTGCTAGGTGCTGTGAGAGATCTAGAGACAAACAAGACACATCCCTAAGGAGTTAAGTAATAGCTACTTACTATATTCATGTTGTGCTTTGGCTGTCATGTATCCTCAAACATAGATTGTCACAAACACATACTTCCATTATACCCTCAGTAGAAGTGCTGTTTCTTTTCTTATGGGAGGAGGATTGTAATTTGGTGCCTCTGGTTATCTTGTAGACAGAGCTGTTTTTGTTTTTTTTTTCCCCTTCCTCTTGGACAATCAATCAGAAAACCTTTTCTATCAAGATGTGTCTATGCTGTCTGGTACCCAAGAGTCCTCTTGGCAGACAGAGAGATTTCAGTCATAGAGCTGCAGATTGTGTATGAGCTAAAGTAGCAGGACCTCTCCCTTGGGTTGGAACAGCAAAAGGATTGGGATGGGAGTGGGTGGATACAGTTTTCAATAATAATTTGTTTCAAGGAGCAGTGATGAGTAACAAAGTGAACTGTAATGAGCCAACAACATGGCTCATTCTTTTTGTCTTATTGGGATGGATTTTCTCCCAGATTCCACCTTCTGAAGAGCTTTTGTAAATACCAAAGCATTCCCTGTTAAAGGAAATAGTTGGGAATCCTTGTGATCTGAAGGATTTGTGAGTTGTGAAGGACCAATAAAAGGTAGGGTTTCCCTCCAGATTTTTTTTTTGGTATTAAGAGATAATATTCTTTATGATAAAATCTTAAAGAAGACCTCAAAAAGAAGACAATGTATGTTCATCCCTGACAAATTCATCCATCATGATTCTCAGTCCCAAGATTGGTGGTTGTTTCCCTCTTTAAATCACAAACTTGCTCTCAGGTTTGGCTTCAGTGCCCTTTTTCCAAGATAAATCATCCAAATTGTTATATTTGCAAAAGCCAGTTTACTACATTGCATTTACTACATTTACTACGTTGCTTGTTTTGGGAAAACAAGCTAGCTGTGGCTTGTTCATGTAGCATTTTATATGTATTCAACTCAGTTGCTAACCCCCAATTTATATGAAATGAAGCAAATTTGGTTTCAATGTTTCATCCCTAAAATCAGTACAGTAATTCACCTCCCCCTACCCTATCTCCAGAATTAGAGAATTCTCTTTTTCCAGTACAAACATGTGCTTCACAATGTATACTAATTTGGTCTTTTCTGGCCAGATTCCACGTCTCCTCCACTCCCAAGTTCAAATGGTAACAGTGCTCAGTTCAGCCCTCTGACATCACAATTGTTTATTTTACACTCTCTGAATCCAAGTGTGAAAATCTTATGCTTCTCTTTCCAGTGTAAGATTCACATTTTTTCACAAGTTGTTTTCATTTCTGCTTCCACTGGCTTTCCTAAACTTTTAAGCATTTTTCCTTATCATCTTGCTTTTTTGCAAGGCTAATACTTTCTGTTGGAAACTATATCTCTCTCTCACCAGTCACTTATCTTCCCTTTCCACTCTTTTCCATTTATTTATGGGTTTTCTTATGCTAAAAACCATTTTTATATAATTTGTAAAACTTAATAATGTGTGAAAATTCAGAGCCCTTCTCCCTGTCTCAAAGATAATTTTGTATGTACCAACTCCAGTCATGTGTTTTTATGAAGAGGATCAGACTAACTCAATGGGGACTTTGTATTGGAAAGGATTGAGATTGACTCATCAGAAAAAAGAGAGAGAGAGAGAAAATGAAGGTAGACAAAAGTGGAAGGAGAGAAATGAGAAGAGCCTTAGAGACTTGGTTTGCTGGATGGGAGAGGTTTAGGTAGAGATTGAGCTGTAGAGAGAAAAGCTCTGAGGCAGCTGTAAGACTGAGATGTTAAAAGTGAGACATGGGAAAAGACAAATCAGAGGTGTTTGATTATGATTAGGCTTGTCTGAGACTGTAAAAGATTGTTTGAAAAAAATAGAAGATTGAGAATTGCGAGAAAATATAAAAAAATTTTAAATTAATGTTGGCTGCTAGTTTTTTGTTTTGTTTTTTTTGGGGGGGGGTTTGAAGCAGAGAGACAGAGCACCTGTGCACACACATGAGTGAGTGGGGGTGGAGGGGGCAGAAGGAGAGGGAGAGAGAGAATCTTAAGCAGACCCCATGCACAGTACAGAGCTGGAGGCCAGGCTCGATCTCCCGACCCTGATATCATGACTTGAGCCGAAATTAAGCATTGGACGCTTTATGGACTGACCCACCCAGGTGCCCCTAATTTGTATTTTCTTAATTGCAATATCTTGTAAAGACTAGACCACATGACGCTCCAATTTATATTTGGGTGAAATACAAGTTTCTTATAAATGAAAGACATTTATGTAGATATTTCTCCCTAAATAAAGAGGAGTATTCTTTAGCAGAGAGACTATTTGCAGATACTTCCAGGAGTGACAACAAAGGGAGTAGAGATAGTGATATGTTTGGCAGCATTTTTAGATTGTACAGGAATCTTCACAGGTGAGATTGGCAGTGTGGTATAACACAGACCACAGAAGCCACAGAGCAATATAAGATTTCCTATTCCACCTGCCCTCACGAGAAAAAGAAAAGTGTGAGCATGCCCTCCACAGCCAGAAGTAGCCTCATATTTTAGTCAATATTTCATCCATCCATCCATCCATCTATCCATCCATCCATCCATCCATCCATCCATTTAACAAATGTATGGAGTATCTTCTATATGCCAACTCTAAACTGTAAATATAATGGAGAAAAATATAGATATGGACCCTATTCTCATGAATCAAGTGTGATCTTAGATCACAAATTTAATTAGTGGTTCCTCTTTTTTAAATATTTGCTTAGGCAGCCAACTGGCCCTAGAGAAGTCTAAGCGATAGGCTTTATCATTGCACTGACTTTTTATGGGTACTCAAGAGCATTTATTTGCAGAACGTTGCAGAAGGCACTGATGATGAGATCAGATAATTCTGAATTCAGGGAAAGAAAGGAGGAGAGGAAAGGCTGGCAGACCTGCCAGGAACTATTATTGTTGGGAGAAGCTTTTCAGAAAAGTATTTACTGGAGGACGTGCTAAAAGAGTTATCCCCTTTCCTATAGTGTTTCTGTGACTCAAATCATGACATTGTAATAAAAAAGCAACTATTTCCTACCAATTCTACTTCCTTGGGTCCGCCGTCCTTTCTTATCCATTCTTTCTTTTTTCACACTAGTAGGTATTTTGTCTCCTTAAGGAATTTTCTTGGCTCCACACCACCCCCCCTTTTTTTTCTGTTCCATGAGATTCAGCTTTATTTTCAGAATGTTGGTTTTATGAGTTCACAGTACTATTTTACTGGCAGCACTAAAGCCCTTAGTCTTGCCAGTAAAGGAAAAAGGCAAAGAGGAGGAGAGTTAGGAAGCGCCATCCCTGAAAATAAAAAAAATCACTTTCTAGGATAACAAAAGGCAATGAAATGAGAGACAGAAAAGTAGGCAGTTTCCTAGGACATCGCTGACCTCTTAATTGTGTTCTTTTATGGAAAATCCCTTGAGTCTTCATATCATCAGTTAAGGAATCTGATATAAAGATCTTAGATTCCTTAACTGACAGAGCTTTCCAAGCACCAAATCCCTAAGTCCTTTCCTTAATTTGTCTCAGCTGAACTAAGTGAAAAAAAATGTTTGTTAAACTCAGGTATGGGAGGGACATCTAGGGAATCTGGGGAAAGGCAGAGAAGCCTGGATATTAAATAAACTGGGCTTCTAGCTGGAAACAACTGTCACATTTTGTTTTCTCCCCACATAGATCATCTCTTCTACCCTTTTCCTTCCCATTAAAAGCTTCAATTTTTAAATAAGATAGCAGATGTGAAATAATAATTATATAACTATCCAAGTAGAATTATCATATGTCATAGAGGTACTATGATAAATTTTTTATTCATTATGTTATTTACTTCTCATAATAATCCTACAAATTTAGTATAATTAATTAATTATACTAAATTAATTAAGTTATAAATGAGAAAATTAGGGCTCAAGAGGTAATATATTCTTTCCAAAGTCACATTGTAACTAAATGGCAAAGAGCTATTTGATTTCAAGAGTTATCAGGGGATAACTCTTTTAGCACGTCCTCCAGGAACACAGGGCTGTATGATTTCAAAGAACATGTCTTGAATCATTGATACAACCATGCCCTATTTCCCAAGGTCTGACACTTGCTAGAGGATTCTGTGATTGTGTCTACAGGGATTGTTGAGTCTAAAGTATCAGAGATAAAGTTATAAAAAAATACATATTTAAAATGCTAATTTCTTCAATGTCTTTTGAAATAGGACAACAGGAATTAAAGATTTGCATATGGCAAAAAAAAAAAAAAAAAAAAAAAAAAAAAAAAAAAAAAAAAAAAGATTTGCATATGGCCAATTACACCCAGATAGTTTAATGACTTACAAAATCAAAGAAAGAGATGACTCTGGTATTCAAAATCAAGTCCCCCATTTCTCTGTTCAGTACTCTGCACAATAACTTGTCTGTCCAAAGAAGCTCTAACTCAAGTATGTTGCTTTCCAAGCCTTTCAGCTTACTTTAGAAATCACCACATCTGTGAACACTCATGTTTGCTGTCTACTGACACTAATAACTCTGGTTTGGTATGAGAAGAATACAGTCTCTGCAGTATCTGCAAAGTCCATCCTTACTGTTATTTAGACTCCAAGCAAAACCAGAATCTAGGCTCAATTTACAACCTGCTCCTTCAACTCAAAGTAAAACAGAGAAAGCTTCTATGTCTCCCATCTTGGCTGGACATGAAGTTGAGAAAGGTTGGCCATTTACTCATTAGGCTCTCACTGCTGCTTTTGAGTGAGATGTGAAGTTAGACTGTGGGGACTTTCTCCCCACAAATGATGGCAAGGTGTCCTTTTTGACCTTTTGACTTTTTTGGGTGATTTTTCCATTTTAAAAATAAGTCTCCATTCTCCCAAAGACTTTTAAAAATACAGTATGTTTGAATTAAAATAATGAACAGAATCCTGCATTTTGTTACTGCATAGCTGTTAAATAGCCCAGTGGTCACTGGGAAGGTATATTCAAAGCAAAGGCAGTTTTAATTTTAAAGGCAAAAATCTTCATAGGAATCTATTTGTAATCTGAAATTGCTGCTATAAAAGTTTCTGGTCTGTGAATAAATCAATCCCCTTTCATGACTGATGATGGTCAACATTTCCTAATGCTGGGAGCCATTCCCTCCAATTTAGGAATCAGTGTGGCTGCTATTGCACACTCATTCAATTGCACACTCATCAGTTCCTCTGTGGATCTGGAACTAATTATCTTCACCCCACCTACCGCCCCTTTTTGAGGAGGGAAAGGAGACCTTTCAGATCTCTTCTGCTATCATCCCATACTTGCCACATCCTTGTATTCACCTTTCATTATTCCAGCTCACCAACAGAAAATACCCCTTCCTATATTCAGGAACTTTATGACAGCAAGCAATGGACTCAAATAATGTGTAGGAGTTGAAGAAGATGTTGGTGACTTGCAGGAACAGGAGACTCAAAGGTAGAACTGGCGAGCTGGGATAGGACATGAATGAACCCATGTCTGCATGAGTGAGGTGGACACAGAACAGGAGTATAGTTAACATTTGTCAAGACGGGATGGGAAGAAAGAGGATGATAGCTTTGCTCATCAATCATGGTATAGAAGAACTTGAGAGGACAGTTATAAATTGTAACAAGTAGTTTGGAGGAAGATTAGACAATAGCTTCAAACAACAGCCAGTGATTTAATAGAAATTTAGCAAACACAATAACAATAACATTATTTATTAAGAGAATTAAAAAAAATCTGATGTGAGAAATGAAAATATACTCTTTGAAATCCTTCAGTTAGAGATAGATGTCTGGATGGATCTTGTATAATCCAAAGGTATTTCAATTAAATGAGGATTTAAATCATTCTGGAAGTGATTTTAACTTTAAGTAACTGACTAGAAGAAGATCTGGTGGCTAGCTGCATGAATCAAATCCACCAAATTCCTTTGTACTCTAGCACATTTTCGCCTGCTTTTCCACTGATCTCTCAAACAAAACAAACACCATATTGGGTGGGTCTTCCAGCCTAGGGATGTGCTTTTTGGAATAAGAAAGCCTATGAACACAAGTGTTTGTTGACAGATAAATGGATAAAGATAATATGATGTAGACACAATGGAAAATGATTCAGCATTAAAAACTATTTGCAACCATGTGAATGAAACTGGAGGACATTGTAATAAATGAATAAGCCAGACACAGAAAGACAAATATTGCATGATCTCACTTATATGTGGAACCTAAAAAAGTTAAGACAATGGAATGGTAAGGGCCAGGGGTAGAAAATGGGGAGATGTTGTTCAAAAGGTACAAATGTTAGTTATGAGATAAATAAGTTTTAAGGATCTAATGTATAACATGGTAAGTATAGTTAACAATATTGTACACTTGAACTTTGCTAAGAGATCTTTAAAAGTGTTCTTACTGCCCTAAAAAAAGAGATAGCTCAAAAAAAAAAAAAAAAAAAAAAAAAAAAAAAAAAAAAAGGAGATAGCTCTGAGCGGTGATGGATATGTTAATTAACTTGATCATAGTAATCATTTCACAAGGTATTTGCATATCAAACCATCACACCTCAAATATATACAAGTTTTATTTGCCAATTATATCTCAGTAAAACCAACCAAGACAAACAAACAAACCAAACCAAACCAAACCAAAACAACAGCAACAAAAGCCTGGATTTGAATTCTGGTTCTGCCACTTACCCCTTGTGTGACATTCCACAGGTTAAAATTCCTGAGCCTCACATTTTTCAGTGACACAATTAAGGAGTATAAAACCTGACTCACAGGACTGTTGGATGGATTAAATAAGACAATAAGAGTAAAAAACCAAAAAAACAAAAAAGAAGACAGCAAATGTAGAGCTCCTTGAGTAATGGCCGACATGTAATGCTACCGAAGTATACACATTTAATAAATGTGATTTCAAAAAGATTGGCTTAACTCCATTGGTTTACTTTCATGATTTCCCCAGCAGTTGCAGACTAGATCACAAAGGATGGACAAAGCAGAGGAGTGAATGCAGAGTGGGAGTGACTCAATCAGCAAGTTTTCCTCCAAAGGAAACCAAATTAGGAGCTGGGAAAGCTCAGTTTAATTCTGACACCACCATGTAATGCCTCTGTGATTTTTGAGCAGATAATTTAATTCTCTTTTCAAGCATAAATTGTAATAGACTTGTATAATTTTGTACTTCCAGATTATTTCATCCTTGAAGAAGATAAACAAGATAGAAAATTATCCTATAATTCGGCATTTGAAGGAACACTATGTTCTTAATGCTATTTTACCAGTAGTGCTTCCAGGGCTGACTGGTGTTTGGATGTCAACATTTGGGCCTGAAAACCGCCAGCAAGATGTCTTGCAAAAGTTCCATTCAAATCACTGTCTGCTAGGAGGCCCTGGCAACCGTTGTTTCCCAGTGTAGTCAAATATCTTCATACATTTGTATCAGATGTGGATATGCTTTGAAATCTTTGGGACAAAAAATATTTTTAGTTTTTTTTCAGCCCGGGTTTGGTCAGCAAGAGAAAAATCTCATCAAAGAGATATGTAATTCTGCAATTTCTCTCCTTTGTTTCATGATCTAGTCATTGCCAACCTCAGAAATAATTGGATGAAATTCAGAAAAATGGTATTTAGAGAGAACACAAAGGAAAAATTTCCAGGTTACTATTAGGGAGAGCATAGTGCAGAACATGCCTTTGCTGATCAAGCTACGAAGTGAACAGGCTATGAAATAAGAGATTGTTTCCACATCCGATTTCTCCCTGAAAGAACCATTATGGAAAATCATGCAATGAAATGTGGGTTGGGATGACCTTAGGAAATCCAACTTGGTTCTGCCTGCTGGGGCATTCACTTAACCATTCAATAACCAGTGCTTATCTGAATTTCGGTGACCTCATCCCTACTCTGTCCCTTCCAGTTTATCATTCTCTGTGTTTCCTGTCTTTCTCATAATCTTAGATTATTTATTTCCTGTCCCTATGGAATTTGGAAAGAAACTTTTATATTGTTGAGGGAGTGAAAGGACTTTTCACTGGAGTTCTTCCTCTGGTGTTCGACAGGAGAAAATGAGTGGGTGTAGGAATGGGATACAAAGGAAAGGAAGATAAACTTTTAATAAAACAAGATGTAATGCAGTTTTTGTTTTGTTTTGCTTTGTTTTGTTTTGGGAGAGCCGTAGAAGGGTAGGGGAAATGAACATGGGCTGGGGTGTGGGATTAGTAATGATGAGAGATCGGTGTGAACACTTGTTTGTCTTGCTCGTTCTCCAGACTTCTAGGTCTTTGAGGTTAGCCTCTGCATCTTATTCATCTTTAGAACATACAACTGTGGCTGTGCACTGCTTGAATTAAGCAAATTTCCCTCTCACAAGTATCCCCAGTTCTCTGGTGACATAAAACAGTGGATAAGAGCATGGGCTTTGGAGTCAATGGAAAAGAATGTAGATTCTGCTCTGTCACTTAGGGATCTCTTGCCATTTCCCTAAGTCTCATTTTCTTTATCTAAAAAAAAAAAAAATAGAAGTGATAACAGAAAACTTAGACAGTTGTAGCTTAGATAGTTGTAATGAGGATTAAATGAGATAATGCATGTGAACATCTAGCTGGCATAGTGCTGGCATATAGTAAATATACCATGAAAGTAACTATTATTATTATTATTATTTCAAACTAGCTATGTGACCCTGGATAAGTCATTTTCTTACTGTAGCATGTGAGGGGTGACAATTGTTACACACACTTTCATAAAGATTTAATGAGATAATACTTGTAAAATACTCAGTGTCTGGTTGGTCATAAAATATTAGTTCCCTTCCCACTACTCCTGGTTGTCTTTTCTGTTCTTTTCATTTACTCTTTCCCCGCATGTAACTAATATGCTAGCTAAATGGAGCAACTGGTTCCTGAGATGCCGCTTAATGTTTGCTATCACACCTTTGCTCGTTTTATGGTTTACTCTCTTTTTTGGCATTTCTGTCTTTGTCCCTAGAAACCTTAGGCATCTTTGGAAGCTTATCTCAAAAACCTCTGACTTCAGGAGATGGATTACTTGAGTTAGTTTCCAACTGGGTTATTTTTCTTCCCGTTAAACACTCCCTTAATACTCTGTTTTATTTCTCTACTACTATGTATCTTCCTTTTTGAGTTACAGGCATTTCTGTTCTCCATCTTGCCTCTTACCCTCTCCCCAGCTGTTGAGGGTACAATCACTAGTATCCAGACACATTCATTCACCAGACTCTAGCTCGTTATCTAGGAAACAACCATTTCTAGAAGACTGAAACCTTTCCATCTGGAAGAAGAAAGAATTCTCTTGCTGAAGTCACGTATTGAGTTAAACGTCTCTTGTATGCTCTCACAGTAACCCGAGTAACATTTCATAGATTTTTTCGGATTCAGTTACAGAAAACTGAAAATGTTTGTTCACATGACTGCATTCTACACTGAACTTTAGACTTCTCAAGGGAAGTCAGGGCTTGTATTTTATTCATCTTTGTAGCTCTTCCTAGTCCCATACATGTCATCTTATCTGCAAACCTAGTACAGTGCTTGAAAACCACAAGAGCTCAGTCAAGTTGTCCTTAACAAGCCACTCCAACAGTCATAACACATACTCAGAATATCTCTGGCCTTTAATTAAAATAGGAATTTAATTCTTGTGAAGACAAGGAATTGATATAATTTGAAACATGAAATAATTATATAGCATGCTAAAAAAAGGAAAATGCTCTTTTAATCATATTTTTTCTATCTTTGCATTATGCAGCAATCTAAGTATTGAATTAGCTGATTATCTTCATTATGAAATAGAAGTATTCCTGAATGGTTTCCAGATAATAACATGGTAAAATTAAATTACAGCATAAATACATGAAAAAGTATATTCTATCTTCAAGGGAAGTCACTTGAAATGCAAGAATTCCTCGGGAAGAATAAAATAAATAATGTACCCTTGCTGTGTGTGAAATGTAAGTTTTGCCCTTATGTGCTTTTTCTTTTAAATTTTTACGCATTAATCTATTGGAGTAGACCTGTACTTGGAACATGAGATAAAGAAACTGACTCCTTGGTACAGCACCAAATGTTTGCCAATTATAGGTGTGAGAAAATTCAATGGAAGGAAAACAAGAATATGTGAAAGGTTGCCAAAGGCAGAATTAATTAATTAGTTAATTAAGTGACAATTTCCACTAAATTAGAAGTGAATAATATTTTTAAAATAGTTATTTCATTTCTTTCCTTTCTCCATTTTTTTTCTGGTTTGCCAAAACAAGCCTCTCATCTATGCCAAATAGCTTAAAACAAAGCATAATTTTTAGTTTGAAAAAGAAAAAGATGACTGACTTATCTATAATTAATACACAGAGAGTTAATTCTAAAAGAGAGAGAGTTGGGTGACCCAAAAGCTCCTCCTTTACCTCGATAATGAAATTTTTTTTTTTATATTCACTGAACATTTTACTGAATAGCTGAGAGGAAGACACTTTTATATCATTTTCCCTTTTCCCAGAAGTTGTGCTGTATTTATTGGAATGAATTTCAGCACTTTCTTCCTATTTTCAGATGACTATGACATATGAACTTTCTCACAAGGTCAGCAGCCAGAGCTGGAGGATTTGTGGGGATTTGTATTTTGAGGCCAAAGATTCTTGGGAACAAAAAGAAACTTAGATAGAGATATTGGCTGTTCTCTAATGCTGCAGACTCTCCAGAAAAGCAGTTTTTAAAATACTTAATATTTTTTGTGCCAGAAAAAAATGGACAATGGCGCAAAAGTAAAAAATGTTCCTGGAACAACTGGAAGCCTTTGACCTTAGCAAGTCTGGCAACTTTAAGTTGGATTCTTCAGCCCCCACATTTGGTCTTCATATTGGGCTTTGTACCTGGACTCACCCCTTCCCAGGCCAGGCACAGTTCATCTGGCTGTGCTTTTTCCTGTGTGGGCTCAAAGATAAGTAACTAAGTGGACTCACTGCTCTTCTTGCCAGTGTATTTCTCTGCTGCCCAAAAGAAAAGCAACAACATAGGCTGTCATGAGTAGATTTCGCAAGTCTTACTTGAAACAATGATTTCCATATGGTGTAAGATTAATTACTTAGACACGGGGCAGTTGAAGGACCCTAAGGGATCTTAAGTGTCCTGAAAGAAAAGGTCAAGAAAGGAAAGGATGTGGAGATGTTTCAATGAGCTGCTAAATAAATCTATGCAGGTCATGACATGTAGCCTATTATTTAAACTACCTAGACCTTAAATTATTTTTTAAGGAGAAAACATTTCCACTAATGGTGTGCATTAAAATTGACCAAAAAAAAAAAAAAAAAAAAAAACGAGAGAGAGAAGAAAAGAAAAGAAAGAAAACATGCATAAAAAAGAGACAGTTCTTACTATTCTTTAGAGAGGATCAGGAATAAAGGGTATGCAAACAAGTGAACAAATCTATAATAAAATTCACATATGCCTGTAAATAAAAAATATGGCCTAAAATATTATCTTGGTATAGGAAATATAATTTATTTGTTTTTATAAAGTTCTTATGGGGAGATGAAGGCTTAGAACTCTCCACTGACTTGTCTAAAGGGCTTGTATGCCTTGGGCTTTATCTGACTTAGAACAATTCCCTGTGTGTGTATTTATATGTCTGTGCAAGTACCATTGTGTTAAATTATATGTCACTTATATTAGATTGTAGATATCTAAAGAGCAAAGATTATACTTAACTTATATCTGTATTATAATGTAACATATGGCAGGTGGCCTGGCTAATAGTAAGCCCTTAATAATTATTATATGTAAAGCAGGTTAACGTAGTGACAGGTTTTTAAGTACAATAATGATAATTTGTTCATTTATTCTACAAATCTTATAAACTGCCTACTCTATTCTAGATACTATATTAATTAAAATCCATATCTCTTCTCAAGACAATTACTGTCTATAGAGGGATAGGAGATACATAAACAGATAATTAAAAATACTGAAAATCTTTAATCAGTTGTATAAAAAATTATACTGTAGGAAATAATCCTAGTATGGTGACAATTTTAGTTAGTGTAATGGGCCAAGATCATCAATTAAGGTACAGACTATCAGAATAGATTTTTATTTTATTATTATTTATTATTATTTTACAGAATTTCAGGGATAAACAAATTCTAAAACTAGATATTTAACACACCCTTGTTTTTTTAATACACCCTTCTTTGAAACTCAGAAATTGCCCACCAAAGAATGCTTGTTGTTTTTCTACCATATTTTCAAAAATATTATATTTCATTACACAAAGGAAGCTTTAGTACCAGAGTACTGATATTATATAGGTTACATTTTCTGATTATGATCTAGTAAAATTAGAATTTAATGTCAAAATGATAGCTAAATAAAGTCAAACACTTGGAAATTAAAGATATATTATCAAATAATCCTTAGAAAAAATGAAATAAAAGATTAAAGGAAATAAAGCAATGCTTCGATTTGAATAATAATGAGAGCACTAATACCAAAATTTGTGAGAGCCAATCAAATTGGTGCTAAGAGGGAAATGCATAGCTTTACATACATTAATCAGAAAAAAATAAAAAAGAAAAGTTGAAAACAGGTGAGCTAAGCATGCAACCCAAGTTGGAAAAAGAGCAAGAGAAACAACCCAAGAAGAAAAGAAGGAACAAGATAATACAGATAAAATAAGAAATCAATGAAATATAGAACAAAATGTTATATAGTAGATATTTATATAAACTTACTATTTGAAAGATAAATAAAGGAAATATCTCTGCAAACACAAAAGTAGTAAACCCAAAACTGGCACAAGAAGAAATAGAAAATGTGAACATCAAAGAAATGAAAATGGCAGTCAAATACCTCTCTTCCAAAATACTCCCTGTCCAGATGGCTTTCTAGTTCAGACATACAAATCTTTTGAGAAATAGTTTCTATCTTATACAAGCTGTTCTACAAAATTTTTTAAATGTTAAAGATATGTAGCTCACTTTATGAGACTAGTGAGCTCTTCATTGTAAAACCAGATAAGAACTACAAGAAAACAAAATTATTAGGCCTATTTTATGAGTATGGATACTAGAATCCTAAATAAAATATTAGTTAACATTGAGAAAATATTTAAAAAGTCTACATACTGATCAAGTAGCTTTGGACCAGGAATGCAAGCATTTTTAACATTAGAAAATATATCAATGTTATCCACCATAACAGATCAAAAGACAAAAATTATGGAATTATCTCACTCGATGCAGAAAAAGCAACTGGTGATGTGCTTCTTTTGATTTCACATATATATTTTTTATATATTTATTTTGTATTTATATATTTAGAAATAGAAATATAATATAAATCTTACATATAATTATATATATTCTTCCTAATTAGGGATAGATGGGAAATTCCTTCAATTGGTAAAAGTTACATGCCAAAACCCCAAAGCGAACATTCTTCTTAATGGAGAAAGTTAAAATGCATTTCCTTTACAACTAGGGATAAGAAAAACATGTTTACACTTATCATTATTATTTTTCATAGGACTGATAGGCCTGACCAATGTTATACAGAAAGAAACAAAGTGAAACAAAGGCTAATAAAAAGGGAAGAGAAAGAGAAAGAACATTGTTTTGAGACAGTGCTATATGAAAAACACAAAAATAACCATACATTCAACAAACTGTTACAATCAGTGAGAGTTTAGCAAACTTGCCTATAAAAGATCATCTGAGCAAGTACCATTTTTTACATTAGCAATAATTGAAAAATATACTGAAACTAGAATACATTTCACAATACCAACAAGAACTGTTGGGTATCTTTGAATTAATTTAATTAAGAATATATAGACTCTATGAAGAAAACTCTATGACTCCAACAAGAGTGATGGAAGACAATCTGAATAGATGTAAATCTCTTCTATGCCTATGGATAGGGTGATTTCCTACTATAAAGATATCAACTTTCCTGAACTTTCCCTATAAACTCAATGCAATCCAAATAAAATTTTCAGTTGTAAATTTTGAGATGTCATAATCTCTCATAGATTTTACTTTTTATTTTTCACATTTAGATCTTTAATCCATCTGGAAATGTTCTTGTTCTGGCTCCATCTTTTCTCATTGGTTTGCAATGTTCTCAAGTTCCCATCAGGGAGGAACTCTTTCTAGTTTCTGTATTCTTTAATATCACTGTTTTTCCTGTGCCATAACAATTCTCCCAATTTCCCAGGACATCTAGTAATTTTGCTAAATGGAAGAAAGACTAATTTTTCTCCTTTCCTTAAAATTATTTTGGCTATGTGTGGCTCTTTGGCTTCTCATCTGCTTTTTTTGATTAGCTTGCCAGATTTTATTTAAAATCTTCTTGGGATTTCATTTAAATTTATCGAAGAATTTGGGAAGAAATGACATCTTTAGAAAATTGAACCTCTTCATCCATGGCCATGATATGTTTTAAAATTTCTTTAGTTGGTTTATATTTATTATAAACATTCTACTTTTTTTTTCCTGCAAAGATCTTACATTTTCTTTGTTTGATTTATTATGACTTTCAGTGTTTTTGTGAATGGCATTTTAAAAGTTACATTTAAGTATAATTTCTACTGGTATACTTAGGAATATGGAGGATTTAAAACAATCTTTATTTTATAACATGGTAATCTTATAGAAGTCTCATATTAGTTAAAAAACTTTTTTTCTTTAAATTTTTTTTTCTAAAGATTCCTTCAATTTTCTGCATAGGCAAATATATTGACAATGCTATTTTTGTATATTTCTTTCAAAAATATATAAAATATATTTTATAAATCTGAAAGATTTTTTGGTTGTTTGCTTTATCACCCTGCTAAGAATAAGGTAGATAGTGGATATCCTTACCTTGTTCTTAACTTAGAAGGAGATCCTTCTTGTGTTGCTCTTGATTATAATGTGATATATTTATAGATTTTTTGTGAGTATCCTTTAACAGGAGACAACCATTCTCTTTTAACCTTAACTTTCTGAGAGTTATTATTTTTAAAACCAAGGGGGTGTTAAATTATATCTAATGTTTTTTCATCTGTTGTAGTACCACTGTTTTTCTCTCCATTAACCTCTTAATATGGTGAGTTACAATAATAGATTTTCTAATGTTGGCCTTATTAAATTATTTTGATTTCCTTGATTATTAAACGGTTTTAATGCCAATTAAGTTATTCCCATAATTAGCCACTGTTACCATTAACGTTTTAGACAGCCATTGCTTGTTTTGACTTACACATTTGTTTACCAATCCCCTTGCATTCAATTTCTTCTCTTTGTGCAATTTTCTGAAGTAAATCCATTACCAACAAGTTACAGTATTTGTCTAAAAATATATTTATTTTGGGGCGCCTGAGTGGCTCAGTTGGTTAAGTGATTAACTCTTGATTTTGGCTCAAGTGATGATCTTGGGGTGGGAAGATCGAGCGCTACGTGGATCCTGCTTGTCCCTCTCTCTCTCTGCTTGTCCTCCACCCTGGCTTTTCTCTCTCAAATAAATAAATAAAATCTAAAAATATATTTATTTTGTCCTTTCTCTGAAGTGATAGTTTACTGAGAAATAAAAATTTTAGTTTGAAATTTGCTTTCCCTAGTACTTTCAAAATATTTTCACACTATCTTCTGGCTTCTTCTGATACTGTTTCAAAATCTGAGGTCAGTCTAACAGTTGCCTTTTCATGTCAGTGATTTTAAGATTTTTCGCTTAATTCTTTGGTGATCCATTTTCTGCTATGATATAGGTAGCTGTGGCTCTGTTTCTATCATATGGCTCAGGACTGCTTCTGTAATGTGATGAATTCATGTCTTTCTCCAATTCATGCATTTTTAAAGACATTATTTCTTCAAATATCGCCTCTGCCACACTTTCTTTAATGCCTTTTCAACTTTTGCTAATTCATAGTGGATCTTCTTATTTTATCCTCCATAAAATCTATCTATTATTTATTTATTTATTCATTCATTCATGAGAGACACAGAGAGACGCACAGACACAGGCAGAGGGAATAAGCAGACTCCATGCAGGCAGCCTGGCGTGGGACTTGATCCTGGGACTCGATCCTGGCTCTTCAGGACCGCACCCTGGGCTGAAAGGGGGCGCTAAACGCTGAACCACCCGGGCTGCTGTTTCCTCCGTGTGTCTTAATACTCCTTTATACTGAATTCTGAGTAGTTTGCTAAACTATTTCCTCCTATTTGCTAATTTCCTTTCCTTAATTTTTATGTCTGTTGATGAGTTCCCTCATATATTTTGTGTCTCTAGATAATGAGTTTATTTTATTTGAGCTATTTATGGGAGTCCTAATCAACCAAGTCATTAGATTATCTTTCCAGAATTGTTCTACTTTTTATGCAAGTGCCCAAGGGAGCAGAATTTTGTGCTTATTTATCAACTTGAGAGTTCTCAGATACAAAATAGGGATATATTTAGAGTTCAAACCCATCTTTGTTTGTTTGTTTATTTTAGTGTATAAACAACAGAATTTTATTTCTCTGAGCGCCTGGGTGGCTTAGTTAGTTGAGTGTTTCTTTCTTTCTTTCTTTTTTAATCAAACCCATCTTTGGAATAGGCCTAACTTTTTGATTTCTCATGGGAGGGTTTTTTGTTTTTCTTTTCGTTTTAAATACTCAGATACCAACAAGCATCTATGTAATCTTTCTGTGCTGCTGGATTGCTGGATGAATTTCTTTCTGGCCATTTACTGACTCATTTATGCAACAATATATATTACATATTAACTCTGTGCCACACACAGTGCTAGATGCTGGCTGCTTGCAATACAAAAGTGTACCTGATACAGTTCTCAAAAAAACCCAGAATGAAAAGTGGCTTAGTTAGTCACTCAGGTGTCATGGTAGCAAAAATGTAGGCACTCCTGCATTTTGGGACAGCAGAGCCTCCTCAGGAGTTAGCCAGGTTCAGTCTGTGCCAGGGCATAGATGCTACACTTCCTACTTCAGATTCCAGAATCAGGAAGTTTTGTTGGTTTGTTTTTTAACACTTCTCAATGGAAAGAATGAATGACTCATTGGCATGAGTCACCATGGTTAGTCTGTACTGCTCATTTCTGGAGCCTCTGAAAAGCCTCAAAGCTCAACCAAGGCTAGAATAGTAGCCTCAACACTTTCTCCTAGTTCATGGGTCTGCCATAGTGGGGTTTCAAAATTCAGATTGCTTAGAATATATAAAAAGGGGAGAACCGATATTAGAGGCTCATTCTTCACTGAAGTGGTTAAATGGGGTAAATACGAGATTAATTAGCTCCTTCCTCTCTCTACTAGTTATAAGTCTTGCCCCTTATTAAAATTGCAACAGTGCCTGGGTGGCTAGGACAGCTGAGCAGCCATTCTTGATTTCAGCTCAGGGCACGATCATAGGATCCTGGGACCCAGGCCTGAGATGCACCCTGTAAGGCACTCCAGGCTCAGTGGAAAGTCAGCTTCAGGATTGTCTCTCTCCCTCTGCCCCTCTCCCCTGCTTGCTTTCTAAAATAAAATAAAATAAAATAAAATAAAATAAAATAAAATAATCTATAAACAATAACAATATAAACAGAGGTTTACAAAGATGTATTCAACAACTGTAATAATGTAACCACATATCTCACAGCCACTTCCCATGTCTGGTGCTCTCTCTGTAGCTACTTTTCTGGGTATTCATTCTCACTTTTCAGTCATACATATTATTCTTAGACATTGACCACCCTGATACATTTATACTGATTTCTAATTGTAGACATAGTTTCCTTCTTCTCTGGGGCACAAACTCATTTTTATGGCATGGGTTATTTCTTTTGAACTGACTGATTAACTTTTTTCATTTCAATGTGTTACTTTTGTTCATTTTTCAAACTACCTATTTATCAAACTGATACTATGTGTTGCTACTGATTGCAGAGAGGACAAGCAAAAAACTCAGGAAAACAAATAAATAATTTCATAGGAGATAGCGGTAGATGCTAAGAAGAAATGGAAAGATTATAGGAATTGCTTTGAGGGTCTGCACCTCTATACCACACGATCTGCAGCTCACTTATTCACATTTGAATGTTCCTTTGGATTAGCTCACCCTCATCTACTCCCTACACGTGCATATCACAGTATGGTGCTATGCTTGTGAGCTAGATGGATAAATCTCTACCCTATGGAACATATAGTCTTGTTGAATGAGATAATCATGAAAATGCATAATTATAAACTTCAATAAATATAATGAAGGAAAAGTACTTCAAGTTAAGAAAGTATGTGACAATAGATCCAGACTTGATTTAGGAGGTAAGGAAAAAATTTATTGAAGAAGAATGTTTGGGCTGCAATTTGAGATATAAGTAAGAGTTAAATGTATACAGGAGGCAGTGAAAACAGGAAGAGAAAAACTGATACAGTAACTGTATACGCTGTAAGGTGGAATGAGGCTTTGTGTGTTCAAAGGCACAAGATCTTAAGTGTTCTCACTGCACACATGCACACCACATGCACACAAAGGTAGCTGTGTGAGGTGATGGGTGAGTTCATTGACTATGGTAATCATTTCACAATGTATATTTAAGTCATTATTTTGGACAACTTAAAAACACATTGTACAAACCAAATATATACAATTTTTTACTTGTCCATCATACCTCAATAAAACTGGGGGAGAAAAGACACAAGGCTTGGGAATTAGGCAGGATCATGTGAAAATGCCAAAGATACAACACTTTTAAATATTTTTTAAAGGTTTATTTATTTATTTGAGAGGCAGAGAGAGAGAGAGAGAGAGAGAAAGAGAGAATATGGTGTGGAGAGGCAGAGGGAGAGAGAATCTCAAGCAGACTCCACGCCCCCTACAGAGCCTGATGTGGGGCTCAATCTCAAGACCCTGAGATCATGACCTGAACTGAAACCAACAAGTGGACATTTAACCAACTGTGCCACCCAGGTGTCCCTTTAAATCTTAAAGCTAATTGAAAATCACTGAAGAACTTTAAGAAGGAGGAGGGAGACATAGTAAGATATTGTTTTAAAAACATGAGTCTGGCTGCCGTGTAGAGAATAGTCTGAGAAGGGGCAGGAGTTAATGCAGGAAGATCAGTGTAGGGGGCTATTGTAATAGCCCAGTGCCAGGTGATGGTCGCTTAATCTAGGATGATGTTGAAAAGAAGGAAAGGAGGAGGGGTATAAAAATTACTTAAAAGGTAATGTTGAACCAATAAATGGAGAGGTAAAGGTGTGGCGTCAAAGACAGATCCTTTGTTTCTAGATGATTACAAGTGTTGCTGATCTAAAACAGTTCACAGTTTTAGGGAGAAATGAGAATGAGTTGAGATGTTTTTGTGATATCTAGATAGAAATGTGGAACATGTTGTTGTGTTTAGTGTCTGATCTGAATTGGAAAAGCAAATTTAGGAGTCAGTAGCCCATACAAACGAAACACATTTATTTTTCAAAATAAACGAAAATATACCTTTCCCTAAATGGGTTCCCACCTGTTTTCCTCTATAAAATGAGCTGTTTTTTACTCAGGGTTGAATGGAGGAGATGAGTCCTGACAAATCCCTTTGCTTACCATATCCTAACTCCTTCATGAGTGATAATAATAAAAACCAAACAATAAATATACTGTGCAATATCAACAAAACAGAGTTACCCAGAGAGAGTTTAAACACACAAGTTCATTGGGAAGATTTGCTCCGAGTAGGCGATCAATACATATTTGTTGTTTGACCAAGTCACACTGAAAATATTGCTAAATCACTTTTTAAATGACAGCTTATAATTGGGTTTGTTGTAAAAAACATGACTGTGACCATAAATATTCCCCTGTAGGAAGACAAGAGAAAGCTCTTCCTACTCTGGGGAGGCTGACTTTGGCCACACAGTTCAAGTGACCTGGGATAACCTAAGACCCAGAGTTTCAGTCTGTCACTTAGTCTTTGGTGGGCCATGGGCCTTCTCAGCTAATATAATTTGACAAACACAAAGTGTTTTATGAGAGAGGCAGTGTGGAAAGAACTCTATAATTTTGTAAAAGATTTTGCCAACGTTTTTAAACACTCATCTTCTCAAATGCTCTGCCTCAGTCAAATTAATTTACAAATATCTCCTATTTTCCATGCCTTTTTCCATTCCCTCTCTAGAGACCATGTAGTCAGCATGAATTCTGGCTGTAATACCCTCTTGGGATCAGGCTGAGGAATTGTCTGGAGGGACAGGAAAAGACGCCATTTAAGGTTCAAATTCAAGTTACTATTAAGGAAAGAGAGAAAAGGGTCAGAATCAGAAGAACAATGTTAAATGTTGGGTCCTATGATAGAGTTCTGGGCATACAGGGAAAATGTAGCAAGAAGTCGAGGGATCAGCTGAAGTTTCTCCCACTGGGGCTGGTGTGTGGCTATTTAAAGGCTCAGCATCATCTCAGACATCTGTGTCCCTGTACTGCACACCACTCCCCTTTTTTAGGATACTTTCCTCTCCTTTTGTCTACCTAACTCCAGCCCATTTCCTTTGGACCAGCTCAAGTCTTATGTGGCATGGGGTCACTGATATAGTACTTAATTGGCCTGGGAATAACTGGACAAAAATCTATTTACAATAAAAATGCCACATCACTGTAGTCTGTTTGTTTTAGGTGGTAGATTTTGCAACCTTTTATGTGTCTATGCATTTTGCTCTTTCTCCCAACATTTTCAGAAAATTTTTCTAAAGTTTTTTTTTCTGGTTTTATGGCTTATAAGCCTGAGAGTGAGCATCATGTTTTACTTGTATTGTTTTATATACTTTGGAATAATAATGATAATAGGGGCACCTGGCTGGCTTGGTTGGTTGAGCATATGATACTTTTTTTTTTTTTTTTTAAGAGCATGAGACTCTTGATCTTTCAGTAGTGGGTTTGAGTCCCACATTGGGTGTAGAGTTTACTTAAAATAATAATAATGATGATAATAATAATATCTATTATTTATCCAGTCCCAATTATATTCAAAGCTCTTCACCTATATTATTTCTAATTTTCATAGAAACCCTTTCAGTTATGCATCTTATCCCCATTTTGGGTTTGGAAAGGCTTACCTGCTCAAGGATAGAACCTGTAAATGTTAGAGTTGAGACCAATACTCAGATTTGAGTTTTCCATTATTCCAGGCTGTATTTGAATATCTGTTGAATTGATTAACCCAAATTGTTTGTTACAGAGTTTATGTCACCCGTCTCCAAGAGCTTCTGTGGCCATCTCTAGAGCTGGTATATACAGGAATCAGAGAGAGAGAGAGAGAGAGAAATGATAGATAGATAGATAGATAGATAGATAGATAGATAGATAGATGATAGATAGATAGAAATATGGGGAAGGAAGAGGCCCACATTTTGTGCCTCCTTGTTTCACATGGGAAAGGCTCCAGTTTCATTTTTCATTGTTGGTTATCACCTTTCTTTGTTTTTATCTTGACTGTTCTTATTCCTTTTCTTATTCACAAACATTTACTTAAAAAAAGAAAAAAAAGTTTTCTTACATAACACTTTGACACTTCCTCCCACTTTCTGGATTTCATTTTCCATCAGTAAAATGTCTAATTTATACATACAGTTTCCCAAAAGCTCTTTAGGTAAATAGCTAAATTCCAAAAATAGTTAATTTGTCCAGCAGGGGCTAATTTGTTTCATCTTCCTCAGGGGGAGAGGGGTGGAGGAAAAGAGGAATGGAGAGTTTCTAAGAGGAGAAAATCAACAAGTTCCAGCAAATTTATTCTTGGAGGCAACTTAGCTAGTTTTCTATACTAAAAAGACAAACTCCATGGAATCTCTTTCTGAGTGGTCACTGTCATATGCTCATATATTTTCAGATTAGCATAGATGTGGTGGAAAGAAATGATTGACCACCAGTTTTTGGATGTATCCCAGAGATTTCTAAACTATTTATTGAATTCTCAATGAATGCTACATGATTTTATTTTTATTTATTTGAGAGAGGGAGAGAGAGACAGAGAGAACGTGAGTGGGAGGAGAAGGGGGAGAAGAGGAGAAAATCTCAAGAAGATTTTGTGGTGAGTGTGAAGTCCAACTCGGAGCTCGATCTTAAGACCCTGAGATCAGGACCTGAGCTGAAACCAAGAGTCTGACGCTTAGCTGACTGCACCACCCAGGTGCCCCTATGCTATACGCTTTTAAAAGAAAGTTAGACACATATGTAAATTAATAGTGGCAATAAGATATGATCACTGCTGTATTGGTTGATACACCCCTGTATCATGTACTAGGGGAGTCCAAGGCCCGAAGGAACTTCCAGAGAGACCCATTTGAGTGTGGCCCTTGGTGGCTAATGAGGAGCTGCCAACTAGGGAAGGTGCGGTAATATTCTATGTAGAATGACTAGCTAGTACCTTAGTACAAACTGGGGGGAGGGGAGAGGCAAAGAAAGCTTGTGAAGTGCATGTCTCCCCACTTCAGGATATTCTTCAGGGATCGTAACTGACGCTTGCTCTGTGCCAATGATGTTTTAAGTCCTTAACTTGTGCTATTTCACTTGGTCTTCACAATAAACCTATGAGGCTAGTCTATTATTATTCTTATTTTGCATCGTGGAGACTGAGAGACAGAGGAATTAGGAAACTCATAAATGCTCACACAGTTCATATGTCGTAGAAGCAGACTGACTCCAGAGCCTATATGTGTAACTGCCGTGATGTATTGCCTCCTACCAGGCTCTTCCAAGTGTTTGTTGAAGAACTAGAAATAATTGTTAGTGAGATTTCTTTTGCAGGTCACTTGTGAACCTCGCTAATCATAAACCCCTATATCTTAATAGCACTTTACAAAATCCATGAGGAGAAAAGGAAGAGGCAGATTCACATGGAAAGGAAAACTCCTAAAAGGTGGAAGGGAGAGGACTGAATGCAAACTCAGCCCTAGATCTTGTTATAGAACCGAAGGCCCCGTAGGGACAGTAAGTGATAAAGACCATCATCCTTAGTCAAAGCCAGGAGGGCAGTGAGTGCCAAAAAACATGGAGCGCAAAATGAAGATTAAAAATGGATCTCACTCACTGGGATTATTGTGCCAGATTTTTTTTAAAGATTTTATTTATTTATTTGAGAGATAGAGACAGGGGGTGTGAGCAGGGGAGAGAGGGTCAGAGGGAGAAGCAGGGAGCCCAATGTGGGGCTGGATCCCAGGACCCTGAGATCAGGACCCCAGCCAATGATGGAGGCTTAACTGTCTGAGCCATCCAGATGCCTCAATGTGCCAGTTTTTATAAAAGGAAGATAAACGATCCTACCAGGGTTCATTTAATTTTTGTCACGTCCAAATTGTATTACTGTTAACTTCCCTTAAGAACTTCTTGTATTCTTGGCATTGTTATTCCTAAAGCAGTCAGGCATTCTTCAAGGATCTGGGGCAATAATTATACAGTGGAGCCCCGGATTCCAAGGGTTTTGGGGAGCAGATTTGTGAGACAAGAGTGAAAAGGAAACAAGAAGGAGGATGTTTATTTTTAATAAAGAGACCCTGCCCTAACTTCCTGAACTCAGACCAGTCTAGACTTGTTTTTTCCATTTTACACAATGTCCGCAACAACAGAATAAATTTATTAAAACCAAACAAACTGGGGGTTGAGTTCTGGCACCAAAAGTAAGACAGAAATAGAATCAGCTGCTTTTGAGTTGAGTCTAATGACTGATTTTCAAACCAGTGGGAGATTTAGGCTGCACTGGCCTTAACTGAACCAAAGTTATTTTCATTATGAGGAGACAATGAGGAGGTAGAATGTCTGGCCTGGCGCCCAGGACGTGAACAAGTCAGTTCTGCACTCCCTTTTCTCTAATTTTCAAAACCCAGAATGCTGGAGTTGAAAAGAACCTTTTCATCGGTCATTTTCTTCAACATCTTATTTTGTGTGGAGGAAACTGAGACTCTGAGAAGTCAGATGTCCTCCTGTTCCCCCAATTGCACTAGATTAGAACAGTGTGTCGGTCGGTACACTACCGAACGGTACCTACACATGAGGAGATTCCATTTTGGCTCTTCTGTGAAGATAAATGTGGAAACAGTTCAGTTTTCACACACTTGAGCGTGAATTCACATAGTCAACTGTATTCATTGACAGATTCTGTGTGGGAGGGTGTCCGGCTTCCTCTTCTCTTCTTGGCCTTTGGAGGCTGTCATTACAATGCTTTGGCATCAGGACACAGGTGTGTGTGTGTGTGTGTGTGTGTGTGTGTGTGTGCATGTGTTCATAGTGTGCTTGCTTAGAGGAGTTTCTGAGTCCAGGCCAAAGTCAGTGCATATTTCTACATTTCCGAATGCCTTCCCATTCCTTACTTCATTTTTTCTTTGCTATAGATTTGTGAGGAGATAGAAAGTTAAAATTAACTCCATTTCTCATGTTAATGGAGTGGGATAGCCAGGGAAAATGATGGGAAAGGGAAAATGAGGCACAGTGGCATTCCCAAGGGGACCTGCTGCATTTAATGAAGAGGTCAGAACTGTTTCAGTTTCCTAATAGTAGGGCCACACTCTCCCACCACTCCCTCCATCAGTATGATTTAGAGAAGTTGTATGATAAATGGATGCTGGAAGGTACATGCGCTCCTAAGCTCTTTTTTTTTTTTTTTTTGAAAAGATGCTTCTAGTTAATTTGCTTCAACATGTTGGGCTGATTTTGAAGAGACATGTAACATTTGGGACCCATGTGCCACTTTTTTTCTAGATCTCATTAATTTAAAACTTAACTCGCCCTTTCTAAAGACGCAGATCCTTTCATGGGCCTCTTTGTGATGAACAGTACTCCATGCCAGAGTCCTCTCATGGACAATATTTTTTCCTATGACACATTATAAAAGTTTAGTTGTCTTAAATAAATGAAACCTTATAAGTTTCTTAAGTGCAGCGTAAAGAACTGATGGAAGAGATACTTAGAGAAGTGTTTTTTTTTCCTTAGATTTCCCATTCCCTCAGAATTTCTTCCCTTTCATACAAATGAAAATGTATGATGGCCACTTTGCTCCAATCTTAGAGGTTTGGTCTCTCCAGAGGAAAAAAAAAATGAAGCCTCTAATCTTGATGGATTTTTTGGTATCTGTTTATTTAAGGGGTGTGTCCTTTACAGAAACATGGTGAAGAATTCGTAGAAGTGCATGAGAAATTAATATGATCTCTGCAAACACAACAGTGGTTGCTGTGGTTTGGGTCTAATTCTGTTTTTGGTGACTAAGAACTGTAACTAATATATGGTCTCTTCTGAATGCATCCCTTTTAAGATCCTGCTTGATGGTTATCACAGCTTCCCTCATCCGTTCAATAGTTATCTAGTAACAAAGTGCTTTTAAGTTTATCCCTGAAATTTCTCTCTCTTCCTGGAACTTGAAAACATGTGCTTAAAACCAGACATTTGAGAACTATGTGGAAATTGTGTTTTATGACTTGAGCTTTCCAGAAATCATTATGCTAAGATACTAAGATATAATTAAACTCACACAGATTGGAAAATGGTGAATTTCTCCTTCAGGAAACCCTGATGAACCTGAATCTTCTATAATTTAGCAAATTGGAAAATGAGAAGGTTGAAGGGGAACTAGGAGGTCATAAGCTGATGACAGTTCTAAAACTGTAGCTCTTAGTAAATTGTCATTTTAACACTTGGTCTGGCTTCCATAATTATAACCAGCCTTAACCTCACTGGCTACCGTTCTTTCCCAAACAGCAGCTGGCCCCAAGAGAGCAGTGGCTGTTTGACCTTCAGCCCTCATCTTACAAATCAACATCATATCATCACATTATTGGCTATTACCATTCTTACGTTTCACAATTGTAAATACCTTCCCACAAACTACCTGCCTGCTGTGAACACCCAACATTTCCACTTGTTGACTGTGGAAGTCTTCCTTGTCTTCCCTTCTGCAGCCCTGGCATATCATTTGTGGTGTTAAAGGAAAAGAACATGTGGAGTGACCAGAATGAGTCAATCGAGAGAGGTTGCAGGTCTAAGGGGTTAGATCACAAATAATTATTTCCTATCTTCATTCTGTGACATGTTTGCCCAAGTGTGGTGGAGTGAGGGTTACTCATTCTGTAGCATGTTTGCCCAAGTGTGGCAGAGTGCCCTTTGGGACCAGTGAGATTCTTATGATCCTGACGTAGAATGTAGAGATTTCAGGACACTGCTAGGACTTTCAATATGCTGTTCAATGTATACCACTTCCCTCCAGATACTTCCTCCCCTGACCATACTCCTTTGTGCTCAGTCCTGATGTTAACTCAACCTGATTCAACCTCTGCCCCATGTAGTGACCTGGAGCAGCATCCTAGGATGAGGTGAAGATGGTAGAAGAGGCAGTGTCAGAAGTCATGAGTTGGTAGGAAAGTAATAAAGAATAGACCACAGGGTGGTAATTATTAGCAAGAGGTTGATGGGCCAGAGGGAGGGAAGAGCAGGAAGTGGAGGTAACAGGATGAGGGCATAAAGCCCTGGCCCCCATTCTCCAGTTTAGGACAACTCTGCAAGGACATCCCAGCATTAAGTATCCTTAGGGGTAATCTGAGTCCTTGTGGTCATAGCCTAACTTTTCCTTCTGCCCAATCCTACTTTCTTCATTGCCCCACAGGTCCTAAGAGTATACTATTCAATAAACTTCCTGCAAGGAAATTTAGTCTCAGAGTCTTCTTCCTGGGAAACAAAACTATGACACAACATATTTGTTAATTTTAAAATTCCTACTTCACCACAGCTAGAATTATGTCACATCTTGTCTATTTTTTCTTCCTCAAGCTTAGGCTAACACCGTGTTCCCATATTAAGACCAGTGGGCCTAATGGAGAAATTGAATCCTGCTATTAAGGCTTAGTGCAACCAAAATAACAAATGTTGGCGAGGATGTGGAGAAAAGGGAACCTTCATGCTCTGTTGGTGGGAATGCAAGTTGGTGTGGTCACTCTGGAAAACAGTATGGAGTTTCCTCAAAAAATTAAAAATAAAATTACCATACAATCTAGCAATTCTACTTCTAGGTATTAATCTGAAGAAAATAAAAACTAATTTGAAAAGACATGTATCCTTATATTTACTGCAACGTTGTTTGCAAAAGCCAAGACAAGATATGGAAGCAGCCCAAGTGTCTATGGATAGATGAATGGTTAAGAAGATGTGGTATGTATATATAATGGAACGTTACTCAGCCATGAAAAAAGAATGAAATCTTGCCATTTACAATAGCATGGATAGACCTAATGGGTATTGTACAAGTGAAATAAGTCAGGCAGAGAAAAACAAATACTATTCGATTTCACTTCTATAAATCTAAAGGATGGAGTAGATTTAGAGGATGGACAAGATAGGTGAAGGGAATTATAAGGTGCAATCTTCTAGTTAGAAAATAAATAAGACATGAGATATAAGGCACTGCATAGGGAATACAGTTAATAATATTGTGATCACTCTATATGGTGACAGATGATAACTAGATTTATTATGGTAACCATTTTATAATGTAAATGAATATCAAATCATTATGTGGTATGCCTGAAACTGATACAATATTGTATGTCAATTATTCTTCAATTAAAAAAAAAAAAGACTATTGCAGCTATTTGGACAATGAAACATTAAAGTCTGGATTTCAGGCAGTCTGGGTAGCTCAGAGGTTTAGCGCCACCTTCGGCCCAGGGCATGATCCTGGAGACCCGGGATCAAGTTCCACATTGGAAGGAGCCTCGGTGTCATCAAAAGATGAATGGATAAAGAAGATGTGGTTTATGTGTACAATGGAATATTCCTCAGCCATTAGAGACGACAAATACCCATCATTTGCTTCAACGTGGATGGAACTGGAGGGTATTATGCTGAGTGAAGTAAGTCAATTGAAGAAGGACAAACAGTGTATGTTCTCATTCATTTGGGGAATATAAATAATAGTGAAAGGGAATAGAAGGGAAGGGAGAAGAAATGTGTGGGAAATATCAGAAAGGGAGACAGAACATAAAGACTCCTAACTCTGGGAAACGAACTAGGGGTGGTGGAAGGGGAGGAGGGCGGGGGGTGGGGGTGAGTGGGTGACGGGCACTGAGGGGGACACTTGATGGGATGAGCACTAGGTGTTATTCTGTATGTTGATAAATTGAACACCAATAAAAATTATTTTATTAAAAAAAAAAAAGTTCCACGTCGGGTTCCCTGCATGGAGCCTGCTTCTCCCTCTGCCTGTGTCTCTACCTCTCTTTCTCTGTTTCTCATGAATAAATAATAAATAAATAAAATCTTTTAAAAAATAAAGTCTGTATTTCACACTTTTTATAACCTATAAAAGTAACTTCACCCCTTTGCCCCCATTCTCCTCTCCTTACCTTTACTTCTGATCTAACTGTTCTCTAGATGTGTAAAAGTACTGTAATTAGGGGCATGGGTCAGATACATCCCACTCCCTGTTTTATTTTCCTTTGCTTAGAAAACCAGATATTTTCAGAAAGGTAAAATAAATAGGGCTGGTTCCAAACTCATTGTGAAATAGTTTGTTCATGATGAGCCTCTTCCCCTTGCATGCACTATTTTTCTTTGTGGCTACTCTTCCCCTAACTTTGAGACTTCCTTGGTTTATTGCCAGCCTTCTGTCCCTCCCTCTCCAGAGCATCCCTCTTCTTCATTCAGCTTTCTCTGTTCTGTTGTTCTTGTCCATAACCCACAGTCAGTCTGTTCATGGCCTCCATGCTGCTCATTGTCACTATAACTGAAACATCCCTGTTCTACAGCTCCTCCTCCAAGGCTAACTTTGTGCTTTTAGGAGGCAATTTTACTTGGCACACTTATAATTGATCGGTAAGTATTTAAATAAATGGCTGAGAATATGAATCAATAAACGGTTCCTTCATGGTACATCACTTAGCACCCACCCTGCGCCCACCCACCCAAGGCAAACGTGTTTTATCAGGGGCCTGAAGAAAACATCATGCCTTCCTTTGTAGCAGGATCAAATGAGGTGAGTCAGGAGAGGAGCCCTGTGACAGATGGCTGTTGGAGTATTATGTTAACCATGTGTTTCTGATGCCTTAACAACATCTGGGGCTTACTGACCCTAGAGAAATTGCTCTTCCTAAGGCTGGCCAGCTCCAATCAAGCCAGGGCCCATATCCCAAAAACCTTCTTTAGCTAAGTTCTCACTGGGCTCTCACATTCTGATCCACTAACCACCTGCTCTAATCACTCTAGGGCCAGGTTCCAGACAACTAAGGACAGCTCCTATACTCCAGAGCCTGCTGAAATTGTTCAAAGTAGCCAATCTAAGTCTTGTCTGTTCTTTCAGGTAGAAAGCACAATAAATTTACATTTTTGTGTATATTTTGTTTATATTTTCCCCTTGCTCCTTCTGCCTCCTGACCAATCTTGGTGCTTCCCCATGGTATGACATGTTCCCTCCTCTTAAAAACTGTAACAAACTATCCTTTCAATGTCTGTCTCCTCCTGATCTGTTGGCTTCACCAATGTCTGAAGGATAATAAAACCTACATGTTAAAATAGTTATTTCCAATTATTTCTCTAATCCCAAGTATGAAGCCTCCCATGCTGATTCTTTTACTTCTGAGGGAGGCCTCTCTTTTTCTAAACGTTCTGACAATTTGGAGAAATAACTATTACCTGGAGAAGGCAGTGTAGTATTAAGTTAAAAAAATAAAAGTAATGACAGGCTTTACTTCATATGTATTATCAACCTAGGATCTCAAAAGTCCTGTGAATTATTTTATTATGCTAAATGAACTGAAATTTAAAGAGTGTTTTCCAAGGTCCCAGAGCCACATACACAAAGAGATGAGACGCAAACACAAATTTTCCTGGCGCTTCTCTGAAACATGCTCTGTTTCTACTAATTCTATCAAAGTCTTCCAAATCCTCCGATATCTTTTACAAAGTTTGTTGTGTAACATCACCACTTCCTTCATACTTTAAAGAAAAGTATGGCAATTTCTTCATACTTTAAAGAGTGAGTCCATAATGAAAAGTAGCTAAGATTTATCTAGATTCTTCAACAACAACATGGCCTTGGAGAAATGAATGTAGAGTCTTAGGAATATATTACCCAAAGATAGAGAAGATCTAGAAATTAAAGAACTTTACAATACTAAGTCTGATATCTAGTGAATGACTGAGAAACTTTAGAAATCTCTTCTTTCTGAAAGAGTTCCATTCTTTGGTCATGAGTCATCAGAGCGACAAAGAACAGATCAGCTGTGAAGAAGACAGGCAAAAATATCTTGCAGTTTTGGGGAACCAGAAATTGAAGGAAAACTCAATTCAATAGTAGGGATGAAAATAAGCATAAAAAGGCAATATATAATAAAATTGCTACCAAATGTCATCAAGCAGCAAAATGCACAATAAAGATGTGGTCAGTGTCGACCGCAGTTATTGGAGGAAACACTTCAAGTGAAATATTTGACAAGTTAACTCAACATGGAACAAAATATATCTCATGGGAATTTATCTTTTAACGTTTACCAAATTTGTACAGTGGTTTGGAATTCTCTATTTTAAGGAAAAAAAAAAGAGGGAAACTTGAGAAAGAGGAAAGAGAGAAAGACAATAAAGCTATTCAAGTGACCTGGAGATAAAACAAATTGATTGAAGAATTGGACTGTAGGTATGGAGAAAAGAAGACTGGATAAGGAGGTTAAGAGCAACCAGCAAGAATTGGAGGTGCCACTTGGAGATGGTGATTGGCAGCTGTTAAGAATTTCCATGGACTGTAGGTAAGAAGAAATGAGTTTGTGTGGCCAGAGGACCTCAGCTGGATATCAGGAAGAATTTCCTGACTGGAAATGTCAAGAGTTCTGGTTTACAGGATCAAAGGGAGGCTTCTGGGATGTGCCTACCCTAGGAATATTTTTTAGCCTCAAGCAAGAGACTGGGTGGTTTCCTGCAACCCCGAGGATGGACTGGACGGCCTCCTCACAATCCATCAGTCTCATGTTGCTGAGAGGCGTGCCATTCACACTGCTGCTTTCCTAGTGTCCTTGCCAGCTGCCCACTCCCAGCTCAGAGGCTGTGGAGTGTTCCCCACAGAGAGAAACAACTAAGTCTTTCACTCCCTGTTCCTCACTTGGGCCAGTCCTTGAGGTGTACACTGTGGTTTTTCAGCTCTTCAGCACTTAGGCCCTTTCCTTCTGAGCCAAGGGCCTCCTGGGAACAATGTAGCATCTGTGTGTTGACAGTAACAGTCTAGGGGCCAGAGACACTTTACCAAACTCCCTCTGTTTCACATAAACTGGATTGCATACCCCGCCTACAGTAATCTGCACCTATTAGCCCCAGCGTGCCCCAGCACCAGGTGGACCCCTCCTTACCTATTCCCCAACCTTTTACCTAATTTGATTCCTAGCTTTTATTGCCACATTTATGCCGATCCTCATGCAAGATGGTCTCTACCACCTCCTATCCCACCCATAGAGTTAACAATAACACATTAGTGGCTCGTGGCCTGACACTAAACAGTGGGCACTGAAGGGTGAGGTACCTACTGCTTATTTGGGCATCTGGGTATTTATAAAAGGTTTGGCCTGCAAAGAGATGCCAGCCTTTTCCTATAACATTATTGCTTTTTATTTATTGTGTGGTTGTTGATTTACATAGGAGTTAGGAACGCTAAACAAGCATAGTTTTTACATAGTCTGTTTCTGCTGAGTTTAGAGACTTGGAAACATCATTTGACTGGCAAAAAGACAATTCCAGAAAGGTGTCTCAAACCTTCCCTTTATTCCTGACTGAGTTAGAGAGGGACACGTGCTTGTGAAGAAAGTAGAGTTTCAACTCTTCAGGACTAGAAAAGAGCAGAAATTATGTTGCATGGGAGTCCTGTGGAATGTACAGATTCAACAGGAAATGACAAATCAAAACAACCTCTCTCCCTTCAAAGAGATCACAGAATTTCTCTTTAAGGCTCCATTGAGCGGCGTGTATTGCAGTGTATGGGGCTACGCAGTATGACTGTATAGAAGATTGGATGGGTAGTAAGAGTGTAGACAATTTAAAAGAAAGGATAAGGAAAGTAAATGAGATTTTAAGGAACAAAGTGGAGAGCTCTGTGAGTGTGTGTGTGTGTGTGTGTGTGTGTGTGTTTATAAGGCCTGGTGATCCTGTTTACTGTCTCTGAGATTTCAGTTGCCCTTTTTACATTTCATGTAAATACTTAGTAGTATGTAGAAGTATCAGGAGAAATCAGAGTTCCACCTTTGGAGTTTTTTCTTCTGATTCATGGTTTTCTCTCTGAAAAACATCATGACACTGTTACTTAGATTTGGAACCCACTCTTGGTTTTGAGCTCTGAGATTAGCAAACAGCTATTTAATTACTCCTGGAAGTCCTAAACCCATTCTTCATTTTTATTTCATGAACTTTTATATATAGGAATTTGGTTTGTTTCCCATTAATAATGTAAACAGAATGGTAAAACCCCAAATTCAGTTCCTTTGAATATGCAAGACATTTCCAAAGGTGCCCGTGTAGTTTTATTCTCACGACTCTATCCTAAGAAGCATTCTTTTTTTTTAAATAATAAATTTATTTTTATAGAAAGCCACCTTCCAATGGGGCAGCGTTGCTAGGCTTTATCTTTGAAATCAATCTAAACATTTCTAATATTGTTAAGAGACACATATTATTATTTGATGGCCATTTTAACAATAGTATCATACTTTTAAAATTCATTCTATTTTTTTTATTGGAGTTCAATCTGCCAACATATAGCATAATACCGAGTGCTCATCCCGTCAAGTGCCCCCCCCCAATGCCCGTCACCCATTCACCCCCACCCTCCGCCCTCCTCCCCTTTCACCACCCCTAGTTCGTTTCCCAGAGTTAGGAGTCTTCCATGTTCTGTCTCCCTTTCTGATATTTCCTACTCATTTCTTCTCCCTTCCCTTCTATTCCCTTTCACTATTATTTATATTCCCCAAATGAATGAGAACATACACTGTTTGTCCTTCTCCGATTGACTTATTTCACTCAGCATAATACCCTCCAGTTCCATCCACATCGAAGCAAATGGTGGATATTTGTTGTTACCTAAGAAGCATTCTGATCCTCTCTACCATACCCTTGTTAACTTTTGTTCTTAATCAAATCCAGGAGAGCTCAAAGAATTTTTATTCAACAGGACATAGAGAGGAAAACTCAACTTGTTATACTGGAGGCTCCTACATACCAGCCGTTTCCCTTTTAGGAATCCATCACAAAAGTTTTGCACATGCTCCACAGAAACTTCTGCCATGGGCAGTGTATCCCACTCTTCATCTACAGTACGGTAAATTGCCAAAGCAGGCAGTTGAGACTTCTTTAGTTTGAAAAATGAGATCACCTTCCCATTTGCCTCCACGCCACTGTCCACCAGAACAAAAAGAATCTGCAGTTGGAGAGGTTTGAAAGGGAAAAAAAAATCTATCTGAGGTCCAGAGGAGAAAGAGACGTCTCATAATTGTTGCAGTTTACACTAATTAACTTGTGGTCTGTGCCATATAATATAATGAATTTCTTATTTTTCTCTGCTTTGGTATTTTATCCCTTTTCATCAGATTTAAGATTAAGAACACAGAATTGGAAATAACTTTAGTGATTAGTTAAATAAACAAGTATGGCCTAATGGTTAAAAGCAGATAATACATTTTACATTTTGTTTCTGGTACTTTCTAGCTGTGTGACTTTGGCACATTACTCAGCCTCTCTGAGACTCAATATTCTCATTGGCAAAATAGGCTTTTGCCCGGAAAGATTAAATGAGCGGATCCATTTAATATGTCCAGTACAGTTTTTGGCATATGGTAAATGCTTGATAAATGTCGATTATTTTATATTATTAAATCAAACCTTCTACTCAAAGTAGAAACCTTTATAATGTTCTTGTTAGGGGATCATTTAGATTCAGAAATTTTGAAAACATCCAGTGTTAAGGAAATAGCCGCCCGAAAGTTGGCTTATGTTATTACCAGACAATTGTCAACATCAAAAAGGTCTAGTTTAATGCAGTAGCGTTGAAGTGGTTGGAGTTTTATTATTTCAGTGATACCAAACAGAGCTGCATGAAGTAGAGAGGGACAGGACTAAATATTTATTGGACATCTAGTAGGCACCAGGTACGTGAGAATTACTTTATATAAGTAAGTCCTGAGTCTAAAATTTTAAGAGGTTATGGCAAGGACTAATTAAATTGTGACTAATAGGGGATTTTTATTTTCAACATCTTTGGATCTCTATTTTTCTCTCCACTTCTTAATGTAGAAAAAAATGGAATACACTTCCAGCCAAGGGAAGATATGGTTATACAGGACTTTAATAGTATAAAATACAGCATCTTTAATTTTAAATCAGGGTAATGTGATTTATTAGGTCCTAGTTCTTACTTTGTTATCTCTTAACCTTTTTTTTCAGATCTTATTTTTAATTAATTATTTATTTATTTTTGTTTTCAAGAATTTTTTAAATAATAAATTTATTTTTTATTGGTGTTCAATTTGCCAACATACAGAATAACACCCAGTGCTCATCCCGTCAAGTGCCCCCCTCAGTGCTCGTCACCCATTCACCCCCACCCCCTGCCCTCCTCCCCATCCACCACCCCTAGTTCGTTTCCCAGAGTTAGGAGTCTTCATGTTCTGTCTCCCTTTCTGATATTTCCTACCCTTCCCTTCTATTCCCTTTTGTTATCTCTTAACCTTACTCACTTTCCTTATTTACCTAATCTCCCTGGATCCATCTCCCTGTTTTTTAGTGTCCTGCTACTGAGTATTCAAAAGAGTATCTCCCATTTCAGACTTACTTTCCCCTGGAAGAGCTTGGCTGCCTTCTGGTATCTGGACATGCTTTCTTCATACTCTGGAGAGGCCTTGTTCATCATCAGTAGAAGATGAATCTGGATCATGCTATTAAATAGGCCAATCACAGTCTGGCAAATTGAAGTATTTTATAGTAGAATGAAAGAGACAAGGAGCAAAACAAAACAAAACAAACAAAAAGCCCCATTAGTGGCAACACAGTAAATAAATAGGCTTAAATATGAATGAGAACTGTCCATCCATAACATAAATGGTAACTAGCCTTCAGTTTGACCCTCAATAAGTCTCACCCTTGGGCTGTCATGAAACTGTGTAGATCCCTATTGCCCACGCTAGATAAGGGTGAGCCAAGTAACCACTGGGATATTGCAGAAATGATGGAGTGTGACTTCCAAGATGAAGTCATAAATGACATAGTGGCTTATGCTTGGTCTCTTCTATCACTCACTCTGGGGAAAGCCAGTACCAGTGTTGGACAGTCATGCAGCCTTATGAAGAGATTCACACAGCTCTATGCTCAGCATAGAGTCTGCTTAAGACTCTTTTGTCCTCTCTCTCTGCCTCTGTCCCCCCATCAAATAAATAAAAAATCTTAAAAAAAAAAAAAGAGTATACAAACAGCCTAATACATGATTGTGGGTTTCCACTTCCTTGTTGTCACTGGTGCAAACCTCTGCATCAGGAGCAGGTGAGACATAACTATAGTGGTGGGGGCAGGTCTCCAAATGGGAAAAATATCACTTTTGGGAAACAGAAAGGTCACAATGAAAGTTAAACTTGCTTCTCTAAAGTTATTCTTACCTAATTTCTTCTTGGTACGATCTACCTTCACTACTAATGTGGAACTTAAAAATTGTGTCAGTATTTTGTAAGAAAAGGGATTGCCCAGGCCTAGAATTCAGGAAGACCAATCCTTGTCCCTGCCTTCATTAGCCTGAAGAACTCCAGGACCCTGGGTACATGAAATAGGGACTCTAAGATCACCTTTTCTGCTCCCACATGCACTCCTGACCTCTATAGACATAATCATGAGAATGATGATGGCCTAGGAGAAAGATGCCTTTTTTATTATTGCTGCTGACACCCACCCCTGGGGTGCATGTGTTTGGAATCTTTGTAAGAGTGGAAATGGAGTCACCACTCCACGAAGACAAACGTGGTGTGAGAGGTGGACAGGAATTTAGTCAACAGGAAAAAGGGTGTTTCCTATTGAAGCCTGAGTGGGGCAATGGAAAAACCACAAGATTCAGTCAGACAGACTAGTCATGAAAAAAAGCAGAGACAAGTGCAGAAGGCTGTTTCTGAGGCTCAAATTGCTAGGCATATGGCCTTGAGGAAGTTACTCCACTTTTCTGAACCCTCTTTTCTCCTGCAAAATGGAAATAGACAGTGAATGAATGCCTCAGCAGTAAACTTCCTGCCTTCTACTCTGCCTTTCCTGCTTTATATGGGATCTCAGATAAGTCACTTGGATCTTAAATGTGCTCCTCTATAAAATGGGCATAATACTTTTCTCTCTCCTACCTCAAAAAATCAACGTGAAGATTAAATGAGAAAATGGGTGTGAAATGACTTGGTGAGTTCTAAAAATCAAGATGTGCATCTAAAGTCATGTTATTAGAGAATGCAGAGCATTTCTGACCTGAGGAAATCACTGGAAATTAATACTCTATCACTTTATGATCTACATCAGGGAAAATAAAAGCATATAGAAGGCACTTGTAGAAGCTGTAGAGTGTTAGAAGATTATCAGAACAGGTGGATCAGCACCTTCACTCGGGTTGCATGCAGCATGCAACGCCAAAAGGAGACAAATCCCGACAGAAAGCTGATCACTGCGAGGGTCTAGGCATGTGCAGGGGAAGCCAGACCAAGAATTGTTGGTTACTGGTCCATAAGGAGGTAGGGAGAAGTTTTAAAAATTTTATAGAAATTTTGCTTAGCTGTAACATCCAAATATGTGATCAGTGGGCCTTTTAAAATTTTTTTTCCATTTGTCTGTTAATTTACTTGCCTTGTATTTTGCAAAAGTATTGGTCACTAATGCTTTTGGGGAAAAAATGGACTCCGGCTAAGATTGTGATTTTGTTTGAAAAGTGTGGTTTAGAGGGTGGCTCAGACGAGTTGCCTATAGTGAACGGTTTCAGGCAGCAAAACTCAGAAGTTTTCGACTCACTCATCTTTGACTTGCATTCTGGCTCTTTTTCTTACCAGTCATCTGATGGGTATTTAAGAGCTCTTTCTTTTTTTCTTTTTTTCTTTTTTAAGATTTATTTATTTATTTGAGATAAAGATCATGAGTGGGAGAGGCAGAGAAAGGAGAGAGAATCCAAAGCAGACTCCATGCCCTATGTGGGGCCCAATTCCATGACCCATGACATCATAACCTGAGTTGAAACCAAGAGTTGGATATTCAGCTGACTGAACCACCCAAGCCCCACTGATGGATATTTAAATTCTCTGTTTTTTTTTTTTTTCTGAATAGGGACAAACATCAAATTTAAAGGGTTGTAGTAAGGATAGCAAAATAAATGACAATAATGGCAGCTGCTGTTATTAATGGTTAAGGTTAGAATTCCTAGATGAAGGGATCTCTGCTATGGAGACAAGTACCCTCCCTGACACAGGGCTTAAGGGTCTGGAGACAAGGACTATTGTTTACCGCAGGGTTGTACTCTGTCACCAAGTGGAGACTGTTGATCTCAATGAAATGGCTTAATTTGGTGGCATCAATGCTTTCAATGTATTTGCTCTCTAAATCCAGTTTTTTGTTGTCCACCTGGGTAACACAAAAAGGATAAAATAGTCACTATTCTGTTTTTATTCATTCATTGATAAATGTTTCTGGACTATCTACCACATATCAGGCATTGACTAAAGCTCAAAAGACATAAAGGTAAGTAGGAAATATTCTCTGCTTTCGAGGAACACACTGTCCAGTGGGATACAAAGAAGTTAACAGAAATGTCATCACTGAGGAATCACAGGCCCATATACCACCTAAAGGAAGAGCAGGAAAGCTTCCAGGAAGAAGCAACTCTTGAAAAGTAGCTAGAACTTGGTCAAGTGAATGAGGATGGGGAGGGAATTATAAAAAAAAAAAACAACAACAACAGTATTTGCAAAAGGCAAAAAGATGAGAGATGTCATGTTCTGGTAGCTGCATTTAGTTTGCTATGACTATAACAGTAGATGTTAAGTGTGAGTAGGAGAGAGACAGGTTAGTGGGGTAGGCTGGGGCAAACTTCCAAAGGACCTTGAAGCTGAAGTAAATAGATAAAACTCTAACCTGAAGGCAAGAGGATCATTTACATAATCAGATTTATGTGTGTATATATGTACCCTTTAATGTGAAATGATACATATAGAGAAAAGCATGAAATGGAGAATATAAAATTCAGTTTTTTTCACTTTGTAATGAATGCTTAGATTCTTGATTTTTATTGTTATCCTTTTCTAAAATATATGTTAAAATCTATGCATTTCCCCCTTTCAGGGCTATAAATGCATCCATAAATTTTATATGTAGATTTCATTATCATTTAGTCCAAAATGTTTTCCAATTTCTGTTCTTATTTCTTCTCTAACCTATTGGCTATTTAGAAGTGTGCTTTTTTAAATTTAATCTTGTTATTCTAGCTTAATTTCTACATTTTATTATATCATTTGTCAACTTCTATATATGCTATATATGTCCTTTAAATCATGTATATTCTGCAGTTTTCAAATACAGTATTCTGAATATACTAACAGCTCACTTGGTTAATTTCGTAGTTCAGATTTTCTATATTCTTACTGATTTGTTTAACCAATTTATTCTACCAAGAGAGTAGTATTAAAATCTCCCACCATGATTGTGAATTTAATCATTTTTTCTTACAATTCTGTCAGTTTCTGCTTATATATTCTCAGGCCATGTATTAGATGAATGCGAATTTAGAATTGTTACATATCTGGCCAAGTTGAAACATGTATCATTATGAAACATCATTCCTTTACTTATTTATTTTTTTAAAGATTTTATTTATTCATGAGAGACACACACAGAGAGAGAGGCAGAGAAATAGGTAGAGAGAGAAGCAGGCTCCCTGCGGGGAGCCCGGTGTGGGACTCAGTCCCAGGACCCCCGGATCACGCCCTGAGCCAAAGGCTCAGAGTCCCATGAAACATCATTCTTTATCTCTAGGTATTCTTGTTGCCTAAAAGACGACTTTGTCTGACATTAATATGCCTGAATCAGCTTTCTTTTGGAAGTATTTGTATGGTATAGCTCTATCCATTTACTTTTTTTTTCTTTAGGTAGGAATTCCTTCTTTAAAAATTTTTTATTTAATTTTTGGTTAGCATACAGTGCAATATATGTTTCAGGAGTAGAATTTAGTGATTCATCACTCACATATAATATCCAGGGCTCATCACAAGTGGCCTCCTTAACACCCATCACCTATTTAGCCCATTCCCCACCCATCTCCCTCCACCAACCCTCTGTTTGTTCTCTATCACTAAGACTCTCTAATGGTTTGTTTCCCTCTCTCTTTCTCTTTTTTCCCCTCCTTTTTCTTCCTTCCCATATGTTCATATGTTTTGTTTCCTAAATTCCACAAATAGTGAAGTCATATGGTTTGTCTTTCTCTGTCTGACTTATTTTGCTTAGCATAATATATTTAGCTCCATCCACGTCATTGCAAATGACAAGATTTCATTCTTTTTGAGGCTGAGTAATATTCCATGGTGTGTGTGTGTGTGTGTGTGTGTGTGTGTGTATCACATCTCCTTTATTCATTCATCAGTCCATGGACATTTAGGCTCACTCCATATGGCTATGGTTGATAATGCTGCTATAAACATCAGGGTGCATGTACTCCTTCAAGTCTGTAGTTTTGCATCCTTTGTGTGTATACCTAGTAGTACAATTGCTGGATCATAGAGTATGTCTTTTTACTTTTAACCTATATTTATACATTACATATATCCCTATGTTTTAAAATGACGTCTTTGGTAAAAAAGCACAGAGTTGTATTTTTTTAATATAGTCTGCTATTTTTGTCTGCTATATTATTTTTATATAATGTAATGTATTTTTATATAATATAATGTAATATAAAGTAATCATGAATACAGTTAATCCCATATGCATTGCACTTGTTACTGGTTCTGACTGTTCCAAATCCCACTTTCTTTCATTTTGGGATTACTTTCGATTGATTGACCACTTTATATTATTCCTTCCTTCCCTTGATTGGCTTAGAAGTTACATGTGCTATAATCACTCTCTTGAGGATTACCAAGCATGCATTATACACCATGCATTCTTTAGTTATCCAAATCTAACTTAGTCTGGCAGTTTTGTCTCTTCTTGGATAATGCAGGCATTAGTTTTCCTCTTTCCAACTCTATTCCTTGACCCCACACTGAAGACTTACAGGTGATCATTATTGTGTATTTTAATTCTAAATTTCACAAGATATTATTGATATATAGTCAATATACATTCACATTTATACAATTTTAGTTTCTTTTCATTTCTTCCTGCACTTATGAGCTTCCATCTGGGATGTTTTGCCCTCTGCCCAGAGAACACATTTTAGTATGAGTAAGACCTGTTGGGTGATATAATCTCTCAGTTTGGTTGCTTAAAATATCTTTATTTCAGCTTTATTTTTGAAGGCTATTTTTGCTGGAGGTAGAATCCTAAGGTTACTGTTATTTTCTTTCAGTTTTTACAGGACATAATTCTTTATATGTAACATTCCAGTCTGTAGAAAGTCACTGAGAAGTCATCTGTGAAACTTAGTATTAGCCCTTTGAGATTACTTTGAGGGAAATCTCTTCTCTGATTTAAAATTGTTCTCTTTTTCTTTGAGTTTGAGCTATTATATTATGGCATGGCTAAGGGTAGATTATATAAATGATACATGTGTGTAATTAAGTATGTGTAGAGGTACATGTGTGTTTGTATGCATGTATGCATGGGTGTATATATACTTATATATCCACATAGGATCATCTTAATCCCATTTCAGGGACTGAAATGATTTAAATCTGTTGCAGCCTTTGGGAGGGCTGATATACTTATTGCACATCCTTGTTTTTAGGGTACTGCTCTTTAGGGTCAAAGTGGGGCAAAGGGTGTTTTACTAAATCTACTTTGTACTTCTGCTTCTGGGCCCTGGATTTCAACATTTACTTTTCTGGCTCCTTGAGGTTCTCAAAAAAGATAATAAACTTCTCAGCCTCTTGACTTCTTCAAGAACTGGCAGGAAAAGCCCCTCAGACAAAAAACAGTCCCAATGAAGGGTTTTCCTTTTGGATTTTCTTCTTCCTCTAGATCTTAGTCTAGAAATTTCTTCCTCTTTTACTACTTCTCCAAGCCCCACCCCTCCACCCCCTTTTCTGCTTACCTGGCTTTTAAAATAAATTATTTTTGACAGAAGGGCTATCTAGTTACCTAGTCCAGCTTCCCATATTTGCATTTTAAAGCTGTCTTTCCACCATACTCAGATATATTAAAAGATAGGACTTCATACTGTCAATCATTGTCCCAGGGTTTTCCATCCCCCTCCCCCAATCTACTCATGCCCATAGAGGCACAAGATAACGCTTCTAACACCCATGGCAACTATGCCTACAGACAAATGCTAGCTCCTGAAGGGTTACGTTTCCTTAAATACCTTGAATCTTCGAATCACTTTTGAGATGCTTGGGCCGCTACCCCTTGGACATCTCAACCCCTTTACCTTACATTTGCTATCTCATAGAGGTCCTACCCAATCCAATCTTGCCCTGGATCAGAACCATCTTTTTGACCCCTGGATACTTTTTCCCAGTATACCCAGCAAAGTCAGAATTATGTCTCATTGTAGTTTATGCAGGAGGGAATTCAGGCAAAGATAAAGTCTCTAAACAGTAGGAATCTAAGATTGTTCATTATTGTCATTTCCATGGTGACTCCCATTGCCTATTTTTCTCCTCTTTTTTTTCAAGGTGGTCTCCCATTGGGTTAGTTGAAAGCAATATGCACCTTTAAGAAGCCCATGGTTCTCTATGGTTAATATTGTTAATTCTAGATATGCCCAGTCATTCTCTTCTAATACCTTTGCAAATGAATTATTTTTTGAGTGCCTGCAGTATGTTAGGCGCTGAGGCACAGGAATGCCTGACATTCCTTCAGATAGCAATTTAATCACTTTATTTTATGACTGTTTTTCACAACTCAAATTTATAAAACAGATACATGCAGAGGTACAAAAAATGTATTTCAAAATAAGAATTTCGAAAAAAATCGTCAAAACCATAGGATATTTTAAACTGTGAACTCCCTTTGTATATTTAGTTGTTTCAATATTCACAAATTCTGAGCAGAAGGCTTGAGGCAGAAATATCAAAGCAAGAGAAAAAGTCTTTCTAGAGGGGAGTTCTTACTGGGCCCCTCCCACCCACCTCTCCAAGTCAGTAAGAGTCAGGAGAAAAAGAAAATGAGCACACAGGCTCTTTGCTGTTGCTTAAAGAATGCTTTGCCAGCTGGCATGTCTCCTCCACACTTAAGGCTTTGCTAATTGCAAACATCAAAATCATCAGTATTATAATCACAACTGGGGCCCTTTTAATATTTCATGTGTCTAAATACTTCCTGATTATTTGTCTAGGAACTTGCAGGCCTGGTGGCCGCGCCTCAGCTAACAGAGATGTGCTGTGGCCAGGAGCCCCTCCCTCTCTGCTCTTCCAGGCAGTCCCTCACCATTTCCCAGAACAGGGAGAACAGGAAGCCCAGTTACTCCAGGTGTTTCTGGACTTAAGGAATGCAGTATGTTGGAGGCAGAGGATGTTAAGTGGTGATAACATTCTCTAAGTAGCAAAGAGTTTTAATAAAAACCACTCTCCTGAAGTCTCTCCAGTTTGTAGTGCTTCTTTTAACGAAACATGGTGGATTGGTTCAATATTTCTTGAACTAATAAACTCTGGAACATTCATATGTAGCATTCCTGGAAATATTTGAACAGGAAATCTCCCTTCTGTAAAGGGAATTATTTGCATAATGCACTGGGCAGAAAATAACCCTGAAACCAAGAGTTGGGGAAAATTTTTTTTTATATATATTTTTCCAGTTTTTGGAAAGAATTTTACTCGAGATATCATATCATTTTTCTCCCCCCAAAAAAAGGCACCAGAAGAAAAACAGAAACAGAAACAGTAAACCAGGATTGCCACCTTACAATATAATTTTGAGTCTTCCCAAGAGTATTTGAAGTGGATGATTTTGTTTTATGATTTTTTATACCAACAGATTAGTTTTTCCCTATAGATTAAGACTTCAGCAATATTTCTTTGAATTCCTATGTGTCTCTCTAATTAAGAACCCAGTTTTTCATAAAGCGTATTAAAGTTGTCTTAGTTTACCCCACAGTTACAGTATTAAATGTCCTGACTAGCCCTGAGAACTCATTTGTTAAACAAATATCCTCATGTCCCTGGGTTTGTTTTTATAAACTCCCTAGCTTGCCATATATTTGGTAAATATATACTTTAGAAAAAATACCTAATAATTTGACATATCTCCCTTCTTGCATTTATTAGTTTATTTTTATGCACTAGTTCCTTTTGATTCTCTTTGTTTGGTAAGGTGCATTCCTTATAATAGGAACCCAGCACACAACTGTCCAAGGAATGAAAGAATGCCTTCACTGTGTTTCCATTACTGTCCTACTGGGTCAAAGTTAGGCTAATTATATTTCTTAAAATAGAGATGATTGAGGAAAACCAAAGCAGGACAAACATTCAAATAATATCTGAAATTCCATTTTAGAACAGGCTTATGGTTTATTCAACCTAGGATTATATCTCCATTAGGGAAACAACAAGAGTGCTGTCAGAGAGTGTAGAGGGTCTCCTTGCAGTCACACTCAAAAAAGACAAGCTGTCATACACACCAAACAGGTTGTCATATACAACTTATTGTTTCACTTACTTAAATTCATCCTCATCACATTTATATAGTTGGCCTGCACTATTTTTGGAGGGAGATGTGCTCCATGAATACAGCATTTGCTGGCTTCTTGTTGCGCCAGCATTTCAAAGCCTCCATCCAGTAATGTCAACTCATTACAGACTTGCTATTTCTCCACTTATTATTCCAGCTTATCTCTAAATATGTTCTTACAATAGAAAATTCTCTGGGTCTAAATTCTGAGATTTCTTTGCCAAAATACGATTAAATCTTGAGTAATAATCCTAGGGTTTGATTAAGTAGTGCCAGGGGGATAGATAAATGTTTTAAAAGGTTAAAATAAGTAGGCTTGAGAATGAAGGCATTAGAGTAGATGGAATCTAGGAGTAAAAACAAAGATTTTTGCAGGGTTAAGTAATTTAGAAAGTCACTGTAGTAATATAAAAATGGAATGTTTTAGAGACAGCAATGTGTGTGAAGCAGACATCGGTTATTCTATAGTTGTGAAACTATAGAATATGGAGCTGTAGTGTTCTCACTGATAATAAGCATTATTTCATCAGATTCTTGTGAGAATTAAATGGTAGAACACGGAAAACACTTAACAGTGTCTATCATAAATTAGGCACTAAAAACAAACAACCAAACAAACAAGCAAACAGAATGAACTATACATTTAAGATGAGGGTAGATACCCAAAATTTCGCAACAGGTTCACATTTCCAAATTTAAAAAAGAATAGTCTTGGATGATGTTCTTTAAAGAAAAAGAAAAAGGCATTCCGAACTCCTAAATAATTCTATTAAAATATAGGGCTAAGCCTTTGAAAGTATTAACTGAGAGAAATATGTTTATTTAAAAGCTGGCATGGGTGTAAGTTGAACCTCTGTGAGACCTGCTAACAGAGTAGGGCAGGAACCCATGTGTTTGTTTTTGGTATGGTACATCAATAATCTCATCCAGGGTTCCCAGGAGTTCATTCAGAGTAGGTCTTTTTTTTTTTTTTTTTTTTTTTTTTTTTTTCAGAGTAGGTCTGCCACTAGTGGTAAACAAAAAAAAAGATGCTAAAGAACCGCAAACAGCTCTGGGAAGTCTCAACAGGGCTTTATAAAGAATAAATTGTAAGCAAGCCTAATGCATCCATTAGAAGTCATAGAGCCTGTAGACACACTGGAAGCAACAACACTAGTTTTTCTTCCCCAATATGTATCTTGGGAGCACTACGACTTATTTATTTATTTATTTATTTATTTATTTATTTATTTATTTATTACATTTAAAATATTTTTTAGTGTTGAGAGTGTTAAATCAGGTCTTGAGGTACTTGTGGACAAGTAGCTGATTAGAATTTTTCTACTGGGGCAGCCCCGGTGGCATAGCGGTTTAGCGCCGCCTGCAGCTCAGGGTGTGATCCTAGAGACGTGGGATCCAGTCCCACATCAGGCTCCTACATGGAGCCTGCTTCTCCCTCCTCCTGTGTCTCTGCCTCTCTCTCTCTATGTCTATCATAAATAAATAAATAAATCGTAAAAAAAAGATATCTCTAATATACATTTATTTAAAAAAAAAGAATTCTTCTACTGAAGGTTTGCCACTAGTGGTTCAACAGTCACATGATTAGCCCAATCTTCCATATCTTTCTTCCAAAGCTTGTCACAGAAGAGTTTGATTGAAACCTATTTTACTATGGTGAAAATACAAACCTGCAACTACTGTCCAGGTGGGTAAAGCATTTTTGAAGGGACTCAGAGTTACTTTTGGGGGTGAGTCAGTTTCTCAAGCACTTCTGAGTGTCTTTGTGACCAGAGGCATACCTTAGAGCTTTGGACTGCAAATGCATATAAGTCATGGTTCCTGCCCTTGAATAGCTCATGGTCTTAATGGACTGTTAAGTGAAACAGACACAGAGATACATGACATGTGCTATAAAGTGGTAAATGTAACTAGAGATATGGAAGTATAGAGGCATAGGTAAGGCTGATTTGAAGATCCATGGAGGCTCTGTGAAGGATACAATACTGGAACTGATTCACTGGAATATGAGGAGTTAACTGGGTGAGGCTAAATGACAGAGGTCTTTAAGGGTGGTGGCTTTAAAGGCAGGGGGGACTGTACAAAACCATGAAATTGTATCATCGCACTGTGTATATCTGGGTAGTGAGAGAGTAAAGCCGATGGTGGGAATGTGCTAGAAAAGGAACTAGAGAAGCAGGTAGCAGCCAGGTCATTGAAGACTAGATGTAATATTAAACATCTTGGTTTTTATCTTAAAAGAAATGGGGAATATTGAAGAGTTTTTAAGAAGGGAGTGTGATGGTCAACTTTCCATTTTAAATACATCATTGTGATACCAATCTAGAAACTGGGCATGAAGTAGCAAAGGGAGACAAATTAAGAAGCTATTAAAATTGTTTATGCCAAAGAAGCTAGGAGCCTAAATGAGGAATGAAGTAAAAAGAGTGAAGGGGAATATAGATTCAATCAGTGTTGAGGTTTAATTGGCAAAACTTAGACTAAATGAACATAGCCATTCAATAAACGTGTTTTAGAGGAAAGAGCATAACATAGCAGGTGCAGATGATAAATTCAGTTTTGAACATGTTAAGACTGTAGTGCTTATGAAGGTATCCAAATGCATTTTATTTATTTTTTATTTTTTTAAAATTTTTTTATTTATTTATGATAGTCACAGAGAGAGAGAGAGAGAGAGAGAGAGAGAGAGAGAGAGGCAGAGACACAGGCAGAGGGAGAAGCAGGCTCCATGCCCCGGGAGCCCGACGTGGGATTCGATCCCGGGTCTCCAGGATTGCGCCCTGGGCCAAAGGCAGGCGCCAAACCGCTGAGCCACCCAGGGATCCCCTCCAAATGCATTTTAATCATGAGAGAAGTCCAGGCTAGAGATGAAACATTTCAGATCCTCAGCAGGCACATGATAGCCAAACAAACAAACAAAAAAATTGTATTACCTAAGGAAAACACATTCATTCAATAAATACTTAATGGGCATCTGCTCCATTACTGACATTTTTTTAGGCTCTATAATCAAAGTAGTGAACAAAACAGTGTCTACTTATACAGAATGTGAATTCTATGCTCAGGTTGGGAAGAGCATTGGGATCAGGAAGCAGTGTAGATGGAGACAGAGAAGGTCTCAAATAGATTAAGAAAAGAAGAACAGGAATAGAAGAAGGCCCCTAGGAATTAAGGAAAGAAATAGTGTTAAAGAGATAGTCAACAATGTCAAATATGGCATGTGAACTGGTACAGCCACTCTGGAAAACTGTGTGGAGGTTCCTCAAAGAGTTAAAAATAGAGCCACCCTATGACCCAGCATTTGCACTACTGGGGATTTACCCTAAAGATACAGGTTAGTGAAAAGCCAAGACACTTGCATCCAATGTTTATGGCAGCAATGTCTACAATAGCCACACTGTAGAAGGAGCCTCGGTCAGTGTCCATCGAAAGATGAATGGATAAAGAAGATGTGGTCTATGTATACAATGGAATATTCCTCAGCCATCAGAAATGATGAATACCCATCATTTGCTTTGACGTGGATGGAACTGGAGAGTATTATGCTGAGTGAAGATAAGTCAATCAGAGAAGGACAATCATTATATGGTTTCACTCATACGGGGAATATAAAAAATAGTGAAAGGGATTATGGGGGAAAGGAAAGAAAATGAGGGGGAAAATTAGAGATAGTGACAAAACATGGAGACTCCTAACTCTGGAAAATGAATAAAAGGTAGTGGAAGGGGAGGTAGGTGGGGGTATGAGGTGACTGGGTGACAGGCACTGAGGGGGCACTTGATGGAATGAGCACTAGGTGTTATACTATATATTGGCAAATTGACTTTAAATTTTTAAAAAATGTAATAAAAATAAAACAAAAATATGGCATAGATGTTCACTTAAATAAGACCTCAAGAGTGTTCACTGGGTTGGGAAATATGGAAGCCATGCTGACCTGGATGAAAGCAGTTTTAATGGAGTGTGGAGCATGGATCAGATAGCAGAATATTTAAGAACTTGAAGAAAATTGGAGACATGGATATAAAATACATTTAAAAGGGATTTGGATGAGAAGTGAAATATGTAGGTTGGAGACTAGAGGGGGAAGGACATTTATCTTTTGCCCCAAATTTGCATTTTCAGTAGATTCTATACATCTTTATCTTGATATTCCATCAACAATACGAACTCAACAACAACTAACTAAAGCATCAGAAATCACTATTTTTGTATATGCCCTCACTATCCCTACATACCCTGGCTTTAAACTTTGTCTCCTCTCCAGAATTTTTATATTTAATCATTAGCAAGACCTGCCTTTTCTTCACTTTCTTTTACCACTTCTCTATTGCAGACTCCTCTCTGCAATATGATTGGTTATGTCAACCTAACAAAAGTCCTCTCTACTCTTGTGTTTTTGCTTAACAATCCATCCTAGCCATCACTGCCAAAATAATCTTGCTAAAAACACATTCCTGTTCCTGTTACTCCCCTGATCTAAGGGCTTTAAGTGCATTGCAGTGCCAACCAACTTAAGTGCAAACCCACTAACCTGGCATTCAAATTTTTCCATGATATGGTTTCAATCAAACTTCTCTATCTTATATTTATTTTCTCTAAACATGTGCCCTGAGATCCAGTCAAATTGGCTTGCTTGATCACTGTTTCCGAAATTTGATATTCCTCCCACCCTGGACATGAATTCTCCTCTACGTTGTCCAAATTTTATCTATCCCTTAAATACCAGCTCAGTTGTATCCTTAATCATTTTTTTTTTTTGCCAAAACTCCTACATTGCATTTATCCTCTTAATCATCATAATACTTTATCCATAGTGATGCTTTTTGCATTCTAGATACTTGTAAATTATATTTATATTCTCTACTATATTTTAAGATCTATGAGAGCAGAGGCCCTACTTAACATGTTTTTATTATCATATCTTGCAGAGGACACAGTAGTTGTTTCATACATGTTTGGTAAATGTAAGCGAACTCCCAAGGATATAGAACATTTTATATAACATTTTGGAGCTCAAAATGACCTTAGAGATGACACAAACTCTTTTATTTTATAGCAGAAGGAATTGAAGCTAAAAAAAATGTCAAGTGATTTGCTCAAGTCACATGACTGGCCCAATGACAAAGCAGTTCTACAATTCTACCTCTTGACTCTCAGTCCGATCCTCTTTCCATCCCGTGACAGCACCTGTTTGGGAAGCTTGAGCTGAACTGCCATTCTTGTCATCATTGTCTTTGACTCCTTGGTCCCTGGCACCATCATTTGTATTAAAGGCATAGAGCCCTTTCTAGTCTTAGAAGTTTGTAAATCCATAACCAACCGGAAGAAGCCTCAAGCAGTCCACCCGACTTACCAGGCGAAAGAGAGAAATGGTGTTCCCAGTGATGTTGTAGTGGCCCAGAACCTCAGAATCCGTGCTGATTCCAAATGACACATCTTGGAATTTTTGCACCATGCTATGGAATAGGGACACTGCTGGTATTTCTAAATCCTAAAGACAAGAGGAAAAAAAAAAAACCCACAGAGACTATGTTGGAGATGAGACACATCAACAGAATAGGAGATAGAAATATGCTTACTCATGAAAAAATCATAGACTTGATTTAGTACTGGGTGAAACAACATTCTAAGAATGTAGCCTAAACCTGCAGCATTGTTGAATTTTCCAGGCTGGGTGGGCTAATAGGTAACTACAAAATTGTGGCTAAGCTTGAAACTCCTGTCTGGCCTTCTCATAAAACTTGCAGTTTATTAACAGAGAGGGGCCTCAAAATCATAGAGGCCTGCAGAGTTTGGCTGCACTGTTACTGACCTACCCGAGGAGGCAAATGTTTTGGAAATAGGTGCTGCCAAAGTGCCAAAAAAGAAAAAACAGAAGAATAAAGGAAATTAAATTAGAAGCTTAGAAGTTTTATTAACAAAGGTTTGTGCAGGACGAAGAACAGTCTTCTTCCCTGCATTAAGTCTAAAGTATTGCCCATGAAGAAACTGTTCTTGTGTTGTTCCAACTCTAGAACCCAGGCCTGCAGGAAGGAGAAGGGAAGCCACATATAAGTAATGATTCCAGTCCTTCTGCAGCAAGCAGGCATCATTTCCCCAGCTGTCACAGGACCTTTGCCCAGAGAGGCTCCAGGCGATCAACTGGAGGGAGCATATTCTCTTCTGACATCTTTCTGGGCTAGAAGGAACAATGTGCAAAAAGAAAAGCAGCTGACTAGCCTTGTCTCTGGGGTCAAGCAGAGGGAGCTCGTATCTTGTTCATTGGAAGAGTGTGTGGAGTTCATTTGAGGCTACAAACAATTGCTAATCTCTGCTTCCCCCTTTTTAATTCTCCTTAGAGGGGAATTACTCATGGATCAAATGACAGACGGCATCTGGTGGCTGCTTAACTTATTGCAAATTCCTCCATTCCCGCTTTCTTGCCTCTCCCTGCCTTTCTGAGATGGCTGTTTTGGTCTCCAGCTCAGATTTCTTTCATCACTGAGAAACGTGCTCCCTTGTCTTCCTTCCCCACTCGCATCTCATTGTAGCCATTTCCAGCTATGTTCACAGAATCAACTGGGTGATGATGAGTTGTAACTAATTAATGGAAATAGGAAGGTCTGCGATTAGAGTAGGGGCTTGATCTGTGAGAATAACCTGACATCACCTTCAAAGAAAGATAAAAATGCTGGAATGGTGCCCTTTTATGGTGGCTGCTTTCATTAGCCAGGCAGCAAATCTGGAAGGTGGAGGTTAACACCTTCAATATTCAAATGGTCATCCTTTTCAACATTTCAGAACAGAGAGAAAACAGAATAAGGGACTTCCTGCACCGTAAGGCTTTAGATAGAGATGAACTATTGGCTACTGTGTTGCCTGGATGATAGAAGTTGGGCTTACTCTGGCTCCTGCCCCAGCAATCTGGATACTGACTTAAAATTCAAAGCACTCATAGATGAGGAGACTCAGAACTCTTGAAGCAAGGATCAGAAAGACATAATTCAGGGATCCCTGGGTGGCGCAGTGGTTTGGTGCCTGCCTTTGGCCCAGGGCGCAATCCTGGAGACCCGGGATCAAATCCCATGTCGGGCTCCTGGTGCATGGAGCCTGCTTCTCCCTCTGCCTGTGTCTCTGCCTCTCTCTCTCTCTCTCTCTCTGTGACTATCATAAATAAATAAAAATTTAAAAAAAAGAAAGACATAATTCAGAGACTTGGAATGTCTTGAAATTGATATGTCTTGATTAATAAGCTGAAAGCAGACTCTGTGCTCCTTGACTTAAATACAGTGTCATCTGGCCAGTAGGTGACTGTCATGGCTGCTCTGGGCTGGAATGTTAATGGTTCTTTAGGGGAACAGAAACAGGGTATCTAGACAAACCTGAAAGAAACCTATAACAGCCACCTCAGCAACAGCAATGAATTCCATGGTAGCTTGGACATCTGTGAGCATCACGGGTTTCTGGGAAGCACCAGAACCATCTAGAGAGAGAGAGAGAAAGAGAGAAGCAGAAGGCATCGGGGTATCAAATGGAGAAGCAGCAGTTCTAAATGCTGAGGGCATGTATACTTTTTCTCTCTCTACTATGGCTAAAGAAACCATAGTCTCTAGAGGTACCATCATCATTCCAAGGCCTTATTGTTTTACTGACATATGGTGGATGACTCCACCTTATGGTTTCTCTCTGAAGGACAATGCTAGACTTTTCTTTTCTCCACTAGGCAACATGGGTCTTTATCTTTTTTCCGTTTCCTGGAAAATATTCTCCATTTGGAGGAAAATTATCCAGAGCACTGCCATGTTCCCATCCCCTTCCCTAACAACAATTTCACAGTACAATCACCCAAGTGCTTTTTTCTTTTACCTGACGATTCCTGAACGTCTGCAGCAACTTCTGGAGATAGTCGCCATGTGAAAAGAAATAATAGAAACAAGAGTCTGGATTGGCCAGCTTCCATTGTTCTTTTCCTGCTCCTTCTCCGAGCCCTGGACTTTGTATTTTGGGGTGCTGGTTCAGGGCAGCCCACTCCAGTTAATTGGCCGTGGCGTTGTTAGTGTTCTGGGAACTGTGCAGCTGGCTCTATGGGAACCTTCAACATGTGAGATAAAAGACCAAATTCCATGACAGGTCCCAGAACATAACCAGCCAGAAGAAAGTTGAGTCTGTTCATTTGGATTAAAAAAAAAAAAAGGAAATGTTCTCTGAAGATATTGATCTAAGCATGAGGGATACAAAGATAAGTAAGATCTGATCCAGACTTTCCCAGTTTAGATTGTTAGTGTGAGAAATGGACAAATGTATCATTTAAGCACAAAATGGGAAGTGATACAAAATTGAGAAACTCATAGGATACTATGAGAATAAGACTTAAGGACATTTAAGACAATGGTGGAGTTCAGTGAAAGTTCTCTTCCTCCAGCAGATGCTTAAGCAGAGTCCTTTGTAAGTAGGATGTTGCCAGGCAACAAAGGTGGAAAGAGAGTTTCATGTAGAGCCAAACATGGAGATGCAAATGTATGGGAGAATTATGATTAATTGAATTTAGTCCAGATTGTAGGGGGCATTTGACAATAAGTGTAGGATCTTATTCTTTAGGTGATAGGATTACATTGAAAAATCATAAGCAGGAGAAGGGTAGTATGTGATTTGGCCCACAAGTGCCCTCAGAAATCCAAGATAGGATTCCCAGAGGCAGTGAGATATATATAGGTCTCAAGCTCAGGAGGAAGTTCCAAATGTACTACTATAGAGTAAAATAATTCCAGATTTCTACCACTCAGATTCTGAATATTCATTGCTCATCACACTAGAACAGGGAGACAAAACCTTCTCTGCTGTGTCCAGCCCACATGCCCTCTGAGGAAACTCATGAATATAAATGATTTAGTTATCATATTTGTTCAAAGGAAGAAAGCAGGGAAATGAAGGTCTCAGTCAGATCATACAACTGTTTTATTTACTCTCTTGTGCTCTTTACAGTGTCTCCCAGAAAAGAAGAACCCCAACTGGTAGGGAATGTGATTAGGGACCTTCATTGAGCCAGCAGCAACCACAGAAGAATCCAGGGTTGGGAATGAGCTACTGGAACCCAAGGCAAAAGGACTGTTAGTGATAGTTTGCCTATTTCCTGGCCTCTAGTTGCTCAAATGGGAAAAATAGAAGGAACTATTAAATGACTGGGTATTGAAATGAAGAATTTTGAAGATCTGGTCATGATGGGGGACCAGAAGGAATGGGCAGGATTAAAGTCTGGGTTTTAAGCATCTTGTGCTAGTGAACACTTTGAGAGACATGGTGCCTTAAGATACATTGATAACAGAAAGTGGGGAGCATTGAGGAAGGGATCCAGCTGTGAATGGGGGGAGGGATGGGGTAGTGAACATGACTGAGAAGGTACTTCTGGGTGGCAGGGTAGGGAAAGGGATGGGCAGATGCACTCATTCTGTCCACTCCTTCTTAATGGACAGGTTCCACTCCCAAGTAAGGTGGTCATGCTTGTCATCATCAGTGAAGAAGGACTTGTTGTGGTAAGTGCCTCGAGCCAGCATGCCCTTGGGAGCCTCCTCAGCTGGAGTCAGGAACTCATACTCTTCTGGCCGAGGCCCGTAGCTGCCAACCATAAATGTTGCTTTATCCACTAGGAAGAAAGAAAAGTTCATTAGGGGAAGAGTCAGACAGAAGAAAAGCAAACACAGAAAACTGGAACATTTGGAGTACAGCCTACGGCGATCAAACCCAAAAGCCATAGTTTCCAAGCCTGGCTAAACATCAGATTTACCTGGGGTATTTTTTTTTTCCTTTAAAATATTTTTTTATTGGAGTGTCTTTTAATAATACAGTTTCACTTTCAGGGACTATGGATCAGTAATCTGCTATGAGCAGTGCCAAGAATCAGTGCATTTATTTATTTATTCATTCATTCATTTATATATTTATTTATTTAAAAGATTTTATTTGAGAAAGTGAATGAGAAAGAGCACAAGAAAGGGGAGGGTCAGAGGAAGAGGGAGAAGCAGACTCCTTGTTGGGCAGGGAGCCTGACCCCAGGACCCTGAGATCAGTACCTGAGACAAGGGCAGACGCTTAACCGACTGAGCCACCCAGGCACCCCAAGAATCAATGTTTTTAAAAAACATCACAGCTGATGCTGTCAGGAAAGTTGGGAAATCAGCACCTTAAATCCATGGGGATCAAGACCCTTCTTTTATGGAGATATAGCAGATTATACCATTAAAAGTCCCTCATTAATTGGGATCTGAGTTCTGGTCTCAGCTTTGCAATCACTTACAGCACATAACATTTCTGGGACTCTGCTTCTTTTTATATACAGTGAGCCTCAAGGGTCTTCTACCTACAACTCTCATTCTATGAACATATTAGTTGGGGGGGGTAAGGTAACAGCTGGTGATCGGAATGAACAGAACTCATGAATGGAAATACCAGATGGAAGGGGGAAGTCAATAATTTGGTTAAAAAAAAGTGAAGAACTGGTTCAAATGTTGAAAATAGCGAACCAAAGTTATTAATAGGTGAATAACGGGGATATATATTTAAAAAGGTAGGGCATTAGAAAGAATAACTAAAGGTCAGTAGGTACACAGGCAGGCAATGTGTACTTAGATGTTCAGTGTTGTCAATAAGTTTGGAGGAACAGCTACAGGCATATCATCATCCTCTTGCCTAAGTGAGGCAACATAATCTCTATACCCAAAGGAAAATAGGAAACTGAACTATTTTTTTCATGAGACTCGGTACTGGAAAGACCAGTTAAGATCTTCCAGGTCAACAATCTTCTGTGGGATTTGGATAGTGGAGTGGTCGTCTATGTCATGAAAATTTGTCAAACAATTTTTCCCCTAATCCTTTGTTTAGTAATTTGGTGGAACTGACTTGTGCCTTACTGCTTCACACCCCTGGAAGAAGAGAGCACCCAAGGTAAAAGGGAACTGTATAAGTACTTCTATCACCTTTCCAAATTTCATTTCTCCCTGCCGATAATAATGGAAGGAAACTGAAGACAGTTCCCCAAGGCAGCTACAGTTTAGGTACAATTTGTCAAGTGCAACTGCAGATCATATGTCATATTATGTCTCAATCATAGCTTTTCTTAATTTAGAAAGAATTCTATTTCTTTGTTTTAAAAATTAAGTGCTGCCCCCCCACCCCCACTCCACACCTGCCCACATGCTACTGCCAACTCCTATTCCCAAAAAACACGCCACTGGATAGATCCTTCCAGTCTTGGATTTCTCTGACACTTAGGTTTATACCTGTGAACTGCTTCTTTTAAAAGATTTTTTTTTAATTTTTCTTTTTCTTTTTTTTTCTTTCTTTCTTTTTTTTTTTTTTAACTTTTGAGGGTATTTTAATATAGTCCATTTTTATTCAAACTTATCTTGGTTACACTTCTTCTTTATGAATAATAAGCTTAAATCACGGAAGCTGAATGCTGAAGGTTAGTGGTTGATCGAGTCTAAACTCGGTCTCTGAATGTAGGCTTTGCCATTAATGTCTAGGTTAGAGGTATATGTGTGCTCCTTCCTGGGAGAGTGTCCAAAGCTTTTTGTCAGATTTTTAAATGAGTCTATGACTACAATTATTAATAAGCAGAAGTTTAAGTATCAGCAGGGAGCAGAGTTTGGGAAAGCGTGAAGTGCGGGTCCCTTACCTTTCACCCCAGTCCGATAGGTATGTTGAACGTATTTCAGGCCTGACACAATATCCCTGTTCACCTGTAGGCAGGAAGGATCCAAGCAACTCAGATTAAAAATGGTCTTCATTTTTCCTTATCTTTCATGCTTATCCTACCTAGCTGAGTCTTCTTTGAAGCTGAAGGAAGGTTAAGATTTCGTTCAGAGTAAGTGTTATTATTTTCATTTAGTGTGGTGGTGAGGCAGAGATTGGAGAGGAGATCACAAGACTCGACATTGCCAATTTGGTTTTAATCATCAAATACTGTGCTATTCGGTTTGGGAGTGGGGTGTGTTTAATTAGAACATTGTCTCAATATTCTTCATTACATTTTTCCTTCCTCTAAAAGTCCAAAGAATGATCTTGAGCTCTCCCTCCCTGATACTGCTGGCCAGAAGACCATCCTTGTCTCAGCAAAGGCTACAAAGGTACCAATGGAAAATGTTATATAAATACCTGAAAACCCTAACCTCAGAAATGATCCACCTAGCATGAAAAACAAACAACAAGGAAAAAAGCTATAATGAAAATTGAGTCTAGAAGATGGTTGCACCCATAATTTCCCTGAGATTGGAGTCTAATGATGAGAAGATGGGCCCCCAGAAACATCTTCCCTACATATAAATAATGGGTGAAATCCACTCATGTCTGGCAAGCATTTTGGATGTCTGTCCTTTTCAGATGTTGTCAGAGATGTCACCACTTCCCCAGGCCTTTCAAAGAAAGGTCACTAAAACAGGATGAAAATATACAGAGCACAAGCACTTTGTTTTTCCATGATTCATTTTACTTAGGATTGAACTGGGCTGTCCATTAATTTTATACAGCACTCATGTTTATACAAACAAAACGGAGGTTGCGTCAGAACTGGAGAGCTTAGTTAATTGTTTGCCAAGATGAAGAATGAAAGCATCTTCAAATAATTTCTCCCAATAGTAATTATGGCTGCCTATTTGTTTTGGTCAGAGTAATTAAACCAATTTTTCAGTGCTACATTTTGTTTCATTGGTGATGAGCTAGCACAGCAGCAAACACTGCTGGCTTAGGTTCTAGACTGTCACTCGGTAAAATCTATAGTATAAATCTATCAAAAGCAGACAGAATGGAAACAGCTTCATCAAAGAAATTGTGCTAAAATGACACCCAAACATTCTGATTACTCTGCCAGATGTGGCTCATACAAATAGGAAAAAAGGGAATGCATTTTCTAGAAGTCTCTCAGCTAGTCCTTTGGGCCTCATGGGAGATGTGGTCTGGTGGCAAAAAGACTAAAAAACAGGAATGGCAATCGTTATTCAGCAATAAGGACTTCAAAGCAGAATCCTCTGTTTTTCTACTGCTCCATAGAGGGTTCGTTCTATCTATCTATCTATCTATCTATCTATCTATCTATCTATCTATCTATCATCTATCTATCTGACAGGGTGGGAGGGGCAGAGGGAGAGGGAGTGAATCTTAAGTGGGCTCCATGCCTAGGACAGGCCTAATATGGGGCTCGATCTCAGAACCTTAAGATCATGACCTGAGCTGAAATCAAGAGTTGGATGCTTAACCACTTAACTGACTTAGCCACCCGGGTGCCCCAAGGGATCTTTTAATATAAATATGTTTGAGATGAGTAAGAGAAAAGTATGAATATTCATAGTATTCTCTTCTTCCATCTGCGTGCCCCGCTATATTGCTCTCTTTCTTCCCAGAAGGAAGAAGCCTTAGTGACATGACAGCTATGGAAGTCAGAGAGAATGTACTGCATTTCCTTGGGAAGCAGGAGGAAAAGGCAAAGAAATTAAAAGAAACATCCCAGGCCAAGTTTTAGAGAGAGCCATGAAGTTTGCGGGGAATAAAGAGAACACCGAGTGCAATTAGGAGAAAGATAATGCAAGAGGGTTTTAGGATGTGTTGCTGGTGTTATAAATGCAAATTGTCTTAGATATTTTTCAACAGATGTCAGTAAAGATTTAAATTGGTTCTCAATTATTTCCAATTTTAAGCTGGTGTTTCTTCTAACGGTTGCTTCACACTAGGACTGGCCACAGATTGGTTCAACTTTGTGTGGGTCACACACAGAGAGTGGTTTTTCTCTTAAGAAAATGCTAAGCCTCTGAAGCAGATGGGACTTGAAAACTCCTTTCTGTACCCTCTTCTTCCATCACCTTAATGCATAATACCGACTACTACATTCTCTTCTGCCTTCCCAACCATAGCTGAAGCCCATACCCCAGACTTTTCCTTCTGATCTTATTCCCATCAAAATTTACCTGTCCTGTTTCATTTGGTACAAACTGGCTTACTAAATTGACAAATTAAGATAGTAGCACTAATGATTAAAAATTCAACCAGTGTGTAACCCATCCTAAGACTATTTGGATATAATGCCTTGGATATAATTCTAGGCATATTTGGATATAATATCAGACTCTCAGGTACTACAATAATAAATAATACTATAGGAAACAAGCAAGTGAACCATAGCTCAGTGCATATTATAGAGTAGGTGTCAACAAATATTTTCAGAATGAAATTATTTTGAGGCATATTTATATATGGTACTCAGTGATTGTTCACAGACCCTGAATGAGGGGGGAAAAAAGAGCCCAGTGTTCAAACACAGAGAGCAGATGGGATCTTCCTTGGTGGCCCTAAAGAATATGCTGAGAAGGGCAACCAAGGCAAATATAAGCAACTAAGAGCAAATAGTACATTTCTGACTTATTTGTTTTCAGCCAAGATTATTTTCCTTTTTTGCTTTTGCTGTTCACTGGGGGAATATGTCTATTCATTATATGTCAATTTATCTCCTGTTTAGTATTTGCTCTTACCTATTTGCTTGCTCCACAACTATAATTGTAATTTCCAGTTATTTACCAAGGTCCACACTCCCTGGATTTATATAATCCTTGAGCAATTAGAACTAAGACTCTCTATCTGTTCCATTTCTTACTATTAATTGATTCATACATTTATTGATTCCTCAATACATATTCACTAAATATGTAAAAAGTTAAATTTTACATATTTACATAAATTACATAGTTTTGTGTAAAACATTGGAAAAATGAGATATATAATCTCTCCTTTCTCAGGGTGCTTGGGCTGTACAGGGAAGAAATGGCACAAATGGTACAAGATAAAGCAGGGAGTACTTCATGGATGGGAGCATCCAGAGTTCCCAGTGGGTGAAGTGATCAGCAGAGATTTCAAGGAGAAGGTTCTGGTAGGGCAAAGGTGTGAAGTAATGGTGGGCCTCAACAGGTCGAGCTCAGAATTGGGGAGAGTACAGTCCAGATCCAGGGGAAAAAACCACAAAAACTATGACAACATAATGCAAGACATTTGATTTTTTCTTTCTCTGATTATAGGAAGAATGCAGACTTTATAAATACATGCAGGGCAAGATACTTACTTTGAAGTGAATTTTGACTCTGTATTCAACACCTTCCTTTAGCACAAAAGTTTCTTTTTTGAGGGCTTCAAGATCCCCTGTAGAACAGATTAAGAGTTTATTCTCCTCAGAAGGAGAAACACAAGGAGATGATTGAAGTTTAAACCCCAGAGCTGTTTGCTGGGCCCATCACAACATGGTGCACGTGAACCTCAACTTGAAGAATATTTGAGATTACACACGTACATGCACACACATAGGCACATAGGCACCTGCCCTTGAAATGGCTGAAATCTTACAGCTAGATATGAAAAAAATGTGATAGCACTCCCCCCCCAAGTTTGATGATAATGCTAAAATATACAAGGTATTGTCATCAAAGAGTTATGTACAACAATGTCTTTTTTTTTTCTTTTTTAAAGTAGGCTCCATGCCCAATGTGGGGCTTGAATTCATGACCTCATGATTGAGGGATGCATACTCTACCAACTGAGCCAAATAGCTGCCCTGACAATGTCTTTCTAATTGTAAGTAATAAAAACAGATTTCAATCAGTCATCCCAGAGGAAAGCCTGAATTACCCTTTTATTTTCTCTATTGAAAATGATATTGTATATGTGGCCAAACAAAGAGATGATTAAAGAATATGTCCCTGCCCTTCAAATAAATAAATAAAAGAAAAATATAAGAGTATCAGCTATTTGGTTTTGTAGATTTGGTGACATCTGTGGCATTTTCTAGCTTTAAAAAATTTACTTGTTTGGCTCCTTTTTATTGTTCTAAACATACATTCACTTTTGTACTTAACTTTGCATTTGCATTTGTAATCTCACATTATTTTTCTTCAGGAAAGTCACTTAAGTGATAAAAACTTTGGCCCCATAAAACCAGGATCTGACTCTGATTCTGGTACTCTGGTTAGAGACGTAAGCACTCTCTGTTCTTCTCCCAGTGTGATCCTGTACCATCTGACTTCGGGGGTGAGTGTATGTGTGCATGTGTCTCTCTCTGTGTGTGTTTTATTTAGTTCTGTGCATGTGCTTCATACCATGTATATGTGTGCACATGTGTATATATACACACACTATGTGTATATAGTATGTATATAATAAATATACTATATGTTTTGTATATATACTATATATCATGCGTATTATATGTATATGTGATGTATATATAATGTATATATGTATATATATTTACACACTATGTATATGTAGTATATATATTATTTGTATATAATAAATATATTATATATTTTTATATATTCTATACATTATATATGTATATACACATACACACTATGTGTGTACTGCATATATGTATTATATGTATATAATATACTATGTATTTTGTATATATACTATATATATTATGTGTATTATATATATGTGTATGTGTGTGTGCATATATATACACACACATATATATGCACACACACGCTAGGCTTCAACTCAGCAGCTTCTTGGTGACAGAAAACCATATTTGGGCATCCCGATGCTAAGAAAGTGAAAGAAATTGAGTTTTCCCTGCAATGTCATCAGGCCCATTGATTTCCTTAGTGCTAATTCAGACCTTATCTCACAAACTGACGGTTATACCTGGTAATGTTACACAATTTCACACAGGAAGAGGCCTGAGTCCTGGTGAGAGAGCGAGAGAGAGCGAGAGAGAGAGATTGTCCTAGAGAGATACTAGAAGGTGGGGGTAGTTGAATTTATGTCTGCTGTAATGATTTCAGTTGAAGGGGAAGTGTGTCTTCTCAGCCTCTGATTTCCTCCTTCAGACAAATAAGCCCATATAAGGTCAAGAGTGGATATGTCCTGTGAGAGGGGAATCACCTAGCTGCTAAGGAGTCATGCTTTCCTCTGTCTCATGAGACCACCTTTTGATTCTGGGAATAATGTTCTTTTTCCCTGAAGATCTGCCTCAGATGCCTCCAACCTCCTGGCTCTGTGGCCCTTCCCTCATTCCTCTCAGATGCACATTGCCTCCAAAATACCCACCTTCTCAGCCTCTATCTCCATAAGATTTAAGTATCAGGCAAGGACTTGACCCTTGTCACAATAAGAGGAAAGGAAATAACACCTTAATTTGTACATCTTTAGTGGGGGAAGTTGCTTATACAAGAATCAGAGCTTTAAGCTAAAATGGTACTTAACCGTGGAATTCCCAGCACTAATTGAAAGGTTTTAGATTGCTCCTTGCTTTCAGGTAAGTTCTTGAGTTGATATAAGATCAATATTCTCTGATATTTAGATTGTATGAATATTACTTTTCAGAAGCATACAGCTTGATTCTTAATATTTCCATCATCAGTCTTTTTATGTGAATAGTAAGTCATTCCCATGCTGCTGTGTGGAGATAAAAATCTGAAGTAAATATAATGATACAAGTAAATATATCCAATACTTATGACTGTACTGTCTGTCTTCCATTACATAGAGACAGAGATTGGATTTTTCATTAAGCACGGTAAATACTGTGTACTGTGAGAGCAATGATTTGTGAACTGGTCCTAGCATATGTTTCTTTGGGATTCACCTTAGTGGCGCTTCCTTTTACTGGGAGGGGGACAGAGAGTAAATGTTCCCAGAGATTAAGTTTCCCCTATCACTGGGCCCCTTTGAGCAGAACAGATGTGTCCACTTACCAGTGAGGTCCATGGTGATCGGTCCTGGGGCACTCTCACAAACCAGGGTAAGCCGGGTGACCGTGACATTGGGGGCTGTTGGGTCTGCAGGATTCAAAAAAGAATGTAAACATAGAGAAAAGACATGTGTGTACAGTGTATGTGTATCTTTTGAGTAGAAGAGAGGGAACATAAAAAGAAAAGTGATATCTCTATCCGGAGTGGCAACAGAAATGGAAGGGGCAGGTTCATCATGTCAGTCGTAATGACCTTATAAATTAGAGCAGTGCTATTTCTGCTTCAGACACTTGTAGGTCTGCCTTAGTTACCAACAGCAAACATTTCCTGGGTGGCTGTGGGCAAGTTCCTCTGCTAGGGCACTGCCCATCTACATCTTTTTCTGCTGTTGTGTCTGTGAAAGAGATGAATGGTTAGGAAAGGAAGGAGTGAGAAAGAGAAGGAGAGAAAATGTGAGAGGATGGAGAGAATACAATTTTAAGTGGTAGTCTGGAATTCTTTCTAAATCCCCCTCATGTGTAATTTTTGCTTCTTTCAATGCTGACTTGCATTTTCTCTCCAAAAAAAAACGTCATCCGATAGCCCATAACTTTATGTAGCACATATAGATTGTGCCTCACTCACTTAGCTCTGGTAACATTTGGTACTCTGTCTTCTGCAGCTGCTCCTGAGTTCCTGAAATCTATGCCTTATAGGGCTCCTTCCACCTGTCCCCCATCCCCCCCCACCCCACATATACCTGCCACCACAGGGCCGTCCCCCAGGAGTGTTTTCTTGTATTTGATTAGACTTTCATCATCTTTGTCCATCTCCTGTAGCTCTTTCAGGGATTTCTGGGGTGGAGGCTTATAGTTGAGCTTGCTGTCCAGCTCATCGACATCCTCCTCCAGGTGTGCTTCTGGGGCCTTTTCAGTCATTTTGATCTATTTCAGAGAGAGAGAGAGAGAGAGAGAGAATGATAGTCCATTATCCAAAAGTCAGTGGATATGAAAAATGTCTTTGGGCCTTCTGGTAGCACCAACCTTGACCTAACTGACTTCTGTAGTCATCAGTGATTTTCCAGGGCATTTTTCCCCCTAGTTTAATCTCACTACTTTTTATGCAATAAGCATAGAAAGCATTTGGTCTTTTCTCTGACCTTCCTGAATTTCTCTGTACTGTGACCAATGTCTCCTATTCATTGAGTAGAACTGACAAGAATGAAATAGCTCATTTGTGAATAATGTACAAGTGAAACAACATAACACAAGTGATCCCAACTAATGAGCAGATAGCCCCAGTTCAAACAATTCTAGAAATAACCACAGTCCTCTAAATCCAGCCACTACTTTAGTGTCAGAGCTCTTAGCATTGTATAATCTCTGTGATGATGATTTCAAAACACAGGGAGCTAAAGTAATGGTTGGCTTCTTCCCGTTATTGAATTTTTCTCTGAACTCCTGAAATACTTCAAAGGTAAGTCATGCAGCATTGTAGGCCCCCGTGACACCTGCCTGAGGTGTCTGAATGGTTTCCATCCAACACCGCTAATAACTCCCTGAAGGCAGATACCAGGTTCTGTGTTTCTCCTGAATCTCTCATAATAATTGAATAGTTTAGACAATTTATCAACCCCCATTGTTTGATATATTTGGATCTACACCTAAGGATCTTCTGTTCTTTTGAAATGACATAAAATACCAAAAGACTCTTTAAGTTCCTCCAGACAAGATGGTAAAGATTAGCATGTCTTTATTTTACTTTTACCTTTCATTGATCTCTCTTTTTTAGATCCCCTTCCCTTTGAGTATCTCCCTTACCTCACCAGATTGCTAGTGACTTTATGCTCTAAGACCTCACCTGGGCAAATCCTGGAGTCTCCTTCCCTTATCACCTCCACTTATTTGCTATGTGTTAAAATATTGAGGGGGAGATTCTAATAGGATTATTCACCCTTAATTGTTAGTGACTGAATAATAGATTTAAAAATTAATTTGTTTTAACATATGTATAGTCAGAGATTTTCAGAGCAGAAAAGACCCCTAAAGGTGAGATATTCCAACCTGCCATGCAATCATTGAGAAAACTGCAATTTAGAGGTTAAGAGAAATGCCCAAATTTCCATAGCTGGATGAACTGCAGAGTCCTAATAAACTAGAAGAATTTCAGGCCTGTGGCTGGCAGCAATGGAGCTATTTAGGGAAACACGGGAGGGATTTGGGCAAGGAGATAATTTCCTGATTTCCTGTAATCTTCCCCCAAGAGTAAGTGTCTTCCCTGCCTGTGGTTAAAGACTACATTGATCCTAAGTGGCACAACTCTAGACAATATCCAGCACATCTCATCCTGAGTGACTTTGCAAACCTCTGTAAAGTTCCTCAGGGGGTGAAGCTATCTCTGGCCAAAATCAGCTGAGGTTTTGAGTTTCAATGTCTCCATCATTGGCATTAGAAAGGAAAATAATTTGGAAGTGAAATCAAGCAAAAACAATTTTAGCAGAAAAAGAAGAAAAAAAACAGAATAAAAAGAAATGCTATCTCTCAGTGCGTCAATCCTCTTCTAGCAAAATAGCAGGCCAAGCACCATCAGCTTGATCAAGTCTGCAAACAGCATTGCAATGCCCAGGTCTACTTCTCGTGCAGGAAGGAAACATGCAGGCTTGTTCCTATGGCAACTCTTGCCTCAGCTGAAGACTCAGCACCACTCATAGCTAAGCCTCTTGAGAACAGCGTAATAAAGATTGTGACCAGGTCAACTGGTATTCCAAACAACACTCAGGGAAAGTGAATGGACTGCTTGGAAAAATAATAAGGATGCAGTGGGTGGATATTGGAGGTTCTGGGGCATTTGAGGACAATCACTAAGGGGCAGATGAAGAGCAGTCCAGATGAGATTAATCAGGAGAGAGAGGTTCTCCTCTGGTGATATCCAGGACCCTGACAAGATACCCAGAGTGGAAGTCACATGACAAATAGGTGGACAGATCATCAGGAAGCCTTTCTACAGATGAGGATGTCTTGGATCTCTTGGACAGGCCTTTCTGGAATATATTGCTTGGTTCTAACAAGTCACCTGCAGAAGGTAACAACATCACACCCACCCACTAACTAGCTCCAGGTGATTTCCATAACCTGCAGGGAATTACTATTCTGCACCCTGAAATCTCAATTTTGAAAGGAGAATGAGAGAGAGAGAGAGAGAGAGAAGGGGAGAGAAAAAGACAAAGACATGATCTAGGACAGGATTTGACCACATCTGTGTGATCATTGGCAAGTCAATTTATTAGTCTTCTAGATCTTGAGATTTTTATTAGTACTTCTGAGACTTATGTCAATTCTAAATTTCCTTGATTCATTGCAAACAGATAGATAATAATTGCTTCATAAAAATGAAACACAAATTTATTTGAAAGGCGTATAATAGCAGAAGATAACTTGAGATTCTGTATTGCTGCAGTAAAGAGGAGGAAATTCAGGACCACACTGAGATAATGTTAATTATATAGCATGCGAAAAAGAGATATAAAGCCAGATGAGTCCAAACCAGCTCAAATCTGATTAGAAAAAGATAAAAACATAATAATACAGCAAATAAAGAACTAGAAAAACAATTCTCCAGGAAAGCTTCTTTAAAACATAATATTTGATGATCACCACATACTCTCCAAAGTGGAGAAGGAGTTGGAAGATGGACAACTACTATGGACTGATTGATGGTTCTTAATCTTTTTGGAAATTACAGGTCTTTTAAAAAATCTGATGAAAGTCACAATCCTCATAAAAGGACAAAAAGGATATGCCCATGAGATGGTGTATGCAGTCCAGAGACATTACTGGAGTCCAAGTTTAGAAACATGACCTTGAAACTGTGATTTCTTGGAAACATGAAGCAGAGAGTTGAACGTTAAAGAGGAAGCTTGCTTCTTTCGGAAGCCTGGCCAAATCAGCGACCCAACCTAGCTTCCAGGCAAGAATCATGTTTATCAAACCCCAAATGCTGGATATGTAGAAGCAGAAGGAGAAATCAGATAACGTCTGTATTTGAAAGAATATGAACCCAAGCCCGGTTGGGGAGCAAATGTGCCTGGGGTGCAGCTCTTTAGGGGAAGATTTTCATGGTCAATCTAGTTGATTTTGGATAATTATCTCTTCATTGAACTACATCTCATCATGCATGGGTGTTGGCTCTGGCTTTGATACTAATCTGCTGTAACACCTTGAGCAAATAGTTCAACCACTGTGGGTCTTATTCTCCTCTTGAGGTTTGGGGGGTTGGAGCAGACCACCTCTAGGTGTGTTCTTTTTCGAAGCTCTCCACCTGTAGATTTGTCCTGCCCTGCAGCCCTGAGTCAGGGACAGATGAAGAGCAACCCAGATGAGATTAATCGTTAGAGAGAGCTTCAGACATTCAGTTACCTTATTTCACTTGTGTACATAAGAGACTTAGCCAATCTCGGTTTGAATATCTCAAATTTGCGTGAACTCTCCAAAGAAACTGCATTTTTAAAAAAGATTTTATTTATTTATTCATGAGAGACACAGAGAGAGAGGCAGAGACACAGGCAGAGGGAGAAGCAGGCTCCACGCAGGAAGCCCAATTCAGGACTCGATCCCGGGACTCCAGGATCATGTCCTGGGCTGAAGGCTGGCCCTAAGCCGTGGAGCCACCCAGGGTCCCCAGGAACTGCATTTTTAATTCCACAATTCACCTCTGGGAAACCTCAGATTCTGCTGAAGCCTCAGCCATAATGGCTTATGTAGTTAGTAGATAATAATTTCCCAAACTCTGTGTACATACTGAGTCACACACATCAGTCTTCTCTCTTTATCCCCCTCATTTTTCTGTGGGCTATGCCTGTGAAAGGGAGACTAGGCATTTTACAGAAATTCTACAACTACCTTCAAGTATCCAAAGAACACCTGTCTTTATCATTGATGATGATAATTATATTAGTTATCATACACAGTGCTAAATGCTTTCTTGAGGATTATCTCATTGGTCCTTACTACAGTCTCGAGGGTGGGTATTATCATCATTCTCTTACAGGTTAGGAAACTAAAGCTCAGTTAAGTAACTTGCCCAAGCTGACCTGTTGTGTGAGGAGCAGAATTACCATCTGAGCCAGGTTGTCTGGCTTGCAGGTGCTATGTCTGTTGCTCTAGCTGTCTCCAGTAAGAAGTAAAAATGAAATTGTAGAACCCATTAGTCATCTTGGGACCCTATCCTGAGAGTGCCCAGGCAGAGGGAAATGTGCTTCTTTGCAAAACTCTGCAGGCTTTACCGAGACAGAGAGGCATCACATAAAGAGGATTTCAGGGCAACTCTGTCCCGTGTCACCTTGCACAAGTCCCTGAACCTCTCTGCACTCCAGTTTTGCCCTCTGCAAAATGAAATCATTGCATTTGGGTGGTGATACGAGAGCGAAGTGGGGGGGGGGGCTCTGGAGAACCTCCCTTTGGGCTAGTCCAAGGATGATGGCATTGGCTCTTTATTTGTTTTCTGGTCCACAATGTCTGGTTGGTTGTTTCGAATGGGCAGTTTTCTACAAAATGAGTACAGAATAAATAAAGAAGTTTCAGAGTGGTAGGACAAGAAAAAAGAAAAAAAGAAAAAAAAATCATTGCATCAGAAGGATCTCTGAAGCCTCTTCCTACTTCAGTGACTTGAATGCTCCTTAATTTAAAGAAGCCTCTGAAATGAGAAAAGAAAAGAGGAAGTGGAGGTGGGGTTGGGGAGAACCCAGTCCATCTGTGTAGAACTTTCTGGCTGGCCTTTTCTCACCTTCCTCTGCAGCTCACCCACTGTCCTACAAAGAGCAGAGGTGTTTTGTTTCTTTGGAGGTCATTTTGAGTTTGGTTTTTTACACAGTGAAAGTGAAATGGAGAATGAACAATTACATGTTTAACGAGGTTAGTTAGTATGGAATCTGTCAGGCCCCAAAACACATATTTTGTGTGTGTGTGTGTATGTGTGAGTATGTGTGTGTGTTTGGTACTCATTACCTTTGTTTTTTACTTCACAGGTGCCTCCACAGATGAATTTTCACAGCGAAGCCCTCACACACTCATGTTTGCTATGCAGTGAAGCAGTGTAAGAGATAGGCGTGCTGAGATAGGAACTTAATCCTCTCAGGCCCAATTAAAATGCCACATTAAGTTAGGATGGTTACTCATGGCATGACTATGTCGAGCACAAATTGGTGGTTTTGCTTGCAAGTCCAGTGAAATGTCCAAAATACTGAAAGTGAAATACACTTGAAATACACTCTGTCCTGACATTACATTGCAGCAATGTCAGGACAGAGAACACTTGTCTGGTTCATTAATGCAGTTCCAAATAAGCAGAGGGCAAGAAAAGGTGAAACTCTTGAGTTCAGATGAAACAGATCATCTGGTTAATGCAAAGAAAGGTGATCTTCAATGCCTACTAGGATATGGACTTTGAATCCAGTGGCCAGAGATTCAAAATGTGGTTCTGTGTTGACTTATTGCAGGACTGAAGCAAATTATCAGCCACAGTGAGCCCCAGGTTTTCCACCAGTAGTGTGGGAATAATGATCTTGCTTTATGGAGTTGAAGAGTTGGAGAAAACACATGAAAATTTCTCAGACGATCCTGGCAATAGTAGATGTTCAATAAACTACCCATTCTCTTCCTCTGCTCCCTGCCCTGTGGGGCTATCTGTTCTGTTGCACAACTTCTGTGAAGCAAGGTAACTGACGCCCTAGGCACCCAATGCTTGCTCTTGGATCTGCAGTGTTGACAATGTCCACTCCTTCCATCTTAAAAATAGAATTTGTTTCTTTGAGGAGTACGGAAGAGACAAGAAGTTCTGGGAATTGCCAGGATTGTTTATTAACTGAATCAACCTTAGAATGGGACTGTCACTTTATATTTCTTTTAAAAGCTCCCATATGAACAATTTAATTTTAGATTCTATTTATTGCTCCCTTTTATAATTGAAGCCAGAGTTCACTCTGTGGATGATGAGAAATGATAAAAGACACAGGCACAGCCAGTGGACAGAATTTCCTTTGGCCCTGCAGAGATTTAACCCATGTTCCAAAGTGGCCTGATTATGCATCTAGATGTATTGGTCATGAATATGAGATAGAAAAAGGGAGATGAGAGAGAGACAGAGAAATATGTAAGTACCAGAAGTAGGGGGATTTCCATCAGAGAAGTACCTATGCAAACATCAGCATTCTCTGTCACCCTGTCACATCCTCTCCCTGCTGACTAGGATACATCTCATTTTCTCCAAACCTGGGGCTGCAGCTCTAGAAGAGGCCATGGAGAGTTGGGCCATCCCTGAAGGACTGCTGACATGGTAGAGCCAGTCAAGGATTTGGGTCTGCTTTGCTGCCTGCCTGGTGATTTAGCTTATTTGGGGAATCCAAGTTTACCCCTTGGGGCACCAGAAGCTGTCTTGGTCCTAGAGTCCTCCATGGTTTCTGAGTATGTCTTAGCAACATAGAAGGATTGGTGACTCCTGGGTTCCTCAGTGCTGCTCTCTACCATCTTATCCCTATGGAGAACATCTGAAATAGTAAAGCTGAATGAGGAGAACCAACTTGGTGTCTGAGAGGACAGTGTCTTGTTAGATACAATAAACATTAAAATCAATCATGGAGACACCTGGGTGGCTCAGTGGTTGAGCATCTGCCTTCCCCTCAGGGTGGGATCCTGGGGTCCTGGGATTGAGTCCCGCATCGGGCTCTCTGAAGGGAACCTGCTGCTCCCTCTCCCTATGTCTCTGCCTCTCTCTCTTTCTCTGTGTGTGTTTCTTATGAATAAATAAATAAAAATTAAAAAAATCAATCCAGAGAAGGGTACAGATTATTAGAAGCAGAATTCTTTAACATTTCCCTCTGTGAGAGAAATGATACACTCTTTCTCCCCTGGATATTCACAGGATACTCTCCCAACCCCAACTCCTATGCAAAAGGAAGGAGAACTCAGTGGACCCATTCAATTTGGCCGAGCATCTACCCTGTGAAGTTATTTACTATGCTCAGGATTCTCACAAATCTTTCTTTCAAATAATCCTTGATGGCAACTGCATCAAGTCAGCCATTATTGGGCAAAAGACTGTCCTGCCATAATTCCATACAGTCACTGAAGTTTTAAATCAAGTATGAAAATAAGTAAAGACATTATCACTTATGCTGAGAATATCAGCCCCTTTTAGAAAGCTCAAGTGAATTTTTACTAGCTCTGGCTATGGAAACCACAGCCCAGAGCTATTCGATCAGTGCTCACACAAGGGATGAACATTGAAGTTGTGGGAGCAACATGAGAGTCATCCCTAGGTATGCCAGTGGGGACTTTAATCCAGGGTCCTGGACAGCGCAATGCTGCCTACGAAAAAGGATGCCCAGAATGTGGGGTTAAAGAAAATTCCCCCCCAAGGGACATTTCCTAAAATGTCCTTCTAAGGCATTGTAGCTATTGGTTCTTCCTCTTTTTTTTTTTTTTTCCTGTGACTTTAGTCAAATAATTTAACACTTACTATCCTCTCAGGATTCAAATTTGAAAGTTTCTACCACCAGGCTTGACAAAGAAAAGGCACTTAACAGATGTTGGTTCTCTTCCTCTATCTGCCTAGTTTGTAGTCTCTGGGGCTTCTCTCTTCCTGCTAGCTGAAATCTGTAATATATCATGTTCCCATAAATTGGCCCAAGCCAATCTTTCCATCAGAATGACTCTGCTTGCTGAGCTTCCACTGAAAACCAAACCTCAATGTTGCTCCCAGCATACTTCCCTGGGGACAAATTCATGCTCTCCCAAACAAGGAAGAACTAAATCCCAGTTTCTGGAACATGCCAGTCAGTTTTTGCTCATCTGTAACATGGTTATTTCACGTGTGCTGGGTCTGGGCGGCACGAATGGAGAATGAACCCTTCTCTCAGACCTCTACACCTCTCACGAAAGAGTAAGATGATCTTATTACTACGCTTATGTCATGTTTGGATTGGGGAAGGATATTTTCTTGTAACCTTAACGAAACAAAGCAGTGGCAAACATCAGTGATGTCTGCCTGTGGCCAAACCTCTTGATTTCCCTGGCTCCTTCAGTCCTGCAGGGAGGACCCAACATGTTAGCCCTGATACCAGTGGCTTCACAGGAAAGGGTGACTCTGGGACCTCTCTGGGAGAGCAGTCAGCCTTCCTTGCTTGACCTTGAAGGAAGGAACAGCCCGGGGTTTATCAGACCCAGGTCACAAGTAACCCTATGTCTAGAGTTTAATGACACACCAGGTTGATAAAACGTGCTGACGGGAGCATCCTCTACAGGGAAGAAAGAATTTCAGATCATGCCTAAAGCGCTTCTAATGGTCACCAAATTCAGTCCTTTACGTTTTGAAGGCTCAGGGATCAGGTGTCCTAGCGGGGCTAACTGGATGTAGAACCCATCTCTTAATAAATTATTTGGTGTCTTCTATATTTGCTTTTAGTTCTCTCAGATGTAAAGAGCTATTATTATTTATATTATTATTAGTATTATTATTATTAACCTTTTTTTTTTAAAGCAACAACAGCAACTACCTTTCTGCCCATCTGACCGCAGGGATTTACTAAGTGGCCTTTGTTAATGGTAGAAATCAATCCCTCTATGACTGATGAGTAAATAACACTGTCCTACCATTCCTCCCCCTTGATGGTTAAACCCCACAGTACCCTAAGGGAAGCTTTCCTTATGCATTTCTCCTATATCACCAGAAAAATTCTTTAGTGAAAAACAGTTTTATGCTTGACAGCTTTGAGTCTTTATCTTTTTTCTTTTCAATCAGTCTCTTTTCTCTTTACATCTACCTAAAAACAGGAAACCACATATCTCCACCCCAGCAGCAACCCCTCATCTACTAGCATGTTCCACACCAGTGTGGGTCTACAGTCTTTTTGCTTCTGAATTTGGCTGGATGCCCACTCCTACCTTGTAGGAAACCCCTCCGGGCACTGCCCAGTAATTGCACTCATAGTCCTTTTTCCAGACACTCAGGATCTCTTTCCCAGGACTGCAGGGCACACCCTCCTCTCCCTCACTGAGCTCTCTCCCCTGAGTCATTGCTAAGATTCCCTGCTCTGACTTCCCCTTCTCTGCAGAACTGTACTTTCTTATCATAAAGTTTGTTTCAGAGATAATCTAAAGAAAGTAAGCTGGAGAGGGTCCTAGGCTAGCTGAGAGCTTGCCTCCCTTTCTCCCTGTGCCCGCCTATAGCCTCCCCAACCTCGACCTCGAGGTATTTCAACTTACATTCAGTGGCTCACAGCTCTCTGGGGTGCCTCTGTCTCTCACTCTGCCTTCTGAGTACTGGCAGTTAGAACAGGAAGGAAGTTAGTGAGGAAAAAAAATGTTTTAAACCTACTAGAAGAGGAAACCCTGGGCTGTCTCAAATCCTGTTCCTTTGCACTGCGTATCTCTTGATCAGTCAACTGAACAGTGTTCTTGTCAATTAATGGCACATGTCGGAACACGACTGCCCATATGAGTGTGGACACAGACATGCATGAGTGTTCATGCAAGGGGATTGAGGCCATAACCTTTGAGTGCTATGGATAATTGTGTGGATATGTCTAAAAATCGAGTCATTGCTGTGCATAAGCTTACTGAGGCAAGTAGCCTAAAACCAGTAGCAATAGATTCACATCAGCTTTACTTCATACCACTGACTTCTGTTCCTATCTGGTCTCTGCCAGCTTTCTTACCAGCCAGATATCTTGAAAGTTTGCTGGCAGCGAATGCAGAGTGGCAAGGAATTACAAATGTTAACTGTGTTTACGTGGCCTTAAACTTAAAAAAATTGCCCTCAAATAGGTTTTTGGTTTTGCTAGTTATAATTTCAAAATGTAGCTTTTTACTGCAGCACAATCAAATGTTACTTGCTGTAGTTTTCACTAATTTATTTAATTAATAAAAAAGTAAGGCACTGCTTTTGATTAAACCTAGGAATGCGGATTACAAAATAGCTTAAAACTTCATTTAATTCATAGTCTTCTAACTCAGAATATGTGGTAATTTAACAAGTACTAAAATGGACTTCATACCATATTTAAGGAAATGGTTTGTGAAGTAATTTAAATGGGAACAAGTTGCCATATTTAAACCATTTAAAGGATCATTGTTTAAACATTGAAGCCACATTTATTCCATACACTACGGATGCTGCTGTCAATAAAAAATGCTTATTTATGCTAACATTTCAATATTCAATATTTACATTGTTTCAATATGTGTAGAGCTGACTAATAAAGCAAGTATATTTGGAGAAATTGGCATTTATTTTGCTGTCGTTTAAACATGGTGCATTTTGTTCCACTTATTTTGTAAATTGAGGCTACCAGATAGATTGTTATCTTTAGTCACCGGAACCGAAACAGTCAAGATGGTGGTCATTTGGTGGGAGAAAAAAATATTAATATAGAAAAATAGAAAAAGGAAAACAGTATATAATTAAAATTAGCAAAAGTACTGAAAACCGAATACAAACTTAGTTTGTAAATTTCAAAATGATATGGATAGAAACTAGCCCTTGAAAGTATCTGACTGAATTATAAATCGAAGCAAATATTAATTCACATGGAAGAGAGTAAATTTTGTAGCTCAGTACTCTCAAGAGGGGACACATTTCTTCTTTCAATAATATTTGTGGAGCACCTTACCACCCCCCCCCCCCCGCCAGCTACTGTTGTAAGTACCAGTGAAACAGCAGTAGACACCAGACAAACTCTCTGTTCTCTTGTGGAAATTATGTTCTAGGGGTGACAGATAATTAAAAAATAACCCAGATAGAATAAATTATTTAGAACAAGAAGGATTTAAAAATTGGGAATGGTAGATTCATAGTCTACATGCCACTCCCTATTTCTCACGTTATTAAGGAAGACAGAACTAGTCAAACAGGGTTTTTTTGTGTGTGCAGTGTGTGTGTATTTAATGGGGTGGGAGACAGCATTCATAACTTTCAGCAAATTCTCAGTCCATTATCTCAAAAGGATTAAGAATTGCTAATTTAAAGCCCTTTCTTGATGATATAGCAATGGGCTTTCAGTAGCTTAGAGGACAACTGTCATGTTTTCCTAAAATACCTCCTGACGTCACTTCAGGGCAGGGATCTCTCTGAAATTCCCATTTCTCATTTTTCATAGTTCACTATTGACCTGTGTTTATCAGTTGGGAAAAGAGGCAAAGAGACTCTTTGAAGAGGCCTACCATGGGAGGCGTTCTCCCTCGAGCAGTAAGGATGCTCTTCCTTTAAGGATCTTAGCTGCTACCAAATGAAATCAACAGGACTTGGAAACCTGCTTAAGAATTTCCAGAAAAATGACCAAACCGGGCAGCCCGGGTGGCTCAGCGGTTTAGCGCTGCCTTTGGCCCAGGTGTGATCCTGGAGACCCGGGATCGACTCCCACGTTGGGCTCCCTGCATGGGATGGGGGTTGGGCTCCCTGCATGGAGCCTGCTTCTGTCTCTCTCTCTCTCTGTTTCTGTGTCTCTCATGAATAAATAAATAAAAAATCTTTTAAAAAATTACCAAACCATTAAAGTATTTTCCATCTTTTCTTTGTTGTTACAAGCATATGACTGAAAGGTAAATTCTAGACAAATCTTCCATGGGTCATGAGCCTCAAAAAGTGGCAAAAGGCTACGGCAGACTGTTAAAACTGTTAAAACTTTCTCTTTTTTGCACAGACCTATTTCTTTGTGGCTCCATGTTGAGACAATAAATTCTCAGAGATGACTTTCAACCCTGAAAGCTGTCCATTCAGAAATGTGTCCACAAGGCACTGTTAGCAGGCTGGCTAGGGGGCGGAAGTGGGGCATTGCAGTTAGATGGATGTCCTGGCTCTGTGTCTTCCCATCAATGTATCTCCGGCCATGGTTTCGTTTCTTCAAGCCTCAGTTTACCCACCTGTAAAAGAGGAATGATATCAAAATCCAACATTGCAGGAAGTGTTGGAAATAATGTGTGAGGAAGCATCCAGCAGGGTGCGTACTATAGAGTAACTGCTCAATACTCAATAAATGATTGAGGCTAAAAAAATCATCACCATCATCATTTCCACATTACATTTTGATGCTTATTATTGCAGACTACATATGAGATTGACTGGGAGAGAGTCTTTTTCATCTAAGTGCTCACCATCAGCCAACACACATCTATTTCGTATATATTACCTTCTTCTTCTTTGAAGATTTCCAGCTTTGATCTTATCCTAGATCCTAGATTATATTTTTTTCTGAATTAGAGTGTGAACTGTTTATACAATTTAATTTAGGACTTTGCTTTGTGTTAAGTAATTATTTTCTGAATAGTAGAGTTATTTCTACATCAAAATATAAAATGTGTAAGGAAGGGGCTGTGTCTTACATGTCTTGTATTATGTAGAATGGCTATCATAATATTTACCTGAATTATGCAAAAAACTGAGCAAAGTTCCTTAGTAGATATGTATCTTTCTAAATTAGATAGAAATACCTACATTCTACACTCCTGCTCCTTTTCTTTCCTCTGGTTAGAGTGTTGCCTTGGGGAAGAACAAATATGAATGTGAGTATAGTCATGTGTCCATAGGAGTCACGGAGACCAATCTGTATTCTGCAGGGGCTCATGGCCTTGGTATAAAGATTCATTTCCAAATTCAACAAGTCCTTAAGAATTCCCAGCTATATCCCAGCAACTGTGCATAGCAGCAGAGATAAACCCACTCCTAAGTCACAGTCCTAGATCTTTTGTTGCTAATAATGTAATGAGAAAGACAGAAATAAACAAATTAATTTTGGGGGGTGAGCTTGGGAAAAGAAATGTACACAGTGTATTATGAGAGAAGTTAGCAAGGACATCAAGGAATACATCTTGGAGGAAGTGACTACAGTGCCAAGTCTACCAAGTGAGTAGACATTGGGTACTTGACATGGGAAGTGTTGGAAGTGGAGGAGAAGGCATTTGAGGAAAGGGAAACCGTGAGAAAGGTGTGGCATCCTAAAATGTATGTGCGGGAATTATAAAGAAGCAGCTCGAGGTTGCTGGACTTCAAAATGAACATCATATAATGATGATAAATGTGCCTGGAGTGGGGCAGGTGGAGGGTCACATCCTAATGGACCTCTTATGCTATGCGAATAAGGAACTTGGTCTTGATCCTGCCAGTGATGGAGAACCACAAAAAAATAAAGGAGTCCCCTGAACAGTTTTGTGTTTTACCCTGTAGTTTTCTCTGGTAGCTGTGTTGATGGGTTTGATGGGAACAAAACCAGGTTGGAGACTATTTAAGCCTTAACTAAAGTACTCACAGTGGGAATAGACAGAGGTGGTCAGGTGCAAGAAATACTTAGGTGACATTGGCATGACTTGGTCTTTGGAGGGATGTGAAGGATGATGATGAAGAGGGACAAGGACTTACAGGTTTCTTTCAAGAATGACAGGGTTCTTGGTGGTACTATCAATTGATATAGAAAAGAAAAAAGAAAAATCAGATGTGTTGGGGGAGATTATGACTTGAGTTTGGACATGTTGAATTTGAAAACAACTGTGCCATGGATGCCTGGGTGGCTCAGTGGTTGAATGTCTGTCTTTGGTTCAGGTCATGATCCTGGGGTCCTGGGATCGAGTTCCACATGGGGCTCCCCGCAGGCGGCCTACTTCTCCCTCTGGCTATGTCTCTGCCTCTCTTTCTGTGTTTCTCATGAATAAATAAATAAAATCTTAAGAGAAAAAAGAAAACAACTGTACCATTTCAACTGTACTTTTTCTATAGACAGAAAGATATATAAGCCTAGATTTCAACTGTAGACTAATGATTCATACTTCATCAGGCTATGGATAGTGGTTTCAACCAAGTTACCCAAAGTGTGGTCTGTGGATCAGCAGATGGGCATCATCCAGGAATTTGTTAGAAATGCAAATTATTAGGCCAAATCCAGACCCATGATATCAGAATCTCTAGGGTTGGAGCCAGGAATCTGTTTTAAAAAACTCTGCAGGTAAATTGTGACATTTGAGAAACACCGGTTTAAACCATAGAAATGGATAAGACAATGCTGAGAAAGTATAAAAAGAAAAGTTGGCCACATCTAGGAATATCCTGTTTTATGCAAACTCTGCTTTCAGTATATAACCTGCTGGCTACTTTTCATCTCCTCTGCTAACAGCCTAGCTGTACTTCATCATGCCTCCGGTGGACTTTTAAGATAGCTTCCTTGTATTTTTTCCACTTCCATAACAGCCTAATGCTTTATTCTCAGAGTAGCCAGAGTAAGAAGCACACTCATGACTAGATCATTCCTTCCATCTGAAACTTCTAGGGACCTCTTACCCATTTGCAATAAAATGGAAGCACTTACCATGGTCTGCAGGTTTGCTCATTGTGGTGAGCCGTCTCCAAGATGGCCCCAATGATCCTGGTTATCATCCTTGATCACGTTGTATCAGGCTTGGTCTGTGTGACCAATAGAGCATGGCAAAAGTGATGCTACAATCAGTTTTGAAGCTATGTTATAAAAGACATTGTACTTTCTTTCTTGATCTCTTAGATCATTTGTTCTGGGGGAAGCTAGGTGCCGTGTCATAAGGATACTGAAGTGACATGTGAGTGACATATAGAGTGATCTACATGGTGAGAAACTGGGGATTTCTGCTGACAGCCATACGAGTGAGCTATGTGGGAAGTGAATCTTCCAGCTCCAGATGACTGCAGTCCCAGCAGCCTGACTCCCCCTCATGAAAGACAGCGCAGGAACCCCCCAGTTACACTACTCCTGAATAGACCTTCAGAAACCATGAAATATAATAAATTTTTATTGTTATGAGCTGCCAAATTCTGAGGTAATTTTTATGTTATTAGATAACTCATGCTCTCATGATCTGGCCCCTTGCACCACTCCAGACTCCTCTTTTCTCCATTCTAGTCTCCTGCTCCCTTGATAATCGTTACATGAGAAGTGAGTTCCCATTTCAGGAGTTATTCTCTCTGAGGAATGCTCTTCTTCCAGATAGCCTTACCTGATTCATTTCCTCATTGCGGTTTTAATTTACATTTCCCTAATGGATGATTACGGTGAACATCTATTTATGTGCTTATTGCCATCTGTATAATTATCAGTGAAATGTTTATTTGTATTTTTTGTCCATTTTCTAATTAGCACGTTTGCCTTTTTAATATTGAGTTTTGACAGTTCTTTGTATATTCTAGATGTAAATCCTTTGTTGGATGTGTAATTTGCAAATATTTGCTCCCAGCATGAAGTTTGTTTTTTTTATTCTCTTAAAAGAGTTTTTCAAAGAACAAAAGTTGTAATTTCTTTCTTTCTTTCTCTTTCTTTCTTTCTTTCTTTCTTTCTTTCTTTCTTTCTTTCTTTCTTTCTTTCTTTCTTTTTCTTTTGGAGTTCAATTTGCCAACATATAGCATATCACCCAGTACTCATCCCATCAAGTGCCCCCCTCAGAAAAGTTTTAATTTCGATGAGGCCAAATACATTAGATTTTCCCGTTAAGTACATTTGCTGGCAAGTCTAAGACCTCATTGCTTATTACAAGGCCCTGAAAATTTTCTCCTATTTCTTTTCTAAATCTTTATAGATTTACATTGTACATGTAAGTCTGTGATACACATTGAACTAGTTTTTATACAAGGTGTGGCAGTTAGGTGTGGAATTTTAGGTGCTTAAAGTGTGAAATTTAGGTTAAAATTCACTGTTTTTGTTTGTTTCCTTATGGATGTCCATGGATAAAGTGTCAATGCTCAGCACCATTTGTCCAGGACTTAGACGTTCATTCTCCAGCACCATTTGTTGAACAGAGTTTCCTCCTTCCATTGAGTTGCTTTTGCACCTTTATCAAAAATTAATTGGGTATGTTTGTGTAGGTATACACTTGTGTTCTTTACTGTTCCACTGATCTGTGTATCTATCACTCTGTCCATACCACATTGTCTTGACTACTGTAGCTATATAGTAAGCCTTAACAATAGGAAGAGTGATTCCTTCCCACCCTACTTTCTTCTTTTTCAAAATTGGTCTTGGCTATAAATTTTGGAATAAATTTATCTGTGTCTATTGAAAGCTTTGCTGAGATTTTGAAAGGAATTGCAATAAAAAGAGATCAATTTAGTGAGAATTGACGTCTTTACTATGTTGAGTTTTCTCATCCATAAGCATGGTATGTTTTTTCAACTATTTAGGTTGTTTTGAGTTCTTTTAAATTAGATTTTGTAGTTTTTAATCATACGAATCTTGTGCATGCTTTGTTAGATTTATACCTAAGCTTTCATTTTCTTTAGAGCAATTGTGAATTATGTTACTTTTTAAATGTCAGTTTCCATTTATTCATTGTTACATATAAATGCAATAGATTTTTCTATATTAATTTAGTATGCTTCTGGGATGTCTGGGTGGCTCAGCGGTTGAGCATCCGCCTTTGGCTCAGGGTGTGATTCCAGTTTACGGACTGAGTCTCACATCAGGATCCCTGTGAGGAGCCTGCTTCTCCCTCTGCCTATGTCTCTGCCTTTCTCTGTGTCTCTGATGAATAAATAAATAAAATCTTAAAAAATTATAGGCTTCAACATTACTGAACTCACTTATTAGTTTATAGGATAGTTTTAAAATGCAGATTCCTTAGGATTTTCTATGTAAACAATCATGTCATTTGTAAATAGAAACAGCCTCATTTCTTCATTTCCTAACTATATTCTTTGTATTTTTTCATTCCTGATTGCATTGGCCAGACCTTTCAGTATCACGTTGAAGAAAGGTGATGAGAGCATACATCCTTGACTTGTCCCTGATCTTAGAGAAAAAAACATTCAATCTTTCACAAATAATATGAGGTTAGTTGTAGGATTTTTTTTTAAGATGGTCTTTATGAGTTCCCTTCTATTTATAGTTTCCTGGGAGTCATCGTAAATGGGTACTAGGTTATGCCAAATGCATTTTTTGTGCATTTGTGTCAATTGATATGATTGTATGATTTTTCTTCTTTAAACTGTTGCTGTAGCACATTATGTCAATTGATTAGGCTTTAAATAGTCTTGCATACATGGAATAAATTTCACTTGGTCATGGTGCATTATTTTTATATAGTCCCGTATTTGACTTGCTATTATTTTGTTAAGGATTTTTACAGCTAAATTCTTGAGAAAGATTGATCAGTATTTTTCCTTTTTACTCTCTTTGGTTTTAGTGTTAAAAAGTCTTATGAAGGTAAAACTGGCCTCATGAAATTAGCTGAGAACTATTCCCTCTTCCCTATTTTCTGAAAGAGAGTATTGTATTACTATTTAATAAGTTATTTCTTTCAAGATTAACAATGTTGTCCTGGAAAATGCATAAATATGATGGGGTATTAAGAGAAGATAGGGACAATCTTGTATCTTCCTTCTTCACATTTAGGGTATTCCTCTCTGGAATCTGCTGTGTATTAATCACAGTGGGAATCTCAGTTGAGGAGGATCCAAATGCAGAGGAAATGTATCTTTGATGTGTGTCTTCCTACTCAAAGATATTTTAAGTAACACTAAAGAAGGATTAGAGATTAGTGCTTGTGTAAGGAGCTTGTAGGACAGCTAAAATTTTAATTACTTTTAATTACTAAGTAAGTGCCCTTTAACTCTCTTTCTGTATATGACTAATGATACTTTCCCATCTGTCAGAAAATATCAAGAACCAAGGATTATTGAGCTATGGAACGTAATTTTTTACAGTATTTTTATGATATTTAGGTTTTTTTTTTAAAAAAAGATTTTGTTTATTCATGCGAGACACTCAGAGAGAAGCAAAGTCATAGGCAGAGGGAGAAACAGGCTCCCTGTGGGGAACCTGATGCCTGACTCAATCCTAGGACCCTGGGATCAAGACCTCAGCCAAAGGCAGATGCTCAACCACTGAGCCACCCAGGTGCTTCTGATATTTAGCTTTTAAATTTGCAAACTCATTCTCATTCTCTGTAGTGTGCTGTTCTATGTGTTTTGACAAATGCATGGAGTTGTAGATTCACCACTATAATCAAGATACAGAGTAATTCCATTACCCTTTAAAATCTACTGCATTGTCCCTTTCATGCCATCAACTTTTCTCAATCCCTGGCAGCCACCTATTAGTTCTGCAACCTTATAGTTTTGCTTTTTCTGAATGTCATTAATGAAATCAGACAGCATAGAGCCATTCAACTCTGGATTCTTTCACTTTGTAAAAGGTGCTTCATATTCATTGATGTCATTACATATACCAATAATTCTTCTTTTCCAAGCAAAGATTTCTTGTCTTTGAAAATTTAGAGTATCCAGACAGCCAAGGTTCTTCCAGAGAAATTTCTTGGTCATCAATCACCTTGTTTAGAGCCATGTGACCCCATTACCTGGTTGATAAGATCAGAGATAGATAACTGATCAAAAGCCAGCCATGATGAGTCTAGCCAATGATCAATGAAGTAACCTAGGAGAATTGTTCTGTGTCATGGAGGCAGTATGTATTTACTGCTGATTGGCCAGGGTACTCAAACCTTCTAAGACTCAGCAGCAGCAGCAGCAGCAGTAGTAGAGGAACAGGTAGAAAGAACAGCCTTGGAACAGAGAACAATGGATACAGTTCCTGAAGATACAAAATGACCAGATCTTTAGAACTTCACAGTGTCTTGAACAGTGTTTCAGTTTCCATAAGGCCCTGCTGATGTGATTGAATTTCCTGTCTTCCACACTTCCCTTTGTATCCCACACTTTCTCTTTTTTTGTTGTTCTTTCTTCCTATATGTTCAATATTTTCCTTTTTCCCTAATATGTCCTTTCTGTTTAAAGAGATTCCTTTATCATTCCTTTAGTGTAGGTCTTCTGGTGATAGATTGTCTTAGTCTTTCTTTATTAAGATGCTTTTTCTCCCCTTTTCATTCCTGAAGGATAAATTCACAGACAGAGGCGATAGTTCTATGATCAGGACTTGAAAAATATTGTGCTACTTTCTTCTGGCCCTCTGGTTTCTGATGAGAAATCTTCTGTCATTCTATGTTTTCACCTCTAGGTAAGGTGATATACATATATTTTTTGATTGTTTTCAAAATTTGTTTTGTCTTTAGTTTTGTGGTTTGATTATGATGTGCTTTGGCATAGATTTCTTTGGATTTATCCCATTGGGGTTTGATAGCTTCTTGATTCCGTAGGCTTATGCTTTTCATCAAATTTAGGAAATTTTCAGCCATTATTTTTTCAAGTACTTGTTTTAGCCTCATCTTTCTCTTCTGTCCTGCAACTCTAATGATGTGAATATTAGATCTTTTAGTTTCCGAGGTCTCTGAGCTGCTTCCCCCTCCTCCTCCTCCTCCTCCTCTTCTTATTTTTTCTTCTTCTTCTCTATTTATTTTCTCTCTTTTGATCAGATGGGATAATTTCTATTGTTCTAGCTTCAAGTTCACTGATTCTTTCTTTTGTCTTCTCTTTTCTGTTGTCAAGCCCATCCAATGAATTTTTATGCTGATAATTGCATTTTTCAGCTCTAAAATTTTCATTTTGTTCTTCTTTAGGTACCTTGTTACTGTTGAATAGTGGTGACAATTCGGATTCCCCACATGGGCCCCTTAACACCATTCTAGTAGGAAGGAAGACGGTGCCTTATTATCACTGGTTGTAGATGAAAGTCTAAGATCTCCAGGTGGCCTTCTCTGATACTACTCGGGGGGGTGGAGCAGGGTTACATAAGTATAGCTGGACCAGGATGGAAGTCTCTTTACTCAACCTGTGCTGATGAGGTTGATGTGGCCATTTTTTTTCCCCTCCATAATATTGTATTTGTTGATGTTGGATTTATTTCCATGGCATAGGATAATTTTTGTCTAATTGTTTTTTGCCTAACTAGAATACTTCTTTTCTGGTCATTTGTCTACAAAGAGTAGGTTTTTTTGAGAAGATTTTTTTTTTTTTTTGTCTGCTCCTGTTTGTGTTTCTGGGTTGCTGTCTCTCTTGCCTCTAGTTCAGAATATACAAAATAAAAAGAGAACTCAAGGAATTTACTGCCACATTATTCCTAAGGCCCTAAATTCCCTATTTGGTCTCTCTTTTTCTCTTGACCTTTTAAAATACTCTTGTGTTTGTTCTATGTATAATATCTAGGAATTTTAGCTGTACTTTGCAGGAGAAATGGGGGGAGGAGTATATCTGTTCCATCTTGGCTCAGAGCTGGATGGAAAATAAATTTTTAAGTCTTTAAAGCAATTTAAGAATTTTATAATCATAAATCCTTGAGAGCTAAATTAGAACCACTTTAGAAGAGTTTTTCAAACTATATAGTTGGTCATATATCACACTCCTCACTCTCCATTCTTCTGGGTCTCCATTTTGCCGGGAGGGCAAAGAGTCACAGTACAACAACCCTCCCCCTTCCTCCAAAATTGAGAATCACTGGTTACAAATCCTGCTACTGATCAATGTGGTTTATCTTTCTCAAGTGTTTTGGGATGGAAAAAATTGAGAACCTTGGCACATTATGACATATGACATGAAGAAATTGAAACTTGAAGAAGGGGCAATCTTGTCACACAGCAGAGATGTGGTGAAACTAAGCTTGCACGTGAATCTACAGTGGTACTATGCCAACAAATTATGTTGGTACCTTGTTAAAATGCAGCTTCTGGTTCAGTTAAGTCTGGAGCAGTGCCTGATGTCCTGTATTTCTAACAAATGCCCAAGTGGTGTGGCTGCTGTTACACTTTGAGTAGCAACACTCTAGAACATTCAGCTTATTTTTCTTTTCACTATCTGCATGAATTGCAGTTGTTTAACAAAGAAATACAGAATGGGTGGGTTTCACAGATAAGAATCTCAATATCGGATCCCTGGGTGGCGGAGCGGTTTGGCGCCTGCCTTTGGCCCAGGGCGCGATCCTGGAGACCCGGGATCGAATCCCACATCAGGCTCCCGGTGCATGGAGCCTGCTTCTCCCTCTGCCTGTGTCTCTGCCTCTCTCTCTCTCTCTCTCTCTCTCTGTGACTATCATAAATAAATAAAAAAATTAAAAAAAAAAGAATCTCAATATCTATGTGCCTGGTGTGTAAGAATAGAGGAAGGTCTGAATGGTAATGGAGACACAGATGTGGGAGTAGAAAGACTCATTCAAACACCAAACACTCTGCTGGCTCTGCAATGCATTTGCTGCTTCAAAACTCCTCTAATTTTGGTGAAGACCAAAGGAAAGCTTATCAAAAAAACCCCATAAGCTGTTGAGCAGCCCATGTAATCTGCTTGGGGCTGTCAGTTAAGAATCTTTCCCCTCCTGGGAAGGATAAATTGACCTTCTCTCTATATAATCTTATGGAGTACAATTCTCCAACAGGTAACAATTTAGGGAATGCACATTACAATTCACTAACAAGGCATGAGAGAGATCAGCAACACATGCATCTTGGTCTATTCTGCTTTGCTGTTGTATAATAGAAAGGAAGCAGAATATGCAGAGCGTTCCAAGATTTGGGCCTTGGTCCTGGCTTCACTACTAACTTATTATATGCAGTTGAATAAATCACATCATTTCTCTATGATAAATTTGTCAAAAGAACTTACTGATACTAGCATATGAGCTAAGGTCTATATATAGTGTTGTACAAGTTAATACTAGTGGCTCAATATAACCGAAAAACTGAAGTCAAGTGTGCCAATGAATTGGTTTGTAGCCTGAGCCTCATACTCTGAAGCCTTTGATATTGAAGATCCAGCAATCAATTTTCAAATAAATGGCATCAGTTATTAGTTATCAGCTACCACTTGGGCTTTTTCTCTGTCAAGTATCACTGCATTTTGTGTCATTTTTGGTTTGTGGTTCTATCTTACTGAGGAAATGTATACATTACCTGTTAGGGAGAGATATCGTATACTTTTCAATGTCATTGCTCACATGATTAGCATCCCAGTGTCTCCACTGCAGCAAGGGACATTATGATTCACTCCCTTCTTCTCAGTTACCTAGAGTCTTATAATAATTATGACATGATGTGTGTGTGGTGGGGATTGATTTATGATTGGGTGTGTGTGTGTCAGAGAAAGGGAAAAAATGAGGGGTAGCAAGTACTAACAGTGGGAATGGAGGAGCACAAGAGATATTGAATCACAAATTATGAATATGTCCCTGGATATCAACACTTTGTGTGTGTTTGTGGATTTAATACCTACTTATTGACAGGAGAGAGCCCAAGTCAGTTTCGCGAGAGTATTCAATCATCAGAAAATTCCTAAGCCTGTCCCAGTCTAACCCCTTATTCTTCCAACTTCTTTGCACCTGGGTTGGTGCTTTAATCTCATAAGAGTGGGATTAAGAAGCATGTGGGTATTACAGGGAGATAAATCAGGACGCAAAGGTCCTTTATTCATCTGCTGTGAAGAGGGCAACTAGACAGTTTATAGGAGCAACATTCAACTCTGTGAGTATTTCTCAACTTCTGATGTTTAAGAAAGGCTTTGTGGGTGGTGAAGGGTTGATGTGGCTCTAAAATAAAGAGATGGAAGAAGAGAACTTTGAATCTGAGCCTGGACTGGGGCCAGGAATGAAACTAGGGAAAACATGAAGGAAGTACACCACAATGGCCTTATAATATCATGCAGCAGGCTAATAAGTGAAACTTGATTATTACAAGGTCGCTGCAAAAATTTATTACTAAATTCATTTTGAAAGAACTCCAAACTGATTCCTTCCTTTTTGTGGCTCCCAGTTTTCTGGGAAAGGAGGGATGTGGGGCATTAAATGACCACAGAACAAACAGTTCTTTACACCCAAGACGTGCTAAAAAAGACCAAAACACAAGAGGAAGACATGAAAGAGTGAGGATAAGGAGAAACAGAGTCAAGAGCCAGCCAGGAATAACCTCAATGCAGTACAGATGGCTTAGCCTTCTTCCTCTAAGGTCAAAGTATTTGTTTGTTCCAATCTGAAGGAAAGTACTCACTGGACTTTTGTTCTTGTCTTTTCATGGCTTTGGTTTGAGTCTTCCTTGGCTCTCCAAATTATTTGATTTTCTCTGCTTCAGCAGGACCCTGGTAACATTTAGGGACAACTCCACCAGTGCAAAGAGAGCACTTCTACATCTATCTCCTCCTGACCCCTCTTTCCCTTAGTCCTTCAACAATAGAATTGTCTATTTGCTTATATCTTTTCCAAGAAAGAAAGAAAGACCTGGAAGTCTGGGATGATGATAGCAGCATCAGAGATCTGAGTCAAGAACCTTCTGAAATCGCTCTTCCTTAGCTGGGATTTATGGATGATCATCCTCTGTAGCTTTCTACAACTGAACTCTGCTGCCTTGGGTCCAAGGTGACACTAACCTTGGTTCCTCATAAAACCATGCCTTGACATATTACTTTGCTGCATCCACTTCTTTCTGTAGGACAACAGTTCATAGTCTCCAAAAGGGGAAGGGCTAATATTGCTTTAAAAAGAGAAAACCATTCTGCGTCACAAAGGAATGAATTACTTGACACTTCTGGGAGGCAAAAATGTGAAACATCTTCTTAGAGCTAAAATCAAGTCTGAGACTAGATTGAGGATTGTTTAGCCTGAGGGATGCCCTTTTAATTCACAAGAAAGCATGGCCAGGATAAGTTTAGCCTTTGGTGATATCTGTGGTGGACAAGACTAACTTCCAAGGCTGGAAATGGTCATATTTGTTCTGCTCCTTCCAAAGGTTTTAAAGAGAGAACTGGGGGCACATCTAACACTCTAGGAGTTAGTTGATTGTCCTACATACTCAAAAATGAAATATTATACATGAAAGACACAATAAAAATAAAATTCTTACCCATTGTGCAAACTCTGAGTGTCATGAGGATCCATGGATTAGCCAGGAACCTATTATAGAACTCTTTCTGAAGAATTCCTTTACATAATGCATCACACCTACAAAGGAACTCTGTCTGAGCCTAGAGGTGTAACTTCAAAATTTTATAGGTAAATATGCAAAAGAAACTTATAAGAAAAAAGGAGAAGTACAATCAGGGAAAGATGGAAGTCAAGTGTGATTTTTAAGTTCTTTGGGGCTGCTTTTGGGGATGTCAAGGAATCCAAAGAGAGCTTAAGACAGAATTTTAAGGCCAGGCATAAATTAAAAGGGTGTTGGAGGGATGCAGAAGATTACTCAGCAAGTGCTGATGACAGTCACCTCTCTGGTACATAACAAGAGCTCTTCAACAGTTCACCCAGGAGAAAGGGTGTAGGTAGGGCAGGTGAACCTGTGTCACAATCATAGATTTGTTTGCCTGGCTTCCTTGATTCCTAAGGTCTATTACATAGTTACTGTTTTTCTGAGCATTCTACATTGAACACTTGTTTACATTATTCCCTTTACTTTTCCCCATCACTCTAAAAATAAGATATATTTGAATCATTTTATAGATGGAATGAGATCCAGAGAAGTTATGTGATTTGTCCAAGGTCACATAAACAGTTCTTGTGGAGCAGGAATTTGAGAATATATCTATTTGATTCTAAAGCACAGAAATTTTACATTGCATTGCCCCCAAAGGGTAACTGATTAGTTTATGTTAGGGCTTCATATTATAGGCTCTGGATCTAACCCAGTGGGATCCTAGTTAGAACTTCTAGATAAAAATAAAAGATGCCCAGTGAAATTAGAATTTTGGATAAACAAAAAATAATCTTTTGAATAAGTATGTATCATGATATATTTGGGATATCCTTATCCTAAAAAAAACCCATTTGTTGTTTACCTGAAATTCAAATTTAACTGGGTGTCCTCCATTTTTATTTGTTAAATCTGGTAATACTAATGCTAGTAAACTCTCCAGATGAGCTAAAGGAAAGTTTGTGCTTTCTTACTATTTTGAAAGAATTGAGAAGTCCAAAAAACTTGATCTGAGAGAAATTCGCTAGTTTTCCTCTATAGCTTTGTCAGAGCTGGGATGTGTCAGTCACTGGTGGTAAACTCTGAGAATAATGTTGCTCTTGGCTGCCCACCAGCAGTTTCCACAGTCCCAACCATACTTGGACACAAACTGTGCCTGTTTACCAGGGCAAAAGAGGGTCCATAGCACAAGAACTGGATTCAGTAAACAGATGAACTGGCAGCCCATTTCTGAAAACCACTGAGAGGTTTGTGAGGAGAAGACCAATTGTTGCCTTCTTTATGGTTTAGTGGAGAATTCACAGGGTCAGAATCTCATGACCCAGTGTTCAAGATATTAGTTCAACTTCTCCATTTATTTATTCACCCATTGGATAAATATATATGGCACCCCTGCTATGTGCCAGGCCTTTTTCTAGGTTTTGAGGTCGCAGAAATGAACAAAAATGGAAAAAGCAGCCTTATGGAGCACATTCCAGTGGGGAATTAAGATAAGATCCATGGCATGAACAAATGATCCAGAGCCCTGGCCAGATTGACCATCCTTGATACCTGCTCACAGGTTAGTCAATGTATTTCTGTTGAAGAAGTTGAGAACTAGAAGGAGAAAATTAAAATAGTAATTGGGGAAAAGAAGGTAAGGAAAAATATCTTTTACGCAAGGATGATAATTTAAACTGATTTTGAAAGTAATAAGAAAAAGTTGGTGAACTTGAAGTTATAAAATATAAGATTTGAGGCATGGTCCATGTGGCAGAGAAAGAGAAAGAAGATTTGCATGGGCCAAAGATAGCCAGGAAGAGTCGGAGCTAAGAATATTAGCATAAATCAATAATTTATAGATTATATAAATAAATCTTCTAGGTAGCAGGGTACGGAAAGGACTGGTTCAGGGTAAGAGATTAAGGCTACTTAGCAGTTCTTTGGAGCCTTTTAGAATCTTCCTTCCCAGGATAAGTGTTACCAACTTTTGTGATAGAAAAGGAGATTTAGATTACTTTAGATTACTTTAGATTAGCAGACTTACTTTTAAAATTTATCTTATTAATGCATTTTTGTACTTGAAGAAGACAATGTACAATTCTTCCTTTTTAAAAAAAAAGGATCTTATTTATTCATGATAGACACACAGAAAGAGGCAGACAGAGGCAGAGGGAGAAGCAGGCTCCCTATAGGGAGCCTGATGTGGGACCCAATCCCAGGACCCTGGGATCACAACCTGAGCCAAAGTCAGATGCTCAACCACTGAGCCACCAGGCATCCTGACAATGTCTATTTCTGTAGTTAAAGTAAAAGTCTGTGAAAATCATATTGGGGGGCAGCCTGGGTGGCTTGGTGGTTTGGTGCCGCCTTCGGCCCGGGACGTGGTCCTGGAGACCTGGGATCAAGTCCCACGTCAGGCTCCTTGCATGGGGCCTGCTTCTCCCCCTGCCTATGTCTCTGCCTCTCTCTCTCTTTCTCTCTCCCTGTCTCTCATGAATGGATAAATAAAATCCTTTAAAAAAATCATATTGGGTAAGTCCATGATTTGGATAATGGGAGAAAATGTTGAATATTTCGGAGAGGTCTGTGGCTAAAGAACCTCATGTCTGGATATGGAGTTAAAGCATAAACTTACTACTTAATCATATTCCATTGCGTTCCTGTGTGTGTGTGTGTGTGTGTGTGTGTGTGTACTGAGATGTATCAAATACCGCACGGGTTAGTGTCTCTGGTTCAGAGCTCCCCTGTCCAGATGACTATATTGTTATCCCCCAGAACTAGGAGAGAAGTATCTTGATCACATGAGGTTTAAGCAAAATAAGGACTGGAAGGTAAAAAGCCCATAAAATGTGAGGCAATAAACATTAAGAGTCAGGTTATTATGTAGTTGGGTGGGAAAATATATAAAGCTTAAAGAACATACCAGTTCTGTGAAGACCGTAGGTAGCATTTAGTCCATTTCCCTCTCTTCACAGAGAGTGGAACTGGTGATCACAGAGGGGAGGTACATATCATAATAAATTTACATAGAAAGCTCATGACAATTCATTGAAGCAACATATCTACCTAGATTTTTGGTTTGTAAATCTCTCTGTTGTGAAAATCTCTTTCTTGAAAATCTCTTTAAAAGATGGTAAGTTCTTCCCTTTTGTTTTAACAAAAAGTCCTGAGCTTTTCTGGAACTTCCAGTGAGGGTCTAAGAAGCAATGGTCTCTGTAGCCTGAAGGGTCTTTTTTTCCCCTCCTCTCACTATCTAAGGAACCTGAAAGAGAACCATCAGACACCCAGGGACATCAGGATGAGTGACAACACTACTTTGGCTCCTCCAGCTTCAAACCAGGGTCCCACCACCCCCCGCAAGGGGCCCCCCAAGTTCAAGCAGAGACAGACACGCCAATTCAAGAGCAAACCTCCTAAGAAAGGTGTGAAAGGGTAAGACCAAAATGAAAAGCAAGATTTGCTATTATTTTTTCCATCACAAGCTTGCTTTGGTTTTTGAGAAATTAATGCTCCCAATATTAAACAGACTTACAAAGATTTCCACAATCTTTGCTGAATCACGTTGTTAGCCCTGGAAGGTTTTCTCTCAGTCCCCAGGTCTGTGTTCACATTTAACATGGTAAATGGGGCCTGTAGCAACCTTTGACTTACCTTACCAGACTTTTTTGACCACTCCTTTTTACCAGTAAACCCTGTGGTTTAATTTGGAGTACTAAAACACTGGCCATTTCCAGAACGCAGAGTTGATTTTTATGGCTGCAAAAGTTATGTCTTCAGTTCTTTATTTTTCTTTCTCTTCTTGGCAACACCCTATTTATTCTTTAACATACACCCATATGTTAATTTCTCTTGTGAAGCCATTCCTGACTCTCTTGGACAAATGTGATCATTACTTCCATGTTTGCATCTTGTACATTCAACTATCATAACTTGAATTGTTTTACACTAAATTTGTTTATTTACATCTGTTCTCTGAGATTGAAGTTCCTCGGAGAAAATTAGCTTTTCCTTAATTCCCTATGCTTAATACACTGCCCGCCACATTGTAAATGCTTGATAAGTGCTTTTGAGTAACTAACCAAATGGATGAATTAATCATTTTAATATCTTTCGTACTGTGCTTTATTCCAATTTCTATTTTTTTAAAAATGGAGCTTGACTAAATTGCCCCAGTGAGAGTTCTCTTTGGCTCTCAGTTGTTTTAGGCTAAATTTTTACGAGGGGAAAATCTCTCTCCACTGGGACACACTGTCTGAAACCAGCCTGAGTGATATTGTCTTTGCCCCAGGTCAACGCAAATAAAAATATTTCTCAAAGACAAAAACTTAAACCTCTTCTTCCCCCTTAGGAAGCTTTCTCAATGAGTCATTTTGAGATCTTTTCACTCTGATGTCAGCTAATTTTTCTTTTTTTCCCCCATAGGTTTGGAGATGACATTCCAGGCATGGAGGGGCTAGGAACAGGTGAGCCACACAGGAGTGTGGACTTTCACCACTCTACATACGTTAGGCCTCAAAGGGCTGTGAAAAATTATAGAAATAGCTAAGGCAGCAGATATTGGAAGACATAGAAGTGTGGGGCTTAGTTGAACCTCCTAAGTAAGTACACGTGTGCCCAGAGCCAAACATTCACAGAAATCAAGCTAAGCCCCGGAGATACAAAATCTTGTTGTATTAACCAATGCTTGAGGACATATGGTGATTTGTCGACTTTCATGGTAGAGAGATTCTCAGGGTTAGTCTATCCCAACTTCATCACTTCTTCAGAAGAGAAACCTGAGACAGAGGGGAATTGAGTGACAATCTGAGGCCACAGAGTGAGGTATTGGAAACAAGGGAGGGGCTTGGAGACTTTTTTCAACCCAGGCAAACCCCTCCCTAACCAACTTCCTCTTTTTACATATTCTCTGGCACCTAGAACAGGGCCCACACACTGAATGTCTCCAATACAATATTTTTTAGTTGGCTAGAATAATTTGAAATGGTGGATAATGAATGCAGATTACTGGACATTCTTTTAAAAATATTAAACTTTATTCTTTATAGCAGTTTTACGTTTACAGAAAACTTAAGCAGAAAGTATGGAGCTCTTAATACCCTTGTACAAAGCTTCCCCTATTATTTGCATCTTTCATTAGTATGGTATATTTGTTATAATTGTTGAGCCAATGTTGGTAACATTAGTATTAACTAGCATTCATAGCTTATATTAGAATTCATTCTTGGTGTTGTCCAGGTTCTGACAAATACACAATGTTGCATATCCACCGTTACAGGCATATACAGAATATATGCCCTAAAAATCCCCTGGGCTTCCCCTGTTCATCCCTTCTCCCACCCTCCACAAACTCTTGACAATCATGAACTTTTTTACTCTCAAAACTTTTGCCTTTTCCGGATTGTCATGTAGTTAGAATCATACCGTATATAGATTTTTCCAGACTGGCTTCTTTCACTTAGCAGTATTTATTCATTTAAGATTCCTTTATGCCCCATATGGCTTGATAGTTCATTTCTTTTTTGCCACAGAATAATATTTCATTATATGGCTGTATCACAATTTGCTTATCCTATTAAAAGACATTTTCTTGCTTCCAAATTTTCACAATTACAAATAATACTGCTACAAACACCATTGTGCAGGTTTTTGTGGACATGTTTTCAACTCATCCAATACACTTTTGATAAATGCTGTAATCAGTAATCAGTGTCCTCACCAAGCAATTCTCAGTGTATTTGCTTTTTACAGTCAAATGCCACTTCTGGGATCTCAAATACATTTTCTGGCTACTTTATAAAGCTCATTTGCTATTCTGCTAAATCAACTGCTTCTGTATTCTGGCCAGGTGTATATAAGAGCAGCAGATTTGCTTTGGGCTCTGGAGGATATGCTTAACTCTGCCAACATATTTGGAATACAGGAGAGAGCTTTATACTGCGGGGAGATCTGACATCTTTGGCTTGGTTCCAGTCCCATCTCTATAACTCAGATTTTTTTTGTAGGCACTTAATCTCTTTGGGTTCCATTCAGCTTCTCTGTAATTCAGGGATTATAATATTTTATATTTTTTAAGCAAAAAATTGAATTAGTAGATGCCTTGAGATTACCTCTCAGTAGGTGACTAGATATAGCAGGCATTTCAAAATGTAAAGGAACTAAAGAGTGAGTCAGAGAAGCCCAAGGAATGCATCTGAACGAATAAGGAGTAAGAAGACAGTGGATTTCCAGATCATGGGAATTTAAAATGCTTCTATTTCTCATTTTAATCCTTGGCCTGACTAGAATTCCCCTATATTCCTTCCATAGTGGTTGTGCTTTGAGGAGACCCCATTTGATCAGTGACTTGCACCCTCTCAGGCTAGCTGTAGTCAATACCTTGGGTCACCTCGCCAAAGCCTTGCAGAATGAAACCAGTGAAGATGCCCACCTAGTGACGCCTGTTCTGGGGGCATCAGAACCCTGTAAGGGATTAATGAAGCAATCAGTCTAATCCTTCCAGGGCTGTAGGGCCACTCTAGATAACTTCCTGGTTACTGAGACAGCGAATAGGAGGAGTGAGGTGTCTCTGCCTGAAGGGTGTCTTTTTTTTTTTAAGATTTTTATTTATTATTTATTTTAGTGAGAGAAAGAGAGAGAGAGAGAGAGAGAGGAAGCACAAGTGGGGGGAGGGAGGAGAGGCACCAGCAGACTCCCTACTGAGCACATAGCCTGATATGGAGCTCAATCCCACCACCCTGAGATCTTGACCTGAGCTGAAATCAAGAGTCAGATGCTTAACCCATTGAACCATCCAGGCACCCCTGAAGAATGACTTTTCTGTGAATAGAAGAAGCTCTAGGGGGGTGGGGTCGGCTTACAAGTTCTTCCCTTTCTTGCAGATATCACGGTGATTTGTCCCTGGGAAGCGTTTAGCCACCTGGAGTTGCATGAGCTTGCTCAGTTTGGGATCATCTGATGCACCACAGGTTCTGTCGCTCTCAACAGCATCGGCTGTAATTTTGATTACTTTTGCCCTATTGATCTGCCGGAGTCTTGAAATTCAGCTGTTCGGAAGTGGTTTCTTCAGCTTACACAGTCATTTCCCCTCCATTGCTATGAAGAGTTCTCATAGTGTCAGATCCTCTCTTGCCATACAGTTCAGCTCAGAATAGTGGATGCAAATTGTCTTTTATTAGGGCATTTCAAACTTTACCATCTTCCCCCATCAGCTGGTTGGAAATCATTGATAGTTTTCTAGATTTTGTTTATTTGTTAAATCTTTCAAATCTATTTGGACTAGGCAATCCCAATAATTGGTAGTAGCTTTTAAGAGAACATTTATGTCATTCCCTTCCTCTTCTCATTTAATAAAGAAGATATTTACCTTCAATCTAATGATGCGGTTGTATTAAATGCTGTATCCAAATATCTGATGCCCTGACCTGAACGACAATTAAACACAGAAGTCACAGTCCTACAGGAAATAAGCACAGTGCATGTGAAAGATCATAGGAATAAGAGTCAAACCCTGTTTCTACTTTGTAACTTTGTATATCAAGTACTTTCCGGGTCTAAATTTTATTGAACTGGGATATCCCTGAGGGCCTCTGCAGCTTGTACAAGTTAGACAGGCTTATGTTGATGGAAGACTAAAGATTTAAACTCAGGAATCTGATCATTTGGGTCTTCTTTGCGGTGCCTTGGCTCAGTTGATTGAAAATATTTAGATGTGATAAAGTTTAGACTCCAATGCAAAGGAGAGGTAGTTGAACTCTCTGAATAAAATGATGGGTTGCTTCACCCTTGAGGTTGTGTCAAATGTAATGTGCACATAGCTATCTTTCCCCAATACTTTCAAGGCAATTGTGTAATTCAAAGGCTGCTTCTGTGTGACTTGGATGCTTTGGATACCAGCAGTATTAATTTCTTCATTTCAATTTTGTAATCTGTGGTAAAAGAATGAAGTAAATTAACTGAAAAGAGAGGCAGAATTATAGAGAGGAAAGAGATCTGGGTTCTAATCCTAGCCTGACCAGTAAATTACTCTGTAATTTGGGACAAAGATTTCTCTCTTTGGATCCTCTAGTTTGCCTGAATAAGGTAATGTAAGGCTCATAGTAGTGATAATTCCATGACTTTGAGGCCCATGGAGTCTGAGAATTCAAGTTGCTCAGCACTCAAGAAAATATCTTGTGCTGCAGGCTCTGCACTATTTTGCACAAATGACTTACTTGCCATTGGCCAGAAGACTAGAAGCCCAAGGAAAGCATCTGGTAAGGGGGTAAGGAGACTGTGGATTTCCAGACCAGGGGAATTTAAAACACTCCTATTTTTTATTTTAATTCTTGGCCTGACTAGAATTCCATTTCAGTTCCCCCCTTAGTAGAAAAGAAAAAGTACAAAAGAAAAAATAAATAAATCCAAGGGTAGAACTGTGACATGGAAGAAATGTAGTGGTGGAGTGTGCTTCTCCCTCCAGTAGGGACTCTTGCCTCTACTCATGCATCTGTTTTCCAGCTAGCAGCTCCATTTGATAGCCAGAGCCTCAGGCTGCACTTGTTCATTCTTGTATGCCTCTCAGTTATGGATGTCTAGGTTCTTCTCCAGCTGGGTGAGACTCTGGTCCACATTTGACCTACTTTGCAAATGTTTCTCTAAACATTTTAAGAATGCACCCAGAAGAACATACTCAATGGTCAGGCTGGAGAAGGATCCAGAAACCATGCTACATGAAGAATTGTTGAAGGAATTGATAACATTTAGCCTAGATGGGAAAATGATGATTGCCAGCAAGTATTTGCAAAATTGTAATGAACAAGATGAAGCAGATCTATTTTATGAAGTATTCTAGCTTTTAGTGGTAAGCTAGAAGAGATAAATTGAAAGCCATTCAAATCCTAGAATTCTGTTATTTCCATTTCTAATTCTACCTCTACCATTTCTACTATTTCTAATAAGAAACAAGGAAGCCCTTCTTATATAAATAGCACATATAGTTAAAGGTAAGTCATGGTCCTCATCAAAGTCCTGGCAGCAGAAATCCAGACTCGGAGTAACTGAGAAAGTTTAATCAAAGGGACTATTTAGAAAGGCTTGAGGTGGAAGAGCCTAGCTGGCTCAGTCAGTAGAACATGTAACTCTTGACTTCAGGGTCTTAAGTTCAAGCCCCATATTGGGTGTAGGGCTTATTTTGAAAAAAAAAAAAAAAAAAAAAAAAAAAAAAGAATACAGTAAAAAAGGCCTGGAAAGGATTAAGGAGCCTCTATGAACCGTAAGACAGTAACTTGGGGCTAGCAAAGTTTCCAGTCCTACACCTGAAGGAATCCCAGTAAGTCTTCTCTATACAAAAGGCCTCCAAGAGGGCTGTAGAAGGACCCGGCCACCCCACAGGAGCTTAACCTCCTCTCCTCTTGATTACTTGATGGATTACTGTGAGGTGGCTTCCTCCTTCTACAGCCCTCTTGGAGACCTTTTGTATAGAGAAGACTTACTGGGATTCCCTCAGGTGTAGGACTGGAAACTTTGCTAGCCCCAAGTTACTGTCTTACAATGGAATATTCCTCAGCCATTAGAAATGACCAATACCCGCCATTTGCTTCAACATGGATGGAACTGGAGGGTATTATGCTGAGTGAAATAAGTCAATTGGAGAAGGACAAACATTATATGGTCTCATTCATTTGGGGAATATTAAAAATAGTGAAAGGGAATAAAGGGGAAAGGAGAAAAAAATGAGTGGGAAATATCAGAAAAGGAGACAGAACATGAAAGACTCCTAACTCTGGGAAACGAACTAAGGGTGGTGGAAGGGGAGGTGGGCGGGGGGTGGGGTGACTGACTGGGTGATGGGCACTGAGGTGGGCACTTGACGGGATGAGCACTGGGTGTTATTCTATATGTTGGCAAATTGAACACCAATAAAAAATAAATTTATAAAAAAAAAAGAGGAGAGAAGTTTAAGCTAATAAGTAACTCAATGTTATTCTTTCTCATTCTCTACCCTTCTGTTGATACCTCCCATTGGATAACCCCAATTGGAAGTCAGAAGACAAAAGAGTTCACTGATGTGGTTCACTGTGTAAAGTTCACTTCCAAGAGCAGAGATCAGGTGAAGAGTGGAGAGTGGATGTGGAGGGGCAAATAGATGTGGAGGGGAGTTAGCCAGTGGGTCACAGTATGAAAGAATAGAAACCAACTGTCCACCAGCAATTGTTAGTTGAAGTTGGGAAATAAGCCTGGGTAGGTGTAAAATCTGTGAAGGTGAAGGAAGGACCACGTCAAATAGAATAACACAATCGGCAAAAGAGAACAATAGCAAGAGGAAGTTATCACAGCATTTAAGGGTTTGGAGAATTTTTGGAAATGTTCTGACACTTTCTTGATAATAACAATCATTGTGGCTTTCTTTTTAGATACACGAAATTTGGGCCCCATTCCAGATTTTCTGAATAAAAGTCTCCAGGAGTAAGATCTCGGAAACTTTTATTTTCAAGAGGGGCTCCAGGGGATCCTTGTATTTGTGTCAGTTTGAAAACACTGATGTAGTCCAAGCCTACACTGTAAGTATTAGGAATTGGAGGATTCTTGTTACCACCCAGGCAACTGATTAGCTGGGTCCACTTGCCCCTAATAACATATATAATACATGTGAGAACAGGGGTTAACATTCTGGTGTCTTGACTCTTATATTGATCAAACAGACATGTCTCATGACACTAACTCAGTTAATGCTTCTCAAATTGCACAGAATGTCAGAGAGTTTAGAAAGTGTTAGACTGAAGCAGTTCCAAGAAATGTAGGACCAAACAGTCACCAATACTCCCAGGGTGGACAGCTTGCCGTTGTCTCACATGGCTTCCCTTACTCTGTAGTCTATGTCATTTGCTGCCCTCATCTTCCTCCTCTGACTGGAGTAGTGGTGACCACGGAGGGAGAAAGCTTTGTCTCAGCAGGTGGAGGCAGTGACCTTCACTTAGCCTCCACCCCTTTCCTATTTGTTTACATTATTGGGTAGAAGTTGGGGTCGATGGTGCTGGTGATGTAGGCACCAGCCTCCATGCTAGAGCTCAGTAGCATCATGTCAGAGCAGAAACAGTGTGTTAGGAGAAAATGCTCCTCTGGAGTGTCCCCCCCGCCCCCGCATGAGCAAATAAACACAGTTGTTATTAAACATTTGGAACTGTGCAACTGACCTCTATTTTTTTTTTTGAATACTGAGAGAAACAAGAATCACCATAAACTGAGAAAAGGAGGGAAAGTATTGTCTCAGCAACTAAAGAAGTGAGGAGAAAACATACATAGACAAGAATAATTAGTGAGACTAATATTTTGAAGAAGAGGAAAACCAATCCCTCAAGACTGACCAACTCAACAAATATTATGACAACCAAGCATATATGACAATAAATTGTTTTAAAGAGAGAAACAGGAAAGGACTTTTATTTGATGTAAGACTAGAGGGAAAAGGCTTATACAGGCCACAGAAATTGTGTGCTTATAGAAACTAGCCTAGTGCTTTCTGCAACTTGAAATGAGTTATTTGACTTTGTTTTTTACTTTTTTAAGGGCAGTCAGACTGATGAAAACTAGAATTTAAAACAAGATTCATAAACCTCTTATCCACATCAGTCACACCCTTACGGCCAATCAGGAGGCATGGGTTCTGTCCGGCTGTCTGCATAGGATTTGCTAGACATCTTTTGGGGCTCAGTGTTTGAAAATAAAGCATGGATATTGGACTAAGTAATTGCCAAGGCCCCTTGCAGTATAAGATTCTAAAAACCAAGTAATAAATCTAAGCATATTTCAAACATGAACTAGCCATACCCTTTCTGGCCAGAAGTCCTAAGGCACGGAGTTTTGAGCTCTTTTCATATGTAATACTGCCACCTGCTGTAATGAATGACCACTTCATGAACATTTGGAAGACCCTATCAATTGGAAAACTTTCAATTCCACGGAGCTAGTTCTGAATTTGTTCCCACTCACTGACCAATTTCAATTGTTATGCTATGTGGCTATTTATGTTTATCAAGTGCATGTTTATTCCATATTTATAATATTTATAAATATTTAATATTTATACTTTTTAAATAATAAATTTATTTTTTATTGGTGTTCAATTTGCCAACATACAGAATAACACCCTGTGCTCATCACGTCAAGCGCCCCCCTCAGTGCCCGTCACCCATTCACCCCCACCCCCCGCCCTCCTCCCCTTCCACCACCCCTAGTTCGTTTCCCAGAGTTAGGAGTCTTTATGTTCTGTCTCCCTTTCTGATATTCCCACCCATTTCTTCTCCCTTCCCTTCTGTTCCCTTTCACCATTATTTATATTCCCCAAATGAGTGAGAACATATAATGTTTGTCCTTCTCCGACTGACTTACTTCACTCAGCATAATACCCTCCAGTTCCATCCACGTTGAAGCAAATGGTGGGTATTTGTCGTTTCTAATGGCTGAGGAATATTCCATTGTATACATAGACCACATCTTCTTTATCCATTCATCTTTCGATGGACACTGAGGCTCCTTCCACAGTTTGGCTATTGTGGACATTGCTGCTAGGAACATCGGGGTGCAGGTGTCCCGGCATTTCATTGCATCTGAATATTTGGGGTAAATCCCCAGCAGTGCAATTGCTGGGTCGTAGGGCAGGTCTATTTTTAACTCTTTGAGGAACCTCCACACAGTTTTCCAGAGTGGCTGCACCATTGCACATTCCCATCAACAGTGTAAGAAGGTTCCCTTTTCTCCACATCCTCTCCAACGTTTGTGGTTTCTGTAATGTGTGCATGGTTTTCGTCTGTGTCTGATAGCAGTGTCTGCCTGTGTATTTATAATACTTCTAAACATTAAAGGAGTAATACAGGTGAACAAGGTAAGTTTTGTTTTCATCCAATGCCCTCTGTCTCCCACCCATTCTCAGGCAATCCCTGTTACTAGTTTGTTCTAAATACTTCCAGAGACTGTATTATGTGTTTACATCTTTTCCTTTCTTTTTTTTTTAAAGATTTTATTTATTTATTCATGAAAGACACACACAGAGAGAGAGAGGCAGAGACACAGGCAGAAGGAGAAGCAGGACACTCCCCCCACCCCCTGCCCCCGCTGAGCAGAGAGTTCAATTTAGGGCTGGATCCAGGATCCAGGACCCTGAGATCATGACCTGAGCTGAAGGCAGACATTTAACAGATTGAGCCATGCAGGGGTCCCTTTGTCTGTAAATTTTCATGTACCTCATAGGTTCTATTTATATGATTGAAGTCTAATTCACTTTTCCAGTCTCACATTGATGGTCATTTTGGGTTTTTAGTCTAGTACATCTTTCTTTAACTGTCTGCACCTGTATGACACTTTTGCACAGGTCTATCTAGGGTAAATTCTTGGTAGTAGAACAGATGGATTTTGAAGGAAAAAGATGGCCAAATTAGCCTCCAAATAATTTTTAATCATTAACACAAAATACACAATTAAATATACTTTTCCTAACACTTTTGCCTAAAGTATTAATAAATTTTTATTTTGTCTGAGTTTGAGCAAGTTTTCATGTTTAAAAATCACTTTTATGTCTTTATGAATTGTCTTATGTGCTCTACCTGTTTTCTGATAAAATGATTGATCTTTGTACTTAATTGTAAGATATTAATTTCTATTTGACTACCAGTCTATCTGAAAGGAAATATTTGTCTTTTATGTGTAGTAATTTTTTTTCTATTTGGTTTCTTATTTTATATTTTATAATAATTTATATTATTTTTCACCATGTAGATCTTTTATACTTTATATAGTCATATTTATAAATTTTAGTGACTGCTTTTTTTGTTTATTTTTGTTTCACTTAGATTTTTTCCATTCCAAATTTGAAAAAAATAACTTTCATATTTTCTCCCAATTTTTTCTTTCATTTTTTACTTTAAATCTTGGATTCATCTGAAAGTTATTGCAGAGAATATTTTTCCCAGGTAAAGAGACATATATCCTAATAGAATTTATTTTACAATCCATATTCCCATTACTTTATTGAATTGCTATGTTTATCACAGTGTCTCTATTTCTGTTATGTTATACCTGCTCTATTTTTAAATAGCTACAGGGATCCCTGGGTGGTTCAGCGATGGGGCGCCTGCCTTCTGCCCAGGGTGTGATTCTGGAGTCCTCGGACTGAGTCCCATGTCGGGCTTCCTGCATGGAGCCTGCTTCTCCCTCTGCCTATGTCTCTGCCTCCCTCCCCATGCCTTTCATGAACAAATAAATAAAATCTTTAAAAAAATAAAAATTAAAAAATTAAATAGCTACAAACATTAGACCATGTTGTAAGATCTGAGAAAACTCATTGTCTCATTATGATTCTTTTCCACACATTTTCTGGATATTATTGCATGTTTATTTTTTTCATTTGTAATTTAGAATCAGCTTGTCTAACTCCTTCCACTTCCATCTTGCACATGAACAAACCCCCAAAAAAGTTATCTTTATTTTTATTGTGGTAAAGAATAAATATAAAATTTACCTTCGTAAATTTTTGTGTGCAATATCGTTAACTCTAAGAGCAATGTTGTACAGTGGATCCCTAGAAATGTTTCACCTTGTGTGACTGAAATTCTATACGTATTAAATAGCAGCTTCCCATTCTCCCCTTCTCCTAGCCCCTGGCAATCACCAATTCTATTTAATGAAAATGGAACCATGCAGTATTTGTCTTTCCATGACTGATCTAATATGACTTAGCATAATAACCTCAAATTTCATCCGTATTGTAGCATATGAGAATATCTCCCTCTTTCTAATGGCTGAATAATAATATTTCATTGTGTATATGCGCAACATTTTCTTTATTCATTCATCTATCAATAGACATTTAGTTCCTTTCTATCTCCTTGCTATTGTGAATAATGCTGCAAATAAACTTGGGGCTGTAAATATCTCTTTGAGACCCTAATTCACATATTTTGGGTATATTTGAAGTGGAATCGCTGGATCATGTGGTAGGTCCATTTTTTATTTTTTGAGGAACCTCCGTATTATTTTCCATGGGAGCTGCACCATTTTACATTCCCATGAATAGTGTACAAAGCTTCCATTTTTTCCACATCCTTGCCAACACTGATTTTCTGGGTTTTGTTTATTTGTTTGTTTATTTTTTTTTAAAGATTTTATTTATTTATTCCTGAGAGACACAAGAGAGAAGCAGAAACATACAGAGGGGGAAGCAGGTTCCTCACAGGGAGCTCGATGTGGGACTCGATCCTGGGACTCCGGGATCACACCATGAGCCAAAGGCAGACTCTCAACCACTGAGCCACCCCGGCGTCCCTGGTTGTTTATTTTTTATAATGGTTATTCTAACAGGTATGAGGTAATATCTCGTTTGCGGTTTTGATTTGCGTTTCCCTCGTGGTTAGTGATGTTGAGTATCTTTTCATGCACCAGTTGGCCATTCGTATGCCTTCTTTGGGGAAATTTGTATTCAAGTCCTTTGTCCATTCTTTAATCAAGTTGTCTGGGATTTTTTTTGTTATTGAATTTTAAGAATTCATTATTTATTTTTGGGTAGTAAACCCTTATCAGATATATGGTTTGCAAATATTTTCTCCGATTCTCTATATTGCCTCTTCACGCTGGTGGATTATTTCCTTTGCTGAGCAGAAGCATTTTGTTTTGATACATTCCCACTTGTCTATTTTGATTTTTGTTGCCTGTTCTTTGGGTATCATACCCATGAAATCACTGCCAAGACCAATGCTATGAAAGGTGTCCCCTATGTTTTCTTCTAGAAATGTAATGGTTTTAGGTCTTTAAGTCTTGATAGCCATTTTATGTTGATTTTTACGTATGGTGTGATATAGGGTCTGCTTTCATACTTTTCCATGTGGTTTTCCCATCGCCATTTGTCGAAGAGACTATCTTTTCCCCATTGTGTAGCATGGCACCCTTTTTGATCATTTGACTGTACATGTATGAGTTTACTTTTGGGCATTCTACTCTGTTCCATTGATCCTATATGTTTGTGATTATGCCAATACCATGCTTTTTTGAATTCTGTGGCTTTGTAATATGTTTTCAAATCAGGAAGTCTGGGGTCTCCAGCTTTGCCCTTTGTCAAGATCATTTTGGCTACTCAGGGACCTTTGTGATTTTATATGAATTTTGAGATTTTTAAAATATTTTTGTCAAAAGCACTATTGAGATTTTGATAAAGATTGCATTGAATTTATAGATTACTTTGATTGTATGGACTTTTTAACAACATTAAGTCTTCCAATCCATGAACATTGGATAATTAAAATTTTTTTTTTTACCCATTTAGTCATTCTACATCTTTTGACTGGAGAATTTTATCCATTTTCATTATTGATAAGGAAGGAGTTACTATTGCTTTTTTGTTAAATGTTTTCTGGCCATCTTGTAGCTCTTTTGCTCTTATTTTCTTCTCTTGCTGCCTTCGTTTGTATTTCATTGATTTTATGTAGCAGTATGTTTTGATTTCTTTCTCATTTTCTTCTGCATATCTTCTATAGGTATTTTTTTTTCTGGTTACCATGGGATTTTCATAAAACATCTTATAGTTGTAACAATTTATTTTAAGCTGATAACAAACTAACTTCAAAGGTGCACAAATCCTCTACATTTTTACTCCTCTTTTCTATGTTATTGATGTCACAAATTACATCTTTTGATATTCTGTATCCTTGAGCATATTTTTAGAGTTATAGTTTCTTTCTACTTTTGCCTTTTAACCTCTATGCAAGAATAGAAATGATTAACATAACACATTACAGTATTACAAAATTCTTTATCTGTGTACTTACCGTTACCAATAAGCTTCATGTTTTCATGTGATTTTGTGTCTGACCTTGAATAGAATGTTATTTTTTGAAAATAAGCTGACATTTGCCAAAAGAAAAAAATATGTATATCTTGTTATTTTGCAATCCTCTCAATTTGAGATGGTACTTTTGGCCTGACTGATGTCATAGTGGAAGGTTGTGAGATGCAGGCAAGAAAGGTAATAATCAGAGCAGGAAAAAGAAACAAATAGTATGCTTTGGTTATATCAATTCAATAAACTCTCTGGTTGATATTTTTGGAGGCTTAGTATGGGTAAGACCCAAGACAAGCTCTGGGAAACACAGAGATAAATATATTGCTTCTCCAAATGTCTTTTGGAGAATATAGCATCTATTTCATGGGAGTGTTTTTTGAAGATTATATGAGATGAGAGTGTAATGCCAAGCTCATAGTAAAGTGCTTAGTGATCACAGTCTGATTGCTATTGTCATTGTTATTATTATTATGAATCTCTTGCTTTCAAGGTGCTTACAGCCTAGCACAAGGACAAATTTTGAAATTAGATCACACTGAAAGGAGTCATCAGCTACATGACAGTACTGGTAGATGTTGTGTTTGTGGTGGGGGCGGTGGGGGGGGCGATGAATATTGAAGTTAGGAAGAGTAATAATTTAGGTGAATATGCCATTGCTCTCCATTTCCATTATATTCTGGATGAATTATTATAACAAGCTTCAAATAATCTTTCTGTTCTCACCCCTGCCCCCAATTCATCCTTTAGATTGCAGCTATAGTGTCTGTTTTCCCAGAGTTTAGAATGTAAACTCTGGGAAAACAGTGACCTTAAAGTATTGTTTTTGGCTGTGTTCTCAGTGTCTGGCATGGAGTCAGACAGTAAGCACTCAATAGATATTTGTTGAATTAATGAATAAATAATGAACTAAAGGACTCTGGTCCTAACGTTTCTTTTTTTTTTTTTTTATTGGTGTTCAATTTACCAACAGACAGAATAACCCCCAGTGCTCGTCACCCAATCACTCCCACCCCCCCGCCCTCCTCCCCTTCTACCACCCCTAGTTCGTTTCCCAGAGTTAGCAGTTTTTACGTTATGTCTCCCTTTCTGATATTTCCCACACATTTCTTCTCCCTTCCCTTATATTCCCTTTCACTATTATTTATATTCCCCACATGAATGAGAACATATAATGTTTGTCCTTCTCCGACTGACTTGCTTCACTCAGCATAATACCCTCCAGTTCCATCCACGTTGAAGCAAATGGTGGGTATTTGTCATTTCTAATAGCTGAGTAACATTTCTATCTTAGCCTACAGGCATCCTCCTTCGTGTTGATTTTGTATTCACGGGAGGTCACTTGGCAGTACTGGAAAAATATTATATTGACCTAGATGTCTGTAGGTTCAGCATTGTAAACTCAGCTGAAACATTAACATACATTCTCTCTCTTTCTAAAAGTCAAGAAAGTTTTTTTTCAATTTAAATTCAATTAGCCAACATATAGTACATCATTACTTTCAGATGTAGTGTTCAATAATTTATCAGTTGCATATAACGTCCTGTGCTCATCACATCATGTGCCCTCCTTAATGCCCATCACTCAGTTACCCCATCTCCCCACCAACCCCCCTTCCAGGAACCCTCGGTTTGTTTCCTATAGTTAAGAGTCTCTTATGGTTTTTCTCCCTCTCTGCTGACTTCTCATTTAGTTTTCCCACCTTTCCCCTGTAATCCTGTGTGCTCTTTCTTATATCCCATATATGAGTGAAACCATATGATAATTGTCTTTCTCTGGTTGACTTATTTCGCTCATCATAATACCCTCTAGTTCCATCCATGTTGATGTAAATGATAAGTATTCATCCTTTCTGGTGGCTGAATAGTATTCCATTGTATATAGACCACATCTTCTTTATCCATTCATCTATTGATGGACATCTGGGCTCTTTCCACAGTTTGATTATTGTGGACATTGCTGCTATGAACTCTGGGGTGGAGGTGCCCCTTAGGGTCACTACATTTATATCTTTGAGGTAAGTACCTAGTAGTGCAATTGCTGAGTCATAGGGTAGCTCCATTTTTAACTTCTTGAGGAACCTCCATACCATTTTCCAGTGTGGCTGTAACAGCTTGGATTCCCACCAACAGTGTAAGAGGCTTCCCCTTTCTCTGAATTCTTGCCAACATTTGTTATTTCCTGTCTTGTTCATTTTAGCCATTCTGACTGGTATGAAGTGATATCTTGCTGTGGTTTTGATCTGTATTTCCCAAATCAAGAAATTTCTTGAGAAATTTCAATTAAAGATACATCTATTAGCACCTTGCTTGCATATCCTTCACTAGCTTAGCAGAATTCCATTAATCTATGTTTTTAAGAATCCCCATAGAGTAAATAATGTTTTGTTTTCTATTAGAGACCACAAAGTTTTAGAGCATGTTAGCTTTTGTTTTTAGCTCTATCATGTAACATTCTGTCTAGAGGTAGAGAGTAGGGTGTTAGGTATAATTAATTGTGGGGTTAATTCACAAAGTTTCTGTTTTTGTCCTTTACATACAATGTACATTTTTATTAATATTCTTATTCTTGAATACTCTTTGGAAAGAGTGTGGCCAGTTTTGTCTCATTACTTGTGTCTGATATGGCCAATTGTCTTGATGCTGAATTATTCTTATTTTTAATTACGCGGCCCTACAGATCTGCCCTTTGAAGTGGGACATCTCATTTTACACATAATGTCCAGAGACAGTGAGTAACATCCTCTAGAATCACAGAAAAAGCTAAGAATGGATTATGAATGAGGACCTAGGAAATGACTAATTCCTGGCTTAATGTTTTAGCTACTGTTATGAATTTTTTCATGTACTTCATGGCAAACATGGACAGAGCAAATATATATATATATATATATACATATATATGCATATATGTAGAGTTATACACACATTTATAGAGATACTATGTAAGCACATTTATATATAGTGTATCTGTAGTATCCACGTGTATATATGTGTGTTTCTATTTTCAGATGAGGCAGTAGAAAAATTGTCATTTCTATAACATTTTTTATGTGTCTGATGATTTAGATTACCTTCCTTTAGTCCTGAGAATAAAAATTCAATGTGTGCATTATTAATAGCATTTTACACTATATAGGAAAGTAAGTCTTAGCAAGGTTAAAATAGCAGAAGTGTGATTAAAATGCTGGTCTTGGAACACAAATTGAAAAGTTCTTTTCATTACACCTGCTATTTGCATAGGATAAGAAGGGACTTAAACTACATTGAACTTTCAAGTATAAATGATCAATTCCATGAAATGCAAAAAAGTAGTTTGGAGGTATTCTGGGAATAAGATATGTATGGCCTCAGAACATACTCATATGTAGAATATATATGGGGTATGTGGGTCACTCTGTCAGTTGCACGACTGGCTCCTGATTTTTGCTCAGGTCTTGATCTCAGAGTCATGGGATTGAGCCCCACATTGAGCTCTGGGTTCAGCAGGAAGTATGTGTGAGATTCTTTCCCCCTGCCCCCACTCCTGCCCACACCATGTACTCTTGCGCTCTCTCTCTCAAATAAATAAATAAATCTTTAAAAAAGAACATATTCAATGATATGATGATGTTTCTGCTTGAAATTTGGAGAAATTTATATAAATTTAATAAAATTTTTCAGTATCAATTATTTTAGGGATCCCTGGGTGGCTCAGCGGTTTAGTGCCTGCCTTCGGTCCAAGGCATGATCCTGGAGTCCCGGGATCGAGTCCCACATCAGGCTTCTGCATGGAGCCTGCTTCTCCCTCTGCCTGTGTCTCTGCCTTACTCTCTCTCTGTCTATGTCTCTCATGAATAAATAAATAAAATTTTTAAAAAAAAATTATTTTAAAAAATGTGTGTTATGGGTTGAGCTGTATTCTCCCCAAAAGATATGCGAAAAGTCCAAATTCCTAGTACCATGAATGTGACCTTATTTAGAAATAGGGTCTTTGTGGATATAATAAAAAATATGAGATAATATTGAAGTAGGGTGGACCTATAACTGAATATGACCATTGTCTTTACAAAAAAGGGGAATTTTGGACACAGACACCGACACACAGGGAAGATCTCCCTGTGAAGACAAAGGTGGGGATTGAAGGTAGGTTGCCATAAGCCAAGAAACATCTGGAAACACTATCAGAAGCTGGATTAGACAAGGAAAGATCCTTCCTTAGAGGCTTTGGAGGGAGAATGGCCTAACCAGCATCTTCATTTCAGATACCAGGCTTTAGAACTGTGAGAGAAAAAATTTCCATTACGTCACTCAGTTTGTGGTACTTTGTTATGGCAGCCCTAATTGCCTTAGTTATGATCCTACATTAGGAAATTAGTACATTCTGTTAGGTCTTGAAAGAGATATACAAAAGCTAATTATTTATTCATTTACTAATTTTTTAAAGATTTATTTATTTGGGAGAGAGAGTCGGGGGAGGGACAGAGAGAGTGGGAGAGAGAGACTCTCAAGCAGACTCCACACTGAGTGCAGAGCCCGATGCAGGGCTCGATATGAGGACCCTGAGGTCATGACCTGGGCTGAAGTCAAGAGTCAGATGTTCAACCAACTGTGCTACCCAGGTGCCTCATCATTTACCAAATATTTTGAGCACCAGTTTGTGTCAGGTACTCTTGCACTGTGCTACAGATATAATAAAGAACAAAACCAGACATGATCCTTGCCTTTGCGGCACTTACATTCTAGTTGGGAGAAATATAATAAATAAAGATGACATATAGAAAAGTAAAATTTCAGCTGTGGTTAGATGTATAATGATCTGTGGTATATAAAACTGTAATGGAGAAATAACCAGGAAAGGTGGTCAGGATAGACATTCTTGAAGAAAAAACAACTGAAGTGAGATCCAAAGGAAAATCTGATTATCTAGATGATGGTGTAATGAAGATGTGATGAAATATGTCAGGCAGAAGGTAGAGAGCATTCAATAGCTCAAGGAGGAGTGATCCTTGCAAGTTCCTGGAATTGAGCAAAGTTTGTTAAAGCAGGAGTGTGGGGAGGAGGCAGGAGGAGCACAGTGCAGGATGAGACTGGAGGAACAGAGGGTGTCAGACAATGTGTCTTGCTGGCCCTGGCAAGAATTAGTTAGACCTTTTTTCATCCATCCTATGAGAATGTTAGAGAAAGCCAAATTATACAAGTTGAGTCCAAAGAAAAAAGCTAGTGGCTGATGGTGTGTTTGTACAAGACTATGTATGTCCTGGGTTCTTCCTACTCAGAATATCCAGGGTAGAGAGACCCAGGGTAGAGAGGCTGTAATCAGAGACTGTGTCCCTGAAATCTGGGAGAAGCATTGAGAGGACAAGGGAACATGAGCATATCAAAGCCTAGGAGGATGGCGCTTCAGTGGTTAGGAGTATTCCAGAAACACTATGCCAGAGCAACACCAGGAACGTTTCCATGTTTGAGAGCCAGCATTGCCCCAAGGAGCCTGAGCAAGAGAAAGAGGAAATGGCAAAGAAATTGGGATAGTTGGTTTTATGTATCAACTGGGCAAGGCTGTACTGCCTAGCTTTTCAATCGAAAACACTAATAGGCTGGGAAGATATTTTGTCATTGTGATTAACATCTACAATCATGGATTGAAGTAAAGGAGATTATCCTTGCTAATCTGGGTGAGCCTGATCCAATCAGTTGTAAAGCCTTGAGAGCACAACTGATGGTTCTCCGAAGAAAAATTTGGCCTGTACCAACCAGCTTCTGCTTGAGAGTTTCCAGCCTGCATTAAGATTTCAGGCCTACCTCGCCAGTCCCCAAAACCGCATACATCAATTTCTTAATAAAAACGTCTTAATGTTTATAGCCTACTCATTCTGTTTCTCTGGCGGAACACTGACTGGTATGGAAGTGAAGGTGCTAAGAGGTTTGGTTGATGAAGCATACCTGCCAGGGATCTCAGAATTAACTGGAGGAGTGAGGGTCGTGAGGAGCAGATTGAATTTCCCACAGTGGGAGTGGAAGTACAAACCAGAGAAAGATGATTTTGTGATTATTACTGGGGAACTATGTTCACAGGCTGTTAAGGGGGTGGAAGGTTGTGCGGAGTCGGCTGTCTCTGAATGGTATTTATGGCCTCATGGGGCTTTTCCTCAACCTATTTCTCTTAGTTCTTAGCTTTGTAATTTCTCCCAATAAGACTAGGAGGGTTAAAAAGAATGAAAGGGACTCTTTCTAGAACTAGACTTAGACTGCCATCTTGTGGATATTTAGCTTCATAGTCTAGTGCTGAGAGACCAATACATAAATATGTGCACAAGTATTCTTAGGAAACGTTAAAACCGGGAGCAGACTTTACGTTTATACAATATTTTTATTTGGCCAATTTGATGAGCCATTTTGGTATATCAGTAGCTTTCTGCTCCTCTGGACCTCCAGATAGAGTAAGACCGGGTTCGAGGCACAGGTTGGACAAAGATGAGATTTTAGGTGTGAATAAGGATAGGATGAGGTTCAGAAATGGATGAAGCCAAAGCGTGGTTCTTAGCACACTATTTTATTGCAAAATTATTTCATAAAAATCAGTGTAAATACATATTTAAGAAAGTAAAAGAGCTTATTATAAATAGCAAAATGGGGGAATCCATGGGGGGCTCAGCGGTTTAGCGCCTGCCTTCGACCCAGGGCCTGATCCTGGAGACCTGGGATCAAGTCCCACGTCGGGCTCCCCGCATGGGGCCTGCTTCTCCCTCTGCCTGTGTCTCTGCCTGTGTCTCTGTCTCTGTCTCTCTGTGTCTTTCATGAATAAATAAATTTTTAAAAATAGCAAAATGCCCATTATACTTTTTCCATTCTCTACTTTCTAAGGGCAACTCTTTGTCTGCTTCTACTTTTTAGCTTCTCATCATTACCAGTATAACTTTAAATTAGAGGCTTATGCCTTTGTTTAAACAATATGTATAGAGTCCTTGCTAGAAAAGATGGTATATATGACTTATATCATTGGCTACTTTCCTTATCCATTCTCATTTCTTAAATTCAATTCTTAGTTTTAGATCTTCTATTCATTATCACTATAATTTCATTGATACAGTTCAAGTGACATTTCTTCTTCAAACAGCTTTTGTCATTTTCTTGATTCTTTGCTTATTTAGGATGAGATTAGTGCTTTTACCCCCTTCTCCTACTTTCTCTTCTCTTTTCACCATTCTGTCAGCCACAACTTTTCTTTCACATTCTCAGGATTTTTAACATTAACATTCTGTTCACTAGCCCTACAGGAACCTTCTACATTTCTCCTATAAAATGATCCTAAAAACAAAACTAATCAATAGCAGTTACATTATTATGATTATATATCTTTTTTCCCCTAAAGTAGGGCCAAGTAGTATACTTAGTAAACATTTCTTCTCTATTCATTCAGTGTCTACATTTCTGGACTGCTCAGTGGAACATCTTCCCAGCATCAAGGTCAAAAGAAATCTTGGGGCACCTGGGTGGCTTGGTTGGTTAGGCGTCTGACTCTTGATCTCAGCTCAGGTCTTGATCTTGGGGTTATGAATTCAAGCCCTCTGTTGGGCTCAGCCCTGATTGTGGAGCCTACTTAAAAAAATGAAGAATCTCTTCCTTTACACGTCATTTATTACTTTAAGTCTTATAAATTCATTGTTTTTCTATTTCTTTTTCCGATTATCTTTTTTTGTTTGTTTTTTGGCAAAAAAAAAACTCTATGTCTTTGTCATACTCTCATAGTTTATCTAACCTCATGATTATTTTGTATATTGAACCAAGTTCTCTGACTCTTTTAGGGGAGACCCCATGAGAGCATCTGTCCTACTGGGCCTGTCTGGACTGGCTGTTTTCCAAGCTTGTAGCGTAGTTGTGTTGTCCCAGACAACAGATCAAATTCCAGACCAAATTTGTGTTTTCATTCCTGTAAACATTTGTGATTATTTTTTTTTTATCATTGGTGCTCTAAAATTTACAAAGATTTTTCATTGAGTCTACTCGGCAATCAGGAACCCCTCCTCAGGAGCCCTGGGTGGCTCTGTGGTTGAGTGTCTGCTTTTGGCTCAGGGCATGATCCCGGGGTCCTGGGATTAAGTCCCACATTAGGCTCCCCATGGGGAGCCTTCTTCTCCCTCTGCCTATGCCTTTCTCTGCGTCTCTCATGAATAAATTAATAAAATCTTAAAAAAAAAGGAACTCCTTCTCTGCTGAAAACATCTTTCTCAATTTCTCAAGACTCCCCCCCCCACCCTGCTGTTCCTTTGATAACATTATTTCTCCCTTTTCTCTCTGTCTCTGAGATTCTAAGTAAAAAATGGTTTTTCTATACCTCTTATGTTTTCTCTCATACTATATTCCTCCTATTGTCTTGCTTACATTTTTTGATATTTCTGTCCTTTACTGTTCATATCATTTTAGTGTGTGTGTGTGTGTGTGTGTGTGTGTGTGTGTGTGTGTAGTTCTTTTTCTATCCTATTTCCAACTTCTTTACTGGTCTTTGCTTTCTCCTTTCTCTTCACATTCTGTTCATGGATGTCAAATCTTTTTGTACACACAGTTTCTTTTTTATCCCCTGTTGTGATTTTGTTTTTGTTGTTGATCCTTTTTTCCTTTACGCTGTTGTTTTTTTCTCACTTATCTGGTCACCTTTGGATTGTTTCTTCATATTTAAGAATGAAGGATGGGATCTGGTAAAAGCACCTACCCTGTTATATTGGTTTCCAATATTGGCTTTCAGACAGCTGCTCCAACTGAGTGGAAGGAGGGAGTTCTGTTTACACAGGCAGAGCCTGTGGAATGGCAAGCTTAGTTTTACAATGAGAAGATGTGGAGGTGGCTGTCAGGTGTGCTTTTTCCAAAAGTCAGAGCAAGGAGATTTTACTGTGGGGGCCAACATCACACTAGAAGTCTTAGTTAGCTCTTAGCTCCCCAGGAGGCTTGCAAATGTTGGCAATGAAGGAGGTGGAGAGAAAAGAATTGAACTGGTATCCCTTTTCCCTATTTATATTTTCAGTAAATCTGTCTGTTTCCAGGCTCCTGACCAATTCCTCACCCTGAGCCCAGAGCCCCTTTGAGATTCTAGTTGGCAGATAGTGGCACCCCCATCCTCCAATGCATTTCTCTCATGGAACATCCCAGGGTATGACCTCTTTTGCTATAGTCCATCAATAACAATAAACTCCCATCCGTGTCCTGTCTTCTAGGGATTTATTGAAATCTCTCATCTATTGGTTATTCTTACCCTCCATTCCTGCTGTTTTCTTGATGTTGTGTGTGTTTGTTTCTGAAATATTTCAGTTTGTTCTGGGAGAAATGGGATATAAAGACAGATATCCTTGAACACGTGACTCCCTTTGATGTTAAAATGTTCTATTTCACTAGTGCTGGTGTGTCCTTTTCTGATTCTTAATAAAATACTCTTCCTTTCATATGTTTATGGTGTTGGTTTAATGATGCAGAAATTATTTCACATCTATTTTGTTGAGTAGGGATTTACAAAGGAACTTGGAGATAGTTTCTGTTCTTTCCAATTAACAAATCAGGAACATGCTGAGGACCTCCATGTTTTTTGAAATATGATATGCACGTTGGTACATAAAAATATGGCATATTTTTGCCGCCTTCTAGGAATATAAATGGTAGTGGCATGGACAAAACAATTCAGGTAAACAAGAACCAATAAGAGAGATTATATAATTAAATCCCAAATGGTATAAAATGGCTGATTGTCTTTTAAGCTCTTTCAGCAAGAGTGAGAGCCGTGAGGATTGGAGGCAGCATGGATGGCTCCCTAGAGGAGCTAGAGGCTGAGGTGTCATGAGTGGGACCATAGTCAGAGATATGGTAGGCAGATGAGAGTGATCAAGGCACAGTCAGAGGACCCAGTGAAAACCATCCTATTATGGTCTAATGAATGAGACAAAACCTAATGGAATGTGTGGAATCACTTCTTTAGTCAATAAACACGAGTTAAGTTGCTCCTATGTGCAAGCAGGGTATTGTGTTGGACATTGGATAGGTAGCACAGGAAAAGCAAGCCCTGTCCCTTTCTATTTATATAAATAGACCTAGTTGATGTAAGAATGAAAACATAAGTAAAGACAGCTCCTATTGGTACAGCCACCCTGGAAAACTGTGTGGAGGTTCCTCAAAGAGTTAAAAATAGACCTGCCCTATGACCCAGCAATTGCACTGCTGGGGATTTACCCCAAAGATACAGATGCAGTGACATGCTGAGACACCTGCACCCCGATGTTTCTAGCAGCAATGTCCACAATAGCCAAACTGTGGAAGGAGCCTCGGTGTCCATCGAAAGATGAATGGATAAAGAAGATGTGGTCTATGTATACAATGGAATATTCCTCAGCCATTAAAAACGACAAATACCCACCATTTGCTTCAACGTGGATGGAACTGGAGGGTATTATACTGAGTGAAATAAGTCAATCAGAAAAGGGCAAACATTATATGGTCTCACTCATTTGGGGAATATAAAAAATAGTGAAAGGGAATAAAGGGGAAAGGAGAGAAAATGAGTGAAAATATCAGTGAGGGTGACAAACATGAGAGACCCCTAACTCTGGGAAATGAATAAGGGGTAGTGGAAGGGGAAGTGGGCAGGGGGTTGGGGTGACTGGGTGACGGGCACTGAGTGGGGCACTTGATGGATGAGCACTGGGTGTTATGCTATATGTTGGCAAATTGAACTCCAATAAAAAAATTAAAGAAAAAAATAAAATAAAATCGCCACCTAAAAAAAAAAAAAAAAAAAAAAGACAGCTCCCACTTAGGTCTTTCAGACTCCTCATGTAAAATAGACATTAGAGGGTGATAGAATCTCTAAGCTTCCTTTCAATGATTATAACTTATTATTCAAGAATCACATTTAGAAGTACTTAAAGTTGTTGGCTTATTCTGTTTCAGATCTAGGAGCTTTCAAATTGCTGCAGATGCATGGCAAGAACGTACTAATCATCAATATTCATTAGTTTTTGAAAGATAAATATTAGGGGGTAGCAATATAGTGATTAATTTTTTTATCACTGTAATTGGTTTTGTAACATTGTAACAAGGTATTAACACACTTACTACTAAGACAGTCTTATTGTGAAAATACAGAGGGACGGTGGATTTGGACAGGGCTAAACCTACTATTTGCAGATCAAACAGATGCGAAGGCCAGTGGGGAATCAGGAAAGGGAAAGAAATCACATCCAGTTAAGCAACATTCTCTACAGTGAGAAGGAACATAATTAGGGACTTCAGATTCTATTCCTGAGAAATGAAGGAGTAAATTTCTAAGACTTTTTTTTGTTTGTTTTTCATCTTCCAGCAGGGTAGGTTAATTCTTAGGGTTTGTCCAGGAGGGAAATTGTCTGAAGACTACAGAAGACACTGAGAAAATGTACCTTGGTTTCTAACACCCCACTCTTTCAGATCCAGGGTCTCTGAATACATTCCGTCTCCATCCCCACAATGCGCTTATCTGAGAAATTACACTTTGGCATCGGGAACTTTAACATCTGGTATTTACTGATTAGCTGCAAGTAACAGGAAATCTGTTGGTTAAACCTTTTTTTTTTTTTTAAACCACTTTTTTAAAAATCATGAAGCGGTAGAAAATGTATAGATGCTAGTGGTCATTCAATTGCTCAAAGATGTCAGGGTTGCTAGAATATGTCAAAGTTGGTCTTCTGGATTTTCAGGTCCTTTTTTTTTTTTTTTCATAACTATAAGATGACCACTATAGTCATCACATCAATGTTCAAGATAGAATGAGGAAATAGGAAAAGAGGCAAAAATAGCCAGAGAATACAGCACTTATTCTGGTCCCCACCCCAGCAGACTTCTGCTTATAGATCAGAAATATATCACATGGTTACCTCTAAGCAAAGGAGGCCTCAAAGATATCCAGTTGCTATATACAGAGACCACAGGATGAAAGGGTTAGGAATGGCTTTTGGTGAGCCAATCACCAATGTCTGCCCCATTATTTCATAAATCAGCAGCATACTTTGAACAAATAAATGCTTAACATTACAGATTATTCCCACAACTATTTGCCAATATAGTTTATTGATTGATATTCATCTGTTTCTCCATTCAACAAATATATTACTCTGAGTCAGGCACTAGGCACCATATTCAGTAAATAAGACATAATCCCTTGCCTCAGGGATCTTCCAGATGAGACAGATAAACTAGAACATCTAAATCAACTTGAAGTTGGAAGGGACTGGGAGGAGGCATTATGTGCCAGGCACTGTCTTAAGTTTGGGAAGTACAAAGATGAAAAAACTGAGTCCAGTGGAAGGAGATATGTGGGATAAGGGATCAGATAGAGGTTCCTGTCATCTTAGATCTTCCATTATTCAGGCCTGTGGGACCAAGGAATCACTGCGTTTCTTATCCATTATTTTATTTAATTTATTAATTTAATGTAATTTATTTTTACTTGTTAGAGACAGAAAGAAAATGAACAGGGTTAGGAAGGGGCAGAGGGAGAGAGAATCTTAAGCAGGCTCCATGCTAGGCCTGTGGGTCTTGATATTATGACCCTGAGATCATGAACTGAACCAAAATCAAGAGTTGGACACTCAATTGACTGAGCTACCCAGGCACCTCTTCTTATCCATTTTAAAACAGGAGTTTCAGATATTTTGTAGAGTTAGTATCTTGTATACCCCATGCTTAGGCCCTTAGAAACAATATTCTTTCTAAGCTTTACAGGCTTTCTGTAGGTTTTCTGGTAAATTCACACACACACACACACACACACACACACACACACACACACACACACACTTCTACCTTTAAGTTGTATGTCCTAAGACCTCTTCTTTCTTGACTCCACATCTTCATTCCCTTCTATATCTTCCTTCCCTTAATAGTCACCTTAAACTCATGGAGTTTCATGAACCTTCAACTAAAGATTGCACACTTAGATATGATATTCAGTTAATATGTGTTGTGGATATTGTGTTGTCTGGATATTGATATTTCTATAATATAAGTAGGTAAGTACTGTCCTGAGCTTCCTACATGTCCCCCACACCTCTGCACCTTAACCTCTTCTCTACACAATCAGAAAGCAATGGGTTAATACTTAACACTGCATGAGACCTGTAGGACCTCACTCTATTACCCATACCATTTTGGTTATTTTTTTTAAAGGTTTTATTTATTTATTTGAGAGAGAGAAATAGCAAGTGAGAAAGAAAGATCATGAGCAGGGAGAGGGGCAGAGGGAGAAGCAGGCTTCCCACTGAGCAGGGAAACCCAACAGGCTTGATCCCAGGACCCTGGGGTCATGATCGGAGCTGAAGGCAGACGCTTAACCCGCTGAGGCGCCCAGGTACCTACGTTCTTGGTTCTTATATATGTTTAATATCTTTCTGAGCTATTCAATGAGTACAGAGTCTGTAAAACTCAAATTTCTTCAAAGGCCAGTAGGTGATGGAACTGGGTGCAGCAGTTTGAGCAGGACCAGAGATTGTGCCCCAGGGACAGCATGCTCATGTTAGAGGACATCTTCAAGGGTGGCCACTGGAAATTGAGAGCTAGTGTTATCTGATTCTCAGAATATGGGTTTTAATGTTAGCTGTGAGAAAAAATATAGTAGGAAGAGTTTTTTTTAAATCCCTCTGGAAATAAAATTTATCTTTATAGCATTCTAAATAATCTATATAACCTACAGATGTTTTATAGAGTTTAAATTAATCAAGGATCAATAAATGTATGCCAGAATCTTAGTTACTTTTGCACAAAGACACAAAGACACAAATTTGATTAATATTCTCCATATTTTAATAGTTATGGTGCCTAGAAGAAGCAAAGCAAGTTGGAGTCAAGACATCGGTAGTATTTATTTTGCCCAGAGTAAAAATATAATGGAGCTAGAATAACTCATCTTACAATATTTGTATGTGGACAACTAACTATACACTCAACTGTAAACAAGTGATTTGCCACTGAAGCTTTAAAGAAAGGACAAGTTCCTGAAATGTCTCTGGGTTTTAATTCTCCTGCATAAGCTGTGCCTGTAACTCTCCACTAAATCTCTTTGGGAGGATCATTTCAGACATCATAGGATATGTCCAGGGCAAAAACATCCTCCAAGAGAGTGTCCTACTGCCCCCCACCTTAGTGTTCGGGCTTGAGCTGATGTGTCTGACTTTGGATTTTTCCAGGGAGCAGCAAATCCTAGGTCTTGTTTTATCAGGGACATGTTGTCAGCCAGAATGCTTAATACGAGCTACTGACAGTTGGAATGATGGCTTATGAAAAACAGAAATTAATGTAAAATTGCAATCCAGATGAGCTGGAGCATTCAGTTATTTTTATAAAATACTCTGTGTTCATCACATTACAAAAGGGAAGTGGATTGAAGACCCCTTCCCTACCCCCACCCCACGGACCTAGCACTACTGGCCATTGGTTATGTGTTTGTTTGCAGTCTGTCTACCCCATTAGAATAATATAAGCTTCATGAGGACAGGGAATTTGTCCGTCTTATTCACTGTTATAACCACCCCAGCACCCAGAAAAAATGCCTAGAAATGAACGTCAAAAAATACTTCATGGTTGAATAAATATATGAATAAGTGAATGGGATGATTATTTGTGTCTATGGATGGCTGGAAAGATCAACATGGCATGAACAGGGCTTCCCTACTCTTAGACACAGAAATGATGTTCTTTGTTTACAAACTTCAGGTGCCAATTGAAGCACTGCTATGATTTGTGACTGCCTCAGTTTACTTGCAGTGGTTGCTAAGAAGATACTGGACTGATTTCTGAAGCTAGTCTCTATTCCAAACTCAGCTTTCTATCTTCAGCTTTGTGAGGCCAGGCTGAGAGGCCAGGAATTGTAATTTGGGCTGCCTGGAGGAGGAGGCCCTGGGGGCATGCATGCTGGGAGGTAGAGGGAGAGAAGGGGAAGTTCCTGTTTCTTTCCTGTCAACAGTATACCCAACAGCAGCTGCTCTCTCTTGGCAGCAGTGACTGATCCCTTCTGTTCTCCAGTTCCTTCTATGCTCTCCCTCCTTCTGAAGAGCTGTCAGCACCAGCCAGGCAGTGCCTTCTCCACAGAGGTCTGGTGAACTCCGAGGGCCCCTTCTCCACCTCCAAGTTTTTCCCTCTACTGCACCTTCCTTATGGTGGTTCCTGCTTCTGGAAGTTCTGTCTGTATTCATTACCTCAGTGTTCCCTTTCTGCATTTTTGGCCTTCTAATGCTTATTTAGGGAGTTTCTTAATTGATTATAATTAACTTATACTATTTATATCTGTTAAGTAATTAGCATGCTTTCTAGCTGCCTAAACTGGACTCCAGTGGACAATGATACTCATGTTTTCTATCCTAAAGCTATATGTGTTTCTGCAAATTCTGTATTTTATTAATTTTTTTAAAAAATTTATTTATTTCAGAGAGAGAGAGAAAGAGAAAGAGGGTGTGCACGAGAGTAGAGTGGGAGGAGAGAGACAAGCAGACTCTGTGCTGAGCCTGGAGCTGACGCAGCTGATCCTAGGATCCTGAGACCATGACCTGAGCCCAAGTCAAGAGTCAGCCACTTAACTGAGCCACCCAGGTGCCCCTACAAATTCTATATTTTAAAGCTCTAAAAATTTAACCACAAACTTGTCGACCTTTTTAAAATTTAATTTAATAGTAATTCAAGATTTCTTTTAATTTAAAAATATTTTTATGATGATGGGTATTTAACTACATAAAATGCATGGAAGCATGTACAGAATATAAATACCATAATTCCAGTGATCAATTTTAACACATTTCAATTGGGTCAATGCATTTTTTACTCTTAAAACTATCTTTTTTTAAAAGTACAACATAAAAAAAAAGAAAAAACTATGAATGCTCCATGAATTCTGAGATCATCATCTGATATTGGAGGGGAGAAGAAATTCCTATGATTTCTAATCCTATCCCGTGCAGTTAAATTTGTTGTTGTTGTTGTTGTTTTAGATTGAATCATTTGAGTAGTTTTCAGAAGAGCCTAATCTCGACAGACCACTTGCTTTTGCTTGCCAGAGTCTATTCACAGCAAGAAGGATGTAGGTACACAGTGTTCGTGAAGCAAGTTTTAGGAAACCATCCTTTCCTGGTGGGTCAGAGTCAGGGCAGCTTCCAAACAAATGGAAGCATTATTGTAGCTACTTTACACACATTTTCTTTCATAGTTCTCCACAAACCTGTGTTGTAAATATTATAATGGTAGAATTTATCATGCCCAGAATTTAATCCCCCACAACTAGATAGTGGTGGAGCTCATCCTTGGTCAAGTCTAAGTCTAAAGCCTGACATGTTGCCTTTTCATTTTTCCTCTTTCCACTATAACAGATATGCACTTGTGCATAATCTTACAGGGACAGTTTTTACAATTTTTCATGAATGAAAACCACAGAGAACTGATGTCTCTTGCAACTTTTTAAAAAATTTGCATTATTTTCCATTTCAAAAACAGGTATCATGCCATTTCTTAATTTTTCAATAAATCTTATGGCATTGGTATTGATTCCTAAGGAGGTGGCTTAGAGTTTCAGATCTGAAGCTATTGATCACTCAAAAATTCCTCCTTGAATTTTAATGTCGCATTTGTCCTTAGAACTTCAGGTTTCGCATTTGCTCTGTGAGTTGTATTCCAATGGAAGATGGGAGCTTCCTTTACTGTTTTTCTAAAACTATGTGATTTGGAGGTATTTTCTTTAGCAAACATTGAAAGAATATTTATTATTATATGTTTGACGCTAGAGTGCAATTCTTACTGCAATATTACCTAAGACAGGTAATATTGAATAGCCCGACTTATAAATAAGAGACACTGAGGCTCAGAAGGTAATTGTTGAATGTTACTAACTAGACTAGAAGATAGTGGGGCAATGCCTCAAATCAAGTCTATCCAAAGCCCAAAGCCTATTCCCCAAAGCACTAAAATCTATCCCACCATGTCCACTGCATCATACCATCGCCCAAACCTTGACTCAGAGCAACAGTTTATAGAGCACATGCCTGATGCCCTGGTGGTACCGTGTGATATCCATAGAGCAATGATCTAGCTCTGTTGTAACTGGCTGTTTCTGTCACCCCAACTTGAGGAGTGACAGGCATGAAGAGGTCTTCTTCACTGTTTCATTCCAGCACTTAGCATAGTAAGGAGCACATAGTTGGGAGTTAGCAAATATTTATTAAATAAATGGGTGAATGAATTCTAGGCTTGCCAAACATATGCTCAACTTCGCCTTCTGAGCCTATGTCTACCTGGGGAATTTCCATCTGTTCCACCCACCATCAAATCTCCATAAATAAACACAGTCTTTGTCAGGTTGGTAATGGATATTTGTTGTTGTTGACAAAGCTGATTAAGGGATATGGAGAAATGACCTCTCTGATTATTTCCAGGAGCAATGAGAAATGTTCCTGAATGGACATTTTGGTAACAATATATTTTACTGAAATTGTATTGGCTGTGTCTTTTTTTTTTGTAGCAAGTGGCCAAAACCCAACTGACACTAGTTTAGCAAGAAGTGTATTTATAACTTTTAATATATAGCTGGGAAATAGAGTGTGGGAGCTGGCTTCAGACCCTGATGGGCTGCAGAGCTGTACAATCTTGTTTAGGCTTCTCCCCACATGCCCCTTCCTTTCTCTTTATTCCATGTCTCTGATTCTGACTTCATTCTACAAAGAGGCTCCCCTTTTCAACCAAAGAGCAAAACTGGATAGAAGGACCATAAGTCCAGAGATCTTAGGGTGCTTCCTGCAGAAGCAGTGTCCCCCAGAAGTCGCAACTTCTCAGGCTCTACCCCAGCTCCCATTGACTAAGCAACTCTGAGAGGAGGGACCAGTATTCTATTCTTTGACAAGTCCTCCAAGCTATTGTGAGATATACTAAGATTTAAGAACCACTGGAAACTGAGTCATGAAATAAATGAGGGCCATCCAGTGACCTTTCATGTACAGAAACAGAGGAACATGGAGATGGACCCAAAGGAGAAATGCATGCCTGCAATTCATCTGAGGTACAAGTCACTTACTTGAGAAGAGCCTAATTAATCCACCTGAATTACATCTTTTTCCCTATTTGGAAGAGTTTTCAAAAAGAAAAGGATCTGGTGAAAGTTTATTCATGGATGACACTTTGGCCAATTCCATCTTTAAGACTTAGAGAAGAATTGCAGGACAGTAAGGGTCTGTGCTCCACCCAAGAAAGGCATTCAGGGTCAAAATTCCAGACTACTATAAGAAATTTGGGAACTCTGAAGCTTCCAATTTTATTTTTTATTCAAAAAAAAAAGTTTTTAGCATCATTCTTCTATTGTATGGTACTTAATAATAAAATCGTGGGATGAAAAAAGATTGTTTATTACTTCAGGGAGATAGCACAAAGAGGAAAAAGTCTGAAACTGATCTTGAGGAAAAGGCATCCATGTAGATGAAAACAAAAGCCCCAGCTCAGAGGAGGAGAGGAAAACTATTCATTGCACTTCCAAGAATAGAGGGCCCCCAGGGACTACAAAGGATTCCCGGGGACCTCAGCTCCCTTAGAAGTAGCCACAAGTCACTTTGGAATGCTGTGTTCTGTGCTGTTTGCCCCCTTTATCTGCAGGGGAGACATTCCAGGACCCCCACTGGTGCCTGAAATCGTGGCTAGTACTGAGCCTTACATATACTAGTTTTTTTCCTAGACATACACAACTGTGATAGAGCTTCATGTATAAATGAGGCACAGCAAGAGATGAACAACAATAACAAATAAATAGAACAAGTATAACAATATACTAACAAAAATTATGTGAATGTGGGCCCTCTCTCTCTCAAAATACCTTACCATACTCACCATTCTTCTTGGGATGCCATAAGGTGATAACAATGCTTACGTGATACAATGAAGCGAGCTGAGTGATAATGTGCTTTGAGAGCAGACTTACGCTACTCTTGACCATGAGAAGGAGAATCACCTGCTTTCTGACGGTGGCTGACCACTGTTAACTGAAATTCTGGAAGCAGAATCGTGGATAAGGAGCGACTACTGTATTATCTTTCTTTTCAGACAATAATTGTTTTTATTCTCATTTGCTCCTTTAATTTTTTTATTTTTATTTTTTTTAGAAAAGATTTCTCCTCCTTTTAGGGCTGACTAGAATTGTCCTGGCTAGGGCCATGGTAGAGGGAAGGTTGTCAGAATACCTCTTCAGGACAGTAACATTGGAGGCAGCCGCTTGGCCATTCCTGGGCTAAAATTAAGATACAAGAGCTAAGAGAGAGCTAAATAATAATTCTAAATAATGTAATGACTTAAAATTGAATAATCCCAATAATTACTCTAAATAAAATAGTTCTTTTTTAAAAAAGATTTTATTTATTTATGAGACACACACACACAGAGGGAGAGAGAGAGAGAGAGAGAGAGGCAGACATAGGCAGAAGGAGAAGCAGGCTCCAATGCGGGACTTGATCCCAGGACCCTGGAATCATGCTCTGAGCCTAAGGGAGATGCTTAACCACTGAGCCACCCAGGAGTCCCTTAAATAAAATAGTCCTAAATAATAACAATAGTAATATATAATGCAAACACTTACTGATCTTTTATGGTCTAACAGGCTCTTCAATTATATTAACTCAGTTAATGTTTTCAGCTAGTATCCATTTTACAAACAAAAAAAACCTGATATAGCTTGTCCAACTCACTTTTTTAAAAGAATTTATTCATTTATTTGAGAGAGAGAGAGAGAGACATCATAAGTGGGGGAGGGACAGGGGGATGAGCTGATTCCTCCCTGACTGCAGAGCACCATGCGGTGCTCCACAGGCTGCTCGATCCCAGGACCCTGAGATAATGACTTGAGTGAAAGGCGATGCTTAACCGATAGAGCCACCCAGGTACCCCCCAACTCAGTTTTGGAAATAAATCCATAAAGTTCTGTCCTCCAGAGCTTATGCAGTTTATCATTACATAATGCTACCTCTCTAGAGAAAGTGAGTTTTAGCAAAGTATGCAGATGTCTGCTAACATTTAAGACTCCTTGGTGTCCAGAAGGCTGTTGCACACCATTTTCCTTAGGAGCCCCACGGTATGAGGATGGGATTCTACTACCATCCTATCTCATCATGACACTGTCATTGACTAAGACATCAGAGTGGACATTAACCTCTGCTCAAGGATTTCCATCCACAGACCCTATATTGAGGCAGCCTACATGTGCTGCCTGTAGCTTATGTTCTTCTTTAACTCTTTGCTGTGAGGTTAAAAGGCTCTTTCCCATCTGAATTGTTTTTGATGAAAAAGCTACCTTCCCAAGCTTAACTTGGGAAGAAATACATGAACCTGTGGCCAGGAGGAGGCTGAGTAACTTGTAACCTGACTTCTTGACAAAGCAACTGACATTCATGCATTTGTTTTTACTGTAATTTGTCATGGTTCTTGAAGCCTGCTCAGAATGTTCAATTGAGCAGTAGTGGAGTCTGGCAAGATCTTACATCATTCTACGGGAATCAATTTATAAACTTTGCTTACTTCAAGATTCTAGTTGATACATAAATTTAGCAGCTACAGAATTACAGATAGCATTACAAAAAAGCTATTAGCTATTCTCTTAGAGATAATATTTATACATGAAATATAATTACTGCCCAAACGCACACTATTTCAGAGCTAAAAGCAACAAAGCTAAAGCAGTAAAGAATTCACTATTAGTTCTCCTGGGAGAAGGAGGCCACCAGCAGAATGGGAAAGAGGCTAGGTTGAGCCTAGAAGGGGAAAGTAGAAAGAAGAGGAGGGGATTAAGAGAGAAAGTAGGCTCTTCCAGACAATGAGTATGTTCCAAGCTGTTCTAAGGGAGCAGAGACTGGCACCTACAAAGAGCTGAAGTCTTCTACTGTCACTAGGAGAAGATCTGTTAAAGTACTTTTCCAACCTGAGACAAACTTTCTCATGGGAATGCCTTGCTCACAGATGTTTTCCCTGAAGATGCTGTTTTCTTTTCCCAGATAATTGGATTTTAAAAATTAATGAATGCAACCCAACAAGCTAGAGCACATGTGGCCTTTATCCTTAGAGTTGAAATTCAATTCAGGAAATATTTATTGTGCAACTACTATGTGCAAGATACATTTCTAGGGGTTTTGAGAGATACCAAGGTGAATAAGACATGATTCCTATCCTCAAGAAGCTTAAGGTTTAGAAGAGTGAGAAGCCATATAATACTGTGATTACTAGGTACTTGGTGCCAGGCATTGTTCTCAGGATGTTAGACATATTAAGTCATTTTATCCTCACAGTTACTCTGCAAGAATATGTCATCCTTATTTAATAGATGAGAAAACAGAGGTAGAGCATTGTTACAACTTGTCCAATGTTACACAGCAAAAAGTAAATTGAAACTTGGGATATCATATACTTGCCTTAAAGTCATGCAGTAAATCTATGTCAGAGCCTGGGCTATAATTCAAACGGAGTCTCCTAACTCTCAGCACAAGGCCCCTTTTATTAAACTATGAAGTCTTTTTGTTTTTTCCTTAATAATGAATGGGACTAGAAGGGATTTCCACACTCCATCCAAGACTCCTGCTTGCTTATTCTGAGAAAGCAATCAACTTTAACTCCAACTTTGTTTTTCTAAAGAGCCTTGAAAAGTATTCAGTAAGGGTTTTATGAAACCTTTAAGCAAAGAACTGTTTGTACAAATACCATTTTGAAAGAGTTTTCTGGCTAGAACTAATATAAACGTACATTGACTGTTGACTTTAGGAAGGCCTAATGTGAATATCAGTTTTTGAAGTTTATTTATTTTGAAAAATCACTCATTTATCTAAGAATGTATGTTTTGGTTTAGCATATCACAATCAAAGTTTGTTAGATGTCTTTATTGGAAAAAAAAAGGCTTTATTTACATAAAATAAGCGTGCTAATTTTCCTAAATGATTTTGAGGACATCAGCAGGGCTGACTGTAATCAACCTGGACCCTTAGACAAAAGTGAACAGCAGGCAGTCTCGCTTCAATATCGTATTTTTGATCTGTCTTCTCCCTCTTGTCTCCTCTTCATTTCTTGGATCGCTTTATTTGTCCTCTAGCCACTTGGGATGTCTCGCTCCTATGCCTTTGGCAGCCACTGAAGCGTCACTATTTTCTATTTCATTCTCCCACATTCTACGCTTTTTCAAGTGTTCAAAGAGATAACTACATGGTTAAATCAATTAGTGACAATGGGCGTATTATTTTTCCAGGGTTGTCATAGCAAAGTGCCACAAAATGGGCGACTTAAAACAGCAGAAATTTATTCTCTCACCATTCCGGAGGCCAGAAGTCCAAAGTCAAGATATTGGCAGGGTGGCACTCCCTCTGAAGGTCCTAGGGGAAGACAACTTTCTCGTTTCTTCTGAGCTCCTGGTGGGTCCTGTCAATCCTCGGTGTTTCTTGGCTTGTAGCTGCATCGTTCCAGTCTCTGTTCCTTATGTCTCTGCTATGTCTCTGCATCTGAATCTCCCTCTCCTTTTTTGAGCAACTCTCAAAAAATTGAGCAACTCCTCATCCTTTGTAAGCTGTGGTTCAGTTTACCTATAACTCATCTTTGGCAGGGTGACAATGTTGGGCCCAAACCCAACCCTCTTTTTTGAGAGACAGGCAGAGACAGACAGGGTGCCAGCGCAAGCATATGTGAGCTGGTAAGGAAGGGGCAGAGGAAGAGGGAGAGAGAGAAAGAATCTGAAGCAGGCTCCATGCCTAGTGCAGAGCTAGTGTAGGGCTCTGAGGGGCTCAGGCTCATGACCCTGAGATCATGACTTGCCCAAGTCAAGAGTGGGATACTTAACCCACTGAGCCACTCAGGTGCCCTTCCTTCTCCCTTCTCTTAGAGAGACATTAGTCACTGGATTTAGGGTTCACTCTAATCCAGTATGGCCTCATCTTAACTACTTCTCTTTATTTCCCTATTTCCAAATAAGGGCACATTCTGAGGTCTCAGGTGGACATGGATTGTGGGGGACATTATTCAACCCAATACAATGGTTCAATAAAAGAAGGTAGGAGGAAAAGTCTAGTCGTCCAAACAAATACTGGTTTATTTTGAGAGGAATTGTAAGGTTTTATCTGCCTAGAATTAATGCTTCTACTATTTTGTCATAGTTTCAGTTTTCTTTTACAGCTGAATGGAAATGACCAATGACCTTGGGTGGGATAGCATCTCAAAAGCCATGGTGACAAGTGTCCATGTTAGGCGAAGAGGAAGGTTACCATTGGTCAGATTAATTCATCCACTTCACTAATTATCTTCCAAAGAGCAATAGAATTAGGTATGTCTTGAAAGGAAATGGTTGTTAAAAAGCAAGTAAGCAAGCAAGCAAGCGAGCAAGCAAGCAACTGGAGCATAGTGTCCTTAGTGTCAGACAAAACATTTAATTCTCAACACTGCCATGTACTAGTTTCCTAATCATGGGTAACTGTCTTAGCAGCAATCTCTTGGACAATTACATTTACATCCAGGGCTAGTTATTATTAACATTAAAGAAAGACACAGTAGGGGCACCTGGCTGGCTCAGACAGAAGAACAAGAGACCCTTGATGGGGTTGTGAATTTGAGCCACACGCTGGGTATTAGAGATTACTAGAAAAAGAAATAAACTTTAAAAAAGGCACAGTAGGTATTCAAAAATAAAAGCTAGTGTGTTTCTTATAATAATAATAATGTCAAAAGGGAATGGGATTGCTATATAAGAAGATGCCTTCTAAAATGTATTCTACTTTTTTCATATTTTTGAGGAAGTTAATCCTATATTCCACACCAAAGAAGGGGACAGTAGGCTACCTTAGAAAGCTGAAACAAAATATTTAGTATTTACTGAGGTGGTCAAACCTCCAGAATCCTCATCCTTTGTAAGCTGTGGTTCAGTTTATCTACAACTCATCTTAGGCAGGGTGACAATTTTGGGCCCAAACCCAACCCTTCCCCAACATGGCACAAATTCCATTTTTCTGGCAATAACTCTCTCTCTCTCTCTCTGTGTGTGTGTGTGTGTGTGTGTGTGTGTGTGTAGGTAGGCAGGTAAGTAGGGTAACTCTAAAGACTAAAAGTGGTGAGAAGATGTCACTTAAAAAGAGAAGGTGGTGTGGGGTAGGTGCAATACTTCTAAGTATCCAGCTAGCTCGTTCAGACAGGATTCTGACTGCATATATGAATCTCAAGAGGAGTATCCTTTTGTTTATTTTGTCTGTTTATTACTGCCAACTGGAAATCAACTTCTTGCTCACTGTCTCTCAATTTCTCCCATCAGTCCCTGGTTTGCTTAAGAGAGTGCTTAGGTGATCATTGGACTTGCCCTGGCTTTGGCCTGGTCTCAGTCCGCAAAATCTATTTTTTTTTAAGATTTTATTTATTTATTCATGAGACACACACACACACACACACAGAGAGAGAGAGAGAGAGGCAGAGACACAGGCAGAGGGGGGAGAAGCAGTTTCCATTCAGGAAGCCCAATGTGGACTCAATCCCAGGACTCCAGGATCATTCTCTGAGCCAAAGGCAGACGCTCAACTGCTGAGCCACCCAGGTGAACCAGTCTGCAAAATCTATTAATGTGGAGATACCTCTGATAAGTAGTCATGTAACACCCAGTTTTGCTCCCTGGACTTCAGGTCTCTGATCTTCTGTCTCAGGCTCCTTGGTAAATTTCTTGTCTCTCCTGATCCCCCTGGACATTGCCACCGCTACCACCACCACCTATCTGGCCTCACAGGTTGGTTGTTGCCCTGCTGGTGCCTGTGGTATAGTTCAGGCAGAGCTGTCTTTTTAAAAATGCCCACTAGGGAGCAGCACACTGAAAGGTTTAAAGCCATATGCACCCTTTCGCTGGGTGGATTCATTTAACTTTCTACGTAGTTATTTATTATAAAGTAAGTAAAATGTGAATTCTTACATAAAACTCTTATCTGAGTATTTTTATTAGGGTTTTAGGATGAAAACAGTCAGATACAAATATTTTCCGGACACTCGTTGGTTATAGAAATTTAACTAGGCTCTGTGGGAAGGCAAAATAATATGGTGTTTGCTTCAGGGAGGTCAAAAAACATCATGTTTTCCTCATCCTAAATGACCCCCCATTCTTCTACTTTCAGGGAAAAAAAAAAACAAGGAAAATGTTCTATCACATAGTTCTTTCCATTTCCTTCATTCCATCCTCCTTTGAAATACCTACCACTGCCAACAGCAAAGGATTTTCTAAGCAAAACAAAAATTTGTCCTTGCCAAAGGAAAAATAAAGGTCAATCATTGGAAGAAACTCCAATAGTGAATTCAAACAAATGCAGCCCCAAATCCCTCTTTTCTCAGCATGATCCTTGTACTTTGAATCTTGAAATGAAAGAACAAGGGGAAACTTTTTTTCTGTAGAACATAACACAAAATTTCCCCTTATTCTTTCATTTCAAGAACTATACTGGGAGTTCAATTCAAGAACTATACTGGCCAATGTCACAGAATCTTATTTATTTTTATTTTATTTATTAATTTTTAGAGGTGGGGAAGGGGCAGAGGGAGAGAGAGAATCTCAAGCAGACTCTGCCCTGAGTGTGGAGCCCAACATGGGGATTGATCTCATGACCCTAAGATGTTGACCTGAGCCCAAGTTCAGAGTCAGATGTTTAACCGACTGAGCCACCAAGGTGCCCCACAGACAAAATCTTATTTAAGAAAAAGAACTTCTATCAACTTTAAGTACCTAAAATAATTTCCTACTTTCTTTCTTTTTCTTATAGTCACACACATACCCTCACTGCATGTAGTTTTTCTCAAAATTGTGGAAAGGAGAAACATTAGTTGAACTTAGGCCCATTTATCTCAGTAGATGAATTAGCCTGTAACTAGTGGGTTACCATTAACTGGGATGAAAATTCAAAATAAATGTAGTTCTCCACATGTAGTAGCAACTAGAACTTGTATCTTCATGTAGTTCCAATCCTGTAAGTACACATGGCAGGAAAAGAAGTGATGCAAGTGCATATAATGTTCTGGTTACATAAAGAAGCAATAAGATAAAAATCGAGTGTGTCTGCATCTGAGGCTGGAAAGTGGTCAAGCAGAGAGCACAAAAAAATGTCAAATGTCAAACCGGGTCCAGAAATCAGATAATAAATAGTGGACCCTGGATTTAGCTAAATGGGAAGGAAGAAATTCTTGGGATTGAGAGAAATGGACTTGAAAAGTAAACCATTTAAAGAAAATGTTCTTTCAAAACATGTGTTAGAATTAAATGGTGATCACTCATTCAAATATTATAAATACATGCTGTGAACATGAAAGCGGAGGGACAGTGAGGTCAAAGGACATCTTTGTCTTTTGAGCACATCAGGCTAGAGAGCAGGGACCAAGTAGAACAGAGTTGATGTCAGAGAAGGAAGAAAGGAAGCTGTAGCTGAGAGCAAATTGTTCTTTGTCCTTGAGATGAAATGGAATTTTGCACTGTTGGTTAGAAACGTGCATGGCACAGGTCCCAGAATGATTTTTTTTTAAATGTCTTATTCTACAGATGGAATGGAATTAGATGACCAACTGCTCTGATAGATCCAGTTAAGAGCAGAGCCTGGATCTCACACTCAAATTCTCCCATCTGCAATGCGTTCCTCACCATGGGATACTACATTAAAAATATTTGTTGTCCTTTAATCCTCAAGGCTGATGATGCCCATCACATAATCATCTCATGTGGTTGCTGGCGAGTCATTTGCCAAAAGCTCACATTCAGAAGCAGGAGGCCCAACGCGGGGCATACTCATAACAAATCTTCAGTGTCTCTGAGACAGAGAACCCTGGGGTCATTGGCTTTTCTTTCACCTTATGACAAGTTTCTGTTATGTTGCCATGGAGCAAACCTGCAAACTTAATGTGGCCTTATGGTGTCAAGAGTTATCAATAAACACAATCCAAGCAGATTATTATTTCCAGGACCTGAATGAAAACACTACCATACCCTTCCACCACCCCTACCTCCTCTGCTGTAACCTATTATTTTCTCTGACCACCATGGTGATAAAAAGGCTTGACATTGGCTAGTCCTTTTGGGTAAATGCTTGTAATAGGCACTGTGGGATGGAATGTATTACTGCTGTAAGCTGAGGCTTTGCAACCTTGGCATTTGGGAAACTATTCACATTTGGCTAGGTATTTCTTCATCTTTGGGGTTGTCCTGGCATTGTAGGATGTTTAGCAGTACTTGGTCTCTACCTGTTAGATGCCAGTAGTATAAAATATCTCTAGACACTGCTAAAGCTCCCTGTAGGGCAAAATCACCCTGGCTGAGAACTGTTGCACTGAACGATTACCTTCCATTAATCCTGTGATTTGGCTCCAAGAGTCTAGCAGAGTATTGAGAGAACAGGAGGTTTCTGGAGCTCAGGAAAACCGGAAGCTCAGGAAGCTGTAGGAAGTGGCTCCACAGTGTAAATGTGAATTGGCTATTACAAGGCAGAGGTAACTTCCAGAAAACCACAGCATACTGAATGAAGGGAAGACAAGGATGAGGGGCGAAAAGAAAAACAACTGAAAGGAAGATGGAATATTGAGAACAATGTGCCTTTCTCTTTGGGGCTTAAACAGACAACCAGAAGGCAAAAACCACAACAGACAGAGAATCTAGGTTCTGATTTCCATTTACCCATAGTTTCCTTATCTTTAAAATGTGACTTTGCTTCTGGATCTGATTATCCCAGATTGTTGTGTTAAGGTAATATGTAAGAACGTATCTTGTAATTGCGTTTCCTATAAAAGTGTCAAGAATTGTTATTTTTGTACAGCTGTGCCTCACATAGAAGTTGGAAGGCTGAGGGGATGTAACTCAAAACTGTGGAGGACCTGGGGGTAGAGGAAGTCAAATTCATCCTAGGGGAGAATCATGTAGGTTAGTAAAAACTGAGGCCATGCTTCATAACCTAACCCCGGATTCCTGGCTTAGGAACAAGGGGCATCAGAGAATGAACAGTTATATCTGAATAGATTGGAGAGCAAAAGTCAACTGTCAGCATCTTCCATATAAAGGAATTTCTGTTAATCTCAATGTGCATGCATAGATCTTCCCAAAAAGGAAATCTTAAATCTTAGTAATAAGATCATCATACATCTATACTGCTTGTGTTCCATGGTGGAAAGAATACTTGCTTGGCAAAAACTTAGAGAGGTATTTTCAGTAACTCTGTACACAGAACAATCATGGATTTTTCTCCCTTATATCGTGTATGGGGAGCTGATAAGATCTTTCTTAAAGCATATATTTTTTTAAAGACCAAAATAAAGCATATATATTTTTTAAAGATAACAGGAGAACAAATGAAAACACCAGGTTGAAAACCTAAGGCAACAACACCTTTTGGAACTTCCTAAAAGGTTATGTTGAGGATCAGCTCAAGTTTTAAGACAAGATTTAGTGCTTATTTGCTCAACCTTAGTAAAAATAACTAAACATGTTTGCCCTCGGCTGTCTAGACTTTTGTACCGGGCCAAAAGGAAAAAACAACATCAGCGAAGATTAACCCAGTTCTTACTGGAATATACCATGTGGGGCAGAATTGAGAAGTGTAGATGTAAGCACAGTGACTGGATGATCCCACCTTTCTCTTTATGTAGAAAGTTAGACATCCTTTCAAATTTTCATTTTCATTTTCAAACTTTCTGTAGACCAAGCTATAAATAAAAATATGTGGAAATGTGTTTTAGGCTTTCTATATCTGAAATGCTGCTGGAGATTACAGTTGTACTAAGTTGGAAGCTGAGAGCTTAATTATAGTAAAATCTAGTAGTGTGGGAGGTAGCAGCTGAGATGCCAGACTGCTTTTCCTTTGTTTTCGGTGTGTGGGGATGGATTCTAACCCTCCTCTTTTATACTTCTTCTTTTCATTTTCCCAAACCAGACAGCTTAACCTATGTGCACATTGTTACTGCAGCCATCTCATGGGGGGTGATTAATAAGTAACCACAGTTTAATGATACAAGGAACCGAGTGGCTAGTTACCAGAAAGACAAAGGTGACTTGAAGAATGCTGTAATGCTTTAAGAAAAATAAGTGCTCTAAACTGGATTTAGATACTTCCTGTATGTCAAATTCTAGGATTTCAATAAATTCATCCCCAGAAGAGTACAGAGGGTAGAATATTGTAGATTTTAATGGTGAGGTTTATCGAAAAGTGCAGTAGGCACCCTCAAATTGGTTGGTTCCCTATCACTGAATTATTTCTAATAAGAATAATGATCTCTTCCATGTAAAAATATCCACAAAATGGATGGACAAATCTTCATGATTACTACTTACTTGGAAATTGTATGATGTATGTATGTTGTTGGATTCTTAGAACTTTTGCAAGAAAAACACTGAAATCCTGTTTAAAAAACAGATCTATTTTATATGGTACAACATGGATGAATCCAGCGGCCAATAAGCCAGCCACAAAAAAGACAAATGCTCTATGATTCCACTTATATAAGAGGCATCTAAAGTAGTCAAATTCAAAGAAACAAAGTATATAATGATGGTTGCCAGTAGCTGGAGGGAAGGAGATATAGGCAGCTTCTTTTCAGTGGATGGAGTTTCAGTTTTGCAAGACAAAAAAGTTCAGATCTAGTGCACAACAATGTGAATATACTTAATAATATGATAGGGAATAGTTCAATAGGGAACTATATGGTTCCCTAATGGGTTCCCAAATGGTTAAGGCGGTAATTTTTATGTGAAATTTTTTACAATTAAAAAATTTTAAAGTATTTAAAATTTAGTTTAAGCTATTTCACAAAGAACAAGACTTCGCTATAAAATCCTGGCAAGAATAATTGAGTAGGAACACAGAACATGGAGAGAGTAGCTGAGTGTGGTTGTGTTATCTGTCAGATAAGCTTTTAGATCAGAGAATGAGAATCACTACATTTTAAGTACAGTTGAGAAAAAAAGAACAATTCTGTGCTGTTACGTGACTTAGAAAAATATACATAGTGCAATCTTCAATAAATATTTACTAGACAATGAGGAGAACCAATCATTGCGCTAGGTGATAGGGATTTAGCAATGAATGGGACTGACTGACATTTCACACTTCAAGTCTATATTGCAAATTCCCCCTTGGTGAGGTTGTTGATGACCTTCTGGTAACTAAATACTCTAGAAGCATGTTTGACAGAGCCTTATTGACTAGTTCCTCCTTGTTCAAACTTTTTTCTCTATCAGCTTCCATGACATCACCCCTGCCTGCTCCCTTAAGTATTGGTACTATTCATTCAGCATTTGATCCTAGGCCCTCCTTTCTTCTCAATGCATACACCTTGGGAAATCTCATCAACTAATTAATGTCCCCAAATCTTCTCTCCAGCTCAAATATCTTTTTCTGGGGTCCAAAGTATAACATCTTACATGCTACCAGAGAGTTCTACCTTGAATGTCCCAAACTCAAGACACAATTAAACTCAACTCTTTTCTTATGTCATTCTCTTCTTACACATTCTGTTTCAGAAAATGACACCACTATTAATTTAATTTCTCAAGTCAGAAATGGGGGGTCACTCTATATTTCTTCCTCCATCTAATCCTCACCCAACATTGCCCAAGATGCTCTGTTAATTTCATCTCTTTAACACTTTAGATGTATGACTCATCTTCTCCCTCATCCTACTATCACCGTTTGAGTACTCATTTGAATGATCTCATTTTAAGTATTTCAACAGATTCATTAGTTTCCACCCACCTAGCCTTGACTTACCTTAATTCACCCAACATATTACTGTCAGAAGGATCTTAGCCTATGTTGAGAAGGAAGAATTACTTCTGCCCTTTGAGGTCCTTCTAGCAGGATTAAGAATAAAATTGACAAGAGACAAATTAACAGGAGAAAATGATATTTAATTTCATATGTATGGGAAATTCACGTAGATACGAAATTCTAAAGACAGGCAACATGAGGTATATATGCCATCCTGAACTAAGAAGGGAGTAAGAAGTCTGGGACTTCAAAGAGAAGGAATGCAATTCACAGGAAAATGAAGAAGACTAAATGGTTGGTAAACAGATATTTGCTAGGCCACTCAGAAACAGTGCAACATAGAAGACTTGGATCAAACAGCCCTTGCTGGGTTCCTTCCTGTCTACCACACCCAGTTCATATTGTAATGTAACTATCTATGGTGATGGTTTTCCTCCTGGAGCAAGTTCTCTAAATTCTTTTTAGCAGCTGAGGGGAAGGTAAAGAGCTTTTCCTGAACCTGCTGAATTTTGATTAGATTACTATTAACTTAAACATGATCTTCATGATGAAGTGGCTCATCTTTGGGGCAGCTTGCCCTTGGCCCCTACACACACACACACACATCTAATTATGTTTTGCTGTACAAAATTCCTAGTCGTTCTTTATTACCTGTAAGATAAAAATCCTTACACTTTTTCATTATCTTTTGGGTGCTCTCTTGGACCTCCTCTCAAGGACCATCTCTTATTTATATTATCTTTGCATCGTATGCTCAAACAAAATTGTTCTTTAATTTGAGACTCTACTATGCTTGCTTTCACATCTGTGCCATTGCATATTATTTCCTTTGGCTGGTTTACTCTCCTAAAAACTTGCCCTGTGAACATTTTTATAAGTGAATGTACTTTTAGCCATACGGAATCTTAGTTCTAGGTGGCTCATAACTATTGTTTTATTATTTCATTGATTTTAACTGTACATAAGTATATGGGAACTCTACTTTCTGCTCAGTTTTCCCATAAACCTAAAACTACTTCTAAAGAAAGAAATACAGTCAGTTATATATTTAAAAAGTACACCTTAATTTCTGAAGACAGGCAAATAGTTTACTTAACATCTATGTATGCTTTATTACGCACCTGATGGTACTGAACCCAAGATCCCCAAGCAGCTAAAGTAAAGATGATTTTAGTGTAACACAGGCAGACACCTTCTCTTGTTATTGGCTGTTAGTATTAGTGCCAAACATTACAGGGGAAGAACTGGTGATTCTCAGGATGCTCATGAAAATTTTGTCTTTCCATGGGGTGGGGTAGATTCTCAAGTGAGCCAGGACCATGTCATTGGAAGCAAATGGATAATCGGCCATTTAAAGAAAAGAAGTATTAGTCAACAGCTGTATATCTTCTAAGAAGAAAATCCTAAATGATCACAACTACTTCTGAAAAAATAGTATTAATGTTACCAATGATGCTGATAATGGTAACAGGAGTGAACATTTGCTGAAAGCTCAGGAACTAACATTAGGAACTAAACATTTTGCCCCCAAGGTACCATCACTATTAGCCCCATTTTTCAGAGGAAGTCTTACAGGGGTTATATCTTGTCGAAGGCTATACAGCTATAAAATAAGAGTATAATGTAAAAGCCTCTTGGGTATTAAAGCTACTACTGCCTCTAAGAGAATTTAGAAACAGAGAATTTGGAAACAGGAGAAGGCTTTTGGAGGCCTAACTTCTTAGAACCTGACCCACCAAACATTTCTCATTTCTTGACTCAAGCTTTCCCTCATTTCAAGAGATCTGCACCACATTAGCCAGGAAGTGTCAGAGAGAACTTTGTCATGGTTATTTAAAACCCAGATTATATGAGACCTTTAGCTTTATCATCTCTACATTAAGCCACAGCAGGGGGAAAGCTACATGAAGAATGAGTATCTGATAAGTATTCTCTGCCTTGGGCAATATCTTCTCTTTGAATTTAAAAAGGAGGGAAAATAGCATATCCCTGTTATGACTGTGGGGAGGGGAAAAAATCATAAAACTCAGATGACTTTGTTAGAGAGTCACACAAAACAACAAAGTGAACAGACAATTGCTTTTTACAGAACCGAAGCTCCTTTGCTGGTTTAGGCTGAACCTGAAATGACATTGGAGTAGGATTTGTGAAAAGGGAATTGGATATCTTGATGTTCCTAACAAGATAGAACACAACCATACTGACACTAACAAAAGCCATTTGGTGCTGGTGGAAGGCAGAAAAAGCCTTGAAGGAGAAGGTTAAAGGGATGACTCAGAGTCTCTCCTTCCTGTAGCCAGTCACAGCAGGGCAGTGGGATTTCAGAGAGAATTCTCCCTGTGAAAACAAAGGTACAAATGTTCTGACTTCACATTTCATCATGCTGTATTCTTTCCCAGCTACTTTCGCATTTTATCCTCATGACAAATTTGTGATGGCATTAGGGCAAGTACTGTTTTATCCAAGAAAAAAAAAAAAAAAGACCCAGCAAGGTTCTTTGTCTTGGCTGAATTCAAGGAGTTAATAAGGAGTGAAAATTGTACTCGGACCAGGAATACTTGGCCAGGTACTGTAATCATTGCTCACAATTCAAAGGAAATAGAAGAAAAGAATGGGACCTCAGACCTTATACACTTTCAGGGGCCAGGTAAGTGCAGAAATGAGAAGTGCAGAAACCAGAGGAGAAAGGAGACCATCTCAATTCCACCAATATTCACTCCTAGAATTGTGAAGTTAACTGTCTTGTTTTGGGGTTTTCAAAAACAGGTCCAAAAAGAAGAATTTCAGTGAAAGAAGTTAGAGGGTGGGAAATCAAGAAAGGGAAGGGAAACCAGCCAATAAAAAGGATGCATGATCAAAGCCAATTACCACTGTTGGCTACTGGATCTTAATTCTTCTGGGGAACTCCCTGGGAGCTGATAAAGAAAATGTGCTTCATAGTTAGCTCATCCAAGGGGTCAGGGTTAAGGGATACTGCAGAGATTGTGTAAAGGGAAACTAATTCCTCAGCACTTGTAGCCAGGTTTTTAGGCAGGTTTCAGCCTGTAGAGAAAACTCACAGACAGTTAAAGATTGGTTAGTTTTTCACTCCAGTGATAAAATCATAAGGGGTGTGGGTGAGTGCTGACAGTCTGCATAACAGTACCTCCAGCAAAGGTCAAGTGTGGGAGAGAAGTACTCAAAGAATAGGATAGAAAAGTTTTATTCTTGGATGGAGAATAGTATGGTAATTGATTGAGTTTTCTCAGCATCAGAGGTAATATCAGAAGACTTCTTTTTAAAATTTTTAATTAACCTCTGCTGAAAGGTTTATTGAAATTAACCTCCCTCTTCCCTCTTTCTTTTTTTTTTAATATAAATTTATTTTTTATTGGTGCCTCTTTCTTCTTTCTTAACCCCTGGCAACCACCGATCTGTTCTCCATCTCTACAATTTTACCATTTTAAGAATGTTATATAAATGTAATCATTTGGTATGACCCTTTTGGAATTGGATCTTTTTTAATCAGCATAATTCTTTGGAAATTTATTCAAATTGTATGTATCTATAGTTCATTCCTTTTTATTTTTAAGTAGTATGGTACGCATGTTACACAGTTTGTTTAACCATTCAGCTGTTGAAAGACACTAGAATTTTGATAGTTTCTTGCTATTACGAATAAAGCTGCTATGACCATTTGGGCACAGGTTTATGCGTGAACAAAAATTTTAACTTCTCTGAAATAAGTGCCTAGGAGACAAATGTTGGGCTCTGTGGTAGTTTCATGTTTAGTTTTTTTTCCCATTTAATTGCCAGACTGTTTTCCAGAGTTCCTTTATCACTTTCTATCCTCATCTGTAAAATTAAAGTGATCCAGTTTCTTCCCATCCTCACCAGTATTTGGTGTTGTCACCATTTTTCCTTTTAGCCATTCTTATAGATGTGCAGTGTTGGCTCATCGTAATTTTAATATTTATTTCACTGATTGCTAATGATTTTGAACATATTTTCATATGTTCTGAATATAAGGCCTTTGTCTGATTTAACAAATTTATTCCAGTATGTACTTTGTCTTCTCTGTCTTTTCACATGATATTTTGTAGATCAAGGCTCTCAATTTTGATTAGATCCAATTTATCAATTGTTTACTCTTATGAATTATGCTTTTGGTGTCAAGTCTAAGAACCCTTTGGCTAGTCTTAAGTCCCAAATATTTTATCCTATGTTATTTTCTAAAAAATTTATAATTTTATGTTGCATCCATAACCCATCTTTGTATAAGTTAAATTTTGTGTTGTTAATTTTTGTGTAACATGTGAGATATAGGTTTTTTTCTTGCCAATGAATACTCAATTGTTCCAGCACCATTTATTGAAAGAGCAATCCTTCCTTCACTGAATTGTTTTTGTTCATTTGTCAGAAATTAATTGGACATACTTGTGTAGGTTAGTTTCTGGGTTCTCTATTCTATTCTAGTGATCTTTGTATCCTTCCAATAGCACTATACTCTCTTGATTATTTTGGCTATGTAGGAAGTAAAAATATTAGGAAAAGTGATTCCTCTACTTTATTTTTAATTTTCAAAATTATTTTCAAAAATAAAGGCCTCTACAACTTTTTCTCTTTCCATATAAATTTTAGAATAAGTTTGTCTATGTCAAGATGAAACTGAAATTTCAATAAACAGATAAATTTGGGGAAAATTGATATATTTGCTACGTGGCACTTTTCAACCCATAATCATGGCATATTCTCTCCAAGTGTTTAAGTCTGATTTTTCTCCCCAGCATTTTATAATTTTTACAGATTCACTCTATTTTGTTACATTTTTATCTATTTCACTTTCTTTGACCAATTATAAATGGTACTACATGCTTTATTCCAGTTTCTACTTGTTCATTGTCAATATATAGAAAAACGATTGATTGTGTGCTGATCATGGATCCTGTCACTCTACTAAATTGTCTAAGGAGGTTTTGTTTTAGAAATTCCTTGGAATTTTCTATACATACATATCATTTGCAAATGGATGTCGTTTTCTTTCTTTCCAATTTGTATGTATTTTGTTCCTTTTTCATGCCTAATTATTATAGTGGTTAAAATTTCCAGGTCTGGTTAAGTAAAAGTTGTGAGAATGGATATCCCTAGCCTTATTTCTGATCATATGGGGAAGCATTCTTTCACTATTAAAGATGATGTTGACTATAAGTTATTTGTAGATGCTCTTTATGAGGTTAAAAAAGTCCTCCTCTCATCTTGGTGTACTGGGAGTTTTTATTATGAATCAAAGTTGAATTATGTTAAATATTTTTTCTGTGTTAATTGATATCATATGATTTTTTAGTGGTTGTTGCATGAATTAGGTTGGTTAAATTTTGAATGTAGAGCCAGCATATATATGTGGAATAAATGCTACTTGGTTATGATGTATTATTTCTTTTATACAATGTTTGAATTGATTGCTAAAATTTTGTTGAGTTCCCAGAATTCTGCTTCCCACTAGGATCAGAGAGTTTCAGATATTTGAAATCTATGAGGAACAGATCTTACGTTTTCTTATCAGAAAACATAAGAACCTTTTGGCTAGTCTTAAGTTCCAAATATTTTATCCTATGGATAAAATTTCTTTCTTACTTCTATGAGGAAATGTCATTTTAGGGATACGGGAAGAGTCTTACATTTTCTCTTGTTTGCTGATAATTAAAAAATCTTAAGAGGAAACAACTGATTTCATTCTGTAATCAGAAATAAACCGCTTAAAATGCAAAACACCCAGGGGAAAAAATACATCTGTAGATTTTAATCTTGGGAAAAGTAGGTGATACAGACAATCTCTAATTTTGGTTACATGAATGGCAACGTAGAAATGTCTGGCATTTGCCACTTCTCCTAGCTACCCATTATCCCTGCATTTCTTATCTTCTACTCCTTGTTAACAAACACTACACCAAAGCCCCATTGCCAAACCAATCCTCAAAATGTTTAAAATCACAGAAACCAGTTTTTAAAAATTTTAACACGAATGTGTAACATAAATAAAACATAGAGAGCTGAATTGTGGAAGAAATGGGCTAGCTGGGGAGACTTAAGCCTGTCCAATTGTTCTCTGCTAAAAGTTTAAAAACCACTCTCCTAACCTGTTTTCCCCTGGGAAAAAAAAAAAAAAATGTAGGATGGCTGTTTGAGGGGAGAGGAAATATTCAAATAAGACAATATCTTGTTAAAATTAATAGTTTTAAAAATCTGGACATGGAAGACTGATCAAAATCATGGCCAATGTCAGACTTTTGAATTACCGTTTAAACCAAAGTAAAACGGGACACCTGGGTGGCTCAGCAGTTGAGTATGGGCCTTCTGCTCAGGTTGTGATGAGTCCCGCATTGGGCTCCCTGCAGGGAGCCTGCTTCTCCCTCTACCTGTGTCTCTGCCTCTCTCGGTGTCTCTCGTGAATAAATAAATAAAATCTTTAAAAATAAAAAGATAAAAAAGCAAAAAAACAAAAACAAAAACAACAACAACAAAAAAACAAGCCCCAAATAAAACAGAATTTGTGCAGGACTGAAGAAGGAGATGTCTATACAGACATTATATTGATGTCCCTGTGCTTAGAGATATTCCCCACATCCAAGTTTTGACTGAAGACAGGAAGTTCTCTCTGTGAGCCTCCAGACTGCCTTTCCCCACGTTTGCTTCCTTCTGCACTGCAGTGAAGCCTGTATTTTTGGGTCACCCTGGTCTGTTTTGGGGTGGGGAGAGATTTGGAGGAATTCTTGGAGCTCAAGCTTTATTTAGTACTTGTCACTATGTAAATATATATTGTATATACTATAATATTGTATAGAAGTGACAATCTAACAATAGAAGTTGTGGTAAGGTGGTGAGGGATTTTATTTCCCTATGACTATTGGAAATAGGATTCAAATTTAGAATTGGGAACTTCATAAATTGTATACTTTGTAGCTGTAGTAGGAAAGAGAGGAGATGTAACTGAGATTTCATTTAGCCCAATGTGCCCTCCTCCAGTGAGAAGGGAACACAAGATTTACTGTGGACGTGGGTCTTCTGCCCACTTCCTCACACTCCTGCATCGCCAGAGGGCAATCACAATTAGGGTTCCCACCCTTCATTCCCCGCCCAAATTAATCTAGGCTCCATGATTGTAAAAGATGTAGGAAAGAAGACTTCTTGTAGTGAAAGGATGCCTATATTTTGAGGCAGGATGTTTATGTTCAATCCCTGGTCTGAGAATAACCAACAATGTGAATTTTGAATAAATCACTTCATATCTCTAGCTACAATTTTGTTTTCTGTAGATCAAAATATTTACCTCAAAAGGATACATTGTTAGGTGTTTCAGAGTTGTCCTGGCATCTCTCATGTTAGAGAAGAGCTATTTCCTGTATGCAAGCAAACAGCTATTTACACTTGGTGGAATTAATGTTTGGGCACTACTGATGAAAACATTTTCGACAGTGGTTCCTGAATCTGACCAAGCTTTGGAAGTTTTAAAAACAGATTTAGGCCCACCCCCAAACTAAGTGAATCAGAATTTCCATGGTCAAGATCCAAGACTAGATATTTTCAGATAGTGCTCTACTGTGATTTTGTTGATTGCCCAGATTTGGGGAAACCAATGCTTTTCAAATTTAAAGTACATGTAATTCACTCAGGCTTTAGCTAGAATGGAGGTTTTAATTCAGCAGATCTCAGGTGGGGACTGAGGCTCTCCATTTCTCAGGAGATACTCTTTAGGTAGCAAGGGTTTAGATATCTTTTGGGTCTTCCTCTCTTTGAGACGGCAAGTCACACATTGTCAAGAAGCTTCTCTCTGGGAAAAAGGAGAGATGATTTCAACTCAGAGACTCCTTAGTTTGTGAGTATTTCAAATGGCAAAAGACCACACAAATTATTCTTGGCAGGGCCAAAAAATAAGTGGTTGGATGTGTAATTAAAATGTCAACTCTGTGAAGGTATTAAAAGAAAGAAGGCAGTTGATTTTTAAATATCATGCCTTGGGGACGCCTGGGAGGCTCAGTGGTTGAACGTCTGCCTTCAGCTCAGGATGTGATCCCAGGTCTCAGGATTGAGTCCCACATTGGGCTCCCCATGGGGAGCCTGCTTCTCCCTCTGTCTATGTCTCTGCCTCTCTCTCTCTGTGTGTGTCTCTCATGAATGAATGAATGAATGAATGAATAAATAAATAAATCTTTAAAAAATCATGCCTTTTTTATGAGATAGTTTGGGAGGCTAAGGGGGGCGGGTAGCTATGATTTGTTTTGCATGTCCATGTGTAGGGCAACTTGATTATTATCTTATAACAATTTAGAGTCACTTCAGCCAATGATTCAGGTAATAAAATTCATTTTCTATTGGAAGATTCCCTCAACAATGAAAACTTATTGGGAAGTTTCATTTTAAATTATTCAAATTCAGACTCCTCATAAATATTGAAATGGGACTTGGAAACATTTTTTAAAATAAAAATATATAATTTTTAAAAACAAGGAAATGTAAGAAGCAATCTCATTTTGATGAATTTATCGGGACCTAGGTTCTCATCCTCGCCTTTGTATGTTCAGACGTTGTATTATAAAAAATTAACTATAACATTGACATTCTTATTTTACACTGAAAAACAAAGCAATCAGGCACAACAGTTACTTCCTTGTACTGATCGATATATATTTTTCTATAGGCAAGCTAATGATGATGTTACCAGGAGGCCTGGTTTCAGAACAGAGGGATTAATTATATGATCTAAATGCTTACTAATATCCAATTCTGATAATTCGATGATTCAATCTCCATAATGAAGTTGCCTCAACCCAGATGAATGGATACCATCACCAATTATGCCTCTGGCCATAATCTACCAAAATGGTACATACTTGCTGAATACCAATCCAATCTAGCAAGGTGGATGGGACATTTGAGTCAGTCTTTCAGGATATTCTCATCTTTGGACAGTGAATAATAAAACCGGTGTTTCTAATTTTATGCTTTTATTGCTGACCACCACAGCCTTTCTTCCTAAAAACCCACTGAATAGTATTTTTCTCTTCTTTTAGGAGAATAGAATTGATCACATTTCTCAGTTTTAGGCTAATTATGATCTGCATTCCAAGACTCCATGTTTATTTTGTGATACTTATTATTTTTTCCTTTACCAGCCCGAAGGGTAATTCCATTTCCTTATCCCCTCAGTAGGCACCCACTCTAGTATATGTTTCTTCCAATCCACCTTCTATACCTGTTTTAACCTTAGAAAAATGTAAGGTGTGATTTTGTCAGTTTAATATACATATTAATGTAATGCTGTAAAATAAAAGTTACAATTATATTCTTTTTCCTTTATTTTTCATACAGCACTGTGTTCTTGATGACCAAAAAAGTTAGGAAGTCCAGTTATGGCTTGTGATTGCTATAATAATCCATTCTATGTATATATCAGATGTTATTTGGCCATTCCAGTAGCAATGATCGTGTTAGTTATTTCCAATTCTGCTACCACAAGCAGTACTATGTGAACATTCTGGTGCACTCAATATTTTGATTGATGGGATCCCTGGGTGGCGCAGCGGTTTGGCGCCTGCCTTTGGCCCAGGGCGCGATCCTGGAGACCCGGGATCGAATCCCATATCAGGCTCCCGATGCATGGAGCCTGCTTCTCCCTCTGCCTGTGTCTCTGCCTCTCTCTCTCTCTGTGACTATCATAAGTAAATAAATAAAAATTAAAAAAAAAATTTTGATTGAGCTTTTTAGCTCATTAAAATACATATACTTAAGTTTTCTTTTGGGTTTTCAGTATTTTTTCTTGCTCAGTTTAGGAGTTTCTTGTATATTCTCAATACTAACCCTTGTTAGTTTTAAAAATTACAAATACTTTTCCCCAACCTGTCTTCTTTGCTTTGTCTAAGGTCTCTTTAATTGAAGAGAAATTTTGGTTTTGATGAAGTCAAATGTATATATTTATTTCTTAACACCCTAAAAGTTCAAACCATAGAGAAAAAAAATTATGCACATTTGACCACATCATTATCAGGCATCTCTCAGATAACTATCATAAGTTACATGTATACAAAAGTCCATTTATGAATTTTCCACTTGTTTTCCTGGTTGATTTATGTTCTTCTTCTAGCACCACACAATTTTAAATATTTGTCTTTGTAATGTTGTTTGAGCACAAGCACCTTTGCTCTTCTTTTTTTTTCAAAATGTATTAGCTATGCAGGGACTTTTATTTACTAATATTAATTTTTTAATTAATTTATTAAGGTTCCTGCTTTCTGAGATTTTGATTGAAATTTAACAGAGTGTATAATTTATAAATTATTTTAGAGATGAACTGCTGTTAACCAATACACACATACATATATATTCCTTTATATCTTCTAGAAGAATACTAAATTTTTCTCTACAAAAGTCTATGTTTTCTTTGTTAATTCCTAGGAATGTTGCAAATTTTGTGAAATGTTATTTTATATAGTTGGTTATTACTGGGAGAGAGGAATAGTATTAATTCTTGTATATGGCTCTTTGATTAAGTAATTTTTTTGAATTTCTTATAGTTCTTATAGTTTATATAGGAATTTTCTTAGGGTTTCAGTATAAATAAAATCATTACTAAATAGTATCTACTTGTTATTATACGTTTTCTTTTCGGTGTTTTTTTCACTAGGAAGACCTAGAAAATTTTGTTGAGGAATCACTTGTCACAGCAAAAACTCCTGTCAGGTTCCTAAACTTACATAAAGTTTCTCTAAAATTTGTATATTAAAAATGATTGGGAGAAAGTCATAAGATTAAGAAAGTTCTCTTCTAATCATAATTTTCTAATAATTTTTATTATTGATAGATCTTGAACACCACAGCAGGCTTTTAAGGAATCTTTTGATATTTTTCTATTTTAAGTCTATAATGTGGTGAATTACTTTGAGAGATTTTTTTGATGTTTAAGTTCCTCATATTCCTGAGTTAAAACCCTATGTTGCCATCATGCATTAAAAAGGAAAAGAATAATTGAAGTAGAAGGGGATTGATTACTTCTGTTTTTCTGGAAGTTTGAAAATGTTCACCATAAAATGTTAAAATTGAAATTTAAAATATTTCAATAATAACCTGTTCAATTATAGGTACTTAATTATTTTATTTAGGACTTTTACATCTATGTGATTTTTCTTAAATATGTTAATATCAGTAGTTCTTTCTTTTTCATGGCAGGGCCTTCTGTTCACTGAAAGGTTATATTATAGGTTTACTTATTTTTTTAAGGCTCAGGGGGCAATCTTATTTCCCTGAGTGCAAGCCATTATCATTTCACATGTGCTCTCAAAATCCTGTGAAAATCACACGACATAAAGAATGCCTCCCTCTTTTTGCTTCTGCCTAAGGCAGAGGCTGTGAAATTTAGGGAGATATGATAAAGAAAATAAGATAGTTTTGATTTGTTTTTTAGTCTTCCCAATCTCTTTTCCATAAGCCAGACAGACGTTCTAGCTTCTGGTATTGGCAAAATAGTTGGGTCAAATGAACTCTTCTAAGATGACAATTGTAAAATCTGGACACTACATAATACATAACCATTTGAAGGCACTGGAAAGTGATCAGATGCAGGCTGAAGGGAATCAACCCTTCAAAGATGGAAAATACAACATGAACGATTTGCATATTTTACAGCCATTTCCTAAGCATATTTCCTGCACAACTTGGGATAGCACATAGACATAGCTCATTAAAAATATGTGAACCAAACCTTCAATTCAAAAGCTTAGAAAAAGAACATCAACATTGACTTTGCAAAAGCAGAAGGGAGTAATTGAAAAAAGCAAAAAAAAATGAGTTAGAAAAGAAAAATTATAGAACAAAGAAAATATATTTGTGAAATTATCAACAAAATGAAAAGCATTTTTCTAGTCTGGTTAAAAAAGTAGGCACAGATACACAAATACAATTATAAGTTGGCAAAACAGAATAATTAGCAAAGCTAAATAATTTAAAATTATCATGTAACTACTCTATGTATCTTTTACAAATAAATGTATAAACCTAAATGAAATGAATAAGCTTCTAGGAAAATATGCTTTATTAGAAATGCAGTTGCTATAGCAGATCCAAGCAGACCAATTTCCATTGAAATAATGCAAAAAGTTGTGTAATAGCTTCCCTACACAAAATCATTGACCCAGATGATTTCATAGGGAAATTCTACTAAAACTTTGAAAATCTGGATAGTCCTAGCACTATTTACGCTATTACAGCACAGAGAAAAAAATTCTGAATTCTTTTATAATGTAAATATAACAACACTAAGGCCAATATCAGGTGAAAACTTCACAAAGGAATAACTAATTTTGCTTATGAATGCTGATGCAAAATAATCAATTATAAAATCACAAAGCATATAGAATTCAATATACATTACCTTTGGATTCAGTAAGACTTATTTCAGCAATGCAAGGATAGTTTAATATTATGGGTTCCACTAATCTAAACTGTACATTGATATTTCTAGGAGAATTATAGGATCATCTCCATAAATTCTGAAAATGCATTTCAGAATCAATTAAAAAATCAATGACTACTCTGGATTAAGATAAAATCAATGAAATAAAAATAAAACAATTTAGCAGGCACACTCTGATGCCAGGATTTTACTTAACAGAAGAACATTAAATACCTAACACATTCCTCCTAAAGTCAGAAATAAAATAGATTTTCCCAAATCATCTCTACTATTTAACATTGCATCAGAAGTATTACTAGCAAAATTAGACTGTTAAAAGTTACCGAAGACATAAGATTTGTAAAAGGAAAGGTAAAACTAACTGTATCTATAGATGATATAATTACATATTTAAAAATCTAGAAAAATTACTACAAAATAAGAGTCCCTAATAAAGTAGAAGAATATAAAAACAATACCTGTCTCTCTCTTCTTTGTATATACAAACAGTAACTAGTTAGATGATACAATCAAATTGAAGAATCCATTTATAATCACAATAAAGAGAAACAATCTCCTTATGAAGAAAGTTTTAAAACACTAGTGAAAAACATAAAAGATGACTTACACAAATAAACTATGTTCTTGTTTAAAATTTAATATCACTCAGTTGCCAGACCTTTCTAAATTTATATGTTTAATGTATTTCAAATAACCTTGCCAATAAGTTTTTATTTTCTCAAGCCATGCAAATTGACCAAAAAGTTCATATGGAAGAGTAAATAAACAAGAAGACCTAAAAAGTGCTTTGAGGAGACTAGTTAGTTCTGTTATATGTTAAAACATAACATAAAGCTTCTATAATTGAGGGAGTATGATATTATTGAATAAATAGGAAAGCTAATGGAATAGGATAAATAAATTTAAAAAAATAGACCCATGAATATAGTAATTCTGTATATGATAAATTAGGAAACTCAAATTTATGGATGGAAAGACAGATTTTTTTTTTCAAAAAGATTTTATTTATTTATTTGAAAGCAAGTGAGAGACTGAGTATGAGCAGGGGGCAATGGCAAAGGGAGAGGGGAGGGAGAAGCAGAGTCCTTGCTGAGCATGGAGCTGGACTCTGGGCTCAATCCCAGGACCCTGAGATCATGACCTGAGTCAAAGGAGGACACTTAACTGACTGAGCTACTCAGGTGCCCTGGAAAGACAGACTTTTTAATAAAAGGTTTTGGAACAACTGATCAGCAGCCATTTGGAAAAAGGCAAAATTCTATCTAGATTATACACTACAACTAAGAAAAATTCTAAAAAGATTAGCACCATACAAATGGAATTGTATGATGTCTAGAAGAAATCATGTGTGAATTCCCCTTTGCACCAAGGTACAGGGGAAAACTTCCTAATTATACCTAAAATTCAGGAGCAACAAATGTCAATACATTTGGTCATATTAAAACAAAAACAAACCTCTGCATGGCAAAAACCAAAGAGACAAATGACACACTGGGAAAAAACTGTTACAACTTTTATCTTAGAAAAAGCACCAATAACCCTAATATGTAACAATCTTCTGAACATCAATAGGAAAAAAACCCAACAATTTGATTTTCTTTTCTGTTCTTTTTTTTTTTTTAAGTCGGCTCCATACCCAGTGTGGAGCCTGATGTGGGGCTTGAACTCACAACCCTGAGATCAAGACCTGAGCTGAGATCAAGAGTTGGATGCCTAACCAACTAAGCCACCCATAATAACTTGATTTTGAAAATGGACAAAAATATAGACAGTTCTCAAAAAAGAATGACAATGACCCTGATGAATAATGAATATGAAAAAATGTTGCTCAATCTTTCCCATAATAAGAGAAATGCAAATTAAATCCACACTGACATACTGTTTCTTACCATCAGTTTCACAGCATGTTCTGTTGGTGTGGCTCTAGAAAGGCAGTCACTCTCACACTTTGTTAGTGAAAATGCAAAATGGGGTAGCTTTCATAGAGGAGAATTTGACTGCAGTTAGTAAAATCCCCTCTAAAATTTCTCCTTTGACTTAGTAATCTCACTTTTGGAAATATATCACAAATATAAATTTAAAAAAGAAAAAGTGACATATATACAAGATTATTCATTGTGGCATTATTTGTAATAGCAAAAGACTCAAAAGAACTTGCATGGTTATCAATAGGCAACTGGTTGAATAACTATAGCATGATCACACCATTGAATCCTATGCAGTGGTAAAAAGGAATTAAGATATTAGAGGGATCTCTATACATTAAAATGTAGTCATCTCCAATATATATTGCTAAGTGAAAAAAATAACAAAGTATGAAGAATATTATAGAATGTTGGCTTTTTTGTATATGAGAGATGGGGGAAATACATATAATTTGTAAAATATATATGTTTGCAAAATGAAACAATGAAGGGAAATGTAGGGTTAACACAAGAATTCTTTGAGATCCCTCACTGAGTTTTGAATCTCGAACTATGTAAATATTTTACATAATAAAATAATTAAATAATGAAGAAAATAATCCTTTGGCATCATTGAAAATTGAAAACAACAAATAAATTAATATAACCATATATTAACTTGGTGGGGGAAAAAAACCTTACAAAGCTAAAATTCATTCTGCTTGACCATAAATAAATAAATAAATAAATAAATAAAATTTATTCTGCTTGACCTACTGTGACTTTAAATCCTTAGCTATGTTTAACTTAAAGACTAAAAACTGAAAGAAATCTTAAACTTTATTGAATACTTTTATTGTTAATTTAAAAAACTACTGTATTCATTTGAAAGTATTACATGTTTATTGTAGAAGAAAGAACAGAATTGTATTAATATCCTTAGGAGAGACTCCGATAACTAGCATTTTTTATATACGCAGGGAGAGCAGTGAAGGGGATCAGCTGCCAAGAGGCAGCGCAATACAGAGAAATGCCAATGTTCCAGGCAGAAGTTATCACTGGAAACCAGGCCAAAGCTGGTCTCAACAGACCAGATAATTGGAGGCAGGAAGATAATGTTGGCAAGCTTAACATGAGGCTTGGTCCTTGTTTGATTGTTTCTGGATAAAATGAAATCAATAAACAGTTATGTATTCAATTTATAATTGGAGCAAGTTAACAATTGTTTCGGGTATTCATTCAATGAAACAAAAACATTTATGATTGTTCTCCTCTTATAATAATCTCTTATATATTGAAATACATGACAAATTTACTTCTCAACCCTCTACTTGGATTAAAACAAAAGAATTCTAGCCGTTTCTTCTGTTTTATTTTTCTGATCCTTTCATTTGTCTTCTTTTCAAGTGAAAAGAAGGATCTAAATTGCAATTACAAAGCGCAGCAAAATACCAGAAAAATATCAGTAAAGCTTCAAGGATAGATACAAGAATTTAGTAAAGGGCAAGAATTGTGCACAGTAGGTAGGAGTCAGAGGAGTCACATGACTGGTGAGGCACAGAATCTGCCTGCTGCTAAAGGCAGTGGCTCAGGATAACACTGACATTTTCAACAAAGCGAAGTTGTCTATGAAGGAGATGTAATGCTATGTCATGTATCCAGAGGTGAAAATGGTTTTCCCAACCCCTGCTTTGCATTGAAACACAGAAGTCTGAAGATGACATTTTTTTGCTTGTGAAAAGTCCTTGGGAGGCTCAGCAAGGTTTGTCAGTTGAATTGGCATATGGGAACTATTCCTTCCTAATGGGGAGCCTTTGCCTCCATCTCAAACATGACATGATATCTTTCCACTTTCTCAAATCCAAAACCAACTTCCTCCATGGAGTGTTCACCTACCCATCTTGATCTCTTTATCTCGCCACCCCCCCACCCCCAACCCTTTCTAACTTCAAGGCATATTGAAGCCCAAGCAGGTCAAGTTTCCTTGAAGCAGATAGGGTTTTCCAGGTGGCTTCCATTTCTTTGCTTCACAAAAATGGAAAAGCATATATAGCTTTCCTTTGCTTAAGAATTAGAAGAATTACACATAGAAGAGAGGGAAAAAATGGGGGAGAAGTGGAAGCCAAATAATCAGCCTATCCTTATTTTGTTTAGAATTGAGATATATGCTACCAGAAATGTTTTTGGGTGTGGTCTTAACCAAGAGACCCTCAGTGCTCCATTTCTAGTGTATTTAGGCGACCAGTGTGATGTAGTTTAATAAAAACAAAAATTAGGTGGCTCAGTTGGTTAAGCACCTGCCTTTGGCTCAGGTCATGATCTTGGTTCCACCCCTGGTGGGGCTTCCTGTTCAGTGAGGACTGTTTCTCCCCTGCCCTCCATCCCTCCCTGCCACTCACGCTCTCTCTCTCTCAAATAAATTTTTTTTCTCAAATAAATTTTTAAAAATCGTTAAAAAGATTAGAAAAATGGGTTTCCTCAGTTTTGAATGTGTACTATTGTATATTAACTTTCAATTTTTATTTTAGTTCCTGTACATGGCTTAGAAATTCAGATAGACCCAAAGGCTCATATTACACACATAACCACACCGAGCACATGACCCACCTTTTGTTCCTGAGTCCTACTCCCCAGGGAAAACTGTTTTTCAACATTTTTAGCTACTGCTCCTAGTATTTGCTTCCATATTTCTGAGTAGTATGCTTATTGGCTATTTCTTGATTTATTTCGTTAGGATATTGTGTGATGGCTTCCTACTTGGGAAGATGATTTAGTCCTTTAATATTATACCATGGTCTCAGGCACTTCCACTTCTCCTTCATTCCAACGTATTTATTGGACACATTTTTGTTAAATCAGTATTAGGCTTAGATTATTAGAATTATGCACATATTGTTTGCTGAGGCACATGGTGTATTATGATTACATTTTTCCTCATATTACTTTTAACTTCTCCTGGAGTTAACAACTGGCTCTTTTTTCCATTTGTTTGGTTTTTTAATGTATCTAGAAACTTCAGAAGGTGAGGGAAAGCATTGAACCTCACTGTGCCTCTGAGGGCATGGGCTTTGAAAGCATCACCAGCAACTTCATTTCAAAAGTTGGCTGAGAGTAGTTCTGCATCTGGCATGTATGTGGGGTCAATGGGGAAACTGCTCCTAGGAGACAAGATTCATAGGCAACATATGGCAGAGGACTGGAATGCTTTGGGATCTTACTGGAAGGCAGAAATAGATAAAAAGCCTGCAAAGAAAGAAGGGCAGTAAATGTTTCTTTAGGTTGCAGGTTAAAAATGAGAGGAGTTTACATATAAGAAGCACCAGTGGTTGCATGAAAAATAATTTACACAAATTCCTTGCCTAGAGTGCTGAGTACATAAAACTCAAAGGGAAAAAGGAAATTAAGACTTTTTAAATATATGGGATCAAGGGGCAAAAAGAAGGCTCATGGAGACTGGAATGTCTCAAATGCTCTGACTGAGCGATAAAGCGGTGCATATGATAGATTCTCTTTCCCTAGGATAGGGGAAATATGAAAATTTACCTCTCAGTGGGACATTCTTGGAAATGAGTTTCATCCTACAGATTGCAAGCTTCAGACTACTGTTCAGAGAATGAATGGCATCCCAATCCATTGAAGGTAAGATATATTTTTCTCCTTTACCTTGTATATTTCCTGTCTACCCTTTCTAAGATAAGATCAAGCTTTTGCCTTGGTACACTTTGGTAGGTAGGCATGGAATAATCTTGTTCCTAGGAATTTAGCCATGGGGCCAAAAATTTGTTTTACAAGTTTAATGGAGATGAGGCCAGTGATATGATAGCGTATATCCTTTTCAGTAGGCCTGGACAAAGATGTACACACAAGCTCTAGAGTTGAAATAACAATTTGGGAGGCACCAGGGAGGGACACCATAGGACACAGCAGCTGGTGAAGAAACCCCAATTAAATGAGTGTCCTCTGAGCTGAGCAACAGAGAAAATGGCTTTTGAACTTTGATTTTTTAGTGCACAAGAAGAATATTCCATCTAAAAATGTAATTTTCTCTGGTAACGTCAGATTTAGAAAATGTACATATTAGTTTTCAGCACGTTGTATTATTTGGAGATAGTATTTATGCTGTCATTGGGGTATCACCTATAATCTTGGATGAGTTATAATGGATAAAATTACCGAGCGTAATCTGGAAATGAGAAATAGAATAAGGTTGACTTTTTGTATAGACCACATAACTTTGAATTAGTTAATGCTTTGTTCTGACCCATATGAAAGTATTTTGGGGGTGACCATTGAGTGGCAATTTCATGAACTTCAGAAGAATGTATCAGGGCATTGAACCTAGTCTGGCATGGCAATGTGAAAGACAGCCAAGAAGGCCATTCACACTCCTAATTGACCAGATGCATGGCTGTACAGTCTACTGACTATGATAGAAAAAAAAAATTGTGGAATCTTAGTAACATTGCATGAAACTACATTGCTGTTTTGGGCCAGAAAGCAGGATATTTCAATTTTCCATCCAACTTGGGAAATAGGAGCAAGTGTTAACCTGTACCTCACATCCTTATTTGCTCTCTTGTTCAGATAAAGGATGAATAATGAGTCTCTGCATTTATGGGCTCATGGCTTTTTACTAGTTTATAGAGTACTTTGCTTTAAAACTGGAAAAAATGGCACCACTCAGCCGAAAAGGCAGTTGACTTGTTTGGTTCTTCTAGTCCCCTGGAGAAAAAAGAAAGATAGGGACTTTACCTGGAAGGGCCAGCTAAGTCTCTGCTTCCTCTGTTCTAGTGTCTTAGCCAGGAACTGTAAATCAAGCCAGGCCTGAATATTTTTGATGTAATCAGCTTGGGGTTAGGGAAAAAATGGTCTTTCATGTTGTTAAAGTCCATCTTGTTGAAGGATTACTCTGCACATTAGTAGAAAAATGAGCACCTAACTGGCCATAAATAAAGCTGATCTTTTGAGTCCAATTAGCTATATTATCATTGTACCTATTCTTTCTTATGGGGAAGGTCAGTCTTACCATCCCTATATTTGCAAAGCTAGAAAGTAACTTGAGCCATTACACCTGTGGCTGCCATCCACATGACAACATCTGTAGGCACTTCACTGGGCACAGCTGAAGAGCCTATGGTAGAATGCGACTTGATTCTCAATTATAATCACCTGGGGCATTTAAAAACATAATGCTCAGTTCTGCTCTCCAGAGATTTGATTTAATTGGGCTGACTTGGCCCTAGCATCAATGTTTCTATTAAAGTTCATGGAGTTTCTAACATGCAGCCAGAGTGGGACCTAAATAAAATTAGAAGTTGAACAACAAGGGCTCTTACTTCACCTGAAATAGTCAAGGAACATGGCTTCTTAATAATAAGAATGCTATTTTAATTAAATAGCTTCTTTTTTCTTCTCCCATTCCGTCACCCTAGTGTCCTTACAGAAGAACTGGCATTACTAATTTATAGACTCTGCAGTTCCTGTTGGCCAGGAGCTGTAAAGGGTATATAGACTCGGGTATTTAATCCTTACCATAATAGCTGTATTTTCATCTTATTGAAGAATCAAAAGCTAAAAGTAAAATCATTTTCCCAAGCCCACACTGTTAAGTTTGACAAGAAAAATAGGATTGGAACACTGGTAAGTTTGAATTACTCCATTATTTTATTCTCAGACTTATTCAGTACCTAGTTTTTAAAGTTTATATTTTAGTATTGTCATATATTTATTGAAATTCTTTTTTTTAAAAAAGGTTTTATTTATTTATTTGACAGAGAGTGAAGGAGAGAACACAAGCAGAGGGTAGAGGGAGAAGCAGACTCCCTGCTGAGCAGAGATCTTGATGTGGGGCTCTATTCCAGCACCCTGGGATCATGACCTGAGCCAAAGGCAGAGTCTTAACTGACTAAGCCATCCAGACTCCCCTGAAAGTCTTGTTATTTGCAGCTGTTTTAAGAAAGGGGCATGTGTAAAAATACCTTTACTTCATTATCATTAGTTATAAGTCAAGGGTGAAATTTCACCATGATCATTACCTATAGCTCTCCAAGTGCTAGAGGTGGGTTAGGTTGGCAATTTAAAGGGCAAAGGTCGGGGATCCCTGGGTGGCGCAGCGGTTTGGCGCCTGCCTTTGGCCCAGGGCGCAATCCTGGAGACCCGGGATCGAATCCCACATCGGGCTCCCGGTGCATGGAGCCTGCTTCTCCCTCTGCCTATGTCTCTGCGCCTCTCTCTCTCTGTGTGTGTGACTATCATAAATAAATTAAAAAAAAAAATAAAGGGCAAAGGTTTTGAAACCAGGCCACACCACTTCAAGTCTTAGCCCTGTTATCTGTGTAACTTCGAGAAGTTTATTTAATGCATCTGTGCCTCAATTTCCCCATCTTAAAAGTGGGGATGTTTTCTGTTTTGTTCTGAGAATTTATATTAATATAAATTAAATATTGAGAACATAATCATAATTAACCAAATGTCAGCTATTACCTTGGCGTTGGTGAGTATTTGATGAGTAATATCTGAAAGTGCTCTGTTGCTTCATTGACACCCTTCATCAGAGTGGAAGGCCCAATAAGGTCAATTCTAGACCCCTTTAAAAGGATTTTTTCATTGAAAGATTTATAAGGAATTTGAATTTTTTGAGTATTTGCTCCAATTCTGGCACTAATAGCATTTTGTTTATTCCCTTAACTCTAAAATATATTATTTCCTGGTTGTATAGTGGAGCAAATGTTCTTGCATAATGTTTAAAATATTTAGGGAAAGTGACTTACATAGTTTCTTTTTTACATGATGTTTAAGTGTTAATGGTACTAAGTGGCACTGGGTTATTGGTTTTAGGTGTTGCATACTGTTTTCCACTAATGTACCTATGCTCCTGTCTTTTGCCTTATCCTCATTTCTCAATTTTATCCCTTAGGCAATACTGTTAGAGCCTAATAGTCTAAATAACATTTCCTAGGCTTAATGTATTGCAAGCTACCCAAATATTTTTACTTTATGGTAGAACACAAACCAAACCTAATTTGACTGCAGGTGTGAAAACTCATGGACTTTGGCAGAATTAACAAATTCTTGCTGCTTGTGGAATTAGCTGAATAGTTGTGATTCTGCCCCTTGGGGATGACTGGCTTAGGAAACTCTAAGCCTATAAAGATGGCCACATGCCAGTGCTTTGAGGTGGAGTCTTTGAAAGTCTCCACAGAACCTCTGTTGGCCAGGTTCATGATTCCAATGACTAAGCCTGCAAAATCAGTAAAGAAGTGGCTAATAGAATGTGTTAGTTACAAGTACTATAGCTTCTTTGTTGTGCTAGTTTGAAAAGTAAATAGGTGAGTTCAAGAACTGTAACATAGAATGATGTGAATTCCCTTTGAGTCTGGACTATTGTGAGAGAGTATATTTTAAATGTATCTTGGCAAGAGTACCAATGAGTCCCTGTGATTTGTAAAATTATTCTTCTAATCTACTTTGTTGCAACAAAGGCCACTACTTGGGATCTAGCTACTGATTTACAATCAATCTTTAAATCTTCTGTCACCTTTCTAAGTATTTCATTGTAACTATAAAAATAGAAAATCATGCATGCTGAGTATCTCTTATTTATAAACTTATAATATCAGTGTTTGAGTCAGTAAGAATATTGAGCCATTACAAATTTACTCTTTCAATAACAAGGTAATGTATAAAATACAGACAATATACACTGCAGAGCAAGTATTCGATGTCACAATTTTCAAAGATGAGACATACAGTCAGTTAAGTCTTCAAGAGAAAGGAATGGTTTGAAGGAAAAGCCTTGAAGAAGACATTACAGGTTTGACAATATTATTGTCATATGGGAGTGACAGGAACAAAGGTATTGCCACAGAGATGTTAGGTATGATCACAAACAATAAGTAGATATGTCAGCTGGAGGAAAGATTTGTGTTCAATTTCAGACCCCTTTTAAGAAAAGCACATTGATAAATGTACTTGCCCTTTTGATGTAACTTTATTCACTGATACAAAAGCATTTTGAAGATGCTACTTTTGTGACTTTAAGAGCATATCTCTTCTAATTTGTGTTGTCAAATGTTTATAGTACTAGTTAATACCAATTTCTGGAATCGTCCTTTTCTGGTTGTTAATGGTAGAAGGCTGAAGACCACATTTTTACTTGTCACTGTTTGCTTACATCAACCTACTTTTGTGTGTTTTTCTAATGATGCTGGAGAGCTCATTCTGTATTTCACATGGGGCTGCCTACTTCCCTTTGCTGATAAACGCTTGTTCTTTTGGAATACATCATATGTGGCATCTTGTTTTTTAGATATTTTTACTCCTAATAACTGCATAGAAATAGATGGATATAAGAAGAATTTAAAATAATCCTTAGATTTCTAAGGATGAAACTTGCTTCCTGCCTTCTCAAAAAAATAGTAGCAGACTTGATCAGTTCAGCCCTCTTCAGCCCCAAGCATCAATATGCTATGGCTAAGGCTATGAATTCTTGAGCCAAGTTGCCTTGCCTAAACCAAGGAGCCTTAGTTTGAATCCTGGCTCCACCATTTTTGCACTGCTGACTTGGCCAAAATATTTAGTTTCTCAGGGCATCTCTGTGAAATGGAAATGATAATAAATATCTACTTTCTTGGATTATTCTGAGAGATTTAAATAATTAATGCATGCCTTCTTAAAAAGTGCTAGGCACAGATAGGACCACAAACTATTATGTAACTATAGTTAAGGTTACATTTTTTTTGGTTTTCTAATATTTTTCTACTACTGAAAACTTGCTACTATGCAGGCTAAATATAGTTGTAAAGTTGTAAATGAGCCTTGACATGCTTTTACATATTTGCTTATTTGTTTATTTATTTTTAAATCCACCCTTTTCTATTCTCCCATTCATGGAACTGGGGTAGCTTTACATTCCTCTGAGTAAACTGCGCCCTTATCTTCAGCTATCATGTAGAACGTGTATTCTACTGGCCACTAAGACTTGCTTTGCTGCAGATTTTCAGTGTTCTGCCTTGCTTCCCCATTTGCTGAGGAAGGAGGAAAAACAAAGAAAGATTGTCTCCCCCTTCCTAAATTTCTTTCATTTCTCCCCACCTGACCCCCACCCCACCACACACACAGACATGTTGGCACTGATTTATCTTCAGGAGAATATAATAAGAAAACATGAATAAGGACTTTTAGTCTTCCACATTTGAACTTTTGGACACAACTTTAAACAAATTTGGCATATGTTAGCCATATGTTTAAATGTCAGCCAAGTAGTTAGATGTCTAATATTCGAACATAAGCTGCAGCGTTTAGGATTGCAGTAGAGATTTTCCTTTTTGTTCAGAGCTGGGCTCAAACTGTTATGTTTCTATGTTGTATGATTTGAAGGGCACCAACAGCCTTTTCCGTTTGTCCGAAAAATCCCTCTTCACCCTCCTGTTCTAAATGGATCTTCCTTTACTAATTATTTTTTGGGAAAATGACAAAGACTTGCATGCAAAAGCAAGTTAGATTGCTTTCTGTGCAGGCAGGATTAGCAAGTATGTAAACAGCCAAGTATACTTGAACATTTCAGTTGAGTAAGAAGAAAGATGGGGAAGAAAGGGACAGAGCCTTGAATTAATTTTTGCCCATATGATTCTCTTGCTTAAAGGGTTTCTGTCTTCACTTATTTCTAAAATTCTTTGAAGGAGTATAGACCTCCCTATGTTATTGAGCAAGTAATAGATGGTTGCCTTTTAGAAAATGGAACCACAGATATTACCCAGGACCAACAAATATTAGCTAGAACCCAAAACTTTCCTAATATAAGCAAGGATGGGATATTTCCCTTTGAGAAATGACCTAACACTTAGTGTCCATGATGTTGAAATGAAAAAAAATATCCACTTAATGGAAACAAGGGTGGAGTAACTACCCACTGTTTAAGCTAAAATTATCTCTTTGTTTCTTTAAAAGTGATGTGTTTATTTCCATGTCTTGTTATTGCCAAATAAAAGCCATATAGGAGGAAATTCACAAAGTATCTGCAAACCCCTTGGGGCCCTATCTCCTAACCAGCTATGAGATACTGACCCAATTAAATACCATTATTCAAAACATTTACTTTCCATTTATTCCCACTTGTGCCAATCATTAAGAATGGCCACAGATTAATTTTTTTTTGTTTCAACTTAGTATTTGGAACCATCTGTATTTTGGTATACCTGTTAGTCTATAGCATATTCACTAGACTTATTTCTATAGTAACCAGCTCTTTGGGGTTTTAGGATGAAATATAAGGCAATATAGTTTGAATCATTATGTTCAAATGCAGGTAGAAGAGCTTTTTAGTCATCTGGTTACATGTGATCCTTCAGTCACATGGAAAAATACATAGGTGACCAAATCCATTAGGGTTGGTTAAGCCAAGGTGTCGTAAGTTACCTTTGCTTTGTGACAATGAATTGTTTATGATGTGGAAAGGGGTAGACTGTAAACACTATGGGTGAAAAAGCTGAATCCAGTTGTGGTAAAAAACACAACAAACCATGAGCCTTGAAATTTGGCTGACTTAGGTTCAAATCTTGCCTCTGTCCTTAGTAGTTATATCATTCTAGGCAAGTTATTTAAAGTTTGAATGTCTATTTTTTTCTTTAAATAAAAAGATAAAAAATATTCCTTGAGGACTAGCGTAAGGAGGGAAGAAAATAAAGCATGTGAAATATGAGTGGTAGACCATCAGGAAACAATAGATATTAATGTTAAGAATATAGAGTTCTAAATTTTCTCTACTTACTATCACCATCAAACTGATTCTATATACTCCCCACTTTTATCCATGCATCCAATCAACTTGATCTCAAAAATTTGTAACAAACATAATAATGGTTGATACCCTAAGTGAATGGATCTTAACTAGCCCATAAGGCAAGACAATATCTCTGAAGAGTTTCCATGGGTGTCATGAACCTCTTCAAGGCATTAGGATGTCTGCAGCTTTATTTTGTTTTGTCTTGGAGGAAGAGTCTATCTATACTTGCATTTCCTTATTGACTGGACACATAGCTATGCCTTAGCATTATTCTGAAATTGTGGAAAAGCAGACTCAAACTATTTTGTCAGACCTTTTTGTTTGTAAGCTGTACTACAAATATTATCAGTATATAAGGATATCTAATATTCAAATAAAATTCTCTAAAACCCGTTGCTCTGTAAGATATTCATTAGAGATATTGTCCCATTGACTTTGGGTACCTTTTAATAATTTATCTTATTTTAACTTAATAAGTTGGCTGACATGTCTGTTGGAGCTTTATTCAATGATTATTGGTTTCCTAAATTCATAGGATATCTCATGACTGGCACTGGTACCCTTTTGGAAAATAAGATCTAAACAGAAGTTAAATGTATATGAATACAAATAATGTACCTTTTGTCACCTGCATTTACATCAGAAGTATTTACTGTATGAAGAAAACAAGCAAAGGCCAAAGACGGGAGCAGTACCTCCATAATTTCACTCTCTGCTTTGAAATAGATTCTGTCTCCACCACTGGCTTATGTCTTATCAAATTTATTTAATAAGTTGGTCAGAATTGGAATTAAAAAGGAAAGGTGTCGTCATTAAAATAAAATTTACTCAATTAACTTGAGTGATAAAATTATTTTACAAACTTAATTTAGATCCCACAGAGCCAAATTTGGGAGAATTTGTTAAGATATCTTAGCATGGTGTGGGGCTTGTTTCTTGCATTTTAGATACTAAGTTGATACTCCTTTTATTTACTTATTTATTTTTAAGTTGATATTCCAATTAAGGTTGAGAGCTAAGTGGAAGTAACTACTTCTACTTCAAAGTAATGGACTATTTATCTTCTATGAGTTATAGATTTAAACATTTTATTTTCTAACTTTAAACATTTTTTTTCTCATTAAGCTTTTGTTTTAATGGGTGCCAAAATTCAGATTTTTGGTCAAGTTGTTTCCATTAAAAAGTACTGATTTTAAAAACTAATAATGTAAAACTGCCACACACACACAAAAAAAAACCCCAAATGGTCCACAAAACATTCTCCTTTCCTTCTGAGGGTTTTACGATGCATTGTTATCATTAACCAGTCTTTTACTATTAAACTTAAATGGCCAATTGACACAAACAGTTCTGAGACTGTTCTTCCACCACTGATTAAGACTGGGGTGGCAGGTATTGGGGATAATACTCATTTAGCCTTCTGAGCTTTCTGGGCAGACTTGGTGACTTTGCCAGCTCCAGCTGCCTTCTTGTCCACTGCTTTGATGACACCCATAGCAACTGTCTGTCTCATGTCGTGAACAGCAAAACAGCCCAGAGGAGGATAGTCAGAGAAGCTCTCAACACACATAGGTTTGCCAGGAACCATATCAACAAAGGCAGCATCCCCAGATTTCAAGAACTTGGGACCATCTTCCAGCTTTTTTCCAGAACGACGATCTATCTTCTTCAGCTCAGCAAACTTGCAAGCAATGTGAGCTATGTGACAATCAAGCACAGGTGCATATCCAGCACTGATTTGGCCCGGATGGTTCAGGATAATCACCTGAGCGGTGAAACCAGCTGCTTCCATTGGTGGGTCATTTTTGCTGTCACCAGCCACGTTACCATGATGAACATCTTTGACAGATACATTCTTGACATTGAAGCCCACATTATCCCCAGGAAGAGCCTCACTCAAAGCTTCGTGGTGCATTTCAACAGACTTTATTTCAGTTGTAACATTGGCTGGAGCAAAGGGGACCACCATGCCAGGCTTAAGAACACCAGTCTCCACTCGTCCACAGGGACAGTACCAATACCACCAATTTTGTAGACATCCTGGAGAGGCAGACGCAAGGGCTTATCAGCTGGACGAGTTGGTGGCCAAATGCAATCCAGACCTTCAAGCAGTGTGGTTCCACTGGCATTCCAATGTTTACGAGTGACTTTCCATCCCTTGAACCAAGGGATATTAGCACTTGGCTCCAGCATGTTGTCACCATTCCAACCAGAAATTGGCACAAATGCTACTGTGTCAGGGTTGTAGCCAATTTTCTTAATGTAGGTGCTGACTTCCTTAGTGATTTCCTCGTATCTCTTCTGGCTGTAGGGTGGTTCAGTGGAATCCATTTTGTTGACACCAACAAATAGTTGTTTTACACCCAGTGTGTAAGCCTGGGCATGCTCATGGGTCTGCCTATTATTGGAGATACCTGCTTCAAATTCACCAACACCAGCAGCCCCAATCAGGATAGAACAGTCAGCCTGAGATGTGCTTGTAGTCATGTTTTCAATAAAGTCTCTGTGTCCTGGGGCATCAATGATGGTCGCATAATACTTGCTGGGAGATATCAATGGTGATACTACAGGGAGATATCAATGGTGATCCCACGTTCACGTTCAGCTTTCAGTTTATCCAAGACCCAGGCACACTTGAAGGAGCCTTCTCCCATCTCAGCAGCCTCCTTCCCAAATTTTTCGATAGTTCTTTTGTCGATCCCACCACATTTGTAGATAAGATGGCCAGTAGTGGTAGACTTGCCCGAATCTACATGTCCAATGACGACAATGTTGATGTGAATCTTTTCCTTTCCCATTTTGGTTTAGGTTTAGCAGTGGTTTTCACGACACCTGTGTTCTGGCGGCAAACCCATTGCAAAAAAGTAACTTTAAACATTTAAAAAAAAACAGTGATTATTCCTGTCTAAAGAATTTCATATTTTAATTTAGTGTATATATAAAATAAAGTTAAAATGAGTGAGAATAGAACTGATATATTATAGTCCTAGTTTTACCTCCGTTTTTTTTGTTTAGAACGTTTCCTTTGGATTCATTCTGGGTCAACTGTTCTACTTCAGGCAGGGATTTAAATACTTGATCTTTAAGCTTTTGGTTTTAGGTTTGCTATTTCCCTTGGGAACCAGCTTTAATTGCACAAATGAGTCTTTTCTGGGATCATAAACCAAAGGGGCTGTGTGTAGTTTGCTTTTTAAAATATTCCCTCTCATCTAAGATCACTCATGTTCTTTCATATTAAAAAGGCAGAAATTAGTCTCTGCTATATACAGGATGTGTCTCCAATTTGAAGCCTTACATACATCTCTTTTTTTTTTTTCCTGTGAGGTGGTTTCTGTTACTTAACCCAGTAACAAATCATAACATTTTTATGCTGTCTTATCATTTGTAAATTACTTTCATATTCTCATTTGAACTTTATCATAAACCTATGAAAGAGTAGTATCCCTTATTAAGCCCCTGGCATGTAGTAGGTTCTTAAGGATTGACTGAGTGAAGTGTAGATATTGATGTCTTATTTTTTAAAAAATAGGTACTTGAAGCACTGAAAAGTTAAAATGATATTCTAAGGCAGTAGGTAGAGTTTGGACTCATTTTCAGGTTTTCTAGATCACGGGTCAAGGTTCTTTCACCATATGCTACCACACTGATTATACCTGTGGCTTTAGTTGCCTTTAAGGTGAATTTTACATTGAGTGAAATGTCAGATATTAAGTGTACAAATCGAGTTTTGAAAAATGCATTCACCTATAAAACCAACAAACCAGTGAAGATATTGAGTTTTTTCACTTCCCCCACATTCCTTGAGGACTTTCTCATATATCCACTACCTCAGGCAATTAATGTTCCTATCTTTTTTCCCACTATAGGTGAGTTTTGCCTAGTCTAACTTTCTTTTTTTTTTTAATTTTTTTAAATTTATTTATGATAGTCACAGAGAGAGAGAGAGAGGCAGAGACATAGGCAGAGGGAGAAGCAGGCTCCATGCACCGGGAGCCCGACGTGGGATTCGATCCCGGGTCTCCAGGATCGCGCCCTGGGCCAAAGGCAGGCGCTAAACCGCGGCGCCACCCAGGGATCCCTAGTCTAACTTTCTTACAAATAAAATCACATAGTTGATACTTTCTTGCGTCCCAATTCTAACACCCAACCCAGTCTGAGATTTACTCACCTTGTTGCATACCTAAATATTTGATTCCTTTTAATTGCTGAGTACTAGTCCATTGTATGAATACACCACAATTTGTTCATCTGTTCTCTTATTGGCGATCATTTGGATTATTTCTAATATTTAGCTATTATAAGTCAAGTTGATATAAGCATTTGTGTATAAGTCAAATTGATATAAGCATTTGTATATAAGTTTGTGGATATCCATTTTCCCTTTCTTTCTTTTCTTTCTTTCTTTCTTTCTTTCTTTCTTTCTTTCTTTCTTTCTTTCTTTCTTTCTTTTCTTCTTTCTCTTTTTCTTTTTTGTGAGAACTGGTAGGTTATAAGACAGATAATGGGACATGAAAAAAACTGCCGAGGCTTTCCTCAAAGTGTATCACTTTGTACTATTTTATATTCCCATCAATACTTATGATTATTCCATCTGTTTCATATCTTTACTGATTTTTAATGTTGTCAGTCTTTTAAATTTTGGCCACTGTAGTAATATGTAGTGAATCTCACTGAGGTTTATTTTGTATTCCCTTGGTTAATTAATGTGTGGAGCTTTTTTTCTTGTGCTTACATGCTATTCCCCGTATCTTTCTTAGTGAAGCGTCCCAATTCTCTCCCCTGCCACCTTAAAGTAGCATTGTCTTTTCATTGAGTTGTAGGCACTCTTTATATATTCTGGATATACACCTTGGTCAGATATATGTCTTGGGAATATGCTCTCTGAGTTGGCAGCTTGCCAATTTATTTTCTAAGGCTGTCTGGATGAACAGAAATCTAACACTTTTTCTTTTGTGGTTATTGCTTTCTGCATTCTAAGAAGTATTTGCCTTATCCTGGATTGCAAAGATATGTTTTCTCCTATATTTTTTATACATTTAGATATTATATTGTAGTTTGTAAGTTTAGCAGTACATATGTCCATTTCATATTAGTTTTTCAAATAAATGTTGAGATGAATTATTTTCCATGGATAGCCTGTTGTTTCAGCATCTTTCTTTGAAAAACGTTTACCTGCTTAATGAGTAGTTTTATCATCTTTCAAGTCAATTGACTGTGTAAGTATGTTTATTTCTGGGCTCTCTCCTATTTGACCAATCTACTAGCCAATCCTTATGCCAGCACTACACATTTTAATTACTGTAGGTTAATAGGAAATTTTGAAATATGGTAGTGACTTCTAATGATTTTTCAAAAATCATTTTGACTAATGTGAGTTCTTTGCATTTTCATTTAAATTTTAGAAATACCTTATTAATTTTAGTGAAATCCTGCTGAAGTTATAATTAGGCTGTTTTCATATATATATATATATATATATATATATATATATATATATATCAATTTGGGGAGCATTAATAGTTTAACAATATTGAATGTTTCAACCCATGAATTTAATATATCCTTCATTCACCTATACTTTCTGTGTGCAATTCTTTGTGTTTTCAGTATATAGGTCTTTAGATATTTTGCTAAATTTATATCTAAGGATATAAATTTATATCAAAGAATATCTTAGGATATATAAGAATTTTCTGTTCGTGTTATTGTGAATAGAATTTTAAATTTTGTTTTTTAATTGTGTGGTGCAAGTGTATAGAAATAAATCAATTTTGCATATTGACTTTGTATGGAGAACTTACTAAATTCTCTTAATAGTTGTTTCATGAATGACCTCAAATATTCTTACACAAACAATCATGTTATCTCCAAATAAAGACTTTACTTTTCTAATTTTTATGTAGTTTGTATTTTTCTTGCTTTGTGGCACTGTAAGGCCTTCTTTTTTTTTTTTTTTAAGGTTTTATTTATTTATTCATGAGAAACACAGAAAGAGAGGCAGAGATATAGGCAGAGGGAGAAGCAGGCTCCTGTGAGGAGCCTGATGTGGGACTCAATCCTAGTACTCCAGGATCATGACCTGAGCCAAACGCAGATGTTCAACAATTGAGTCACCCAGGTGCCCCAGTAAGACCTTCTTTATACTATTAAATAGATATGTTGAAAACTGATATCCTTGCTTTGTTCCTGATGTTAAGTAAAAAGTGTTCAGTGTTGCACCATTAAGTAAACTAAGTTTTGTTTTGTTTTTTAAATAAATACTCTTATCAGAGTAAGGAAATTCCATTCTATTCCTATTTGTTTTGAACTTTTATCATGACTAGCACATAATTTTGTCAAATACTTTCTTATCAGATAAGATAATCATATGGCTTTTTCTTTAACTTGTCATTGTGCAGACTTACAGTGATTTTCAAATGTTAAGCTGACTTGCATTCCTAGGATAAACACCATTTGGCCATTAATGTTTTATCCTTTCTATATATTGCCAAATTCAATATGCTAAATCTCTTAAGGGTTTCTGCATGTATGTTTATAATGCACATTGGTCTGCAGTTTACTCTTTGTTATACCTTTGTCTGGCTTTTGGTATCAGAATTATGCTGGACCCAACAATCTGGGCAGTATTCCATCCTCTTTTTCTCTGCTGAAGGGCATTATGTAAAATTGGCATTATTTCTTTCTTAAATATTTAGTATAATTTACTAGGGAAATCATCTAGGTGTGATGTTTTCTTCATGGAGTTTTTTCATTTGTTATTAGTTACCTTCATAGGAATAAGTCTATTCAGATTTTCTATTTCATATCTTCTCAATTTTTATTAAGTTTTGTGTTTTAAGAAACCTAACCATTTCATCTAAGTTGTTGAATTTATCAACATAAAGTTATCCACGAGGTGTCCTTATTCTCCTTTTAATATCTGTGGTATCTGCAGCTATTTTGTCTTTCATTTATAGTTTTGGTAAATTGTGGTCTCTCCATCAGTCCCTCTGTTCTGCTCCTGCTGTTGCTCCTCCTCCTCCTCTTTCCTTTTTCTCTCTGTTTCCCCCTCCCTTTCCCTCTGACTCTTCTCTTCAACCCCACCTCCCCCTCCTCTTCATCTTTCCTTTTGTACTGCTTTTCGTTTCCTTCTCCCTTTCCTCTTCCTTTTGTACTGCCTTTCCTTTCCTTCTCCCTTTCCTCTTCCTTCCTCTCCCCCTCCCCCATCTCCCCTCCCCTTACCTTGATATTCCCTTGGTAGAGGTGTTCCAATTTTATTGTTGTTGTTTTTTTTTTCAAAGAAACAATTTGGCTTTTATTTTTATACTGTATGTCTGGTTCTTATTGTATTGATTTCAGCTTTTTATTTCTTTTTTTTCTACCTCCTAGATGAGTACATTGATCCCGAAGGATATTGAGAGATCATATTTTTATTGAATTCTAATAATTTAATTTTGTTGTGCTTAAAGAATGTACTCCATGAGATCTCAGTCTTTAAATTTTATTGAAATTTATTCTGTGGTACAGCATATGGTTCATCTTGGTAAATATTTCATATGCCCTTAAGAGTATATACATATAGGGGTACCTTGATAGCTCAGTCAATTAAGCACTCAGTCCTTGGTTTCAGCTCAGGTTGTGATCTCAGGGTTGTAGGATGGAGCCCTGGGTTGGGCTCTGAGCTTGTCCTTTTCTCTCTGCTCCTCCTCTCATGCTCTCTCTCTAAAATAGATTAGTATATAAAATCTTTTAAAAAAAGAGCATATGCATTTATAAAATTTAGTTTTATGTAGTGATGAGTAGGAATTAGGTCAAACTGGTTAGTGTTTAAATCTTTTTTCTCTTTACTGCGTGGTTTTATATAATTAATTGTTCTATCAATTGCTGAGATAGAGGTGTTGGTATCAAACTATTTTTGTAGATTTCTCTTCCTTTAATTTTGTCAATATATTGCTTCATTTCAAAGCTCTTATATTAGGCAGGCACACATACATTTATAATTTATGATTATAAATAATTTATGATTTATTATGATTTCTATTGAATTGTCTTTTTTGTCATTATTAAATAACTTTCTTTGTCTTGAAGTCATCCTACTTCATCTGCAATTAATATAGCTACTCCAGACTTCTTATGCTGACTGTTTTTAGTAAGCATTGTTTCCACTAATTTGTTTTCAATCTGTCAGTGTCTTTATATGTAAATTGTGTTTCTTAGTGACAGCATTTAGTTGAGTCTTGCTTTTTGATTGAGTCTGACGACCTCTTCTCTTTCAGTTGGAAAATTTAGACCATTACATACGACATGATTATTGATATGTTTGCATTTAATACTATTTTGCATTTTAAAAATTTTTGTCATTTGCGTATGTTTTTTTTTTCATATGTTTTTTATCCTTAGTTCTTCGTTTCTTGTCTTGTTGTAAATTAATCATTTTTATCCCATCTTAACTCCTCCATTGGCTATTTAGCTATATCTCTTTGTTTATATATTTTTATATTTGTACCATTATAGTTTAGTGTTTGATTCAAGGTCTTCAGAATGCATTCCTTTGAAATGATGTTTAAACCCTTTACATAAAATGTAAGAACTTCTTAACAGTGAAATTCTATTTACCATCCCCACTTTACTATTTTATGTTTTATATTTATACATTATAAGCTCCACAATAGAAATTTATATTTGCTTTAAATAGTTGTTTGTCTTTATAAAAATATAAAGAGAAGAAAAATATAGTCTTTTATATTTACACTGATATTTACCACTTTTGGTACTTTTCATTTTTCCTCTAAATTCAAGTTTGCATTTAATGTTAATACCATTCATTGAATAGAATTTCCTTTAAAATTTATTCTGCTGCCAGAAAATTCTCTTATTATTTCTCTATTATTAATACTTTATTTAGAGATGAAATGTTTTCACTGGATTTACAGTATAGAGTTGCTTCCTCCTACCAGTTTTCTCTTAACACTTTAAAAAATTTCACTCCATTGTCTTTTGGTCTTCAATATTTTTGATAAGAAGTCTTTGATAATTCATATAATTTTTTTTCTGTGTGTATTTTTCCCTAGTTGTCTTCAATATCTTCTCTTTATTCTTTACTCTCAACAATTTGCCAGTGATGTACCTCTCTGGGGTTTTCTTTGTTTTCATTCTGTTCATAGTTTATTGAGATTTTGGATCTCTATGTTCCTGTTCATCATCAAACTTGGGAAACTTGCAGTGTGTAGTTGTATCTGGATTTATCATGCTTCATATTGTTTTGGCAGGCGATTAATTTACTGGTAGATAAGTTTGATCTTTTGAGTTTGTTTTTAAGCTCTTTAAGTGTGCTTCTAGAGCAGCCATTACTTTAGCTCTATATGTATTTGGTGAGGTTTCTCCATTCTGACTGGTCAGAATTTCTGTCTCCCCATATGGCTCTAGAATTTCCATTCATCTCATAAATTTATAGTATCTCTTTTCTGGAAGACCTCACTTATGACTTTATTTTTAAATTTTTATTTATTTATGATAGTCACAGAGAGAGAGAGAGAGGCAGAGACACAGGCAGAGGGAGAAGCAGGCTCCATGCACCGGGAGCCCAACGTGGGACTCGATCCCGGGTCTCCAGGTTCGCGCCCTGGGCCAAAGGCAGGCGCTAAACTGCTGCACCACCCAGGGATCCCCCTCACTTATGATTTTTGTATGCATGTTTATATTAGTATTCGGCTAAAATCTTAAGAGGCATCATATGAAGATTAATTTCTCCTTCTCCTTCTCCTCCTCCTCCTCCTCTTTCTTCTTCTTCTTCTTTTTCTTCTTCTTCTTCTTCTTCTTCTTCTTCTTCTTCTTCTTTATAGCCCTCATCTCTCTTGTAAATTTCAACCAATGTGGTAACATCAAAGTCTGATTTCTGCCTTATCAGTTTATTGAGACCTAATAGGGCTTTCTTGAAGTCTTTCTTCCATGTACCGCAGTCAAGAAACTACTCCCAGTTAAAAAGTCATGGTCATTGCTGGGCTCATCTCATCAATTTTCCTCTCTGAAGTATCACAGCCCTATGTTGCCTATTGTCCATCATCTGAAAACAGATTCCTCATATTTTTTCAATCCTATTTTACAATGGCTTACCTTGGAAACCTTAGTTGGGTACCAGTTACTTCGTCATGAGCAGAAGTGGAAATCTCTTATGGGCAAAACAGGAGTTTTATTTATTTATTTTTTTTAGAACAGAAGTTTTAATCATTGTTTTGGAGGAACTTTGTTCCTATTAGCTATTCATAACTTAAAATAGATGTTTAATTATACTTTCTACTTATCTTTCCCATATCACATAACTTAATAAACTTCTTGTCCTTTTCCTTTTCCTCCTCCTCCTCCTTCTTCTCCTTCTTTAATAAATAAGCTTAAACTTCTAGGAGAATTTTCTTGCTTCCCTAGAACAGTGGTGCTCAAAGTAAGTCTTAGGAAAGCAGCATCAACATCATTGGGGGAATTATTAGAAATAAAACTTATTGGCCCCATTCAAGACCCACTAAATAAGAAACTGTGGATTTGGAGATTATCAGTATTTTTCTTAACAAGCCCCCAATTATTCTGATGTGCCATGAAGTTTAGCTGCTACCCTGTCAGGTATCCTCCTATATGCCTCCATGTAGTATCCTTTGTTTTAGCTACTTGACAGATTGTTGGCTTTTCCCCTAAGTTCCATGAAAGCAGGAAATGTGCCTCATATTTACCTGATTCACAAATTGATGTTGATTTTAAAAAATTGAATATATGTGCTGTAGAGGAGTCACTTGCTTTGTTTCTAAATTTAATTAAAAAATCTGATAATTTCCTTAGGCAGTAAATCTGTTTAAATAAGCATTATCTCTGTAGTTTTAAATTTGATTAGGCCCATTAGGTTGAAGTAGGCAGGGAAAAGAGTTCCATTTCAATGGGACTCCGATTTTGGGAGTCTTATTAGTTGAGCTCTGTAATTAGATCAGGACCTGGTGTAGAAAAGAATGCTTCCAGATATAGTTGCCTTTCTGCTCCAGGAGTAGGGTCATAACTTCGTAATGTCACAGGGACTGAGAAGGTAAGAAACTTTTGCTCACTATTACTGAAAGCACATTCAAATAAGGGTAGTATGGTGAGAATTTCTGGAAGTAAGTTAAATTACATGAGGAACTTATGAAACCTTTTTAACCTCAGTTTCATTATCTGTAAAATAAGCATGATGTTTTGGGTCCTTCCTATATGAAAACTGTTTACTCTCAATTTTCTTCCATCTTCATTCCCACTTCTGCATTCTAAATTTCTTTTTCTTGCCTGGAACATTCCTGTCACCTTGAAGATTTTTCAATAGCTCAGTGTTTTATCTTTTTTTAATTTCATATTTCCCCACTACTGTAAGAAGTATATTAGATCGCTTTTCAGTAAAATAATCTTTATTCTACCAAGTATTACATTAAAACTAACTTAAAAGAGGAAAGGATGCAAGCCTTTGAATCCATAGCATGACCCTTGTCATGAATCCTCATCATGAATCCTAACTGATAATAAATGTGTTCTAAGTTACATATTTAGTGTCCTTCTACTAACCCTATAGCCTCAGAATTTCATGCTTTGCTATGTCATTTATCAGCCCCTGTCTTTATTAGTGGTAAAGATATATATGTATATATGTGTGTATAAAAATCTATTGATATAAATTTATTTTTATAATTTCATATATATAAAATTTGTAATTAAATCATATTTATAAATAAATTATATAGTTATATAAGTTTTATTTATATTTTATATATTTAATTTATTATTTTTAACTATTATATATTTCAATATATAATAAAATGTTTTAAAATATATGTTAGGTGCCATTAGAATTTGAGAAGATTACTGTTTTTTCTATGTGGCCTGTCTGCCTATCCAAATCTCCCTTTCATCTTTTGTCTTTTCTAAATCCAGCAAGAAGGCTTTGTTTTATAGGTAGATGCATTGACATTACAAATTTGGTTATCATACCAGCAGATTCAGAAACATAGGTTGGGATCTTTGTTTAGAAAGATTATGCTTTGAAACTGAATATATACATATTTTCCACTTTGATAAAAACAACCAGAGTATATCATATTTAACCAAGTGTTTACCATTGCTAAACATCCTAGTATCATTTTCTTAACAGCAAATATTGAAAATGTTAGCAGCAAAACTTGTTTATGCCTGTTTTTTCTTGTATGAGATCCAGGCTATATAAATAAAATGAGAGCTTTTCCTTTCTCAGATGAATCTCTTTTCAGTACAGTTACAGAAAAATCAGTTACCATGACTGCAAGATTAGTGCCCATTCATTCATTTATTAAATTACTGTCTAACAATAGTCATTCCTACTTGCTGGCCCAGGGACACGATTTGACCTTTCATTTTGAATTGCTAAGTAAAATTATAAATACATGTATTCATTTTCCTATTTGAAAAGGCTGTTTTTTATGTTTCCTTGGTTATAGAAGTTAATTTTTTTTTTGAATTGATTAAACTCAGTCTTGTTACATGAACTCTCAGGAGTGGAGTCATAGGTTTTATTGGTATCACAAGAGCTCATAAAAGATAATTGACTGCCTACAATGGAAAATGAAGTTTCTTTTCTATGAAAATTATAACATGCCGATAAGTGTCTGATGCTGACATTACTACCACTCACATATAGGATTTTGCATATTTCTTAAAATTAATTCGATCAAATCAGCTAGCAATAACCAGATATATTGTACTTATTGCTAAAAGAACTCCCCTCCCAAATTAGGTTTGAGATAAGATTGTATTAGCTATTCATTTTTGGTCTGATGGTAAAATATATTTATATTAAAAACAATGCTTTTTTAAAAAAGAGATATATTAAATATTTTTCACATTATTTTTATTACTTAATACTTTTACTCTCCTGTATGGAGTTCTGTGAAATACTTAAAGGTATTAGAATCTTTTCAGCTTCTGGGAGAAGATGTAAAATAAATTCACTAAAAAGAAGTATACTACAATGCAATATAGCTCTTGCAAACACTGAAAGAATGACTGGAATAGAATTGATTTAGGTGATATTGGTTACAAAGGAAGTAAGGAACATTTGGTATGACTGCCTCTATATAATTTAAGACTATTTTTTTGTGTCTGTTAATCTCCTCCTTTGTAAAATCCCTGTGTATGTCATTGGACCCTTCAGAAGAATTGGAAAGGAAATGATGAATGAGTAAATTTGGTGCTAATTATTACTTCTAACCACCACTACTAGTAAACTGGTGCTAGTCTAACTAGCTCAAGGATTAGGTTAGGGGATCATCCAACATTCTGACATCTTTAGGAATGTCACATATCGTTTTGGGTCTTGGTTTCCTTGCCTATAAATGAAGGATGTTGATTAAATACTTTCTGATATTTAATCTTATATTTTGAGTTTCACTGATTAGCTATAGCCCTTCTGGTACAGCTGTGATCATTTGAATATGGCATTTGATTACATATATCTTCATGATAACTAACTTCAGAAATTTCAAGAACATTTGAATAAAAATCTAAATATGTTAGATTTCAAATGTATCCTGTTCCTTTTCTAATTTTGTTTAAAACAACAACAAACTTCAAGGCAGAAGGAAGACATAAACCAATTCTGCAAGTGTAACTGTCATTTTTCTGTTAGATGCAGTTAATTATAGATATAAAACTTAACTAAGAACTAATTCCACTTGGAGCTCATGATTATGGCAGAGGAACTTACAGACAGGGGAAATAAACTATTTTTAATTACACTAGCCAGCAGTGATGACTAATATTAAATAGTAGTGCTTGATCATCTTTTTAAAAACAATTATTTATCTATTTGAGAGAGAGAGAGAGTAGGAGGAGGGATAGAGGGAGAAGGAGAGAGAGAAACCTCAAGCAGATTTCCTACTGAGTGCAGAGGCTGATGCGGGGCTCAACCCCAGGACCCTGAGATCATGATCTGAGCTGAAATAAAGAATTGGACTCTTAAACAAACAAACAAACAAAAAGATTTTATTTATTTATTTGAGATATATAGAGAGATCAAGAGAGAGAGAGAGAACATGAGTGGGGGGCAGTAGGGACAGAGGGAGAGGTAGAAGCAGACCCCCACTGAACAGGGAGCCAGAAGCAGGGCTTAGTCCTGGGACCCTGGGATCATGATCTGAATTGAAGGCAGATGCTTAATTGATTGAGCCACCCAGAAGCCCCACTGATCATTTTAAAGTATAAAATATCTCTTACTTACTCCTGCCCTAATCCAATGCTCTTCTGTTACTTATTTGTTCTGGCATTTTTTGTTTTTGTTGTTTTACCTGACTAATGAATAAATTAAGATTGCAATAGGAATGGAAGGGACATTATGAGTAAAAATGGCTGACAGTTGGGAGGCCTAGGTGGCTCACTCAGTTAAGTATCTGACTCTTGACTTTAGCTCAGATTTTGGTCTCAGGGTTGTGAATTCAAGTCACACAGTAGGCTATATGCTGGGTCTGAAGCCTACTAAAAAAATTTTTTTAGGGCAGCCTGTTCAGTGCTTAGCAGTTCAGTGCTGCATTCAGCCCAGGGCCTGATCCTGGAGACCTGGGATCGAGTTCCGCGTTAGGCTCCCTGCATGGAGCCTGCTTCTCCCTCTGCCTGTGTCTCTGCCTCTCTCTCTCTCTCTTTCTCTTTCTCTGTGTGTCTCTCATGAGTAAATAAATAAAATCTTTAGGGCAGCCCAGGTGGCTCAGGGGTTTAGTGCCACCTTTGGCCCAGGGCATGATCCTGGAGACCTGGGAGGTAGTACCACGTCAGGCGCCCTGCATGGAGACTGATTCTCCCCCTGCCTGTGCCCCTCTCTCCTCTCTGTGTTTCTAATGAATAAATAAATAAAAAAAATTAATGGCTGATAAGTTGCATTGTTTCTTACTATTTTAAGAAAGCAATGTTTATCTTCTCCACACTGTTTAGTAATAAAATAGCTTTCTGTCAAGTTCAAACATGCATATATGACCCTAAAATAAAGTGGTTTAAGACATGGGGAGAGTCTGTGGGAGTTGTGTAGTTTTCTGTTGTTAGCCAGACCCAAATGGAGCTATATCTTGATTACTCAGGAGAATGACAGGAAATTGATATCTCCTTGGCTCTCAAGAGACACAATCCTAGTGACTGTAGAGAAATAATAATGCCAAATACTTCCTTCTAAACACTTATGATCATCAATATCTGTATCTCAGTTTACTGTAGTGGATAGGATACCTGCAATCCTCTTTCTTTGGGAAGGAGTGTAGTTACAAGTTATTAGTAGACAAAAGGGATATTTATCATGATTTGAGGCAAAATCTCTGTCACAGGTTTCTTAAAGAAGATAGATTGGAAAAAATTTCCAAGGCATCTGAAATTTTTATTAATCAAAAGATATTGTGCTATAATCATATTATACTAGACTTACAGTTTTGTTGGTTGACAAGTCTGTATCATTTTAGGAATAACTATTTGTACCTAACAATGATAAAATTATTTTTTTTAAAGATTTTATTTATTCATGAGAGACACAGAGAGAAAGGCAGAGACACAGGCAGAGGGAGAAGCAGGCCCCATGCAGGGAGCCTGATGTGGGACTCGATCCTGGGTCTCCAGGATCACGCCCTGGGCTGAAGGTGGCGCTAAATCGCTGAGCCACGCAGGCTGCCCACAATGATAAAATTCTATGCCAAACCAGCTTTGTTTATATGTCCCATAATTTGTTCCCAACCCATACAATGTTATGGGTGCCCTGCCATTCTGATTCTGCACATTTTTTTGCATGATCCTCTTGAACCATTTACCCTCTTTTCATCCTCCAAACACCCATATTAAGCTGACTTTTGCTTGGCCTTCAAGATGAATTCCCAGTGTTCATTCTCTGCCATGAAACTCATACCCATCCCACCACGTGGATCAGGTCTTTTATTTATAAATTACTTCTATCAGAGCCTGACATTACATCAATACTAAGAAAATATTATAATTTATCTTTCTCTTTAAGTAGACTCTGAACTCTAAGGGCAGAAATTTGTCTCATTTATCTTTTACCCTGTAGGGCATTGTGGTCAACATAACACATGGTAAGAGATTTATAAACAAAATTTTAAAAAATACCAGAAATAACACTTTTGTGCAGGGGGAATATCAAAATGGTGAAATTGTTAGAAAGTCAAACTTTCAGGATGCCTGGGTGGCTTAGTGGTTGAGCATCTGCCTTTGGCTCAGGTCATGATCCGGGGATCCTAGGATCAAATCTTGCATCAGGCTTCCCATGGGGAACCTACTTCTCTCTCTGCGTGTCTCTGACTCTCTTTATATGTCTCTCATGAATAAATAAAATATTTAAAAACTATATTTAAAAAGAAAGAAGGTCAAAAGGTCAAACTTCATACCACTCATTTTCTTTTTTTTTTTTTTTTAACTTTTATTTATGATAGTCACACAGATTGAGAGAGAGAGGGGTAGAGACACAGGCAGAGGGAGAAGCAGGCTCCATGCACCGGGAGCCCGACGTGGGATTCGATCCCGGGTCTCCAGGATCGCGCCCTGGGCCAAAGGCAGGCGCCAAACCGCTGCGCCACCCAGGGATCCCATACCGCTCATTTTTTTATGTATATAGCTGTGGTACTTAAAGTACATAGAAGTATATTAAGTATCTTTGAACAGAAATATCTGGTTTAAAATAAATTAAGATGATCAGAGAAGCAATATAATTAAAAGCTAACAGTGAGTTAGTGTAACATAAGTTTTCAACTTTAAAAAAAAACTGGCTATATAGTTTGTTGGGGGAGGAATGCCATCTTAGCTTTAAATAAAAGGGAATCCTGGGCTGATTCTAAGATTACATTTGGGGCATCTGGATGGCTCAGTAGGTTAAATGGTCAAATCTTGATTTTTGGCTCAGGTTATGGTCTCAGGGTCCTGGGATTGGACACCAGGTGGGGCCCCATGTTCAGTGGGGAGTCTGCTTGAAGATGCTCTCTCCCTCTGCCCCTCTACATGCTTGCATGCCCCCCTACTCAAAATCAATCAATCAATCTTCTAATTAATTAATTAATTAATTAAAAGATGACACTATAGTTTCACCTTCCGAAATTTAAACCAATGTATTCTCTGTAGTAGTTCCAAATTTAGTGAATATGATAGGGATTACTCTAAGAGATACCCTCTGATTGCTAGTTATATTACTGCTACTAGATACTACTAGCATGAGATGGTGAAATATCTTTTTCTCTGATATTCATGCCATTTGTGTTTGACTCTATTTAAGATTAAGTGTCCAAATTATGTTTTCTAGTGATGTTTTCTTAACCCCTACTGTGTGAGGGCAAGATCAAAGAACATTACAATACCATGAGTAGAATTTCAATTTAAAATTATTCTGCTATTCCACATCCCCCCTCCTCATTTTATATTTTAACTTTATTTTTTAATTTTTAGAAAAGATTTTATTTATTTAATCATGAGAGACACACAGAGAGAGGCAGAGACATAGGCAGAGAGAGAAGCAGGCTCCATGCAGGGAGCCTGATGTGGGACTCGATCCTGGCACTCCAGAATCATGCACTGAGCTGAAGGCAGGCACTCAACCACTGAGCCACCCAGGTGTCCCTACATTTTAACTTTAAAGAATATGCCTTGCCAAGTGATTTGGCTTAAGATAAAAGAATATTATAAAGCAATTTCAAATGTATGGCAATATACCTAGAAAACAATCTTCCTTGCTTGAAATTTGATTGTCTAGAAGGATAAATTATAAAAACCTGATTTTTAGAAAACTGAATTTTATAATATTTGCGAGTACCTAAAATAAAGTAATAATTTCCATATCAGATGTAATCTTATCAGGAATCCCAATTTCTCTCTCAAATAAGGCTTTCTGAATGTTTTTATGATATTTATAAATATTGCTTGTGTTTTTATGTTTAAACAAAATGTTTATTTTTATTTGTTTATTTTTTTAAAGATTTCATGAGAGACACAGAGAGAGGCAGAGACATTGGCAGATAGAAGCACAATGCGGGACTCAATCCCAGGACCCTGAGATCACTCCCTGAGCCAAGGCAGATGCTCAAGCTCTGAGCCACCCAGGCATCCCTAAACAAGATGTATTTAATGTTAAATAATGTTTAATAATATATTCCTGATTTATAGTAAAATTTGCTTCCATTTTTTTGGTGTATAGTCTGTTAAATTTAGATTTCAATATTTTATCATTCATTCATAATTCAAAGTCTGAGTGAATCACTGCTATATAGCATACACTGTTCTAGGCACTAGGTAGATTGCCAGGGCAAAGTAGATAAGATGCTTGCTTTTGTGGAACCTGCTGTAATCGGACAGAAACTTTCTGGCCCAGAAGTATTTCTTTGCTCTTGTTGTTTTTTTGTCTGTCTTTGACAAAATCCTTTAAATTGGGGGCCTATCAGGACAAATAATATCAGAGAATTATTTGCTCATGAAATAATGGGAAATGCCAGTCTGTCCAGCATATAAGGAGGTAGGAAGGAAATAAAATTTGGGGAAAGTCAGTCTTCTTAGAGGACCTTTGAAAGTGGTATGTCTCTATTCCTGGTTGCTTTTAAGGTTTCCTTTTTGTATTTGATTTTTAGCAATTGATTATAGAGGGCTTAAGTGTGATTTTGTTTGTATTTGTCCTGTATAAGAGATCAGTGAACTAGAATTTGTAGGTTGATATCTCTCATCAGATATGAAAATTTCTCTGCCAATATTTCTCAGATATCCCTTCTGTCTCATTCTCTTGCATCTCCTTTTGGAATTCCAGTGGAAGGTGTTTAGACTTTTAGAGAAGATCTGCATATTCTATTGTTTCTATCCTTGTTCTCTCTGTACTTCAGTGTCAATACATCCTATTGAAATATCTTTGCACTCCCTAATCCTGTCTTCTGTGCTGATCTACTGTTAAGCCTATCCAATAAATTCTTCATTTCAGATATATTTCAGATATTACAAGTTGCAGTTCTAGAATGCCCATTAAGTTTTTTTTAAAAATTCTAATTCTGTATTTAAATATTTCATTTTTAAAATCTAATTTGTCCATTTCCTCTATTTTCTTTATACATTGATTGTGTTACATGCTAACTTCTGCATGTGAATCATCTCTGGATCTCATTAATTTTTAAATCTCTTTTATTAGCTTTTTCCTGCTTAATCACATTTGGATGATACATGATCAAGCTCTACACTATGATGTCTTCCTCTAAAGAGTGTTGAGTTTTGTTCTGACAGTCAGTTAAATTACCTGCAGTTAACTTTGATCATAGAGAAACTTGATTTTAGGCTTTGTTACAGCAGGCCTGTTTTGTTTTGCACCTACTCCTAGGGTGTGACATTTTCTGGGCTTGGAACCCAAAGACAAGATTGTTCACCAAGGCCTCTCCACACTGGTTTAGCACAACTCCAACTTCTGTCTTTTCAGAGCCATGTAGTGTTCTCTGCTGTGCCTCTTAGAATTTTGTTCTAATTTTGTGGGTGTACAGCTTGGGATCAGCCAAGGAACAGAAGAGATTTCTGAACACAGATTTTTAGAGTTTTTACCTTATTGTTCTCATCTCCAGGACCCTCCCCTCAAATCTTACCTGCCTTGGCAACCCCAAATAATAACCTATATCTTCTTGTTAGCAGGCAACACTGCTCTTTGCTTGGACTCCATCTCTCTGCACTGAAGTTTGGAAGATGCCCTCAGTGAGACCCAGGAAGAACACAGGGTTCACTTTGTGTTGTCTACTTCTCTCAAGTTTGGAGCTCTGCTCTAGTTGTAGTTCAAGTGCCTACAAGAATTGTTTATGTGTTTTAATTCTTAACTATTTATAACAAGAGGGTAAGCCCAATGCTAGTCAATCCTTCTTGCCTTTTGATAATAGGAATTCTTTCAATTTTTTTTATCAAAGAAGTTCTTTTAATGTGAAATTCCTCATATTTGTGTTTTAGTTAATTAAATTATCACCTTCTCTCCCAAGAATGTTGAAATAGGGAATGGGGCAAAATAGTTATTTTGAGTTTTGTTTTTTTTTTAATTTTAAGTTTTTTATTTCCAGCCCATTGACCCACCAGCCTGATTTTCAACCCCTTCATTCTACAGTATCTTCTAAACAAGTTCAATGACTCAATTCACTTGAGACAATAAGTATATCTCAACTTTCAACCTCCTTAACCTCTGAAGCATTTATTAGTAACAACCATGCTATTCTTTTTTTTTTTAATATTTTATTTATTTATTCATGAGAGACACAGAGTCAGAGAGAGAGGCAGAGACACAGGCAGAGGGAGAAGCAGGCTCCATGTAGGGAGCCCGACATGGGACTCGATCCTGGGTCTCCAGGATCACGCCCTGAGCTGAAGGTGGCGCTAAACCACTGAGCCACCAGGGCTGCCCCAACCATGCTATTCTTGATATTCTCCTCCATGTATTCGTTTGTATTTGTATCTCTAATAATATTTGACTCCTTTATTTCATGTACCTTGCAGATATTTACAGTTACTCTTCTCAGAAGATATTCTTTCTCCTTTCTCCCTAGTGATTCTAGTCAATTCCTGTGGCTTTAACCCCTAAACAAATGGTCTCTTTGGTCTAGAGTTGTAACTCTAAACTTTCAGGGTCATGCCTTAAATGTTGACTTCTTTGAAGTTATGGAATTATTGAAGTAGTATTGGGATGAACATTTCTGCTGTCATTTCATAGAAAATTCAAAGCAATTTACCCAGCTCTGAGGGAATCTCTCTCTTCCTCCCACATCTTTCCCTGTCAAGAACTTACTAGTTCACAAACTCTGTAAAACCAAAGACAGTTCATTCCTCTGTGTAGATTTAACAGTTCTCTGGACACAGCTGATAAAGATTTTCTTGAGTAAATGCTTATCATTCATATGCTATTGAAAGTCCTATTAATATCTCAAGTACAAATTGTTCTGCTAGTCACCAAAGTTTTGAGTTATAAGAGGTGAATATTTTTTTTACAAACATTTATTACAAATACATCTCTTCGAGGAGATTTATTTGTTTACAGAAAAAAGAAAATGCTGCATGGGATTAGGAAATGGAATTCCTGATCATGATGGCAAGCAGGAAAATAAGCAACAGAGACCTTTTCTTCTGCAAGAAATGGGGTAAGAGTGAGATGAGAAGTCAAGGGATTGGAGGGCTGGATGCTGTGAGGGATAAAGTCATAGGGAAACTGTTAGGACTTTTAAGGGACACAAAGAATCCTGTCTCTGACTGGAATCCTTTTGCCTTCCTTCAGGATAGAACACTTTTTCATGACCCTTGGAGTTCCAGTTGAAACTGACTGTAATTCCTTAATAATTTAGGTGAGTGTTTTGTATTTTGTTTTACTTTGATCTTTGGAATTTGAAAAAGACTGTGTTTCACATTAAGAACAAAAAATTAAGAATGAGAGAGATCAGCCATCAGAAGACAGATGTGGCTGCAAGAACAATTTGCGTTAATCTTGGGAAAGAACTGTAGACTTCCAGAGGCTATAGGAATTCTAAAGTGTTTTACTTGGATCTGATGGCTGGAAGGGTCTCAGCTAATAACTAGTTAATAGTAGCACTTACCAAGTACCACTTTCAAAATAATGCTAAATGCAGTTTCTTATTTTCTTGGTATATTTGAGCTCCTAAAAGATAGAATCATACCTTAAACATTCTTTGTTTCTTCTTCCATCTCTGAAATAGATTTGTAGGATGAAGTTTACAGTTGGTCAGTTTGAATGAATGAAATAAATTAATTAATAAACTTACGCTATTTTCTCACCCATAAATGATCAGATTTTGAGCCCAACGATCAGATTTACCTTGATTTTGTGGTACTTTTTAAAAAATTAGGTGAAGAGAGGAAATATCCTAAATGTGTTGCCAATCATATAGACTATGGGAAACAACTAAATCAGTAGTTCTTATATTTTAGCATGCTTCAGAATGAGCTAGAAGATTTGTTAAAACGTTTTTGGGAGCTCCACAAGTTTCTGATTCAGTTGATGTGGGGTGGGACCCAAGACATTTGCAATTCTTACAAGTTCCCAGGAGATGCTGATGATGCTGATCTGGAGGCTGTATTTTGTGAACCACTGATGAAGGTAATATATTAGAACATATGGAGTGCTCTTTGCAGGTAACATTGCAGGAACATTATATTCTTGAAATGCCTCAAATATCCTTCACTGCCCTGTCGCATAACAAAGCATAAGTTCCCATATTGTACAAACTTAGCTTTGCCACCTACTAAGGGTGACCTTAGGTAAACCATGTCTATTTGTATTTAAGCTTCTTCTCATGAAGGGGCACCTGGTAACTTTCATATTTTGCAGTTTTGCTAGTATGAAAACTCTACAGGATTGAAAGTACATGCCCTTATATGAAGAGCATTGACTAAACCCCACTGATTCACTTACATTTCCCCCCTCCCCCAGAAGCTTTTGTTGCAATATTCTATCGTAGCCAGACTCTGCAGAAGTGACATACTAAAAATAAGAGTAACAAAAACCAGAACTTGATCTTGATTAATCTTTTATACCATTTATAGTACAAAGATATTGAATGTGCTTGATTTAGACTGGGATTGAGTCTCACTCCCTCCATAACACATGAGGACAGGCTACATAGGAGAATGGATCAGTGGAGTTCTTTGTCTTTACCCAAGGAGCCCCTGAGCTCTTGGTGCCTTGCACATTGACACAGAACAGTCATCTCAAATGAGTGAAATAACTACCTCCTTCCCCAAGTTCTCAAAGCAAAGCATTTCAAATTCAGTATCTTTTCTTCTGTTATAAAACAAGATCCATGTTTGAAAGTCAGCCGTATGGGATAAAGATATTTTTATTCTATTTCCTTTCCAAAAAGATTCAAATTCTCTAGAATCAGAACGCCATTCTGGGGCTCTTCATATGCAGAGTTGGTTTGAGGATATATAATAGTCACATAATTTGAAAGTGTAAACAAGGCCTAAACTATTAATTTTGAACTTCTCTATATGATGATATGTATGTAATTTAGTTAATTGTGAGCATTTCAAGTTTATTTTCTCACCATTATTCTCCATGCTTGTTCATTTTCCAGTGGTTGACATTGATTGATACTGTCTAGACAAAATTGATTATATTTCTCACTCTGTTGTGTGGTGTAGGATAGACAGAGCTTTGAAAGGAATTGAGTTGCAAGTTTGGCACCCTTTATCTGTGAACTACCACATGCCTTGCAGAAGGGACTCATGTAGCATCCAGGAATCACATCTGATGTTAGCTCTAATTTTGAATTTTCGGTTCTGCATCCTTGTAAGTTCTATATATTGAAATGATGTTTGGATTCCAGCAGGCAGAAGAAAATGATGTAGACAGCAACAGACTGCAAAATTTTAATGAAAATCATGGTGCTTTTTGAGCAATGATGTACTTTTAGATACAAAGTATGTTTCCTTGGTATTATGGCAAAAGTGTATTTGTGAGTAGGATGAGTATAGAGAGCATTTTGCCTGGGACAGTCTTGGTTTATGTCTGTTTCTTTGGCAAACTTATTAATAATGTTCCTTTTTGATACAGAGTGCTTCACTTTGGATGGTAAACATCTTATCATCTTATTTATTACAAGTGTAAATCATACTCAAAAAACCACTTTCTTGTATGTTTATTGAAGAAGTAAGTTGTAAACATCTTCTGGTTCCTTGTATGCTTATAATTTCCACAACACTGGGGTAACAACAGGCATTGACTTCAGCAAATAATTAGTCTCTGATTCATAGAGAGTTCCCAATAGACACACTGAAGGTATAAGGTACACGAAATGCAAGATGGGACAACTTGGTGACACCAGTACTTTTATCAGTGACAATTGGAAATTGTATTGTTTATATATCTGGAAAAAATGACTTATCATCATACTAAACATATTTTGAATTGTTGTTATTGCTGTCTATAGTGCAAATAAATTTTAGAAAGTATTTTTAAATTATTCAGGAAAAAGGAAGGAATTGTAGTGGATGATATTTACAGATAAGAGGGTCCATTATGTATAGAGACCAGAAAGTTTCCCCATAGAAGGGGTCTTCTCTTTGCTGTTCATTATCTATTAATGTTTATTATTATCTACTCATGCTCATTATCTATTTAGGTCACAGATACTACGTCCAAGTATCAATAGACATCATAAATTTGTCATAAAGTCATATTCTGACAAGTGCATTTCTGCTTTCAAGTAAATGAATTATTTACTACCAACTTTGTTCTTAGTATTGCTTTAGGCCCTACAGTTTATAAAAAATAATTTAAAGTTCAGTAAAGAAGCACAAGACAATTATATAAATGTAGGTTTCCAATAAATAGGATAGATGGTTGTGCTGAGGAATGCATGACTTATAATATTTTAAGGGCATTTAACAGGTGCCAACTAGAATTTGCCTGCTATTTGGGCCTTAAAATGATGTACAAAATGCCTGTGCTCAGTGCTTCTGTGCCAAATGTCAACTCTTCAGCAGCATTTGTGCCAAGCGCTTTGAGCAAACTGCTGCCAAATCTGCAGTGAAATTAAACAAATGGCACAATAAAGAATCTCCTTTTTATTTACCAGTCTGTTTATGCAGACTTAGGGGCCATTTCATTCTACATGAAATAAGGTTGCTCTCTAGAAATTCCAGCCATGGGGACAAAGGGAGGAAGAGATCAAAGTAACTAATCCTCTGAGAATATTAGAAGAAATTGTGATCGATACAACTAGCTTTAAATAATGCCATTCTGGAAAATCCAAATAGCTATCAAATTTAGAATTGCCATTCTTAATGTTGAATATTCCATTAAAGAGCAAGCAAATACATGCTGGGAAGTTTTAAAATCCACATTGCCTTCAGAAAGATATTATAACAGAGAAGGGCATGGAACTGTCAGAATCTTTGCCCTCCATGTTTCTGGCAGGCTGAAGGTAGCTACCTAACCTTGGCCATTTAAGTAACTTAGCATCAGCAGAGGGACAGCTTCTAGTTTTCTTATCCTCTCTTCCTAGAGGGAGTAATCTTTCTTTTTTTATTTTTAAGCCTGATTTATTTATTTTTGCGAGAGCATGTGTATGCAAGTAGGGGGAAAGGCAGAGAGAGATAGGGAGAGAAAGAATCTTAAGCAGACTCTGTACTTAGTGTGGAGTCCAGCTTGGAGCTTGATCTCATGACCCCAAGATCGTGACCTGAGGCAAACCAAGATTTGGATGCTTAACACATTGAGTCACCCAGGTGCCCTGTAGGAGTAATTTTTCTATTTCCATTTACCCAGGCCAGAGTAGAAAGTATTACATTTCATGCATGCAACTGTCATTAAAAGTTACTAAAAATGGATGAAAGATCTAAATGTGAGACAAGATTCCATCAAAATCCTAGAGGAGAACACAGGCAACACCCTTTTTGAACTTGGCCACAGTAACTTCTTGCAACATACATCCATGAAGGCAAGGGAAACAAAAGCAAAAGTGAACTACTGGGACTTCATCAAGATAAGAAGCTTTTGCACAGCAAAAGAAACAGTCAACAAAACTAAAAGACAACCTACAGAATGGGAGAAGATATTTGCAAATGACGTATCAGATAAAGGGCTAGTGTCCAAGATCTATGAAGAACTTAGTAAACTCAACAGCAAGGAAACAAACAATCCAATCATGAAATGGGCAAAAGACATGAACAGAAATCTCACAGAGGAAGACATAGACATGGCCAACACGCACATGAGAAAATGCTCCGCATCACTGGCCATCAGGGAAATAAAAATCAAAACCACAATGAGATACCACCTCACACCAGTGAGAATGGGGAAAATTCACAAGGCAGGAAACCACAAATGTTGGAGAGGATGTGGAGAAAGGGAAACCCTCTTACACTGTTGGTGGGAATGTGAACTGGTACATCCACTCTGGAAAACTGTGTGGAGGTTCCTCAAAGAGTTAAAAATAGACCTGCCCTACGACCCAGCAATTGCACTGTTGGGGATTTACCCCAAAGATACAGATGCAGTGAAGCGCTGGGACACTGCACCCTGATGTTTATAGAAGCAATGTCCACAATAGCCAAACTGTGGAAGGAGCCTCGGTGTCCATCGAAAGATGAATGGATAAAGAAGATGTGGTCTATGTATACGATGGAATATTCCTCAGCCATTAGAAATGACAAATACCCACCATTTGCTTCGACATGGATGGAACTGGAGGCTATTATGCTGAGTGAAATAAGTCAATCGGAGAAGGACAAACATTATATGGTCTGATTCATTGGGGGAATATAAAAAATAGCGAAAGGGAACAGAAGGGAAGGGAGAAGAAATGGGTGGAAATATCATAAAGGGAGACAGAACATGAGAGACTCCTAACTCTGGGAAACAAACTAGGGGTGGTAGAAAGGGAGGTGGGCAGGGGGTGGGGGTGACTGGGTGATGGGCACGGAGGGGGGCACTTGATGGGATGAGCACTGGGTGTTATTCTATATGTTGGCAAATCGAACACCAATAAAAAATAAATTTATAAAAAAGATGGGTAACCCCATCTAATCATGAGAAAACATTGGACAAACCTAGATCGGGGGACTTTCCATGCCAGAAGTGACCTGGCCTCTTTACAGCTGTCAATGTCAAGAAAGACGAGGAAAGCCGAGGAACTGACTGGAGAGATATCTGTAGTACTCCTGGATTGGGTCCTGGATGGGGAAAAAGTGCTTCAAAGGACATTCCTGGGACAGTGGGGAGAATCTGAACATGAATTGTAGCTTGGATAATAGTATATCAACATTAGATTTCCTGATTCTTGTGATTGAACTGTGGTTATATGAGAGAATGTTTTTTTTTTTTTTTAAACATTTTTTTTTAATTTATTTATTTACGATAGTCACACTCAGAGAGAGAGAGAGAGGCAGAGACACAGGCAGAGGGAGAAGCAGGCTCCATGCACCGGGAGCCCGACGTGGGATTCGATCCCGGGTCTCCAGGATCGCGCCCTGGGCCAAAGGCAGGCGCCAAACCGCTGCGCCACCCAGGGATCCCGAGAATGTTTTTTATTACTGAGAATTACACTATGAAGTATTTAGGGGGTAAAGGGGCATGAAACACTCTACTAAGGATCAAAGTTATCTATCTGTACATATCTGCATCTATCTGCTATCTAACTACTACCTATCTATTGAGAAAATGATAAAGGAAATGTGGTCAAATGTTAGCAATTGATGAATTTGGGTGAATATGGGATTTCTTTGTACTACCTTTGCAACTATTCTGTAAGTTTGAAATTATTTCACAATAAAACAATTTTTAAAAAGTTACTAAAATAATGTTTTTTCTTAAGGCATTCAGGAGATACTAAAAAAGATTCCTACGTGTAGAATTTAAGGCAAGAAATAGAAATACAAAGTTTCCTTACTGAAGGAAGCAACATGTTTCTTGTGAAATTCAAGATAGGAAATTCTGAGGCTGTGTTCAATGATTTTAGGACAATCATAGAAGTCTATCCCCAAAGTCCTTCTCTGAACTTTTAAGAAAAGGTGAGGGGTATAACATTGAAGGAAATGTGAAGCCAGAAAAATTAAGTGGGTTGAAGCCTTACCCAGATGGGAGCAAAGACAGAACTCAAACTGTTCTCTCAATATCTAAGCTGGCAAACTTTCCTTTATGTAAATACCTTCCATAGTTCAGATGTAATAAAAATTCTCAGTAGAAACACTTGCATGGAAACTAGGTAAAGCAAGTCTTTTACTATTAAAAAAGTTAATGTTGCCCTATAATAGTCAAATGAACATTTTGTGGAATATGTCTGAATGACTGGAAATTATTCTCCATCTGTTAAAATCTTACTCATCTACAAAAGGGGCTATCTCTGTATTCTCTACAAACATTCTGTACATTAAAAAGAACAGATAAAAATTTGGTGCATAAGCCCCACTCAGACCAACTGAATACTCAATCCATCTCTGGAGGATGAGGATGACGCCTGGTTCCTGGGAGGACATGTATATTAGTTTGTAGGGCTGCCATAACAACATACCACAGAGTGGAAGACAAAGAACAGAAATTTATTCTCTCATATTTCTGAAGGTTAGAAGGCCACAACCAAGGCGTGTTCAGGTTTAATTTCTTCTGAGGCCTCTGCTGGGCTGGCAGACGTTCACTTTGCTGTGTCCTCACATGGTCATCCTTCTGTCTTGTTGTCTGTGTCCTAATCTCTTCTTCTCCTAAGGACACTAGTCGGATTTGATTAGGGCCCACTCTAATGACCCTGTTTTACCTTTACCCCTTTAAAGTCTCCACTTCTAAATACAGTTACATTCTGAGGTATTGAGGTTAAGCTTCTCAACACATCAATTTTGGAGAGAACACAATTCAGCTCATAACAGCATACATGGGTTAGAAGTCTTACTTCTGAGGATCTCTGGGCTGCTTATGGGCACTGCACATGCAAGAGTGTTTGGAACACACTTCATATACTTCATAACTTTGCTAATAGCAAGCTGAGTCTTGAAGTCAGTTTGTGTTACAGATCAAGAGCCCTGATCTGCGAAGGTAGTTTGGGATGCTGGAAACACGGCAAATGTAGCTCTGACTGGTGGTTATATAGGTGAGTAAGGTAACCATTCCGTCTTACTTTTCTCATCTGAAAAATAGGAATGGTATCTCAGAGGTTATTTTGCTATATTATAACTATAATAATATTTAAAGTGATAATATATGACTGAAGTGTTCAAATATTAGCAAAAATAGGATTCTAGTCCTCCCTCTACCACGTATTAACTGTATACCTATATCTATTTTCTATTGCTCTTATAACAAATTACTACAAAATTAGAGCTTTAAAACAATGTTAATTTATTATGTTACAGTTCTGGCAGTCAGAAGTCTGACACGGGTCTCACTGGGCTAAAATCACGAGCCAGCAGGGCTGTCCTCTTTCTGGAGGCTCAAGGGGAGAATACATTTCCTTGTCCTTTCCAGCTTCTAGAGGCTGTCTGCATTTCTTGGCTCATGGTTCCCTTCCTCCATCGTCAAAGCCAACTATGGTGGGTTGACTCAACATCTCTCTGACCCTGCTTCTGGAATTGTTACATCTCTTTCTCTGATATTAGCCAGCGAAGATTCTCTGCTTTTAAGGACCCATGTGATTAGTTTGGGTCCACCTGGACAATCCAGGATAATTTCCCCATCTCCAGGTCCTCTATTTAATCACATCTGCCATGTCCCCTTTGCCAAATAAGGCGACATACTCACTGGTTCACAATAATGGAGGCCATTATTCTGCCTACCACAGTACCCTTGCATACATTTTCTCTGAGTCGATTCTTTTACTATAAAATGGAGATGTTATTGTCACTGCCCTTAACTGAAGAGGTTTGTTATAAAAATTTATTACATGATTTCCTATTTGAGAGTAAAAATCTGACAGTGAATAAGATTTATCCCTATTTTATAGCCATATGAGAAAATAAGACTGATTATCAAAACCATAACCACAAATTCTATCAATTCTCCTTACACTGGGTAAAATTTCTCTTTCTTTACTTTTCTTTTCCTTTCTTTTCTTTTCTTTCTTTTCTTTTCCTTTCTTTTCTTTTCCTTTCCTTTTCTTTTTTTCTTTTCTTTTTTCTTTTTTTTTCTTCTTTTCTTTTCTTTCTTTTCTTTCTTTTCTTTTCTTTCTTCTTTCTTCTTTCTTTTTCTTTCCTGTTCCTGACTGATACCTCAGTGATTGCCTTTTATTTTAGTGATAACTTTCTCTTACTTTCCAGGTTCAAGTTCTATATTTACTTTGTAAATGTACCACAAAGACTACCACATCTTTTAACTCATCAAGATACCACTTTCTCTGGCTGTTCTAGACAAAAATGAAAAAAAAAAAAAAAAAGAAACAAACTTGGACATGGTCCTTATCTACTAGATACTAAACTTGATACTGAGATTACTAGCATATTCTAAGATTCCTGAAGACAGAACTTATTGACCTAAAATAAACTGATAATATAATTTGGGAGTACACATGGCTACTTTGTTGTTACTCTTCTCCCATAGGATGTAGAAGCCAGACCCACTTGATGCATGGGAAATAAAAAGGTAACTAATACATATTATCCTTTGATCTGGTCTAATCATACAATAGAAAAGAGTGTTTCAGAATTGGGCCTTATGGTCAAAGATATCGGGGTTTAACCCTTAGTATGCTATTATTTCTAGTAAGTGACATTGGGAAAGCTTTACCTTATATAAACCTTCACTTCCCCACCTGTTAAGTGGTGGTAATATCTAACTTATAGGTTTGATTCTGATATTAAATAACACATTGAAAATATCACAATGTCTAACATAAATGAAGCACTCAATATTTAACTTTTGTTACTATATTTTGTCTTCAGCTTTCCAAATGGCTCATATGAAGAAAATGAGAAAGGATTTAGATTGATAATAATTAATATAAGTTAGTTTTTTCTTTCCTATGTGAAGACCCGAAGACATTTATGGGAAGCAAACATGGTAAGCAAATTTAAAAATGTAAATATTTTCCAAGTGTCTCCTTTCCTCCTCCCCCCTACCAAAGATGGTCAGCTTTTCTCTTTCAGTTTTTTCCTCTTGATTGCCCACCAAAAGAAAGTCGTTTCACTTTTAGATTTGTACTTTGAGTTTTTATAGTGCAGAATCTGGAGAAATGGGCAGATAGAATGAGGAAGGGTGGCGAGGCTTTTTTTCTCTTTTGAGGGTTTGAACAGAAATGTGCCAGAGGAGCTACTGTAGAAGTAAAAAGAGGAAAGGGGACTTAAAAATATAATATTGTTTCACTTTTAAATTATTTTGGACAATCTGTTTACTTAAGATGTTAAGAAATTCATTAAGAAATCACTATTTTGAAATTAGGTTTTAGTGATGAACCTATTTGTTTGCTGTACAGCAAATTGTGATAAGCTAGGATCACAAAACAGCAGACATTGAGAGAGAATGAGAGGAAGAAAGAGAGACTGGAAGGAGTGGCTCTGAGTAAGAAAAGAGGAGACAAGACAAACTACTCATTTCAGAATTCTGGCTGGGATCAGACCCTGCAATATGAGTTGGTTGTATCCATATTCAGCTACTCAGAGTTCACATTTAAGGTCATATTTTAGGCAAAGCAAGACCACAGATCGATTTGCTAACCTCAGATTTTAAAAAGTCTTAACAACTGGTTTATTTTGGGTCTCATGGAAACAAATAACTGGCTTTACTAACGAGGCATTTTTAAGCTGGTGGTTTGGCTCCATCATCACAGCCAGAATCAGGGATCAAAACCAAGCCTTGACTGTGACTGAGTGGATGCAGACACATCAAATAAAAAGTGACATTTTCTTTTTGGACAAAGATCACAGATTATATGCTCCTGAGTTTTAGGTTTTGGCTTTGTCTTTGAGCTATAATTTTAATTCAGGTACATTGTCCTTTATTTCCCCCAACTCTTTCCTGGAAATAATGGCAGTTTTCTTTTCTTTTTTTTTTTTCTTTTTTTTTTTTTAATGGCAGTTTTCATCCAGAGATTGATCTTGTATTCACGTAGCTGGTAGCTGATTGCTCTTATTTATGGACCAAATGTGGGCTTAATTTTTTTAAGCCCCTAGCCAGGTCCTTAAATGCTCATTAATATAGAAAAGTAGAGGCTGTAGTAAAATTGGGAAAACTGTAATTCTCAAGATTTTGGCTTAATATAATAAATATACTGCAAATGAGCACCATGGTTTTAAAAGACCTTGTTCTCAGACCTATGGAAGCCAAAATCAAAACAAGGCATGACTCCTACAATTAAATGAATGATGATCTAGTTCATGAAACTAACAAAACATACATCACCACAATGCAAGTTAAAAAATAATCATTATAAATCAAGTAATCTGTGAATACAAAGAAGGAAAAGGAGAAAGGTCTGTGAAAAAAATGTTCATTGAAAAGATGCTATTGAAGCTGAAGATATTTAAGATTAAATCTTTAAGATTAGGTAGTATCTATGTTTAATACTGTCTATAGCTTCTTTTTCTTATCTGAAAAGTTATACAGGTGCAGGTTATTTGACAAACACCAAAACATTATAATTCAGTAAAAGACAAGCACATCAGCATTTTATTTCAGATTTAGAGAGGGAGAGAGAGAGGAAGGGAGAGGCAGAGGGAGAGGGAAAGAATCTCATGCAAACTCCACGTTTGGTGTAGAGCCCAATGTGGGGCTCCATCTCAGAACCCTGAGATCATGACCTAAGCCAAATTAAGAGCCAGACACTTAACCAACTAAATTGCCTAGGCACCCCTCAGTCTTTCTTTGTAGGCATGGTTTTCATATGGTTAAGGTTTATCTGTATAATTTACATCTCATTAATCTTTTTAAAAAACGTCATAAGCACTTCCTCATGTTTTTTAAAACTTCATAAATAATCGCAATGTCTGTGTAAAATGTATTTGCCTACACTATAATTTCCAACAAACCCCTTATTGGATATGTAAGTTGCTTCCTTTTAAAAAATTTCATTTGCTTGTTTGTTTTTTGTTATTATGAGACTCAAGAGTGTGACTTATACCTTTGGTATTATGTATTTGCCATATATTAAAACAATTTCTTTAAAATCATTTTCTGGAAATTGCCTCTTGAGTATAAGTACTTGAAGATATAAAAGGGCAGATACAGAAATATTCTTTTAGATGAAGCATAATAACAGTAGGCTATTTCCCCAGTTGTGAAAATAACTGTAAGAAAATAAACTTCATCTAGAAAAATGACTGAATGTGGAGATAAATTGTCTGGGTGGGCAGAGAATTATGAATTACAAGTAAATAGTGATTTTAAGATAAAATGGGGGAAGCTGCTAATTGTATAACTTTGCTAATAGAGAGAATCCAGATCACTAAACACAGAGTACCAGAGGTTCTGATTAAAAAATTATATAAAGGAAGAGCTAATGATGAGGCACCAGACAAATAAAATTCACACAGAGAATCTAAAAATGATCTTCTTTTTCTAGGGATGAAATAGTGGGAAAAGAAGAGGAGATATGGGCTGGTACAATCCAGAAGTGGGTTCTTGATGTAGTTTCTTTTGATTAGAGGGATCACAGGAAGAACCCTAGGAAGATTTTCTGAATGACTTTTATGGGGAGTTGATCTTGGCTGCTGAGAGGCATGAAACCGCTTCAATCTAATAGGGGTATATCTTCCTAGGTCAGGAAATACCAGTGTGCCCAACTCATCCACAAATAATTGAAAGTTGACAGTTCTTTCCTACCACCTGGTAACAGCCACAATGAGAGGAAAACACGAAGCCAACCTATGTTCTTTAGCCAGAAATGATCCCCTTTTAATTAATAAATAATTATGAAGAGAGGAGAGCAGCAGAGAGAAATATATCTACTGGCACATTAACAGTTTTACATGGAGCTCCATTTTGTTTGGTTTAATGTTTTAGAAAACATTAGAAAGTAAAAGAACAAAAACAAACAAACAAAAAATCCAGTAGTAGATCCCCATTCTCCTAGAACTAGAACCTCTTTCTTATAGGGAAATCACAACATGTTATCTAGGTGGAGCTGATCTTTTCTCCAGCTAGAGGAATTGAGAACAAATATGGTCTTGAGCAATTAGAGTACCCAACTTGCTGACCACAGTAAATGGTTTAAGGATGGGTTTAAGATCCTCAGGAGGACAATTAGGTTCTGTGGGGGGTTTTCCAGCCCTCTTTCCCCTGGGCTCACCAGTAGCTGGTTTTGTTTTTCTTGACAGAGAATGAAGGGAGACAGTATCCTATTTTGTTTTAATTCCCTGGATCCATCCATGCCTGAAACCCTTATCCTTGACCTTCCCACTCATCCATTGCATAGTTTCTGTCAGCTATGACGAAAAATGTACTGACTAACATGTATTTCTTATGTTCCACAGAAATGAGTTTGTTAAAGAAAAGGCAGTATTTATTTAGAAAACTCTGAAGTGAAGTAAGAAAGTAAAATATATTGTATTCCTTCTTGAACCGTTAGGCTCAAGTTCCCGAAAAATCCCTATGACAGAAGAATTTGCCTTGGAAAAGTTCAGGGACCTTATATAACAAAACAAGGCTATAGATGGTCAAATACACTTACAAGTATTTATTAAGCTCACAGGAATAAAACAAACATTGAATAAATATAATGTTACTGACTTTTTAAGTAAGCTTTAGTATCATGTATATTAATTAACTTTTATGTACTATTATTTAATTACTAGAAATCTTTTTGAAATTTTTCTTAAAATTGCATTCCTGATAAAGTAGTTGTAAATTTCTTTTGCTTTACCGTACAATAAGAAGTGTTAAGTCTAAGCGTCCTTCCACATGGTCAACACTTTCTGGATTTTTTAAAAAGATTTTTTTTTAATTCATGAGAATCAAGCAGGTGGAGACATAGGTAGAAGGAGAAGCAGGCTCCCTGCTGGCACTTGATCCCAGGACCCCTGGATAATGCTCCCAGCCAAAGCCAGTGCTCAACCACTGAGCCACCCAGGTGCCCTAAAACTTTCTAGATTTTTATGACTTCGAGTCATTTGTGCCTAAATCTCCAATCTTTTCAATGATGCAAAATAATATGAATGCTTGAGATGGAAAAAGTTTCATATAATGTTTGTAATTATTTCCCTGTGTCTTTCTCAACACCCAAGCTAAATAATTTTCACTCCTCCCTTGACAAGTTTAGGCTATATCACAAATCACCATCCTGTTCAGGCAGGATTCAGCCTCAACGCCTCCTCACAAGCTCTGGAGTACTTCTTTTCTCTCTCCACAGGGTAAATTACAGAAGTCTTTGTCCTTGTTCTGACATCACTAAGGTTTTTAGCAGTTTAATTATCCGTGGGCTATTGGGAGAAGCTGACCTCTTGGGATACTGCCTTGCAAGCATCAGAAATTAATATATTTATCTTCTTATCCTCATTCTTTTGATGTATTTCTGCTCAATTTAAGTGAGGACTGCCATCACTAAAAATGATGCCAAGACTACTTCAAGATAATGTCTGTTCTGGATAAAAAATAAGATGATTATAGAGACTTTGGTATTCAGATTCATTATGTTGGCCCGAGTTCTTTTTACCATTTTAATTAAATAAGTATTATTATAAAGTTGGAGGTGAGAGGCTTTATTAGAAACTCAGCTTCATTCCATTCTTCAGGAACTATACAAATTTACTCAGGTACTTTTGTCAAAGCTGTCATAACTCTAAGAACATTGGACAACCCTGGCTCCTGCACAATAATAATAATACCTGACATTTCCTATTATAGGATAAGAGAAAACAATAACAATTTAGATATTCCCCTGCCCCATAAAATTCATAGACTCTTCAGAATATAGATATTTGATATATTTGATATTGGTTTCTTGTGTTCTTTGGCCCAACAGAAGTTGTCATGTTTTGATGTATACAATCACCACTTAGGAAGCTTGCTAAAATGCAGATTTCTGAGCTCTACTCCCATATATTCTGGTTCAGTAAGCCTAGAGTAGGTCTAGGATATAAATTTTATTTTTATTTTATTTTTAATTTTTTAAAAATTTATTTATGATAGTCAGAGAGAGAGAGAGAGAGAGAGAGGCAGAGACACAGGCAGAGGGAGAAGCAGGCTCCATGCACTGGGAGCCTGATGTGGGATTTGATCCCGGGTCTCCAGGATCGCGCCCTGGGCCAAAGGCAGGCGCCAAACCGCTGCGCCACCCAGGGATCCCAGGATATAAATTTTAAACAAGCTTCCCAGATCACTCTACTGAAAGTGTTCCATGGGCTATACTTTGAGAAACATTGCAACAGGGAATAGAGTCCTCAGCTATTTCGTGAATTTCAGGTATTCCTAAAGTCCCTCCAAGCTGTGTAGAAAGGGGATAAGATCTTTCCTATTAGTCTCCCAATAGGTTTTGACTAAGATGGAGAAAGATGGAGGAGAAAGGGCTATTTACTTATGAGTTCAGATTTTTGCTCCCACATGATTTTACCCTTGACTCTAATGAGAACATGATTTGCAGCATGGAAGTAACATCTGGAGGGTTGGCAGTCCTGGGTGTAGCTTAGTGTTAGGACAAGCAGAATTCAGATAGAGCAGTATGGTTTGTGAGCTGGTGCCCAGGAATTGCAGTTGGTGAGAACAATTCCAATCTGCTTTAATTGCTCATGATGTTTTATGGTCACGCTTAGATCATTTATCAGCATCCTACATTTGTCCAGCATAATTTCTGTTCCTCACTCTGAGCTATGATTTTAACAGATTGTTTCTAGACAAGGTGGTAGCTGGAGATAGGGTGTTGATTCACTGTTAATTAACTTCAAGTGGGAAGAGAATCACAGCAGCCTATGTCTTGTTTGCCTATCGTCATTGTTCCTAAGAAACGTGGATGGATAGTGCTTTGCCTGCTTTGTTTTCACCTATCCTTTGATCTATTCCTTTTCCCCATAAAAGGTTTCATTTAGTACTCTGGTTGACTTGAGTGCATAATATTCATGATGAACAACACTTAGAGTAGTAAAGTGAAGCTAGCAAACTGGAGACCCATTTTTTTTTTTTTTTTGTGAAAAGTCAATGTGGATGTGAAATATCTCAATTTTCCATAGAAAAATAGTTTGGTAAATGTATAGATAATTAAATCTCAATTTGCTGATTTTTTTTCATATTTCTATTTTCCCCAAGGTCCAATAGAATGAGTTGGCTAGAAAAACTAGTAAAATGAATTTTAAGATTCAAGTTGTGTGTGATATAATTGGTCTTACAGATAAATGCTGAGCAGGTAAATGAGAGCTGTATACCCATCTCATCAGAGAAATGGAGATCGAGCATATTACTAACTTGGCTATGGAAGCTGACTTTATTATATGTTTGTATTGACTTAAGTGCTTCATACAATGAAAGTGTAGCAACAGACAAGAAGAAAAGTTGCTCTATAATCTACAAAGTATGTTCTGTTTTTAGCTTGGCACTAAACATGAGCAGGTGGTATCACTTTATACAGTAGCTAAAGTCTGGAAAATGTGTTTGCAAATTGAATTTTTATTTAAAAAATCACATAGTTAATTTCCTGAAGGTGGGCAATTTTTAAGAGGAATTCTATAGTGATTGTTTTTTAAGGGATAGCTAGCAATTATTTTCATAAATTCAATCCTGATGTTGTCATTTTTAAAACAGTATCGTATATGAAAGCCCAGGAGAATGTCACCAGGCCATCCAAAGACCTGTGTTCCAATCTCATCACTATTTCATTACTTTGCTATAGAATTGAAAGGGACTGTATTAGATGATTTCTAAGAACACTTCATTACTAAAATTTCAGGATTCTTTTCTTTTTTTTTTTTTTAAAGATTTTATTATTTATTCATGAGACACACACACACACAGAGGCAGAGACACAGGCAGAGGGAGAAGCAGGCTCCACGCAGGGAGCCCAACGTGGAACTTGATCCTGGGTCCCCAGGATCACACCCTGGGCTGAAGGCGGCACTAAACCGCTGTGCCACCCTGGCTGCCAAATTTCAGGATTCTAATTGCAATTTTTTTATTCACTGGATTTGTTCAAAATAAAGGAGGGCTAAGACTCAACAGATGTTAAAATATTCTATAACTGCGCCATTCAATCCCATAGCCACTAATCAGATGTGGCTATTGAGCTCTTGAAACATGGTTGGTCCAAATTGAGATGCACTATAAGTGTAAAGTACACATTGGACTTCAAAGACTTCGTGCAGGGCAGCCCCAGTGGCTCAGCTGTTTAGCGCTACCTTCAGTCCAGGGCGTGATCCTGGAGACCCAGGATCAAGTCCCACTTTGGGCTCCCCCTGCGTGGAGCCTGCTTCTCCCTCTGCCTGTGTTTCTGCCTCTCTCTCTCTCTCTGTCTCTCATGAATAAATAAATAAAATGTTTTTTAAAAAGTGCAGAAATTTGTAACGTATCCTATAAATTAGTAAGTTTTATGTTCATTATATCTTAGACTATTGCACTAAATAAATCATATTAAAATAAATTCCATGTATTTTTAAAATTTTAAGTATAATCATCTTAAAATCTAAATAATTTAAACTTAGGCAATTAATAATGATCTAATATATTTAAAATAGAAAACTTTAACCTCAAGATATGGCTCACATTGCATTTTTATTGGGCAGCATTACTCTAAGCGGATATAGTACATCCTACAAATGAAGCCCCTGAAGATCAGAGAAGTCTCCCCATTACTGATGGAAAGCCTTGTAAGATGGAAGAGATTTTTTGAAGATTAAAACATTATTTTTAAAAAATATAATTCATGGAGCACAAGTCCTGGGAGGGATATCACCATAGTCAAGTGAGTTTAGGCAACACTGTCCCCCTCTTACTGATTGACTAGCATAATGAAAGTTCAACTAAGTCACCCAGTTAATGAAACCTGCTTCTTTCATGTGAATCCACAAATTCATTTGAAACAGAATCCCTTTATCTTTATATGACAACTAGTAGCAATCTATAGACTCAAGAAAGTTACTTTGGGACATGCTGTATTTCCTTTTGTCCATTGTGGCTTTACAGGCAGCTGATAGAAGCTCATCTCTTACAAATTGTACTTGTTTCTGTGGATGCATGCTCCTTTTCTAAAAAAAACTCCTTCCTTTCTCCTACATAAAATATTTTCTTTCACTTTTCTGGGTGATTTGAAATATTAGCAGTTAGATGTGTTTATGTTATCAGTCACCCTCTTTAAAAAATTTCCTATTTGCCCCACTTCCCAAAGAAGGTTTATAGTCAAGGGTTCAAGGAGATGGGGAGTTGGGGGTGGGGAAGATCACAATGTGTGGGAAAGCCATGGGAGAGGTTCTGAAAGGTATTTGTCTTTTTTGAAATGTTATATTTAATATATTTATCACCAAGAAAAGTGCTGTTATGTATTAAGCAGGCTCCTATGGACTAGCTGGGGAACCTAAGTATGATTTATAACTTGGCTTTCCAGGAAAATTGCATCCAGCATTCCAAAAAAAGCCAATTTAAAAGCAAATGTTAGGAACATAAATTTTAAGTTGGACCCTACCAGGGGTATAGATTGACTTGGAAGCTTAGGGAATAAAAGGAATCAATATCCTGTATTTATTACAATACCGTGCTTTTCACAATAAGCCCCTTGCTTTCCCAAACAGTGAAGAGAGGGGAGGAATGAAAGAACACACATTTTTATGACAATGTTTATAGGATCTCATAAACCATAAAAGAATGTCAAGAAGTATTGTTAAGTGCTTCCCTAGGTTACTAAATAGTGATGTTTTTATTCTTAAAACTACTCCTTTATAGAATAAACCATTTTCTTCTCTCATAAAACATGTCAGGAATAGACAGACACATGCACATACATACACTCTCAAACTCAGGAAGCCCAAATGCTCATTCACCGGTTCCTAAGGAAAAAAATGCAATAATATCTGGATTCACTAGCATAGAATGGAATGTTCACTTGCAATGTATCTCTGTTGATTGGAGGTACTTCAGCCAGGGAGCCTGAAATGGTATAGTAGCATGGAGAATTTAAATGAAACTATCATTTTAAAATGAAATATTGACAGCTTATTAAGAATGGAAAAGATGCAAATGAAAAACCTATTCTGAGATGTTAGGCATTTGTTTTAAATAGATTTCGGGAAGGCTTTCTTTGACTTGATCTCCTTGCTGATTTCCCAAATAAAAGATAGGTTTCTTTTTCTAATCCACATTTTTGAGATACAATTTATATATAATAAATGAACCAATTTCACATTTACAAAACAATGTTTAAGAAAGTGTATAAGTCATATAACTACTGCTACATTTATAATATATCATATTTCCATCACTATGGAAAGTTCCCTTGAATCCCCCAATGCTCTATTTCTATTTGTTACTTTCAGACTCCGATGACCACAGATCTGCTTTTACTATTGCTTTCCTCTTCTAGGATTTTGTATAGATGGAATCTTATCATTTATAGTATCCTGTGCCTGGCTTCTTTTACTTAGGGTAATGCTTTGAGAGGTAGGCAGTTAGTTTCCTGTGTTTAGTGCTGAGTGGCACTTCATTGTGTAGATACACCACAGTTTTTTATTCATTCACTCATTGATAGTGGAGTTGTTGCCAAGTTTGTGGGGTTTTTTTTGCAATTATGAATAAAGCTGCTGTAATGTTAGCAGATAGGTCTTCATGTGGACCTAGATTTTCATTTATTTTGGGACTAGGAAAGGATTGCTAAGTTGCATGTTAAGTACATTTTGAACTTTATAATAACTGTCAACCTGTTCTCCAGATTGGCTGTATAATCTTGCATCCCCACTGGTGATGTATGAGACACATCCCCACCAATATCTGTATCATCAGTCTTTTTTGAAATTTAGCTAATCTAGTGGGTGTGTACAGATAATGCATTGTACTTCTAACTTGTATTTCCCTAACGTCTGATGATGTAGAGCATCTTTTCATGTAATTGTTTGCCATTTGCATATCTTCTTTGGTGATTTACCTATTCAAAACTTTTGCCCAATATTTTAACCAGAATATTTGTCTTGAGTACTAAGAGTTCTTCATATATTCTGGATATACATCTTTGGTGAGATATGTATTTCCCATATTTTTCTTCCCATCTGACTTGCTGTTGCATTTTCTTAAAGTCTCTCAAAATAACAACTTTTTAATTTAGTTTTTATTTGTGCTTTTTGTGCTCTAAGAGATCCTTGCCTAACTCAAGGTCACAAAAATCTTCTATGCTTTCTACTGGAAGTTTTATAGTTCTTTTATTTTATTATAGTTTTATAGTTCTTTTATTTAGGTCAAAGATCCATTTAGAATTTAAATTTTGCATATAATAGGAAGTATGAGTTGATGTTTATTTATTTTGCAGACAGATATGTTATAGTTCTAGCATCCTTTGTTGAAAACAATATTCTTTTTCAACTGAATTATCTTTGTACCTGTGTCAAAAATCAATCAATCTTACAGGATAGTTCTACTTCTCGATTTGTTCTGTTCCATAGATTTTTTTTTATTAGATCCTTACTCTTATAACATGTTATCTTGATGATTATAGCTTTATAAAAAGCATTTAAAATCAGGCAGTATAAGTTCTTTAACATTTTTCTTTTCAAAAACTATTTTGACTATCCTAGGCCCTCTGCAGTTCAATATCAGTTTTAGAATCAGCTTGTCCACCTTACAAAATAGCCTGCTAAAATTGTGGTTAGCATTTTGTTGAATCTATAAATCAAATTAGAGGAAAGTAACATCTTAACAATATTAAGTCTTCCAACCCATGGACATGGCATATCTCTGCATCTATTTGTAGATTCCTTAGAATTTTCTATGCAAATGATCATGTCATCTGCAAATAAAAACTATTTACTTCTACATTCCCTTACCTTATTGCACTAGCTATAATAGTATAATGCTGTGTATATGTGATGAGAACATGCATATTTGCTTTGTTCCCTTTCTTTTCTTCTTTTTTCTTTTTTTTTGCTTTGTTCCCTTTCTCAGGGAAAAGCTTTCAGTCTTTCAACATCAAGTATCATATTAACTTCAAAAAGTTTGAAGCTATTCTTTTTCAGAGTGAAGAAGTTCTCCTCTAGTCCTAGTTTGCTGGGAAATACTTAGGCTTTTTCTTTTTTTTACAACATGATTTGGTATTGGACTTTATAAAAATACTATTGTGAATCCATTGAGATTACTGTAAGATTGTATCTTCATTTGTTAAAATTGTGAATTACATTAACTGATTTTTAAAAAAATTTTTTAAAGATTTTATTTATTTCTTCATGAGAGACATAGAGAGAGAGGCAGAGACATAGGCAGAGGGAGAAGCAGGCCACATGCAGGGAGCCTGATGTGGGACTTGATCCCAGGACTCCAGGATCACACCCTGGTCCGAAGGCAGATGCTCAACTGCTGAGCCACCCAGACGTCCCCCATTAATTGATTTTTGAATGTTAAACCGACTTCACAATTGCTAGTATTAATCCCTTTTGATCATGGTGCATGTATATATATACGTGTGTGTGTGTGTGTGTGTGTGTGTGGTCTTGATTTGCTAAAATTTTGATAAGGAGTTTTGTTTCTATGTTCATGAGGACTATTGGTCTGTAGTTTAGCAAGTTGTTCTAACATTTACAATGTCGTCATTCAACTCCTCACTGCCTACCTTCTTTTCTTTGGGGGGGGGGGGAGTGCCTACCTTCAAATAATATAATTATATTTGATTATTATCTCTTTTTTTAAAAAAGATTTTTATTTATCTATTCATGAGAGACACAGAGAAAAGCAGAGACACAGGCAGAGGGAGCAGTAGGCTCTCTGCAGGGAGCCAGATGCAGGAATGGATCTCAGGACCCTGGGGTCATGCCCTGAGCCAAAGGCAGATGCTCAACTACTGAGCCACCCAGATGCCCCTGATCATTCTTCTCTCTTATCCACTGTACACATGTGTTTCCATCTCCCCATCTAACCCTTGGCTGTTTTAAACATTTTCTCTTTATCATTGCTTTTCAGGAATTTGATTTTGATATTTCTTGGTATGGATTCCTCTGCTTTTTATTCCTGAGGTGCCATCATCCCTCTCTTTTGTTTCTGGGAATCCAATTATTATGGATGTTATATTGTTTGATTTTGTCTCACAGATCATTGATCCTTTCTTCATTATTGAGTTTTTAGTCTTTTTTTGCCTCTCTGCTTCATTTTGGATTGTTTGTATTTCTGTGTCATCATTTGAGTTCACTGGTCATTTCTTCAGGGTCTCATCTAATGTTAATCCAATTTAGTGTTTTATTATTTTAGATATTTTATTTTCCTCTAAAAGTTACATTCGGGGGGCTCCTGGGTGGCTCAGTCTGTTAAGCATCCAGCTCTTGATTTCAGCTCAGGTCATGATCTCAGCAAGTCCCATGTCAAGCTCTGTGCTCAGCAAAGTCTGTTAGAGATTCTCTCCTCCTTCCCTCTCTGTCCCTCCCCTGCTCATGCTTTCTCTGTCCCTCAAATACGAAAATACATATCTTTTTAAAAAAGTTACATTTGGGGGGCATGTGGGTGGCTCAGTGGTTGAGCATCTGCCTTTGGCTCAGGGCACGATCCGGGGTCCTGGGATCAAGTACTGCATGGAGCCTGCTTCTCCTTCTGCTTATGTCTCTGCCTCTCTCTGTGTGTCTCCCATGAATAAATAAAATCTTTAAAACATTTTTAAAAAGTTACATTTGGGCCTTGTTTATACCTTTCATTTCTGTCCTTATTATGCTCATGTCTTTTTCTATCTTCTTGAGCATATAAAGCATATTTGTAATAGCTGTCTTAAGCTCCTTGTTAATGTGATCATCTCATTTCTTGTTCTGTTCCTATTTATGAGTCATATTTTCTTGTTTCTTAGCATTCATGGTACTTTTGTTTAAAAAATATTTTATTTATTTATTCATAAGAGACACACAGAGAGAGGCAGAGACACAGGCAGAGAGAGAAGCAGGCTCCATGCAGGGATCCCGATGTGGGACTTGATCCTGGGACTCCAGGATCATTCCCTGGGCCAAAGGCAGGTGCTCAACCGCTGAGCCACCCAGGCATCCCTCATGCTACTTTTCAACTGGATGCTGACATTGTAACTTACCATTTGGGTGCAGGATTTTAACAATTTATAGTGTATGAGGCACGTTTCTAGTACAAAATCAAGTTACCTGGACTCACTTTAAAAAGTTTCAGACTTGCTTTTAAGTTTCACTGGGGCAGATACTTAGAAGCCTGGTCTTGGACTAGTTTATAGTCATAATTAATACAATATCTTTTTGAGATCTTGTGTATTACCTGATGCCCTAAGTATTACAACATCTTTCTACTCTGACCAGTGGAAATACAAACTGTTCCTAGCCCTAAGTACACTCCCCAAGTTTTGGCCTATTTTTGGGGGGGTGTATTTTTTTTTCTTCAGCCTCAAGTGAATTTTTCTCACCATGAGAAAGTCCATACTCAACCTAAGACTAAAGGGAAACATTCTAAAGATCTCTAACAGTTTCACTCTGTAAAGCTCCTTTCCTTCCAGAAGTTCTACCCCCAAAATTCTTACAATTTGGCCTACTCAAACTGATTTTTGTCTCCTCAATTCAGTAAGACTGCCAGGTTCTGTCTGCGTATGCACTACTTCCTGCAATTTGGCAGTAAGTTGGCATGCTTTCAGTTTACCTCACTTTTTTCCTTCCTCTCAGGGACCACTGGAATGCTTGTTGTTCAAAGTCTGAAAACCATTGTTTCAAGTATTTTGCCTGATTGTTTCTACTTGTTTAATATGTAAGGGTAAATTTCCTATCTGTTACTCCATCATGGCAAGATGAATGCTATACTTTTAACACTAAAAATGAAAATCTATCTCTACTGAAGCAAAGTAAATCTTGCTTCATTCACAATCATGCAAATGAAGCTCAGCTTCCAAATAACTAGTAGTCCTAACTTGTTTAGGAATGGCATCAGCAAGATGCCTGAATAAGACCTCCCTCACATGTATTCTACCCTCAACAATAAAAATCTGGCATTTATTCATGGATAAAAGTGCCTTTGTGGGGACTTTGAGGCCCAGGTAGGAGATTCTGAAACCATAGTTGGTCAAAGACTGAGGAGAGACATTTTGAGAAGACAGGCTCACAAGCCTGTGGCCGACTTGCCAACTGGAATCCCAGCTACAGACACAGAAACAGGCTCTATATATCTGAGAACTCAGCTAGAGCCCTATTTGGTGTTAAGTCTGTCACCAGCACCATAGGCTAAGGGACCCAGGAGGAGTCACACCCACCTGTGTAATAGACATACAGGCCTCAGTGACACCTACAGACCCTGACATGGCCTGTGAACAGGCTCCAGCCCCTCTCAACTGTGGTCCAGGAGACCCTGGAGGTAAAACCCACCAAATATGGTCAGATTGCAGATTGTGAAAGGGCCCTATAACTGGGGTCCAGTCTATCCCATCCAGTCTATGGCCAGTTTTGCTGCCACAGGGACCCTGCAGGAGACACTCCCATCTGTGTCCCTGGAGGTCCTGGAAGGGCCCTATATACTAGGCATCATCTCTATCCCACCTGCATCACAGGAAGCTGGCAAGGAACCAGGCAGGATAAATTGCAATCTGGGCCCCCAGAGATTGTAAAAGGGCCCTAGATGCAGAAATCTTTTTAACAAACAGTGTTGAAGAAACTAGATATTCACATGTAAAAGAATGAAATTGAACCCTTAATTTATACCACTGATAAAACTAACTTGAAGTGGATTAAACTTAAATGTAAGACCTGAAACCACTAAACTAAAGGAAAACATAGAGAAAACTCTTTGACATTGATCCTGGCAATGAATTTTTGGATATGACACCAAAAGCACAAGCAGCAAAAGCAAAAATAAGCAAGTGGGAGTACATGAAACCTTAAAGCTTCTATACAGCAAAAGAAACAACAGAAAGAAAAAAAAACCTATGGAATTGGAAAAAATATTAGAAAGTCATATTTCACATAAAGGATTAACATCCAAAATGTTTAAGGAACTCATATAGCTCAAGAGCAAGATAATAACAAAATACAATAATCCAAATAAAAAATGGGTAAACAGCTTGAATAGAAAAATTTCCAAAAAACATACAGATGGGCAACAGGCACATGAAAAGATGTTCAACATCACTAATTATCAGGGAAATGCATATGAAAACCACAATGAGATATCACCTCATACCTGTTAGAAAGGTATTATCCAAAAGACAAGAGACAACAAGTATTGGTGAGGATGTGGACCCTAGTGCACTATTAATGGGAATACAAATTAGTACAGCCATTATGGAATTTCCTCAATAAAGTTCAAATAGAGCTACCATATGACCCATCAATCCCATTTCTGGGTATATATTAGAAGGAAACGAAATCACTATGTCAAGGAGATATCTGGACCCCCATGTTCATTCATTGCAGCATTACTTACAGTAGCCAAGATGTGGAAACAAGTGTTCATCAATGGATAAATAGATTTTCTAAAAAGTGAAATTAATACATGCATACACATATTTGAATATTTTCAGCCAGAAAAAAAGGAGGAAATCCTGTCTTTTGTGACAACATGGACAGACTTTGAGGACATTAAACTAAATGAAATATGTCATATAGAGAAAGACATATGCTATATGATTTCACTTATATGTGGAAACTAGAAAAAGTCATAAAAACAGATCATAGAATGCTGGTTGTCAGGGGTAGGGGTGGGGGAGATGTAGGAATGTTGGTCAAAATCTTCAAACTTTCATTTAAAATGTAAGTTCCAGGGATCTAATATTCAGTAAGGTGACCACAGTTAACAATACTGTATTATATACTTGAAAGTTGTTAGGAGGGTAAATCTTGAATACTCTCACCACAAAAAAAGGTAATTATGTGATGTGATTAATATGAATGAATCTTATTGTGGTAATTATTTCACAGTATATATATGTATCACATCATCGTCTTGTATACCTTAAACTTACACAATGTTTCATGTTGATTACATCTCAATAAAGCTGAAAAAAAAGGGTACTGGTTTCAAAGCATAAACAGCAAATTTTCCTTCAAATTCCATTTTAGAACAGTTGTATAGTATCAAAGCAGAGTAATACCCAAGCCAAAACATTTATTCTTAATTTTGATACCTAATAGGAACTATTTTAACATATTATCAGACTCAATTTTTAAATATCATGGCTCTAGAGCATGAATAGACAAATACACCAATGAAACAGAACAGACAGTTCAAAAACAGACATATATGTATGCTAAACATAGCATTTCACATCTTTGGAGAAAATATATTTATGTCATTTTTTTCCTCAGAATCCCCCAATAAGCTCAGGACAACTGAATTCAAAATTATTCTGATTAAATCTGGCCCAATGAACTGGCCACTTTCTTATAATCTTCAAAGTGGACACAGGCTGATTTAAGAAGAAATCTTAGTTGGTATTATACTTTGAACCCCAAATATTGTGTTTATCTATGTATGTGTATTATACATGTTATCTGAAAGGAAGATCCTGAATTATGGGTTCCTTCTCTCAGTGCTGTGAGGCATACGAATACAAACCCAATATTTAGAAATAAGGTTTTTTGAAGAAAAGGAAAACAACTACAAACAGCAAATGTTGGTAGTGGTAATGTGGTGATAACAACCCATTATTCAAGAACACACAGGTTTCCATCATTAAAATATTCTAAAAAAAAAACCCCAACTTATTTATAACCTTTGTTTGTGGAGAAGCCTGAGGCATGAGAGGAAAAACTAATTTATATTTGTGCAATCTCATGTTCTTCTGTAATTACTCGTTGGCACGTATGCCAGTGGTTCTTTGAATTTTTAACAGGTCTGGATTTGTATGTATATGTCTAGGGAAGTTGCTGGTGTTGTTGACTGTGAATTTCATTTCCTTAGTGTTTGACCCAAAATAGCACCCAGGTATTTCACTCTCCTTAGGAGCTTGCTCTTTATAAGAACTGGCTGAGATTCATCTGCAAGTATAGGTATGAGACAGTGAAAGAGGTTGTGATTCTAGAAGGTGGTAACATTTAGAAAAGAATTTTACTCTGTTTTCCCCTTCTATACCCTGTCTAGATGGACATTACTGAAAATGAATCACAGGTTACCTACCAAGTAACCTTTAATATTTGGTTACCTAAATTTTCAGTTTTATGCATTTTTGACATTTTTTCTTATTCCCAAATGCCTTATTATTTTTTCTTTCTTTTAATTCCTTCCCTCTGTTCTCCATTCTGTTTTTTTTTCCTTAAGAATGATATAAATTAAAAAAAAAAAAGAATGATATAAATGGCTCAATTGCTTTTAATTACTACACTCTGTGACCTTTCATGTCTCCTTATTTTGGTTCCATGCTATTCCTTTTGGGTAGAATATTCTCACCATCTTTCTTTCCTGAGTTGCTTGTATGTATTCTTCAATGCTCAGCTAAGACGCTAACAAATGGAATAAATTGTGTTAAGTTATATGCCCAACTTATATATAAATATTTCCTAATGAATGAATGAAAGCATAAGTGAAGCAAATCTTCCCTAAATTTTCTTCTTCCTTGTCTTCATCCCCACAGCTCCAGAAGAAGAGCTATATGTCAGTCTACTAATAAATTGTATTGGATAATAAATAGTATGGGCTCTATGGTCACATTGTCCCTCTGGGTTCAAATCCTTGTTCCACCTACTAAATAGCTGTGCAATCATTTTTTCTTGGGGCTCAATACCTTAATCCCTGCAATTGTGATCAGAGCAATATCTCTTGCATAGGGTATTTGAGGATTCAATGAGATAATACACAAAGTGCCTAAAATATCACCTAAGCATTCTACCAAAAGAGCTATTATTATGAATGGAAGCTTATTTTTTATATCACATGCACTGCTTTGTCAACTCTGCAATTTGATTGTCTACTCGTCTCTTCTAAAATTACAAACTTTTCATGTTATCACAAGAAAGACTGCTGGATGTGACAGAATGTGAAAATTATGCTTTTTATTGGATCACATAAAATAGTTACACCAAGTTGTCCAAATGCACTGGTGAATTAAAGCCTCCAGCTCTTACAAATTTTTATACATATATCTATGCATTTATAAATACACACATATGTAAAAGATATATATTTTCTTCTAAAATAAAGTGCCCAAATCTTGATATGTGGGGGCATAATAGGGAAAAAAAATCATAAAGTTTTATCAGTTACAGACTGTACTTTCACAATATAAGGATCTGTTTTACACACATTTATCCAGGTATAGTGAACTTTAATTACTCATTCTTTTCTGAATTCTGAGTGAATTAATTTATCCAAAATATTAGAAGTCATATAGCCAATTTAATGAATCAGAAGCTAATTTTTCTTACTGTGCCTAGCATTAAATCCTTCGCTTCCCAATGGAAGGGTAGTTTAGCTTCATTCTTAATTTTCCTGTGTTTTGGACTGTTGTCTTTCTGCTAAGATGATAAGTGGAGAGATAAATGAATCAGACACCTCTAATTCTAAATCCTCTATTAGCATTCAATAAAAATCAGGGTTTGGTGAAAAAAACTTTTAATGTCTTTACATTGCCCTGGGCTTGGTGAGAAATAGCCCAGCAGGATCTGAATTGAAGTATCCTGCTGCCTCTCTTATGATGAAATCTTACTGAAGCGACAGAAGAATCAGAGTACAGTGATCAAGAGCTCATTGAGAGAACCCACTCAAAATGAAATGGAACTCTACTACAGTGGAAAACTTTGTGACAACAGGTTTGAATTTAAGAGCAGAATAAGGGCTAAAAGAAAAACTAGATAATTTAAGATAAGTAAGAAAATTCTCATTTCAAATAGGAACTAGGGTTCTACTCCCTGCTCCAGTATCTCAGCTTTCTTCCTGGGGTTTTATTGTATTTTCTATTATCTTACACTTTTAAGATGATCATTTGCAGTCTTTGACAAGGAATGGAATTTCAAAATGCCTTTGAAAAGCCTTCAACCTATTGAAGCAAGGTGAGGATGCCTAAAAATAGCTTAATATGAACCCAGCCATTTCATAATCTCTGGTGATTACAGGTTCAGACAGCAATAGAGTGGATCTTATTCAAGCAGGAAAGGGAGAAATTGTCAGCACTAAAATCGCATAAAACACTCTATAACTTCTCAACATATGGAAGACCTGGGAACAATGGGAAGTCCAGACATTTCTCAATGTCAGAACAAGGAATGGAGTATTTTCTTTTATTTTGAGACGAAGAAGGGGGAAAAATGGGCAAGAAAGTGTTTCTAATTACCTGACCCACTTCAGTAGGGTCTTTTCAAGAACAGAGCCACCTAACTACTGATTTTAGTGAGCATCTTGTTAATGGCTTGCTTGACATGTGTGGTGGAGCTTCGTCGCCTTGTCTTGCCCTGGACCATCCTCCTGCGACGCACCTCTCGACACAGCTCATAGAATATCTCCGTGATGTTTCCTTCTCCAGTGCAAGCAGAACACTCATAAAAAGCACATGCCAATTCGGTGGCCAGCTTCTCCCCTTCTTCTGTACTAACCTGTCTGGAGTGGTCCAAATCAGCTTTGTTTCCAACCAAGATAAGAGTCACATTCTTAGGCTTTTTTATCTCATCCAGGATGTTCTTAAGTGGGAGAACTTCCTCAAAACTTCCTCGGTCAGTAATGTCATAGACCAGCACAAAGCCTTCCCCCCATCGCATGTGTCCTTCCCTCTGAATGGTATCTTCCTGTTGACAAGGAAACAATGGCAGTTGGGGAATTGGAAGTCATTTCAGTGTATAGATGTTGCTCATGCTAATAATTAGTCCTTAATTACTATTCTTTATGTTTGGTGTCATTAAAATGTCTTGATAGTATGCCCATACAAGCTTACCTTCTCAATCAGCTTGGAATAGAAGCATTACTTACTCACAGACAGATATGTCAAGGAACTAAAAACATTCTAACTGCATAGACCTTTTACTTTCTGCTTCTAATTTTCTACTGGACATATTATTAAATCCATAATTACAAGAACTATAAAGAAATTATCTTAGTTGAGTGCACTGCCTCCAAGGCTTTTCATCACAATTAAAGAATCGGCAAATAGGTAACAAACAAGTAGCTCTTTGCCACCCTTTAGAGATCAGATTTAGAGGCACAGCTTAGTAAGTGGTTTTGATTTCGTTTTTTGCTTTAATCTCTTTTGCCTGCGGATCATAAACAATTGGGCACCAGGGACAGAAAAACAGTGAAAAATTGTATAGTGAGTCAAACTCAAAGCCAAGGGCTTTTGGCTTTTTTTTTTCTATCTAAACACCCCCAAAATATTACACCATCCCAATAATGATAGAAACTCATTTGAAGTGATTTTCAAAGGGGGTGATCACTCTTTCCTAGGAAAGCAGCATGCGAGATTTGAAAATGCATTGCTCACATGGGCTTATATAACTCTGCAGGTATGTAAGTCCCTACCATGTCTCTCTAGAATCAGGGATGGGTGGCAGGGAAAGCATATATAATGAGGTGATGATGAGAAATAAAAGTGTCTAGCTGGTTTCAAGAACATTTCTTGGATTAAATACATTAGTTCAAGTCTTCTTCAGGTCATAGGTCACTGATAGAGCACCATGGAACCTTTCAGCTTCCTAACTTTCACTCCTATCGGTCATTTTATTCTTGGGAACTAAGCTTAGCTATGAACCTAGCTGTAATCTCAGAACTGACTGACATTAGGACAAATTTATGTTAGCTTCCTTTGTTATGGATTGCTTATTATACAATTATGTAGCTCAAATCTTCAATAGGATGTTGTGAAGTCTGGAAAGAATATTACAGGAGAGATTCCTAAAATATTCTGAAAAAAGATTTGGAGGTTATATAAGTTTAGAATATAATATATACTGAAACTCTTAAGGATTCATCTTATACCTTGGCATAGAAGGCTCTGAGAACTTCCCTATAACAATACTTGTTTAACTCTATCAGAGCATTTCAAAATACTTAACCATGAACCTCTTAATATCGTGCCAAAATATATGTGGGTAATTCTATTCTAGATGATGTCATCTGGATGTTATAGTATTTTCAATCCTCCTCCCATCCTGCTAAAGTACTGGGTAATTTATATAGGTATGCATACATAAGCTGTTCCATATATGTTAGTATATAAATAACTAGATAATCAAAGAGAAAAGTCTTTAGGCATCATTAGTTAGTTGGAGGAAGGTGTCTTAATTTTATTCATAGTATGCATGTATACATCTCATTTTTATTTGATCCAGGAAATTTTTATCTGAACCCTTTATTCACCTGACCAGCAGTATCTAGTATCTCCATGGTGACAACTTCATCATCGATGGTTGCTTGGTGTCGATAGGTGGATTCTGAGAGAATGAGCAAAAAAAGATAAAAAAGCAAATTAGTTCATGATTTAATTTGATGTTTAAATTACAAAGTTGTCATAGAAGTACATCTGTTTATATAGCATAAGGGAATGTGCATCCTAGAGAGGAGAGGATGGATGTGCAAGAATGTGCCATTTCTACACTCTTTGAAATCCTAGAAGTACAGGTTCTCATGTGCGAGTCACAGATTTTCAGGGTATATAGCATGAGGGTATATCACCTGAGAGAATCTTTGTCTCTTTGCTCATTTTATTCTCCTATGAGGCCAGCTTCCTGATGTTCTCTTCCTTCTAAAATAAGGCCTCTACATCCTAGACTGAGAAAATGATTCCCACAAAATGCCTTCTACCTTGATATTCCTAAAATCCTGTTTCAGGGAATCACAGTTAGTTATTGTACCTGACAAGATGACATATAAGCAGGAGTTGTTCATTGCCTTCAAGACTCCAGCCCTGGAAATGCAGTGGACATTAGATAAGGTGGATAAGCCATTCATGTAAAAGATGACCATGTAAAGCTATGAGAAACCCTTGTGGCAGTAAAAGGCAGTTAGGCTCCATGTTTGGTGGTTGTGAGGAAAGCAGAGGAGGGCTGGGTTGCACAGAGAGAGATGCAACAAAGCAGAGTTCTCCTGCTCATGTTACCTCTTCAAGGTAGAAAAATGACAATAGCTCAGTGCCAGCTGAAGGCTGGTAGGGTAATATCAGAGAGGTCCCCAAACTCTACTGGGGTAAGGAGAAGTCAGCAGATACAAGAACTTTGGGTGGTCTAAGTGTGCCTTTCACCACATGACATGGCCAGAGGTTAAAATAAATACCAACTGGTACTGCTCTGTATAAAAACTAAAACAGTTGAAATAATGAACTCAACAAATGATTGACTGAGCCAATGAAGGTCAGGTTGAAGAACTCTTTCAGAAGGCATCAGTACATGATAAGAAGAAGGAAACTGTAAAAGTAAAATATAAGAGAGATGGATAATTGAAATAGACATGTTATTATCTCTTATAAAATGAGCCTCAAAGAGAATAAAATACACTTGGGGGGGGCAGTGAAAATACTTGAGGCTGTAATAACTGAGAATTTCCCAGGAGGGAAGGTCTTGAAACAGTTCAGATCCAAAGGACTAAAAGGACAAACAAGGAAAACATCATATATAAACTATATATATATATATATATATGAAACATATATAAAACATCACAGCAAAATTTAGGGATATCAGTGATAAAGACAAATTTTAAAGGGTCAACAGAAAAAAAGCACATCACCTATAGAAGGACATGACTCAGATTGACATTAGACTTCTCACCAGTAAAACTGAACTTGAGATCCCAATGGAGTAAAATAGACTAATCAAACCACACCAAAAGCAATCAAGAATTATAATTCTTGATGATACCAATATACTGGGGTGGGAGGAGTGGGGAGACACAAGAGGCAGTTCTTTTTTAACCACAGTTTTTGTTACTTTGCTACAAATATAATCTCCTACCTAAAAGACAAACTGCAGAAAGGAAGCTTAACTAAGTAGCATAACCCAGCCTTCTGCCTGCCATCAGCCCTGTGTCATGAACATTGCCATAGGCATGGCACATGGCTGAAATCTTTTCTGAACAGTACAATTTAAAAATGAAGTTATGTTCAATATATTTTAAAAGAGCATATTTTGCAGTATTGTTATTCTGTTAGAATAGGTAATCTGTATGTGGTATGTACAATGATTCTCAAGTCTAGAACATTCCATCCTCCTACTCTTTATGTTAAATGAGAGATTATTATTTTGCGTAATTTAATGCTCTAAAATACCATGTGTAGCAACTTCTCATCTATACATGTTCTCTTAACTACTTCCTTTTGCGTCTTCAGTGCTCCAGTTTGACAAGGAGAGGCCCAGACAGCAGCATGCATGTTAGGATCTATACCATTTCTGTTTCTTCCACTACTGTTCTGTGGTGGCCTTTGTGCTACCTTCCTTTTTAAAAGGGCTGGCATCAGCCTTAGGGCCTGAAAAACAGAGTTCTGGGCTCTCTTCCATTTCTTTACACCAAAAGTTGTCTGACAGACAGGGACATTTTTCTCTGTTGCTTCCATGATAAATAGGATATGTATTTCAACCACAGAAGGCCACAGTAGGGGGGAAATAAAATATAATGAAAATTGTATGAAGTTGTGTGATTCTTTGGCTGTTTGTTAACTGAAACGAAAATGATGGAATGCAGGAAATGAGGGAATGTCTGCCACAGACATAGCAGCGGGGAGTAGCAGTGATTTCATCTAAGCTGAGTATTGGTTTCATGCCATTTTGAGCCTTTTCTCTTTAAGCCTTTTCTCTCTCATTAGAAACCCATATCTTCATGTAAACAGTGAAGTATAGCCCACGCAGGCAAAATGTTGTGCCTCTAAGCGCTAACTTTAATGAAGCTAATTCTAAAAAAACATATTAAGCACTTTTTGGAATTAAACTTCACTATTCATTCTAAAACAAGAGAAAATGTGTATATGTGGGGAGAGTGGACACACCTTTTATTTTGTTTATGCTAACCTAAAATAGAAATTCCGAGTCTTTTTTTCTTTTTAAAAGGAAGGGGGGGGGTGATTGTTTAAGGCATATATCTAAATGAACCAAAATATCATACACTAAAGACCAATATTAGTTTCAAGATGCAATTTGGTATATTAAAAATTATATCTGAATTGCATTGTATATGAACAATACATGATCTAAAACCTGCATTCAGTGACATTTCTATCAATAGAAGTATATTTTGTATACTCCAAGAGAACTTGATGCTCAAAGAGATGTTGTAGATGCTTAATCCTTTACTGATTTAGCTTTTTTTGTGTATTTCGACATATTAATATGGACATTTAGCCAGTACAGTAACAACAGCAGTTAGTAATGTTGATTTATGCTACAGTGGAAATTGTACTGACTTGAGTTCTGTTACTGGTCTAACCTCACACAAGCCACATAATGTGGGATGAATTTACTTCACTCGACTTGTTTCCTTATTTGCCTAATGACGACCTCAATGTTCCCTGCTGTGCCAATACTGAATAGTTTCATGAGTTGGCTAAGTACCTCTGTTTTAGTATCCAATTCAGATAATTTGTTCTGGGTGTGCCTGTCTCTTGTGTAAACCTTTCTTTCCAAACAGTGGGTACTGTGAAGCAGGAAGGAAGAACTAATCCCAAAATCCAAGTGTCATTGGGTCTGTCTCCCAATTCCTACCCTCGTTCCTATCTGAGCCTTTACTAACGAGAGAGAGATGCCATAATCCATTCGAACACAGAGTAAAAGGTGCCTCCAAGATGGTAATAGTAGTGGTAAGTGCTGATATGCAGTCTCTCTCTTCTCCAGACACCAACACACACACACACACACACACACACACACACAACCATACACATCTAAGCCTTTGTCCATATGCTCTGCCACAATCAGCACTCTTCTGAGGGACTCTCAGAAGCAGGGATTCAGTTCCTGTTGGGGATCTAATCAGAACACAGACCCTGTTGCAAATAGAACACTACACTCACCACCATAAAGCACTTTTGCTGGTCAGATGGTGCAAGTCCCAAACCTCAAAGGCTTCAGTGCTGGTTTTCAAATGCTAGTCATAGACCAGCTCTGATCCCTGACAAACATTTCACTGCGAAATGAGAAAAATTTAAGGAAAACTAAAATTGCCTAATGTAAAGAACTGAACTTTTTTTCTTAGATTATAGCCTTAAAACATTTGGATGTTAAGTATACTTGCCATTCTATGAAATGCAAGTGCAAATAGAATATTTAATTTAGGGACCCCCTGGGTGGCTCAGCAGCCTTCGACCCAGGGCATGACCCTGGGGTCCCGGGATCCAGTCCCACATCAGGCTCCCTGCATGGAGCCTGCTTCTCCCTCTGTGTCTCTGCCTGTCTCTCTCTCTGTATCTCTCATGAATAAATAAATAAAATCTTTTAAAAAAAGAATATTTAGTTTAAAATTAGTTTTAAATAATTTTAGTTCTCTCTCACCTCTGTGCCTTGTTTGTATCTCTAATGGCAGTTCCTATGATAATACCTCTCTTTAGAAGACCAAAAAGCAAAACCTACTGAAATGAAAAGTCCGGGAATCATTTGCTATTATAGATGCAAACATTTTCTTCTTAGTTGTACTTCAGAGCAGTAAATATTCAACTTCCCTAATATGTCGAATGGTGCTCATAGTCTTTGGCTTCTCATGGAGCAGTAATTCTATTATAGGTTGAAAACACTGCACTATTAAAAAATGTTGCTACCTATTTTTGTTGAAGTATAATTAACTTAGAGTGTTATAGTATGCTCCAGGTTTTTGAAGAAGGCTCTGGATTCAGAATTCAAGGCTGTTTTGGCAAATATGCCACTTAGCTTTTTAATGGTAGCTTTCCTTTCTCGTGGTGGTTTTGAAACGCTATGATAGTGTAAAGTCAAGCCCAGGAAATGCTTGATTCATCTTGCATCAAATAGATGGGAACCTCCTGTAGGCTTGAACATTGGTGACTTCTAGCATGCACACACACACACACACACACACACACACACACACACACACACACACCAGTTTCCAGGGTGAGTTAATGAAACCCTCACCTAGAAGTGAGTCATACATCAGATACTCCTGAAGTCTGATCAAGGCTCTTGTTGCTTAGCAGCAGTAATCCTTTCTGAACAGTACAGTACAAGGTCACTCAATAAAGTTTCATTGTTCCTAGTGAGGGAAGCCTGTATTATAAATAACCAATGCAGGCAGATTTCTATTAACAGCAGTTGTTTTTCAGAAGGAATAAAACAAAAGGGACAATGATTCACCTAAGACTAAAAATAGTAACATTAGTTACTGGAACATATTCAGAGAGGTAAAAAAAAAAGAGATAATTTTTTATAAGCTTCATCTTTTGTTGAAATATACTAGGATTGCTAAGTAAAATCAGGATTTTTCTACTGAACTCCGGTAAACCATTAAGGTTCTCAGGAACTATAATCTTTGTAAAGCTTATATAAGTAATAAAAATATCAGAGGAGAGTGGGACAAAAATAGATAATAAATGATTTTTTAAAAACAAGTGCATGTTTGATACAAATATATCATTTTAAGATTAGATTGCACTTATATTAAAAACATGTTAAAAATTACTGATGTTAAAAAACGATTTAAAAGCAAAAACAGAGAAGTAAAGACTAATAAAAATAGATATGTTATTAGATCATAAAAAACTGAATACTATAAAGAGGTGAATCTTCCCAAAGTAATTTATAGTTTTAATTCAATTCCAGAAAATCATGTCATGCTATTATAGAGTTTTAAAAATTGGCCTTAGAGAATAGACTAGAAATACTAGCCAAAGTAATTTTGTATAAAGTTTAAGAAAGAAGACCTCTCTACTGTGTGTCAAAATGTTCTAAAGAGCACAATTATGAAAAGTGTGTGGTATTGGTGGTGGATATAAAAAAAAAAGCAAATCTAGAGCTGCATCCTAATGTAAATGACCCAATGTACTAAAAAAAAAAAAAAACAGGTTTGGAAGTAGGGAGAAAAGGTGGGGACTATTTAGTAAATAGTAGCAGGACAATTTGTCAACTATTTGGAAACACTGTTGGATCTTGAGCCTGTACTTCTCACAAAAGTAAGTCCCAGATGGATCAAGAAGTTAAAAATTAAATAAACTTAAAAGATCACTCTGTATTCCTGTCTCTGGTCAGTTTTTCTTCATAGTATTTATCACTTTTTGACATATATTTGTTTATTGACTCTTCTGTATTTACTAGATTGTTAGTTCAAAAATCCAGAGGCTTTCCTTTCCTGCCTATTGATGTATCCTCTGCACCTGGAATAATCTGATACATAGGAGATGATTTATGATATTTGCTGAATAAGTGAATAAAAGCAATAAAAGGAGGCATATATGGAAAGAAATATCCCTTTTTACCTGAACACTTGTAAGCTTGGAGTCATAACCAAATCAAAACAAAATGAAATTAAAAAAAAAAAAAAGGAATAATTGCCCATTACACTATTCTAAGGCCAGCTCAGCCTGGATCCTGTTACTGGTAAGGAAACAATGTCTCTCCCTCCTTCTCTGGATTGAAAGTTGTTGCCCTTTACAAAACCAGCCTGGGTCCCAGATGTGTAAGGAACAAAAACTCAAAAGATTATTTCAGAGTAAAATCTGAAGCTGAAATTAGAACCCAGGGATTGTCAGCATTGTTTTGAGGATGACAACAAAATAGGTATCTATTGGACTAGGTATAGGTATGTTTTGGACTATTTAAAAGCATGATGAATGCTTCATACATCAATATTATGCTACTTTCAAGATCCACAGACATTAATTTTTGCTGCTTCTTTTTTTCTTTTTTAAATAGGCTTTACTCAGATCCACTGAAGAGAAACAGTTTATTTTTATGTTTTCCCCAAATCAGTATTCAGACAGTTTATTTTATTGTAATACTCCCCTCAGCATGCCAGTCTCTTCCACACCAGATTAGTCTTGTCCACTGGTGTCCTCCTTCTCCCACTAGAATGAATGATACTACATTTCCCGAAGGGAGGGCATCATGTTGTACCCACTTCCTTCTTGTCTCGTCTCCAGTCTGACCTATTTTTTTTTCATCTATGCATGAAAACCCTGCATGGTTCTAAGCACAGACAGCATGAGACACATGTCTAGTTTCTTTAAAGACTTTGCATGATTTGATAAGGCACTTCCCAAGCAACTGGTAGGTGCTTCAAAATGTTGCAAAAGAAAATGTCATTGCCGCTTTTAGGTCATAAACTTTGACTGGAAAGAGGAGGAAACAAAATTTGACCTACCAAGAGTGGGATCATATTCCCAGATGAACCGTTTGGTCAGGAATCTCACTACAAGAGCTGTGGAAAAAAAAGAGCAACATTTCAAACAAATTTGTTAATTTTCTTATAGTTCTTATCCTTGTATCGAAAGAGAAATAGCTCAGACAACCATAGTGCTTTATATTTCTTGGCACATAAACTCAATGCATTTATTTACGTTTATTCAAGTACTTTTTCAATTTCATATTGTGGCCTAAAAACTTGTATAATGTTTTAATGGTACATTAACAGGTTAGATTTGTTCTTTTAGTTACAGGGTTAAAACAAACAAAAGACATCACAATGTGAAAATGCTCACATATAAAATTTTTAGCAAAACAATAAATTTGGATGTGTCACAATATAGGTGTCTAAAGTTTGAATATTGATAACAATTAATAGCAGTGAGTTGAAAACACAAAGAATTTTAACTGTAATGAAAAGATCACTAGGTGGTAATTTGCATTTAAAAAATAGATATTTAAATGGGCATTTGGGCGGCTCAGTCAGTTAAGCAGCTGACTCTTAATTTCTTCTCAGGTCATGATCTCAGGGTCATGAGATTGAGCCCTGCACAGGGGGAGTCTGCTCGAGATTCTCTTTATTCCTCTCTTTCTGTCCCCCCCACCCCACTTGTGTGTGTGTGTGTGTGTGTGTGTATACATGCTCTCTCTCTAAATAAATATTTTTAAAAACCCAGCTATTTAAAATTAAGGATTTTATTAATGACTCATTAAAGCTCATCAAAGATGAAACTGATGAAACAGTACAGTCAGAGGTAGGGTCCTGAACCGTGTGAAACACTACTTGCCTGATCTTCTCAACCCTTACTTCATCTCTATGAGGCAGATACTATGATTGTTTCCATTTTTCAAATAAGGAAACTGAGGCTCTGAAAGCTCAACAAATTTCACTGAGTTCACTTAGCTAGTTAGTGGCCAAGTCAGGACTTGAGCCGTGTAGTCTGTTTCCAAAGCCGGTGATTTATCCATTATTCTGAAGTTAATTTAAGGCCTGGGCCATCCAGATAATACTTGACTAGAACCTGGTGACAGAAGGAGAATTGGTAAAATGTGTCGGCTCCAATGTCCTTAAAAACTGGTAGGACATGGGGCACCTGGGTGGCTCAGGGGTTAAGGGTCTGCCTTTGACTCAGCTCGTGATCCCAGGGTCTTGGGAACAAGCCCCACAGTCGGGCTCCCTGCTCAGCAGGGAGTCTGCTTCTCTCTCCCCCACTCCCCCTGCTGTATGCTAGCGTGCTCTCTCTCTCTGTGTCAAATAAATAAATACAATCTTAAGAAAAGAAAACCAACAACCGATGGGACACATGCTCAACATTTTCCTGTAGGTGTACTGAAAACAGCAGCTTTTAATCTTTAAAATATTCTTTTTTGGAAAAGGGTGTCACAGACACTTTGAAAATGGAATGAGAGCTTGGAATCTGTTCCCTGGTGAAGTGCATATTATGTGCATTTTGGCAAACAACTTCAGCAGGCTAATGAGCCCTCTGAAGACCTTCTGTGGTCTTCCTGGGATCCCACTGATCCTCACTAAAGAATGTCTATCACATTTTATAGTTTAAAAATATCTATTATTAGAGGGTTTTTTTTTTTTTATTTTTACCAAAAGGCCCTGGATGTATGAGTCTAAGGATACTCCTGGAAGAAACAGAACTAGTTATTTGGAGATTACTGTTAGTTTCTTTGTTGCCCCTGCAGGATCAGCAGAAGTGTATCGTCCCTATCATAGTGTCTTATGTGAGAGATCACAGTGCAAATTACGATGAGAACCTCATAAAACAGACCACAAACATATGTGGCTTGGCTGGAGACTGAGAGTAGCAATGTTCTTTCTAATTACAGAGTGTGAGTCTGAATTTAAGCCAAAATATTTGCAGTGCCTAAAGTAGCAAGGCCACTGACCCTATAATACTTCCCACAGTGAGTGTACTTGTGGTTTTATCTGCAATTTTCAGTCTGTCACTGTTCACTCTCTTGAGAATCCTTTTTTTTTTTTTTTTTTTTGGGTGTGTAAGACGCAGTAAGCAGTAGACAGATATTTTTCTGTTTTTAAATTAGCATGTTAGGAAACATAACTAACTGCCTACAGTATCCATAGTTCACCTTTTGTTAGAATATGTAGTTTTAACTCTAAAAGTTTCAACTGGAAAAATACATTGATCAGACGTCTTTAAGCAATAATGTAGTAAAATTAAAGTCTTACATAACTGAAGTTTGAACTTCCCCAATTCTAAGACCATTTAAACTTCAATTATTTCTTCAAGAAATCTTTCTAAAATGTATTTGAGACTCCATTGCCTTTCAAAACTGAGTATATTGAACATAACCAAATCATTTAAAAATGCCTAGATCTTAGTTAACCTGGATTAGTACCCTATGCAGTTACACAATAATACTTTCAGAATCCATAGAATGGTTGAAGCAACACAACTCTAGAATGCTAGGGCTTTAAATCATTTTAGTTTTTAAGTATATATATTCATATGTACATAGCTTTTTTTCCTCTCTCAAATACCATGGCTTTCTCTCTTTTTTAAAAGATTTTTAAAAAAATTATTTATTTGAGAGAGAGAGAGAGAGAGAGAGAGAGAAAGGGAGAGAGAGAGTACAAGTGCATGAGAGGGGGGAGTGGCAGAGAGAGAGGGAGAAACAGGCTCCCCACTGAGTAGGGAGCCTGATGTGGAACTCGATCCCAAGACCCTGAGATCACGAGCTGAGCCAAAGGCTGGCACTTTACTGACTGAGCCATTCAGGTGCCCCTGGCTTTCTCTTTTTGCCACAGTCACTGAGACCACCTCCAAATCCATCTGTATGCTTCCTTTGTTACTTTTATTATTCCCAAGACCGATAAACCATATTAACAAGCTTGTTAGAATTTTTCTCACATTAGAGTAAATTAGCTCTGTGGTTGGATACTAAGGAAGCCGTTCTATGAATATAAACAGGATTCTGGTGACCTTTGAGATGTCATGTTTGTTGTTGAGAAGCTGAGTTATTGGTTCAGTTGCAGAAAGCCACCTTCCAATGGGGCAGCGTTGCTAGGCTTTGTCATTGAAATCAATCTAAACATTTCTAATATTGTTAAGAGACACACATTATTATTTGATGGCCATTTTAACAATAGTATCATACTTTTAAAATTCATTCTATTTTTTTTATTGGAGTTCAATTTGCCAACATATAGCATAACACCCAGTGCTCATCCCATCAAGTGCCCCCCTCAGTGCCCATCACCCAGTCATCCCCACTCCCTGCCCACCTCCCTTTCCACCACCCCTTGTTTGTTTCCCAGAGTTAGTTTTTTATTTTAAAAGATTGATTTATTTACTTGAGAGAGAGACAGAGAGACAGAGGGAGAGTAGAGGAAGACAAGCAGATTCCCACTGAGTGGGGAGCCCAATGCAGGACTCGATCCCATGACCTTGAGATCATGACCTGAACCAGAGTCAAGAGTCAGATGCTTAACTAACTGAGCCACCCAGGCGTCCCCAATTCAGTCTATTTCAAATGCAGCAAAAAACATCCAAACCACATTGAAGAATTGACATGCCTTATGTTTATTCTTGAAGGACATGTTTTTATTTCTCTCACACACAGATTATTCATGGAAAAGACAAGCACATTGTCTATATTTTTAAGCTTTCAAAAGTATTTTAATTGAAAATTATTAGTCTCAAGAATGAAAATAACTTTACATCTGTGGAAGGGATTTCTGTTAAAGGCTCTATTATTTACATTGTGTCTGAGGTACTTTTGTGACATTCACCATTTACCGATGGAATCATAGAACTTCAATATTATTTACCCACAAATTTGATTATAATTTTATTTAGGAAATATGACTTTCACATGGGATATGTCTTGCCATGTCTCACCTCTTCCACCACTACCACTCTCATCACATGATTTCACCTGTTAATGATAATACAATTGCTTCCTCAGTAGTGTTCATCCTTCAGCTGCACTCCCAGAACTCCCTCAAACTATTCTCCACAAAGCAGCCAATGCTTCTGTTAAATCATCGCATGCCACATCTTTTCCCCAAATGCTCCCTGACTTTATCTCATTGGATAAATATTTATTGAGTGCCTACTCTATCAGGTTCTATTTTAGGACTTTGGACTAGTCCAGTAAATAAGTGAGGTCATTTCCTGCCACTCCCCCAGTCATGCATTCCGTAAATCTACTACTACTACTAGTACTGTTAATATCACTACTACCACTACTAGTAATAATAGTAATAATAAAAAAACTGAAAAGCTATTTTATTGTTATTATTATTTTACTTGATTTTTTCTTTAGAATCTGTATTCCTGAGGGCATTTAATTGGTTTATCACTGTTTTCTAGTATGGGGAACATTGTCTGGCACACAGTAGACTGCAAAACACTTGTTGAATAGATGAAAAAGATACATCAATCCTTGTTACAGCTCACTCTTCTTAGAGTTAGATAATAACCAGGGGTTGAGAGAAGCAGCAGAAAAAACAAAGCAAGAGAATTCACAACAAAACCATGCCATGTTTCCATAACTTTTTCTTGAAAGTTTATATAAATATATAATCTGCAATGCCTTCTAATGGGTACTTCATAATCCTCCTACAAATTATACTTCTGTAGTTTTTTTAAATGATTAAAATACAGAATTGATTTAATTTTCTTTTGAATACCTTTTCCTCTTCATCCCAACTAGCCTGAGCAAAAGTCTTGATGTAAAATGGTGGTATGGATAATCTTTATGTTTGCTAGCAATCTGATATAAGATCTTGTTTTCCCTGAAGTTTTGAGGTTTGACATATTTAATTGGTTGCAGGTAAGTTTCTGCATTCTGAAATATCTTATTTTCTTCCCTTTGCCTTGAAAACCTACCTTTCCACTAAATAAGCCAAACTTGTCTAAAAGTTAGAGAAGAACATTTTGCTTAATGTATTACCTACTTGAATAACTCTGCATTATATACGGTTTATTTTTATATTACTATAACTGAATTTCATGATTATCTATGAAAGCTGCCTTCTAGCAAAATGGAAAATTCACTAGGTAGAATTTAATCCAAGGAAATATTATTTAATGGCACATCAATTTAATAATTCCATCGGATAGTTCATTTATAAGCAGATGCTAAAAGGTAACATTTCTATATTAAAATAATTATGCCATTTCTAAAAATTAACAAGTCTGGGTGAGTTATTCAAAATGATTTCCAATGTCATTATCAAGAAGAAAATATCAAAAGTACCAACTTTAATGATCAGAATCATATTTTAAAATCATGGTTGAGGGGCAGCCTGGGTGGCTCAGTGGTTTAGTGCCTGCCTTCAGCCCAGGGCCTGATCCTGGAGACCTGGGATCGAGTCCCATGTCAGGCTCCCTGCTTCTCCCTCTGCCTGTGTCTCTGCCTCTCTCTCTCTCTTTCTTTCTCTCTCTTTCTCTCTCTCTGTGTCTCTCATGAATAAATAAATATATAAATCTTAAAAAAATCAATAAAATCATGATTGAATATGATCTGTATGGTAAACCAACTTTCAGAAAGAAATGAACTTTTCAAGGTAAATGAACACTAACACACATGATAGCCTCAAAAAAATTTAAAAATATACTCAAGAGAGATTCTGACAGAACTTTCAAATATTACTTTTCAGGCTCATGTTCTTAAAACAATTCTTGTGATGCCATTATTTTTCACTTCTACGGTTTACAAAATAACCTGAGGTGACCCAATTAACAGTGTTTATAATACAATTGTTTTGTAGATCCTTAAGTATATATGGTCCCCAAAATATTTGTGGTTATTATTCTTCTCTATAGGTCTCTTGAAGAAGTGTCCTTAATGTGAAAATTTAGTCCTTTTGTCTGAAGGGAACTTTCTTATTTCACTGATATATATTGAATGCTCTATCACTTAAAGCAGTTTCCAGTTACCTGTCCTCTCCAAACTTCAGCTTTCTCATCTATAATATATGGATAGCAATACTACCCTATGGCTCAGAGTTGATTCCCTTGCTTCCCCTGATCCTCACACACTTTCTCAACCTGAATTTCAATCACTTCCAGTAGTGTTCCTTATGCTTAAATCAGCCTGCCAGATTGTTTGTACTATTTAATATCATGCATGTTCATCTCTGAATGCATCTAATCATGTTGTTCCTGCTGCCTTGAAGGTCCTTATCTAACAAATAAAATCCTAATCATTCTTCAAAATCTAGTTCAAATATAACCTCCTTTGTGAAACAGTTCCTTTCTCTATCAATTAGCTACTGCTGCTGAACAAATATATACCCCCAAACTCAGCAGCATGCAACAATGAATATTTATTATAAGAAAATTATAATGTGCTTATGAAACTGTGGTCAACTGATTGTGCTGGAAAAAGCCCACTAACTGTGTTTAAAACAGCCAGTTCAGATTGTTTTAGGACAGGAAAACAATTTCTGTTTCAATTAAGAGTACTTCAAAGAACACTGTTCTTCACCTAAATTCCTTTTGAATTCTGCCTGTAATCCTGGTAACACACCCAGTGAAACCCTTGATTTAATATTTGCTCAAAGATGGTGCTTGTTGTCTTCTACATTCATATAATAATGAGAACTTATTATGAATATGTATTAAGTGATGTGTATGGTTTTCATTCTGTAACCTCTGGGACCTTCATAAAAAAATACATAGTTCCTGGGGCACCTGGGTGGCTCAGTTGGTTAGTTAAGTGTCTGCCTTCAGCTCAGGTAATGAATTCAGGGTAATGATCAATCAAGCCCCACATTAGGCTCACTGCTCAGCAGGGGGTCTGCTTCTGATTCTGTCTCCCTCTGGCACGCCTCCTGCTTGTGCTCTCTCTCTGTGCTCTCACTCTCTCCAATAAAAAAAATAATAATAGAAAAACATAGTTACTTTTAAGTTGTAAGACCAGTAACTTTGAGATAGTCTTTAATGACCTTCCACAAGAGTCTACTAAGTTCAGAACATTTATGTTGCAATGAGTCTCAATTATTCTGTGAAAAAAAAAAACACAACTATTTCTGCTGAAGGGAAAGAAGGCAAAAGTGGATAATACTAGCAAAAGCATAGCCCACCACGGGTTGCCAGTATATTCACAACATGTTATCCAAATCATTTTTCTATTTTTTTAACAACAAAATGTTTCAACATTCAATAGAATTCTTAAAGCTTGAAAACTACATGAAGACATTATAATAAACATACCCAGTATCCTAAATGTGAAACTTCTCAAAATTAGACTGCCAGACCAGGAGAGAGTAGCTCTCTTCCCCCTCCTCCTCCTTTCTTCCTTTTTACAGAACGTACAGTATAATTACCTGGCCATTAGAAAACAGAGGCAGTGGTGTGTAATCCCAAGCCTGCATGGGTGGCCAAATCAACACTACATTGGTTTCAGGTTGAATTTTATAAACTATAGGTAAAATGTCACAATAGATAAAGGATTTGAAAAATAATGACAAAGAGAAAGATGAGAGAGTTTAATACCATTTGGGAACTGTTTTCTCACTTCAATAAACACATCAGTGTAAGCAGAATCATAAAAATTATGATGGGAAAGCATTTAAACGTAATGCACTATCACTAGCTTTGCTACCCACCTTCATTTGGTGAGTGTGCACCGTTAGGTCAGATGCTTTACCTTAACTTTACATACGTACTTGGTCCTTGACCAACATAGGTTTGAAATGTCTGGGACTATTTGTATGCACATTTTTTAAATAAATACTGTACAACACCATAAATATATTTTCTTTTCCTCATGATTTTTCTAGTGACACTTTCTTTTCTCTAGCTTACTTTATTATAGGAATACAGTATATAATACATAACATACAAAATATGTGTTAATTGACTTAATGGTATCAGTAAGACTTCTGGTCAACAGTAGGCTATTAAGTTTTGGGGGAATCAAAAGTTATACATGGGTTTTTAATTGTATGGGAGGTTGGTGTCCTTAACCTCCACATTGTTCAAGAGCCAACTATGTGTCTTTACCCTTCACTGCCTTATAGCACAGTGTATATGTATATGTGTATATGCCTATGGATATGTATCTGTGTGCATCAATGAAGAAACCGAAGCTCAGATTATTTACATTTCTTTCTGGAATGTTTGCTCAACTTTCAGTGCCCCACCCTAACTCATTTAGTGGAATCCCCTCTTTCTACAGATGAGGAATTTGTTACTGGACAGCTTTTGAGTCCTGCTGATATGATCCTCCATGGTTATTAAACTCTTAACTTGAAAACTTTGGGGGTGAAATTGTTTGTACTTTACATAGAGGATGCATTTTGAAGAAAATATATTGTGTGATCACAAACACTGCTTTTATTACAAAAGAAAAGAATCAAAGACCTGGCAAAAAAAAAAAATAAAGTCTGAAATGTCTCTAGGAAAAATAAAGCTTGAAATGTCTCCGATATAAACTTCTGAACATTCATGAGTTTCTTTAATAGACTTAATGTAGAGCACTAATACTGTTCTTTTTATTCTGTAATCCATGGTGTATAAAAACATACAGAAGACAATGTAGTCATCCTCATGATACAATTTTGCTTCATCATTTTATTGTAGTTGACTGTATGTTTCTAAGGTGTCTTTTAGAGCTTATCATTATTATTATTTTATATAATGCAAAGATCATAACTTCTTTTGGGTGTTCCATAAATACTTCCAGGCTCATTTCTTTTTTAAAACTATGTACCCTTAAACATCCAAATAAGCTAAAAACTAGTCCACATGTTAAGCAGGTGATATAGAACTGAATCAAAGAGGAAAAGAAAGATGTATTTAGAATGGAATAGACTCGGGGCACCTAGGTGGCTTAGCAGTTGAGCGTCTACCTTTGGCCCAGGTTGTGATCCTGGGGTCCTGGGATAGAGTCCCACATCACGCTCCCCATAGGGAGCCTGCTTAGCCCTCTGCCTATATCTCTGCCTCTCTCTGTGTGTCTCTCCTGAATAAAAAATACAATCTTAAAAAAAAAAAAAAAAACAAAGAATGGAATAGACTCATAGATGGAGTTACTATTCACCACATAGCATTTCTAACTGTGTAACTAGTGAGGCACCACCTCCCCTTTAAACTGTCAATCACTGACCTTCCCAAACCATCAATCACTCCCTACCTGACATGAACTTGTTTGTTTCTTCCCTATTATAGAGCATGTACAACTGTTTTATAGATATTAATTTACATTTCTATGTGTCTTACAAATTCTGAGGCTGTAGATTAAGCCTTGTTCATCTTTATCTCCAGTGGCTGGCACATCACCTGATACCATTAAACAGGCTCAATAAATATTTGAGAAACAAATGAGAAAACAATTAAAAACTAGATAAATTATTTGGCTTCCATATTACCATTGTCTGTACGCTAGGGTGTCTTTATCATTTAAAGATAACGTGTTCTTTCAAGTACCTTCTACTGAATATATATCACCCTTCTCAGGTCCAGTGCCTAGTGCAGATGCCCATCACAAACCTGACAGACAGAGAAGGGCATGATCCATGATGCCTCTTCTCCTAGGCCAGAGAAGAACCACTATCCCTGATCTCATACTGATAGCAGCCTCAGGTTTAACTCCAACACTGCAGTGGTAAAAAGCTTCACAAAAGTAGAAATAAACATACGTACAGAAAACAGAGGGAATTGTACTCTATGTTTGCAGAGATAGTTTATTGATAAATAAATTAAATTTATGGAACCAAGAATCCACTTACTAAATGACATTAGTTGTTGGATTAAAAGTGTATATACTCTGCAAAAATATGATCAGGGAGATTTTAGTTCTGTTTTAAATCAAAACATGATTGGGAATTCTGACACGCTAAATATCAGAAGGGCAGTTTGTATTGAATCCTGACCACAAGCTTATTTATGTCTCACAACATTCTTAAAAGTAGGAATTAAGGCTCCAACTTTACATGTAAGAGACCTGAACCAAGAAGTAAATAAACTTGTCTATTTTACAAAGCAGTAAAGTGACAGAACTGAGATTAAACCCGTGTTTGTTTCCTTTAAACCTCCTGTTTTTTCCAATATTCAATACATACCACTATATTTTAGTATTTCTCTGGATATGATCTAATTCTGAATGGTTGACATTGTTTTCAAAGTGAGCATACTTCCTATGAAGAGGCATGCTTTGGAAAAGCACATTTTTTTGTTCATCACTAGATTTCTTCATCCTTGGTGGAGGGAATATCCATGACCAGAAACCATGGCAACACAGAAAGAGAATATGAATTTCAAAAAGGAAACTCTTATATAAATAAGATTTTTGTTTTTCTCTGAAGCAGGTCTTTAAGGATGCAGCAAAGGAGGAAAACAAGTGTATAATGATATAGATGTAGGGTAGAACATGATAAGCAACTGCTTCCTACTCGTTTCCTCAGACATTTGCAAGTTCATTCTTTCAACAACGACGAGGAAACCCAGAATGTCAGGAACCATTTTAGGCAGTGAAGGAAACAGGGAAGAAAACAAGATACAGTTTCTATTCTTGAGGAGATGAGAGTCTGTGCCTTTGTATGTTTCAGGAAAAATAAAAAGATCTATAGGTAGAATATTATCTAATTTAAGTCCTATTATGATGTCTGGGCAAAAGGATGAAAGCCAGACGGAGGTGAGTCCAACTGACTTTAGTGCATCAGAGAGAAAAAAACAAAATAAAATGAAAAAAAAAATCTTGTGTTTTCTGGAAGAGAAAATGTAACAGACAAAATCTAAGTAGTTTGTCTCAAGGATCAAGCCTATAACTGCTTCTGTTCCATCTTAGAGACTGCAAACCAGAAGGCTTACCTAAAATACAAGAGGAAGTTCAGTTTCACCTCCTTCCCTTTGTCACCTAGGTATATCATCCTTCTGTTAAATCAGGACTCAAAAAAAAAATACTATACATCAAATTTCCCTGTTCTCCCATTTCTGGAGTCCAATACTTATGGTACTTCATATCTTATTCCTGGGTCTTTCCTCAACCACCAACCCTCAAGTTCATGTTCTTTTTAGCAGTCCTCTCTTTTCTTTTTTTTTTTTAAGATTTTATTTATTTATTCATGAAAGACACAGAGAGAGAAAGGCAGAGATGTAGGCAGAGGGAGAAGCAGGTTCCAGGCAAAGCCTGATGTGGGACTCGATCCTGAGACCGTGGATCATGCCCTGAGCCAGGGGCAGGTGCTCAACCCCTGAGCCACCCAGGTGTCCCGGTCCTCTCTTTTCTATGATTACTCTAGCCTCCTCTAAGAAATATGGGCTGTTGTGCCTAAAATCAAAGTGAATTATAGACTGAGCCTTGGTCTAGTAGTCACATCATGTGGGGGCCAGGACAGCTCTTTGAAGTTTTGGCTTAAGAACTGTCCGTGACAGCTGAGACCAAGAATGTGCCAGTTTGGAATCTCAGGACCCACAGTGGATGGGGCTAAAAGCCTTTTCTGAACTGAGGAGCTAGACTACAAAGGAAATGTCAAAAATCATACAGCAAACAGTGTGATTTAAAATGTCAGATCTTAAAGAGAGGGGCTTGGAGCAAAGATATGGACATGGAATTCAGATTTCAGAAATACTGATATCTAAATTTAATAATTTTCCACTTGTCTTTGTTACTAAATCTTTCTCTTCTCCCTCCTCCCCTATGAGTTCTACACATATCCATTTAATTGATAAATATTTACCGAGCACATGCTAGGCACCAAAGAAAACAAGGCCGAGAGGATCCCCTAAGCAAGATATTAGAAATGACTTCACATTAGAACTAAATTTTGAGGGCAGCCCCGGTGGCACAGCGGTTTAGCGCCGCCTGCAGCCCAGGGCATGATCCTGGAGACACTGGATGGAGTCCCGCGTCAGGCTCTCTGTATGATGCCTGCTTCTCCCTCTGCCTGTGTCTCTGCCTCTCTCTCTCTCCCTCTCTGTCTCTATGAATAAATAAAATCTTAAAAAAAAAAAAGAACTAAATTTTGAGCTGGGTCTTAGATGAGTTGAAACTCATGAATGTAGGAAGGGCATTCCAAGCAAAGAGGAATGTTCAAAGGCCTAGAAGTGGAAGAGCCTGGTCTAGAACCACATGTGGTTCAAGGTAGGTTGAGTGGTCTGAGGGTAGAGTTTTGTGGAGGGTAAGTTGTGAGCTTCTTCAGAAATCAGACCAGGAAGGTGCTCCTATGTCACCTTTAAGAGCTCAGATTTTACTCTGAAATCTATGAACACACAGCAATCTGAGTAGGGGGATGGCTTAATATGAACTGGTTACTTATGGAAATTGTTCATTGTTTAGTTGCAGAGTGAGACAGAGAAATTAGTCCATAGGGCATAAAAGTCTGGGGTAGCATATTCTCTGAGACAGAATATAATGAAATAGGAGCAAGTGAAGGGGGGGGGGGGAAAGAGCAAGTCAGGTTAGGTTTGAGCAAGTGGAACAAGAGACATTAATGAGAATATCCAGATAGAGAAGTTCCATCTATCCATCTGTCCATCCATCTATCCTCTATCCTTCCATTCATCTACTCATCTATCACACATTAAACATATGCTCATTAAATATCTATCATGTCCCAGGCACTGCTTGACATATAGGCAGCTGACATCACCCTCCTGAAGCTGGAAGAAGTGATCTTTGCCCTAGTGACACTTTGTAGTGATTAGTAAATGCAATGGCCATGGTTAAGGTGTCCCATATAGGCAGTTTAAAGTAAGAAAAGAGAAGTTAGCACAAAACTCTATGTTCATTCTCATCCTATGGTGATCTTTTTAGTTTCCTTTTTAGTTTTCCCCTATCTCAACCCCTCAAAATTTCCAGCTAAACTAAAAAAGTTGATGGTTCAAGCCAAGGGACAAAAATTTGTTCATATAGCTGTAGTTTCTGAAGCAGTCCATCTCTGACGCTACCCCCGCTCCTTGCTCTGCTCCCTGGGAAGGTCAAAATAATTTGACATAAAAACTCTTAAGCCATATAAAAACACAGAAATGGAGTAATTTAATGGAAATTTAAAATTAGGGCAATATAAAAGTGAGTGCTTTGTAATGCCACAAGTTAAAATGAGAAGTAAATTAGTTCCACATGGGCGTCTAGGGATTGCTTTTAAATTATTAGGTTTAAGCCTGAAAATTTTGACTTGTCCTGCATTCTGACAAAAATATCACTGAGAGACAGAGTTACAGGAAAAATGTCAGTTCTCTTCACAAGGAATTTATTAAGGATAAGTGCTATAATCTCTAAGAATTAATAAAGCAAACACTTGTCTCTGAAAATAGCCTGAAAGTCTAGCTTCAGCGCATGCTAAGTCCTAAGAGTTGGTAAGGTAAAGGTTAATTTGATATGAAAACTGGAATTTAGAATGACAAATGAGAATGGGAAAAATGGCAGAACCCTGACTTGTAATTCCTAATATGTTTGATAGGGAGCAGAGGTTAGGGGATGCTTAGAAAGAATGTAAAATCAAAAATATTTTG